>NC_050068.2:121961368-123161368 GCF_009764565.3 Dermochelys coriacea | reverse complement strand
ATTATTTAAATGTAATCCCATCTACATTAAAAAAAATACCTTGAAACTAAAGGTGAACGGACAGAAAAAACTATCTGAGCAAACCTGTTTTCCTTCTGCTCTTCTACAGTGACAAAATAGATTTCCAGGTGTAGAGTCCTTCAGCCTGTCTTTCATTATGTTTTAAATTTATTGAGAATACATTGTTTGATAGAATTTCTAAATTAAAAGATTTTTCTTTCCAGTTACAGAATTCCCATTTTTAGCAAACACGGTTGATCTTTTGTCAATGGCCATTGATCTGGTTGTCCTTAATACCCTCTGGCTTTGGTCTGTCAGGCCCCTGTGATTTACAGATGAAATGAGAGGGGGAGAAGGCTAGAATATCAGGAATAAAACCCCATTCTCAGCCTGACATTGCAGCATGTAGCATTGATAAAGTCTTATGCTGTGGCAGATGCAGGAAGCAAAGAGAGTGTTTGTTTGCCTCCGCAACAGCATCTGCAAAGCCTTGTATAGAACAATACCAATAGGTCAAGATCTATCCCTTACTCAACTACCTTAAGAAGAGGTCTGCGCTTTACCCATATTTAACTGTAAAGCCTCCATTCCAGGCTGAGGTTTTCTTCCTATGAGAAATTCTTTTTTGTTCTGTGGGTAAAAACCCTTGGATTTTGATTCACCTTCTCTTCCAGAGCAATGTCCTGAGGGGACAGACACTATTCTCTAAAGGCTCGATGTTCAACCGGTGTAAATTGGCATTGAATTCCGTGGAGCTGTGTCAACCTGCACCAGTTGATAATCTTGTCCTAACTCTCCTTGAGTATAAGCCAGTGTCACTCACTGGTAGGTGAGATGCTCAGGGTGCTTTGATTCATAAACTGTGAATTGTATCTATGTCCATCCTAGCTAGTTAAGACTCCTGGGAGCCAGTGAGCCTACTGTTAGTGGAGATTGTCACCACCTTTGTAAGAGTGGGGTGCCAGTGCCAGTGTTCTCAAGTAGGGTCTGATGAGGCCTCCTAAGAAACCTACTTTTGACATGGACAGTTTTACAAAATTTAAACCTGTGTTTTGAATCTCACATTCTCAGAAGGGTGTAACAAAACAGTCTGGTAGTGTCTGGTGTGCTTTCTTTTGCTTGATCATAGGTAATTACAGTCGGATCAACATCACCAGTGCAATTACTATGATCTCATCTGAGCAGTGAATAAAGCATCTGTGTTGATTCTATAAGAGCTGTCATCTACCTTTGACCAAGAGGTAGCATTGACATATATGGAGTTTCAATCAGGAGTGGCTGGACTTGCTCATGAGTGGCTCTGCTATAGGGAAATGTTGTTGATTTTTTCCTTTAACTGGGTTCTTTTTCTGTTTCCGAAGAGCTGCTCAATTTCTGCGTAAAATGGCTGATCCTCAGTCCATCCAGGAATCCCAGAACCTCTCCATGTTCCTTGCTAATCACAACAAGATTACACAAGTAAGTTTTCATAATCTTACACTAAATAGAAAATATTTTCTAAGCTATTAAAAATGCACTCAGTTCTGTAGAGAGACAAGGCGGATGAGATAATATCTTTCATTGGACCACTTCTGTTGGTGAAAGAGACAAGCTTTTTATCTTGCATGACGCTCTTCTTCAGGTCTCAGAAACTTACTCAGAGTGTTACAGTTCAATACTTGATGGGACAGATTGTTTAGTGTAAATAGTTAACACGTATTTCAAGGGACCATTCAAGGTGAAGTGGCCTGTAAACACCCCTCCAGTCATAGGGAGGAAAGGAAGTCGGAGGAAATACAGCCTGGGGAGGGGGAGTTGTTAGTGGGCTATAGATTATTATAATAAGCCATAAATCCAGTGTCTCTATCCAGTCCACAATTTTTACTGTTGAGCAAAGTTAAGAAAAGGTCCGAGGCATGTCTTTTGAAAGTGTTGTGCAGGTTTCCTTTGAGGATGAGAACTGATATGTTGGAGATAGAGTGATGGCTTTGTGAAAAGTGTTCACCTTCACCCACAAGAAATGTGTTTTTATCTTTTTCCTGTTTGAGTTTATTTGATAACATAGTGATTGTCTGGTTTCACATACACATGACGTGAGCTGTAGCTCATGAAAGCTTGTGCTCAAATAAATTGGTTAGTTTCTAAGGTGCCACAAGTCCTCCCTTTTTTTAGTTGCTATTGGGGCATTTAATGCAGTTCTGTAGTAATTGCTGACATCTTATGTGTATAATTAGTAGATTTAATGTTTTTATTTTATTTTATTTTGTCTTCTAGTCTTTACAGCAACAGCTTGAGGTGATTTCTGGCTATGAAGAACTGCTGGCTGATATTGTGAATTTGTGTGTGGACTACTATGAAAATAAAATGTATCTAACACCCAGTGAGAAACACATGCTCTTAAAAGTAAGGATTTTTTTTTTTTTTTGTAAAGTGTTGCAAGGTTTAACTGTAATGGGGAAGGGCACAAATGCTTGTGAATTTCACTTCAGCCAGTCCTCTGTTTGCCAGAAACAGACAGCCAAATAACTCATAATGATTAATGTCTTTATATAAAGTTTTGCCACTTCCTTTTTCCCGTGTCGCCTCCTTTTCTTCTACATGTATTAAACATTGCAAATCCTTGATTTTAGGAAGTGTCTAATTAGTTCTATTTTGTGCATATTGGAGATGATCTAATTGAACTGAAGCCTGGGGTGGGAAAATGTTTCTATAGAGTTTTAGTGAAGGCAAAATTGAACTAATACATTTTATTTTTAGATATTTAGCATGTTTGGGCAACAATGGGTGTTTGAAGGTGGTCCTGCATATTGAAATTTCATTTGCCAGTTGTATTCCTTCCAGGGACCAGATAGCTCAAGTTATGATTAAACTGAGCGGTTGGTAGATAAATTTAGTAGTTTGGAACTTGCATATGTAATAGAGTGGTGGATGAGGGGAAATGTAAAATGTACTTCATTTAAGTATGGTATTTTCAGCTGAATGTCTCAATAGATAAAATTATATAGATTAAAAATATGGAATAGCTCTTAAAATGCTTTCAAGTAGGACAAGCTCTTCTGAGGGATTTGGGGTATTTAATCTCCAAAGAACTAGGTACAGTATTTGTCATGTAGATGAGATATGCTGGCACCCTGAAAGAACCACAGAATGTACTGGATATATTCTGTCTGTAAGGATCTCTAAAATGCCCATCAGTGCTCAGTGCTGCCGAGTTAGACGTGCACATGTATTATGGACTGTAGTTCTGGATTTCTAGTACTAAGTAAGTCCAATTGCCTGTGTAGAATTATAACTGTTTGCTATTAATTCCAGAATTTAATCACTTTTTTTTTTTTGGCTGTGCCTTAGTTCTCTTATATATAATCTAAAGACAGAGGGCTATAAAAAGCAGCAGCTTGACAATTGTTGACCTAAACTTCTGTTACATAACCAACTTTGCATCCATCATTTTAATAAGAAATAGGAATTTAAATGAAATATCTAAAAAGAGCCACATTCTAAATGAAATGGGATAACATTTTTGTATGTCTAATCTTTATGCAGCTAAGGCTTGTTTATCAGGCTAATAGTAATTGCTACACACTGACATGACTGTAAATTTAAAGTACTACAGAAAAATTAAATACATACTCGTGAGTCTCATATTTTGTCACTGGGAGTTTTGAAAAGTGCCTGGTGTGCTTTATATGTGTGTGGTTGTGGGTGTGTTAACCAGTTGTGTATTCTTATGATAAAAGAACATAGTCTTATTTTCAGCTGAAAATATTTGTGAGCTTGTCTTAAGGAAAAGTTATATGGTTTGTTCTTTTTCCAGGTAATGGGCTTTGGATTGTACCTGATGGATGGAAGTGTCAGTAATATCTATAAATTGGATGCAAAGAAAAGAATAAACTTGACCAAGATAGACAAGTTCTTTAAGGTTGGTTAAGAGAGTAATGTTCTAATTAGAATTCATAAAATATTATATTTTAATGGTGATTTTTCTCCCATTTAAAATACATAGTATTATACTGCAACGAAATAACGTGATACTTTTTCATGAGTGGATACTCTCAATTGTTCAAATCTGTACGTTGTTTTTGTCATCCTACTAAATTGTCTTTAACAAAATAACGCTGTTAACTAAGCCAGATAATTTTTGCTTTTTTCCTTGAGTACAGCAGCTGCAAGTGGTCCCGCTGTTTGGTGATATGCAGATTGAACTGGCAAGATACATTAAGACTAGTGCCCACTACGAGGAGAACAAATCCAGGTAGGAGTGCAGCACAATACTGGGGAGAGGGGAAGATCCTGTGGTGCAAATTGTCATTGTCCTGGTAAAATCAGTGGGCCTGTGGCAGTTTACCCCATCTGAGGACCTGTCCCTGGATCACTGCCTTGGGCTATGTTGTGTGTGTGCTAATGATAATATGGGCAATACATTTGGTGAGGAGCATTCTGAGATGCTAAAAGCATAAGACTAGTGTTTTTTCGTTGCTGTTGTTTAATTTGGCATGTTTGGTAATAGTAGCATGCCCTTTGTCCTTTTCTGAGGTTATACCGTTATGAAACTTTGTATTCAGGAACACACAGTAGCTGGCAGGCATTATAGTTAAACATGAGCAAAGCGAAGACCTTTTCATAACGTAGCTGAGTGAGGGATAGATCTTGACTTATTGGTATTGTTCTGCATTGCATTGCAGTCCTCTCTGAGACTGGGTTTATTCCTGATCCTGTGCTTCCTAAAGGAAGGAGGGCTTTGTATCTCTCAACAGCAACCCTTTCATCTGATTTAAAAAGAAGCGATATTTGGGCTCAGAAAGACAGCCCATCTTTAATACTTCTAGGCCAGAGAGAGGAAAGTCATGTATGTGATACCAATTTGTGATGTCCGTAAGGTCAGGATTTGTTTTTTCTAATGTTCTGAAATAGATGGACATGCACCTCTTCCAGCAGCAGTCCCCAGTACAACATATGTGAGCAGATGATCCAGATCAGAGAAGACCATATGCGCTTCATTTCAGAATTGGCTCGTTACAGCAACAGTGAGGTGGGTTAATGCTGTTTGTGCCGATTGCACTTGAATAATGAACATTGCTACAATTAGATGCATGAGATGTAAGTAAACCTCAGACTATGTTAAAATGACCTTACCTAAACACTTAGATCTATTGATGATGTTTTTTCACAAGCTTTTGAGAGTGAACTAAGTTTGTGTTAGCCTTAATTCTGTATTTGCAGACTTCATCACACTTCTCGCATGCCAGTACATTCCAGAAGAGGTGGGGCATTTTCTTTGGAATTGCACGTCAAACTCATAGCCTAAGAACATACACATAGCTTTATGAATAAAAATAGAGGTTAGGAGAACATTCATCAAAAAAGGCACATCTTTCCTCATACCTTACGAGGACTGTCTTCTTGATTTAGTCTGCTGTAATGTTTTGGTGATAAAGGATACAAGTACTTTATTTCTAGAATTTGTGAATTTTTAACTAAGTAAATATATGGGCTGAAAAGGCAGTAAATGATGTATTGAATGCAAGGTGTAGTGCATGTTAACCAGCACCAATCTTTAATTTCAAAGAAAAAATGTTTTTTTAGTGCCCCACACAGTGCATTTAAATACTTGTGTTTACTTTATTTTGTTCTAGGTAGTGACTGGGTCTGGCCGTCAGGAAGCTCAGAAAACAGATGCAGAGTATCGAAAACTCTTTGATCTCTCTCTCCAGGGACTACAGCTCCTATCTCAGTGGAGTGCACATGTTATGGAAGTGGTATGTTACCTGGGGAGCAAAACCAGATAAGGAGGAAGTTTTAGGGAGAAGAGGCAACTAGATCAGGGGTGGGCAAACTTTTTGGCCTGAGGGCCACATTGGGGTTCCAAAACAGTATGGAGGGCCGGGTAGGGAAGGCTGTACCTCCCCAAACAGCCTGGCCCCTGCCCCCTCTCCGCCGTCTCCCGCTTCCCGCCCCCTGACTGCCCCCCTCAGACTCCCCAACCCATCCAACTCCCCCTGCTCCTTGTCCCCTGTCTGCCCCCTCCTAGGACCCACCACCCCACCCTCTATTCAACCCCTCCTGCTCCCTGTCCCCTGACTGCCCTCCAGGACCCCCCTTATCATGCTGCTCAGAGCACCAGGCCTGGCAGCCATGCCGCCTGGCCGGAGCCAGCCACACTACTGCGCAGTCTAGAGCACCAGGGCAGGCCGGCAGCTCTTACAGCCGTGCTGCCCAGCAGGAGCTCACAGCCCCGCCGTCCAGAGTGCTGGCGGCTCATCGAGCTGAGGCTGCAGGGGAGTGGGGGACAGCAGGGGAAGGGTTAGGAGCTTGCCTCCCCAGCTAGGAGCTCAAGGGTCGGACAGGACAGTCCCTCAGGCCGTAGTTTGCCCACCTCTGAACTAGATAGTGAGGCCGGGTGGTTTTTGCTTTGATGAAAAATATTTACATGCTCTATCTCCATTTGTTTAGTGGCACTTCTATTTTCACCAAGGGAGGAAGATAAAATGTTTTTTTTCTTGAGATAGTGGCAGTACAACTGTATTAATCAGGTTTCAGAGTAGCAGCCGTGTTAGTCTGTATTCGCAAAAAGAAAAGGAGTACTTGTGGCACCTTAGAGACTAACAAATTTATTTGAGCATAAGCTTTCGTGAGCTACAGCTCACTTCATCGGATGCATTCGGTGGAAAACATCGAATTCGGTATGCATCCGATGAAGTGAGCTGTAGGTCACAAAAGCTTATGCTCAAATAAATTTGTTAGTCTCTAAGGTGCCACAAGTACTCCTTTTCTTTTTGTATTAATCAGCTGACCAAGATGCAATATCTCTTGCATCCTCTTGCTGTAGGCTGAATTTATTAATGTTAAGATTTAGTGATTCCTTTTAAGCCAGAGCCAGCTATTTTTATTCCTCTTTTGAACATATGTTTTTTGGTTTTAAAGCTTCCTTTATTTTGCTACAATACAACTTTAAATGATCTTTCATAGACTGTATCCCAACACACTTCCCAAAGTGAAAAAGACAGCAGATGATATGTGGTATAAATAACAGAAAGCAGTTGTATTTTGACATTTTCTGGTGAATAAATTTAAACATTTAGGGCCTCATCCAAAGGTGATGAAAGTAAATGGAAAGATTCCCATTGGCTTCATAGAGTCAATCATAGAATATCAGGGTTGGAAGGGACCTCAGGAGGTCATCTATTCCAACCCCCTGCTCAAAGCAGGACCAATCCCCAACTAAATCATCCAAGCCAGGGCTTTGTCAAGCCTGACATTAAAAACCTCTAAGGAAGGAGATTCCACCACCTTCCTAGGTAACCCATTCCAGTGCTTCACCACCCTCCTAGTGAAAAAGTTTTTCCTAATATCCACCCTAAACCTCCCCCTCTGCAACTTGAGACCATTACTCCTCATTCTGTCATCTGTACCACTGAGAACAGTCTAGATCCATCCTCTTTGGAACCCCCTTTCAGGTAGTTGAAAGCAGCTATCAAATCCCCCCTCATTCTTCTCTTCCGCAGACTAAACAATCCCAGTTCCCTCAGCCTCTCCTCATAAGTCATGTGTTCCAGTCCCCTAATCATTTTTGTTGTCCTCCGCTGGACGTTTTCTAATTTTTCCACATCCTTCTTGTAGTGTGGGGCCCAAAACTGGGCACACTACTCCAGATGAGGCCTGACCAACGTCGAAAAGAGGGGAACGATCACGTCCCTCGATCTGCTGGCAGTGTCCCTAATTATACATCGCAAAATGCTGTTAGCCTTCTTGGCAACAAGGGCACACTGTTGACTCATATCCAGCTTCTTGTCCACTGTAACCCTTAGGTCCTTTTCTGCAGAACTGCTGCCGAGCCATTCGGTCCCTAGTCTGTAGCGGTGCATGGGATTCTGCCTTTCTAAGTGCAGGACTCTGCACTTGTCCTTGTTGAACCTCATCAGATTTCTTTTGGCCCAATCCTCCAATTTGTCTAGGTCACTCTCGACCCTATCCCTACCCTCCAGCGTATCTACCTCTCCCCCCAGCTTAGTGTCATCTGTGAACTTGCTGAGGGTGCAATTCATCCCATCATCCAGAACATTAATAAAGATGTTGAACAAAACCAGCCCCAGAACTGACCCGTGGGGCACTCTGCTTGACACCGGCTGCCAACTAGACATCAAGCCGTTGATCACTACCCGTTGAGGCCGGAAATCTAGCCAGCTTTCTATCCACCTTTATAATCCATTCATCCAGCCCATACCTCTTTAGCTTGCTGGCAAGAATACTGTGGGAGACAGTATCAAAAGCTTTGCTAAAGTCAAGGAATAACATGTCCACTGCTTTCCCCTCATCCACAGAGCAAGTTATCTCGTCATAGAAGGCAATTAGATTAGTCTGGCATGTGTTGCCCTTGGTGAATCCATGCTGACTGTTCCTGATCACTTTCCTCTCCTCTAAGTGGTTCAGAATTGATTCCTTGAGGACCTGATCCATGATTTTTCCAGAGACTGAGATGAGGCTGAATGGCCTGTAGTTCCCCGGATCCTCCTCTTTCCCTTTTTTTAAAGATGGGCACTACATTAGCCTTTTTCCAGTCATCCGGGACCTCCACCGATCGCCATGAGTTTTCAAAGATAATGGCCAATGGCTCGGCAATCACATCCGCCAACTCCTTTAGCGCTCTCGGATGCAGCACATCCGGCCCCATGGACTTGTGCTCGTCCAGCTTTTCTAAATAGTCCCGAACCACTTCTTTTTTCGTGCTTCTCCTTCAGATCCGGCCTTTAGTCATAAGGCCTGTGAACACAGAGAAAAAGGAGGAAAAACAGAGAGAGTATGAGAGGGGTGGTATAGGAAAGCTGTAATGATCTATTTTTATTTAAACAACTAATCTTGCTGAGAGTAGATGCCAGTTGGGAAAGTTGATAAAAAATCTGCAACGTTGACTTTAATGTAGACAAGATATTTGTAATGGCAACAACTGAAAGAGAGGATGCTACAAGTCGTCGTCGTCTTCTTTTTTTTTTTTTAAATGTCCCTGACGCTCTCAGGTTAACAATGCGCATCCTATCTGTACCATGGCCTAACCAAGACAACTTAGACTACAGCAACCCCTTTTTTCTCTGGCCTCCAAAACCCCTCTTGCTTCGCTGCTTTCTGTCTTTACAAATTGCTGCTTCCAAATCTTCTCTCTCTCCTGCATGCCAGCTATATGATCTCTCTGTATAGGACTCTTTCCTGGCTCTGCATTGTCTGCTGGATCAAATTCACACTTTCTATTTGGGTTCTATGCAGCTCTGCTCCTGCCCATGTCTTGTCCCTGGTTGCTCACCGCTCTTCTGTCTGGTTATGTCCTATGCTCTGTTTTTCTGATTTCTCAACCCCTTATTTCTTACTCATGCAAGCACTTCAGTATCTCCTCCCATAGTCCTGTCAGTCCCTTCTCTCAGGCCACACCCCTCCACCCTTTCCAATGCTGAGAATTTCTTTCTGAGCCTGTATACAATCTATCCTGCCGCTCCCTTTTCAAATCCCTCCTCAGAACCTTTACCCACATTCTCAACCCCCAAGCTTTATTATGTAAATAGAATATAAATAAGTAAAAAAGTCCCTAGCAGGCATATTGTGCCATCTTAACACCACAAACTAGTTTTTATGTGTTCCATCCCCTTGCCTACTGTTTTCTCCTGGGATCCTTTTTGTTGTACTCAACTTAAATTGCAAGACAAGAATTGTTTTTCTTTACTTGCTGTGAAAAATGTAATGTGACTCTATGACACTTAATATGGGGCTGGAATGAGCCCATGGGGCTGGGAGTGATTCAAAACAAATTTCTTAGAAAGATTTTTTTTGTCTCCCAAATAATACCCCAGCTGTTCTGAGACAAGTATAAACTCTATTCTGTCCAAAGTGCAATATAGCAATATTAATAATCTTTATATTCACAGTATGCCCCCACAGAGTTTGCCAAAGTTATGTGTAGAGGAACAGCTCACTAGATCTTTTTCATGTACACTTCCTCAGTTAGAGTATATTCAAAACTCTCTGCATTCTCTAGGTTTCTCAGAATCAGAAATTTATTAGATTTGTTTAAAAATGTGAAACCCACAATCAAGTCGAGAATAGAGAATATTAATAAGCAAATGGATATAAATAAACAATAAACAAACAGTAAGCAGTTGTTTCTCTTTCAAATATCACCTTGATTACCCCTTTGTTAAAAAGACTCATGGGTTTGCCAGATATTTAGATAGTTTATGTAAATAGCATGCTAAGGAGGGCCTTTACAGCTTTCCATTTTAAATCCAAGCAAATGGCTTAGAAGGCCAATATACTGGCACTGAGAAATGTAACCACCGTTGTTCCGGCAGCTGGAGGACCTGTCCCATGATCTGTTGCATTGTAATCTGTATTGTCACTTGAGGTCAAAATGGCTTTCTGTGTTTTTGTCCTGGATGTCTTTTTCTATGACCTCTCAGGAAATAGAATGTTTGTTAGGAACTGACAACGTACCTGTGATCCAAGTGTTTGTTCTGTTTGCCTGGGCAGTCACTCAAATAAGGAGAATGCAAATGGCATGGTGATTATGTATGGTTTGATGGTATCTGGCTTTTAAAAAAAAATCTTTAGAAGCATTTTAACATTAAACTAAACCTAAAATTATAAAATGTTTTATTGTAATACTTTTTGGTTTTTGTGCATTGGCCTAAGGTTAAGCCGCTGTTAATAAACTTTGCTTTGGCACTTGGTATTTTAACCAATAATAATGTCTTATTCAGCACTATAAATCTCTCTACCACTCAAGTTGTGGTAGGTGTCACAACTCAGTTCTTGTTGCTAAAATTAAAGTTGTGGAAAACCGGATTAGTAAGTAACTAGAATTTTCCAGTTAACGTAATTAATTGATATGATCAATTCCTGCTAAAAATCAGTTTTGGAACATCTTGCACTATGTTACCGTGATATTTTGATCTTGGTACCTGAACAGGACGCTTGAAATATTGCATTTTCAGAGTCAGACAAAATCAATCTTTCTTTCTTTCTTTCTTTCTTTGCCTAACAGAAATCAGCAAGTCTATTTGGCTTCCAACTGTCTTTTGAAATGAGTGACTGTTTAGATTTTAAAGTGTCTCTTTACACTTGTTTTTGCATTTGAGGCGTCTTTCTCAGTTCTTTTTTGGTGAAATGAAGACAGGCTTTTACTTACATTAATCTTCATTAAAACGCTAGACTGAACCACATCACATACTGAGAATTTCTTGTATTCTTTGAATTAATATAGTGTAGAGATATGTGTCTTATAGATCTTTTAGAAAGTAGTGAATATGGCAAGTGATTTCTGTCAGGAGTTTTAGAACTTACAGTACTGTTCTAAAACCATGCAGTATCGTATCATCACTATTACTAAGAATGATGGAATGTCTTATTAGAATAAAACCTGCATTACAGGTAGGGTGTCTGGTGGTCTTTTTGTGTTATTTCTCAATCTTTTCTTTATTCCATATATCTTTCTTTATCTACCTGTGTGAATTGCAGTATTCATGGAAACTAGTGCATCCAACTGACAAATACTCCAATAAAGATTGCCCTGACAATGCAGAAGAATATGAAAGAGCAACACGATACAATTATACCAGTGAAGAGAAGTTTGCTTTGGTTGAGGTAAAAGAAACTGTTTCCCTTTATAGGGCTTTTTCATTCTTCCCCCTTCCATTTATTTATATATATATATATAACATATATATATATATATATATATATATTTAAAATGTATATATTCTCCCTGCAGGTTATTGCCATGATCAAAGGTCTTCAGGTGCTGATGGGGAGGATGGAAAGTGTCTTTAACCATGCCATACGTCATACCATTTATGCTGCTCTTCAGGACTTCTCCCAGGTTACACTGAGAGAACCATTAAGGCAGGCCATAAAAAAGAAGAAAAATGTAATTCAGAGGTAGTGTTCATATTTTCACACAATGTCCTATATTCCTTCTCCCATATTTTACTAGTTAAATATTGTCTAATGCTAACATTCAAACTATGAGCAATGGTGGTGGTTGCCTTTGAAATATGAATGTCAAAAATTAGCTTTGCTGACTACATATTAGTCTAAAACAACCTGCTTATTTTAAGATAAGAGAACTAGAATGGGTAACAACATGTAATCTTTAAACCTTTTAATACTACCATTATCATTAATGAAAAAAGAAAAGGAGTACTTGTGGCACCTTAGGGACTAACAAATTTATTTGAGCACAAGCTTTTGTGAGCTACAGCGAACTTCATCGGATGCTCAAATTAAATTTGTTAGTCTCTAAGGTGCCACAAGTACTCCTTTTCTTTTTGCGAATACAGACTAACATGGCTGCTACTCTGAAATTATCATTAATGGTATGTGTTGTCTTGCTTTTTATTTTAAAGAGAATCTGAGGGAAACCTTCTGATGATTCCAGTACTACTACTATTTGTTTGCCTATATTGCTCATCCTTCTTCTCTATCTCTTTATCCCAATCCCCACCAACACAAAAAAAGAAAAAGAAAATGCCTTCTGTTGTTGTTGAATTACCCCTCCCACTACTCGGTTTTCCCTACTGTGGTCAGTACCATCCCTAACCTTGTTTTTGTCTCTCCAGTTGTTGCCTTTCCTCATGACACCTTGTTGATTTACTCCCACCCATTGCTGGGTGCCTTGCAAGATTCTTGTAGGTGAAGACCCTTGACTGGTCATGCTACTGCTAAACTCCACCTCCACTAAAATACCATCTCAAATAAATGAACGAAATGTTCAGATTATTCCAGATCTTAAGGTTTTCAAGTAGATTCTTACACTGTTTTTTTCTTGTTACTTTTATATTTCTTATGTAAATCTGTTATAGTCTGAGGTTTTCTTGGTGTGGAAACAGAAAAGTGTTTCTTGAGCCATTAAAGTAACATTTTTCAGAAATGTTTGAATGTGGGAGGTGGAGTTCATTTGATCACTCAGTACACTATGAACAATGCTTAGTTGGTTTTTGAGAAGTACTCGTATTCCAATTCAATGGAAGGAATGGAAAACTTGTCTTATGAAAGGAGACTTAAGGAGCTTGGCTTGTTTAGCCTAACTAAAAGAAGGTTGAGGGGAGATATGATTGCTCTCTATAAATATATCAGAGGGATAAATATAGGAGAGGGAGAGGAATTATTTAAGCTCAGCACCAATGTGGACACAAGAACAAATGGGTATAAACTGGCCACCAGGAAGTTTAGACTTGAAATCAGACGAAGGTTTTTAACCATCAGAGGAGTGAAGTTTTGGAATAACCTTCCAAGGGAAGCAGTGGGGGCAAAAGATCTATCTGGTTTTAAGATTCTACTCGATAAGTTTATGGAGGAGATGGTATGATGGGATAATGGGATTTTGGTAAGTAATTGATCTTTAAATATTCAGGGTAAATAGGCCAAATCCCCTGAGATGGGATATTAGATGGATGGGATCTGATTTACTATAGAAAATTCTTTCCTGGGTATCTGGCTGGTGAATCTTGCCCATGTGCTCAGGGTTTAGCTGATTGCCATATTTGGGGTCGGGAAGGAATTTTCCTCCAGGGCAGATTGGAGAGGCCCTGGAGGTTTTTTTTGCCTTCCTCTGTAGCATGGGGCATGGTTGACTGGAGGGAGGCTTCTCTGCTCCTTGAAGTTTTGAACCATGATTTAAGGACTTCAATACCTCAGACATGGGTGTGGTTTTTCATAGGAGTGGGTGGGTGACATTCTGTGGCCTGCGCTGTGCAGGAGGTCGGACTAGATGATCAGAATGGTCCCTTCTGACCTTAGTATCTATGAATCAATACTTAGAATTATAACAGAAGAGCATTATAATATTGGATGTGTGAATTCCAACCCTTCATGTACTTGTATTGTATTCTTTACATCCCAAAATAATATCTTTCCAGTTTGATGCATACAATTTAAAAAGATTATTAGCATAGTATAGTCCTAACTATGTACTGGAGTGATTTTGAATTTTTAATATTTAGGGACTATACTTTACTATAAACATAGGTATTAATCCCAGTGATGGAAGTCCATGATACTTTTATAGCAATCCATTGCTGAAGAAGACCAACAGATTGATCCAGTGTGAAACTTTTCTCTATCTAGATTATTTTGATAGTTTCCATCTACTGTACAGGGGAACCTATGTTAGCCAAAACCATTTTTAAACAAGCTTTTCCTAAAAGCTGCTAACTTGGTTACGCTGGCTAGCGTACATCAGGTCTAATAATGTTGAGCAGTTTTGAATGCTATATTGGGCTATCTATGGAGTAGGTGAGTGATTTGTGAAATGTAAAATAGATGAGGTCAAAGGGGCCACTTTTTACTTTATGCAACAGTTTCATATTATGTAATATAATAGTAACATTCAGTTAAACGCTGCTGTTCTTAAATGCCACACCTATGCAAACTTTTAAGAGATTATTTTATCAGAATCCTTCTTAGAATTTTAAAAATTATTATGCATTACCAAAATATTTTATAAGCAGAAGTTTTCTTCTTTATTATCGGTGTTCTTCAAGTCTGATTCTTTTGATGGTAAATTTTAATGTTATATTGAATTTGTGTCTGTGCTAGAGAATTATGATGGTGTACAACCCATGGTCAATAATATACATGTATATCTTGCTAAAGGTATCTATCAATGATGGAAAAAACAAATGCTATCGAAGTATGACTCAAAAATATAAGTTTGACTGATAAAATACAGCCCCGATAGAAAGTTTGCTTCAACGTGCTTGTGGCTCTGAAATAAGCATTTATATTTGTTTGGGTGCTAACACATTTTGGATTGTGTTTAGTGTTCTTCAGGCCATCAGAAAGACTGTTTGTGATTGGGAAGCAGGACATGAACCATTTAATGACCCAGCACTAAGAGGAGAAAAAGACCCCAAAAGTGGTTTTGACATCAAAGTTCCTAGGCGAGCAGTGGGTCCCTCCAGTACCCAGGTATTTCCTGTTCTTCCTGTATGATAGTCATAGTATTAGCATCACTGATTGACATAGAAATCTCTTCACTGCTGAGCCCTGTTAAAAGCTGAAGTGGATTTAGATTACTCCCAAGTTATACTTTAAAAATATATACATTTTTAAGTATACATCCACTATAAATCTGGATTAGTCAGAATTCTCTATCTGTGATGCTTTCACTTTCATTTTCTACCCTAATGTATTCTTTTCCCAAGCACTCCACTTCCATACTTTTGAACTTGTTCCAAGGGAATGCCCACATTTTAAAGCCGTGCCTTTTTAAATGTTCCAACTTCTTCTGTTTTTGAAATGACTGGATCCTTTCCTGACAGTCTCCTCCTTCCAGACTAAATTGTCCTTGTTGTTTTTTAAACCCCTTAACTGTGTAGGTCCTTGCTATATTTTAGGCTTGCATTCTTGGACTTCGTCCTGGTGGATATTTATGCTGACCCCACCTACCATTCCACTACTGTGTCTTAGGTCCGTAATTGCTTGTGCCTTTGCCATGGTGGTCCACAGAGTGCAGAATTCCACCTTGAAATCCATCTAATCTTCTCTCTCTCTCTCTCTCTCTCTCCTGTTAAACAGCATACTTTTTTCAAAGATGTTCTTTATAATAACCACTGTTACCCCATATTTAGAAGCTTGCCCCTTCTCTGTTTTCTAGGTGGGATCCCTCCTTATCTTTTTTGTTTACCATTTTGAGGGAAGTTTGTATAGTAGTGGGTTTATGATTGATAAATGACTGCACAGTGCTCTGAGCACACTGGAACATGAAAATGAGTGGAATTATGGTATATCAATGAAATACAGTGATTCCTAAAATCTTGAGGTGGAGTTGGGGAAGAGCCTGTTTAGGCAGTGCTTTCATATTAGTCATGGGTGACTGAGTTGAATTTAAAAAATTGTCTGGGAAAATGTTTAAATATATAATGAAATTTTTATTTAAGTAAATGGAATTAGTACAATGCTTTATTCTAATTTTTTTTTTCTTTTTAAATCACCACCAATTTTTTTTCTTGCTATGTTTAGGGGGCTTTGTTTCACTTGTTGTTGCAAGCTCATTAAAATACACTGTTCTGTCTGCTGTCTGTTCTTGGATATAAACACCTGTTTATCTTTGCTGAGTGGGGGAAACAAATTACAGCAATTCCTTGGATTGCAGTTCTGTCAATTGTATGTAATTTCAAAACAATAATTCACTGGATTTACTGCACTTAGAAATCTTTGTGAAAAAGCCGAGAAGCAGCTCGTCTCTTAGGTCCAGATTCAGCTCTCATTGAAGTCAGTGGGAGCCTTTCCATTGACTTAAATGAGCATT
Organism: Dermochelys coriacea; assembly: GCF_009764565.3. Taxonomy (NCBI): domain Eukaryota; kingdom Metazoa; phylum Chordata; order Testudines; family Dermochelyidae; genus Dermochelys; species Dermochelys coriacea. The sequence continues at coordinate 123,145,101 of NC_050068.2, read as the reverse complement.
GTATTGGACCTTCACAGAATAATTAGACCAAATGAAGAAACTTGCCTACTTTAGAAGTGGATGTTTCCCTCTGCATGCTTACTGTATTGTTTTTCATCCCTTAACACACTAACTCACACTTTTTCTGCTTCTGTTTTCCCTTCCTTATTTACCCACGTGTTGTATTAACTGTTTCTCTCCCCCCTGCCTCTCCTTGTCTGTTGGTTTTTAGCTCTACATGGTTCGCACTATGACAGAGTCCTTAAACTCTGCTGAGCTGTTGAAGCAGCTCAAGTCTCTTGGAATGGAAAAGCTATTGCATGTGATAAACAAGTTTTTGAGGCAGTCCTACATCTATCCGCCTCTTTTAAACTTTGGTGGTAAGATATTACTTATTATTTTTATTTGTGGCAGGTGAACTGTTCCACTGCAAATTGTCTATTGCTTTATATTAATGCAGACTCTCTTTTCATGGAAGGCTTTCTGACTAGGTATTTGTATTGGCATTAGCTTCTGGTTGGAGCAGTTATCTTTTTCCCAAAGGAGAAAGGCATGGCTCTTGCTGAAATTGTGCTAGGTTTCAGTTTGAAGTGGAGCAGTCACTTTCTTGATAGTATTTGTCAGTGTTGCTCAACTAATGTACCATGTGTATTTTCCTTTTTTCCTTTCCACCGCAAATGTTTCCTTTAATGATACAGCTTTACATGGTGAGAACTATGTTAGAGTCTCTCATTGCTGACAAAAGTGGTTCCAAGAAAACCTTGAGAAGTAGCCTTGAGGGGCCCACCATATTGGACATAGAAAAATTTCATCGCGAGTCTTTCTTCTACACTCATTTGATAAATTTCAGTGGTAAGATACGTAGATGATCAGTGTCCAGCTTAGCATGTCCTAACACCTTTAACGTGCCCTGGAAAATGTTTCCGATTGCCTAAGCCAGTTAGATCTGGTTTGTTTATCTAAAACATTGGCCTGTCAGAACTTTTTGAGATATTACAAAAGAAAGATTCACCTAAATGCTTTTGGGTTTTTTCCCTTTTATGCATTTTTTTAATGGGCTGTATTTTTTTTATTGTTAACTAATATTTTTATATAATAAAGACATAAAACATCAAACCTGTTTAAATAAAAAAAAATTAAGAATTTTATTTTTTTTAGAAGACACATCAAGTCCCCTGTAGTGGTAAATTTGGTATTGATTAACTACCACTCTGTATTCTGTCAGTTGTAATCGGAAACATGCTATCCTAATGGATTCACCTACTGACATTGAATGTATCTAGTCTTTGTCATCACCATGTTGTGTTGTCTTTCATCTTTTCTTTTTTTTTTCTTTTTTTTTTTTTCTGGAACTCTTGGCTCTCAAAGGAGAGGTACCTGTTAATTCCAGTACTAACGCTTTCCATAAACAGCACCGTGTTCGTTAGAAAATGTTAAAATAAAAAGTTCATCCTTGTTTTGGTTCTCTAGCATTCTGAAAACATTGCCTGTTGTGTGTTACCTGGTGAGACTAAAGGAATCTCTCAGCATCTCAGAATTATCTTCCCTTATTTCAGACTCTCCCTCAAGAGTTCAGATAATTCCCTGCCCTTCTAATCTGCAAGAGCCATGTGGGGCCAGTCAATTCTACTGCTTAATCAGATGGATGGAATAAAAATGATGGCCACAAGATGCTCCAGCCTTTCTTCTCCCGAAGCTACTTCCTGAGCTGAGAGCATTGCTTTTACAGCACTTTGAGCCCCTGCTGGGGAATTAAACTTGGCTTTCCTCCAGGGTGGTATAATATACTTTTGCCACTAAACCAGTGGGCTGGTCACTTGGGCAGTATTTTCTGTAATAAAACACTTGAGGTTTTGTGTGTGTTCATAACTATTTTTAAAACCTCACAGGTTTTACATTTGAATTTGATTTACATGTAGCTCTAGTGACTCACCTGCTTTGTAGTTTCACATTTACCATCATAATCACATTTTGTTGTTGTTGTTAACATGTTTCTCATATGAGAAGAATAATGGCTTGTCATTTATTCTGAAAGAAACCCTGCAGCAGTGCTGTGACCTGTCCCAGTTGTGGTTCAGAGAGTTCTTCTTAGAACTCACCATGGGCAGAAGAATCCAGTTCCCCATTGAGATGTCTATGCCTTGGATTTTAACTGACCATATTCTGGAGACGAAAGAGGCATCAATGATGGAGTAAGGTCTATGTGTGCTCTTCTGTTGCATTATTTTAAATACCATTGTATTATAAAGTTAGTTCCTTTACTCATGTTAACAAGTTTTTTCTGGGAAATTATTGCAAACATAATTCTTTAAAGATACTGTTTCCTGGATTCCTACTCTTTCATCTCCGCGCTCTAGGGTGAGTTCCCCTGGGTCTCAACGATTTTGTTTTTTTGAGGCATGGGCAGGCCAGCCTCATTCTGAGATGAACACCCAGTGCTTCTCTGCCCCCTCTAGAACATAAAGTTTCCAGGTGAAATCCTGATCCTATCAAAGTTAATAGCAACACTCGTATTGCCTTCAGAGCAGCCAGGATTTAACTCTGTTCCTTGTTGAATGGAAAGCAAATAGCTCCCCATGCTAGAAATGTAACAGACACCAAAGAAGGATAGGACAAGACCTTCAGAAAAAAATTAATTGAAAATGTACCCTGGTGCCTTACCAGTTCTGAGGTGGATGAGTTGGAGTCAGTCAATACAGTGTCTTCAGAGAAATAGAACTGCAGGTGAATAATTGTTTGTTCTCAGTATCCTGAGTGTACGTACAAGGAAAAAGAAAATGAAGCTAAATTGTCTTATTTGTTCTCATCTCTTTTTGAGACAAAGCTGATAGCAGTATTTTAATGTTTTTCTTTCTGTGGCTTCCTATTTGCTCCTATTCCCTTCGGGGGGCCTATTGTGCAACGGCCAGAAAAGTTGATCTTGTGTGGTCTGAAAGGTCTTCCACTCCACTCATTTAAATTGTCATGCTTAGTAAAAACAATAGCTTGGGAAATGTTTTGGAGGTGTGGCGTACCAAGTGTTACATTCTGAGGCTTGTATGGTAGTGGTCTCTGCTGTCTCCTGCTGCTATCTGCTTGACTTAGCTCAGGAGGGCTATCGTTCTCTGGAGTCTGTCATGCAGGCCACATAAATGCCTGGATCAGGCCTCTGAACTGGATATTTGGCGCTGTTGCCCTGACTTTTCATTCCTTTCTGTAGAATTTAGCAGTCAGATTTTTTGTGGCAGGGCACATTGCAGGTAATAGACTTGCTTGCCTTCTGCATTTTTAATCTTTTTAGTCTAAACTACAAATAAGGTACAGTATTTTCAATTATCAAGTATTTTTGTTAATATATTTACAGAGAAGCATTTCACAAACTATGAATATTTGTTCTTCGAGTACGTGTCAGTGTGGATCCCGCTGTAGCTGTGCATGGGCTCAAGATCAGAATTTTCTGAGTAGCTGTGCCCCTCAAGGCAGCATCTTCACCTTGTGCCTTCCCAGGCTCCCGTTCAAGGGCATAAGGGAATAAAGAGAGGAATGTCTTCAGTTCTCTCTTACTGTCCACAGAAGTGAGATGGAACCTGGGGAGTGTCCGAACTGCTACTCACTTCAAGCTCTATTTCTAACCTAGTTTTGTGGAAAAAAAAATCCTTCTTCAGTTCTTACCTTGTTATTTTTTCTTTGGCCATCTCCCCCAAAAGAGAGGACACTCCTGCATAGTCCCCCGTATAGCATGACAGGTACTTGGCACTAACCACCTTGGCAGGTACCAAACCCTTATGGTTTAATTCCTGTCTGTCCTACAAAGAACTTGTCCTGCTGATCGACTGGCATTACCAATGCCTTTTCTGTTTTGGGGAAAACCACAAATAAGTGGTGTGTAAATCCTTCTCACTGAGCTCTCACAAGTTGAGAGATGTGCAGCTAAAACTCCACCCGCTTGAGTAATCAGTGTGTATCACCTCAGACCCGGAGGAGACATCCAACTCAAAACAACCCAAAGGGGTCATCCCTCAGTAAAAACTCCTCTGAGTAGACTTTTGAGCTTACAGACCTGAAGAAGAGTGTTCTGTAAGCTCAAAAGTTTGTCTCACCAGCAGAAATTGGTCCAATCAAAAATATTACCTCACCCACCTTGTCTCTCTAATATCCTGGGACCAACATGGCTACAATACACTTAATACAATTTTGAATAAGGGATAGTTTACGAGGTGGCAGCTTTTAGCATGTTTTCATGAGACAGACCAAAAAACAACTACTAAAATTGCAAGGGTTGGCATACGGCTGTCCACCGCCACCCCCCTTCCACCCCACAGGAAGTACCCAGGATTCATGGTGGGATCAAATCATTACCAGTATGAGGTCTGCCATTTTGACTCTTCATGGTACCAAGGGTCTTCACAGGACATGTTGTGAATATCTGAGGAGTTATGGCATCTACACATAATTGGACAACTGGCTGATCCAAAGCAGGTGAGAGTAGAAGACGTCATCAGGCTGGGACAGTGCTCTATCTGTATTCACCTGGTTGGGTCTCTTAGTGACTGGTAAAAAAAATGACATTTACCTCACCTCAGATGATAGAGTTCAAGGGAGTTCTGGTTGCCTACAGATCAGGAAAAGCGTACTTGCCTGAGCGTTCCAGTCTCTACGGAGACTCAAACTCCAGCTGACAACATAACCAGCACGGTATGAACATGCCTCACAGTGCTAGGTCACACGTTGGCATGCATGTACATGACACCACTTGCCAGACTTCACCTATGCCCCCTTCAGCTCTGCCTCAGGACGGTTTTTTACTCTGAGGAAACACCCAATAGACAAGGAGGTCATAGTACCTCATCATGTCACTGCTGAACTTGCTTGGTGATTAGAATCCACAAATGTGAAAAGGGGTGTGTATCTCCTTTTCAGTCCCCTCTATGAGAGAGACATTAATTACATGTGTTTCAGGGCAAGGTAGGAGAGTTCACTTGAATCTACTATAGATCCAAGAAACTTGGACCCTAAGTGACATGTGGCTACCTGTGAAGGTCCTAGTGCTCAGAGCCATCAGACTAGCCTGCGTGGCTTTCCTGCCGGTCCTCCAAAACTTGATTCTGTAGAGCTTCAGACAGCACGGCAGCTATGCACTACATAAACAAGCAAGAGTGTGTCCGCTCCTCGCCCTTTGGTCTTGAAGCCATCAACTTCTGCAATTGGTACCATCAGAATGGGGTAACTCTGAGAGGCTCTTTGCCTCCTGAGAGCCAGCAACAACTTAGCAGAGTTTCTGAAACAGTCAGTGACCAGCCACAAATGCTCATTGCACAGATCCACCATGGAGGTGAGATTCCATCAGTGGGGATTCCCCAGGGTACACGTGCGCTGCGAAGAATAGTGCAAAATTTTGTTCTAGCGGATGCCTGAGTCCAGGTTCACTGCTGGATACCTTCCTCCTACTGAAGAACAAAGAGTTGCTGTACAACTTCCCACCTGTTCCTCAGATTTCCAGGGGGATTTCCAAGATCAAAAGAGACAAAGCCATGATCATCGTGGTGGCTATGTACTGGCCAAGGCAGCTCTGGCTGACAGATGTTCGGCAGATGTCCATTCAGCCTTTGATACAACTTCTAGACCATCTGGATCAGATCTTGAAGCATCACAGCCAGATACTCCACACGGACCTGAAGTCACTGAATATGACGGTGCTGGTGTTGCCTGGCTGAATGCTACAGATAGCATTGCTCCTTGCCAGTCCAGGAAATCCTGATACCAAATGGGAAGAATTTACCAGAAAAAGTTTTCAAAATGGAAGGGGTTCTCAATACGGGCAGCCCGGAAAGGCCTGGGCCCAGTACAGGCCTCTGTACTGAAGATGCTTGACTACCTACTACACCTTTGGCTCAGCTCTATTGGAGTCCACCTTGGAGCGATTTCAGCTTGTCAATTGTCTGTACAGTCATGCTTGGTATTCTCTCACCCCATGGTATAAAAGATCTTTAAAGGTCTATTACACAGTTATCAAGCAATCAGAGAACTCCCTCCGGCTTGGGACCTCTATATAGTCCTTCTGAGACGCATGGAGCCTCTCACTGAGCCTCATTCAGAATGCTCCTTATACCACTTTACTCTGAAGATGGTCTTCCTAGTTGTTATAACTTTGAGTGAGCTGCAGGCACTATGGCTAATCCCCATCCCACAACATTTCAAAGGGAAAGGTCTTGCTAAGACTCACCTGAAACTCCTTCTCAGAATGACATCAGAATCTCATCTGAACCAATCAATCAACTTACCTGTCTTCTTCCCAAAGCTGTATTTTTCACTGGGAGAAGAGAAGTTACACAGACTAGGCATATCTAGAGTTCCCCTTTTATTATATTGACAGGACCAACCCATGCAAATTGTCGCCCCATCTGTTTCAGGATATTCAAAGGCCAGTCTATCTCATCTTAAAGAATATTGGAACAGATAATACAAGGAGATGTATTGTGTTACCAGCTGGTGGTGTACCTCTCCCACCCAACATCAAGGCTCGCTTCATCAGAGCTTAGGTGGCTTCTGCCTGCTTTAGAAATGTGCCAATATGAGAAACCTGTAAGGCACCAACATGGAGTAACCCACTAACTTTGTCAAACACTATGTCTTGGACGTGGCAGCTAGATGCCAAGTTTGGGTGACCAGTACTACAATCACTGTTTGACTTATGCAACTGAAACACCTTATTCCTACCATCTCGAGAAGATGCTTCTTGCCAGTCACCTACAGCGGGATTCACGCTGACTCATACTCGGAGAAAGAACAGTTACTTCCTTTATAGTAACTGTGGTTCTTCAAGGTGCTATAGTTAGTGTAGATGTTATGACCTGCACTGTCTTTGAGAAGTCCCTGCCTACCATGGGCTTTGAATTTCAAAGGGACTGAGGCAGCACCATGGCAACACTGCCTTTTATGCCTTCACATTGGAGCACAAGGAGGCCCAGGGTACATGCACCGCCCCAACTCTGCTATTCAAAAAAATCTGATCTCATGCCCATGCACCATATGCGCACCTACAGGGAGATCCAAAGTGACCAAAACATCTCAAAGAATCAAAGTTGCTGTAGGGTGAGTAACTGTTCTTTTTTTCTTTTTCATTCAGGTATGTTCTCTATTCTTTGGATCTTTACAATGATAGTGCTCATTATGCGCTTACTAAATTTAAGAAGCAGTTCCTCTACGATGAAATTGAGGCAGAGGTAAAGTAAACTCATCTATTGGAGAAAACAGTTATGTATTCTAGTAGGGAGACTGAGTCTGTTAAAGGTGAAGGAACATTATGCAGCAATATGTAGATCTTCAAAGCAGATGGTGATATAGAATGAAAGTGGTGAGAATGCCAAAAGAAGAAACAAAGGGAGGAGGATGCAGTCTTCCTTGGTGATAAGCTTTGAATAAACATATACAGTACAGACCCATTTACACGCGAATCCGCTTAATGCATGGTAGTGCCATGCCTCCCAGTACTACCTATTTAACAGATGAGACTTGTTAACACGCGGTACAGGAACATGCTATATAGCGCTACAGATTTGGTCACTAACTCACTGACATAGAAATCGACAGGAAGTGCAAAGTGGAAATGTGTTGTACATCTTTACCGATGTTGGCAAAGACGTATCATGCATGCTTAGTCATTGTCACGCTAGAGATATAGATATATAGTAATATATATACTACATTAGAAAATTTTAACCGTAGGCCTAATATAATGGCAGAGGGCAAGCGTCAGCGTTGCTACACTGTAGAAGAAAAGCTAGCTGCAATAGATTGAGTAAATAGCGGAGAAACCCTGGCCAAAGTTTCAAAAGATATTGGGATCGCCGAATCTACTCTCCGAGGATGGCTAAAAAACAAATCTAAACTGAATGGCTTTGTACAAAATATCAATTCTGTCGCAGGGCTTCAGGGAAAATATGTGCGCTATTCAGCAAAACCCACAACAGACAAAGCCATGTGCATGTGGTTTGCTCAGGACAGGCTGAAAGGAATGCTGCTAAGTGGGCCAATTCTTCAAGCCCAAGCGACAAAATTTGGAAATGTAAATGTAAGGAGATGAATCATTCCAAGCCAGCGAGGGGTTTATAAGTCGTTTTAAAAAGTGTCATGGCATAGCGCAGGTATCGATTTCTGGAGAAAGCCGATCAGCCGATGAACTGGCCGTGAACGCATTTCCTGCCGAGTTAAAATCTATTTTACAAAATGAAGACTACCACGAAGAACAGCTTTATAATAGTGATGAAACAGCTTTATTTGCAAAACTGCTACCTGATAAGACTTTAGCCTTTAATTACGAGACATGGAAAACAGCTGGATTTTAAAAGATTGTGTGACTCTTCTTTTTTGTAGTAATAAGACGGGCAGCCATAAGCTTGCCCCTCTTCTTGTTGGCCACTTACATAACCCTTGCTGCTTTAATCACCTCAATAGAGCCAAACTGCCAGTAATATACGCTAACAGCAAAATGCTTGGATGATGAGACACATTTTCAATGACTGGTTCCACAACAGCTTTGTTCCAGTTGTTTGTAACATCTGCGGTTGAAGAAACTCGGAGCCAAAGCACTTTTGCTACTTGACAAGCCCATCCTCCAACCCAATCACTGGTATCAAGCGATGGAAAAATTTGAATGCTATATCTACCATTCAACACAACATCAAAAATTCAACCTTTAGACCAGGGCATTATTCAGAATTTTAAAAACAATTATCGACGGGAGCTGATTTTGGCGATCATGTCATGCATGTCTTCAGGCATTTCTGAATTCCTGAAACAGTTAAACATGAAGGAAATAGTTTAGTTAAAAAAGCTTGGGGTGGAGTAAAACAAAAGTCCATTGAAAACTGCTGGATGAAGGTTCTCGGTGGTGCCTTTTCCGTCAAAGATGGCTCAGACTTGGAAAATTCCAGCAGTGGCACCGATTCAGAGCCAGACTTTGAAGGATTTTTGGAAGAAGATGTCCTAGAAACACGCACGCAGACAAAAGAGGATAAAGGTAAACTTCTCTTTCAAATGATAAAAGATTTTAGTTTGGATACATCACTGGAAATCGTTACCAAGTGGCTGGAAATGGATGAAGATTGCCCGATTTCAGAATTTCTGTGCTAGGAAGAAATATTAATGGGCTGTGAGGCTATGTCGGACCGCAAAAGTGATGGTGAGGATGTCGTTGAAAAGGTCAAAATTTCACCCACAGAAACCTGTAGTGCTGTAGAAACTGTTGTAAGATTTATGGAGAAGCAAAATGTGGAAAATATCAAAATCATTCATCTGCGGCAAATGACAGACTTCATAAGAGAGGAAAAAAATGCAAGCCAGAAATCAGAAAATAACGGCGTTTTTTTCTAAGTGAATCATAGACACTTTTTTCAGCATGGCCCTCTTAACCCACGGTCCGTTAACACGCGGTCGTGACAGCTTGACTCCCGACACCCACGCGTAAATGGGTCTGTACTGTATCTGCATATGTCCAGTTTTGGCATTGTTTAGATTGAAGTAACTGCTCTTCATGGGGAAGTGGGAATTTTGTGCTGACTAACTCTTTTTGATTTGTTTTTGTAGGTAATGACTAGGATATATCCTCCTTTTTATTTCTGTGCAAATACTAATAAATAATGTCTCTACTATTTTCCAGGTAAACTTGTGTTTTGACCAATTCGTTTACAAGTTGGCAGACCAGATATTTGCATATTACAAGATTATGGCGGGAAGGTAGCTATTCTGATAGTAACATCTTTTATACATGTATTTTTTTTGTTTCAGTTTTCATCAAAAAGGTTAGTAGCGATTGGACGGCTAACATAGTGAATGCCAGTGAAAATGAGGTAGGATCAGAGGCTAAAAGAGGGAAAGAACAGGTTAAAAATTACTTGGACAAGTTAGATGTCTTCAAGTCACCAAGGCCTGATGAAATACATCCTAGAATATTCAGGGACCTGACTGAGGAGATATCTGAGCCATTTAGTGATTATCTTTGATAAGTCATGGAAGACAGGAGAGATTCCAGAGGCCTGGAAATGGCAAATTATAGTGCCCATCTATAAAAAGGGAAATAAGGACAACCAGGGGAATTACAGACCAGTCAGCTTAACTTCAGAACCTGGAAAGATAATGGAGCAAATAATTAAGCAATCCGTTTGCAAACACCTAGAAGCTAATAAGGTGATATAAGTAACAGCATGGACTTGTCAAGAACAAATCATGTCAGACCAACCTGAGAGCTTTCTTTTGAAAGAATAACAAGTCTTGTGGATGGGTGAAGCTGTAGATGTGGTATATCTTGAGTTTAATAAGGCTTTTGATACTGTTTCACATGACCTCATAAACAAACTAGGGAAATAAAATCTAGTTGGAGCTACTACAAGGTGAGTCCATAACTGGTTGGAAAACCATTCCCAGAGAGTAGTTATCAGTGGTTCACAGTCAAGCGGGAAGGGCATATCGAGTGGGGTCCCACAGGGATAAGTTCTGGGTCCGGCTCTTCTCAGTATCTTCACCAATTATTTAGATAATGGCATAGAGAAAACACTTATAAAGTTTGTGGACGATACCAAGCTGGAGGCGGGGGAGGGGGGTTTGCAGGTGCTTTGGAAAATAGGATTAAAATTAAAAATGATCTGGACAAACTGGAGAAATGGCCTGAAGTAAATAGGGTGAGATTCAATAAGGACAAATGCAAAGTACTCCACTTAGGAAGGAACAATCAGTTGTACACATACAAAATGGGAAATGACCGCCTAGGAAGGAGTACTGAAGAAAGGGATTTGTGTGTCATAGTGGATCACACACTGTTAACTCATGTTTCATTTAACACTATTGCCAAAAAAAAAAAAAAAAAAGGTAGCAAACGTAATTCTGGGATGTATTAGCAGGAGTGTTGGAAGCAAGATGTGAGAAGTAATTCTTCCGCTCTACTCTGCGCTGATTAGGCCTCAACTGGAGTATTGTGTCCAGTTTTGGGTGCACATTTCAGGAAAGATGTGGACAAATTGGAGAAAGTCCAGAGAAGAGCAACAAAAATGATTAAAGGTCTAGAAAACATGACCTATGAGGGAAGACTGGGAAAAAAAACTGGGTTTGTTTAGTCTGGAGAAGAGAAGACTGAGAGGGGGACATAACTGTTTTCAAGTACATAAGAGATTGTTACAAAGAGGAGGGAGAAAAATTGTTCCCTTTAACCTTTGAGGATAGGACAAGAAGCAATGGGCTTAAATTGAAGCAAGGACAGGTTAGATTGGACATTAGGAAAAACTTCCTAGTTGTTAGGGTAGGTAAGCACTGGAATAAATTGCATATGGAGGTTGTGGAATCTCCATCACTGGAGATTTTAAAGAGCAGGTTAGACAAACACCTGCCAGGGATAATCTAGATCAGGGGTTCCCAAACGTCATTCACTGCTTGTTCAGGGTAAGCCCCTGGCAGGCCGCGAGGCGCTTTGTTTACCTGAGTGTCCGCAGGTACTGCTGCTCACAGCTCCCAGTGACCACTCTTCGCCGTTCCTGGCCAATGGGAGCTGCGGGAAGTGGTGGCTGAGGGAGCTGCGAGCGGCTGTACCTGTGGACGCTCAGGTAAACAAAGCATCTTGCGGCCTGCCAGGGGCTTACCCTGAACAAGCCGCGAACCAAGTTTGGGAACCCCTGGTCTAGATAATACTTAGTCCTGCCATGAGTGCAGGGGACTGGACTAGATGACCTCTCTAGGTCCCTTCCAGTCCTACGATTCTATGATTCTTTGATTTTTGCTGTGTAATGTACAGTAACCTCTTTTTTTTCCTCATAATAGTTTGCTTCTGGATAAACGGTTACGCTCCGAATGCAAGAATCAGGGGGCAACAATTCACTTACCACCATCCAACCGCTATGAGACACTGCTGAAACAGAGGCATGTCCAGGTGAGTAAAACTGATGCTACTGTATCGTATTTGAATTTCTTGTTTTTTTTCCCCTCTTGCTCCACCACTCATGTTTTTTAATACTGTTGATGTACCTAGTGCTTATTCCTCACCTGAGGGCATAGTATTCTGTTTCTTGTGTCATCGTAACAAACAGCTTGACTGTGACCATCAGAGACAGAACATTATTGTTTCAAGCAGCAGCAGTAGATGACCTCTAAAGCAGCAAAGATCCTGTTTTAATGCAAATATTTATAGTTTTTAAAAGTTCAGTTTTTAAAAGTTTTAAAAGTGGTGAAATTGTCTCCCTAAACTGAATAATTTTTCAGTCTTCTACAAGTTTATCATCAAGTCTTCTTTGGAAACATATTCATAATTAGCTCAGTGTTTGATTAGATTTTGATGCACCGCCCATAGTATTTTTTTTGTGTAAGAATGTGGGATGGGGTAGCTTGTGTACATAACATACATGTTCATATCTATTATCTGTATGTTATATGTATGTTTGAATATAATATACACATGCAGCTCTTCATTTTATCTGTTAATTAAGAAAAATTGATTTTCTTACCTTAATCAAGATTAGTCTCATACCATTTTGTCTGATACATTTTTGGGGGATTGTTTTTCTTTAGCTTCTTGGTAGGTCAATAGATCTGAACCGCCTAATCACTCAGCGAATTTCAGCAGCCATGTATAAGTCAATGGAACTGGCAATTGGTCGATTTGAAAGTGAAGACTTGACTTCCATTGTTGTAAGTATTGTTGCTGAAGCTGACGTACAGGGTTTTCTTTGGAAGTGTGGTGCTAATGCTACAGTATTACTTGCTAGTTGGGTCTGGGAATGGCTTAAGCAGCTCTGCAAAACTAATGACATATCTCAGGCCTTGTCTATATTCAGAGCTGCATCCATGTTTTTCAGCCTTATGATGTACAACAGGGGAGGGCAAACTACGGCCCGCGGGCTGGATCCGGCCTGTCAAGGCTTTAAATCCGGCCTGCAGGATGCCCACCCCGTGGCGCAGCAGGGCTAAGGCAGGGTCCCTGCCTGTCCTGGCCCCGCACTGCTCCTGGATGCGGCAGCACCATGTCCCTGCGGACCCTGGGGGGGGCAGAGGGCTCAGTGCCTGCAGGTACCACCCCCTGCAGCTCCCATTGGCTGGGAACGGCAAACAGCGGCCAATGGGAGCTTCGGGGTGGTACCTGCAGGCGAGGACAGTGTGTGGCGGAGCCGCCTGACCCATCCCACCCCCAGGAGCCACTGCCAGACATGCCGGCCACTTCTGTGAGCGGCGCGGGGCCAGGGCAGGCTGGGAGCCTGCCTTAGCCCTGCTACACACCGCTGCCACCCCAGAGCTGCTCAAGGTAAGTGGTGCTGGGCCAGAGCCCACATCCTGAACCTCTCCTGTATCCCACACTCCAACCCCCTGCCCTGAGCCCCCTAACCTCCTGCCTTGAGCCCCTTGCTGCACCCCTCTTACACCTCACCCCCCTGCCCTGAGCCCCTTCCTGCACACCTCACTCCCACACCCCGCACTTCCTCCCGCACCCCAACCCCCTACTCCAGCCCTACATTCATGGCCATGCATACAATTTTCCCACCCAGATGTGACCCTGAGGCCAAAAAGTTTGCCTACCCTTGATATACAAAGAAAGCCTGAAAGATTTCTACAAAATACAAAATAAAACTGTTTTCTTTTTTACCTTAGAAATAGCAAATTTTCTTTGGTTTTGTTGGAGTATTTCTTGGGTTTCTCCTGATATGCCAGGAACTCTCTCATATGTTATCGAAGGGGCAGGAGTGTTGTTAGTCTAACAAAGATATCTGCTTTGTCCCAAAGATGAGTTACATAGGTGTAAACAGAAAAAAACGTAAGCAGACCAGCTGAAAATCTTTTTTTCATCCGTTGTTCAGCGTTCATTCTCTCCTCTCTCATGCTGCTTCGCTAGTACTCCTGACGAATGAGATAATGAGATGCCTGGGCAGTCTAACATGGTGCACTGTCTTGTGTTACACTGGTGTTTGAAAAAAGAAAAGGAGTACTTGTGGCACCTTAGAGACTAACAAATTTATTAGAGCATAAGCTTTCGTGAGCTACAGCTCACTTCATCGGATGCTCACGAAAGCTTATGCTCTAATAAATTTGTTAGTCTCTAAGGTGCCACAAGTACTCCTTTTCTTTTTGAGAATACAGACTAACACGGCTGCTACTCTGAAAACTGGTGTTTGAGACTGTCTAGTTCATTTTCCTGTGCTTGGGGACTGGGAGCACTCCACAGGCAGCAAGCTTGGGAAAAGTGAAGGGGGAGACCCCACCTTTTCCCTTCTTGAAGTTGTCCTGGTCAGCTCATGAGCAGCATTAATTGCTGTTGGAAGAAGCTGTGTTTTGCTTTGCTGGGCCAGAAGAAAATTTCTCTCAGTGCAGGGCCTTGAGAGCAATGGAAGTAAAAGTCAGGCTACACGATATGCTTGGAAATTGACCTGGGGCTGTGAGGCAACCGGGAGACAAGGTTTTCTAATTATTTACATTTGAAATAGCAACTTTTATATGATCAGCTGTTCTGCACTCGATACGTAATTGCAGACCAAAAACAAATAATCCAGGGTCTGAGTCTAGCATATAGTCTCGTTAGCTATTCCACTTCATACATCTATCTCTTTCACTAGACACCCTAGCTCTGTAGAGTTGCCAATAGGAAAAACTTGTTTTTGTCAGTAAAGTAATCGGATCTGACTTGCAGCCTGTGGACATGGAGAGTGTTGGTTTAGTTAGTTTCCTGATTAAAATGTTAATCGACAAACTCTTATTTCCAAACTCCACTGACAGGCAAGAAGGCTTATGCTAGGTCTCACCATAATCTTACACCCATAGTTTAATCTGGGAGAGAAGAAGAAAAATACTCTGGACACTTCAGTTCTTGCTTTGCAAGTTTAATATGCAACATCCTCACCTGGAATACTATGTTCTGTTCTGTTCACCCTTTATCAAAAAAGATACAGTAGGCAGAGGCGTTTCAGAGCTACACAACAATGAAAATGATGAAATATGGGGAGACTTGCGTACAAGAAAAGAGTGAAAAATCTAAGATTGTTTAGTTCAAAGAAGAGGCATAAAAAGAGGGGGCAGGACAGAGACATACAGAATAATTGTATAGAGGTGCCTTGTGCATATGCATTATTGATACAGCGCTTGTCTGCATGAACAATTATTTTGTGGTAAACTGGGAAGTAAATCTACCCTGCATTAGCCTGCTACCTGCTAAGTTTTTGTGTGTACCCTGCTGCTGCATGCTAAAAGTTCAAAGCAGTGTAGATCGAAGCACACTTGAGAACTTTTAATGCATGGCAGCACGGTCCACGCAAACACTTAGTGGGTGGCCGGCTAGTGCAGGGTAGATTTACACCCTAGCTTGCTGCACATTAAGTATTTATGTAGACATGCCCACAGTCTTCAATTACATGATCACTTCCTTTCCCCCCACCCCTTTCTTTTGATTTGCCTCAGGCTCTGGGGATGAATCAGGGTTGTAGAGCCCCAGCCTCATTTGCTGTAGAAGTTGAAAGGTGTGCAGGAGAGTCCAAGGACAGTCTCATAGCTAAGGCAGTTGAATGTTGCCCTGGCAACCTGGATGCTATCCCTGTCTCTGCCACAGCATTTCCTATGTGATGCTGGGCAAGTCACTTTAATCAGACTTTTTACTGGTGGTCACTAGTTGTGTGTTCCTCAATTTCTGTGTGCGCAACTTAAAGCCGGGGCGGGGCCTGAATTTCAGAAGTGTGACTGAAGTAATTGGGAGCGGTGTCTGAATATATAAAGTGCTGTATATAATGCTAAGTGCTCTGAAAAATCAGGTCCTGGGTGTCTTAACTTGGGCACCCAAAATTAATATAAGCTTATTACATTCATCTCTCTGTTCCTCAGATCCCCATTTTACTGATGGGAGAAATACCACCCCATCTCCTCACTGGGGTTTCTGAAGCTGGATTAATGTTTGTGAACTACTCAGATGCTATAGTAATGAGCACCATAGTATAGCTTATAAGGAAATGTGATAATTCTCCTCACGTTTCTTCCCCCCACCCACCCTTCTTGTTTTAAATGTTCCCAGGAGCTAGATGGCTTGGTAGAGATAAATAAAATGACGCACAAGCTACTGAGCAGATACATGACCTTGGACAGCTTTGATGCCATGTTCAGAGAAGCCAATCACAATGTGTCAGCTCCCTATGGAAGAATCACTCTTCATGTCTTCTGGGAGCTCAACTACGATTTCCTTCCAAACTATTGCTACAATGGGTCCACTAACAGGTTAGCATGGCCGCGTTTTGAATAATTGTCTTTGCATGTGTAGTTTGTTGTATCAGCAGGGTGAAATGTACAGTAGATTCTGTTTACCTCTTATAAGTGAGGGCTGTCAACTATCCATATTTTGGCAGTATTTTTAAAAATACAATTTCTCATTTAAAAAAAATCAACTAATTGTCTCCCAATGGGTAAATTGGTTTCCCTTTTTTTAAATTACCTTATATACTCGCTCATAAGCCAGTTCGTTTATAAGCCGACCCCCGCAAGATGGATAAGTTAAAAATGGAAAATTTTTATGACCCATTCATAAATTGACCCTATAATTCAGGGGTCAGCAAACTTTGGCTCCCGGGCCATCAGGATAAGCCATTGGCGAGCCGAGATGGTTTGTTTACCTCGAGCATCCACAGGCATGGAGGTAAACCTAAGTAAATAAAGTGTCCTGGCACACCAGCTGCTTACCCTGACAGGCCAGGACAGCAACTGGTGGGGACATTTTTTGGGGGAGAGGGGGAGAAACTGGGGGTCAGGGAAGTAACCCCAGTGACCACTGCCACATGACCCCACCCTAGCCCGGGACCCCCACACGCTCCCCATCCCATCCTTTCCCACCTTATCTAGGGAGGGCCAGGGGAGGATGTCTCTGGCCTGGCTGGAGCTGCTCCGGCAGGTGGGGCAGTGCGGCCGCAACCTGCTCCGACAGGCCATACCAGGCTGTGCGGCTGCAGCATGTTCTGGTGGGCCGGGCGGCGCTGCCACAGCCTGCTCTGGGGGGCGGGGCTGACCGGCGGGGCTGCAGCCTGCCAGCCCCAGAGCTGCAGCTGCTTCGGAGGCTGGGGGGAGAGCAGCGTGGCCAGAAGCAGAGAGACTCTGGCCCTGCCTCTTCCCTTCTGGCTCTGCTGGCTGTGCTGCCTCTCCTTGCTCCTCTGTTGGGGGGATGGGCTATGTCCCACCTCTCCCTCTCTATACCCTATACTCGTTCATAAGCCAACCTCTGAAGCTTCCCTTTTTTACTTAAAAAAAAAAAAAAAATTCGGCTTATGAACAAGTATATACGGTAGTTTGTACAAAACTTGAACTTTTATGATTATTTATAGTCAGAGGAAGAATAGTATACAAATGAAGATTGTAACAGCTTATCTGTGCCATGACCTCTTTCATAACAAATGTTTGTGAATCCTGTCTCTGTCGTCCTCATGTTATACCTCTGTTTTTAAATGTTCAGAATAGTTTGTGTAGCATACAAATGTACATGTGTAAGAAAGCAAAGTGATTCACACTACTTATCCATTCATACGTTTGACAGTGCTAGTACGTGTCCACAATAGGAGAAAAGCCAAACTTAACCTGAGCTGCCAAATTCTGTGAAATTTTAATGATCTATCTACAATATGCTGTAAAATAAAGAATATCTAAAAATAATTCAAGATACATGTTAGGAGGAAATTTTCATAAACAAAATCATGTAGTAAAACATTTTACAACAATAAATAATGGAAGCAAAATTATATTCCTTGATTCTATGATGATGCAAAGAAAAGAGGATGAATTACTGGTTTGAGACAGAGTTCAGTGGTTGTGTGTAGCCAAGTATCTTTGTACATGTGTCGTCACTCTCTTCTGAATCCTGGCAGTTCTGGATACACTGTTCCTATTGATTGCGTTACTGACCCCCCTCTTTTGTCATTGAGGGCAAGTGCCTTTTCGAAGTTGACCACAGTACAATGGATTCAAAGTGTAAATGCACTTTTTTTAAATCACAAAGGTTATTAATATAGCAATGCAGAATTCCCAGCCATTAAAACTGAGTGGATTTTGCAAGTAAGCCATAATTCATATCCTTCAATCTTTTCGTTTTCCCCCCGTGAGAGGTTAGTGGCATTTTTGCATACCTATGTATTCTGATCCAGGGCTTCTCTTGCTTTATATAGCTGACATGTTCACAAATATATACTAAAATTTAATGTGGAATCACTGAGGAAATCAAATTGGGTTCTATGGTACGGCTGCTTATTTATGTAAAAGTGTGTACACAAATTGGGTTAGGCTGAGCTCCAGCCTAGCAGGATAATTAATTTGAAAGATGATAAAGTGGGGAAGATCTTAGATAACATCTGTCCTAGTCATCCAGCTTGATTGATTTCATTATTGTGCACAGAATTGCTCTGATATATGCAGAAAGCTTTAAGCATGTGTGATCACATAGCTATGTGCTTTTTTGAATTGTGTGCACATACACAGAATTGATCCAATTAATTTTTTTTTTCTCCCAGGACTCTGTGGTATCTTGCAGTTCTTAACATGTTCGTACACATACAGACATGACTGCCATTAAAGTGCAAAGTACAAACTGAAATATAATGGTACATTATCAATTTGTCACACTTTAGTCACACAAATTATTACAAGTAAGCCCAATGATTAAGTTTTCAATTTATTATGTGTATTTGACAGCTCTGTGTGCGTAGGCAGTTTCATTCTTCTCCTTTCATAGACTTTCCTGTGTGAAGGCTACACACAAATGTCAGAGGAAAGAAAAACATTTATTTTTTTAAAAAGTAATTTTAAAACTACAAAAATTAGCAAGGCTGGGGGGTCCGAGGGCAGGTGTAGAATGTGTAATTTTTTTCAAATGAACTAGTCTCTCTCTAATCTTTAGTTATTCTTTAATGTAAATGCTTAACAATAAAATTAATTTGTGCGTAGCTTGTCTTGGAGCTCTTCCCCCGTTCCCTCAGAACACTTGATACAGTAATTTTAAAAAAAAAAATTTTGTTAAAGGTTTTCAGGCATTTATAAAGGCTTCAGTCTTGAGGGCACAAAAGTTTGTTGTTTCTGTAGAAGTATTACAGCGAACTGTATGTTGAACTATCTGACTATCTGTAATTATTTTACATTTGATAATGCACTGAGATTAAACAATAGGATGGACTGCTATTAAAAGATTGAGATTTACTAATTGCAGCTTTTGGTTTTCAGTATTTTAGTCACATGAGTTTAACATCCCGTACATTCAAGTCCAAGCAGAGGCTGCAGCCTTGGTTATTTGTGGAAACATAGGCTTTCAAACGTGTGGCAACATCTCAACTCCACTAGTCCTGTTGTTCGAGTTAGTCATGAGATCCAGGGGATTTTTAATTTACCTATATTAGAGTGCAAGAGAAACAGAACTAACTATGATGAAGGCTGCATTTTAGTTACGGATATTTTTAGAAAAAGTCACAGGCAGTAAAAGTCACAGGCAGTAAACAAAAATTCATGGCCCGTGACCTGTCCATGACTTTTACTATATACCCCTAACTAAAACTTGGAGAGGGAGGGGGCTGCCCAGGGCACTGCGGGTGCTGGAGATGGGTGGTGGTGCACAGCCTGGAACCCCCACTGGTGTTGGGGGGGCATGGGCAGTGGTGCACAGCTCTGGACCCCTTCTGGGGGTGGGGAGCTGGGGGGTTGGCAGGCTTCCTACCTGGCTGTGCATCTCCCCCTTTTTCCCCCCAGCAGCAGCAGAGTTGTGGGAAGGGGCAGGGGGTTGGGGCATGGGATGGGCTGAGGCAGACTCTGGGCAACGCTTACCTGGGGGCTCCCCGGGAATGGCGACATCCCCCTTGCTCAGCTGCTAGGCAGAGACATAGCCAGGCAGCTCTGTGCACTGCCTCCACCCAGATCACCAGGAGTTGCGGACAATGGGAGCTGCGGGGGGTTGTCTGCTGAACCGTTGTGCGACGTGTGTGATCCAATGAAACATTACAGCTTGTACAAAATAGTTTGTCACCATTGGCATGTAGAATTTGGCTTCCAAATTCTTTTGCTCGATCTGCTGCAGTAATAATTTTTGAGGTTTTTTGTTTACTTTGGACACTTATCTTATAGTAATTGCATGTGTCTTCTGGTAGGCAGTCAATTGAGATCACTACACTACAAAATCTCCCCAATGTCCATATCTACCAATCAGTGAGTTCAGCCATGAGTGTGATTTGCTGCTGTAAAGTGTCAGTCAAAAAATTCTGTCAAGTGCCTCACCTTTCTTGTTATTTTTATTGAAATAAGCTAATAGTTGCACCAGGTAGAGGGGGCAGTTCCCTGTACAGTGTCCCCTCCCCAGGCAGCTGCAAAGGGAGGGGGACAGGAAGCGAGTGGGGAGGAGGGGTGCAGAGTTAGGTGCAGCCAGAAGAGATACCCAAGAGCAGCCCTGCAAGAAGAGAGTCCTGTTCTTCCCCAGCCCAGCTGGAGCTAGGAGTGTCCTGCAGCAGGAGGAGGCACCTGGAGGTGGGTCTGGGGAGGGACAGGACTTGTCCATTCCCAGCCCAGCTGGAGCTAGGATCCTCCTTTGCTGGAGTGCTCCTAGGAACATGGGGAAGTCGGTTTTCACTGGGTAATTGGTAGGGCCCTATCTATGAGGTATATCATATCGGCTACTTAATCTCCTCTTTCATGCTGGCCCAACATCAGAAGAGGAGAGGAAGGCTAAGAAGTTCCCTCCATTAGATATGAGCCACTTCTTCTCTGCCAAAGTTAGCCCCTTCCACTGCTGTTCCTTTCCTGCCCTCATTCCTGGCATCAGACTTCTGCAGTTCAGTGGAAGGAGAAATTCTTTAGAAGGTTTAACATACGCCCTTAGCCCCAGGGAGGCTATCTGTCATTTTGCCATTTATACTTTGAAACTACTATTGTGCCAATGTCAATAAATGTTGTTTATGTAATGATATTTGTATCTTCCCCTTTACTATCTTAATCAGCTAAGTTAGCAGTGTGAATGAAAGACATGTGGAGTAAGTTCTTTGTCCTTTCTGGAGTTTTAAAAAAAAATCAAATGTTTAATAAAACCCAAATATTTTCAAAACAAACTAAATTGCTAAAATGTTTTTACTATAAAAAGATTGATTGGGGGTTCAGTATGGCAATACCACTGCATCTGTTTAGTCAAAAGTTGACATGCTGTTTTCTGTGCTCCCCTCACTGTGCGCAGTGGCACAAGTTAACACAATTTAATAGAAAAGCTCATATTTAATTGACATGTTTGCTGAGATTTGAGGTAAGCTGTTGCAGGGTTCAGTTACTAATATATCCTGCAGTGATTGGTTATTTAATCATGCTACTTGTGCCTATTGTTTATTGTTCTGTCCACTCTCCAGCTTTGTATTTGACTTCAGATGGGTCCTATTTTGAGCTACTCCGTATTCAGCCAAATTCTAAATATATAGTAGTAACAACACCTATTTTTATATGGCACTTTTCATCAGTAGACCTCAAAGTGCTTCATGGTCTTTAATGACTGTATCCTTGTAACCCCACTGGGAGGTAGGGAAGTGCTGTTATCCCCATTTTATAGTTGGGGAAGTGAAGCACAAAGGCTAAGTGACTTGCCCAAAGTCATATGGACGTTTGTGGTGGTGCAGAGAAATGAACCCAGGTCTTCCAAGTCCTAGGCTAGTGCCTTGACTACTTGACCTTAGACGATCAGTATACCCCTACAGGGAACAAAATCTAGGTTTCATGTAGGTCTAAAAATAAAATGCACATAACTTTTGTCACTTTAAGTATTGCATTCAAAGCATGATTCTTTAGCTTTGGTATGCTAACTTACAGGAACAGACTAAGGCCCTGATCCTTATGTTCAGGCAATCTCACTGGTTTGACTGGGACCTGACAGATTTTTGCAGTGACTGTATACTTGACTGTCTAAGGCTTGGTCTACACTTAAAAGTTAGATTGGTATAGCTGCAGTGCTCAGAGGTGTGAAAAGAACATGGACATAGCTATGTTAATAAAATCCCAGCATAGATTCAGCTATGTCGACATGAGAGGGCTTCTGTCCACATAGCTACGATTGTTCAGGGAGACAGTGTTCCCATACTGATAAAAACCCCTCCAGTCAGTGTTGACTGGATCTACACTAGAGGGCTATGTCAACATATCTATGCTAGCATAGGCTCCATAGGGTAGACATAACCTTAGCGTATAGCTTGCAGTTCAGTAAAACCCTCAAAGAGCTGGAATTGACCATTGGTTAATAGATACTTTTTTTCTATAGTGTGTTTTTATTTAAATTGGCATCAGTTTAGGTGATGCCTGTTGTCCTGTGAGTTGACTGTTGCAAACTCCCTCACCTTGGTCTCTCATTGGTAAGAGATTATTTGAAAGTGAAATGATTATTTCCAGCCCAGTGTTGTATTTTATCAGTCATTATTTCAGAAGCACTGGTAAACCAACCAACAGGTTTTTGATCTCTGTAATCAACTTTATTTTGATTGCTTAGAACTGTACTGATGAAAATTGGATACATTTCATAGAATCATAGAATATCAGGGTTGGAAGGGACCTCAGGAGATCATCTAGTCCAACCCCCGGCTCAAAGCAGGACCAATCCCCAATTTTTGCCCCAGATCCCTAAACGGCCCCCTCAAGGATTGAACTCACAACCCTGAGTTTCTGGACAGTCATCAACACAGATTAAATCTAACAAGAACTTGTTATCTTGGAGCATGCCAAAACATACATAGAGTAGTGCAGAGCAGTTGTTCACCAAATTAACTTTTCCTCTTTATCAGAGGAAGTGAGGGGAAGAGAATCTGTCCAAATTATTGCCAGTCTTAAAGGCCTCATTCTTCCATCTCTTGTATTCAAACCATTCAAATTTCAGCATTTCTATTTGAAAAGAAAACTGAGAGCATAACACTTGCAAGGAATTTTTTAAAGAAGGTTTTTCTTTATATATAAGAATTACAGATGATGTTGGTACGTTCTAAAGAATTCAGTGCAGTCTTTGGGATTGAAGAA
The DNA here is from genome assembly GCF_009764565.3 of Dermochelys coriacea. Lineage (NCBI taxonomy): Eukaryota > Metazoa > Chordata > Testudines > Dermochelyidae > Dermochelys > Dermochelys coriacea. The sequence continues at coordinate 123,122,145 of NC_050068.2, read as the reverse complement.
TGGAAGTTGTAATGCACAGTCTCAAAATCGATAATATGAATCAATCAAGGATACTGAAGACCTGTTCATCTTTGTTACCTTCTGGCCTCTTCAGAGCTTCCTTGGACAGAAGGTAGCAAAGATTAACAAGGATGATCCAGTAGAATTTCCCCCCACATCTTGAGATCATATACAACACAAGTTCCTGGCTCCAGACTTTTCACTGCAGCACCTTGCTAACTTTTCTGAAAGGGAGAAATTGAACAAGTGGGCTGAATGTGAGAGAACTTTAGGACTGTATCTAATGAACAGCCTGAACAAAGATGCATGTTAGCTCACTCTCAACGGCTGTGGTTCATGTGAGTTTCTGCTAGGACTGAATTCTAAGGCAAGTGCTGCCCTACCCGCTCTGTGCTCTGCTCCAAGTACAATGAAAGTCTGAATGGCTCTCTTCTTTCCCCAGTCACCTGAAGTCACTGTAATTACTTATATCCCTAACACTTAAAATTAATAATAGAGATGGGTCTGAGTAAAAACCATGGCTCAACATGCGAACGGGTATAACTTTGCAGCTCTGAGCCATCTCTAATTATTCACTATGACTTCTGAAGTCCATTTACAGTTGAATAGACCTTGACTGTTTTGTGAAAAGTAATTTAAGATTCTCAAGGAAATTGTTGATAGCCCAATAAATCGTGCACAGTACGTCCATTCACTGCAAATCCATTTTATCTTTAGTGACATGGTATAGGTGTTACTCCTGTCCTTTCTTTCACTTGTTTAAGTTTTCACTGGGCATGAAAATTAGTGTCAGTTTAAAGGGAACAGGGGTGGGGTGGGGGGAGAAAAGAGTAATCTCAAGCACTGTCATATGTCTAGGATTACTTTGAGTGATCCCGTCAAGTGTTTACAGCATCCCTGATAAACTCCATTAATGAAAAATTTCTGTAAAGAACAAATAATCTCAAGAGGAAGTTTCTAAGTGCATTTCAATTATACAAGAGAATGGAGAAGCTAATAAATCCGGGAAATCTAAATGAAAGGCGATTTTATATAAGATTATAGATTTATTGTATCACCTGCAATATACCTAAGTGACCTTTTCTTCCTCAGAAGCAGCTAAATGCAAGCAGTTACTGAATTTTAATAAATGCAGATAGCTTGGAAAGACATGAAAATACATCATAACAAACAACTGAAACTCTTAGTATGATTATTTTTGTGCAGTTTTATAAAATACAGAAAAACCTATGATGTTGTAAGATCCACTAAGAGAGTTCAAGTTATACAAAAATAAAACTCCTAAGCATAAAGGAAATCATTGCAAACTGAGGCTGGTTTTCTGTATTCTACAGTTTGCATGCATGTTGCGATTATGCAAAACGTCTTTCATCCTTGAACATTCCCAGTCTTCAAGTATTTGGGTGAAATGGTACTGTTAATGATCAGCGTGGATGTTTTTATCTTTAGCTGGATAATAAATATCTTTATTGTAGGCCTGAATTGTGGCTAGAATCAAATTTTGGCTAAAAGTTATTTCTTTTGCACATTATTCTGTTTCTAAATGTTATGGGATGGAATGTGCCAACTATCCAACCATTGAATTGTTAGTATGGCCACTCTTTCCCCACATATTTAAAGGTTTGTGTGCCATTTGCCTAGTTAATTCAAAATCCCCTTTGCTAACTTCAAAAATGTAAGCCACTTGTGCTGCAAACACACACATTTGTCTCTCTACTCATGCTACATGTTACACAAGTGCGTTTCTATTTGCCGGATTGTTATTGCAGAGTAGAAATTAATAAAATTGCAGGAGAATACTAAAATCAAAATCTTGCAAAACTTAAATAAAAGGTAAACTTGCAGCAAATATCAAAAATCAAATTCTGCAAACCCTTGGTCATGAAAACAATTCCTCTTGTGCAAAATTCTACTGAGAGCCCAACCATAGATTTCTTATTGGAGTAAGGATTTCTTTTAAGCAAGTATGTACAGATGCTGGGCCTTACTCACTCTAAATTTCACAAACTACTGTGCCAAATATCTCCTTGTGGACACTGCTTCCACTGGTTTTCTTTTTGCTTATAATATATTTAAATACTACTTTTTTCTCTTGATTTTCTTTGCTATTACATTTTTCTTTTTTTTTTTCTTTTAACTTTGGCCTCACAAGTTTTGATTGGGTACTGTTAATTGCTCAGTAGCTTCCCTGTTCTTCACATAAGATTGCCACCTCTGAGGTACAAAAAACCCCAGGACATCCTGAGCCTACAAAACTGAACAGTTGGCAGTGTGTACAGAGTGCCCTTCAGTTTTTCTAGGATAGCTACCTCAAAAGAGAGACAATCTTGGAAAACCTGGACAAGTGACAACTCTATCTTCACATGTGGAAACCCTTCTTTCTGTTCTATATATAGCTGGACACAGTCTTACCACTGTATTAGGTTAATTGAAGGAAATGTCTTCCTTTGTGTACCATTACAAATGTGTATGCCTGGGAAACAAGTGACCTGAGCACATATCAGATTCTATATCTGTCCAAAAAGCGTGACTCAATGGATGTCTGCAAATCTGAATTCTCTGCCAATGGTATTTTTCTGAAGTCAATACCAACATTATATTCAGGAAAAAAATAGCATTGGGAGAGAATTCAGATTTGCAGACATCCATTGAGTTGCACTTTTTAGCTATGTATAGAATTGGAGGCATGTTCAGATCACTTGTTTCCCTCGCATATGCATTTTAATGGTGTCTAAAGCAAGGCTTACTTCAGTGAACACTGGAATTAAAAGTATGAAGGTACTTGCCATACACTAATCTTGACAGAATTAGTATTCTAATCTGTTTAAAACTCTCTGGTAGCAACACAAGCTGCATCTGATGGTGAAGTTCCTCTAAAAAAATGTTAAACAGGAGTGGCAGTATTTTAAAGAAGCAAGGCGGGTGATTTGAACATGGAGAACAAGAGTTTTTTATGCACTGACATAGAATCGGTATGGCAAACATACCAGATGTATCACTGCGCTTTCTGACAGGAGTGTGTTTTAGAGGTACATTCTTCTTGTGCAATGAAATTGTCTGCCACCAGGGTAAAGCTTGTTCGTATAGGAGACCGTTTTCTTGGGGCTGGTCCAAGATTGTGGAAGGATCTCCTGCAGGATCTACAAAGCATCAAAAAACATTTTTTTTGGTTTGGAGTACTTTTCTACTTGGCCTTCACTAATAAAAACACATAGCACCTCAGCACGCTGTGCATACATTTAAAAAAATAAAATAAAAAATGTATTCCACACAGATTTTCTCTGTGGAAGATGGGTAGGAGGAAAGAACCACATACACTAGATGCTGGTTTTGTTTTGTTTACTGCACCATTGGAAGGCATTCTGTGTTTAAACCTGTAGGTATATGGGTAGGATTATAGTAACACACACTAGTATGTAAACTGTAGAGAACAATTCTGCATTTTCTTTATTGGCAGAGGATTTGTAGTTCTGTTCAATCTCTAACTATTGAGGACTTAATTGCCTATGCATGGGAGTAAGGAGGTGTAAGGAAATCCCTTTCTCCCCTTTGTGGGCTACCCGTATCATTAGCACCTACATGGGGAAAGAGGGAGAGCAGCCAACATTGGGCTGCTAATTCTTCTCCAATGCAGGTGCGAGAGAAGTGCCCTTCAATGTGCTGATGGGCATATCGGAGCCAGCACAAAATGGGAAGTAAGCTGCAGCAGCAGAAAGGTGTGGAATTGCAGTCTGGTTTCTGCCCTGTTCCTGGGGCAGTGCAACTGTATGCTGCCCCTTACTTGACTTTGACTGTAGGGTTAGATTGGCAATTTGATTTTGTGTGTGGTCAGAGGAAGCGTGTATTTAGGTATATTAGATGTGCCAGTGTAACTAACTATGTCTATATTTTGCTTTTGTAGATTTGTTCGTACTGTGTTACCCTTTTCTCAGGAGTTTCAGAGAGATAAACAACCTAATGCACAGCCCCAATATCTCCATGGATCGAAGGTTAGATTTTACTACCCTATATTTGTGGTTTGTATATACTTGATGACAGAACTTTTCTGAAAAATGTTACAGTACAGAAATGATTGGTTATGAAATTTACCCTGAATTTGCTTAAGTATTTAGTATATATGCTTCCTGAGGATATTTTAAATCTAATTTGCTCTTGGATTTTGAGTGAAAGGTGCAGTGATATTTGCAAGACAGTGTAAACTTTGTGGTTTGATGTTTGGCTGTATCTAATGTTGTTAAAAGTTAGTTCTCATGTCAAACTGAGATTGCACAATTCTCAACAGTGGCAGAGGAGAACGGAACAGAAAATGAGCTGTAGAATTTTTGTCAACCACAAAGAGAGGGAACATGAGCCCACACTGAGAGTAGCTGCTTCTTCTTTGCAATTCCTGTGGTGGTGGTTATAAAATGAAATGAAACAAATAGGAAAAGCTGCCCTTTGACTGTAATCAGACTTTAAAATAAACATAAGGACTCTCTCTCAAAATCTCAGATATAAAATTGTTTTAAAAAAACCCTCTGCATTTCTATGGTATCTGCATTTCAAGGATCTGGAAAGTTGCTTTACCAACACTAATCAACTCAGCTTTCCAGCAACCCTGTTGGATAGATTAGAATTGTCCTCCTTATTTTACAGATCAGCTAACAGAAACGGATAGAGGATGATGGCTTTATGCAAGGTTACACTTATAGCAGTCCTGACTCCTTATCCTGTGCCTTAAGCATGAGACAGCATCTGATACCCAAAATGCCCCATCCTGCAAATGCTTATGTATATGCACATAACTTTAAGTGAGTAGTTTTATTGACTTTAATAGAACTACTCACATGCTGAACTCTGTAATATTGTATATTGGGGGTATAAGATCCTTTCTCATCCCTGAAAACATAGGAATTAATTACCCATTCTTAGCAATAAACATTTTATTACTGATCACAAAGTTATCTTACTTCTTTAATATCCAGCTAGAGTAATTTAACGTGTCACAAGAGCAGTAAATTCCCAACTTGACACTTCCATTATAACTCCATGAAGTCACATTTCCTTTTATTTGTTTGATTTTAGACTGACACTCATTTTGTGTTTTGCTTATGGAATGTGTATGTATAGGAATTAATACAAAGCTTTTATTAAATGGATGGTGAGAAAGAAGTAATTCCTAAATTTAGTACTATAAAAAAAAAAATAACTGAGTCTATATTCTTCTTGCAGTAGCATTGCTTTTTAAAAAACACTTTACAAAATAAACTTCACTTCCTAGATCCTGATTGTGACGGAATCCCCACCCCCAGTCTCGCCTTCAGGGTGCCGCCTGGAACTGGGGTACCACTGAGCCTGCCTGACCCACCAGCCTGGATTCCCTTTTAAACTGTATTGTTATGCAGCCTGCCAAGCCTTCTCCCAGGCTTCAGACTGCACTTTACCAGCACACATACAGGTAGAGATGCACCCAGCTGCAGCTGTATACACACATGCTGAGATCAGCTCTGCATGGGAAGGCTCAGCTAAGGAACTGCCCAGTACTCAAGTGCACACCCCTCTATGGAGTGTGAACCCAAAATTATACTGTCTTGCCTGCACAGAGAACTATACAGCATAAGCTCATGAAATTTGCCTCCTCCCTCAATGTGGAGGGGAATATACACAGCTTTCTATCCCAAGTTATGATTTCCACACACACTGGTTTTCGACAAAACAAAAGCAAGTTTATTAACTAAAAGATAGGTTTTAAGTGATTATAAGAGATAGCAAATGGTTCAAAGCAGGTTACCTAGTAACTAAAACAAATATACCATCTAAGCTTAATATACTAAAGAAATTGGTTATAAATAGCAAATTCTCACCCTAAATGTTGTTTTAGGCAGATTGCAGATTCTTGAAGGCAAGATGCATTTGCTTGCAGCTTAAAACTCCTGATATTTCTTTCCCAGGCTAGACAACCCTCTTGCCTGGGCTCAGCCCTTCTCTCCTAGTCCAGTCTTTTTGTTCTCAGGTATTTCCAGCAGTCCTTTTTCTTGGGTGGGGAGTCAATGAAGAACCAACCTTGATGATGTCACTCCCCTGCCTTAAATAGTTTTTGCATATGGTGGGAATCCTTTGTCTCCCAGTGTGATTCCCACCCCACCACCCGATCAGTGGACAAACACTAATATCATCATGGAGTCCAGTACCAGGTGACTTGGTCACATGTCCCTGCAGCCATAACTCAGAGGCTGTTTGCAGCATCCCCAGGAAGGCTCCCTGGAGGGAGATTAGCATCTTCAAAGACCTATTGTTCTCCCTAATGGCCTTCTCAACCTGCCATCTGGAATTATTGCATTCTGTCCAGTGGGTGTTCCCCTGGTGTAAACACGTGTGTAAAAGATGCATAGATAATATTCCTAACTTCAGATACAAAAATGATACATGCATAGAAATAGGATAATTATATTCAGTAAATCATAACCTTTGCAATGATATCTCACATGACCCATCTTGGACTAAACACATCTTACTTATGTCATATTCATATCATATAACCATATCTCTATGAAGAATATGGGATGTAGTGTCACACTGATATCCTAAAAAGTTCATGGGAAGGAATGGGTGGTAATTTTTCTGAACACCCTGTCCCCCATCCCAGCCCATAGTTTTGGAATAACAGTGTCTTAACAAGTCACTAGAAAGTATTTTAAATAGAGGAGATGAATTATCACTTTAATTTTGCAGCATTTTTCAAGTAAGAAGAGAGACAAAGTGCAAGCTTTATGTGAAGAATATTTCTCATTTCATGGTACAATTAGATGGGTATTAATCCAGAAGAGGTTGCAAATCTTATGTATTGTATTTAGAATTATAACTGATTCAGTGAGCCACCTAGGTATGTTTCATTCAAGTGTGGTTACTTTTCATTATCTAATTATACTAAGCCTAAATGCTTATCACTCTGTTCCATGGTGTATTTAGCTGTGAGGCTGAGTACCTTTCCCAAATCAGAAGAGCTCTGTGTAGCTGTAAAGCTTGTCTCTTTCACCAACAGAAGTTCATCCAATACCTCACCCATCTTGTCTCTTGAAGTCCTTAAGTCCTTAATTCCACACAACAGAACCACTAACCCAGGAACCTATCATTGCAACAAAGCCTGTTGCCAGTTGTGTCCACATATCTATTCAGGGGACACCATCATAGGGCCTAATCACATCAGCCACACTATCAGAGACTTGTTCTCCTGCGCATCTACCAATGTGATATATGCCATCATGTGCCAGCAATGCTCCTCTGCCATGTACATTGGTCAAACTGTACAGTCTCTACGTAAAAGAATAAATGGACACAAATCAGATGTCAAGAATTATAACATTCAAAAACCAGTTGGAGAACACTTCAATCTCTTTGGTCACTCGATTACAGACCTAAAAGTGGCAATTCTTCAACAAAAAAAACTTCAAAAACAGACTCCAATGAGAGACTGCTGAATTGGAATTAATTTGCAAACTGGATACAATTAACTTAGGCTTGAATAGAGACTGGGAGTGTATGGGTCATTACACAAAGTAAAACTATTTCCCCATGTTTATTCCCCCTCCCCCCACTGTTCCTCGGAAGTTCTTGTCAACTGCTGGAAATGGCCCACCTTGATTATCACAACAAAAGGTTCTCCCCCACCCTCCTGCTCTCCTGCTGGTAATAGCTCACCTTAAGTGATCACTCTCCTTACAGTGTGTATGGTAACACCCATTGTTTCATGTTCTCTATGTATATAAATCTCCCCACTGTATTTTCCACTGAATGCATCCGATGAAGTGAGCTGTAGCTCACGAAAGCTTATGCTCAAATAAATTTGTTAGTCTCTAAGGTGCCACAAGTACTCCTTTTCTTAATTCCTGTTGAAAGTCACTGGGACTTAAGCTCTTAAGTGCCTACATTTTTTTGTCATTGCTGTGTGTACAGGGCTGTAATAAGTAAAAGCCTGAAGTAATACAAAGATTTTATCACAGTTGAAAATTGTAAATAATATAATACTTCTATAGCAGTTTCTATCTAGGATTTCAGTGTGGCATACTAACATCACTTAATAGACCCTCTCTAAATCTTTGGGAATTTTGTTGAGTCCCTGTCACAGGGCAGCTGCCCTTTATGGGGAATTAGGGCCTAGTCTGTCTGAAACGGCCCTACCTGGGGATTATTAACTGCCTCAGGTGGCTAATTAGTAACCAAGCAGCTGGACCTAATAAAGGTTATCCAAGCTCAATTAGAGGGAAACTCCAAAGGGAGACAGGATGCTCCTGTGGAGAGGAGCTCCCAGAAGAGGCCTGAGCCAGAGGGCTGGGTAGGGAGCCTAGAGGATGAGTTCACTGGGGAACCCACCAGAATGGGGAGTGTGTCTGGAGATGAGGGCTGCAGTCAGCAGGCATCTAAGAGGGTCTGGTCTCAGCCAGAGGTCTCCAAGATACTGCCCTGGTGAAGATCAGCTGCTGTCCTAGAGAAGAGTTGCAGTGGTTGGACCTCTGAATCCAGAGAAGGGTCTTACTCCAGTAGGAGCAGTAGGCCTAACAGCAGGGGCAGAGACAATCTTGGGGAAAGAGCCTGGATGGAAACAAGCCCTGGACTCAGGGCGGGGGCAGAAGGGCTAGGAACGACTTAATCACCCAAATGAGATGCCTGAGTGAAAGTTTTGTTTATATTCTGTTTTGGCTTTTCTGTTAAGATATGAAACCCTCCACAGGGAGGTGCTTTTTACATCAGGAAAATCTAGTAAGGGCTCACCTGTAACCCTATGCCTACCTGCAAGGGGGCACGCCAGTCAGCCTGGAATGATGACAGTCCCCATGTCCCAAATTAGGAAACTGAAGTACAGAGAAGTTTAGTAACTTTACAAAGTCATGCTGTAAGCCATTGGCAGAGCTGGGCACAGAGCCAGGTCTCTGATCTCATGGACTTGTGTCATAACCACAGGATAATCTTTCCTCCCTATATGAGTCTCTCTGCTCTGAATTAATTTAACTAGAACAAGTATTTCATCATAGTTGATAAAAAGAGGTATGCAGTAGTTTATTTCTCTGCATTTGTTTTGGAGATAAAACTGCAGGAACAGCTTCAGTTTCTGAGCAGACTTTATTTCAGTTGCTAGTGCTTGCTTTGGGTAATTATCTCCATTTGAAACACCAGTAAATTTTCAACATCGGACACAGTTTATTTAAGAGACAAAAGGACAACACAATCAACTGAAAAAAAAATATATGTGACATTATTTAACATTTACAGACCAAGTATAAAGGTTAATTTAGTACAGCAATATAATTTTGAGCATATTCCTATGAAAGGACAGTCACCATCCATTTGGCACACAATTATGTTGTGTATCTCCCAACAGCAAAGCGAATGGAGCAAATTTGTTTTCTGATTGTGCCAGCTATGATTTCCGTCTGTATGACTACCTTAGCACTAAGAAAACTGAAGTATCAGTCACAGAATGGTTGAAACACTTCAGGAGTGGAGTAGCTGGAAAAGCCACGCTGGCTGCTGTGAAGTGTTTAAGTGGGTGCTACATTATCAGACTTGTCTGTAATAGACCACCTTGGCTTCCAGAAAGCCATTAGAATTTATGGCAATGGCTATGCTAACAGTTGCCCTTCTTTGTCTGCTGGAATAGATCAAGCTGGCTAAGTGAATGTTGAGTTTAAATATACATTCTTTTAATACCAGTTTAAAATAAATGCATAAAATCACAGTATATCGTACAGCCACACACACACACCATATTATACAATAATATGAAAGTATATCAATTTAAAAGGAAGATATATGTGCTTAATAGATTGAAAACTATGGAATGTGAATGTGTGAAAACACTGGACGTATCATTCTTCCAGGGTGCCCACATTTCCAGTTCAAGGACAGAGTTGACAAGATCTTAAGGACAACTGAAGTTGCATGTAAATTTCCATAATCTCAAAAATACATGTACTCAGTCATAGTCTAGCTGCTTTTACTCCTGGTACATTAACAGAAATTGGTGGCTGGATAAAAACCTGCCATTGTGGTCTGTTCTCCCCCTTCAGTTTAGGGAAAGAGCAATCATGAGTCATGGTTTTGGGTCTCATGATCTCCCATTTCAGTGCTGTGCAATGAGCACATCCCTCTTATAGCTACAGCATTAAGCATTAAACTGCAGCATTAAGCACTGAATACCTTAACCTCTCATGGTGGTGTAGCTAGAGTGCTTCTTGCTGGTGTCACCATCCTGAGTGCATTTTTAAATTGGGTGAAATAGGAATCCTTTTTTTTGAATATCAATGAATTTAGCTGGTGTCCTACAACTAGAACTTGTTCTGAATGGAATTGTCAAGTACAAGGTACAGCAATGAACTGTGCAGTTTCAGAAGCAACCTGATTATGAATAATGTGGATAAAAAACGTGACAGGCCATTATAGATGTAGTCATTTAATACAGGGCGTTCAAGCTACCTGCAGCATGAGAATACCGGTCTCAATATGCAATTTTCAGTTTGGTTTATTATTTAATAATAATTCTCCCTTTGCCCTTTTCATTCATTTATTTATTTTGGTTTACCGTTTTAGAATAAACCTTATTCTCTGCCTCCAAAACAAAAATCAAGAATACCCTTTGATTTCTATGCTGTGCTTGATAATATTTTCTTAATCAAATCAAGAGAATACTTAGTTCTAAACCTTAATATTGAGACTCCCCCAGCTATGCGTGTGATGGTGGGAGGGGCAGTTATGGTTAAGAATGCTGATAAGAGTGCATCAGCAATAATTAAACACCGCAAATGCAAACTGTAAAGGGTATAGAACTCGGCAGGTTAAAATATTTCACACATGGTGCACAGTTAATCTGTGCAGTGGTGTTTACCAATTAAAATGGCCTGACTGTCATCGGCACTAATTTCTGGCTTTTAGAAGTTTGCATGATAGGCTCCTTAGAAGTTAAGGGATTTTCTATTATGGTAGACAGTTGGATACCTTCTGCATTCTTACCCTCAACACTTCGGACTAATCTGCCTTGCTTGTTAAACTGCTCTTGGGTGTGTGACTTGTTTATTGTCCAAACCTCCCCCTTGTCCTGTTCTGAGGTCATGTTTTGTTCTTCTACACATTCTCGTCTCTTGCGGTACCATATATGCAGGCAGCCGTAAAGGAGGATCCCGGCAATGATAAGAAGCAGAATACTGCTAGTTAGCCAGATACCCAGGGCCAGATCTTTTTTTTTGTTGCTTGCAGATGTTGGATCTTCTTCTAATGTGTGAAAAATTCTGCACTGGTCACTGGAGGGGTTTGCAGATTGGCAGGTTACACACAGTATGTAGGTGGTTAGTGGAGTTAAGTTTTCTATGACAAATGAAGACCGACTAGCAGGCACTCTCTCTTCTTTCTGAAAATTTTTTCTTGAATAACCTGACAGCATGTTGTTCCTGTTGGGATGATACATAATACTGTAAAAGCTGTCATCACAAATGGCCATGGGTGGCCAAATTACCATTGCTGTGCTTCCTGTTACATTTTGTATTGTTACTCCCATTGTGATGCCACTCAATATTTTTTCACAACTCCCCACAAGAAAGGAAGATTATAGTTGAAGTTCCAGAAAAATAAGGAGATGTCCCAGAAGCTTCACCACGGAGAAGAACTATGTGGCTCTTAAACTTTAGTGTTCTGTAATTTAGAAAAGTAATTTATTAGGAAACAGTGCTTTTAATTTTTCTATAGGCATTTTAAAATGAAGTAATCTGATCAGTCTGAATCTATAAGCAAAGAGAATCTTTGGCACTTGCATTTGTTTGAAAAATAAATCATAGAGTATTTTCAAACCTTTCCAGTTGCAGAAATGTTTGGTACTATTGTGTAAATCACTGAATATTTCAATCCTAAGGAATCTGCAGTCAGACAATACACCAGTGGGAGTGAAATTACCCATCATTTAAAAACTTCTGTTTATTAAGAGGGAAACTTTCAAAAGGGGCATAATGAGCATAAAACATTAAGCTCCCACAGACTTCCAGTGGGAGTTGGGTGCCTAACTCCCCTTTGTGCCTTTTGAAAATCTTCTCCTGACTCGGTTGCCATGTAAAAACTAAACTGTCTGAATTTTTAATGGACATATGAGATAGTACACATGTCTGTTGACATGAAAGATCATGGAACAATTTTTTTGTTAATTGCATACATTGTAAATATCTTTAACAGAAAAGGGAGCATGATATTCAACGTTGCTTATCACTTTGATAGTATAGAGTCACAGAGGTTTAAATATTGAGCACTATTGGAGAGCTAGCCAAAACCTCAAACGTTAAGAGATTATCATGTTTCACTTTGAAGAACAATATAGCTATAGATAACTGCATCGCACCATTCCAAAAAATACGTGCACAAGCAATCTATTGGCAGTTCAGTGAGCCTTTGTTTTGAGTTTTTAAATCTGTTTGTATTTTTTTTCCTCTAGGCTTATCTATTAACTATCTAGTATTTTCCTGCATTCTAACCTATCTTAAGAAATACCCTTTTTAATGAAAGGGGGCTACTTTTATTAATTAGTATGGAAGCAGGCAAAAATCTCCAAATGTTTTTTTTCCTTTGTTCACCCATAGATTTTGCTTTTAACTGGTCATCAAATTATTAAAAACCAGAACAGAGCATGAGCCTGTCGGTAGGCAATCCGTTCTTCTCATCCCCTTTTTCTAAAAATTCCCTATCTGTTACACTTCCCTACTCCCTGTATTCTCTCCCCTTCCTGCTGATACGGACTCACATTTGTATCCATTCCTTAAGGAACGACTGCATCAACGGTATATTAATAACATCTGAAACACAATTAGTAGTCTTGGTTCTGGACAGCCCTGCTGAACTTGTTCCTACTAGTCTATTCTAAGTATGATAGAACTATCATGGCAAGCAACATTTAGGCTTCCTTTATCGTCATTCTAGGTCAGCCAAACTGCCAGCCCAGAGATGGAAGCTAGCATCAAAAAGTGAAGCACAGGTTACATCATGTGTACTTGCTGGGGGTAATTAATCTTTGTATAGTAAAAATGATTAATCCTGGTAATGCTGTAAATGAAGAAGTTGTAACTAAATGGAAATGTGTGTCCTGAACTGTATTTACATTATTATCTGTCAGGCTAGTACTTTACATACTAAAAAAAAAAAAAATCTAACTGTTTCCATTAATAATTTAACCGAAAGTTCTGGTTTTCATGACCAAAGTAAAATAGTGTGCAGTATAAGAAGCAGCAAATACTTTTTAATAAGATATGTTAAAAAGTGTTGAGAAAATTGTGATAAGTGTTACTTTTCAAAGTTAGCTAGTTCATCCCATCTTAGCAGACCATCATAATTTTATGTTTCTGCAAACAAGTTTAACTTTGTTTTTGTTCAGGCATATATTTTCTGAGGGTAAAATTTTCAAAAACATCTAAGCAACTTGGGAATCATTCCTGTAAGTACCTGAGTACACTGCAGATTGTAGCGCACTAGCTCAATTGAGTGAGCACGAGTCTGTCTACCCAGACTAAGAATCATAGAATATCAGGGTTGGAAGGGACCTCAGGAGGTCATCTAGTTCAATCCCCTGCTCAAAGCAGGACCAATCCCCAACTAAATCATCCCAGCCAGGGCTTTGTCAAGCCTGACCTTAAAAACTTCTAAGGAAGGAGATTCCACCACCTTCCTAGGTAACGCATTCCAGTGCTTCACCACCCTCCTAGTGAAAAAGTTTTTCCTAATATCCACCCTAAACCTCCCCCACTGCAACTTGAGACCATTACTCCTCGTTCTGTCATCTGCTACCACTGAGAGCAGTCTAGATCCATCCTTTTTAGAACCCCCTTTCAGGTAGTTGAAAGCAGCTATCAAATCCCCCCTCATTCTTCTCTTCCGCAGACTAAACAATCCTAGTTCCCTCAGCCTCTCCTCATAAGTCATGTGTTCCAGTCCCCTAATCATTTTTGTTGCCCTCCGCTGGACGTTTTCCAATTTTTCCACATCCTTCTTGTAGTGTGGGGCCCAAATCTGGGCACACTACTCCAGATGAGGCCTGACCAATGTCGAATAGAGGGGAACGATCACGTCCCTCGATCTGCTGGCAATGCCCCTACTTATACGTCGCAAAATGCTGTTAGCCTTCTTGGCAACAAGGGCACACTGTTGACTCATATCCAGCTTCTTGTCCACTGTAACCCCTAGGTCCTTTTCTGCAGAACTGCTGCCGAGCCATTCGGTCCCTAGTCCGTAGTGGTGCATGGGATTCTTCCATCCTAAATGCAGGACTCTGCACTTGTCCTTGTTGAACCTCATCAGATTTCTTTTGGCCCAATCCTCTAATTTGTCTAGGGCCCTCTGTATCCTCACATCTCCTGGCTGCAGTGTAGACATATACTAAGCACTTAAGTGTTTTTAAATGTTTATGCTAAATTACTAGCATAAATGACTTTAGCAATGATTATGAAATAAAAGATTAGTGATTTCACTACAGTGTGTACATATTATTTCATATTGTGGATGTAATGTATTCTGTCTCCTGTCTAAATAACAATTTAGTACTGGAAAATTTCTGAGAATGGAAGCTTATAAAATTCTGACATAGTAGATATTCTGAAGTTTATGTGAGGTAGTACACATGTCTGCCTACTTTTCTTTTTTTTAGTTGGAAAAACCACTGGAAAAATTACCCATCTTAGGATCACATTAAAATAACTGTACCTTATGCACCATTTTCAATGAAGCACTATAGTCCTTAAAAAAAAACAAAACTGCTACTCATATGTGGGAACATATTTCTCAGAATTCTCAGTTGCAGTTTGTGTATTTTGCTTATTTGGGAAGAATATAAGGCATATGTTCATCTACAATACAACAATAAACATATTTTTAAAATATAAATGCCAACACACCCATCTAAATTATATAGGCAGTTCTAAAAAAATAACAAAAACAAAACAACCCACCCCTCAAGAATGTAGGTGCCCTTCTTTCTAACCGCCATAAAATATAGGCAATGAAATAGCTGCATCAATTTCAAAGAAATGAGTTTGCCATTGAATAAACTCATTGGATAAACAGATGGGGGCACACCACAGACTAAAGTGGTTTTTATAATACTAAACTTGGCCATCCATCTTAAGTCTCTTAGGTCTCTATACAGTGGTCTACACTATAATATCAGAGCATCGATTTGCTCGAGTCCCATATTAAGTTTTAGTTAAATAGATCCTAGTTAATTACATTTTAAGTAAAAAGTTTTTTTTTAAATATTGCCTGATCGTATTTAAAATCCATCATCTCATTCTCAGAGCTATTTGAGTAGAATTTTGTTTTTTTTTATTATTTTTTAAATGTAATCACAATGTTTTGTTTTGTTACCAAGCATTAATTAAATTTTACTATTTAGAGGTAATGTACATAACGTATCCTAATGTTTGAAAAATTAACTTTTAGTATTTTATTCATTATAAAATCTTTACTGACCTTCACTTCCTGATATAAATCCTTAGAATAAGATTTTCAGATGGAGAGATTGCAAAACTGAAAAATGAGATTTTCTGTGTCCTTTTGTGTAGGTGATTTCCTTCACGATCTGTACTTGCCAGTTTTCTCTCTCAGATTCTCTGGACTAAAATTCTAGTTGCTTGCCACTTGCAATTCTATTCTCCAGGGATGCTGGTGACACTGTTTCTTTCTCTTCTACTTAAATTCGTACATGAACACATCTTGTCTAAGTAACCTGTTGCCTAGGTTTTTAAAGAACATGCAGGAAAAAAGACATACATTCTCTCACTCGCTACCTCTTGGACAATATAGTATATGAGCACTCCAGTTACATGCTGCTCTGTATGTACCTAGGCTTGTTTCAGTGATGCTGTGAGTGAATAAGGCTAGCACTTCTGTGACATCAGCAGAACAGGAGGTTTGGTTGTTTTTTTTGTTTGTTTTGGTTTTTCGTTTTTTTTAGTGAGAGGATGTGGGGGAAGCAATAGCTTAAAAAAAGGCAAACTTCTTCCAGTGATGAATGAGAACTTTGGTGTTTCAGGTTTCTGCGTTAGTCTTTTTGTATTCCTCTGCAATACTTTTTTATTATTTTTTTTTAAATAATCCCTTGTCAATGTTTTATAGTGCGCCACTAATCCAGCATTTACCGGTGGATTGTTCCAAGTTGCTTTACATGTTCGATGTAAAATGTCCAAATATTCATGGGGAAATATGGTATTTTTGTAGGCTGGCTATTTCTGATTCTCTGCCTGTTTTTTTGAAGAATATTTTAGTGCCTGCTTTTTCATAACTGTTCTCTTTCTTGAAGTATGCAGCTGTACCCTTTCTCCTCACTCTAAACATCTGTAGAATAATAAAATACTCTATAATTTGGTAAAGGAAAATTGTCTCTACACTGGGATATTCTGTAGCGCAGATATTTTTGTTACTCAAAGTCTACAAAGTTGTAAACCCCAAGAACAAATGAATGCAACAATTAAAATCATTACTGTGAAATATAAAGCTTTTGCGTTTAGGGATAATTTTTTTTATAGTATCCGGTATACTGAAGCATTCATCTGTGTTTGGTTTTTAAAGTCTGTTTAATGTTTTATGAAACGTTTTGGAAAATAAACTCTGTACTTCATCAGTATCAAAAGGCAACAAACTTGTAGGCTAAGGTTGCTCCATTACAGACCTGTCTTATTAGTTAAAGACCTAAATAGAAAAGAGATAAAGGATATTCCATCAGCTATTCTCTTACTTGAATGTTTATTGAGTCATCTCCTGTCATACGTTATTTTAGCAATCATAAATAGGGTACCTATTCTTGCAAGGACACAGCAAATCAAGAAAATAGCCCAGGAACCAAGCTGCTGCGGCAAGCCAGCTACACTTGAAATAAGAGCATAAATCAGGAGTACCATGGTTTGTAAAATTAAATATTGTTTAAGCATTCATCAAGCTTTACTAGTACCATTGCCATTTGATTTCCCAGTCCCTACTTCTGCATGTGTTTGTGCAGTTTTGCATTTAATATTTAATTGTAGTTTTGGGCTCTCTGCCAGCCAGTGTTAATTTAGAATTCAGTATTTCAATCAGCTGTGATCTAATAACAGGATTTTTAGCTTCTTCCAGAGCAGTGTCCTTTATGGATTCTGATAATCTGCCAAACATCTGTTGCAGTTTGAGTTCACAAAAAGAATGGCTAAATAATTTGAGAATATATCCCCCCATCATTATAAATATGCAATCTGTAACAGGTGTCAATAGTTGTAATTTAAAATATGATAGAGGGACATATTTCACTGTGTAGTCTGTTCACTCTAGCGGAGACAGCTCCCTGAGCAGAAGAAATGTAATAACATTAAAAATAAGGTGAAACTTCTGGATCTCCTGAGTACAAAAATACTTGGCTGGTTGTAACTCTTTTTCTGTAATAGTTAGCTGAAATAATGTTAACTTGTTGGATATTTTCTATGCATATTTTATAATATTAAATACAAAGTTGCTCTGTTAAACTCAGAGTCTGGAAATGGGAAGTTAAGGTTCCAATACCAACATTTAACTTGGCCATGTTATGTCTTATATGTTTTATAGCGTATAAATTTACAACAGCTGCACGTTTTTAAATGCTGACAAGTAACTGCTTTTCTTTAGTAGACAGTTGTTCAAAAGTTGGTGGAATCCAGCTTCCTGCTTATTAGTTTAGTTCCCAAGTGGCCTCACTGTATAGCCACAGAGAGCATATTACAAAAATCTAGTCTTGACTGGCAAAGGCATGAATAATTGTGGTGGGCTCCATATCAGAGAGAGGTCACGCTCTTCTCCCTAGTTGCACTCTTGGAACATGTCTGCATTATGAGGACTATACCTGCACAGCTATGGCATTATAGCTATGCCAACATAACCCCATAGTGTAGATGCAGCCTACCCCAACAGAAGGGGTTGTCTGTTGGTATAGCAACACTACCTCCCTAGGTGATAAGAGCGTCTATACTCAAGGTGGGGTCCACATAGCTACAATGCTCACGGGCATGGATTTTTCACCCCCTGGAGCAACATAGCTATTCCAACCAAAATTATATGTGTAAACCAGGCCTTGGTCACAGCTGCTTTTTGAGCAGCCCAGGATTTAATAGTACAACTAGCTTGCACTCATGTCTTACAAGCAGTGAATACTGAGGAGAAGCAAAGCAGATCCAACAGAACCTGCAGAAACAAAAGATGGGCAAGCTCCTGTGAAAGAAGGAACCGATATAATCTCTGCCACTTCCTATGATTGCTTTTCTCCATGCTACAAATATTGCCTCTCTCATATAAGTGGAGTTTGACAGCTATCTCTCATCCGAGCCCCAATGTGAAATCATCTTCCAGATTCTCAGAGGGTATAAATCTACATAGTTATATTGACTGAGGTGAAAAAAACACTGATAGAGAACAGCTAAGGATTTTGCCTTGTATATTAATTGACAAAAGAATTTCCGTCAGCCTGTGTCACATGTCCATTTATAGATATTATGAGCTCAAATGAGAACCTTTATCAATTAGTTGTAGTGATCACTAAGTTTAGAAATCTGGTTTTACTTACTCGAGCCTTCAGAAGTTACATGAGACAACATAAAATAGAAACCGTAACAGTTTCTATTGATTTTTTTCCCCCTCAAATGTTCTGTAAGTGAAATTACAGTACCAGGATATGCTCCAGTTTATGTTTGGTAATCTAGATCAGTGGCTCTCAGCCTTTCCAGACTACTGTATCCCTTTCAGGTGTCTGATTTGTTTTGTGTACCCAAGTTTCACCTCACTTAAAAACTACTTACTTACAAAATCAGACATAAAAATACGCAAGTGTCACAGCACACTATTACTGAAAAATTGCTTATGTTCTCATTTTAACCATATAATTATAAAATAAATAAATTGGAATATAAGTATTGTACTTACATTTCAGTGTTTAGTATATAAAGCAGTATACATTTCAGTTTGTACTATCTTCGCTAGTACTTTTTATGTAGCCTGTTGTAAAACTGAGCAAATGTCTAGATGAGTTGATGTACTCCTGGTTGAGAACCACTGAGATATTAGCTTGAGCCACTTTTGTGCCCTTTTAACATGGTGTAGTCATAAAATTGAAGGAGGAATTATAGTGGTAGTATAAATAGTAAGTGGAAGATGTCCAGTCATCAACAATTAGCATTTAATACAGTCAGCTTATTAAGGAACATTTTAGTCAGTCATGTCTTCTGTTTTAAAAGAAAGCTTTGAAACTCATCTTGTATATTAGAGCTAAAGAGGCAAAGTTCTGTCTTAATTCTGTATAATTTTAATATGCTTAAAAATAGCACTGTCAAATGATTAAAACTGCGATTAATCACAACTATTTTTTTTAATCACACTGTTAAATAATAACAGACTACCAATTTAAATTCAGCATGGAAGCACATCCTCTGGAATGGTGGTTGAAGTATGATGGGGCATACGAATGTTTAGCATATCTGGCATGTAAATATCTTGCAATCCTGGCTACAACAGTGCCATGCAAACACCTGTACTCACTTTCAGGTGACATTGTAAACAAGAAGTGGGCAGCATTATCTCCCGTAAATGTAAACAAACTTGTTTGCCTTAGCGATTGACTGAACAAGAAGTAGGACTGAGTGGACTTGTTGGCGCTAACGTTTTACATTGTTTTGTTTTTGAATGCAGTTATGTAAAACAAAGTAATTCTACATTTGGAGATTTCACTTCAGTACTTGTATGAGGTGAACTAAAAAATACAATTTCTTTTGTTTATCTCTTTTACAGTGCAAATATTGGTAATAAAAATAATATAAAACAAGCACTGTACACTTTGTATTCTCTGTTAAATTGAAATAATTATATTTGAAAATATAGAAAAACATTCAAAAATATTTATAATAAATATAAATTGGTATTCTGTTTAACCGTGCGATTAAAACTGTGATTAATTGTGACTGTTTTTAGTCTAGTTTATTTGTTTTGCGTTAATCACATGAGTTAACTGTGATTAATTGACAGCCCTACTTAAAAATATTGAACAAAAAGTAAAGTACATTGTATCCAATGAGAGATTTCTATGACAGTGCAGGGAATTGAGTTATTTTTGTTGATGCTATTTTTTTTCTCCCATCAGGCTTTGAATTTGACATATTCCAGCATTTATAGCAACTACAGGAACTTTGTTGGTCCCCCTCACTTTAAAGTCATTTGCAGGCTCCTTGGGTACCAGGGCATCGCTGTGGTAATGGAGGAATTACTGAAGGTGGTCAAAAGCCTGGTATGTTAACAGCTTTTCTCTCTCTTTCTCCCCCCCACCTCCCCTGATTGCTTCTAATGGAGGGGAAATGTTTTATGTGCAGTGGAAAGTACATCTAAATATAAGTATGTTGCATTTATCCTATTAAACGTGTTTAGGCAACTATAAAATGTGTGAGGAAGAAATGGAAACCTTTTTAAAAAGCTGCATTAGCTAAGTTGTCCATGGAAGCATAAGCCTAAACTATTAACTTTTCCCTGACTTTTATGAGCTTTCCATTAGTTCACTAAACTAAAATTGCTGTTAATTGGCAATTACAGTTAAGGACCTCAAAAAAAGATAGTCCTGAGGGCATTCTGTGCAAAAAAAAAAAAAAAAAAAAAAAAAAAAAAATTCTGCACACAATATTTTAAAATTCCACAAAATTCTGCATATTTTATTAGTCAATAAATAAATGTGGAGGCTCCACTATGGCAATGGGGAGCCCAGGCAGGTCACTGGCTGCATGGAGGTGGGAGATCACCCTGCAGACCCCCACCCTACCCACGGGACACAGACTTGGAGATGAGGCTGCACCCAACTCTGACGCAGTGCAAGGGTCAGGCCTGCCCCAAAAACACCCCGGGGCCCTGCCCCTCCATGCCAAGCGCACAAAGATAGCAAGCAAGAGGGGCAGAGTCTTGCATGCATGCCAAGCTCTGGCCTCTGATCCAGGAATGGTGCAAGCAGGCTCAGCCTAGCAGGATCCTTGTGCGGGGATGGGGGGAATCCAGGTGTGGGGTGACAGGGTTCTGTGTGGGGCAGTCTGGGTGTCAGGGGTCCAGATGTGGGGGAGATCTGGATGCACAGGGGCTTGTTTGGGAGTTCCAGATGCAGGGGGAATGGGACTCTGCAGGGGGGTCCTAGTGAAGGTGGTGGGGCTCAGCAGTGAGGGGGTCTGGGTTTGGGGGGATGGGCTTCTGGGTGTGTGGGGGCTTAGTGGGTGGGTCGGGTGCTGGGGAATGGGGTGTGGTGAGGTGGGGATCTGGGTGCAGCTGGTTGGGGCTCAGTGAGGGTCTGGATACAAGGTGGTCTAAGTGCAGGGAGGTGGGGCTTGTTGTGGTGGGGGTTCAAGTGGGGGGCTCAGCAGGAGATGGTCTGGGTGCAGGGGTAGGGGTCCAGATGCAAGGGGGAGGAGCTTGGTGGAGGTCCGGATGCAGGCAGGCTCCTGATACAGAGGATGAGGCTCAGTGGGTGTGGGGGGCTCAGTATGGGATGCTGGGTGCAGGGGGATGGGTGAGGCTCAGTGGGGAGTCTGGGTATGGTTGGGCTTGGATATATGGGTGTTGGGTGGACAGGTGAGCAGTTCCCCATTCAGTGACTCTTCCCCCCACAGCTGAGGAGCAGTAGGGACTGGAAGCGGGTGGGAGGTGCACAGCTTCCTGCAGCTAGGGGAGGTTTCTGGGGTTGGGTCTGCAGGGGTAGAGGAAGACCCATCCTCCCCAGCCCAGCCAGGACTAGCAGCTGATTTACCTCTCCGCTGGCTGCCCCAGGTGCCCATAATGACTCACCCATGCTGCTGAGGAGGCTGCATGACCGTCTTGCGGCTTCCCTTTGCTTCCCTATCAGAAAGTTGTTTTTTTTGCGGGGAAGCAAAGAAATCTGTGGGGGACTTGAATTTTGCATGCGTGCAGTGGCGCAGAATTCTCCAGGAATAAAAAAGAGGAAGGCAAAGGACTTGGGATGACTGGGTTCCCAGTCGTGTGCTGTTAGACTTCCTGTGTGAACTTGGGCAAGTCACTTCACCTCTCTGTGCCCATTTCCTATCTGTAAAAGGGGTTAATAGCACTTCCTTGTCTCACATAGGTGTCCTGGGATAAACATATTAAAATTATGTGGCATTCCAATACTAGGATGATTAGGGCCATCTGAGTACTTCCGAAAGAGTAATTCCCCAATAGGAGAAAATCACTTTTAAAGTTACTTCCAAATTGCTATAATTGTTCATGAATAGCTCTTAGAAGAGGATGGATTAGACTTCCTGTTGGTTATTGCTGCTAGCATACAAATAAACAAACATAGGTATTTAACATATCTCTGCTTCAGTCACATGTGAGGGATTTGGGAATAAATTTTGAAGCTAATTCTCTAGATATTTCGAACAAGACATGTTGCAGAAAGAGGCCTGCCACATAGCTTTTTAGACATGCCCTGCTGATTGAGCTGGGATCACCCTCTAATGACAGTGGGGATGGAGAAATAACAACTTTTGGAAGTTAGGGGCTTCCTAAAACCTCAGTGGAGATACCATATTTCATTTTTCTGCAGTGGACCTATTTGTTGGGGGTTTTTTTTTTTTTTTTAGAATACCAAGGCAATAGTGTTCAGTGTGCGCCACATATAAATTTTACCTCATAATTTGTAAAGATTTTTTACCTTTTTTGCTTATTGGTTTGTTTTATGATGATATAGTGGACTTCCATTTTCCTCAAATACTAAGATTTATAATTAGTGTTCAATTAAAAAAAATTATACTACACTACAGAAGTGTACCTCATATCAATGATAAAATCAGGGAGAAAAAATACAGCTCTTTAAAACTGAAGTGAAAAATTACCCCCCAAAAACCAATTCATATATGAAGTGATTTTTAGAATAACACAGAAATATGAGAGACAGTTCCTGTTATAAGGTCCTTGATTCAAAACGTGAAGTAAAATTGCTTTAATGTCAGCTGTATGCATACTGTAACATTTTGTTTTGGGGGAAATTAGAAATTCTTGTGGAAAGATAACTCTGGTTTAGATTATCCATGTAGTCTAGGGAATTTAGACACATATCTTGCATTAGTTTCAATGGAAGGTATGTGTCTAAGTCCCCTAGATCGTCCATTGAAATTAATGGAAGGTGTGTTTCTAAAATCCTCTAGACTGCTTTAAATATCCCAACTTCTCTCTATAGGAAGAATGTTTTTAGATAGTCATATTTGGAGAGAGTGTGTTGGTAGAGCCTGGACAATCATGTATGAAAAATGAAGTACAGCTGTTCCAGCTAAATTCACTCCAAATTAGTTGTGTTCTGATTACTAAATTTCTTAGCGTATTTGAGCAGCAGCTGAAATATTTTTTCTGCCTTCCCTTTTTTCAGGGTTTTCAGTAATATTGTCATTGCCAGCTGACCAAGTATTAGATAACAAGGAAGGTTTACTCTTTAAGACTGATCTAGCAATGCACAGTATCAAGCTTGTTTAGACTAGTGTTCAGACCATATGTCAGAGAAGTTATCCACACAACCTTCTTTTTTATCTTTATAGATGGCCCTTTGTGTAACTGGGAGGGGATTGCCTGTTGTTGGGCATGTAGAAGTATAAAGCCAAAAATTCTGTACAAACGTGCATTGCACTTTATAGGCATAAGACAAGAATTTGCAGGTGTGTTTTGTTTTTCCATGCTACATCTACCACCGTGGTATTTCTGTCGTCTCTTCCTGCCTCATCAAGCTTACAACCTAAAATAACCCAGTGACTTTATTGCTGTCATTGGAATCAAGCAAGGTGATTGATGTAGGATGTCAAACAAAGGGAAAGGAGGAAATGCTTTAAGGAGAAGAACTCTTATTTAGTTTATGGTTGCATTTATTTGACTAATTCTTTAGTAGGATTTTTGTTCTAAAATTTTTCTCATGATGCTTGAGTGTAGTAGAAGTGATAGTGGGGAGCCAACCAAGTAGAAATTTAATGGCATTTTAAATAACAAATATTGTGGCATTTTGTTTACAGAAGTTTGTGAATGTGTGGTGGAGTTTTAAACTTTAAAAAAAAAAAAGTCTTGATCTCTCAACCTTTCTGCTCCACCTATAAATGTCAAGTATAACCACCAGTCTAGTGATATTTACATGGATAACTACATTATTAAGAATCTGTCCTCATAATTAATATTTTGTTATTATTATTTGTTTATAATATTTCCCCAACATTTGAGACACTTATTGGTATTTAAGCAGGAATGGCTCCTGCGTAGAGGACCTGGCAGTTGAAGGACAGACAAAAGTTAGGGGAAAGGAAGAAACCATTTTTTGACAAGTCAGCTTGATTCATTGAAGGCAGCATGCTAGTGATGGATCTCTAAGAGGGATTTAAATGTGAAGAGGAGCAGGTTGCTGCAGTTGAGCTCAGACCAGTCACACCAATATATAGGAGGCCACATGGAAGATGGCAGGGAGGGAATGTGTGAGAAGTTCACAAGCAGGCAGACAAGACTGGAAACAGGTAGAACAGAGGGTTTGGGGACAATGCCAGTTTTCACCACAGGAGGTCAAAGTTCCCCTGCGCCAATGGCTTATTGGGCTGATGCAGTTAAGGCGTGTCAGTTTCACAGCCAATGGTGATGTGGCCGGCATCATGTTGACTGCCTTTGACTATCCTAATCCAGTGTTTTTCAACGTTCGGGTCACGACTCAGTACTGGGACGCGGCATGCAAGGCACTGTTCAGCACCAAGGGATGCTAGCAGCTCTGATCAGCACCGTTGACCAGGACATTAAAAATCCTGTTGGCGGTGCTGCCCAGCTAAGGCAGGCTAGTGCCTACCTGTTCTGATACCTGTTCTGCGGACAGCAGCGAGTCCGGCTTTTAGGAAGGGGGGCGACGGGGCTCCTCATACTGCGCCCAACCCAAGCACCGGCTTCGCACTCCCACTGGCGCCTCCACCTAGGAGCCAGATCTGCTGCTGGCTGCTTCTGGGGCACAGCGTGGTCTGCGGTGCCAGGATAGGTGGGAAGCCTGACTCTGCACCCCTGCTGCGCTGCTGATCTGGAGTCGCCAGAGGTAAGTCTGTCCCCCAATCCCCTGCCTCAGCCCTGAGCCTCCCCAACCTGAAACCCCTTCCTGCACCCCAACCCCCTGCCCCAGCCCAGAGCCCCCTCCCACATCCTGAACCCTTCATTCCTGGCCCCATCCCGCAGCCCTCACCCCCGCACCCCAACCCTCTGCCTCGGCCCTGAGCCCCTCATTCCCAGCTCTGTTGTGTCGCGGGCCTCAACAATTTTCAACTGGGTCCCAAGAAAAAAGTTTGAATCCGATGCATCAGTTACCCATTTTGCAGCTGGGTAAACTGGAGGTGGCCTTTCTGTGTGTGAGTGAGTGAGACTTAAGCTCATGACTTTCAGGATTGTAGGTGAATGCCTTAACCACACAGGCACTGTACCTCTGAGTAGGGTGGGATAGATAATGACAAGAAGCTTAAACTTGATGCACTAACAGATGGAAAGATTTGACAAGGGGAGTGACATGATCTAGTCAGATAAGGAAGATGATGATAGTGGCTGCATTTTGTTTGGATGGCAGGGGACAAAGTTGAAAATGTTGCTCTAAGCAAGGTGGGATGTAATACTTCTACACTCCTATATAGTACTTTTCATCTATATATCTCAAAGCATTTCACAATCTTTAATACATTTATTCTCACAAAACCCCTCTGTGAAGTAGGGAAGCATTGTTATCCCCACTTTGTAGATGAGGGAACTGAAGCACAGAGAGGCTAAGTGACTGCTGAAGCTCACAGGGGAATTCTGTGGTGGAGCAGAGAATTGTACCCAAGTCCTAGGCTGGTGCTGTAACCACTGGACCATCCTTTCTTTTGCTGAGAGCCTGAATGAGGGATTTGGCTATGGGGATGGAAAGCAAAGGATAGATCTTGGAGATGTTGAGGAGGAAGAAGCAGTGGGATTTGGTTATGGCCTTGGAGGTGTTGGGCAAGGGAAAGGGAAAGGGAGGGGAAACTCCAGAACAACCACCAAATTTGTGATGGTGTTGACGGCAATGGAGAGTGGGTAAGTGGAGAAGCTTTGGGAGGGAAGATGAGAAAGTTTGGTTTTGGCCAAATTAGAAGATACCCAAGAGACGATATTAAGAGACAGGCTGAGATCTGGGGTTGGATGGGAGGAGAGATCTGTGTACTGAATGGTATGTGATAATGTAATTAAAGACAGAACCACAGTACCTATGCACAAGGGGGCCTGAATTCATGTTGCTGGGGCATCCTTAATTCTGGCATTTCCTAACTCATAAGTGCTTGATTTGTAACCTTAAAAAATAAATGAATGAATAATGTAACTTTTTATATATGTTTTGGGCCTTTGTTTCCTAGATAAGATTTTTCTGTTGGCCTTGGTTATTATGCTGTTGCCACTGTAACACACACTGAGAGTGGTTAATAATATCTAAATAATGCACATTTGTTTATAACATGCTCAGATATGAACTCCTCTGATCATTTTATGATAGAAACTTTAAACCAGCAACTTTTTTTTTTTTTAATTGAAGCCTTTCTAAGTCAAAAATTAGCAATACAGTGAAGGAAAAAATGTGTTGGGAGAAGCGATATGTTTGTCTTCGATACCTATGACCAATTCAGTTTTAATACATTTGTACAGCGTGAACGTTTAGACCCCAAACTTGCCAC
This sequence comes from Dermochelys coriacea, assembly GCF_009764565.3. NCBI lineage: Eukaryota > Metazoa > Chordata > Testudines > Dermochelyidae > Dermochelys > Dermochelys coriacea. The sequence goes on along the minus strand of NC_050068.2, from coordinate 123,095,461 downwards.
CCCTCACACACACGAGTAATTTAACATACACGAGTAGTCACATTGAAGTCACTGGGATTACTTGCCTGCATAAAGTTATTTATGTACCTAAGGATCAGGATCACTGGCAGGATCAGGGCTCTGTGCTGTCATCCAGTTCAGTTGCTCTTCATGGTTTGGGCTTTTTGGTTAAAAACTGTGAAATGGTAACTAATAGTCACTTGAAGAGTTCATTAGAACTGTTGTACTTCCTCACTTCCTGTTTCTTTTAGAGTGCAAAGCTGTTTCTTTAAGAGTGCAAAGATTATAGGAAGAACTGTAGGACATACAGAGTTAAGAAACATAAGATTTTAGAGCATATTCAGTTCATATGTAGAATGAACTGCATAAATGTCATCTTTGTTAGTTCAACAACAATAATATTGTTATGCATGTCTGTCTTCCCTCAGCTGCAGGGCACAATTCTTCAGTATGTGAAGACCTTGATGGAAGTGATGCCTAAAATCTGTAGATTACCTAGACATGAATATGGCTCTCCAGGTTGGTTTACCTTTGATGTTACCACCATTGTATTAATAAGAGGACATTAATTCCTGGCTTCCAGTATATTTTTTATAAACAATTCATGTATGTACATCTCATTGTAAATTATTTGCTCTCAAATAGCCATTGAGCAATGTGTGTTGGGACAGAATAGGAATTGTTTCCAAATGTTCTATTGCTATCTTTCATACTTGCATAGAGTTCTCTGCCTGGCAATCTCAGATAGCAGTTCTGTTTAAATCTCTGTAATCTAGTTCCCAGTTCTCCGGAAAAGTTTCCTGCTCATTTCTTGTCCTTGTCAGATGTAAGATACAGTGTATTAGACAATCTTCGAAGGAGTACTCAGTGCAAACTGGGATATAGTTCTGCAAATAATTAAGTTTAAGGTTTGCTGGGGGCGTCCTAGCCATTTAATGCGTCACAGTAGTTGCAGGAGAAGAAGCTACTCTGGAAGTTGGATGCCATAAAAGAGAGAGTTAATTGCTAATAGTATTTGTCATATTGTTGATTCCAATTTTGAAACGGCTTTCCTACCCCCAAACACCCCTTTTCCACAACTTCTAACAACACAAATGAATCCTTATATTTGCCATCCACCTTTTTGAGCATTCTTTTATTTTTTCTGTGTTACTTAGGTTTATTAAACTGGAATGAGGTTGATTTTGCTTCCCATTGCATATTTAACTTTCATTGCAAAGACTGAACCAAATCAAAGATTTGCGAAGTGTTCCTTCCTGTTTTTCTCTCTGGAGCATAGAACTGGATGAGTCATATCAAATAACCATTATAAAAATTTGAAGTGTTTAGATGTCCTTTGTGCCTGGATTTAGCAATAAGCAATCGGTGCTACCATATATAGAGCCACATAGGCTTCTATGTGGGAAAGCCTGAATAAGGATTAGGAAGCTGAATTTCACCTTGGTGAGATTCCTTCAGAAGATTCTTTTTGGGGACGGGGTCCCTCCTGCCCCAAGGAATGAGCAGCAGGGAAGAAGTGGCCTGGGCTCCTTGGAGAAATCTTCTCAGGACTCTTTCTACAGGAAGAGTAAAACTCAGAAAGGGTAAAACTCATTTGTGTAGGAGACAGAGCTGCCTTCTTTTGGAGCTAAACTTTCTCAAACCTCAGCACTTTCCTTTCCAAGTGCCATGTGCCTTTCCTCAACCTGGTTTTCACTAATAAAAAACCATGGCGTAGCATACATTTAGAAAAAATAACGTCATCTTCCCTTTGCGGGGGAAAGAAGGAGAAACCTCGTAAAACAGATGCTAGTCATGTTCCTCAGTGCACTACGGGAATGTGCTTGGAAACCACAGGTGATGGGTGTGGTATAAGAAACTGAATAGAAAACCTGTGTGCAGACTCAGGGCATCCACATTACTCCCTGTGTTATCCTCTTCCCCAATAGTAGCATTGCTCCTTCTGGAACCATACTATATTTTCATGATCTCTGTTGGCTGCTGCCCCAACCCTCATTGGTGGGAAGGAGGAGAAAGCTTAGTGTGACAAGGGGGAACCAGAGTTATTGTCTGTGGGGAGAAAATGTTGCAGACAGTAGCCAACCCTCTCCAGCCTGTAAAACTTCGTTTCTTCCTCCCTTTGGCCTACACAGCCCTAACCCAGCAGACTGAAAGGGGAGGGACGTGTGCCGTACAGTCACTGCTCTGTCCTCTCCCTTCTGTGCCACCCTTCCCCACACCAGTTTCTTCCATGTTTTGCTCCTCTTGGCTCACGTTAGTGGAGGGAAGCGTATAGGCCAGGGGTGGCCAACTGTGGCTCCGGAGCCACATGCTGCTCCTTGGATAGGCACCGACTCTGGGGCTGGAGCTACAGTTGCCAACTTTCCAACGTGCTTTACTGCTCAACCCCTGGCTCTGTCCCCACTCCACCCCTTCCCTTAAGCCGGCAGTGCTCTTGCTCCTCCCCCTCCCTGCCTCCTGCACGCCACAAAACAGCTGATCGGGAGGGATGGGGAGGTGCTGATCGGTGGGGCTCCAGCAGGTGGGAGGTGCTGGAAACAGGAGGGGAGCTGATGGGAGGCTGCTGATGTATTACTATGGCTCTTTGGCAATGTACTTTGGTAAATTCTGGCTCCTTCTCAGGCTCAGGTTGGCCACCCCTGGTATTAGGCCATAACTTCTATGCACTGTTCACTCCTCCACCTCGTACAGCTCTCAGCACAAGTACCTTAAACAAATAGGCAACTATACTAGCCATACGCATGGGCATCACTGAAGACACTCTGCTGCTATTTTAGTTGTCTGGTATAAACTCATTCACACGTCACTCTCATTGTCTCAGCCACAAAGACCGAAGCTGCTGCTGTGATCCAAAGCTTTAATGCATAAGGATTTGGGCTGGCTCAAAGAACTGCACATTTATCAATTCAGAATCTATTTCCCAGTTCACATCTACATATGAATAGCCATCATTCTCTATCTAACTACACTTAATAAGACCCTAATTACATTACACAGCTCAGAGTTTTCATTTGGAACGTTTTATTGGACGCCATTAATTATATAGGACTTGAGCAATTCCAATCATGTCTGTCCTTGTGGATTTTTAATGACTGTTTATCCACGCTAAAAGGAACAGAGGATGGAGATGTGGGCAGCTGAGTTCAAGAGACCTCCTTGCCAATGATTTTGTTTCCATAGAAACGGTGTTTACGTGGTGTGCAACTTACTCATCCTGTATTTTAGATAAATATTTTTATGTCTGCATTAAACTAAAGGATTTTGGAGGTGAGGGGGAGACATTGCAGTAGCTGTCAAGTTCTTAAAGGAACTCTGTCCAGTAAATATTTAAGCATATTTTATTTATGTTTGTCATCTTAGAAATATAATTGTCCCATATTTATCTTTTACTTTTCTATCACTAATTTCTTTTAGTGTTTGAATATGACTACAGTTGTTTTTGATCATCTAGCCATGCTAAAATGTCCTTGGGAATCGGGGAAAAAAACATGCTTATGTAGGCACTGCTGCAGTGATAGGGTTAGATTTGTGCTACTGCTGGAGAACCTGCAGGGGAAAAGATTTAAAAAGGGAGGGAGGGGTAAAGACGGAGCCTTCCAAAATATAAACTGAGAGAGGGGATAGACTTTTAAAAAATTATTATTAAATAAATAAAATTACCACCTGAAGATTGCATTGGAGTAAACTTTTTTTAAAGGTGTGTGTCAAATTTTGTGACTAAATTTGAAAATGCATGTGAAAATGGAGTCAGAGAGGCAAAAACTGGCTTAGGACAAGATACGACCTAAGAGAATCCCTGAATCACACTGAAACTGTTTTTTCTGTCCTTTAAAATATTTGGGAATGTTTCACTCCAGGTGAAATCTCTCCCACAGCAATTTGAGGAGTTGCCTCTTCAGGGAAAGTGCCCTGAGTGCACAAATGCTGGAGTTCCAGGACGCAGCAGAAGGGCTTTGACAGCAACTGGTTCTTTGGGTTTTTTTTTAACAAACTGGGGGCTGTGGGAAAGAGGATGGGAGGAGGAGGCTCACTGGAAGCCTGCTGCAGTGAGACTGGAAGGAAGTATGTTGTAGGTTACTCTGAAGACTCTCCTTTGGGGAGGGAATTTGGAGGGAGGCAGGGGCCCACAGGGTACTCGCATGAGTGTATTGGGGAGGGGATGTATCTCTGAGGTAGGCAGGAGAAGGCAGGGACTGTTGAGGAGGTAGGGAGAAGGAAGGGAAGGCTCTTTGAAAGGTCTGATAGTTTACTTACCAAAATGAAGCTTTATTTTCAAGTGTTTAGTATTCTGAATTTGAGATTTCATTGCAGAAAGGAAAATGAAAGAATTTCACCTGAGGTCATTTGAAAGCTGATTGCCTTGGAGATGGCCTTCAAATCTCTATATGTACTGGATGGGGAAAAAAATATTCTAATTAATTGTCAGAAAACAAGGCAGAAATTGAAACAGCATTTTCATCAGATGAAAAACAAAATGGCCTTGGCTAGACAATAAGCAATCTACTAGATATGAAAAACAGAATAACATAATTTTTGTTCAGTGAATACAATAACCAGTGGGTGTAATGCATGCAGGCCCTGATCATTCAAGAACAAGTACATGTTCTTGATCTTGTGCGCTGAGCATAATCCATCTGAAGTCAATGGGACACAAAGCACATAAAGTTAAGTGTGTGTGTATTTCTTTGCATGGTCAGGGCAGAGTTTGTATTAAAAGTTCTACGAGAGAACGTAAAATTAAAGGTTATGCCATAGCACCCTGCTTCTTAGGAGGCATTTTATAATGAACAGCAGAGATTTCATTTAATAATAAAAACCCAACAGGCACTGTGCAGAAAATCATAGGGCCCAGCTTAGTTCTTTCAAAGAACAAATGTCATTAGTCTATACTTTAAACATACCATAGGTGGCAAATTTTGTGTTCTTTTGGGACATGGTTGATCAGAGCTTTTAGCTATGAACCAGGATAGTTTTATAGAAAAGGAAAAGTAACGTTAAATGGAGAAACCCAACCCATTTTAAATTGCCTATGTCGACTTAATCTGTGTGCTAATTAATTTAGAAAGCCAGACCACATCACTGAAATGTGAACTCTGCCATGTGAGCTCTTTTGAGATAGGATTTAGGAAGCAGAGATGGGGCCTAATCCTTTGATAATCCTCTGCATTTACGAAATACATTTTATATCAAACAACCTTTGTTTCTGATGAGAGTGATGTAAGACAGCTGCAGAGGTTATATGTATGAATAACATTAAATACTTCCAATTACACCTACCCTCCCCAGCCTTGTACAAATAAAGGGATTTAATTAAAATTACTGTTAGCCTGGACAAAAAATTAAATGTGTTTATCTTGGGGATATTGTGTATATTCAGATGATTCAGTAATTTACAAATGTGCATATTGCATTTATGTTCACAAATTAGCAGTGGGGAGAAGGAATGCTGCAGACAAAGAAATAAGACTGCTGCTGCCAGGGCTCTTTGGTGATCTGAGGTTTTTTTAAAGGCTCCTAGAAAGGTTTCCTCCTTTTTTGTTGTATATTAATTGCTTAATCTTTTCCAAAAGCCACACATCTACTTCTTATGATGTGGTCAGATGTAGATAAAGGTTGGTGTCACTGAAGCACTAGCCAAAACTTGAAGATATTTTCTGCTCTGATCTCAGGCAGATACTGCAGTTTGTACAATTGTTGTTTCGTGGTTCCATACCATCTGACTTGCATAGTCAGAGCTGCAGGGGGAATTTGTTCACCCTCTGGGTAAGGTGGTGATTGCATATGGGGAATACTGGTAGTTTCATTTAATAACCACCCTCATCCCATGCTCATTCTGGCATTTATAACTTAATTCATAAAGAGCTTTAATCTAAAATTGCAGTAGCATAAATATTAAAATTAGTTTTACAAAGTTTCACCCTAATTTGAATCAATCAAGAATTTGAATTCCTCCATCTTGCCAGAGGCAGGATGAGTCTGACTCGGGGCTGGGGAAGCTGATTCAAGTGTGTGTGTGTGTGTGTGTGTGTGTGTGTGTGTGTGTGTGTGTGTGTGTGTGGTATGTCTCTGGGAAGTCCCATGGCAGGGACTGTGATGAGAGAGCAGAGTGGCAGTGTGTGACAGGAGAGTTGGAGGTAGTCCTTGCCCTGAGACATCCTGCTGACAGTTTCACTGTCTCAGGTCACAGGAATTTATTAAAAAAAAAAAAAATCTGGGACAAAACCATTTTTGTAAAACCAACTGGGCCAGGCCCTGAAAAGCAGGACATTCCTGATGCTCGGGGACATGTAGTCACTCTAAATTGTAGATCCAGAGCATGGATTAAAAACAAGCTCACTGTTTGGCAAAACAACATAATAAGCTTTCAGGGATTTATTATTAAGCATCATGTAAAACTGAACACTAGAAATATTTTCAGCAAACCCTTTTTTGTGTCTTATTTGCTTCTTGTAGGTTTTTTTACTGGAATAAACTAAAATAGGTAATAAAATATGCAGCTCTTAAGCCATAATTTCAAGTGCAGGTGAAGGATAGCAGCATGTGAAATGGGATCCAGCTAAATGTTTGTTTATAACACACACTCCTTTAACAGCATATCCTTTATGGAGCCTGGGGCTGTGCAAGGGAAGCAGATTTTTTTTTTCAGAGTGGCTGCAAGGAGCTCTATTACTTGGTGTGGATATAGAATACCCAGTATTTTATTTTATTATACAAAATATTAGCCCTTATTAAAAGAAGATCAAAGTAACTTGATAATGGTGTGTAAGTACCTTGGTGAGGAGAAAATACCAAGTCCTAAAGGGCTCTTTAACCTAGCGGAAAAAGGCACAACAAGAACCAATAGCTGGAAGTTAGTCAGACAAATTCAAATTAGATATAATGTGCATTGCACTGGGAATGCATCTTCAGTTGTTTGACCACTATGATCCCAAATCCTTTTCAGGGTCACTGCCTTGCTGGATACAGTTCCATGTGTTCTCCTACCCCCCTGCCCCCGCCTTCTGTAGACATGGCTTGCATTCCTTGCATTAAGATGCTACTAGAAAAAAAGTTGTACAAAGCTCTACAATTATATTCATCCTCAGTGAGCCAGTGAGGGACTTGATGTCTACGTCAACTTTTCCCTCTTGTTCCACTCCACATCTCACCCCACTATCTGCCGTTTTGGTAAAGGGAAAACTATTTCAGCTCCGTACGATTTTATCCACTTAACTAGATTTTTTATCAGCTGATTTCAGCAAGCTAATAGATGTATATGTGATAACTATTGAAATAATTAGCCTTGACTGCTCAAAGGTTTTCACCTTTTTTCTTTCTTTTTTTTTTTTTTAAATATATACATATACACACACACATCTCAGGTATCCTGGAATTTTTCCACCATCAACTGAAGGACATTGTTGAATATGCAGAACTGAAGACTGTGTGTTTCCAGAATTTGCGGGAAGTGGGAAATGCTGTGCTCTTCTGTCTACTCATCGAACAGAGTCTGGTAGGTGCTTAGGAAGTTACTCTAACACCATATGTATCTAAAAACATTCTTCAAAAATCATTCATTGATGCCTTAAGCGAAAACTACAGACATAATGTTGGAAAGTTTTCTGCAATTGCAGAAAAATCTCCCTTTAGAAAAAATATCTTCTGGGTGCAGAAACATTGGTGAGTTCTCTCTTACAGCCTTGCAAAGCTCAGACTTGGTACCAATGTATGGACATAGTTGAATACTGAGGACAACAGTGCCAGCTCCACTTCTTTCTTGGCTCTCTTTACTGTCCAGTTTATGGGTGGTTGGGGTGGGTCTATGCATTTTATCTTCACAAGGAAAGGCAAATTGCCACAGTGGTAGCAGATGGACACGGAGAAGGTAGGGAATACCAGTCCTAGAATAAAAGTGTGAAATAATCAGAAGAGAGCTTTGGCTCACAAACAAGGAGTACCCTCTCTTTGTCTACATAATATAAGCCCCTCTACTTAAAATTAAAATGTAATCATGGCTATATGGTTTATATTATCTTCTGCTAGCACTAATCACACAAGCTATTGAAATTGTATGTAAAAATCCAAGAGCCTAAAAGAACACATTTGGTAAAACTCTTTGCCTCATGTTTTGTTGTTAGATCTAGTACATCATTTTCGCCATGAAACATGGCATAATCTGCCTAAGAAAGTATGTAGTCCCCATAGCTTGGGACATTTACCACTTGACTGGGGAAAAAATGTAGAAAACCTACTGCTTTGCACAGTCCTGCATTAGCAGTGGGAGTGGACTAGGCTTGAAAGGTTTTTCCCATCTCTAACATCTGCAATTCTAGTGGACATTTTGAAATAAACTCATTTAGGGAAAGCAGAAAATTAAATCCTTGTTTCTTCATATACTGTCAATCATAGCTCAGGTGTTAATGCCATTGCTCTTCCTATGTGGGTTATTGAATGTCAGTGAGATGGCACTGCACCAACCATGAATTTGTGCATGCTCCCTTGGAACTCCATGTGATGGAGAGTGCATCTGAAAATATTATACCAGTGAAAACAGATACAACTTCCAAATCCCATCTGTACTACGTTGGCTGTCTGTGGTTGCAATATTTTCAATACACTGTTCTCTATACCATGTAGTAATCTTTTTATCCTGTGCTCCAGATATTGCTTAGTGATTTTTGGAGGAAGGCGGTAATTAGTTCTCTGTGTATGGGTACTTGTGATCTCCTATTGTAATAGAATCTGAGTGCCTCTCAGGTATCTAAAAAGGAATAACAATATGCTGGATTTGTATTCCGTGATTCATGTATAGAAACTAATGTGGCACATAAGGTGGTCTCCAGGTTGTTGATGGCCTGAAATGGATACATCCTATTTATTTCTGTTTTAAAATTATTGAATTTCTGTTAAATTCCCATACTCCTGTGTGGAGGGGACAGATTGGTAGGGGAAAGGGAGATCACATATGGAATATTCAGTTTGTTCTTTAAACTCAGAGTTTATGTAACAAATGACTAGATGACAAAGAAAATGAGGGAGCTGTTTTTTTCTCTTTAGAAACACAAACGTTAGCATATCAGGAATTTGTGGCTCTATATTTAACTCAAGAACAGAGTGAACTGGCACAACAGACTTCATCAATGAGCTTCTAGATGTTCTAAAGTACACAATGTAACATAACATCACTATTAAGTACTAGCTGAGGGTCAGGCAGTATATCTGCCAAGGCTGCAATAGCAACTCAAACACTTTTTTATTTTTATATTTTAAATTTCCAGAGGATGTTGTGAAGGCTAAAACTATATAACAGGATTCAGAAAAGAACTAAAGTTCAAGGAGGATAGGTCCATCAATGGCTATTACTAGGATGAGCACAGATGCAACCCCATGCTCTGAATAGCCCTAGCCTCTGTTTGCCAGAAGCTGGCAATGGGCGACAGAAGATGGATCACTTGATGATTGCCTGTTCTGTTCATTCCTTCTAAACCACCTGGCATTGGCCGCAGTCAGAAGGATACTGGGCTGGATTGACCAGTGGTCTGGCTCAGTATGTCCTCCTTATGCTCTTAGATAATGTACAATGGGATGTACGGTGTGGGGGCTAAGGAGATCTGGGCCAAAGACTTGCTGTGTGACCAAGTCTCCCTCTGTCTTTTTGCTTCAGTTTTCCCTGTCTGTAAAATAGGGATACAAAGGGATGTTGTGAGGTTAAATTATGTGCTGCTTTGTGACCCTCAGGTGGATACAAGGCAGTATAAAGGGGGAAAATGTTACAGGTGGCACAGGTGGCGACGCCTCTAGTTAAATTTGTGTGAAACTTTCCATTATAAGACCTTGTTCTTCTTTGAGTGCTTGCTCATTTCCATTCCATGTTAGTGTGCGCATGACATGTGCACAGTCGCTGCAGATTTTTCCCTCAGTGATATCCGTCAGGCTGGCTCTAGCATCCTCTGGTGCCATGCGCTCATGCGTCAGTATAAGGGGCCTAGCCGGCGCCGTGCGCTCTCAGTTCCTTCTTTACAACCTGTGACGGTCACTGGAACAACTTCTCTTGCCTTTGCAAGGCATTCATGGGTGCTTCTGTTCCGTTCTTTCATGAGTTTAGTTACCTTTAGTTTATCTCTTTTAGTAGTAATAAGAAAAGGAGTACTTGTGGCACCTGCACTCAGACCAAAGTCCGAGTCAAGCTGGTCGGACGCTGCACTGAGTACCTCAGCATTCGTGTGGAATGCTCTTCCAGCAGCCACTCCTATATGCCGGCAAGCAGCACCGTTGACTCTGCCCTACTCACAAGTCCAGTGCAGCACCATCCTCCGACACTGGGTGAACATTGTGGTGCCAGCGGGACACGGTGCTGTCCACCCCAGAGACATTTGTAGCAGTCAGGGACCTGATGACTCTCCTGGTTCCGCAGACTCCAGCGGGGCAAGTTCTGGCACCAGTGAGGTCATCAAGCGAAGGAAGCATGTTGCCCCAAGCTCCTATCCTAGCACTGATACCAACCAGAGGGAAACCAACCTGCTGATGTTAGCAAAGACTTCCTTGCTCCAGCACTTTCCCCAGACCCTTGGCTCTGGCTGACGGAAGCGAGGGGTACCATCCCCCCATGGTCCTCTCAAGCCAACTTGTTCTCAGAGTCAGAGGTGGAATCTTGCACCCAACCAAGGGGCCAATACCAGTACCCAACCTACGGTCCATCTGATCCCAGTGCAGGTGCTCCTCCAGGCACCTGGCCCAGTGGGCAGTAGCCAATGCCAGTCCAATGGCCTTTTTGGAATCTATTGGATTTCCCCCCGGTATCGGGACTGCCTTTCAGTCGTTTGTACTCGGTGGAGTCTGAGAGAAGGGCCGCTCTATCAAAATTCAAGGACTCACTGCCACAGGAGTCCAGACAGGAATTCTCCGCTCTGATGGAGAAAGGGAAGACTGTAACCAGGGCCTCCCTTCAGGCTGCTCTTGGCATAGCTGATAGAACAAAGGCATCAGCAGTGGTCATGGAAAGGTGCTCTTGACTCCAATCCTCAGGACTATCACCCGAGGTTCAGTAGTCCATTCAGGACCTTCCGTTTGAGCTTCTCTCTTCTCCAAACAAACAGATGCAAAATTCCATGGCCTGAAAGATTCTAGAGCCACCGTCAGGTCCCTGGGCTTCTATGCCCCGGCATCTTAGGGAAAGCATTTAAGACTCTGCACCTGGTCTGCTTCCCGGCTCTGCCTCGCCAAGACCTGTTTAAGAAATGAGGCAGAGGTTATGAGCGCATGCAACAGCCATCTTCCACCTCCGCCTCATTACTGGGCTCACACAGATATCCAAGAGGTCCCTCCCCAATCTTTCTCGACTGGCATTATGCAGTCAGCTCCTAGGCACCCTGGGTCATCAAAGCACTCGTTTTGATGAGACACTCGAGGTCAATATCACAATCCCCTCTGCACTAGATCCAGCTACCCCAATTTTCCAACCACCTTTCTTATTTCCTGGACGCCTGGACCCAAATCACCTAAGACCACTGGGTTTTCAGCACAATTCCTGTCCACCCCACCTTTCCATCCCCCCTCCCTGTCCCTCTTCAGAGACCCTTCTGATGAGCTCCTGTTGGAGCAAGAAGTCCATTCCCTCCTTCGGATGGGAGCTGAGAAGGAGGTTGCCTTTCACTTGAGAGGAAAGAGGTTCTATTCCTGCTACTTCCTAATTCCAAAAGCCAAAGCAGGTCTAAAGACTCATTTTAGACTCATTTGGCCTCAACTATTACAACATTCAGATAGTCCATTCAAAATGCTACTGCTAAGATCTTCCTGGCTCTTTGTTCTGATCACAGCACCCCTCTCTTGAATCCCTCCTCTAGGTCCTTTTTCATCTCTCCAACTCTCATAAGCCTCTTGTCTCTACCTTTACAACGTAGCCCCATCCTAACTAGCTGATTGATCACCTCCCTCCATTGCTCTGGCAGCATTCCCAGCCTTTACCACCCAGCAGTCAACCTTCCCCATAAGCACCTTCATTCTACCCACATTGCCCTTTATGCATGGGGGAATAGCTCCCTGATGCGATCCATACAGCTCTCCTTAGGCTACCATTTGCCATGATGACTGTGTTGTTGTCTACTTATCAGCAGGCAAGGATGTTATGACTGTCCCTCTTCTCCTTTTTTCCTGCTCCCTTACTCTAATTTCCCCACTATTGCCATTCTTCTATGCCCATTAAAAATGCAAAACCTGTCACTAACAAAACTGTGCCAGTTCTTCATCGAATGCATTTGTTTGTAGGTTTTTGTGAGGGAAGGAGGGCAAGGAGAGATCCAAGGCGCCCCTGGTGTGTGCAACGTACTTGACCTACAGAAGCAACAATTGTGTGTGACTCCCTCTAGTGTCCCGGAGCCCTACTCTTCAAGTGCTTGTGTCTTTCTTAGATTGTAAGACTTCTGGGCAGGGATTGCCTCTTACCTATGTGTCCAGTGCTCAGTAGTACCATGGGGCTCCAGTCCCAATTAGGCCTTTGAGTGCTACCACAATATAAATGTGTACTACTGCTACTAATTAGATTGACTGTTAGAGAATGTTACTCACTGTGGGTAAATGATTTAATTTCCTTGGAAAAGGGCCAGTTCCTTGTGTTTGATTGAAATAAGTCATGGAACATGAAATCGTCTCTCCTCTCTGGGGATTGTTAAAACTATTAATGTCAATGAAATATAAAAGTGAAAACATACTGTTTCTCAAGTTTGGTTCTGAAGAGGCCTCAGATGAGTCTAGCTCTTATCTCAGGTTCTGCTCTTGGCTGTTTCATACACTGAGAACATACAGGGATTTCCAGAAGCAAACACATCCAAATTTATGGACATTTTTTAATATTTGTGAAACAATTTTATTTTTTTTATTCCTTATAGTTTAAAGATTTGAAATGTTCCATGATGGGTCCCCCCTCTCCCCTGCCATTAGTTTTCTGCATCTGAGACTTTCTTTCTGGGAGACATGTTTCTGGGTGATAACGGGTTATGGGAACAGTGTTGGTAAAAATAAAAACATGACTCACTGCTTTGTTCACATTGTGTGTCTACACAGGATCCGTCTGCCACTTTAACACAGAACTTCGTCATTCTGCATTTATCTTTTCAATAAATAGCCTCCGTCCTTTAAGAACTGCCAACTCTGGGTGGGTAGAGTTGCTGTAAATCTTTGTGAATCCAAGGTAACCTGCAAAAGCCAAATTGCTGCTAAATACTTCTGTGAAAAGGGAGCCAAAAGCAGCATGTGTTTGTTCTAACTGTAGGTGCTTGCTGCCCTCTGGTGTCAGCCGCTGTTTGTTTTAGAATATCAGCATGATTTTAGAAGCAGATTTTGGTGCCCTTGACATGCTGCTGCTGTTTAACTCCTAAATGCTTCTTGTTTCTTTTTGTTCTAGTCACTAGAGGAAGTGTGTGACCTGTTGCATGCTGCACCATTCCAGAATATATTACCAAGGGTTCATGTCAAAGGTATGGGCTAGACGAGCATTTATTCTCCAGCAGTATTATCCCCGATGTTGCTTCCTTGTTGGTGAATTCATCACTCTGAAACTTTCTTTACACAAGCACTATTCATTTGTAAAGACAGCAAATTCCTGAGTATCTGCAAGCCTGACAATTGTACAGGACACAGAAAAGCAGGAGGCCTAAGCCTATTAACCAGGGCTCCCAGGGCTGGGGTGATCAAGAATGCTCTGTGCAGCACACTGGCGATATGCCCAACGCTGCCTCATCCCCACTTGGTGATGAGGTTGGAGAATGCTGGACTTGCTATGAGGTCCCATTCTTCATATCAGCCTTGGCTTGTAGGTGTGCAAAATAAACTTGGGGATGGGGAGGGTTAGGGCTGGATCCTGCAAGGTGCTGAGTACTGTCTCTCTGATCCAGCAAAGCACAACCACATGCATGGTTGCCACAGACTTTTCAAATGCTTAAATGCTTTGCTGAATTACCTTGCAGGATTTGTTCCTTCCAGTCTATCTTCTCTTCTCCCCTTCCTGACTGCTGGAAGGTGAGCTGCTTCTGTTCCCCGTTTTATCCTTCTACTGCTTTTGTGTGTGTGTGTTCCTCTTTTCCTACTTCTGCCCCACTACCAGCAGCAGCAGATCTATCTATGCCTCTGCTCATAGGATTCACATAAATAACAAAGTGAAAGAGCCTTATTAGATTTATTGCAGTTACTCAGATCCCTGTAGACAGCCATCTGACTAACCAGATCATTGCAAATTTTATTCACCCAGTCACCAGAGAACATTTCCTACTCACTAATGGTGAGTGTTGGGGTTTTTTTTTTGTTTTTTTTTTAACTTTTCCATACATAAAACACCTTCAGTATAACCCCATCCTCTGGAGGCAAGTATTTTGCATGTGATAAGGGTGATTTTAATTGTCTCAGTATGCATGGGGGTCACACTATGTTATAGACAGCATAAGAGCCTTATTTTGAGGGCAGAAATGAGTTAATAACAAAATGAGTTTCACTACTAGTTTTTGCCTGTATAGTTAGTTTCTTTAAACATGAATGATAATGTAACATTGTTAAAGGAATAAACCTGTCAATGGATACTATACATCAAATAAAATGCATACTGAAGAAAAAGCAAGCCATTTTGAATTAAATTACCCATCAAAGGAATAATTTACACAACTCCTACTGTGACAAAAATAAACTGCAATAAAACCACGAATTTCTGTACAGCAATGTTCTTTGTTTATAAAGTGAAGTCACCTAACTTTAAAGGATAACATGGGTTTTTGTTTTTTGTTTTTTTTTCTCTCTTTCAGAGGGTGAAAGACTTGATGCTAAAATGAAAAGACTAGAATCAAAATATGCTCCACTCCATCTTGTTCCTCTGATTGAAAGATTAGGAACACCCCAGGTAATGTCCTACATTTTGTGCCCCAGACATTTTATGCAGAAATATCAGTGCACAAGAAACCTGAGACCCTTACAATATCAGTAGCCATGTCAGAATTACAAATGTCACACACAAATTGTTCACACAATGAGGCCTGTAGTAAATCCATGGATTCAGTAAAGTTGGTCAGCAGCTTGTGTGCACAGGTGGCTTATTGTCTGAATGTTTGGGACAGTGCAGAGGTGACATTTTAAGTTTTAGGAGAGGATTAAAGTGTTAATTTCCATGTACACTATTGTGATATAATGTGTAAAGCAAAGGATTTGAACCCAAGGGGCTCCCTGTTCAAATTCCACCAAAAGCAACTGATTTGCTCTGTGACCTTTTAAAAAAGTCATTTGTTCTCTTGTGATTCAGTGAACAAATTGGATAAAATCAGAACCTTTTTGGAAACCAACTCTTCTATTTGATCTGAGCTTTCCTGGAAAATTAATTACTAACAGAGAACATTCTTCCTCCTCAATGCCTTGTCAGTGAACTGCTCTTGCTGTCCAGAGGCCATTCTCCTCTGTGTCCTTGTAGAGTGTGTTTCATTCCCCATTTGCTTCAACAGCTGACACTCTGTGCTTGAGAGACAGGGATTTGGGGGGCCAAAAGGGAATGATGTCAAGTATAGAGTTCAGACTACCTTTAGCACCACGGGTAGAGTTAGATGAGCTGTGCTGAGCAAGCAACACGGTCCCTACCGCAGAGAACTTACAATGGGAGGGCACAAGCTGGTACAATATAGAGAGAGCAAGTATTGATTATAAATCTCAGTTTACTACAGTTGTACAGATATCTTCATGCTCGCTTTGAAGCACATCAGCCTCTGATAGCAGCAGGCCAGGGAGTCAGCAATAAGTGAGGGAGGGACCATTACCTGGGCCTGCCAGCAGACAACAGAACACACCAATTTTTGTCTTCTGACTCATTTCAGTTAAAAAACAAAACAAAACACAAAAAAAAAAAACCCAGGCAAACAAAAACCAACGTTGCAAACCTTGGCGCAGTACAGTAGCGTCTGTCCTTTCCACTCAGAAAGCCTTTAAAAACTTCTCTTCCATTGAGCGGGTGAAAAAATTAACCCAGATATTTCATTGTTGGTGTTTTGTGGCTTCCATCATTCACTTGACCCTTGACTCCAGGAGACCTTAAAAGCACTGGTTCAAAAAGGAGAGTCAAAACTAGTGACCCAGCTGGTAATACTACTTTTGTTTAAACAACTCAGTCTGAATTCACTCGAATGAATCTGCTCCAAGGCAATGTGCAGAACTGGAATTGGGGCACGCAGGTAAACTGTCTTACAGTACTCTTGGGGCGTGTCTACACAGCAAATTAAAACCCACAGCTGGCCCGTGTCAGCTGACTTAGGCTCACAGGGCTTGGGCTGCGGGGCTGTTTCACTGCTGTGTAGATGTCTGGGTGGAAGGGCCCCAGAGCTTTGCTCCAGCCCGAGCCCAGAAGTCTACACAGCTATGAAACTGCCCCGCAGCCTGAGCCCCAGAAGTTGGCTGGCCCAGGCATCTTGCTGTGGGGTTTTCTTTGCTGTTTTCAGATCAGCATAACACCCTAATAGAGCTTCGTCCTGCACAAATATAAGGCTTTCAAACAAACCACACCTCCCCCATAACTAATCTGAAATGCTGTTTCATTTACTTTTTATTTCCTCCTCTCAATCTTAGCAAATTGCAATAGCAAGGGAAGGAGATTTGCTGACCAAGGAACGCCTCTGCTGTGGCCTATCCATGTTTGAGGTCATCTTGACGAGGATTCGGACCTTCCTGGATGACCCAATCTGGCGTGGCCCCCTTCCCAGCAATGGCGTGATGCATGTGGATGAATGTGTGGAATTTCACCGTCTCTGGAGTGCGATGCAGTTTGTGTACTGCATTCCTGTGGGAACACACGAGTTTACTGTGGAGTATGTATCATAGGCTGCCAATTATGCACTTGCTTGCAACAGTACTTTATTGTATTTCCAGGCTAGAAGTGGGGATATAAAACATAATGCTGGTGTTCATATTTCTGACATGGCTCAGTGAGGCAAGCACAGAACAAAGAACAAGGGACTGAGAGGGCCTATTAGCACAGGAACACAAATATTAATTGTATCTTTTAAAAATCATGTATTTTAAATATGTTGGTACATAATAGAAGATCCCATAAGGAAGAGATCCTAGTGTACACCTCTCAACACCAGTGATGCTTATCCCACTACAGTTGCTGAATTTAAGTAAAATAACTTTTATAAGTAATTTATCAGGTACTTGCTTATTTTCTGTGGGTTAGCAGCAGGAATGAGAATTCAGAAGTTAGTGTCCTGCAATCTTCAATTCTTTAGTTCTTTGCATTATGTTTGTCAGTTTTCAGAAGGAAAGATTGAGCTACAATTTGCCTCTCATTGGCCAGTTGTTGATGGGAAGTCTTAGGACATTGCTCCCATTAATCCACAGAGACCAACTAAATGTGGTGGTGTGGCATTATCAGTTTGTTCTGTTGGTTAATGTGACAGTAGCACTGCTGCAGAGTAATGGGGAGCAAATATTTTTGGAAGAACTTAAAATTGGATAAAGATTTTCAGCATTTCTAGTGCTTGCAGTTTCTAAATATTGTTCATTTAATAGAGAATGATTCTAAATGACAGGGTTATAAACCTCAGCCTGGAAAACATCTTATGCATGGTTTTTAGACTCCTATTTTTTTGAAGAGAAAATGTCCAGTGACTCAATAGTTCATGCTAACTGGTTCTTGGGAGTTTTAGGTGAAATATACAATTTTCATAGACTTTGTACTCTATTACAGACAGTGCTTTGGAGATGGGCTGCACTGGGCTGGATGTATGATCATTGTGCTTTTGGGACAGCAGCGTCGCTTTGATGTTTTGGATTTCTGCTACCATTTGCTGAAAGTACAAAAGCATGATGGCAAAGATGAGGTCATCAAGAATGTGGTATGTTGAAAACACTGGTTTTGTACTCATTGCAATGACTTGTCTGAAAAAACTGGAATTATTTGCATGGAGCTGCATGGTATCTGTAACCATCACCGTTTAAAGTGGAGTCAAAGCCCAAGATTATGCAGTAGAGCATTTGCTAATAGCACTCTATTAGAGTTGGGATTTTAATTGAGCCAACCTTTACCTTTCATTATGACATGGGTTTTCTTACATTTAATGAAATAGATGGTGCCATCTAGATGCACATACGTACCTTTAGAACAGGGCTAGTCCTACTGAAGTTCTAATCCCCATGTCCAAGGACTATTTCAGGAATTCTGAAAAGCAGAGTCGATCTTTAAAAACAAAATTTTAAGTGTTTTTTTGCATCTACCACTGGTTGGAAAACATTCATAACTTATCCAGACCACACCCCACCATTGGGGCAGACTTAAGAGAGTTGGCACTGTTTCCTCTTTCCATTACATAAGGTGGTCATACTGGGTCAGACCACTGGTCCATCCAGCCCCCAGTATCCTGTGTTCTGACAGTGGCCAATGCCAGGTGCCCCAGAGGACATGAACAGAACAGGTAATCGAGTGAGCCATCCCCTGTCGCCAATTCCAAGCTTCTGGCAAACAGAGACTAGGGACACCATCCCTGCCAATCCTGGCTAATAGCCATTGATGGACCTATCATCCAGGAACTTACCTAGTTCTTTTTTGAACCCTGTTATAGTTTTGCCAGAGGATGTTGTGAAGGCCAAGGAGTTCCACATGTTGACACTGCATTGTGTGAAGAAATACTTCTATTTGTTTGTTTGTTTTAAACTTGCTGCCTATTAATTTAGTGACCCTTAGTTTTTATTATGAGGAGTAAATAACACGTCCTTATTTACTTTCTCCACATCAGTCATGATTTTACAGACCTCTATCATTTCCCCCCCCTTAGTCTTCTCTTTCCCAAGCTGAAAAGTCCCAGACTTGCTAATCACTCCTCAGATGGAAGCGGTTCCATATCCCTCATCATTTTTGTTGCTCTTTTTTCTGTACTTTTTCCAGTTTCAATATATCATTTTTGAGATGGGGCAACTCCGTCTGCACACAGTATTCAAGATGTGGGCGTACCATGGATTTATATAGGGGCAATATGATATTTTCTGTCTTATTATCTATCCCTTTCTTAATGATTCCCAACATTGTTTGCTTTTTTGACTGCCGCTGCACATTGCTTGGATGTTTTTAGAGAACTATCCACAATGACTCCAAGATCTTTCTTGTGTGGTAACAGCTAATTTAGACCCCATTGTTTTATATGGATAGTTGGGATTATGATTTCCAATGTGTATTACTTTGCATTTATCAACATAGAATTTCATCTGCCATTTTGTTGCCCAGTCACCCAGTTTTGTGAGATCCCTTGTAATTCTTCACAGTCTGCAGTCCCTGAACAGTTTTGAATCATCTGCAAATTTTGCCACCTCACCGTTTACCCCTTTTCCCAGATCATTTATGACTATGTTGAACAGGACTGGTCCCAGTACAGATCCCTGGGGGATACCACTATTTACCTCTTGCCATTCTGAAAGGGACCATTTATTCCTACCCTTTGTTTTTGTCTTTTAACAAGTTACTGATCCAGGAGAGGACCTGTCCTCTTATCCCATGACAGCTTACTTTGCATAAGAGCCTTTGGTGAGGGACCTTGTCAAAGGCTTCCTGAAAATCTAAGTACACTATAGCCACTGGATCACCCTTGTCCACCTGCTTGTTGATCGCCCTCAAAGAATTCTAGTAGATTAGTGAGGCATGATTTCCCTTTACAAAAAACATGTTGACTCTTCCTCAACAAATCGTATTCATCTATGTGTGACAATTCTATTCTTTAATATAGTTTCAACCAATTTGCCCAGTACTGAAGTTAGGCTTATTGGCATGTAATTGTCATGCTCACCTGTGGAGCCTTTAATTAAAATTGACATCACATTAGTTATCCTACAATCATCTGGTACAGAAGCTGATTTACATAACTCTTGGGTGAATACCATCTGGTCCTGGTGACATATTACTCTTTAATTTATCAATTTGTTCCAAAACTTCTCTAATGACACCTCAATCTGGGACGGTTGCTCAGATTTGTCACCTAAAAAGAATGGCTCAGGTTTGGGAATCTCCCTCACATCCTCAGCTGTGAAGACCGATGCAAAGAATTCATTTAGTTTCTCTGCAATGGCCTTATCCTCTTTGAGTGCTCCTTTAGCATCTTGATCATTCAGTGGCCCCATGGGTTGTTTAGCAGGCTTCCAGCTTCTGATGTACTTAACATTTTTTTTGCTGTTACTTTTTTGAGTCTTTGGCTAGATGTTCTTCAAATTCTTTTTTGGCCTTCCTAAATATATTTTTACATTTCACTTGCCAGAATTTATGTTCTGTTCTATTTTCCTCAATAGGATTTAACTTCCACTTTTTAAAGGATACCTTTTTGCCTCTGTTTCTTTTACTTTAGTTAGCCACAGTGGCACTCTTTTGGTCCTCTCTGTTTTTTAATTTGAGCCTCTATTATGGTGTCTTTAAAAAGTTTCCTTGCAGGGATTTCTTCTTGCGCTGTACCTTTTAATTTCTGTTTAACTAACTTCCTCAGTTTTGTGTAGCTCCCCTTTCTGAAATCAAATGCTACCATAGTAGGCTTCTGTGGTGTCCCCCTCCTCTACTCCCCCCAGGGATGTTAAATTTTATTAGGTTATGGTCACTATTACTAAGCAGTTCAGCTATATTCACCTCTTGGACCGGATCCTATGCTTCACATAGGACTAAATCAAGAATTGCCTCTCCTCTGGTGGTTTCAGGACTAGCTGCTCCAAGAAGCAGTCATTTAAGGTGTCAAGAAACTTTCTCATACTTATGGCCAGACTGGTTCATGAGGTGCTGAATTGGCAGAAGTCTGCTGGGTTAAGGCAGTTGCTCTCCTTGGTTTTATCAAAGGCTGGTTCTGATTTTTATCTCAAAGCTTCTTTTCTGAATGTATTTTTTTTGACTTTGCAGCCTTTGAAGAAAATGGTTGAGAGAATTCGCAAATTCCAGATCCTGAACAATGAGATAATTACTATTTTGGACAAATATATGAAGTCTGGTGATGGAGAAGGTACACCAGTGGAACATGTGCGCTGCTTCCAGCCACCTATCCATCAGTCTCTGGCCAGCAACTAAGCGTGGAGAGATATCGTTGCTTTCTACTTTAGTGGCAGTACTTTTCCACCTAGTTAAATTATAAGCTTAAGAGGAGAAAAACCCTTGTAATGAATATACCCTAATCTGTATTTCAGTATTTCCTGTGCCTTTTGAAGGGTGGTGCTTTGTCATTTTCAGTCTCCAAGCACAATAATTGTATACAGTCCATACTTATTTTTCTAGACTAAAATTTTATATACTTTGATAAAAAGCCTGCAATGTAAAAAAAAGGCTTATTGTCTTACAAACCCTTCTGCATCCCTCACCTGCTGTGATCATTTTAGACTGGATTGGTTCAAACTGTTTTTCCCTCATCTGTCAAAATATTATTCAGGGTGGTTAAAAAAACCATGAGGTTGGTCTTTTTGTAGAAACATTTAAAACAAATTGATTGTAATTGTTTATGTATTAGAAAAGCATTAATTGCTTGCTTAGTCTTTATAAAAAGAAGGTTCCTGCTTGTGCTTTGTGAATAATTTTTTTCCTTGGCAAAATTAAATTGCATTGTGATTATGGAAAAAAAGGCTAATTAATTAAAATCCTCACTTTTTAAGCAGTGATTCTTTGGAGGTGGTTGATGCTCAGAACTTTGAAAACAATTTAGTTTAATGTAGTAGTACAGTGGGGGGGTCTGTTCACTCTTCCTTTTGAAAACTTGTATCATATAGAACATTTTCTGGTTTGAGGTTATTAAAAATGAAAAAGTCTTCTTTACAAGTTGATGTTAAGCAATCCCTGTTTAAAATGATCTTTTGAAAGGGATCCTTGCATTCACTGAACTGTTGTAGCCTATATCATCACACTTAGCTTTAATGATACTAATCATTACTATAGGGGAGAATATTTAAATTTATATTATGTGACCCCTGCCTCAGTAAGTTTGTAAAACTTCTTTGGCAACAGTACAATCTGAATTAAAGCAACATGATCAGGCACACCTGGAAAGTATTTGACCGGTTGTCTTTTGACTGGTGAACAATTCATGACTTACTTGGTGTTACGTCTTTGTCACATTGTACAGTCTCCACAGCTACTCTTCCAACAGCTGTAACAGCGTGTAAGATGTTCCTAGAGTGGGTATGAATGGCTAATGATCTACGTCTTGGATAGAGGTTACATCTGCAAATGATATTGAAGCTGTTCTTTCTACCCAGTATGCTGTAAGAAAATCTTCTGAGGATACAATCCTTTAAACCAGTGATGGAGGAGAGCAGGACAAAGTCAAATTCTAGTGCATCCTCTCCCTGGACCTCCTGCACAGCATGACCTATGCCCCTGCTCTCAAGTCCTGATATTTTTGAAAAGCTGGAAGCCAGAAGGAATGAGTACAGTAATGTGTGGAAGTGATAGCTAAGCAGGGGGATGAGACTAGTGGTTAAGACGACATTGAGGCAGTCTTAAATAGCTGTAGGAGAACAGAAACTAGATATTTTCTTGGGGGAAGAGAAACTAGAATTAAAGTGAAGAATAAGCTAATTTTAGTAATTCTGAGCAGAAAAGATGGGGGCATTTTAAGGGCTGGTTACCCACAAACTTGCATCAGAATAACTACATTGGATTTAATTAGCCCCTTTTTTTAAGTGCATCGGTTCACAGGAGCTGTTGCTTTAGAATATAAATGTCTCACTTCAGTATTGCTTAAAACTTTTCTGATGGGAAAGAGTGTGGTGGATGAAGTTTACAGTTTGGGAAATGGGAGGGAGGGTAATTCACCTGCAGCAGTTCCTTTATTTTGGATACCCTCTCTATGCAATAAAACTCTACCTTGGTACTACAGCCACACTCACTCTTCCTTGGTGCTGTGCTTTGCACCTCAAAATTCTACTGGAATTTCTAACTAATTCTTTAGCTCTTCAAAGTACCATATCAAGACCAATTCTGATCGCTCAAAGACGAAGCGGAGACAATGTTCCATTTCACCAATACTTAAATTGGCAAGTTAAGTGACTTGCCTGAGATGTAGTATAGTTCAGGTAGCCCCCTACTCAGAGAACAGTTTTAATCCTGGTTCCGGCTCTGACTTTCTCTGTAACACCTTAAGTAGGCCTTGACTTTCCTAAGAATTTTTTATTTAATGTGTTAAAATCCTAGTGTGTACAAGGCAAAATACAATTCCTACATGTTAGCTGGCAATGGTAAGTCCTAGGAGCGACCTTCTAGTTTCCTTCAACCAACTGTGTTAAAACTGCAACTTGCCTTGTCCACACTAAGATTTTAGTAGGTTAAAAATACAAAATAAAACCAAAAAAACCCACAGTGTAGCCATGAGTAAAATGTCAAAAGCACCGTAGGCCCTTAAACGTTCGTCAATTTTGAAGATTGAGCTCAAGTCCCAGTGAAACTCAGTGTAACAAGAGTTTGCACACACTGTAGTGCTGTAACTATATGGGTTGACTAGGGCTGCTAGGTGCTACAGTAATACAAATAATAAAAGTGCTTATAGCTTATTCCACTTCCTATACAGCAATAAGCTATACCAATATAAGGCACCTTTTTTACTGATAAAACTGCATCCTGCAAACACTAGGGTTTGTACCAATTTAACTATCTCAAACCAAACCAGTTTTGTGTTCGTGGACCAGCTCTTTTGACAATAGAATTTAAGCTCTTAAGTCACGTGTGTGCTTTTGGGACTTCCACCCTCAACCTCTAAATGTCTTTCTCCATCTGCAAAATGAGGATAAGTGAAAAAGTTCTTCAAGTGGATCTGCATATTCCCACATCTGGGTATTACACTGCCTAGCGGTGCTTCATGGTAGAACCGTGTGGAGCCAGTTCTTACTGTTAAAGCACTCGTGCCCCCTCCTACAGCTCCCCTCAGCACCCCTGAACATTCTGAGAGGGAGGTTATATGTAGGTCACAGCCCCCTCTACTACTTCAGTTATTCCCAACTGCTGTGGCAAAATAAAATGAACCGCTCTGGTCCATTCAGATCCAGGCTTTTCTTCATTCTTAGTGTCTTGATATCAGTAAACTATAAACTACAGCTAAGTAGAGAGAGTTGAATTAGCTGGTACCTCAGTTCTGGGTGATGGTGGAACTGAAGGAGCTGGGATTCAAGAGGTGTGCTTCATGCCTGGCTGTTTTTCTGGCGTTGGATGATCACATAGGTACCTGAACTGCTTGGACAAGGAACACTCTCCTGCATGTTTCATCTGTTGGATTTTCATGCCCAGGCCTCGCCAGGAGAGGCAGAAGAGATTGTAAGTGCTTCTCCTTAAAGAGGAATATGAGGCTCTAGGCACTCATCTGATCCAAGGCCTGAGACACCTGCTTTGGCTCCCGTGACGACTTCCAGCAAGTCAAAGCACCTCAAAAATTCCAGCAAACTGGAACTTTCTTGGGTCCTACTCCAGATCCTGTGGCTCAGGCAGTCAGAGTTTCGAAGGCATTGTTGGTGGAGAAAGGCCAAACCACCTGCCTTTGAACTTACAGCCAGATTTGCTCCAGTTGTGTCAGTTACAAAAAAAGGCAGCAAGGGAGAAGACGGACACTGTTAGATGTGCCAAGGTGAGGGACACGATATCTTTTGCTGGACCATCTTCTATTGGTGAGAGAGACAAGCTTTCAAGCTATACGGAGCTCTTCTTCAGGGTTAGGCTGTTAGAATGCCAGATCACGTGTCAGATTTGTTGGATCCGTCCAACTCTGTCATGGGCCCTTTGGCTCAGCTCCAAAACCCAATCCTGTTTCAACTTCGAGAACCAATGGTATTTCATTGGCTTCTGCACTATCCTGCTCTTCAGCTCCAAGCTCTGCTCTGGTTCTGGGTCCCTCTTCAGATCTTATGTGGACCCTTACTTTAGTGGCAGATATTCACTGTTTGGCTTCTGAGTAAGAAATAGGATCTTGAGGAAGAGAGAGGCTGTTTGTCTTCACCTGAAAAAAGGAGAAGAGCAAGAGATTATTAGCCTCTCCTCTGATCTGTCTAGACTTCCTCCTCCAAAGTCTCCTACAGTCTCCATGAAAAGCTTTCTCCCTGTTTATTTCTTGCCACCCTCTAGGACCATCGCTCTCATCTGTGTGGTCCAGCACAGAGCCAAGGCTGGATCCATGTTTAGAGGAGGATAAAGGAGGAAGAGAACTGATTACTCCTGGTTCATGCCTCCTTTTGCTCCTCCTCGTCCTCTTGTGGATTTGTGTCCTGGGCTCTATAATGGTGTGCTGCTTCAGGAATTTGTAAGTTGTCATCCTTGTAGATGGAGAGGGGATGTTTCACCTGTAGTGAATCTGGCAGCTGAGAATCCCTGGACCTAGTTCCATTGGATCCATCTGCATCTGAGGCAGTGGCACCTGATACTCTATCGGAAGAGGAAGATGAGATTGTATGGTCTTGTTCAAAAAGAGATGAGAGAGACTACAAACCTGATTTATCACCAGATGAGCATCTGCCTCTTTTCATTCTGAGGATGCTCTACAGTTCCATGACCTGGTGGGTCACACAGCATCCATATTGAATTCACCTTCAGTAGCCGTGGAGGAGACCTCTCATCCAGTGTTTGACATTCTTGGGGATTCCTCCAAGAGCAGTATATCCTTACCAATTCTCAATGGCCTGCTGCAGCCTGCTAGGCTGTTAAAAGGCAGAAGTTGACCAATCTCCAAGAAGAGAGACAAATTCTATCAGACACAAACCTGAGTGGTTTTTATATTTTCACACATCCTGTGCTTTGCCCTCATTCTGTTCAGAGATGCTGAGGGAAGGAATCAAAGGGGACATCAAGTGCAATACCCGTAATACGCAGTCTCATCTTGAAGAAGTCCTGTTACAAGTAATCCAACTTCATTTACTCATCTGTAGTGCCTCTTGTAGTTTTTCCCAGCCTTACAGCCAAAAACATTTGAGGCTTTTCATGGTTTCACCTACCCAGAAAAAAAGCAAGGCTCTGTCAATCATAGCTTAAGTATAAGGCCCTTCGGCTGTTGCTCTCCTTTTATCTTGGCTTTATCCTATAATTTCCCGGCCTTGTTTCATTTTTTTTGCACTTTATACCTGGAAAGAGAGAAGAAAAAAATCATTAAAAGGCATATGATAAAAGAAGTCAGGTGCAGGTTAAGCACTTCCAGAAAAAAGGAGCCAAAAGAATTAGAGGGAAGGGAAAGGAGGTGTGTCTTTAATTCAGCACTTGACTGACATGGAGCCATGAGATCTGTAAAGGGTGGCATGCTGAATAGCCTTCAATTTATAAGGCAGAAAAATGTACAATATTTACCTGTTTCACAGAGGGAGGGGTAAGTTCCTAACTGCATGCTTAATGTGCAAATTACAATAATATTTGGTTCATTCCTTTCTGCCCCCTTGAGCCCTGAACACTACAAAATTACTTTAGTGTAATTACATCACTGAGGGGTGTGATTAATCCACACTGCCTGAGCGACATAGTTATACTGACCTAAGCACTGCTGTAGACAACACTGTTGGTGGGAGAGCTTCTCCTGCTGACAGCTACTGCCTCTCACAGAGGTGGAGTTATTGCGCCAACAGGAGTGCACTCTCCTTGCTAATATAGCTCTCTGTCGGCTTAAAGCGTCTTCACCAGAAGTGCTATAGTGGCACAGCTTAGCTGCTGTACATTTGTAGGGTAGACATGCCCTGAGACTACAGATATTTATAGTGTTTTATTTGCCTGTAAAAGTGTAATACACATTCTTGAGTCATAGCAAGTGAGGGTTGTAAGGCTTCATTAGTGTTTGATAAGCAAAGGGATAGCCTTGCGTGAAGGATATAATAAATGCACTTTTAGCAGCTAATCAAGCAAAGGACCCTAGCACAATAATTGAAGCTTACAGGCGTTACCACTATTCAAAGCATGTACAAAAGCCTATATTAGCAAGTTACCATGTCAGGCATCCCAATGTGTTAGTGATTCTGTATGGCCTTTAACTACACATTAAACTGTAAGTAGGAAACAAAGGGATACAGTCAATAACTAAAACCCTACCCAGCCAAGGTGGTGTCAAAGTGCATTTTGGTGGGTATTTTTAATTAACTGAATGTACCCTCATTCATTAATACTCCTTATGTAAATAAACAATATTTCAATGTTTAATTGTCAAACATTTCAACTTGGCTACAATTGGTGAAAATGTTATCTTGTTTAGGGCTTGTCCGCCAATACTCATACTTTAAAAGGATTACTACAGGCATTTGATTATGCTACCCTTTTTCCAGGAATGTAATAGGCTCAAACAATCTACTTTTCAACTGTCATACTTGTAGACACAGTTTTGGTCTGTAAAGTAAGTTTGCATTTAAGCTACTTTGAATGACAGTTATTTAGCAGTGCTTGATCTTGTTTTCCTCCTAATCAGAAGTGTCCCACTGGATAGCCCTATTAATATTTAAGTGATTGTCAACAAGTTATTTCCAAGGGGCCAAGAGACCCACAGAGAGGAAACAGGCATGCTGCATTCTAGATCAGAGTTAAAGTTGTGGAGTAACTTTGTAGAACAAAAACATTTCATAACAAAATATACACAGAATCAATCATTGATATTGCTTATGTTGGGGGATGTGTGTTCCTTGTACTCAGAAGCTGTGTGTCTTATTGGAGCCATCCCTGAATTCTCAGGGCGTCAATGGTGCTTCCCTAAGAGATTAGAACTATTTTTCTAACAAAGTTTGTTTCATCTTTATCACTTGCCCACTAAAACTACAGTAATGCACTCTCCTTGGAGAAGGTCTTGAAAATGACCTTACTATCAGGGGTGAAAGTAATTTACATTTCTTACCAGTACAGTCCAATTGCAAGCAACCCACCTCTCCTCCATACTTCATGGATCCCTCCCATTGCATGACTGAGATTAGAAAATAAAGCAGCTGCTACTACTACTACCTATACTGTCTGTAATAAAACTTTAATATTGGAATAAGCCTGAAAAAGTGAAAACGCTCATATTTTTTTCCTTGTTCTCCCTCCTCTTCCACCCAGGCTGCTGACACACATAGGCTCCACGCTCCCCTCCAAAAGCACTCAGCAGGGGCTGCAACAGCTTTCCTCTAGCTTGCAGCAGGGAGCAGGGGGACTGGCTGAGGGAGAAGCCTGCCCAGGATGCCTGCTGCCTGCATAAGAACAATTTAAACTCAGCTGTTTCCTCTGTGGTTCAGACCATGGGATTGGGGCCATTTCTGACATCTTTGTTAATTTCACTCACAGTTGTTGGGGGGAGGGGGTATGAGACCAAGGCAGGGGCAATTCTTTTCTGCCCCGTGGATGATGCAGTCTCCAATAGTATAATACACAAAAAATGCAATCAAAATCAGAAACCATTTTCAAACTCAAATCTATCCCATTCCCTCCCCAGCAGAGGATCATGGGCTGTGATGCTTATAGATTTTCTTTGAAATGTTACTTTAAAAAAAAAAAATGTAGAACAGGGTGAGATTTATTTTGGGCAAAGCAGTTTTGCTAAAGCAACTAAAGATTCAAAGGGAAAGCAAATAGCCCAATAGACAAAACCACAAAGGGAGAGGAGGGAAAAACTGGATATTCAGGGAAATTATTGTGCCACCTTTGAAAGAAATAGTAATTTTCATTCCACCCTCTTTATATAGTGCATTAAACACCTGAAATGTCCTTAGGACATGGGCCAGATCTCTTTGTTTTGTCTTGTCCTGCAGAGTGCAAAGCCTGAAATTGATAAAACTTTCTCTAAGCATCTTGTATATTTCATGAAGGCTATTCTAGTTGTCCTTCATTCACCCCTGCCTTCCCCTACCACTAGCCACCCACAGGCATGCTCCCTGCCCCCTTTTCTGTGTGAAAGGGAGATTACACAATCCTTGATATCTGACTTCCTTGGAACTAAGGAGGGGCTAGGGAAGACAGTGCCCTGGTGAGCATGGTACAGCGTAGCCCCCTGCCCAGCTGTGGTTTTTGAAAAAAAAAAAAAAAAAAAAAAAAGCTGGCAAGGGGCAGCGCTGCACCATGCCTGCCAGTGCCCTGCTTTCTCTAGACCCTCCCTCCATACTGACTTACTTTCACCTCTGGTGGCTATCACTAAAATCAGTGAATGATCTGGGCACCAGTTATGTGAGAGATGACTGCATCTCACCTGAGATTCACTGCAGTAGTTAAGATTATCTGAGCTAGTCTTGCTTATCGTTGGCAATGACCTTTCCAAGATTGCAGCAGGACTTTTGAATTGGATGGTTCTCACTTTTGGGAACTGACTGCCCCTGATTGAGAAACAATATAAAGTGCATTCAAACACTGATTTGCCCTTTATAACCCCCCCCACCCCACTCCACCATTTAACTTACTACTAGTGCTACCTTTTCATTTCTACAAATTAAAGCTTCCCCCAGGTGCAACTCTACACAGAAGTGTAACATAGCAGTAGTTAAAAACCTACAAACGATCTTGGAAGGGAACCTCCTACTGTCTAGGGTTTTATTTGTTTCTCAAGAAAATGACATCCAGCAAGTGTTAAGCTGTTGCTGACAGAGTAAAAACCTACTACAAGACAGCGAGTTGAGGAAAGAATACAGGTCTGACAAGTAAGAAAAATTAGATTATCAGCATCTAAATGATAGATATCCTTTCTAGTTAGTACTTACCTTTTACAGTCTACCTAACTTGATATTAAATTGATCTTGAAGACTTGCTAGGTTTTACAATTTCCTTTTCCTCTGAAGTATGTTCAAACAATTTAAAAACCTCTTTAAATCAGTTTAAATAAAAACAAACCATCCTGAACGTACTCTTCCTGAGTCTTTACTGTTTCAAGTTTACTAATGCCTCGGTAGTAGTAATCAGTTAAACTAGTTTAGTTAATGCTTCCCACAAGTGCTGTAATTAGCTACTTTAGTGACATCTACAGTAAGTTGCTCCCTACACCTTTCAGTGCATTTCAGGTTAATAGTCTTACACTTCCATATGCTGAAACAGACAAGGTGAATATTCATTTTGCAAAAGATTCAGGTTCATGTCAATGTGCTTACCACCAATGCAAAATTAAAGTAATTTATTTTTGATATAGTTAAAATTGTCATTAGTGCAATAAGTCTTTAAAATGGAAAATTCAAATTAAAAATATTTACAAGTTTACACAGATAACTTAAGAGCAACAAAAACAAACCATCTACTGAGGTCATTTCAGTGTCTTTTTAAAGTAAAATAAGGCAAATTAAAACTCCATCACTATTCTTGGTCCAAACTAATCAAACCTAAAAGTTAACGATTGTCTATACATATTGTTCAAGTACATCATCTGCTTCCAAACGCAAACTCAGACATTTTACAGCCAAAAAAAAGTTACAGAATTGTTCTTTTATTAACACATTTTCAGAATGCTGCCAGACTTCCATTTCTCCTGGAGGGGACACTCTCACTGGAGTGTATTTCTCCTACACAGGTTGAGCTTTCTTCGTCATTAAAGCATTCATATGTGGTTGGCAGAGTGCCATTGATTGCTCTGTCATCTTTCCGCAAGGAAACAGGCAAATTTGCTAGAGTGAAATTTGCATCTTTAAAGGCATGCAATAAAAAGATCCCCACAATGATCGTGAGAAAACCACTGAAGGTACCAATAATGTCAGCAGCAGACATGTGTTGCCACTCCTTGAAAAGGATAGCAGAACAAGTTAAAACAGATGTTGTAAAGAATACATAATATATTGGAGTCACTATGGAAGTGTTGAATATATCCAGAGCTCTGTTTAAATAGTTGATCTGTGTGCTCACACAGATTATAAGACTTAACAGCAGAATCCAGGACAAAGGATGTTTTAGCACAGGTTTTCCTGCAATAAGTTCCTTGATAGTGATGTCCAAGCCTTTCACACAGGAGACTGACAATGCTCCAATTACAGAGCAGATTGTTATGTACACAAGAATGTTGGTCTGTCCATGGCGAGGTCCTACCACAAATATCAATATTAAGGACACAATGACAACAAGTGTTGCAAAAACCACAAAACCTGCAGTGGGGGGGAAAAAAAATCACTTATTTATATACAGTACACAAGAGCATCCTGTTAGGTACCAAGAAATGTAGTGCATATTTTAAGGGCAACAAGTCAAGGCTGATTTCTCCCCTTCATTTTATTAATTACATGTTCAAATGATGATTTTTCTTCTACAAGTCTTCCAAAATGGAGGCTAAAACAAATCTTATGACAACTGATGAGCTGGCTAAAATAAGCATGGAACTACAATTGCTGGCATGCCTGCAATTCCAAACTCTACTTCTCTCCCAGGCTCTGAAATGAAGAATATGGCGCTAGAAAGCCAACCTCCCTTTTACCGCAATCCTTGGATTATTAAAAAGCACAAAACCAGGGGCATGGAGAGCCCATAGGGTGTAGGCATATATCTGAATGCTGTCTGATTTGTTTTGATTTGGATGCTTCATTCAGCAACAGGAATTTTAAGCCACCAATCGGACATGCTGATAATGCCCTCGAATAAGTCATTTCACCCCTTGGTTTCATCTGTAAAATGGAGCTTTACCTTCTTTGTAAAGTGCTTTGAGATCTACAGATATCAACCGCTATATAAGAGGTAGGTATCTCATTTTTATTAGAATATAACGTGAAACATAGAGGACACTCTGACCTAAATTTTAGCTACTAGTCCTAATGGTAACCCTTTGATATTGTAAATTTTCCCCACAGTCTATGCTTCATTTTTTAAGATAGACTCAAAATTAACTTAAACACATGATGTTTCTTTGCAGAAAATGTAACAAGGGGAAAATAGCTGTCTGCTTCTTAGGTTAACATATTAAACTGCTAATTTATTATTCTTTCAGAACATACTTTTACTTGGACAAAAACTGACCTCATTGTTTAATCTTGACATTCTGTACAAAATAAATTCACTGATATCCTTCAAAGCTCCTGCTAAGTCTATTGTAGAATTCAAATCCATATTTTATTTACAGATGTAGAAACACAGAGGTCGTCTTTAACTTTTTGGTACTAGAAATTTGCAACAGTTGCAACTGTAAATGAACCACAGTCCTTCTAGCGAAGTAGGTTAAACATACTTACCTTCCCACATTAGCTACCCTGCTACCTACAGACGAACTTGACATTTTCTCTCACCTGGATCTCCCAGCTTGTGGGACATTTCATTCAAAGTTTCTACCTCCTCTTCTTGTGGAGCATGAATGACCATCACAGTTGACCCTAATATACTCAACAAACATCCAATTTTTCCATGCAGATTAAGTTTTTCCTTTAAAAAATAGGATGAAAGAATGGCACTGAAAGGAAAAAACACATTGACAGATTATGAATCAGGAGATATTTAATTAATTTGCCCACAGCAGACATAAAAAAGCAGTAGTATCAAAGTTCAGAAAACACTTTCCTCTCAGTAATTAAGAGCTGGTAAGGTTCCAAATAAACAAAGAGGGCAAACAATCTGAATACAGAATTTAGTACAGACTGCCTTACTATGCAGATAAAAAGCTCTACAGCTCCCTTGTTTCAATATCTAATATAATGCATAGTATTTAGTCATCTGCACCATTATTCATGTCCATACATTTCTATTAGACTAAATCCACTAATTAAATATATTAAGCGTAATTACAATTGTCTATATTAAGATGTCTGCTATGCACTAGACTATTTGTAAAAGTCTGGAGGAACAAAAATTGTTTTAAATTATGCTGCCTCCTCAAAATTGCTAGGGAGAATGTTATACATCAGTGGCTCCCAAACTTGTTCCGCTGTTTGTGTAGGGAAAGCCCCTGGTGGGCCGGGCCGGTTTGTTTACCTGCAGGTTCGGCCGATTGCGGCTCCCAATGGCTGCAGTTCGCTGCTCCAGGCCAATGGGAGCTGCGGGAAGTGGCGGCCACTATGTCCCTCAGCCCGCGCCACTTCCCGCAGCCCCCATTGGCCTGGAGTAGTGAACCACGGCCACTGGGAGCTGCGATTGGCCGAACCTGCGAACGTGGCAGGTAAACAAACCGGCCCGGCCCGCCAGGGGCTTTCCCTGCACAAGCGGCAGAACAAGTTTGGGAACTACTGTTATACATCATCCTCTCTATAAAATCCCTCTTCAAGACGATGTGGTGTACTGGTGCAAAATCCTTGAATCTCTAAAGACAAGTAAGATCCTGACTTTGGTCAGGAATGAAAATTAGTTTATTAGTCTTGTCTTCCTTTTATTTGTGCACATCATAACTGTCTTCCAACCCCAAGCAATGCAGAAGACAGGAATAACAAGGTGTTGCACGTCAAGGTAGAGGTACGCTGCTAGAGCTGTGCAAGGGAGCTTGTAGAGTGCTGACTCATTATGCCTGGATTAAGTCAGTGTTACCCCTTCCATTTTTATGAGTTCTAAGTTTAGTCAGAGTTAAGTGGAAAGCCATATTTAACAACTCAAAATAAGTGATAGAAATTACTAAATATGTACTTCACTTCTACCTCTGAAATAGTGCTTCTTTCTAAACAGTTCTTACCTTACGAGAACACTGAGAGCTCCCAATGGAGTCACTAATGTAGCTGGTGCAAATGCATAAGCAGCAAAGTTAGCTACTTCACCAGCTCCCACTGCAGAATAAAAAAAGAATTAGGAAATTTTCACGCATGTAAGAGAAACCTCTGAAACTGAACAAGTGTTCCCACAGAGAAGAAATTCAGCTAAAATGTTCAGCTGACATGGAAGTTTAATATAAGCAGAACTCAAAGCTAGCAGCTAGACATTCATATAACAAAAATAAATCTCACCTCTAATTTAGGCTAACCCATTTTTATTTAACAGCCTCTGCATTTCCACATCCTACTAACTCAGGTCATTTAACTCTCACATAAACAAAATAATCTGCAATTGAATCTTCTATGAAGCAGTATATATACTACAATGAGCCTAGTTAAATGCACATGGTCACACTGTTTAAGTCCAAAGTTTAGGAGATGTATAAAAAGATTTAACAAAACCAAGAGAAGGAGAGAAAGGAGGTTTCAAAATATTTTAAAGTAACTTTTTCAATGAATGGTTTTGTATTGGCTGGGGTTCTTTCAGAAGGGCCACCTACACCCAGGAGGCAGGGATAAAGGAGACAGTCAAAGCCCCGCCACCTGGGCTGTTCTTCCCCCTCAATCCCTCACAGGGAGGAAGCCCAAGCTCATGCCCCTTTCCCCCATCCCCAATCCCTCACCTGGAGGCAGCAGAGCTCCAGCTGTAAGCCATGGGTTGCTGCAGCAATGCAAAAATAAGGATGGCAATGGGGTGCTAAGTCTCTGCTGTGAAAAGTGATATTGATGAATATATATTACTTCTACGCTGCTGCTGGTGCAATGCTGCCTTCAGAGCTGGGCACCTGGCCAGCAGCTGCTGCTCTCCGCTCTGCATTCAGAGCTGGGCAGCGGTAAATGTACCAGAAAGACACACAGAAAGGGGATCAAATAAGTTTAAGAACCACTGGTCTAGTTTAACTGCCCAAGCTTAGTGAAGTGAAAAATTAAAATACATAAATGGTAAAAATTAAAAAGGGGTCAAATTCTCTGCTGATCAAGAAAAACTATTGAAAAAATTCACTGAAGATATATCTTTTTACACCCAAGAATCTTATTTTTAATTTGATTTTAATTATAAAGATATTACTAATACAATTTATTTTTTAAAATATGGATTTTTATCTCGGTGTACAGAGGTATACACTATTTCTAGCTTTGGTTATTGTGTATTCAACAATTTTTTTGAACATTTTGATATTTAAAATTTTTTTAACACTGGTTATTTTTTTATATTTACTTGACAGAAGTCCAGCCCACCACAGCCACTCTTTAAGATATGCATGACCGCCTTGACCTGGAATTGGAAGAATGAGCAATTAATCAGCAATACACAGGAGCAAGCATCGATCACTTATGATTGACAGTTCTATTTAAAAAAAAAAGAAAAGAAAAAATTGTTTTCAGCCCATGTTATAAACATACATGCAACCACTCATTAAACAAACATCTGCACAATTTGATGCATAATCAGAGGCTAGGGTTGAAGTCAAAATATTTTCAACCTCAAAATGTGCAGATATTCCTGTGTAATTCGCTTTAAAGATTAGTGGCGTGTGTGTATATATATATATACACACACACACACACACACACACACACACACACACACACACACAAACAGACATATACACAAACACACACTTCTTTGGGACTAGAAATGGCATTACAGACCACACAATATTTGCCTATTCTGAGGTAATGTTCTAGATTCATAACTATGTTAAAAAACAAATTAAAGAAAAGGGGATTTAACAGAGTCCCTATTCTTACAATTAACCTAAATAGTTCCATGGTTTGTAATCCCAGTTGACTACTCAGGTTCTTCCTTTTATACAGTAAATTAGGAGGATATCCATAGGAAGATACAACTTTATCTTGGGGAAATAGTCAATCATGTAATCTAAGGAGCATATGTATACACTTTAAACCACACACCACCATGGTATTCGGGAGAACTTTAAGGTAATGGCCATACAATATTTGCCTCCCCCCAAATTGAGAGCACACATTCTGTGTTCACTCATAACACCACCAACTTCTCTGGAATCACCAGAGATGGAAGGTTCTAATCCATACACACATACAATTAACCTTTTAGTTTCTTTGATACGCTGCAACTGTTTCAGTGTGGTCACTTAACTAGGTGCAATAGCACAGACCATTTTCAGACTGATACAATTGGTCAACAGAGGGCAATTGGTGTAGAAGGGCAACAGTCAATCCAACATCTTGCATATTTTCTACCCGTTTTCTATCTATCTCAGTTCTTATGTTGTGCCCATCACTCTAGTATCTCAACACCCAATGTACTGTTATCCTGCTACTACTTCAAGTCTTCACCATATTTATCAAGTGCACAGTCAGCTGTAGCAAAAATCCAAAAAGTTTACAAATATCAGTTGGATAGAAGCAATGCAGTATTACCAGTTATTAGAATTATTTGCCTTTGTTTTTGATGAAGTATATTAACTGCTATTAAATTGTCAATATAACGAATTCTTTTAGAATACATACACAACACCTAATAAGTAGTAAGTAAAATAACCTTATGTTTTTGTGCTACAGTAAAATATTTACCCAAACCACACAACCATCTAAGGTTCTGGAATGTCATCTTCCTGAACACTCCCCCTCCCCCCCCCCCTTTTTTTTTTAAACTTCAGCACTTCTGACATAATGACAGCCTTCAGGAGACAGTTTAGTTTTATAAAATGAAAGCTGTGATGTATTCTGATCCAATACTTTGACACAATTACACTATTTTTACATAATTACAATTATTATGAGCCCATCCATTTCAGCAATCAGGATCGATCGCACTGGTTCCCAAATCATTTTCAAGTACAATTCAAGGCACAGTTTAGACCTACAAAGCTCTGATTTAGGTCTTATGTATCTTAGAAATTGCCTCTTTCATCTATCTCTCCAAAGAGGAGATCGTCTGAGACAGTCAAACTGA
The DNA here is from genome assembly GCF_009764565.3 of Dermochelys coriacea. Lineage (NCBI taxonomy): Eukaryota > Metazoa > Chordata > Testudines > Dermochelyidae > Dermochelys > Dermochelys coriacea. Next base: position 123,058,983 of record NC_050068.2, on the reverse strand, counting down.
CAGTTCCTAGGTTTGTTAACTTGGAGGCAAGCACTCTCATTGTAGGGGCCCTGACTCTGGAATTCATTCCCCTCCATATCCTCCAACAGGCCAGTATGTTGCTCTTCCAATTACACTGTGAAAATCATCTCTTTAAACAGGCTTTTTCCTGGGGGTGGGGAAGGAGGGAATGTAACCAGGTTTATTCTTAACTGACATGTTTTTGATTAACATATGCAAATGTATAGTTTGTTTTGGAAATGTACTTAGAGGGCACAAACTGAATATATTACAGAAAAGGATTTCACCTTTTACTATACCTAATAACAAACTAGAAATAATGCAGAGTCCAATGAAAATACAGAAGCTGAATATTTTAGGTCTAGAAGTTTCATCTCTCAATAAGGAACCAAAGTAAATCAATACACAAAAAAAATCAGAGTGAAAATTCAGTAGCCATTCACAAAGCATTAAAATAAATTTAAAAACAGGCAAAAGTTCTCAAGTGCATACTATACCTGCTCTCATGGAGCCCTTCCTGGCCAGCCGGAGGAGACCTTTCTTTTTTAGGATGAAACTCCCTCCAATGAAAATGCTGGAGCTCATAGCCAACACAAGACCAATATAGAAATCATATTTTCCTCCACTCTGGATCATTTCGTAAGCTACTTAAGTGTTCAAAACCGTCACATCGATCATGGAACAGAAGAGCTGTTGTTACTGGAGATAGGGTGATGCAATGCTGAAACCTGAACAAGGGCATATTATCACAACAGGATTTCATACAAATAAATCGCACATCTATTTTCTTATGGAAAAACAGTCTGCAGCCAACAAAGAGGGCAGTGTGGCTGGGCCTGCCCCAAAGAACTTGAACTCTAAAGGCAAATAAAGATCAGACAATACACTGGATGAAGGTGCATACTTGAGGCAGGGGTGAAATAGGACAGATTAAACTGATTAAAGGTTTTGAGAAAGTTCAGAAGAGCATCTGGCACTCCAGATGAGAGTTCACACTACAAGAAGCAACAAGGAATGATGTTTGAAGACAAACGTAAGCAGATCCATGTATTTTCGAACATATAGTGTGTGTTTTTTCTTCATATTCACACAGTTCCATTCCATATAAACACACACATAAAATATCGCTATTTATGTTAAAATTAATTTACAATCCGGGTTTGAGTTAAGACAGCCACAGCATCCCAATAGCCATATAAGATTACTGGAACAATGGAAGAAAGGTTACAAAGGATTGTTCAAATCATATGGTAGTTCAGTTAGCACAGACTCTTTTTCAGGATGCATAAAAATAGTGCCTTTAAGGAATAATATTGCAGAAACTGCAATAATAACCAGTAATCTTCTGTTTACCAATAGTCTTTGCAAGGGTTGTTTTTCTCAGCACAAGTATAACAAAGCATCCCTGATGCTTAGCTACAATGGCAATAAAAGAGCTTACTATGGAAAAGCCTTCACTCAGACTATTGGAGTCTCAAGCCTAGTTATGTGGAGAACCGCAGCAAGGATCCGGGGAAAGCGTCAACAACCAAGAACTTTTAGAACAAGATGCAAAATCTTCAATAATGCACTCCTGTTTCTGGCAAGATATGACAATTGTCTATTTGCTCTAAATTATATTACTTTTCTGATACATTGTGCAATAAAGATATTGGAGTTTCTTTCTGAGACATGAGATTTTGGATTTTTAAGATATGTGCATAAGCAGTCTTAAAACACTGAAATGTTCTGCTTAATTATATTTCAAGGTGGTTTACTAATTTCTGCCAAGTATGAAAGAGAATGAAGATTTCTCTCATTTCCACTTTTAAGAAGCAAATAATTTTTTTAAAACAGCTGACCAGTAGAGAGCACTACTGATATACTGCCACCAAAAAAAACAAAAAACAAAACAACCACCCTGGATAAAAACAGCATCAAGTTTCTATATACTGGAACTGTAAAGGAAAGAGGTCAACAACGTGTTGAAACTTGCAGGAATATATGAAATTTTCATAATATTCCTGGTTCATATATGTTCCAGGTATAAAAGAAATTAGCAAAAAGTGCAAGCCAATTTAGCATGTATATGATCCCAAAGGATGGTAATAAAATATTTCTACTTCAATGGTTCATTACCAAGCTGAATTCAGAGTCTGTGCAGACACTGTAAAACCATACCACAACCTACTGTTATTTCCCAAATGTGCAGGAGGTCTGAGGGGGTGCTAAGTTGCTGGTGCATCAAGGCCTCAACACTGGTACCTTGGCTGAGGACACACCATGCTGTGAGGACCCCCTGACGCACTAGTACCTTGGCATTCACACCAACCTCTTATCCACAGCAGGTCATACAGACAGCCCCGGACCCCAACTCAAATACCATCATCTCACATTCCTGACTGCCCCCTTGATTCACATGACACACCAAAGGAAATGAGGGATATGAATGAGTAAGCAAGGCTATGGTTTCTCCCTCCCCCACTATGCTCCCTTAACTCCTCTAGTATATTAGGTTTTTAAACATTGATATATACCAGTGTTTCAAGGTTGAATATGGTAAGACAGTAGGTGGGCATGGTCAGAGAATGTTCTGAGATGGCGCAATGAGTGGGGAAAGGGCTGACAGAAGCAGTGCTGTGTAGGATAGTGAAATATGGGGGCAATCCAGGTTGCGCATGGAAGAGTGGAATGAAGGGAAAACAGGACTCAATCAGGGAGTATGATGGAGTGCAGCTCTGTGGTAGGCCAGGATGGGAAGGGGTTACAGGAGACATTCAATTGCTGCAGGGAGAGCATGCAAAAGAGAATACACAGTAATGATTAATTTTCAGGGTTTCTACTCATTAAAAATTGGGAAATTCCCACACAAGACCTCTCTGACTTTGCTAGACTGTCTAGCCCATGAATGCAAAACTGTAAAAGAAATCAGTTTAGCTTGGCATAGCACCCCAATCCTCCAGCCCTACCATAACCTCTTCGCACAAAAAAAAAAAATCACCCTCACCCACACTGAGCTAATATTCCTATCCTTGTCTGCCTGCTGGCAGCTTTTGAGGGAAGGTTGGGGTAATACTTCTGAAAGCAGGGTCCCTTCCATTCCCTGTTGGGAAAATTATGTTTGGTCAATGTTTTCCATTTTAGAAATCTGACAGATATTCATACTGAGCAGCAGCAGGTTTCGAATCCTGCAATCTCTACAAAGTGGATGTGACAAACTGACAGAGCTCCTGGTATTCTACTATACCCTAAATAAACTTTATGAAATTAAGTTAAATCTTACTGAATTAGTGTTAATACTTTTGATGTACATTGTCTTAAAAGTGCAATTGTGTACATATTATTTGGGCACTGTATGTACCTTTTCAGTAGGGAGGGGGATGCTCATATCCTTTCCTCCTTTAAAAGACCTTTGAAACCACTCCGCCCCTCCCACCCCCAAGAGGTTCACAACCACTTCAAACTGGATTTTCTAGGGATCAGACGACAAAGGAAGGGGTTTCGGATAAATAGCCTGTTTTTAAACTGGCTCAGTGCCTTCTTCCTGATCCAGCAAACAGACAGGACTCAGAGTTCATGGGAGTGCCCCAACCCTTAGCAAAGGATTCGAAGGAGTGGCCCCATAAGACTGTGTGTTTGTTCTGAGCTGAAGCGGTGATAAACTTGTCACCACAAAGGAAACCTTGTTGATGGGGTAATGAAGGACTGCTCTTGCCAGAGCTCATGCTAGGGTTGGGGGGATTATCTAGTAAGCTTATTCACACACATGTAGGTTCTTTTAATATGTTTTCTCTGGAATGACTTTTACCTTAAGAATAAAACAGGGTTGCATAGGAAGTGCTGGGTGCTATCTTATAACTGTAGCAATTACTGCTGCTAACCATCTCTGAAGAAAAAGCAAGCAGTTGTCACTGTGCTATGACAGATTTCAGAGTAGCAGCCGTGTTAGTCTTTATTCACAAAAAGAAATGGAGTACTTGTGGCACCTTAGAGACTAACAAATTTATTTGAGCATAAGCTTTCGTGAGCTACAGCTCACTTCATTGGATGCATTCCACCAAATGCATCCGATGAAGTGAGCTGTAGCTCACGAAAGCTTATGCTCAAATAAATTTGTTAGTCTCTAAGGTGCCACAAGTACTCCATTTCTTTGTGCTATGACAGTGTGTCTATGATGGGAACAGCACAGTGAAGGCAGGAAACAGTACAGCTTAGAAATACCCTGATCTGAAGAGAGAGAAATAGGTCTCCACCCAGAAAGGCAACAACAGAGGAGCTGCAAGGCTGAGAGTAGGTGCCCCTGCTAGACCACTGAGGTAGAAATACAGGTGCAGTCACTCTGAACTGTGACAGTGAGTATGAATAATGACTACACTCCCTAAAACTTGGCTATGTCATTCATTTCATGCACCTCTAGTAAACAATTAACAAATTACAGATTTTAAATAAAGCTATGGCGGCGCTGCACCCCCCTACCTCCAATATATAATCAAAACACAAATATTTTTGACTCCTCAATCAAGTGCTTAGTAGTGGAAGGCTTAATTTTTAATAGAACAGACCAAGGAAAGACAAAAGGTATTCAAATAATTCTAACTAGAGGAGGTTATCTTATATGGCTCAATCTAAAAATTGATTAACAGAGCAACTGAAAAGTCAGTTTATTTGCTGCAAGTCCACTCAGATGCAAAATTAATTTTTTTATTGGAAATAACCTAGTGTGCTGTCCAATCTTCACAGATGCACCTGCACCCACATAGTGCAAGCACCACTCTGTTTTCTTAACATGCAATAGTGCTTCAGCACATACCAGTATAACAACAACTTTCAACACTGCCCTTTCCTGCTCAAATATCTGTTGGGTTGGGAAAACGGCAGAAGTAACTGTTCCATTCACAAAATATACCCATTGTATTGGCAATGCTCAGAATAACATCAGGTGAGCAGTTTACTGCATACAAAAGAAATAAACACTTTCCTTAGACAAAAATAGCTTTACTGCATACAAAAGAAGATTTTATCACAAGAAATCCAATCCCAGTGACTTGTACTAAGGGTATCGCTTGTTTATTGAGTCGTTGACTTACCTGTTTATAGCATAACAGAGCCTTTGTAATACTCTTGATAGAGCTCAGAATCTCTTTTGACTTTCTTCTACATGAATTTGCATTCTTCCATCTTTTATAAATAAATATCAAAATGAATACATTTAAAGACTAGCATTTATGCAAATCCTTGATGCTGTAAACAAAGCTAGTACAAGTCTTTAAGGGCAAAATGAGATGCAGTCCCCCGGTGAAGAAAGGCTCATTTCATGTAGTGGAGTGAAGAAAGATAGTCCTAAATGGCCGTCTCCCACTCGATCTCAGTTAAGAGGAAGTGAGGAATAAGGTCAGAACAAGCCATATACCTCTTAAAGGCAAAGGCCAGGACTGTATTATAAATTTACCAGCATAGCAACATCAGATACAGGTGTGAGTTTTTTATGATATTTTTATGTCAGAAAAACCCTCCTTGCACAGATCAAGTTATACTGGCGTAAAAGAGCTTTTGCTAGCATAGCTATTGGTGAAATGGTATATAAACTATACCAGCAAACGCACTTTTTTTTTTTTTTTTTTTGCCAGTATAAGCTTCATCGATACTAGGGGCAAGTTTACACTTAAAACACTGTGCCGCTGTAGCGCTTTAAGGAAGATGCTCTAAGCCAATGGGAGAGAGCTTTCCCTTTGGCACAGTTAATCCACCTTCTCAAGAAACGGCAGCTAAGTTGGCAGAAAAAGCTCTCTGGCCTCATAGCGCTGTCTACACCAGGGATTAGGTCGGTATAACTATGTTGCTCACAAGTGTGGATTTTTCACATCTGAGTGATGTAGTTATACCAATATGTCTGTAGTGTAGACCTGACTAAGGAGGGTTTTGCCAGTATAGCTACAGCAACAAAGCTTTTAGATATAGACTAGGCCAAACTCATTTGCTCCACACCTTCTTTTTTAGGAGACAAGGGGATAGAACAGAGGTGGGCAAACTATGGCCCATAGGACCCTCCTGCCCAGCCCCTGAGATCCTGGCCCTGGAGGCTAGCCCCGGCCCCTCCCCTGCAGCCTCAGCTCATTGCACCGCCTGCGCAATGCTCTGGGCAGCGGGGCTACAAGCTCCTGGGGCAGCACAGCTGCAGAGCCCAGCGTGAGCCAGTGCTTTGTGCTCCAGCCAGGCGGCGTCAGCCACTGGTGCTCCAGGCAGCATGGTAAGGGGGCAGGGAGCAGGGGGGGTTGAATAGAGAGCAGTCTTAAGTCTTTTACTGAGGCAATTTTAAGGGTTGCAATTTTGCAACAGAAGAGCTTCAAAACCAGACTCCAATGAGAAACTGTTGAGCTTGAATTAATATGCAAACTAGATACCAATATGCAAACTGGGTTTGAATAGAGACTGGGAGTGGCTGGGTCATTTCACATATTGAATCTATTTCCCCATGTTAAGTATCCTCACACCTTCTTGTCAACTGTCTAAATGGGCCATCTTGATTATCACTACAAAAGTATTTTTTTTCCTGCTGATAATAGCTCATCTTAATTAATTAGCCTCTGACAGTTTATATGGCAAGTTCCACCTTCTCTGCATGAATATATTCTTACTATGTTCCATTCTATGCATCCGATGAAGGGGGTTGTAGCCCACGAAAGCTTATGCTCGAATAAATTTGTTAATCTCTAAGATGCCACAAGTACTTCTGTTCTTTTTGCAAATTTTTTTGGGCATGAGCTTTCGTGGGATAGAACCCACTTCATCAGATGCATGGAGTGGAAAATACAGCAGCAGGTATAAATACATGAAAAGATGTGAACTGTCTTATCAAGTATGAGGTTAGTCTAACGAGACAATTCAATTGACAGCAGGATACCAAGGGAGGAAAAATAACCTTTGAAGTGGTAATGAGAGTGGCCCATTTCAGACAGCACTGTGACTGATTCTCACTTGAGCTAGGCTAACTTGTGAGAAGTACCTGACTCTAGATAACTAACTCTGCAGTGAAGACATATGATGTGAAAGGCAATATTTGAGTTAGACTGTTAAATCTTTGAAAAACTCTGACCATCCTGAAGATTTTTTCTCTCTCAGTGGACCATCTCCCAGAAGGTGGAAAATGAAACTGTTTTGCCAACTTCTCTTCGCATATTTGTCTTCAAAAAACTGCTTGGGAAAGCTGGGGAATGGATTTAGTAAGTATATCAAGATGGACAAAGGAGAAGTCTCCCTGTAGACAGCAATATGATGCTAGCAGGTTGAGAGGTCAGAAAAGGGATTGTTTTCAAGGGATGTAAGCTATTCACTTTTCCTTTTTCCTCTGTAACTATACAAATAGTTTAGCTTATTCAAAATGAAAGTCTAGATACATTAAGGAAACCAATATTTTTGTTTCAACTTCATTTTCATTCTGTTTTTAATAAATCTTGGTTTTACTAAGATGACTATTCATGCGTAATTTCATGCAGCATCCCCAGAGAAAACAGATCCCCAGAACCTCAAAGGAGAAGAGTAGAGAGCATCTGGAAACTACACCCCTCTCAGCCTTGGTGAAGGGGCATCGACAAAGCTGTCTTCTCCCAGGGACTTTTGCTGAACACAAGTGGAGAAGCCAGACAACCATGGAGAAGATATTGTTTTGGTCACAAATGGTGTAAATTTGCTAAGCATTCTCTTACTAAGTGCACAGCCCAATTCAACAGGAAATTAATTCACTCTCACAAAGCTGGCCGCAGCTCAACTGTGGAAAGTCAGCTTGCCACTGAACCCATAAAGTTGTGACTCAGGGATCAGTTTACTTCTGTAGAATAAGAGCTTGGAACCACAGCCATCCACACATAACAGAATATATACTGCCCTTAGGGAGGCATCTACTCATAGCCCGTCCATTGTGGAAAACTTCTGTGAAGTATGAAAGTGCACCAATCAGCCGCTTGAAAGGAAACTCATTTGTCTTCAAAATATAATATAGGACTAGGCCACACCTGACAACGTAAGCCATGAGAAAGCTCTTTGCCTTCCAGGTTGTTGTTCTCTACGTGCCAGTGGAGTAGCAAAGTGATATTTTCAAGAGACTTTATCAATTTCATATTCCTATTTCAACGTGAGCAAAGTGACTAAGTAGCATTTACAGTAATGATTCAATTTCACATTCCCACTCCATTAGGCCGTAGCAGCAAGCATCCAAATAGCAAAAAAAAGTGATTTTCAAACTAAACCAAGTTTTTATTAAGTGGAGCCGATATTGATTAAAATACGCAAGTTTGTGAGAACCACGTGCACAGTGTAGCACTTGAAATATATGCAAAGAAGGTGGAAAAAATAAAAGAATGTAAACTTTCACCTTGTGCACGTTTACCTACAGCTATGACCATAAAAGTTTCCTTTTTTAAGCAATGAAAAGAAGAAGTGGCCTTACCTGGTAAAAGTTTACCTGTTCAGAAAGAGATGAAGGGGCTGGTCTACACTGAAAAGTTGTGTCAGCTTAGCTATGGCTGCGAGGGTGTGAAAAATCCACACTCTTCAAAGATGTGGTTAAGCCGACGTAAGTGTAGGCAGCGCTTTGACAGGAGAATTATTTTGCCGATGTAGCTACCACCTGTTGGGGAGGTGGATTACTTATGCCAATGGCAGAATTCTTCCCATCATCATAGGCAATGCCTACGCTGAAGCGCTGCAGCAGCGCCACTGTAGCGTCTTAAGTATAGAAATACCAGCTAAAATCAATTGTGACTAAAACGTTCTAAACATTCAACACTAAACAAAGGTGGTATTTTGTGAAGGAAGTTAGGGAGCTAGTCTTTTTTGCATTTAAAATGAAGCAGTTGTAAGTCAATACCAAGAGGGTCCTAACATAGCCAAAATGACAAGTTTTATACCCTGTTTGCAAATGGAACACTGCTCATGGAGATGACTGTACTCTTTCCATTTGTGAGGAGAATGAATTGTTCCAACTTACCCTGTTTTGCCACTGAAAGTAAACAGCCACATTAATCACTGGACAGGGTCTCCTTTATTCTAAAATAATCCATGCTGAAAATACTAGATGTTATAAAAGAGTTGTGACATAGCTCTAGCATACAAAGAAGCTGTTAAACTGTCAAATATTACTTTTGAAGCCACATCTACATTGGAGAACTTTACAGTATAGGAATACCAGTATACTATACAGACAAAGCCAAAGCACTCTTAGTGTAGATGCAGCTATGCTGGCAAAGCTATTCTTTGCACCAATATAGTAAAACCACCTCACAAAAGTGAAACAAGCCACACACCTGTAAAAGCAGAGTTTTGACCGTATAACTTTGTCTACACTGGGGCTTCTGCTGGCACAGCCATGTCCATCAAAGTATCACATCTCACTGACACAGTTATGCCAGCATAAGTCTGTAGTGTAGATCTGGCCTGAGCTACATCACTGTAGTGTAGATACTTACTACAACAATGGAAGTTTTTATGTTGCTGTAGTAAATCCATGCCATGAAGAGGCTGTAGCTAGGTTGAAGAATTCTTGGAATGGAAGAATTCTTCCAGCAACCTAGCAGCATTTACATTCTGAGGTAGGCCAACCTAACTACCTTGCACAGGACATGACATTTTTCACAGCCCTGACCAACATAGTTAGGTGGACCAAAGTTTTAGGTATAGTTTCCTGTATAGGTACAGTCCTGAGAATGACTTTAGTCCTCATAACATTATACGAGTATGTGGATGTTACCATTCTGATTCATTTGAAGATATACTGACTTTTGTTTTCACAAATTTAGCAGAAATAAAACAGTTAAAAAATGCAAAGATATTTGATTTTTAAAAGATTTCAATTTTAAGTTTCTGAAGTATTAATAAATTTAAAATAATTTTAAATATATTTTAGGTGGCACTACCTAAGAAAATGGTCATAAAGATTGTGACATTTATTGAGTGAAACCCACTCAATAAATAAGTAGCACGTACAAGATGCATGCACCACATGTACCACTTCAGCCTTTGAAAGAGACAGTAAGTGAGATTTAAGCAGCACATATGCCTGTGTTTGACCTTCTGCACAAAAACAAATTTCATTCTTTCTACCTATTGAATCACTATTCAATTTTTAATTTCAAAATTGGACTGTTTTCTTACAGATCTCTTACCTTTCTGACATGCTTTAGATACTTCTTCACATGCCATTTACCCTCCATTTTTCTAGTCAAATGGACCACACAAAGAAAACGGAAGCTAACCCAAGATCTTACACTGAGACTATTCTTTTTAAAAGTACCATGCTGAAGTGTCAATTTATTGAGCAATAAAATGTCTTGAAATTTATTGATTTTTCCAGTGCTGAACTCCTTATAAAAAACTCTTCACTCAATTACATTAAAATATTGCTAAAATAACTGTTATGGTTAAGGAGTCCAAGATTTAAGTATTGTGAGTAAATGGATCCTCCACAGCAGCAAAATCAAGGAATGCTTTCAGAATCAAGACCCTTTTAAAATGGACTAAGAAAGTTCATACCTCTCTGTTTCAGCCCGACTACAGATTTTGGAAAGAAGCCAAATACCAGTTTTAAAACAGAATTTTGAAGACCTTTCCTGTGGATTTCTGTAGACTATTTCAGAAAATAATCCTGCATGCTTTATTCACAGATTTCAATTTTCCTAGATAATAATAAAGACTAAAATCTAAGATTTTCATTCAGAAGCCATGATATTTAAATTCAATAAGAGTACCTTCTGAAAAATCTGCCGATACTAGGAAGTTTAACCTAAGGACCAAACTACACTAGAAGTGTTTGTAACGTTACCTGGACCTCCTCAACTCTTGCCATGTCTCCAAGACAATTTTTATTAGTTTGACATTGAAGAGCAGTATTGATATTTCACTTAGCTCACTCACAGAGAAGAAAGAAAATCTGTTGACACTTTTCATCATTTGCTTTTGTTTTCATTATGTAGCAGCAAAATGAAGCAAACCTACCACACTGCAACATCTGGGGAGGAAAGGAATAACTGATCAAATATACTATAGATACTACTTCATCCTATTTAGCAAGTCTCTGTCAGACTACATATTTGCATTTTTAAAATATTTTGCAGTATGGAAACACGACATTTTTTAAAAAGATCCTTAGGTGAGAGTAAGAAGAAATATATCCCTCTTTACTATTGTCACTTTACAAGGTAAATTAAGCATTTCAGTGAGAATATAGTTTTGATACTGGAAGCCTTTACTTTAATTTATACAATAAATTATATACATAAAATCTCTATGAAAATAACCAACAAAAACATCAAACAAATATTCTCAATGTATGTATGTTAGTATGTTAATAGAAAAGTACTATTAAGTTAAAGCCACCCCTAATTTAAGCATCTTTTGTCCATTCATGCCCCTTCTCTTCTTTAGTGTCAGGTACAGGTGCCTCTAAAGAAGGGCAGCTGCAGCATAGCATGAAACCAACAAAGACTACGAACAGCAGTTGATACAAGAGTGAATGAACTTAAAAGTCAAGTACCATTTTCAAGATGGTGAGATGTATGCAGAATGGTATGTATAAAGAGAGTATGTAAAAACTACTCTGGAAAAAAGTAATGCCACCTTAAATTTTCGGGTTAAAATACAATTCTCCAAATTTATCAAAGCAATTATATAGTCACAAGAGACCTATAAAAAAGCATGTTAGCCATAAAATTAAATTGTGCATATAATATCCACCTATTATGTCAGGTAACTAAACTAAAAAGTGATTAAAATATAACGGTGATGTAATGAAGCATTAGTACAGAGACACTGAAATCAACAGCTGTGTTAAAATCGGATTCTAAATATACTTATTAGTGTAAACACCTTTAAGTATATCAATACTGCTCTTTCTCACTTCTTAAAACAATTACCTAGCTAAGTTTTTATTAACAAAAAGTTAAAGCTGCAACTGACATGCTTTTGAAACCCCCCACATCTCAAATGGAGCCCATGGAAGGGCCCATGTCCCAGGGGAGGGCGGCTGCAGGGTGACCTCCAACCTCTGCGCAGCCAATGGCCTGTGTTCCCTACTGCCATGTTGGAACCTCCATATTTATGTATTGACAAATAAAATTTGCAGAATTTTAAAATAGCGTGTGCAGAATTTTTATTTTTTTGATGCAGAACTCCCTCAGGAGTAGCAGGTGAAGTAACTCACCAGGGTTAGTAGCCCCGCACCAGGCACACCAGGCTCAGCCCAGCAGGACCTAAGTATGGAGGGATCCAGGAGTGAGGGGAGAGGGTTCTATGTGGAGCAGTGTAGTGGCTCAGTGGGGGGATCTAGATGCACGGGAGACACAGGACTCTGTGGAGGGGGTCCAGGTGAAGGTGGCTGGGACTAGGCAGGGGGTTCTGGGTGTAGGAAGATAGGGCTCAGGAGGATGGGTCCAGGTACTGGGGGAGTGGGGCTTGATGGGATTGGGGTCCAGGTGCAGCAGGTTGGGACTCAATGGGGTGGGGTGGGGTCTGGGCAGAGGTCATCGTGGAGTGGTCCAGGTGCATAGGCGATGGTGCTCATCAGTGTGTGGGGTGGTCTGGGTGGGGAACGGTTCGGTTGGGGGAGCTGGATACATGGGAGTTGAGTGGACAGGGGAGCAACTCCCTGTATAGTGACCCATCCCCCTGCAGGAGGAGCAATGGAGGCAGGAAGTGGGAGGAGAGGGGAGATACAAAGCTGGGGGAGGTTTCTGGGAGTGGGTCTGACCCCGGACCCAGCCATTCTGTGCAGGGCAAGTGCACTCCTCCCCCAACCCCAGGTGGGACTAGCTGCCAAGTCCAGGGCAGAACGGGAGCCACCAGTCAGGGTGGGGCTGGGGCTCGGTGGGGCTCTGCATGCAGGGGGTGAGGCTTGATGGGGTATAGATATAGGAGGTCCGCAGCCCCAGCAAGAGCATCTCCAGCCCTGCACTGCCTGCAGTGACTTACCTCTCCACTGGCTGCACCCGAAACAACTTGCCCATGCTGCTGGGTAGGGGAGCATGACTGCTCTTGCAGTTTCTCTTTGCTTCCCTGTCAGAAAGTAATTTTTCTTCAGGGAAGCACAGAAATCTTCATGGGACATGCATTCTGTGCGTACACAGTGGTGAAGAAAACACTCCAAGTTTTGTGGCTTGGCTACAGTAGCGTTAGAAATATTCAACGCCAGAGGAAAATCTGAGAATGCTACATTTTACACAGTAGCTATTTAGAAAAGAACAAAGATAATAGGTTATGGCAGTGTTTGTAATGAGAAAAAGCAGAAATTCAGGTGACTAGTTTAAGGATGTCCTTTTATCTACCTATAAGCTAGTCAGGGCAGGTCTGACATTTTCCTATAGATCTGTGTAGTACCTAGCACACTAGCTGCATTGTCTCTAGGAAAAAAAGGTGTGTTAATTTGGGTGAGTTAACATACACAAGCTAAAGCCTTCATGTACATACAAAACATTTGGATAAATGGTTTCAGATAATGAAGGGAAATGACAAAATATAAACCAAGTGTCCTCAAAATGGGGGTCAGGACCCCTCAGGGGATAGCGAGGTTATTACATGGGGGGTTCGTGAGCTGTCAGCCTCCACCCCAAACCCCGCTTTGCCTCCAGCATTTATAAGGGCATTAAATATATTAAAAAAGTGTTTTTAATTTATAAGGGGGGGTCACACTCAGAGGCTTCTTATGTGAAAGGGGTCACCAGTACAAAAGTTTGAGAACCCCTGATATAAACTGACCTGGAACAGGCTTTAGGGTAATGCCTGGGGGCGGGGGGGCGCAATGGTGTGTCACGGACATGGAGAAGAGTAAAGGGAAGCAGAAGCGGCTAGCAATGGAAAGCGCAATCTAGCAGTAAACGGCGAGTCTTGGGGGCGCACTGAAGTTTAGGAAATCGCTCCCCGAAGTGCAAGACAAGGGCTCGGGTGTAACGACCAGCCTGTAACGTGCCAATTCAGCTGCTACCACGACCAGCACCCGGGAAGAGCCCGGCGTGCCGCTGCTAGCGGTCCCCGAGAACGGCCTCTCGGATGCGAGGGGAACCAGCGCTGAAGGCGGCGGCGGCACAGGCGAGTCCCCCGGCGGATCTCTTCTGCGCTGGCGGCTTTTCCCCTAAAACGTTCCCACAGCTGCTGCCAGCGGCTCAGCGCCAGCAGCCCCCGGGCGCGGACGCGCTGCGCTGATCACGGCTGCTGTCGCCAGGGCCCGGCCTGAGACGGGGGCGCCGGGCTGGCCGGTTACGCGCCAGGAGCCCGACTGCCCAAGCGCGCTCGCCGCCGCCGCCAGCGGGGGCCGGCCCAGCAACGGCGGGAGGCCCGCGGGGCGGCTCGGCTCGGCGCAGGCGCAGCCCGAAAGCGGCGGCGGCGGCGGCGCCTCCCGCCGCGCGCCCGTCATGGAACAGCGGCTCCGGGTCGCTCGGTACCCGCCGTAAGAGCGCGCGGGGGAGGGGGGGGGAGAGTGTTTGGAGTGGGAGGCGCCAGGGCTCCCTGCGCCCCTCGGCACGTGCCCCCGCCCCGCCCCTCAGTTAGCGGAGGAGGCGGGGCGGGTTCGGGAAGCAGCCTCGTTCCCAGGCGAGGACCTTATAACTACCAGCCCCCCCCCCCGCCTCACCCCACGTAGCGAGTCGCCGCGCGCAAGGCCCCACCCGGGGGGGCTGAGAGAAGGGCGCGGCCCCCCCCCCGGCCGCGAGTCCCCCACTCACCTGCGGCGGCTCCTCACATCCCCGCCGAGGGGCGGCCCTGGCCCGGCGCGGGAGGAGGGAAGGTGGGGCTGGTCCCTGCGCGCTCCGCCGCCATGGAGAACCCGGCGCCTACTCGCGACTCGCTCTCCCAGCCCGCGCCGGGCCGTCGCAGCCGGCGGAAGGGGTGGAGCCAGCGCGGGGACGAGGCAGCGGTGGCCCCGCCCCAGGAGCCCCAGCCACGTGACCCTTCCGTGAACGGGGCGGGGCGCACGCGCAGGCCGGGCTCTGGCCGCGCGCCCGCTGCCGCAGCCGCCGGCCTGGTCTGGGGCCAAGCGCGCTGCGCCCCCTGCCGGCAGGCTGGAGCCCAGGGTTACCGCTGCGCCGGGCCCGGGCTCCGAGGCGGGAGAGAGGACATGGCTTAGGGGAGCCACGGCGGCGGGTGGGAGCCAGAAAGCGCTTTCCAGCCGCCCCAGGGGCGGAAGAATTGCTCGGTGCAAAGGGCGTCTCCCTCCCCGCCTGCGGTGGGGCACGAGCTCGCCGCCTCCTCCTCCTCCCACAAACATCGCTGCTGCCGTGAACGGGACAGAAAGGCGCACAAGCTGGGGAGGCGAGTTACCTCTTCCTTTCCTGCCCAGCTCGCACCCGCTTTCCCCAGCCAACCGTCGTTTTTATTTGTTTAAGCAAACCCGTTATCCCCAAACCCTCTCCCTCCCAGGCACCGTCCTCCCGTAGTCAGCCAGCTCCGCCGCAGCCTGCTCCTTCCAACATTTAACCTGAAACCTGACAGGCAGCCGTGAAAGATTTAAAATCTTTAAGGGGAAAAAATCGGTTATGAGAGGGGCTAAATTGCATTGTCCTTTACCTTTCAAATAACGGCTAGACAGGCCATTACATATCTTCTGTAACTTATCGTCCCTTTTCCCACTTTTTTTCCCCTTACTACTTTATACTTTGGTCAAAATATATCTTCCCTTATGCACTACGAGTACTGTTTTTGCTTTAATGTCTTGGGTTTCATGCTCTGACTAGTTGAGCCTCTTTCTCAACCTGCCACAAGAGTGATGCACCCAACTTTAACAGGGCATAGGCTTAGGACCCAGGGCTTGGGGTTTTTTTGGACAAGACTACAATATTCTGCTGGGGATGCTCTAAACTGTAAATTGCAGGATAGCCTTTGAATGTGTAAGGGGACAGTCCAAAACTTCAAGTGACAGTGTGCCTATGGAGAAAGCAGGGTGGCAGGGTTGTTACCTTTTCAGAGGGGGTTAGATTCTGTTTAGCCTCTGTGCCTTACAGCCAGTCTTGTCTTTCCAGCCTCTTTCAAAAGTCAGCTTGGCTTCTTGTTGCTCTTCTTTGTAAATGGTTGCATCGGGCTTGCTTTTTTATTTTTCAAACAGATAATCTTTGTTTTCTCTCTGAGGCAGCTTTCTGTATTTTCTCACTAAGTGACTTCTCATTGAATTCAATCTTAACATGAGTAGACAAAAATGCCCCCTCCCTGTACCAGACATTATAATAGCATACTGCGAATTCAAGGGATGTTTTTAAATTCTAGGCCTATTTTACTCCCCCTTGCATTTTATCTTGTGGATACAAGATAAAAACTAGTGTAAAAATCATATTAAATGTACATGCTTGTAAAAACTATTGCCCAAGTAAGCAAATATGTAAAGATCTGAATTATTGTGTAACTTTGTGCCTCAACAGCCTTGTGTCCAGCGCTAAAATGGATTAAAGAAAAAAAAATACTTTGCAAAATGGTGCAATGTGTATAAATGCATAACATCTGAGAAAGCTCAGTGTTTTAAGTGTTAAAGAAAGTAATTTAGAGAATGTTGGATCCTAAAACTGATTGAGCTAGTCTAATCTTGGACACATCTTTCTTTGACTCTCAATCAACACAGCGGAGAAACTGAGTAAACATGGGGAAATAAGTACAAAACCAGAAGTTGCATCCCCATCCTCAAAAATGTATGACTTAAAACTTTCTATAACTTATTAGAGCAAAGGTTTGCAATTCTTGTTCATTATCACTTCCTTTGGAAATACTGAATATATAATTTTTTTTAAAATTAAATAGTAATACAATAGTAAAATCGGTATCATGCAAGACTGATTAAATGCGTACAATGTACTTAGCACTAGACTTCAGCTCTACAGGTGCCCTTTATAGCAACCTGTTTCTCCTACGCCCCCAAAAAATAATACAAGCTAAAAAAAAAAAATCAGCCTTTTAACAAACCTCTAAGAAGATTATTAAAGGGAACAATGAATAAACACTTGTAAAATATTAAATAGATTACTTTAAGTATTATAATTTCTTCAAGAAACTTTGAGGTTTTAGCTGCTCCTTTTATGTAATCTTGATTGCTGCCTCTGTCCAAAAAATAAATTTAACCTTGTTTCAGACAAAAACATGGAAGTTTAGCTTACCCCATGTTTTATCATAAATCATTACATCAAAGCTCATGTTACAGAGCATAGTCTTGAAGTGTTCACACTATCTCTGAATAATTCATAGCCGGTTTAGTTACATAACGTTTCAGAAATACTAGCTGCCACATGGAGTGAATCCCAAATGTCAGGATGATGGTGACCCAACTAATCTAAGCCATTTTTGCAGTGTAACTTCTCATTTAGACCCAGTCAGGAAAGCGATTCAAGTGTCTCATTGAATTTCACATTGAAGGTCTGCAGGGGCAGACTCTTTTGCAGGACTGGGGCCAAAATCCTTATGAATTCTGTGCTAGATTCTCTGGCCTATTCTGGTCCCTTTGCACAGCTCAGGTGGTGCAAAGCAGGTAAAAGCTGCTCACATCTCTACAACTGGATACTCAGAGTCCCAAGCACACAGTCATATTAGCTGTTTCATAAGCCATACTTCCCACTCTGAGAGAACCTGGGGAAGGGCTTGTACTGTGTTGGGGAGACGCGAGGACAGATATCTCCAGGTGGTGCATAGTCTCTTGGGTGACTGTTACCAGCTGAAAGTTTTAAAACCTCTCCTAAAATATTCTAAATTCAATAAGGGCTCTAGCTGGCAAAAAATGGAACCTGGAATCAGGGAGCCTGAGGAGCCTGGCCTCCCTCTACTGCACTTAGTAAACGGAGCACAGCAAAGAATCTGGGTTTCTGAGTTCACTAAAACAATACTGTAGTATGTCTTACCCAGGTTATTTGACATGTTACCAAATTACTGATTATCTTCACTAATATCAGCAGAACAGAAAGTACATTATCTTGCTGTCTCTATAATCTTTTAACTTCTTGCTAACGTTCACATCCTATTTTATTCCTGTCAATATAGACATTTTATTTCCATTTGTATATCATAATGTTGCCATTCAGCAAAGAAATGAAGAATTAAAGGGACATTGTTAAGGTTGACAGCCTCAAAATTCTCAAGCAGAAAGCAAAAAGAGATAAAAGCAGGATGAATATACACTTACAAATGCCATTGTCTCACTCAGAGCAGGAACTTCACTTTAAGATTGTTGTAGCTCTCATTTGGAATGTTTTTGGTAAGAGGAATTGACTGTCAAATTTTTGGGCTTGTTAACTCTGGCCCCCTCTAAACCTTGTAGATAGAAATCCTAGGAACTTGTCTAAACTGAGGTAATTTGCCTCCAGTGCAACTCTGCTGTCACACCCCAAAGCCCCCTCTCTAAGGGAGTCCCCTGGGAAGGCCGATCAGCATTGTATATTGCTAACGCTGTTGCTAGCATCGCAAAGCATTTTAGGGACGGTCAAAGGTGAGAGTGGGGAATGAAAGATTCCTTTGCAGGAGTACAAGAGGCCGAGAGAGGAGGAGACGAAAGAAGAAAACAGAGAACGGGTTAACTCAACACTGCAGCTAGCAAGCTCAGTCTGAAGATAAGATGCTAACTCCAGCCAGCTCGAGGCCACAGCACACATCTGATTCTCAGCTGCCGGCCAAGAAAGAGGGGGGCCTGGAATCCACAGACCAATCATGAGAAAGGAAGATTCAACTAAACAGAGCCAGCCCATAATAAGTGAGGCAAGCAAAGGCCAGCACAGAGGAAAACAAAGAGGACAACAAAGTCTAGCCGGTGTGTTTTGGAGAAAGTCGAGGAGACCACAGAAAGCCAGTTTGGACTGGCACAAAGATCACCAAGAACAGAGGTCGCGGAATAGAACACCTCCAAAGGAGCCCAGGACTTAAAACCCTCCTGAAAGCTGGAGCAGTTCGGAGAGCACAGCAGATCCTTGGACAGCCTGGGCCCAGGACAATACTCCCATCCACCTTCTCTTCCCCCGCCTTCTTCTGACATTACACTCAGACTTGGCCAGTCTGGGTCATGCACGTAAGAGTATGAAAGTGGGCATGAACCCTTTCTTTCTTCCCCCGGGTGACGTGGGAGCGTTCCCAACACTCTTTGCTGTTATTTTATTAATAAAGCTTTAAAATTTAGACACTTGGTGTACCTCGTCATCTCCTCCCCAAAAAGATCCTGTGGCCCCAGCCTGATCAACTGTGGCCCCAGGCAGATTGATAATGAAAATCCGTCCTTCTAGTGATAGCAGTCATGAAAGCAAAACTAATGTAGACAGGACACAGCTGGTTTTAACACAGTACTATATAAAATACATGCTCTCCATTTCTATATTAAAGCTTCCACTACTGGTGCACTGGTGGAGCTGCTTCAGTGGAGAATTACAGGTCTGAATTTTCCTATTATCAGCATCTCTAAAGTACATATCATCCATCTTATTTCCTAATCAAAAGGTTCAGTGATCATGCATGTGAGAAGAGAAGTGTCAGCCTTTATAGTAAAGTCTAAAAAACATCTGATCACATTTGAATCATCACTGCCACCTTTGAATATAAAATAGAGCCTGGGTGCACAGTCGAGAGTATTGACACTACTTGTTATTCACTACCCACAAAATATCATCTTTGACGGACACCTTTTTCCTTTTTAAAATTAATCCAACTCTGATCTGCAGTAGCAATGGCATATCTTCTTTACCTGTGTTGAAGGGGTTAACACAACATTAATCATTCCTGCTCTTAAATCCTGCACTCAGAAAGACACACTTGATACTCACTTTCATTAGCCTACACCATCAGACATGATAGCGTAATGGTGACTCCCAAAATGTTGCCAATTTCACTACAGCACTGGGTACAACTGAAGGCAGAATTTGATGGTCAGCCTGCATAATTTTCCAAGTGGTTTCTACTCTCACTTGCTGACATTCATTCAGCAATGGGGTTAGAGGTGTACCCTGCTAAACAACTAGCCAAAATAGAGAAATGTATGGACAGAGTAAGTAATGACATTTGAGATACAGAGTTTGCAAAGGACTTCAAGCCCTGACAGGTATTTATATCTTAAGAAAAATGCTCAGTTAATCTGTAAACAAACTGCAGTGGTATTAACATATTAAAGCCTTGACCCCTTGTTGTCAGTGTGCTTAATTCAATCATTCACATGACTCTTCTTCTATATATGTAGATCTACCACTATTCAAGGCAGGACTCCGGGTTTTGTGGATGAACAAACAAAATCATTTTGGTTCACACATCAGGATTAGGTCCTGTGGTAGCTAAGCCTGTGTGAAACAGAATATTTTCTTTATGATAAAAAGCAGAGCAGGAAAAAATCACAAACAAGCATTGAGCTAGAAATAAGTCATTTATTTTAAATGTTACAGATTAATAAATAGGTTAGTTATCAGAAACCTTAATAAATAGCCTTTTATAATTTACACAAGGCAAATACAACATGCCTATATCTATTTTTAAAAATCAAAGATAGTAAGCTAAACTTGTAAGCCATTAACAAATCTATACACACATTATTCGGAAGCTAAAATAGTCCATTTTCATTTCACCTGTAATAACTATATTGCAGTAGTATTTAAGTAACCAAACCTCTGACACAGTATATTTGTTCCCATCCATTTTTTCCCACATTCCATTAAAATTAATTTAAACACACACACACACACACACACGGGGGAAGAAAAAAAAAAAAAAAAGAGTCCCCTCATTTAAAAAATAGTTCAGGATTATCCCTTCTGTGTAACATTTTTTTCTCCGCAAAGTGCAAACCACCTGAATAGAAAAAATAAAAACTTATAATTCTTTAAAAACATTTCCCCCAAAAGTATTCTGGACTTTCCATTTCCTAATTTTCACCCCTTGCAATCTTTCAGTTTCAACACTGCTGTATGAAATACTTTGGCACTAAGAGTTCTGGAGCTCCTAACATTATTAGTGCAAATGCTACATGCACTAACATGTTCTGCAGCACTTAAACCCCGTATTCCCTGGCCCCAAAGAGTTAATTACAAAGGCTAATCTTCTTGAAGGCAGGAAGTTAAGTATAATTAGATATAAATTTGTTTCAATAATAAACTTCAGCAGTTCTGTAGATTACACTATCTAAGGACAGTATGGGAAGTATTACAATGTCCTATGTTTAAGTAAGAAGGTGAGAGTGGTACATTTCACCTTTCAGTGCATTGCAGTTAGAGGTCCCTGTATTTATTTTCTGTAAGTCTTTCTGGTAATAAAAAAGCCTCTTATTTTAAAATAAAAAGCGAACGTAAAGCTTACAGCTTCCATTATTTTAACAAACAAAATCCAGTGCTTTCACTGTCAGTGCTAGTTACTTCAGAAAAATACACATACAGTCAATCTAAACCAAAATTATTATTCGGAAGCATCACTTATCAGAGTGTATATATAACATTCTCATTCACGTTAGTTTCAGGTGACTAATGAATAGGCTTTATTTGCACATACAGCATCCTGGATAATTAATACAACAGCTATCTTCTTTAGACAGTTTGCTTTTTATACAGAGACATTTAGGGTTTAAGAAAAAACTTTTGGTTGTATCAAAAACAGTTCTATTCTTCTGTTGGATGTTGGGGGGATTTATGCGGGTAACACCTATTAATGATAATGGGGCCTACACATGTCAATCCTCCATACTTTGAATGGCTAATAGATCTCAAAAATCTATCTTCAACAGATTAAGAGCACTGTATATGTAAATATGTCTGATAAATTTAACAGAAGCCACAGACACTAAGAAACTCCTTTCACCGGGAAATAAATATATTTTAATGAATCCCATCAATATTATCAGTTCCCTTTACAACACTTTTTATGTATATCCTGTCATTTCTGCTTTGGAATCAGAATTTAAATAATCCGGCTCTTGGCTATCAATATAAATAATTTATGAAGCAATGTGAAAAGAGCGGGCCCAGTAGGAGGAAGACCAAAGCTCAGGAGACAATTATTTTCTCCCTGAGCCGATGGAACTTGGAAATATTATTCAAAGGTGCTCCCTTGCCTTGGGGGAGGAAGAGAGAAGAGTTAACAGTTTCCCTCAACAGTGCAATTTTTTTTAAACCAGAGAAGCAACATGAAAAGATCTAGAAAAGGTAAGAGGTCTGGGATAAGGGGAAGGGGAGAAAGAATCCCATCAACAGTGACAATACACACAATGTCAATACACTTTTAAAGTTAGAATTGAGTCAGATCCAGTTAGAGACAGAAAATAAAAAACACCATTATTTGCTGAACAAAGAGTAGCAAAAATAAATGTTTTCATTATTTATCATTCATGATGTAAAAGGCTATAGGTATAATGATGTGCAAGGCCACTTGAAAAGCTTTTCTCCATATGTGCTGGCTTTTGGTATCTCCATTTCAAGAAGTTCAGAACATGGATGAGGAGGAGTTGGGGAGGAGAATTCCTGCAGAAGTTTATCAGCTCCAAGGAGGATAGGAAGACCAAAGAACACAGCTGCTATTTCAGTCTTCCCCTGCATAGAGACTGCTTATCACAACTTGGTTTTAAGATGTGGAAAGAGGTTGCTTTGGGACAGGGTAATCTTGTTGGTTTGGGATTGTATAATTTTAAAATTTGCATAAGCACCTAGCATACGAGGATAGGCACTTTTTAATAAACAAAAACTTAAATAAGCAAATATACTTGGCCAAATAAGGAATAGTATGAGATATGAGTCATTTTCACTTTGAACTGAGAAAGAATTTGGATGAGTTTGCAGAGATTAACGGCTAGTGTACCAAACCAATGTGCAACCCTTATACCCTGAATTTATGCTTTGAAAAAATGGCTTGACTACTTTTGAGAACAGCTATCATTTGAAGAAGTGAATTACAAGTCTACTTATCTATTTTTATTTACTTAGGATCCATTTTTTAAACAGACAAAAGGAAACTACCACCATTTACAGTCACCCTTTAGAGTAATCAAGATATTTTCTTCCAATCAATACTATGTAAAAAAAGAACTCAGCCAAATCTTATTTAAAATTCAACACCTGATTTCCTCATCTAGAAAAATCCTGCCTAGAAAGAGTGACATATCCCCATATAAAAGTGTTTTTAAAATGCATAAAAATTTCCTTTTGTTTGCTAGTTCTTTTCTCCCTTCTTCTGGCCTAACATCATAAGATATGTTTCCATCATTTCTCAAGTCTAAATCATAACAGCTGAGATTTTTGGATGTAAAATTCTGTCTGTCCTTTCCTCCATATATCAAATTAAATACTTTGATTTGATAACCCCAGTATAGTCAACCTTGTATGTTCAAAAACTATGTCAGGCCTCCAAAAACCATGACACTGGCTTAAAAAACAAATACATTTGGGGTTCTTTTTATTTGCCTTCAGGTTTTTGAACCTTTAGTGTTCCCTGGGGTTGCATTTTCATGATTTTCTCTGAAACTATGAGGGCTAGCAACTGACTTTTCTTTTAAATCAAAAGCCAAGAGTCTCAAGTAGTCACATGACTCCAGTGAGATGGCGTTTTAAAACAAAAACCAATTATTGAGAGTTAGCAACATCTCTAAATAACCAAGGTTTGCATTACCTACAGCTAGCCCACAAACTTCACTACATGATACTGTTCTTGACCTCTTGTTATCCACCAGGGGTCAGCAACTGGCGGCATGCAAGCTGATTTTTACTGGCACACTGCTGCCAGCTGGGGTCCCGGCCGCCGGCCCCACTCAGCCTGCTGCCTGCCTGGGTACCAGCCGCTGGCTCAGCTCACCTCACTGCTGGTCTAGGGTTCCAGCTGCCCAGCCCCCTGCCAGCTGGGGTCCTGACCGCCAGCCCTGCCTATCTGCCACCACACTCAGCCCGCTGATGGTCTGGGGTTCCAGCCGCCGGCCCCTTTCCAGCCAGGGTCCTGGCCATAGGCCCCGCTCAGTCTGCTGCCAGCCTAGGATACCAGCCGCTGGCTCCGCTCACCTCACTGCTGGTCTAGGGTTCCAGACGCCCAGCCCCCTGCCAGCCGTGGTCCTGGCCGCCAGCCCTGCTCAGCCCGCTGCCAGTCTGGGGTTCTGTCAGGGGACCCCTGTAAATGTAAAATTTATTACTGGCACGCGAAACAAATTAATCAAGACTTGGCACACCACTTCTCAAAGACTGCCGACCCCTGTTATAGACTGATATCTGTAACCTTCTCAAATGGTGTCTAGTGACCCCCCGTTTTGTCTCATGAGAGATTCTGGACTGCCAGGTGTTCAGTAGTTATATGCTACACAGATCTACTTTTATCTCCAAATTTAAAACAAAAGAATTTCTCTCTCACTTATTTTCAAGCCTTTGGTACACTCTTCCAATGACATTATGTATATAATGATCACTGATTACATTATACTATGAAAATTATTTTCACTCCAAGGACAAGATCAATACATCCTTCTGTGAATATCAGTAAATTTCTCCTATTCCTTGACATATTCATATACTGTAATCCAGTCATTCAAACCAATTGTACCATGGCTTGGGCCACTTGCACAAGCCTTTAAAATACTGCTGTGGAACCACAACACAGCTGTGAAATATTGGATCTGAATGCATGTGTACTAGGTTACTCAACTCCACTTTCTAAAGACCATAATCTTACCCATTCTTCTGAGTTAATGAAGAAATCTCACACCTGTACTTCTCACAAAAACTTTTTGTTCATAACAGTGCCAGTTCACAGCCTGATTTCATAATCAGTAATCTAGTGACACACATCCGTTTACTCATTATCCTGTTCTGAAGAACAATTTTGTCAAGTAACTACTTTAATAGTTTCCTATATTCTGTTGTATAACTGGATTCTATATATACTGGATTGCTGTAAGTAGACCTCTTATCAGTTACTTCTCATTATGTTATAGATGTTCGCAGAAGCCACCAAAGCATCTCAGTATTGACTTCAGGCTTGGAAACCTTTCCAAAAATATTCTGACCTTTCTGTCTGCTTTACATGCTTATAATTTGAGTACAGCCAAATATTACAGACAACAAAACTGGATTATTCTAACCTGTTACAAGGTCGCAGAAACCACCACATTCAAATTAAGTGATATTTTTAGATTACAAAGGCACTGGATAACCCACCATGTATACAGGAAGACTGTGCATCACGTCCTTCACCCTCTTCCTGTCCATTAACCATTAAAAGCTCTTGGATGAATGCGGTACGTCTTAATGCACTTAAAAGAGTTATGAATAAAATGTATACCTGTAATCTGGATGCTAGTTTCAGCTGGATCTTTGAGCTAGTTTCAGTTGGTAAGTAAGTAGTGCAAGCTTTTAAGGGTTAGATGCACTACTCTATACCAATGACTTAATTTAGAACCCCCCGCCTCCCCAAGTGCATTCACCTGTGTCAGTCCAAATTGTGGAGGCAGTTACTGTACAAAGGACAAACCTGTAGTCCACAAATCAACATTTTTTTCACAATTCATAGCCTGGACTGCGAACACATGCCTGTTTTAAGGAAATTAACAGAATTATTCCATTTGCTTACAATTTTTTTTTTAAAGGGCATACGCCATTCATGAAAAGTGCTGGACTGAGTGCATTAGAAACTGATGTTCTCTATTCACAGAACGAGTACATCACAGGCAGTCTAATGTAAAGATTTCCTATACTGGCCTGCCAGAATGTCATCAAACCTTTTCTGGATAGACCACCTTTTAGGGGCAAGGAGATACATCAGTCTCTATGCTGATTCATTCCTTAGCCTTTCTGCTGAGACAATCAGCAATGATACCAATTAATGTCAATTATGGTGATTTTGGGTATGTGGACAACTGTCCATTAAAACTGGATGGAGGCCACCAATTCATTTCACACAAGCTACCACTGCCAACTGCCAACTTCAATCATATTGGAATCAGTTACCTAGAAATGGAAGGCTCTGTATCATTCCCTGAGCCATTCCAGTTCCCCTCAAATATGATTTTAATCTGTCTTCATATTAGGTTTATTCAAATCCCCAATATTGAAGTTGAACTCCTTGAAGACTTGTATAAGAACAATTCCAATGGATACAGTGGTGAATCCACAAGCCATCCCCAAGAAATCTACCACTCCCACGTTACTCCACTCCCTAAAAAGGATGGCTGAGGCCAGCAGGACTAAAGTGGTGAACACAACATAGTAGATGGCACCAAACACAGATGAATCAAAACATTCCAGTGCCTTATTGATATACTTGAACTGAATGATGATGCTACATCCTAACACTGCCAGAAGAACCAGACAGAGATACAGGGCTCTTTGACTTGATGGATTATTGTAAAAGATATCTTGAGCAGCCAGCCCAATGCCTTTTGTGCTGGGCACAGTGAAACTGCCCAACAGCGAGCAAATACTGATGTAAACCATGATATTAGTGGGTCCATGAGCTGGCGCTATCCAGAAGATAAGCAGGAGAAGCATGAGAAGTACTATGCAGAGGTAGCCCACAAACACTGAAAAAACAAAGAAAAAAAAAGGTAATGGCTTGTTAATGGCAAGGTAGAAACTTTTGCCCCAGGAAAATTTATTAGAAATATTTAAAGGCTCAGTCGTGAACCCCTAAACATGGTAACATATAAGGATATGTACACAAAGCTGAGGAACTCTCATCAAATAAAGAACAAAAGCCTTTAAAATTGGTTAGATCGACGTACAACTATGACAGTTGCTGCTCTTACCCTCTTTGTGCAAGTCAAATAAAAATGTATGAATACCAACTGTTTCACACTGTCACTGGATTTAAAGTTTTTTTTAAAGATGACATTATATTCCTATTAAAGTCCCCTGTGAAGAATGGTTGTGATATAACCACATTCATAACTATGACCAAAGTACCTAAGCACTTACTTAAGTCTCATTAAAGTCAATGGGATGACTAGGACACATTTCAATAGTTAATTTTGGTCTGGTTGGACTATTAAATGCACAACAATATTTCCTTTACTAATACTTTTAGGTACACTTTAGGTTTGAGTTTCAGTGAAACTGTAAATATTAAATAGTTCCCAATTTAGCTATTCTGAGAGAAAAAATTAAGTGGCTTAGGCATCCATGAAGCACAGAAAGTATGCCAAACAACTAGCAGGTCAGGAATGGTTTAAAAGCAAGTCAGTCCACTGAATAGCAGAAAAGAAAAGGAACTTCACAACATGTTTTATTGGCACCTTCATACATACCTTCAGTGTGCCAAAGCAAACATCTATTTGAAACACAAGTAATGTATATGTGCACCATTAAGATAGCTTTAAGACCTAATAGAATCTATTTGGCAACAAGAAGTGCAAGGATTTTACCCACAAAGATTCAATTTTTGCCTAGAAACCCTTAAAATGAGCTCATGGAATTACAGTTTTGATTCTTTCCTTAAGAGGAAAGTACATAAAACAACTCTTCATCATTTTAGAAAACATCATTTTAGGTTACAAGTCCAACTTACCGCCAAGTTGGTTTTGTCACTTAAAAAAAGAAAATTTGCAGTTTTTGACTTACCATGCAAATATGCAATGATTTTCATTGTAAGGAAAAACTGAAATGGAGAATTATTTCAAAGCACTAAACACAAAAAAAACCCACCCTACTTTTGGGAAGTTACCATCTTGGCAACTTTATTTCTTCTTTAGATTGGATCCTAGCCCTTGCTATGGCTACTCTGTGCCTCCTTGGTGTCACAAGGCAACTGCAACATCAGTTTAACCAGCTAATAGAGGATTCCACCTGCATGGGAGAATCCTTAGGTGGTGCAGAAGCTACTGTAGCTCCTATACCACTGCTCCCTATGTTCTCAACCGCTTGGCATAGGGGGGCATAACCAGTATGTTTCTATACCCCATTGAGCCCCAGTTTACAGAATGGCGCTTTGTGGCCAGAGGTAGTTGAATACATTAGAGCAGACTAACTTATGCCGATAACTGGCTGGCTCCTGGACAGCACCAGAAACAGGAAACTACAAGCTCAGACAACCCAGAATCAGAACCTTTGAATTTGTTCCTGGCCAGTTTCTAACTCAGGACAGTTTACTGCTTAATCCATGTTTTTTACTGCTTAATTTAGTTTTAATTAATAGCCTCATGACAGATGCTGTCAACAGGTACATTTTCAGAAGTGCCTGAGTCAAAGGAAGTTAGGCTCCTAACTCACCCAGGCCCTTTTTGAAAAAATCATATCTATAATTTCTCCTTTATACACCATGTTGTTGGCACACTCAGGGAATTCTATTACACTGAAGAGGTAGTTTTCATGTACAGAAACCATGATGGTGTGTCTCCTTTATATCGTATTTGCCTAGGAATGCAGAAGCCTTAATACCACTAATGTTGCTGCTTTGGGGAAGCGACTGTTCCCTTCAAATAAGTGTTCCTGGACAATGCTATCATAATTTTGTAAGAGAATGAAGTACCTGGATTTGTAAGCTTCTCTTCAAGCTCAGCCTGAGTCGTTACACTCTCAGATTTTGGGGAATGGATTATGAGAACAACAGACCCAGCACAGCTCAGCAGACATCCCAACTTGCCGAGAATGTTGAGTTTTTCTTTCAGTAAGTAAGAAGCTAAAATGGACCTTTCACAAGGTGGAAAAAAATTAAAATTAATCTAAATTATTCAATCTCTTAACACACATCTCTCAGCTAGGGTATTACTTGCCAGCCCTTTGTTTACTTCCAAAAATAGTCTTCATATAGCCCATTTACATGCTTCAGCCCTGACCCAAGACAGGGGAGGAAGGCAGAAAATAAATGCAGTCTTTAAGTTCATTGAACCCTCAAACTCTTACTTGAGGGCACAAGGGGGCCAGGCCAACTGTGAGGCAGACACCTACCCCACAGCAATCTGGTGGGAGACTACCAATCTATTTCACATGGGCCACAAGCAGTAAAGAGGTAGCAATGATTTTTGGTCACTAACACAACAGGCTGGATTCAAGCAAGTAAATGATCCAAACATACCAAAGACACTGTTTAACTCTGCGTTCAAGGCAAAGGAAGACATGACACCAACCCCAAACATTCTGCAGCCTAAAGTAGATGATCAATGCAGTTCAGATGCATAATTAAGGCTCCATTTTAGTCACAGGTATTTTTAGTAAAAGTCATGAACAGGTCACGGACAGTAAACAAAAATTCACGGCCTGTGACCTGTCTTATCAACTATCCCTTTCTTAACGATTCCCAACATTCTTTTCGCTTTTTGACTGCCGCTGCACATTGAGTTAGTTTTCAGAAAACAATCCACAATGAATCCAAGATCTCTTTCTTGAGTGGTAACAGCTAATATAGACTCCATCATTTTATATGTATAGTTGGGATTATGTTTTCCAGTATGCATTACTTTGCATTTATCAACACAGAATTTTATCTACCATTTTGTTGCCCAGTCACCCAGTTTCAAGAGATCCTCTTGTAGCTCTCCAGTCTGCGTGGGACTTAACTATCTTGGCAAAATTTGAAGACGATACAAAACTAGTCACCTCACTGTTTACCCCTTTTTCCAGATAGTTTATGAATATGTTGAAGGGCACTGGGCCCAGTATAGACCCCGGGGGACACCACTATTTACCTCTCTTCATCCTGAAAACTGACCATTTATCACTACAAACATGTGATGCAATTTTGGTAATCTGTTTCAGTTGTTGATAATAGCTGACATTTAAATACTATTTATCATTCTGGGCAAAGAACGTGTCAACTACGTTTATTACACTTCATTAAAATGTTAGAGGGAAAGCTAATATCCACAAGCACAATGTTTTCCTGATGGAACACCAATGGGTCACAGATTTTATTTAGAATCTATATTTTACTATCAATAATGCAGCATTCAAATAAATGAATACAATTCTTACCCAAATGGAACGCCAAGAGCTCCTAGAGGAGTCACTAACACAGTTGGAACTGCAGTGTAGGCCAAGAAATTTCCGATTTGACCAAGTGCCACTGTTAAGAGAACCACAAAAGAGTATTTTAAATCCCTTAGTAAATAGGAATAATGAAAAGCTACTCAACGCTGGCTCATCACTACTGACCTGACTAGAAGATGAACATTATTGAACTGTTTAGTTCTGCCCATAACTTTTCAGTTATACAAAAACTAAATTTTCCAGCTTTCTGATTATTTAAATCATATTTTTATAAAGGCTGTTTGCAAAAGAGAAGGCACCAAAAGAACATTGTCAATAATTCTGCTCATTAAAGTTCTCTTCAATAATTTTTCATAATTAAGTAGGGAAGAGTCAAGAGACTGAGAATTTGAAACCGTCATGGGTTGCACTCAAATTTCCTGATGTAGGGAGCTCTGAATTTAGGCATCCCATGTTCTATATTAGGAGCTGGCAACCTTCGGCACACGGCCCATCAGGGTAACCCATTGGCGGGCCATGAGATATTTTATGTTGACAGTCCACAGGCACAGTTGCCTGCAGCTCCAGCGGGCGCTGTTCCCGGCCAATGGGAAGTGACGGCCAGCACGTCCTTGCAATAAGACAGCTTTGATATTAGTTATCAATAATGACAAAAACAGACTGAATGTGCAGTACAATATACTAGACAAAACTGGAATTTCAAGTTGTGGCCATTACTAGCACTTAAAATCACATTTTAAGAAACCATGGCTTTCTGCACTCTCCTGTCAAATATCATCATCATCATAGTACTTCTTTATACTTAACTAGTGCTTTACATCTGCAAAGCACTATACAAACATTAATTCATTCACCAAATAAATTCACAGCTCAGTAAAGCTGAGGAACCTCATAAGGAACACTGAGGAAAGAAAAATTTACAAGATGTGGAGTATGGTAGCATTATGCTGACTCAATTCACTGGTGTTTCCTGTGCATGCAATACTGAATCTAGTGAGGTAGCCAGCAGTCAGCCAGCCACATCTGTGAAGCCCAAGAGTTGGTCATGATCTTTTGCATATGGTCTTTACCTAGGACTGGATTATAGTCCCTCTAACCTCTGATCTTTATTGAGCTCTCTCTCTCTCTCGTTTGTGTGCATGTTTTTCCAGCAAGCACATACAGCAGCTCTGGCTTGGAGATATTCAGAGTTGAACGGAAAGACCTTGAATTGAAGAGAGAGTATGCTGGATACACCATATCCTCCCTGGGATTCCCCACTGCTCAGTTGCTCAAATTAAAATTTGCTTTTTCATGGCTCAGATCCCTTGACTTCAATGCTGAGGTGGGTTGTCAGAGCCCTAGCAGCAGGAACATTCTTACCAATACGCAAAGCAAGCAGCTGCTTAGGACACCAGGAAATTTGGGGCACCACATTTCCTGGTGCCCTGCGCAGCTGCGTGCTGCACCAGCCCCTGCTCCAGCTCTTCCCCAGGCCCCCACCCCTCCTCCACCCCAGCCCTGCGTCTTCCCACCCCTTCCCTGCCTCACCCCGCCCCCACTTCCCTGAAGATTGCAGCCAGGCCCAACCCTGCACTCACGGCGTGGTAAGTGGAGCAACCCAGTCCCAGCCTGCTCCACTCCTCTGGCTCCCAGGCTTGGGGACGGGGCGAACCGCTGTGGCATGGTTGGGAGCCAAGGGAGCAGAGCAGGCTGGGGCCGGGTCACTCCACTTCCTGCAGGAAGTGGCCCCCCAGGCCTCCCTGAGGCCTGGGGCCAGCCCCCCCCATTCCACAGAAGCCTGGGGTAGGGCCCCACACAGTCCTCCCTGCTCCCAACCATGGAGGCCTGGGGGGCTGCAAAGGGCACCAAAATAGCTAGGGACGGCCCTGCCTAGTAGCGGTACAAAGAAAAATACGTAAGTATCTCTGAAGTTCTACTCAAGTTATTATTCTTCATTATTTGTATCGTAGTGGCTCCTAGGAGCCCTAGTCACTGAACAAATACAGAACAAAGAGATGATCTCTGCCCCAAAGAGTTTATAATCTAAATTGAATTACCTCCTCAAACAACTCAAGAAAGTCAATAATAATCTTGGACATGTTTCAGTATGCCTAAGCCAACGCCTTTGCTTCCTGAGCAGAAAATGATGAGTCTGTTAGTTTTCTACATATGATTTAAGGAGCAGCACTTTGTGACTGAGGGCTGGTCTTCACTATGGTGCTGCCAGGGATCGATTTAGCGGGTCTAGTGAAGCAGAGCACTCTCCGCTCGACCCCGGTACTCCACCTCTCCAAGAAGTCTCTTCGTAAAAGAATAAATGGACACAAATCAGACTTCAAGAATTATAACATCCAAAAGCCAGTCGGAGAACATTTCAATCTCTCTGGTCACTCGATTACAGACCTAAGAGTGGCTATCCTTCAACAAAAAAAACTTCAAAAACAGATTCCAGCGAGAGACTGCCGAATTGGAATTAATTTGCAAACTGGACACAATTAACTTAGGCTTAATAAAGACTGGGAGTGGATGGGTCATTACACAAAGTAAAACTATTTCCCCATGTTTATTCCCACTGTTCCTCACATGTTCTTGTCAACTGCTGGAAATGCCCCACCTTGATCATCACTAAAAAAGGTTTTCTCTCCCTTCCCCCCCAGCTCTCCTGCTGGTAATAGCTCATCTTAATTGATCACTCTGGTTACAGTGTGTATTATAACACCCATTGTTTCATGTTCTCTGTGTGTGTATATAAATCTCCCCACTATTTTCCACTGAATGCAGCTGAAGTGAGCTATAGCTCATGAAAGCTTATGCTCAAATAAATTTGTTAGTCTCCAACGTGCCACAAGTACTCCTTTTCTTTTTGCAAATACAGACTAACACGGCTGCTACTCTGAAACATCTCCAACAAGAGTAAGGTAAGTCGACTGGAGAGCATCTCCCATTGACGCAGCGCAGTGAAGACACTGCAGTAAGTCGACCTAAGCTACATCAACCCAACTACGTTACTCACACAGTTGGAGTAGCACAACTTAGGGTGATATACCCCCATAGTGAAGACAAGCCCTATGTCCCACTACAGCCAATCTGTAGGGAGGCTCATTTCTGCTTGTAGCTTCTTACGTTGGAAACGGCAGCATCACGTTTAAAATGGTTGACCATCTTCTTGCAGACCACATACAGAGGTCTCATCAAGGCTATTTTTAAAAAAAAAAAAAGTTTCTTTTGCTGGCAAAGCACTCTGAAACATTCACATTGCAAACACTGGGAACACGTGCAACACTTTCAGTGTCATCTTGGAAAACCACGTGTGTTTTCTTGGAAAACTCTCAATAGCAGGGTGCTATTTATTTAGTAGTTCATTTATTGAGAACACTCAGAAAGGCATCTTTTTATAGCTGTTACCACTTGCCTGCTATTAAAAGCCTTGCACTGCAGAACTATCCATTCTTCTATTTATATGGATCCATCTCAGTAGTATTTGAGCTCTTCTTCTTTCAAGTCTGCAGTAATCCTGTGGATTCCACCACCAAAAAACCCACAGGTGATGTTTTTTCTAGGTCTAGATGTTTGCATTGAAATAATGGCTTATTGAACACTGTCACTTGCAAGTGAATTCACTCTTTTGTATCAGGGAACCAAGTTATTTAAATAAACCTTGTGGGAGGCAAACTGATAAGAGTCTCTGATGGTTTTGTTAGTCATCCAAAATCCCAAACCAGCCAATTTCTAATGTATAGGATATTAACCCCTGTAGTTTCCCCAAGGCATTGTGGATATTTACTAGATTCCAAAGAATCCACCCTTCTTTGGGTTCCACAGTTCTCTACCTGGCTCTTGCTGTTTGTGACTGGATCGAAATTCTGAATCCACAACATTCTAGTTCAGTGGTTCTCAACCAGGAGTACACGTACTCCTGGGGATACTCAGAGGTATTCCAGGGGTACATAAACTCATCTACATATTTGCCTAGTTTTACAACAGGCTATATAAAAAGCACTAACAAAATCCGTACAAACTAACATTTCATACGGTGACTTGTTTATACTGCTCTATATACTATTCACTGAAATGCAAGTACAATACTTATATTCCAATTGATTTATTTTATAATTATCTGGTAAAAATGAGAACATAAGCAATTTTTCAGTAATAGTATGCTGTGACACTTTTGTATTTTTAGGTCTGATTTTGTAAGCAAGTCATTTTTAAGTGAGGTGAAATTTGGGGGTACAGAAGACAGATCAGATTCCTGAAAGGGGTACAGTAGTCTGGAAAAGTTGAGAGCCACTGTTCTAGTTAACCCTTTACATGGTACTTTTATAAGCTGCTAGATGCTTAGTTTTGACATGCTAGCTGATGGATGTAGCCAACAAATCATTCTCTTGAGCAATTTTGGCTTCATAAAACTCAGTCAGTTGGCTTAATTAGGATTACGCTGACACATTGAGAAAACCCTCTCTTTTTCTCACTCCTTCTGTCCAGATATTCAAAATGGAGGCCTCAAAAGAAATGAGCAGACAGGCTCATTTTAAATACTACAGAACAGAATTGCTACTGTGCCCAGCTTCCAGTGGTCAGAGCAGAGTAGCAGGGCTGTCGGGGGTCTGATTACAGATTCCCAAATTCCATCCCAACCTAGATTAAAGCAGCATAGGTGGTAATCTGGAGACAGAGGAACCACTTTGCTGGCTTTACACTTGCTGCAGAAGACTTCCCCACACAGAGAGAATCTTCATCAAGGGACCTGGTGGTTTCCACTTCCTTTGTACCACTGGAATTGTGCAAGGGTGAGAATCTGCCTCTGTGGCTAAACAAGGAACACAACTGAAAGTCTAATGACTATTTTTGCAAGTTACATACATTGAAGGAAGCCGCATCACAGCAATTCTAATAGTCCCCAACAGATCAGATCAGATTAGGAGTACAAAGGTAGAATGCCATCTTTCCCACTAACTGAACTGAGAACAGAACATGCTAGCTACTCTGTACCTTTTGTTGTATCTTTTCAATATCACCAATCTATTCAGAGTAATCAGCGAGACTACTTGGGAGAATGAGCGTCACAAAGGTCTGTATTCATCTCATACCCAGTAATGCCCAAGGATTCAGCAGTCTACTTTTTGCAGTAGAGTAACAAAAAGGTACCGTAGCTAGAAATGACGAAATACAAAAGGTAAAAGTTGGCTCAGGGTTTTCTGATCTAAAAATTAACATATAATAAATAAGCCCTTATGTTATGAAATTACAATTTCTTATTTAACTGCCTTTTAAAAAAATTTATCTTACTATCACAATTCCTAGATGCATCACATGTACAGTTATTGCGTGAGTGCTAATAATTTCCATATCGAAGGCTTCTTACTTTTTGGTAGAAAGATAACTCTGTGAAGGCTAATGAGCTGTGCTAAAATCAACACTACAATAGGCTATTTAAAATCCAATCATCTACTCTATTCCATTCTTTACATTATCTTACAACATAAGATACTTACTTGCAATAGTACCAGACCACCATACTATATCTGTTAAATATGAAGTACCTGGAAAAGGCAACATGAGAAAAGAGTGGATGAGTTCTACTGGAAAAAAAATATAATAGAGCAACATTAAAGCTAAGCAATCCTTTTCACACACAGTTGTAAGGACATTAGAAAAAAAAAAAACTATGATGGTAGCTCCAATCTAGCCTAACTAATCCTGGTACACTTTCTCAATGCATCTGATCATTAGAAATTCAATTTTAAATGCTTATGAAATATCCTCAACCTATATTACAGGAAGCCTTGAAATATCCACAAATGTTTCTGAAGATTCTATTCACCATACATGTTAGACCCATTACCAGGAGATGGTGTGATCTTTCAGAAAATCTGGCCTAAGAGACAAAAAGTCATTTCTACAAGCCACTTGGACTGGGACAAATTTAAGACACAGAGAAATCAGAGAGAAGATGTTTGGGTGTGGACTTTTGGCAAGCCCTTAGTCTCCTGTGGCTACGTGATCTAGGCCTTCTCTGGGATGTGAACATGTTACATTTCAAAGACATGGGTGAAAACTCCAGACTGTTCATTAGCTGCCTACCAATCTTGAGATTGTATATTTTCATTATATTATCAGAAATTGTTATGGATTTTCATCAGACAATTGTTATGAATTTTTCATCTCCTATTTTATCGTAGACTTTTAATGTGGAATTTACAAGGGAGCTGTGATATTCTTAAAACTTGACTAAAAGAAAGGCATGATTTTTCAGGACACACTTTACAAATCATGAGTTTTATTTTCCTACTGGAGAATCCTAAAGAAAGTCAATATAAAAAAAGTTATAAAAGTCCAAGGTCCATTACGAGTTGCAATAAGTCCTGGACCAGAGCAAAAAATAGAAAACCATGTAATGTAAGGTCTAACATCATGCAGACCATCAAGGCTAGTCGCCAGGAAAACTCTCAAAGAGAGTAACGTTTGTGTTTATCTGCTGTAGTCTGCAAGGTGTTAGACATTAACATCACTTTATTCTGGTTATTATTTCCTGCCCGTATGCCCACACTTTAGTTCTGTTCTTACTTTAGCAGATGCTCTCTTACGAATTGCTAGAAATTGAACCAATATTGTACTCATCAGCTGAAAGTTCAGAATCCCAAATAGCATAAAGCAATAACCTTTAACTCTAGGGACTCCTTGAATAATGGTTGCTAAAACCACATCAGAATTGAAATGGGAGAAAAAATTATGACAGTAAGCAGTATGATCAGCTTTCGAGTGGGTGTCTAATTTATCAGATTTATTACATTTCTGTTACTGCAAATAAAATAAAAATAGTTGTACAAATTACACAAAATATCAACACTAATAAACTAACTTCACAAAATATTTGTCCCCCTACTGCTGTTTCCTCTCCAAGCACAATTTGATACTATCTCACTGATTCAATTCACTAGTGTAGCAAAAACTTGAAGAGGCAAGTTAAGTACTAGGCTGTCAATTATGGACCTAATGCAAAGCCTACTGAAATCAGTGGAAAGACACTAATGAGCTTTGAATCATGCCCTGTGTTAGTTCTGACTTCCACATTCTAGCTATACTGGCCCAATATATTAAAATGGAGAAAACACTGGCCTAGTAGTATCCTTTAGGATTCCACATCTCATATTTTCACTACTTAATTTTGCTGGGCTTTTGTAGCTCCTTCTTGTACATAGCAATTAGGAAATGCTGTCCTCAGTAGCTTGGCACTCAGATTTTGCCAAGAAAAAACATAATGGAGATACAAGTAACTTTTCAATATATTTTGTGACATTAATGTTATTTTACATATTTGACATTCAACTACCAATACTGAAAAAAAGTTAAATTTTGTGAATTTGACAGTTCAAGACTTTAGCATAATTCTTTAAATGGTTAGGTCCCAGCTACACAGCAAAATAGAAATTTTATTTACTTATGCTGGGGACAACAGTGTTGTACCTAAGTTACTCCCAAAATGTGTTTGTGGTATAAATATCACTTATGTATGAAAACAAACAAAACAAAACACAAACAACCCAACAAAAATTATAACTTTCTTTAGGGGGAAAAAACTTGTGTTTACAAAGCATACACCTGGGGGAATTCTGCACCACTGCACATGTGTAGAATTCATGTCCCCCAGAGATTTCTTTGCTTCCCCACATAAAAATGACTTTCTGACAGAGAAGAAAAGGAAAGCTGCAGAGCAGTCAGACACCACTTCCTAGCAGTGCAGGTACATTTTTTTCAGGCACCTGGAGCAGCCAGCGGAGAGATAAATCACAGCAGGGCTGGGGATACCCCAGCCAGTGGCTCCTACCCTGAGCCAGGATCAGCTGCTAGTCCTGGCTGGGCTAGAGGCAGGAGAGGGTGTGACTTCCTCCTCCCCTGCAAGGAGTGGCTGGGGCTGTGTCAGACCCAACCCAGAAACCTGCTCCAGCTGCAGGAAGCTCAGCATCCTCCCCTGCTTCCTGCCCCCATTGCTCCTCAGCTACGGGGAAGGGGTCACTGTACAGGGAGCTGCTCCCCCATCCGCCCAACTCCCATGCATATGGACCTCCCATACCTAGATACCCCTGCCAAGTCTCATCCCATATGCCCGTATTCCCCCTAGCCTTCCATACGCGAACCCCACCCCCCTGAATCTCAACCCCTGCATCTGGAGCCCCCTGCATCCAGATCCCCAACTCTGCACTCAGACCACCACCACTGAGCTCCCTGCACTCAAACCCCCACCCTGACAAGCCCCACTCCCCTGCACCCCCACATCCAGACCCTCACACCACTGACCCTATTAGCTGCACTCAGACCCCCCCCCCACCAAGTCCCACTTTCCCAGCACCCAGATGCCCCTTCTGAGACCCCACACCCAGGCCACTTCGCTGAGCTCCAACCGCCTTCACCTGGAAGACCCTGCAGTCACATTACCCCTGCCCCTGGAACCCGCCCCGTCCCCCCGGCAAGCCTCTGTGCATCCAGATCCCCCCACACCTAGACTCTCCACTGAGCTGCCTGCACCCAGATTGTCCCACACAGAGTCCTCTCACCCCACATTGAGCCGTTCCGTACTTGGATCCTGCCTGGTTGAGCCTTCCTGTCCCACACCTGTTGTGCCTGGTGCAGAGGGGCAGGACGCCAGGATGTTTCTGGGGCATACCCAGGCCTTGTGCTGTGTCAGGGTCGGGTGCAGTCTCACCACTGAGTCCATGTCCCGGGGTTGAAGAGGCTGCAGTGTGATCTCCCACCTTCGTACAGCCAATAGCCTGTGCTCCCCACTGGCACGCTGGAGCCTCTGCATTTATTTATTGACAAATAAAACGTGCAGAATTTTAAAATATTGGGTGCAGATTTTTTGGCACAGAATGCCCTCAGGAGTAAAAACAGCAGCATGTACAGGGGCTTAAAATGCTGCAGTTGTGGAAAATGCAAAATAAACTTGTTGGATCATGCTGTCAGCTGGTAGTAATGCAGTTGAAAGTTGTTTGTTATACATGAAAGAGTCCATGACGAACACATTAGACACAGCATGATCTTGAAATGTGAGCTGGTCCTAGACCAGCAATATAAAAAAATTCTGGAGGTCATATCTAATATGTTCTGGTAATTTGAATAGATATTCCACAAGAGCTCCCTACATATATATACACAAATACAAAAAGAATGACTGCTGCAAGCAACATGTAACTGATTACAGTGCAACCCAGAGTCTATGAGTTTCCTCTTGAAATCATTCCAAAAGCAAGGATTTGGGGGGGGAGGGGGAGACAAATTTTGCTATTTCTCACAGATTAAATTCAAAGCATAAAAACTCTGTTAGCAAAATAATATCATGCTTTAGAAAACTGACTTCAGAACACACAAAAAATGACAAATTGTGAATTTGTAACAATCATGTTGATTTGTCAGAAACATTTAAGTGGGCAGTACAGTGAGCTATTGCTCTACATTTTTACTTCAGGAATCCAACTTCACATTAAGGCTTACAGTTATATAATAAAGAAAAACTTTTGGTGGTTTTATAATACTTAGTGGGCATTTCTCCATAAAACAAGATTGCCAATTATGCTGAATTATGTGGTTATGTGTCCTTAGGAGAGAACCAGAACAAAGAGGGGGTACAAATAAAGTTAGCTGGAAGTTGAAACTAGACAAATTAAGAATGGAAATAAGGCATAAATTTTAATGGTGAGAGTAATTAACCATTAGAACAATGCATCAAGGGTCCTGGTGGGTTCTCCCTTACTGACAATTTTTAATTCTAGATGGTATATTTTCTAAAAGATCTGCTGTAGGAATTATTTTAGGGACATTTTATGGCCTGTGTTACACAGAAGGTCAGACTAGATGATCACATGGTCCCTTCTGGTCTTGGAATCTATGAAAGAACAAAACGGAGATGCATTGGTACAACTTTATGGAAAGAGTTTTTACATCTTTCTCTAGCTAGTAACAGAACTCTCTTATCAAACGTACATGAAATATTGCAAAATAATTATTTGTTTTTAAATCAGATGATCAGTGGTGCTGCAGTATTTCACAAAGTAGAAAAACATTGATGACTATGCCTAACTCCTCTTGAGTGTTTCAGTTTGACTTCACATCTGGATTTTGTTATTATTTATTTCTTGCTATTCACGCCAACCATTGGCCTCTGATATAAAAATATTTTAACTTTATGGGTGAACATTGAAACCAACTCATCATGTGACTATCCACAATCAGAGAAGTTTCACGTGCTGTATTTTACAATCAAGTTTGCTCAGGCAGCAGGACTGAATAAATTTCGTAACTGGACTGGAAGCGGGTTCAAATAAAGAATGTCAGATGCCTAACTGCATGCATTTTTTCCATATAGAGTACCTACTCCATCCACCCTAATTGCTCCTAAAGGAAAAGCATGAAAGCCCATGCTGGTGCTTTATGCTTGAATAGCTGATATGGGACGGCTACAAGTTGGGTGAAAAACCTCAGGAATTTAATGTCCAGGTGACAGTTAAAGTCCTGACAGAGAGGGATGGGTTCCCAAATTATTTTCAGTAAAAGGTTGGGGGTTTATATTTCTTCCCCTATCTAGGGTCAAAAGGTGGGTGAGGTACTGCAATATGTTTTATTGAAAAAAGAAAAGGAGTACTTGTGGCACCTTAGAGACTAAAATTTATTTGAGCATAAGCTTTCATGAGCTACAGCTCACTTCATCGGATGCATCCGATGAAGTGAGCTGTAGCTCACGAAAGCTTATGCTCAAATAAATTCGTTAGTCTCTAAGGTGCCACAAGTACTCCTTTTCTTTTTGCGAATACAGACTAACACGGTTGTTACTCTGAAACATGTTTTATTGAAAGAGACAAGCTTTCGAGCCACACAGAACTCTTCTTCAGGTCTGGGAAATGTACTCCCAGAGCAGCACAGCTAAATATGGTGGAATGGACTGTTTAGCATAAGTAATCAGCACATATTCTAAGGGACCATTCAAGATAGAGTCCATGAGAACCAATAGGTCAGTTATAGAGCAATTGCTTTGTGAAAAGTGTTCATCCTAAGGTCATAGGGTGTTTTTGTTTATCATTTTCCTGTGCAAATTCATTTGAGAGCATAGGGATTGTCTGGTTTCACCAACACAGTTATTAGGGCATTTAGTGCACAGGATGTACTATACCATGTTGTGATATACCATGGTTCTTGAAAGGTGTGTTGTGGGGGAGGGTTAATCATTGAAGCAGTGGAGTTATGTCTTCACAAAGCAATCACTCTACAGCAGACCTATCAGTCTTCATCATCAAAGGAAACCTACACAACACATTCAAAAGATGAGCCTGGGAGCTTTAATTCAAAACTCTTCTAGACACTAAAAATCACAGACTGAAGAGAGACACTGGATTTATGGCTTGTTACAAAAGTCTGTAACCCACTAAGCCCCTCTTTTTGTCTTATGACTGCAGAGCTGTTAAGGGTCCACTCTCCTTTAAAACATGTGCTAACTACTTATGCTAAACAATCTGTTCCACTTGCATTTAGCCATAGGAGTACCTTTCCAGACTGAAGAAGAGCTTTATAGGGCTCAAAAACTTGTCTCTCTCACTAACAGAAGTTGGTCCAGTAAAAGATATTACCTCACCCATCTTGTCTCTCTAATATCCAAAGAGCAACAGGACTACAACTACGCTGCATGTAACAATAGAACTTACCTAGAGTCCACAGATTTGTTTTTGACAGACTAGAAAAGAACCCAAACTTCTCTATCTGGATAGAAGCCTGTTTTCTTCCTCTCCCACACCATTCCCATGATTTTACTATCCTTCTCTAGGTACAGTATAGCCAAATTACTCGGCCGATCCACTGGGCCCTTTCCTTTCCCTTTTTAGCCAGTGGCCAGCAATAATTCAGATCATAGGACCGGCGCGCCAACCAATTTCTTTTCTTTTTTTTTTTTTTTTTTTTAAAGTTTCTTACTGATTCATTGGAACCATCAGATTAAGACAAACGCAGAGACAAGGAAAATGGGCAGGGAAGGTTGAAGGGAAATAACATGAAGGTCAAGGACTATGGTGAAGAGTTTAAGTAACAGGGAAGCCAGATCTGTTCTGCAGTAGCCACACCGGCTGAACCCGTCTTGCTCTCCGCTCTAAAGCAGTGCGGCAGCACTGGACGGAGCGTCGCGTCGCGTCGCGTCCCGTCCCCCACATGCACTGAGCACCTCAGCCCGCCCCACAAGCTATTTGAAGGGGCTGAGGGCCTCCCCCCCACAGATTATCTGGAGAGAAGGAGCAGAAAAGGCCCCCTCCCTTGGGCGGGGGAGACGCTCTAGAAAGGGGAAATGCATGAGGCTGCAAGGGCTACCGTGCGCGTCGGGGGGGGGGGGGGCTACCAGCCGGGCAGGGGCTGACCGTCACCCCGGGCTGTGAGGGAGACATCCGGGAAGGGGGTGGGAATCGCAGCAGGGTGCCGCGGGGGAGGGGGGGGGATGCAAAACGTTAAGGCGGGGGCTGGCTTTTTCGGGGGGGGGAGGGGGAGATCAGCGGGGTGCCGGGCGGCGCCGCAGCCCCCGTACCTCGTCCTCTCGCCCTCACGATCCCTTTCTTCTGCAGCACGAAGGTGGAACCGTTCACCAGGCTGGAGACCACGGCCACGCTCAAGCCCACGGAGACGGCGGCGGGGCCGGGGCTCTGCGCGGCCCCTTCCGCCCCCGCGGCTGCACCCACCGGCATCCTCACGCCCGGCAGCACCGCAACGCTCGCGTCCCTCCCGCCGGCCCGGAACCGGCCGCACCAGCCACGGCTCTGCGGGACCCGCCCCGAGCCGCGCCGGCCCCCACTGCCGCGGGGCGGAGCTCAGGGGCCTCTGGCAGCCGAGCCGCCGCCGCAGTCGCTGCCGCGCCTCACGCCCTCTCCCTTCCCCCGAGGCAGCGGGGCCGGCGCCGGGTAGCCGCTCTCCCCGAGGCGGCGGCCGCCCACGCGCTCGGACCCTGGCGCCGCACTGCGCCGCGGCCCCACGGCGGGGGTAGCATTATGACATCACGCTCGCAGCCCATGGTTATGTCATGGCGTCACACAGCACTGGAATGTGGCGCGGCGTCAGCACGTCATGGTGCGGTGCGGCCGCCGAACCTCGTGACCGAGCCGGGTGCTGGAGCCACTCCTGTGGGTGCCAGAGAGCAGCTACGCCGGGAAGCTCTGTGGGTCTGGAAGAAGAGCGCTGTGTAGCTGCAGAATTTGTTCTTTTTCACCACCCGAGGTTGGTCCAGTATCAAATATTACCTCGCCCACCTTGTGTCTTTATATCCTGGGACCACCACAGCTACAACACTGTCCTCAAGAAAGCTGCATCTATACTCTGAGGTTGGTGTCAATCGCCTTAGCACCTGAACACTACTCCCCTGTTCAAAAAAGACAGTGTGTGCCTCTCCTCCTTCACAGAAGGTTGGCATAAAATGCTTGGCTAGAATTAAGGATGTTAAAGTTTTGTTTGCACACTGTAATTTTGAGG
Source organism: Dermochelys coriacea (assembly GCF_009764565.3). Lineage (NCBI taxonomy): Eukaryota > Metazoa > Chordata > Testudines > Dermochelyidae > Dermochelys > Dermochelys coriacea. The sequence continues at coordinate 123,015,679 of NC_050068.2, read as the reverse complement.
CCAGTGTAATGACACATTGATGCACCCAGGAACAGTATCCCCGATACTGTCACGGCTAACCTGGTGGCTGAACTTTGTGACTTTGTCCTGACCCATAACTATTTCACATTTGGGGACAATGTATACCTTCAAATCAGCGGCACTGCGATGGGTACCCGCATGGCCCCACAGTATGCCAACATTTTTATGGCTGACTTAGAACAATGCTTCCTCAGCTCTCGTCCCCTAATGCCCCTACTCTACTTGCGCTACATTGATGACATCTTCATCATCTGGACCCATGGAAAAGAAGCTCTTGAGGAATTCCACCATGATTTCAACAATTTCTATCCCACCATCAACCTCAGCCTGGACCAGTCCACACAAGAGATCCACTTCCTGGACACTACGGTGCTAATAAGCGATGGTCACATAAACACCACCCTATATCGGAAACCTACTGACCGCTATTCCTACCTACATGCCTCTAGCTTTCATCCAAATCATACCACTCGATCCATTGTCTACAGCCAAGCGCTACGATATAACCGCATTTGCTCCAACCCCTCAGACAGAGACAAACACCTACAAGATCTCTATCATGCATTCCTACAACTACAATACCCACCTGCTGAAGTGAAGAAACAGATTGAAAGAGCCAGAAGAGTACCCAGAAGTCACCTACTACAGGACAGGCCCAACAAAGAAAACAACAGAACGCCACTAGCCATCACCTTCAGCCCCCAACTAAAACCTCTCCAACGCATCATCAAGGATCTACAACCTATCCTGAAGGACGACCCATCACTCTCACAGATCTTGGGAGACAGACCAGTCCTTGCTTACAGACAGCCCCCCAATCTGAAGCAAATACTCACCAGCAACCACACACCACACAACAGAACCACTAACCCAGGAACCTATCCTTGCAACAAAGCCCGTTGCCAACTCTGTCCACATATCTATTCAGGGGATACCATCATAGGGCCTAATCACATCAGCCACGCTATCAGAGGCTCGTTCACCTGCGCATCTACCAATGTGATATATGCCATCATGTGCCAGCAATGCCCCTCTGCCATGTACATTGGCCAAACTGGACAGTCTCTACGTAAAAGAATGAATGGACACAAATCAGACGTCAAGAATTATAACATTCAAAAACCAGTTGGAGAACACTTCAATCTCTCTGGTCACTCGATCACAGACCTAAGAGTAGCTATACTTCAACAAAAAAGCTTCAAAAACAGACTCCAACGAGAGACTGCTGAATTGGAATTAATTTGCAAACTGGATACAATTAATTTAGGCTTGAATAGAGACTGGGAATGGATGAGTCATTACACAAAGTAAAACTATTTCCCCATGGTATTTCTCCCTCCCACCCCACCCCCCACTGTTCCTCTGATATTCTTGTTAACTGCTGGAATTAGCCTACCTTGCTTGTCACCATGAAAGGTTTTCCTCCTTTCCACCCCCCTGCTGCTGGTGATGGCTTATCTTAAGTGATCACTCTCCTTACAGTGTGTATGATAAACCCATTGTTTCATGTTCTCTGTGTGTGTGTGTGTGTGTGTGTGTGTGTGTATATAAATCTCTCCTCTGCTTTTTCCACCAAATGCATCCGATGAAGTGAGCTGTAGCTCACGAAAGCTTATGCTCTAATAAATTTGTTAGTCTCTAAGGTGCCACGGGTACTCCTTTTCTTTTTGCGAATACAGACTAACACGGCTGCTACTCTGAAACCTGATGCACCCAGGAAGTCTGACTTATGCAGTGGGACTCTCAGAATTATGACAGGTTTCAGAGTAGCAGCCGTGTTAGTCTGTATCCGCAAAAAGAAAAGGAGGACTTGTGGCACCTTAGAGACAAATTTATTTGAGCGTAAGCTTTCGTGAACTACAGCTCACTTCATCGGATGCACTGTAGCTCACAAAAGCTTATGCTCAAATAAATTTGTTAGTCTCTAAGGTGCCACAAGTACTTCTTTTCTTTTTGTTTTTTGTTTCTCTGTTCACATAACAATAGCAATCTGCACATTTTAATAAACCAGTAAGAGTATTTTTTCAATTAATGTGACATTTATTTTAAAAGAGATTGGTACACTGCAAGAAATCACATCACAAAATGCAAAGCTGTATAAAAGTTTAATGAAATAGCTAGACTTCTAGGTTAAAATTTTCCTAGTAGGCAGGATGTTTATTACTCTATGGCTTATATGTTATTCATCAGTCTTGATCAAATTTCCCATGCAAATAAATGCCCCTTTTGTATGTCATGGATTTCAACATGACAAGATATATTTTAATAACATGACTGAGACTGTCAGGTTAAATTTGGCTTTATTTTGTGCAATGCATTAGATGTCTAACATTCCTTGGCTTTAATTGGAAGTCTCTGGTCACGGTATTTGGGTCCTAGTAGACACAATATTGTGAGTGATGATGGACTGAATCTTCAGGTTTCTTCCTCAGGTCTGGTTTTATTTTGGCTACTACATTTCCTAGGTCAGGTTTTGTGTTTCTCACACCTGGGCTACAGTTCATAAAGAACCAACTATTACATTTAGTTGACAAGAAGACTGGACACACTAACATACAAACGAGTACCTTAGAAGCAAACTACATCTGACAGAATCAAACAGAATTTGCAAGAAGTATTTTTAAATACTCTTTGTCTCAAGACAGTTTCTTCTCAGATAAGGTTGAATACCTAGTAGCTATATTTCACTATGCTATAACAATTATTTCAGCCTGTCTAGAAATAAGCTTTCAGAAGCTTTTTTAAAGTTCTCCTTCTTTATGAGATTCATTCTCTCTTAAATCACAGAAATAATAATTTGCTATCTTAACTTTTCTTTTGGACTTCCTGTGCCTAATTTCAGTATTGCCAACTCCACAAGTTTGAAAATTATGAGTCAGCCCACTGCAACCATGAGATTGACCCCCAAAATCATGAGATTAAATAGTATTTTGACATATCATCCGCTTTTTCTTAATTGTCTCTGCCCACCCCAATATGTGCTTGATAATGACAGTGTCTTTCAGTTACATAGCAAGTAAGGTGATTTTGGCTTACATCCCAGGAGCTCTCACTAGAGGACCTGTGACAGAATGTACCCCTGTACTCACATCCTACTATTGAAATAATCATTGTACAAAATATGCCTTCTAAGATATCATTTGAGAACTCATAATTTGCTGGTCTCTATGGTCCTGATAAAATGGGTGGCAATATTGTATGTGAAGTTAAAAGATTCCACTGTATGGTGTTATTAACACATGCTCCAAACTGAGGTTGGGAAACAGGTCTGTCTCAGACAAAGAAATGTGTGCTCTTTTTAATTTGCATTTAAGCAATAAACAGAATCATTAAGCAGCAATAAACAGAATCATTAAGCAGGAAGGGAAACAAAGGAATCTAAATAAAGGAGAGAAAAAAGCAATACGGTACATCTTTCCACATAGACCTTTTGTCTCCTGATACCCATCTGGAAATGTTTTTTCAAGAGGGCAACTGAAATTATAAAAAAGGAGGAACAAACACCCCACAGCACCCGCCTCCTCTCTCTGCCAATCAATTCACTGCACCTGAAGGGACAAAATAAGTAGCCATTGGACTGGAGAAGGAGTCCTGACCTAAAAAGTTTGGTCAGTAAGACTGCTGAAAGCATGTGGCGAGAAAACAAAGTGCTAAATTCAAAGCAAAGTTAAGTTAGACTCCAGTTGCATTTTATCTTTATTTTTTTTGTAATCATTTCTGACTTTTATGCCTTATTACCTGTACTCAAAATCTATCTCTTTACAAATAATAAACTTGTTTTATCCAGTGTGTTTAAATTGAAGTTTCAGGAAAACTCCATTTGGGGTGACAAGTTGTCTGCATATCTTTTCCATTAAAGAAATAATGGACTTTATATAATCTGTACTGTCCAGGAGAGGGCTGGGCAGTACAGGATATACATTTCTGGGGGGAAATCTAAGACTGGGGGTGTGTTGGGGGTCACCCTGCAGTATAACCAAGGCTGGTGAGAGCCAGAATGTAATCCAGCTGGGGCTGGCAGGTTGCAGTTACTGACAAACACTTGTATGCTGGAATGCTGTTTGTGAGTGGCCCAGATGGGCTGCACTGCACCTTTTAAGCCATGGGGGGAGGACAGTGTATAGGCACAATGGATATTAAGTTCAATAGGGAGTTTGTGGGAGCATATGCTATTGAAAAGGAGTAATGGGTGCAGAAAGGAGCCCTTGAAATGTCCCTTGACTTTTTTTAAATGCTAACTATGCACAGACTCCACTACAATGAAATGAGCTCCACTCCTCAGACAGCAGAATGACTGAAGTGAGTTGCTCCCTTTTATATATGGGTTCCAGCTGGAGCATGTCCAGCAGAGACAAGGGAGCATGGCCTCTTAGGCCCCAGAGTGTGATTAACAGCTGCTGACCCAGTGCAGGGCTGGTACACCCCATCACAACACCCTAAACGCTATTGTAATAATCTTTGTACAAAGTATGCCTTGTGAGGTGTCATTTGAAAACTTATAACTTGCTGATCAGTAATATGTGTGTAGCACCATTATGGTATAAATTATAAATTCCCCCCTGTATGATGTTAAAAATACATGTTCAGACTCACATAGCACCAAGCTGGTCAAACAGACCTGCCCAGAACAAAGGAATGTGTGTTTGCCTTCATTTGAATTTAAGCAAACAGAGTCATCAAGCAGAAAAGGGAAAGGGAGGAAACAAAAGGAAACCTGCATGTGAAAAAACCCATCAGGGAACATCCTTCCACACAGACCCTCTTTGTCTTCTTGTTCTCGGACGGAAATGTTTTTCAAGAGGGGGACTGAAACGACAAAAAGGAGGGGCAAGAACCCCAAAAGACCCTTCCTCTCTCTCCCTGTTCATCTCACTCTTTGCACCTGAGAAAGCAAAAGAAGCAGCCACTGGACTCTGGGAGAGGAGTCCAGACCTGAAGAGTCTGGTTAGTAATACTGTTGGAAGCATGTGGCTAGAAACTTCGCTTTAAATCTAAATAGTTTGTTAGGCACTAGAAAGCATTTAATCTTTATTTTTCTTGTAGCCATTTCTGACTCTTTTGCCTCATTGTGTGTGTTCACTTAAAATCTCTCTTTGTAGTTAATAAACTTGTTTTATTGTTTTATCTAATCCAGTGTGTTTAAGTTAAAAGTGTGCAGATAAATCTATTTAAGATAATAAGCTGCTGAATATTATCCCCTTAAAGGAATAACTAACAGTATATTTGGACGGTCCGGGAGAGAGCTGGGCAGCACAAGACATACATATCTGGGGGGAAATCTGAGACTTGGAGTGTTTTGGGGTCACTCTGCAATATAACCAAGGCTAGTAAAAGCCAGAGTGTAACCCAAGTAAGGTTGTCAGGCTGTGGTTACACAGAGACACTCAGGGTGTGGCTTGCATGCTGGAAAGCTATTTGTGAGCAGCTCAGGTGGGAGCTACTGTGAAAAGGCATTGTAAGGTATGCAAGGTTGCAGGACAGGGGTGACAGCCTCTCACTGGTCTAGATGGCCAGTATGTCATACATCTCTATAAGAGATACCTCCCAATACCCTCTCCATCAGACACACACCCACTGTACACCCTCACCAGAGTAATGTCCATCCCCTACAAACATTCTCACATCACCATATCCCCAGTTCACCCTACCTGCCACACCTAGTGTTGGATTTTATGGTGCCACAAAAAAAATTACAATACTCCTCACTGAGGAAGAAAATATTTGAACATGCGACAATTGTGATACACTCTGTAACTGCTTGGTTTGTAGAAGATACAAAGAAAAATATTCAGGAGAATGTTGTTGCCAAACAAAAAAGACAACTGTGCAAATGTACAGCGAGTGTTTACTTTTTTGTGGAAAAAAATGGTAATTGAATGATCTTCCTGATTTGACTGATTTGCAGTGAAGCAGTGTTTTAGATATAAGTGTTATTTTGCATGTTGAGTCATCAGCCTGTGAAATCACAGACATTATTGGACAGGAAACGAGAAAAAAAAATCCTTGTGATGAAGTTATTGCTTCAGTAGCCAAAATTTCTGTATTCATAGACAAATCAACAATAGTAGCTTTGAAATCAGGCTTGATTCTCTATATATGCACAGTTATTCATTCCAAGGCTGTTCAGTTTTTTCTTGACTTAATTTAATTAGGTGGAAGTGATGCAGAGATGATTGTTAAGGAGGTCAAAGCTTGTTTAGCAAAACATGCTTTCTGCAATGAATATTTGATTAAGAATTTTATTGATGTATTCAGTGATTGTGCTAGCATTCTGGTGAGGATAAAAAATGGAGTGCTGACTAGTTTAACCAAGGTTTCAGAGTAGCAGCCGTGTAAGTCTGTATCCGCAAAAAGAAAAGGAGTACTTGTGGCACCTTAGAGACTAACAAATTTATTTGAGCATAAGCTTTCTCACAAAAGCTTTGCATCCGATGAAGTGAGCTGTAGCTCACGAAAGCTTATGCTCTAATAAATTTGTTAGTCTCTAAGGTGCCACAAGTACTCCTTTTCTTTTTACTGTAAGGAGAGTGATCACTTAAGATGAGCCATCACCAGCAGGAGTGGGGGGAAGGAGGAAAACCTTTCATGGTGACAAGCAAGGTGGGCCATTTCCAGCAGTTAACAAGAATGTCTGAGGAACAGTGGGGGGGGGGGAGAAATAACATGGGGAAATAGAAAAGGAGTACTTGTGGCACCTTAGAGACTAACAAATTTATTAGAGCATGAGCTCTAATAATGCATCCGATGAAGTGAGCTGTAGTTCACGAAAGCTTATGCTCTAATAAATTTGTTAGTCTCTAAGGTGCCACAAGTACTCCTTTTCTTTTTGCGAATACAGACTAACACGGCTGCTACTCTGAAACATGGGGAAATAGTTTTACTTTGTGTAATGACTCATCCACTCCCAGACTCTCTTCAAGCCTAAATTAATTGTATCCAGTTTGCAAATTAATTCCAATTCAGCAGTCTCTCGCTGGAGTCTGTTTTTGAAGTTTTTTTGTTGAAGGATAGCCACTCTCAGGTCTGTAATTGAGTGACCGGAGAGATTGAAATGTTTTCCGACTGGTTTTTGAATGTTATAATTCTTGACATCTGATTTGTGTCCATTTATTCTTTTACGTAGAGACTGTCCAGTTTGACCAATGTACATGGCAGAGGGGCATTGCTGGCACATGATGGCATATATCACATTGGTAGATGCGCAGGTGAATGAGCCTCTGATATCCACCCCACCCCCCACTGTTTCTCAGATGTTCTTGTTAACTGCTGGAAATGGCCCACCTTGCTTGTCACCAGGAAAGATTTTCCTCCTTCCCCCCCCCTTGCTGGTGATGGCTCATCTTAAGCGATCACTCTCCTTACAGTGTGTATAATAAAACCCATTGTTTCATGTTCTCTGTGTGTGTATATATAAATCTCCCCACTGTATTTTCCACCGAATGCATCCGATGAAGTGAGCTGTAGCTCACGAAAGCTTATGCTCAAATAAATTTGTTAGTCTCTAAGGTGCCACAAGTACTCCTTTTCTTTTTGCGAATACAGACTAACATGGCTGCTACTCTGAAACCTGTTTAGGTACTGTAAAGCATAGAGACAACTGTACATTATTTTTGAGTCTCCAAAAAAAAACCCTACATAAATAAATTACAGTGATTTGAACATGTATATGTGCATATTTATTTGTTTTCCCCAAAGTTAATTTAAAGTTAAGTTAAAAGTATTTTAGGAAAAATTGTCAGAGTGGCCACCAGCAAGAGTTGGTAGCCGCACTCTGAGGCCACCAAAAATTTGTTGTGAGAACCGCTGGCATAGACAATAAAGAATGTGGTGTATGTCTATAGCATCTTTCAGGTCTGGACTAGAAATGTATGTTACTGTTTTTCTTGTCAAAATCATGGGTTTTGGCATTTCTTGTTTTTAGGACTCGAGCACTATAAGTTTATTAAATCAAGTTCTTTTTGGAGCTTACATAGGCAACATGTTCCATTCTCTGGAATCAAAGGCAAAATGTCCCACACTCCACTTTCATTCTCAAACTCCATTCTTAAAGAGGCAGCTCCCCTTAACAAAAATACAAACACTACAAATACAACAGTAAAACAAATGTTAACACAACATCGACATTCATTTCTAAATATAATATTTTGCAATATAAAATCATTCCAATCATTACTCCAGGGTTCTTACACCAATTCTCATATTTATTGTTTCCCCACTCACATAGGTCATCACCAGCATTTGGCCCCACAACCTTCAGAGCCAAAGTACAGACCTCTTGCACTTCCTCAGTACCTGAGGAGAGAGAAAACCTATTATTGTCTATGTAGACAGGGTGGCGCGTGAATCCCACATTTGGGGAGGCTAGGCATGAGCACTGGAAGCTCCCTAGAAGAGGGAGGCCCGCCCCCACTCAGTCTCTTCCCCCGAGGACTTGCCCACACTTCACTACTGCTCTGCCCCAGGCCGTTGCTCCCGTTCCACCCCCTCTCCCAAGGCCCTCCTACCCCCCGCTTATGCCTCTTCACTAGATACAAAATTTATATCCGCAGATGCGGATATTTTCAGATATCCGTGGAGCTGCAGGGCTCTACTGGGAACCGCAGTGGCAAAAGCAGCAGCACGTTGGGCTGCCACTCCCAGGATCCATTGCCCCACATGGGCAGCTCCTCTGGCATGACTGTACCGCCCCCTAGCCCCACCCACTGGGGTGGGCACCAGGCTCACCAACAAATGTCCTTGGTCACACTAGTGTGTGCAAGCAGCTTGCACACTCCCGGACAGGAGCCCTGTCTTTGCAGTGATGTGTGTCTCCTGTCTGGGAGCGTGCAAGCCATTTGCACACACTAGCGTGACTAGGGACAGCTGCTGGTGAACCTGGTGCCTGCCTCAGTGGGCAGTGCTGGGGGCAGTACTGAATGCAGGGTGCTAGCTCCTGGGAGCAGTAGCCCAATGTGCTGCTGCTTTTGCCACTGCGGTTCCCAGTAGAGCCTTGCAGATGTGGGTTGTGCTTGAGGGAAGGGGAGGAGCAGGGATGGGAAGAGGGGGAGCGAGGGTGGGGCTCGGGGGAAGAGGCAGAGCAGGGGCGGGAGGAGGAGCAGTGCAGCCGCAGCCCTGGGACGGAACATAGGTGGAGTCATGGGGTGGAGTGTGGGCAGGGCCAAAGGGTGGAGCATGGTTGGGGCCACAGTCCCAGCACCCTTTCAGCAGCGGCGTGCCAAAGGCAGCAGGCTGGCGTGCCTCCAGAGGCCCTTCCACTGAGAGGGAGAGGAAGTGACAGGTGGAGAAAAAGAGGGGGATGGCTGTGGGACAGAAGCAGGTGGGGGGAGATGGGGAGAGAGATGGAAAGAAACAGAGGGTCTGTGACTAAACAGAGAAACGGGCGAGGGGATGGGGCAACCTGGAAACCAGGACAGTGAGAAACCAGGAGTGAGTGGAGAGACTGACGTTGAGTAGGACAGATAGACAGGTAGGCAGGAGGGGGTCCCGTCAGTTTAAAGCTGGGTGGTCAAGTCAGTCCGTGTTTGATGGTGTGTTTCTGAGCACCTGTTTTTGTTTGTTCCTGAGCATCAGTTCCAGTGGTCTCCAGTCATAGATTTATATTATCCTGAAGATCTGGAACCATAGAACCAAAGGTCCTTCAGACCTGGTCTGGTCTAATATGCACCACTGGAGTCAAGTACATCTCTTCAGAAAGTCACGAGAGGTGTTTGAGGGTCAAAAACTGACGTGGGTCTTAGACAGTACCCAGTGAATGATTTGAGGAAAGGGGAACCTTGAACTAAACAAATAAGAAATAATAACCTATAAGGTAATAGCCTATGCATACAGAGAGAAAAATCAATTTCTTTATTTAGAGGGTTATATTTAGTTACGTACGCTTAATAGTAATTTATAGTGTGTATATGTGAACTCTTTTTATTATATATATATATTCTTTGTCTGTTTAATGATATTTTAAGTAGATGGAAACCAGTTTTGTTTGTTCCTGTTTAAATAAAATCCCCCATTATGATGTTGTTCTTTTCTTTTCTTTTCTTTTCTTTTCTTTTCTTTTGACAACTAGTTGTATTATCTTGGCTACCATTAAATAACCTTTTAATCATGGTATCACAAACACACACACACACACACACACACACAGATCTCCCGTGCCGGGTAACTTATACCACTACTGTGTTATTTGGGCCATTACTAAATCTTGGTTGGTGGTTTTGTGACTGGGTGATCCTCAGATGTATTTCAAATTATAACACAATAATAACCCCAATCTGAGAGATTTGTTCACAGTTACACAATCATTTGTGAGACAACATTGTAACTCTGGGCATCAGGATTCTTGGTTTCTTTTTCCTGTTCCTGGGAGCAGATTGTTACATACAGCATAGGCAAATGTAACAGTATTCCTATTTGTGTCATCTGTGGGGACTGGACCTCTGGATGTAAAAGCATGAATTTCTGCCATTGAACTAAAGTACCAGATAAGGAAATATTAGCAGAATAATAAACCTCTATGTGTGGTCTAGCTGCTAGAGGGTGGCATAGAGCCACATAATGGATTACTGGAACACCTAGTTTGTGGCAAAGTGGATGAGAGTTGGCTCTGTTATGTTAGAAACCTGGATTTTGTTTCCAGCTCTGCCTTACATGACTTTGTACAAGCACTCAGTTACCTTAACTGTGAAATGAGTGAATTATAGTTAACCCCTAAATCTGATGTATTAATCCTTACTTAATAATCAGGTTTAAGCATATAGAAGGATTAACAATAGCCAGTGGAAGAGCTGGGACTAGAATTTATGGTCTCTAGGCTTGCAGAGTAGTGCAACTTGCTCTGTATAACAGTGAATTGTGGGGGGCTCATGTACTTTATTTTGCATCCCAAAATTGCATGATAATTTTCTTGTCATCACAAGACTGTATGCAGCAGGAGCCAAAATTGTGTCACTTGCAATACAATTGTGAGAGTTGGCAAAACTGTCATTTTAACTGCTGATTGTTATTTGTTGCCTACTTGGCTGTTGCTATAATCTCTCTCTCGGTGCTGGTGTTCCAGTATTGTGTAGGCTCCTTTATTCTTGTTCTTCATTCCCTTTTTTTTTTTAAAGCATTTCTGAGTCTTTAAGGACTTGCTTAAATTTTTCTGACTGTTTACATTTGCTTACTGGTGTTGTTTTGATGAGTTAAAACTATATGTTCTTGCTAATCTTTTTTTATTGATTCTTGAATTACTGACATGCTGTATGTCACCCTCCTTTGTCTTGTCCAAATAGTCTGTTTCATAATAGTTTGGACAAGAACAATTATTGAATTGTAAACAGGGCCATGTGACCCTCTAGCACTTTTGCCAAGAATTTAAAAATTGTAATTTTCTAGGCTTTTTCTTGGAGATGAACCAAAACCAGCATCTCAAATCCAAACATCTTCAGATTTCAGGCAGGTCGGGGTGGAATTTGAATCCAAAAATCTAAACCTGCCCTACAAATTTAGTTCTGGATTTTGAGATATCCTTTCCAGTTATGGTTCAGGTACAATGTGAGAACAGCCATTCTTAACAAGAGAACAAGTCTTCCAACAGATCATGGACCCGGGGTGCTGGAACAATTTGTATATTGGGGGCGCAGAGAGCCATTGAACCAAATTGTAAACTCTGTATATAATGGAAACCATTTCAAGACAGGAGGTGCGGCAGCACCCCCAGTTCCAGCACCTCTGACAAGACCAGCTGAGTCACCACACTAGTTTCCAGCATCTGGGGCCTAAGTCTTGAAAGGAAGACTTTTTGATACCATTGAATCTGAAATCAAACTCTAGTCCTTGTTCTGGCTGATATACATACTTTAGCCCAAACTTAATCCATTTATCTCGCTGTTTCCCTGTAATTATTGTTTGTTATAACAGGATAATACACTCTTAGTTATACAAGACACATTTTTGCTACAAGATTGCCTGCTGAAAACTCTTAGGCAACACAAATTCATTTTAATTCCTGACATTTCAGAAGTTTGGCAATTGTGCTAACGTTGTCAAAATAAATGAACAGGTACATATTGTGAAGCAGTATTTTTATGTTAGTTCAGTAATCTGGTACAGATAGTTTACTGTATATTACTTAAATTTAATCTGTGACTGTTTAGTCTGTGGAGATTGCAATTAAATATATATTCCATATTATTTAATTTCTCTTGTCAATGCCAGTCTGAGTAGGTGTGTAAAGCAGCCCCTTCCTGCGAGCCCTCCTGTGACACGCCAAAACACGGCTACCTCAATTTCTCTTTCATCCATCCACACAAGGGATAGTGTCTCTCTTGGTGGAAAAGTCAAACCATTTTATTAATATAAAGGCCCACAGTCCATAGCAAATTCCCCAAACAAAACAAGGTTACAATGGTCTTGAATCCCTTTCAAAGGTCACCATTCCCAGTTTACCCACCTGAGAGACATTAGCCACTCTGTCTCAGTCCCTTTAGCCCCTGTTCCCAGGCCCCAATCTCAAGGTCTCCCACCTCAGGAAAAAAATAGCATGTGATCCTGTATTCAAAGCTGTCTTCTAATGTGTATGCACAAGGAAGGCAAAATTAAATTGCACAGTGAATTCTGGCATTTCCTAACTTTTGAGTGCTTGATTCTGCAATGTTAGTGATCTATTAATTCAGTTTTATTGTATGTAATAAAAATGTAGATTACATTATGAATAACACTATGCCAAGATACCCATAGTTAGAGGGACTTTGTCAGACCTATCTGTATATATTTTTCTTGGTTAGAAAGAGCATCCAAAGTATAAATTGTAGATTCTCTTATTTTATGTTCTCAAGAGATTCCAGAAGAGATTACATTTTGAAAGTAACTAATCTTTAGAAAGCAAAGCTATTGCAGGAATATCTATTTCCACCCCAGAGAGAATCTTCTATAATGCGCCAAATGTAGTTGTTCTATTGCAATGTCTATTATTACTGCATCCAGGAAAATATCAGTGATGAGATTTTCTCACACAATGAAACAGGTGATGAGATTTCTTCTGAGAAGGGAGAAGAACGCATTAATGGCATAGTGTTGATATCCAGTAAGCACTCTCAGGATCCAACACAGAAGTACTAACATCAGCAGTAATGCAAGGGAAAGTTACCCATCTAGTGATCTAGCAGATAGCAGGATGTCAATTTTCTTCTAGAAAGATTTGTCTCACAGAAAGAGAGGTTTTAATCTTTTAGGGTACAAAGGATTTTACTGGCTACAGTACAGGTCTGTTTAGAATGTAGAGGTTTCATGCAAGTGACCAAGGAAGTCCTGATTAAGCAGTCACACACAGGGATTTTACAAACCAGGCAGGAAAAGAAGCATGCAATGTTAGCCCTCTGAGACAACAACAGCTGAAAACTAGTGCCACAGTATGAAGTTAATGGGACAAATTCTGGTTCTATTGAAGTCAGTGTAGTGAGTCTGATTATACATTAGTGTAACTGAGAATAGAATTTGGCCCAGTGAGTGAGTGTACATCCATGAGCCAAGAGTACAAGAGAGATTTTCTGGAGGATAACACTTATTAAATATATTTATTATTTTTAGGCCTAGCTAATAGGAAGATTCAGTAAGAGTAACAGTGAAATGGCTGCTACAGAATTTGTGTCACTCAAGTAACTTCCCTCACTAACTCTGAAAATCAGAGGAAATGCTGAACATGCCTGGAAATGGTTCAAACAGCATTTTGAGTTCAAACCATATGAAAGCCACAGGGACAAACAAACTGAAGGTTGAGGAAAAGATTGCTCTGCTCTGAACAGTGGTGGGCACAGAAGCACTGGATGTCTGCAATGCATTCCATACAGATAGGGAAAGAGAGGAAAGCATTGCAGAAATAATGAAAATGTTTGAGGATCATTGCATCCTTAGAAAAAGTGTTATTTTTGAAAGATATGTTCAGGATTAGAACATAGAATGAAGGGGAAACAATAGAGGAGTTTGGCACAGACTTAAAACTAAAAAGTCATTCCTGTGAATATGGAATATTTAAAGACTCTCTCATTAAAGACCCGATTGTCCTGGGGTGTAATACAAGTCTGTGAGTAGTTACTAAGGGAGATGGATCTGGCAATATAAAGGGCAATATGTATATGCCAAGCAGCAGAACAAACAAACACAAATAAAAAGTCTAGAAAAAGGCACCAGGCTCATGACTGTGAGTACTATAGCTAAACCATCAAAAGAAAAGTTCACAGAAATTAAATTGTCCAAGGACAGAAACATGGAAAGCAGGAAACAATGCCAGTGATGTGGCAACCAGCATGAGTATAGGAAATGCCCAGCATTCAGGCAAATATGTAGGAACTGTAACAAACCCAATTATTATGCTAAAATGTTCAGAGAAAGCATAACAGTAGATGTATTACGTGCAGAAAGGGAACCTCAAGTGAAGAGAAAAGGAGTACTTGTGGCACCTTAGAGACTAACAAATTTATTAGAGCATAAGCTTTCGTGAGCTACAGCTCACTTCATCGGATGCACGAAAGCTTATGCTCTAATAAATTTGTTAGTCTCTAAGGTGCCACAAGTACTCCTTTTCTTTTTGCGAATACAGACTAACACGGCTGCTACTCTGAAACCTGTCAAGTGAAGAGGAAGAGCTGTTCTTAAGCACAATAATGGAAGAGGCTGAGATTCCACAACCCCCCTGGGCAATTTATTCCAGTGCTTAATCACCCTGATAGTTAGGAAGTTTTTCCTAGTGTCTAACCTAAACCTCCCGTGCTGCAATTTAAGCCCATTGCTTCTTGTCCTATCCTCAAAGGTTAAGGGGAACAATTTTTCACCCTCCTCCTTGTAACAACCTTTTATGTACTTGAAAACTGTTATCATGCCCCTCCCCTCAGTTGTTTCTTCTCTAGACTAATCAAACCCATTTTTTTCAATCTTCCCTCATAGGTCGTGTTTTCTAGACCTTTAATCATTTTTGTTGCTCTCCTCTGGACTTTCTCCAATTTGTCCACATCTTTCTGGAAATGTGGCACCCAGAACTGGACACAATATTCCAGGTGAGACCTTACCAGTGTGAAGTAGAGCAGTCGAATTACTTCTTGGGTCTTGCTTACAACATTCCTGCTAATACATCCCAGAATGATGTTCGCTTTTTTTGCAACAGCATTACACTGTTGACTCATATTTAGCTTGTGATCCACTATGACTCCCTGATCCCTTTCCTCAGTACACCTTCCTAGGCAGACATTTCCCATTTTGTATGTGTAGAACTGATTGTGCCTTCCCAAGTGGAGACTTTGCATTTGTCCTATTGAATTTCATCCTATTTACTTTAGACCATTTCTCCAGTTTGTCCAGATCATTTTGATTTTAATCCTATCCTCCAAAGCAGTTGCAACCTCTCCCGGCTTGTATCGTCCACAAACTTTATAAGTATACTCTCTATGCCATTATCTAAATCACAGGGGTCCCCACCACTGGAAGGACCCTTTTTCTGTCTGATTTCATGGTATTCTCTTGCACTCCATACTCTGTCTTTGAGGGCCATGAGTTTCTTGTATCAAATGCATACATATGCCACCTGCCCACAAGACAGGTAATACTTGCTGCATTCAGTGCAATAAACTTGATAGTGCCTTCTCTGCTGCTGGACTTCTGCCAGTATTTTTACTTTTGCAGGGTTTTGTGTGTGAGTGTGTGCGCGCGCTTGTTTGTTTTCCTTTAGTGGCAGTTATTGGCCGAAGTTTAGAAAATGTTTATTGGATGTATTTCACTCTCACATGCCTCTCTAATCTCCCTGGCAAAACTCCCATTTGCTGCTCTTGATATCGCTTATGAGATGACTTTTTAACCCACTGATCTCCTTGTGTTAGCCTCATTCCCTCCTCAAGGGATACAAAAGGATTAGGGATCAAAGGATGGCAGGCTACCACCTGTTATGAAACTCTCAGCCTTGCCTAGCAGGCCACTAAGCTCAGCACACAGCCCCCACACACCCCACCGACAGACCACCTATAAACTTCAATCCAGCAGGCACATGGCAAGCAAGCATACAACAACAAACTGACAACTAATTCACCCAAAGGGTCACATAGTCACTCCTCCTTCACCTGGAGAATTCCCTTGCAAAACCTCCCTGTTTGCTAGTTCCCGTTTGGTAGTTTTTCCCCCCAAAAAAGTGACTAAGGCCAGGTCTACACTATCACTTATGTCAGCTAAACTGTGGAAAAAAACATCTCCCTGAGCAACATAAGTTTCACTGGCATAAGTGGTGATGTGCACAGCACTATGTCACTGGGAGAGCTTCTCCTGCCAACATAGCTACTACGGCTCCTTGGGGGTGGTTTAATTATGTCAATGGGAGAGCTGTCTCACAAGAGATTTTACAGAGGTGCAGCTGCATCAGTACAGCTGTGCTGCTGTAAGCTCTCTAGTGTAGACATTGTTTAAACAGTGTGACAACAGACAGATAGGAAAGAGGAACTGAAGGAAGAGACAAGGTTGGGATGGGGGCCAGTCAGAGGGCAGACAGTATGGTGAGAGAAGAAGGGAGTCAAATGTACAGTAGATGAAAGAGTGGTTGAAGGTGGCAGACCATTGAGCTGACAAAGGTAAGTGAAGAAAGGAGAGGAATGAGGGCTGCAGAGAGGCTGGTGGACTGGAGATAATAGAAGAAGTGAGTGATAGGGCAAAGCAGGAAAGACTAAGATGCTGAAGGTCTGCAAGTGATGAGAGAGGAAATTCTGGGATCAAGATAACAGAGTTGGGAATGCACTACACAGGGCAGGATTTGGCCCTGAGATCATAGGGTGACAAGATGTCACAGAGATTAATTTAGCCTCTGTTACTGAAAAGAGTAAAGGTAAGTCAGTATTGCAAATATCACCTTGTTTTTACCAGTTACAAAGTTAGATGTCAGCAGATAATATATAACATTATATGTGAAGATGTTCAGAGATTTTCAAAAGTACAAGAGAAGATTGTTGGCTCAGAAAAATCTCCCATGACTGTAGTAATAGTTATTTTTTTGAAGTCCCAGAGTTTTAATTCTCATGCATGCAAAGCCTTAGAGTTAATAAAGGACATCTAATTGTTTGTTAGCTTTTACTTAGGAATAGGAAAATGAAATAAGTGTGCTCCATACTACACATCATTTTTGTTGTTTTGTTTTTTAAAATTGATGGTTTCTCTATCTGTCTGTCTTAGGGTTTTCTATATTGCTCACCACTGTAGTATCTTCCCAGGAACATTAGTCCAGCTTAGAATATTTGCACTAATTTTAGTTATATTATTTTATGCTGATTATGGCTCTGATTCAGCAAGATACTTAAACAAGTGCTTTACCTTTGACTGTGTGAACAGTCACATATGCGTACAGTTAGGCATGTGCTTATATACCTTGCTGAATTGAGGCCTGTGAGAGTCATACTCCTTCTGCCCTCACCTTTGCAGTCATTCTCTATTAATGTTGACATGCTCAGTAATGGTAGAGCAAAAGAATGCCTTAGGTTTCTTGGTCATTTCTTCAATCCCCTTAAAAGGCAGTATTATGTAACAGTTTGTTTCTTTAAAAACATTTCTACTAGGGAATAGTCAGAATAAATGTTGGATAAGGAAGTAGCAGACCAGGTTCACTACACTGCATTGTACTGAATATGCCCCCAGCCCATTGCTTTGTTGTTTGCTTTAGAGAAAGAGTTTACAGATTGTGTATTGCTCCCACTAGGTGGAGCTCCCACACACAGAAAATGGGAGTGCTGCTAAACCACCACAATACAGTAACAAAGAGCAACAATATGTTCAATTCATGCAATGCATTTTTTTGGGGCTCTCTGACTTATTTCATTGCTTTACAATCTTTTACATTTTCTATTAGCTGCTGTAAAATCTAGTAGTTAAAATCAACATGATCAGCTACTGACAACCAAGTGGGTGCTTTTATCTTTCAGGTTAGTTGCAGCCCTACAGCTGCCTGGATTGTATCATTACTTACACAGCACTTAACTTGATTGTGTAAATAACCCATCTGAATGACCTTAGCTGGTTCATTCAAGGGCAAGCATCTCAGAAAGCTCAGTAGTTGCTCAAAGATGCAGACACATCCTGCACAATGTGCCAGATATGTGACTTTAAGAGCATGCAGTAACCAAAAGGAACATTTTACAGGTATTCTTCTCTTTTATAAAGCTAACTTAAAATTCTGTAAAGACAATGAGGAGTCCTTGTGGCACCTTAGAGACTAACAAATTTATTTGGGCATAAGCTTTCGTGGGCTAGAACCCACTTCATCAGATGCATGGAATGGAAAATACAGTAGCAGGTATATATATACATAGTACATGAAAAAATGGGAGTTGTCTTACCAAGTGGGGGTGTCAGTCTAATGAGACCATTCAATTAACAGTAGAATACCAAGGGAGGAAAAATCACTTTTATAGTGGTAATGCGGGTGGCCCATTTCAAACAGTTGACAAAAAGGTGTGAGTAACAGTTGGGGGAAATTAGTATGGTAAAATTAGGTTTTGTAATGACCCATCCACTCCCAGTCTTTATTCAGGCCTAATTTGATGATGTCCAGTTCGCAAATTAATTCCAGTTCTGCAGTTTCAAGTTGGAGTCTGTTTTTGAAGTTTCAGCAGGAATGCGACGGGTACCCGCATGGCCCCACAGTATGCCAACATTTTTATGGATGATTTAGAAAAACGCTTCCTCAGCTCTCGTCCCCTAGCACCTCTACTCTACTTGCAATACATTGATGACATCTTCAGCATCTGGACCCATGGGAAGGAGGCCCTTGAGGAATTCTACCAGGATTTCAACAATTTCCACCTCACCATCAACCTCAGCCTGGACCAGTCCACACAAGAGATCCACTTCCTAGACACTACAGTGCTAATAAGCAATGGTCACATAAACACCACCTTATACTGGAAACATACTGACCACTATACTTACCTACATGCCTCCAGCTTTCGTCCAGACCACATCACATGATCCATTGTCTACTGCCAAGCTCTACGAAACAACCGCATTTGCTCTAATCCCTCAGACAGAGACAACACCTACAGGATCTCTATCAAGCGTTCTTAAAACTACAATACCCACCTGGTGAAGTTAAGAAACAGATTGACAGAGCTAGAAGGGTACCCAGAAGTCACCTACCAACAAAGGAAGTAATAGAACGACACTAGCCATCACCTTCAGCCCCCAACTAAAACCTCTCCAGCGCGTCATCAAGGATCTACAACCTATCCTGAAGGACAATCCCTTACTCTCACAGACCTTGGCCACAGGCCAGTCCTCGCTTACATACAGCCCTGCAACGTGAAACAAAAACTCACCAGCAACCACATGCCACACAACAAAAACACTAACCCGGGAACCAAACCCTGCAACAAAGCCTGGTGCCAAGTCTGTCCACATATCTATTCAAGGGACACCATTATAGGACCTAACCACATCAGTCACACCGTCAGGGGCTTGTTCACCTACACATCTACAAATGTGATATATGCCATCATGTGCCAGCAATGCCCCTCTGCCATGTACCTTGGCCAAACCGGACAGTCTCTATGCAAAAGAATAAATGGACACAAATCTGACATCAGTAATTACAACATTCAAAAACCAGTAGTAGAACACTTCAGCCTCCCTGGTCATTCAATAACAGAGTTAAAAGTGGCAATTCTTCAACAAAAACACTTCAAAAACAGACTGACATGAAACTGCAGAACTGGAATTAATTTGCAAACTGGACACCATCAAATTAGACCTGAATAAAGACTGGGATTGGAAGGGTCATTACAAAACCTAATTTTAGCATACTAATTTCCTCCTACTCTTACTCACACCTTCTTGTCAACTGTTTGAAATGGGTCATTATCACTACAAAAGTGATTTTTCCTCCCTTGGTATTTTACTGTTAATTGAATTGTTTCATTAGACTGACCCCCCCACTTGGTAAGGCAACTCCCATCTTTTCATGTACTATGTATATATATATACACACCTGCTATTCTATTTTCCACTCCATGCATCTGACAAAGTGGGTTCTAGCCCACGAAAGCTTACGCCGAAATACATTTGTTAGTCTCTAAGGTGCCACAAGGACTCCTTGTTGTTTTTGCTGACACAGACGAACATGGCTACCACTCTTAAACTTAAAATACTGTAATTTTACAGCTAAAGTTAGAGATGACCCTGCCTACTCACAGATTTAATTTGTAAACTATTCCAGGAAGACTTGTTTATACCTCCTGCTCCTGCCCATAAATTTACCTCCCACATTAATAGCACGGGGGAGGGGGATGGACAGGATGAGGAATGTATCTAGAAGTCTGTGTGATTTTGATTATCCTGCAGGTCTAACATATTTTAATGCTATGCAGAACTTTGAAAATGAAGAACACTATCTGACTGTCACGTATTATCCTCATCATCCCATTTAATTGATGAAACTTGGGGATGTGGCCCACAAAACCTGCGTAGCCCCAAATATATAGGAATACACATTCCAGACCCAAAGAGATATCCCTGCTCTGTTTCTGCACTCCTACTGCTCTGGAAGTCATTTATATGATGGTGATGGAGCCTTCATCATTCAAATTGCATATTCCAAAGGACATCCTAATGTTAATTAGTTCATACTTAACTGCCTCATTACCAGTTTAGCCAAAGAGGCATATTTAATGGGACTGCTCTATTTGAATGCCCATTAGAAATAATAATTGATGGAATTAAATTATCCCAAAGATATTGCTACATAAATCAGTGTCAGATGGGATATGAACAACACTTTGGACAATGGACATTAGGTAATAGAGAAAGAGTAAGGGAAATTTTACACTATTAAAAGGAGAGGAACAGAGAGATGGCTATGGTACCCAATCCCTTATGGGGACTTCTGGCTGCTTCTGGAATATAAAGAAGGCCAGAATGTCAACCTCTTACTCATGACAGTGAACATCAGTTACTCACACAAGTAGTCCCACTGAAGTGAGCAGTCCCATTAAAGGCAATGGGTCTACTCATGTCAGTAACTGCTCACTAGTATAGGTTGTTCACAGTCTGGTCCATAATAAATAATTATAATAATGCCCAAATCTATCAAAGAATTCTAATGCCACACGGTGAATATATTATACATTTTTCTTTTCATTGCTCAGAACTTTCTCAGTTTCATTTGGGCTTAAATGTTTCATGTTTGTTGTCAGCCCAAATGTGATTTTTTTTAAAAAATTGAAGTTGCAAAGTCATAAGCTACCGCAAATAGGATTCCTGCATGCACAATCTGAAATATTACTACATTTCATGCCAGTCTGCCTTAAAACAGGAGTAAATGGAAAATCTACATTAATACACAGTTAAGGTCCAAAATGTTAACACCCCCAAATCAGTACATAAAAATGTAAACTTGCAGCAACATAAACTCATGAACATTGCGTGTATGTAGTAGAGCACATATATAGATCCAGATTGTCCCCACTGAGTGTGATGGGTTGGATCACAGAAACCCTCTTGGGGCTGCCAACTGATGTGCCAAGACTACTTCTGCCCCTGTTTTCCTGCCCTGGCAGCTTGGGACTTCAGTGCCCTGCCTGGTTTGAGCCAGACCGCTCACCGGCTGCAAACCCAGACCCAAGTCTGAACCAAACCCCCTACAGCTGTAGGCTTAATTGAAAGCAGCTTAAGAAGTGTTCCTGTCTTTAACACTCAGATGCTCAACTCTCAATGGGGTCCAATCCCCAAATAAATCCATTTTACCCTGTATAAAGATTATACAGGGTAAACTCAGAAATTGTTTGCCCTCTATAACACTGATAGAGAGATATGCACAGCTGTTTGCCCCCCACAGGTATTAATACATACTCTGGGTTAATTAATAAGTAAAAAGTGATTTTAATAAATACAGAAAGTAGGATTTAAGTGGTTCCAAGTAGTAGCAGACAGAACAAAGTGAATTACCAAGCAAAATAAAATAGAACACGCAAGTCTATGTCTAATACAGTATGAATACTGAATACAGATAAAACCTCACCCTCAGAGGAGTTCCAGTAAGCTTCCTTTTACAGACTAGTCTCCTTCTAGTCTGGGTCCAGCAATCACTCACACACCCCGTGGTTACTGTCCTTTGTTCCAGTCCCTTTCAGGTATCCTTTGGGGGTGGAGAGGCTAACTCTTGAGCCAGCTGAAGACCAAATGGAGGGTTCTCCCAGGGTTTAAATAGACATTCTCTTGTGGGTGAATACCCCTCCCTTCCCCTGTGTAAAATTCCAGTACAAGATGGAGTTTTGGAGTCACGTGGGCAAGTCACATGTCCATGCATGACTCAGAACTTACAGCTACAGCCATGGTTCACATACTACCTTGAATATCCTCAAATAGACTTCTTATGTGGATTGGAGCCTTCCAAGATCCATTGTCCGTTAAGTGCTTCTTGATTGGGCACTTAACTTGCTAATTCATTTCTAAAGAAGCTGACCAAATGCCTTACTAAGGCTATTTAAAATCAAACAAGTATACAGCCAATATTCATAACTTTGAATACAACAATGATACATGCATACAAATAGGATGAATAGATTCAGTAGATCATAACCTTTACAGAGATAGGTTACATGGCATATGTAGCATAAAACATATTCCAGTTATGTCATATATACATTCATAAGCATATTTCCATAAAGTCCCCCCTGAGATCTTTGCATGGGGGAGGGGAAACTGCTATGCTGATCTCTATCCTTCCATTTAGAAGAGGAAAAAGGTCCATCGTTGCCTTAGCATTATCCTCCCTGTCAGGAATTTTCTGCACCTTGAAGTCTTTAAACCATGATTTGAGGACTTCAATAGCTCAGACATAGGTGAGAAGTTTATTGCAGGATGGGTGAGATTCTGTGGCCTGCATTGTGCAGGAGGTCAGACTAGAGGATCATAATGGTCCCTTCTGACCTTAATATCTATGAGTCTCTGAGTTTATGAGGGCCTGCAACAGAGCCAGTCTCAGGGCAACCTAATGAGTGCAGCTGGCCTGTAGCAGGTTGTCCGACTGGCTACACTGCCTCCTGATTAGTGGGAAGAGTCAGCAGACCAGCTCTAAAGTCCAGCCACAGGAGGTGCCTCTGGCTGGGATAGCTTCTGTACCTGCTTGTTCATAGTGTTGTGTCAGCCCTGTTCCTGCCTTCAATCCTGCCTTTGCCTCACTCCAGGTAACTAGGCTCTGACTGTCAGCTCTGACTTCTGCCTCTAGATCTCACCCTTGACTCTGGTTCTGGACTTCTGACTTTGGCTGTGATCTTGGCTCTGGTACCTAGTTGCCAACTCTGGATCTGACCCTGGGCTCCCATTCCTGGCCACTGACTTGTGCTACACCTTTAGGCCTGACTCCTGTTCCAACCACTGGACACAAATGACCATGCTCTAGTCTCTGACGCTCTCTGCTTCTCCAGACCTCATGGAGACATCTTCTTGAAGTCTTAGATATATGCAAGGGAAGGGAGTGGAGACTGTTCAGGCTAGGGGGAGGAACAGACAGGCCTGGACATGTGCATTATCCCCCATTCCAGTCCTTGCTAAGATAATACCATCTGGCAGGGGGCTATCTTTCCTAAGCAGCCTCTCTGCAGGGGTCAGCTGCAGACAAGAGAAATCCATGGTAGCATGACTTCAGTGGAGCTGCATTGCTAGGGATGGCGGGGAGGTGGGGGAAGGCAGATCAGTTCAAAAGTACAGAGCCCCACTGTAGATAGCTGTGGATCTGAGAGGTTTGAGGGCAATCCCTATTTACCATGGTCTGGAGGGCGTCTCTGCAAGGGGACTCTCATGAAGCTTCCTTTCTGTGAGTTTTACCATGGGAGCAGATGATCTGGCCCATAAGTATATGTGTTCTACTCTTCTGGGAACTGAGGGGAGTAGAACAGATCCTGACTAGGGAGCCACAGAGGGTGGGTGGGAGGAAATATTTGTTCTGTGGCATGCTCCCCTCTTCCTCAAGCCTTGCAGAATCACCTCTGTGGGTTCTACACCGGGTGCAGTCCTCTTGGACTATGGCTGGAGCTGGAGTTTCTATTGCTGTGCTAGGTGAACCTTGTCCAGTTCCTGAGCTTCTTAAGGCACCTTCAGGGGATATCTTTGGAAAAGTACAATTCATCTATAATTCGTTGCGAGACTAATGCAGATGCAGTCATGGATACCTTTAGTTTGTTTGTAAGATTTTTGTGTAGAATTATTATAGTCTTTTATTGGCTGACTTCTGCTTTGATACAGGTAGGAACATGCTGCTGCTGAAGAGAGACAGTATTAAAACAGCAAGAGTGGGGATGTATGGTGTACATTTACAATGTGAATAGTGGATGTTCAGTGCAGCATCAGCTGGAATTGTACTAATAGCAGGGGTGACCAACCTGGGGCTCCAGAGCCACATGCGGCTCTTCAGAAGTTAATATGCGGCTCCTTGAATAGGCCCCGACTCCGGGGCTGGAGCTACAGGCATCAACTTTCCAATGTGCCGGGGGTGCTCACTGCTCAACCCCTGGCTCTACTCCCACTCCACCCCTTTCCCTAAGCCTGCTATGCCCTTGCTTCTCCCTCTCCATGCCATGAAACAGCTGATCGGAAATGCAGGGAGGGATAGAGTGGGGCTGCCGGTGGATGGAAGTACTGGGAGCAGGGGGGAGCTGATGAGGTGGGGTGGGGGGCTGCTGACGTATTTCTGTGGCTCTTTGGCAATGTACATTGGTAAATTCTGGCTCCTTCTCAGGCTCAGGTTGGCCAACCCTGTACTAATAGGGTTAAGTGCTGCCCTCTGATGGACATATTTACAAAGGGAAAAGAAGAAGCAGGAGGCCCCTTTCCAAAAACAAGCAGGACCTGGTCAGCATGGGTAAGGTGAGGATCATGTCCTGCTAGCTAGAGCATGTGACCCGTTAGCGTGTATGCTACTCTCAGGGACATACTTGCTTACTATTGCTTTGACCTACAGTAGCAGCATGTTGCAGGAAATCATCCTGAGTCAACCTGCCTTGAAAGTGCAGAAAGTAGATCTCGCACAGGTCAGTACCCTCTCCCAGCACAGCTCCTCAAGATAAGGGTGGAATTGTGTCAATAATTAGGAATAATTCATCTAATGTTCAGGTCATTAGGACATCAACCAAGATGGATTATTCAGTTGTAAATTGCTATTCCTGTTTATCTCTCTCTTAAATCATACAAAGGATCATCTGCAGCTGCAGAAGTGAACAGAAGATTAATAATGTCTAGATTTGGGCTCAGAGAGCATTGGGCTCTCAAAGTACTCCCTCCCCCCAGATGAATACATCTCTTATTTCTCAGTCACAGCTTGTCAAGAGAATAAAAGCAGGAGAACTAATAGCATGTGGCTTTAATTTTGCTTCCTTGGAGAGCTTGTTGACAATGGCATTTATTTCAGAAAGGTATTTCAAAAAGATTGAAGGATAAACTTACAAATAAGTCAAACGGTATGGAATTTAAATGTGATTGTGTTTTGATAAGGTCCAAGGTGTTAGGGAAAGATGGCCAGGGAAAGGACTGATTTACAACACTTAGTGGTCATGGATGATGGGGGTAATCTGAGAGTGCGTACATTATGTGACAGGGTCGGGCCAGATGGCTATAGGAGAGTAATAGAAAGCAGATATATAAGCCCCAGGCTAAGTAGGTCCCTTTTCCCTGGGTAAGGTAACAGGGAAGATTCCAGAACAATCAGGAACCTTCTGGAGACAATTAAGACAGGCTGATTAGAACACCTGCAGCCAATCAAGAAGCTGCTAGAATCAATTAACCCAGGCTAATCAGGGCACCTGGGTTTTAAAAAGGAGCTCACTTCAGTTTGTGGTGTGCATGTGAGGAGCTGGGAGCAAGAGGCACTAGGTGCTGAGAGTGAGAACGCGGACTGTTGGGTACAAGCATTATCAGACACCAGGAGGTAGGTCCAATGATGAGAATAAAGAAGGTGTTGGGAGGAGGCCATGGGGAAGTAGCCCAGGGAGTTGTAGCTGTCACACAGGTGTTACACAAAACACTATAGACAGCTGTGATCCACAGGGCCCTGGGCTGGAACCCTGAGTAGAGGGCGGGCCTGGGTTCCCCCCAAATCCTCCCAACTCCTGGTCAGACACAGGAGGAGTTGACCTGGACTGTGAATTCAGAAAAACGGCCAAGCTGAGGGCTGCCGTAAAGCTACAAGGCAAGCAAATCCGCCAATAAGCGCAAGACCCACCAAGGTAGAGTAGGAACTTTGTCACAATTAACATATAAAACATTAAAATACTCAGACATCAGATAAACCCCTCTGTGCCTCTTCCACCCTTAGGCACTGGAATGGAGCATTTTTGGGAGGCCAGTAACCCACTTCCATATGCCTACGAAAAGTGGATGAAGGCCAGAAAAAAACTTAAGTGGTCATTGGGAGAGGAAGATGGTCTTGGGGAGCAGTCAGGGTGGGATCCACAAAGGTGTTTAGGCACATAAATCCTAGTTTGGCTCCAATTAAATTAAATTTCCACTGAACCCATAAGTGTCTAAACTCACTTGGTGCCTAAATTTTCAGGTAAAATTTCCTCCAGAACCTGTGTTTCTGCTTCTGGGCATGAACACTGCTGCTTTCCTCTTGGTGTCTGGATGCCTATCTCTCACCTAAGCTGGAGAGCAATTCATGAACCAGGGAAAGTCAGATATTTGTCTAAGTCTCATGTGGGCTCTGATTCAGTTGGCATGCTCAGAGGCTACTTATCAGATCCCATTCAAAATCTGGCTGGCGGAGGAGGAGGGGTCCATTAAAAATTCTCTCTCTATTAAATATTTATACACAGTGGGACAGTCAGAGGGAGTCAGAGAATGAGAATGATTCTAAAGGTTAGGGCACTCACCTGGGAGCTGAGATGTAGGATCCAGTCCCCCTGCTCCAATCACTCTTTCATAATTTACGCACAGTGGAACAGCTTCAATGGGACAGGAGCCCCACATCAGACTCTCCCATAGGTCAGTGGTTACTGTGCTGTCCTGAGAGGTGGGAGACCCTTGTTCAAATACTTTCTGCCCCTCAGACAGAGAGGGACCTGAACCTAAGTTTCTCCTATCCCAGGTGAGTGCTCTAACCACTGGGCTAAAGTTCTAAGGTTGCTGCTGCCTCCTCTGATTGTTTAGGTGCCTGCCTCCCAGTGCACAAAACTCAGTACAGCAAGGTTGTCCAATGAGTGCACAGAATGGAAGGCATTAGTAGAGTCATAACAGTTCCTTGATAATCTGGTAGCAAGAAAAGCTTTCTTTCACCTATGGCTTCCTAGGCGACTAGTCCTCTGATGTGGGCCTGACAGCTGCACCGAGATTAGTGGCATAATGATAATCTGAAGCACTCAGTTTACAGACGTCTCCTATTCATCACCTCAAGACTGTTGTCAATCAAACTCCAGCTTGTAAAACATACACAGCCTGCCTGAGTTGGACACATCTCACCAGAGTTCTGTTCCCTCCATTGGCTGCCCATGTGCCTCAGGGTTCAATTAAAATTCCTGCTTTTAACTTTTCAGGACCCAAATGGTATGGAATTAGGCTCTGTCACAGACCACCTCTTCCTTCCTAGTGTATGTTTGAAATCAGCAAGTCTGGATAACTTGAACGAAAGTATCCTAAAAAAGTTGCCTAAGGAGATGTTAATTTTTAATAAATCTTGGAATATTGAGGAAATTATAGAAGACTGGAAGAGTGCTAACATTGTGCCAATATTCAAAAAGCGGAAGGAAGATGATGAGGTAAAAAAATATATAGGCTGGTTAGACTGACAACTCAGTCCCAGGCAAAATAATAGCAAAGCTGATACAGGATTCAGTTGATAAAAAATTAAAGGATAGGAATGTAATTAATGCCAGTCAACATTGTCTTATGGAAAATAGGTCTTGTCAAACCTGATTTTATTCTTTGAGATAACAAGTGTGGGTGATAAATGTAACTGTGTAGATGCAATAAACTGAGACTTTTGTAAGGCATTTGACTTGGTATTGTACAACATTCTGTTTTTTTTTTTAAATTGTGCTATACAACATTAACAGCATATGTTACATGGATTAAGAACTGATTAACTGGCAGATATCAAAAAGTAGTTGTCAATGGAGAATCATCACTGAATGGCGGTGTTTCTAGTGAGGTTCTGCAGTTCTAGGCCCAATACTATCAGTGTTTTCATGATGAAATAAATATAGAATCACTGCTAATAACATTTGTGGATGACACAAAGATTGGCAGAGTAGTAAGTAATTATGAAGACAGAGAAGATATTCAGAATGATCTGGATCACCTGGTAAACTGGGACCACTCAGTCTAGCTAAATGCAAAATCACATATCTAGGAACAAAGAATGCAGACTACCTACAGAATGGGGTGCTATATCCTGGAAAGCACTGACTCTTAACAGGATTTAGGGGTCATAGTGGACAAATGAATGTGGGAATCCCAATGCAATACTGTAGCAAAAGGGCCCTTGAATGTATAAAGAGCAGACTAGTGAATAGGAGTAGGGAGGTGATTTTTCCTGTTTATGTGGTCTGTGAGAGAGCAATACTGAAATGCTGCATACAATTCTGGCTTTTTAATCTTGTGGCGAAAAACATAAGAACCAATGGCTGGAAGCTGAAGTCAAATAAGAAATTCTTCCATTGACCTAGCACTGTCTAGACCTGGGTTTGGTCAGCTAACTGCGTCACTCAGCGAGTATGGCTTTTTCACACCCCTGAGCGACATAGCTGGGTTGACCTAACTCTTTAGTGTAGTCTTAGAATGGCAAAAGCGGGTTCTATTTGAATATTTTTGTATGCTTAGCATCAGGGGCTGCTGTAACTGATGGCAGCCTGCCCCAGGCTGTCAGTGGGCTGCCTTGCAGTTCATAGCCTACATAGTGAAAAGTGCTATGCACTTGCCCCCACTCCCAGCACATCCTCTCTGCTAGGGCTTTTGTGGAGGCTGCTTACATCAGTCCTATGTTGCTCCTCTGATGGGGAAATTCTCCACAGGACTCATGTTGCTCATTTACAACCCCATCTGCCAGTGGAGTGGTGCAAAGCTAAGGGCCTTAATTCCTGACAGGTCCAACTTACCTAGTGACACAGTCTGTAAGCTAAATCTTGGGCCTATAGCTGTAGCTTATATAAGCAGCACCTGAAACTGCTAGCATTTTATTTAAAAGAGATAAAGAAGAAGTCAGACATAATTTCAGGAAACTTCTGGCCATACTATGCCTATTTCTAATAAAAGTGAACAAGCTGAATATTAAAGTGACTTGAAGGCAGCAGAACATTTATCAGATCATGCCCTTCAAAGAGCAAAGATTTATTTTAATGAAATTGGACCAAATCCCGGCTCTTGGCAAGTCTACAGGTTGGCTTGGCCCCACTGCCACTTCAAGCAGCTGCATAATGCTTACACAGCTGCCAAACCTGTCTCCCTCCCTTGAAGTTGTCCATGGCTCCCCCTTCCCTGCATAAGATGGCAACAGAGCACTGGGGAATGATTTCAGGTGGCAGTACTTCCTTGATGTCCCAGCAGGATGGAGCAGATGATATCCTCCCCAGGTGAGTGACACTGAGGATCACTGAATAGGTGCTGTGACCTACAGACACATACAGTGGGAGCCGAGTGGAAAGATGATGAAGATACAGTTTTAAAATTACATGAAAGGCAGAACATTACAAGTCAGAGACAGCAACCTCTGCCTTAATTTAACATTTCTTCACGTGTGTCACAGCAACTTTACTTATAAGGTTTGGAATGTTCTCATTGTATTCAATTTCCTTATTTTAGTCGATATGGAGGGAAGGGTTAAAAACATCTTTTCTTTTATTAAGCAGTGTTTTAAAACAATGCATGATTTCCAATGCACATCAAGCTATATGGTGGACAAGCTATCTCCAAGGGAACAAATGATAAATATATCATGAAAAATGCTCCAAAACAGAGGATCTGTACTAATTTTTATCTGGTGCCAGAATATCACCTTGCACCATTCTAGGACTCAAGAAAAAGGAGTTTCCCATTATAGTGGTGGTTGGAATTGCATAGTCCATATGATAGTCAGTTAAAGGCATAGTATGGCCAGAAGTTTCCTGAAATTATGTCCGACTTCTTCTTTATCTTCTTTAACCAGTAAAATTTACAATCGTATTAGCTCTGCTGTCAATAATTCTAGATAATTTATGTATTTATATGGCACTAATCTGAGCATCTATAACATCACCCCACTATCTAGCTAAGTATTGCTGATCAATTATATAAATAAAAATGAAAAACACTGATCTAGCTCTGGGGTTCTCAAACTGGGGATTGGGACCTCTCAGCAGATCATGAGGTTATTACATGGGGGGGTCACGAGCTGTCAGCCTTCACCCCAAGTTCTGCTTTGTCTCCAGTATTTATAATGGTGTTAAATATATAAAAAAGCGTTTTTAATTTATAAGGTGTGTGGGGGGGTCACACTCAGAGGCTTGCTGTGTGAAAGGGGTCATCAGTACAAAAGTTTGAGAATCACTGGTGTAGCTCAACTTGAAATATGCAATCCACTAAAATTACTATGACATGTAAATGGATTAGTTCATCCTGGAGTGCCCACTGCTAAGTAAGAATTATTTCAATGCACAGTGTAAAAAGAAACCTTAGTTAAAAAAATAATTACAGGTGGGATTTCAGAACACTCACTGATGGTCTTGCTCTGTCCCTATTGATGTCAATTGGTGTTTTACCATTGGCAACAGTCGGAGCAGTTAGACCAGGGGCGGCCAACCTGTGGCTTCGGAGCCACATGTGGCTCTTCAGAAGTTTATATGCGACTCCAGGGCTGGAGCTACAGGTGCCGACTTTGCAATGTGCCAGGGGCTGCTCACTGCTCAACCCCCTGCTCTGCCACAGGCCCTGCCCTCCTCCACCCCTTCCCGCCCCCTCCCCTCAGCCTGCAGTGCCCTCACTCCTCCCCCTCCCCCTCAGAGCCTTCTGCATGCCACGAAACAGCTGATCAGGCGATGCGGGGAGGGAGGGGGAGGAGGTGATCGGTGGGATGCTCTGGGAGCAGGGTGTGGGAGCTGATGGGAGGCTGCTGATGTATTACTGTGGCTCTTTGGCAATGCACATCGGTAAATTCTGGCCCCTTCTCAAGCCCCTGAGTTAGACCATCCCCTAAGTGTTTTTGAAAATCCCACTCAGGGATTGAACAGTTGCACATATTTATTTTGCTAGACTAAGAAACAAAGTTATCTGGATGAAATCTAAACTTCCAAGAATAAAATAAGTCAGAACTTCAGTACTCCATTTATACATATATACAATATAATCACTATATTACTGTACAAGAAAAGGTATATAGATATAACATATGCAGGGAAGGTATGAGACAGCTAATGATCCTGTGGGATCCAATCATTTTACCTCCTCAAACTGCCTCTATTTTTGAAGTTAAGAAAAGTCTTTTTGTCTCTGTGGCCACAGTGGAAACGTATCCTTGTATCCCCAAAAAGGAACCCAGAACCTCTGACTAAATTCAGCCCTACTACAAAATTACAGCAAAGTGCAGTCTTTGGCAATTTTTTTACTACTGCAAATGCGAGCCTGCTCTTAAGTACTGCATCAGGATAGTCTGGGTACAGGGAAATATAAATCTCTTTGTAAGCCATCCAGCCAATTCTGCTGCTTTTAAAATCTTGTTTCCTTCCTGTAATATGAGATCGATAATCATGACTGTCTTTCCTCCTTGATGTCCATCAAACGTTGGGCTTTTAGCCTACAGTGGAATGAAGTGGACTGCTTCCAGACTGGGCAAAGCTCTTAACCCTAATTGCTATAAAGTTTCAAACACAAAAGTTGCATAAACTGTCTCTGGCACTTCTCCCAGGAATTTACCCTTGAGACCAATAATCCTAATATTCCAGATCAACAAATATTTCTCCAAGCTCATTGAAATGGATCATTGTCTGACATCACATAAGATAATTGAAGCTGCTGACACCCAAGATGTGAGTTCAAGTTCAGTCAACTGATTGCCATGGTTTATAAGTTTCTCTGACGTTTGTCTAAGTACTTTGGAGGTCATCCAGATGCTTATGAAGTGTATGTGAATTCTGCTAAGCAGTTTTTTGAGTAACTTATAAGAGGCTGTGTCCACAATTTTCAGAAGTAACATTGTTCCAGATTTAGCTGCTGACATAGCAGCACCTATGGGCTTGAAAATGTCCTTTGCAGACTTTAAATGGTATGAGTTAGAAAGGTACTGTCCAAACGCACCTCCACTAGGCAAATGGTGGGTCAAATGGGTGAGAAGTGGTTTGCTTTGCCTCAAAAGTTTTGGTGTGTTAATTCACAACTTTTCACTTTCCTTTTGCATCACTCATTACATTTTACTGTCCAGTAAAGCTGTCACCTGATTACTGTATTGCAACTGCTCTTGTGTGTTTTTACCCTGTAATGCTCTATTATTACTTTTGAAATAGATTCAGTTCCATTATTTCTATATTAATGTTTGTAAGATAAATAAGAAAAGATCATGAATCCAAATTTTGCTCTCATTTACACTGAATTCAACAAGGTTACACAGACT
Source organism: Dermochelys coriacea (assembly GCF_009764565.3). Lineage (NCBI taxonomy): Eukaryota > Metazoa > Chordata > Testudines > Dermochelyidae > Dermochelys > Dermochelys coriacea. The sequence continues at coordinate 122,983,101 of NC_050068.2, read as the reverse complement.
TATTTGAAAGCAAAATTTGACACAAATATTTTACCTGGTAATACATCACTGGACCAAGTAGATTGAACTGGTCATCTCTTATACTGAATATAAAAATGGCCAATCTGGATCAGATCAATGATCCACTATCCCAGTATTCTGCCTTCCAGCAGTGGCCAGTGCCAGATGCTCCAAAGGGAATTAACAGAACCAGGCAATAATCAAGTCGCTGTATCTGGCAGTCAGAAGGTTAGGGACATCCAGAGCATGGGGTTGTGTCCCGGACCATCTTGGCTAGGTCTATCAATAGTTATTATCTTACTGTTGAAAAGAGCAAACCATATATGGCTTATCTCATGATAGCCCTATGAGTTAAAATAGGGTCTTCACAGGATTCTGATGTGACTCACAAAAGAGGGTGTGATGTGCAAGGCAATGAAAGTTGAGGGTGTTCAGTGTGGTTGGGCCCTGACTCTGTAAAATGAGCAAGACAATTTATTTGTAAACTGTGCTATATACTTAAAAGACAGCCCATTTATTGGTTATTGCAATTTGTCTGCCAGTTGTTTGTCTGTTTTGTACAAAGATTCCTCTGAAATTGTCATCTAAAGCTAGCAATGGAGATCAGTTTTACACCATTTGTAATTTATCCTCATATGCATGATATATGTGTCAATAGAAATACACGGGGTAAAATTCAGAGTTGCATTTGACCTAATAGCAATAGCACATATACAGAAACACATGTTAGCATTTCAAAACTAAAACAAATGTACTTAAGGAAAAGGGTAAACATTAAAAAATTAGGGGAATTAGTTAGGGAAGTTCCCTAGACTGAAGAACTCAAAGATCTGAATGTGGAAGAGGCTTGGAATTACTTTAAGTCAAAGTTGCAGAAAGTATCTAAAGGCTGCATCCCCAGCAAGGGGAAAAAATTCATAGGGAAGGGTTGCAGACCAAACAGATGAACAAGCATCTCAAACAGGTTATTAAGAGAAAGCAGAAAGCCTACAAGGAATAGGAGAAGGGATGGATCAGCAAGGAAAGTGGTCAGAAAGTGTAGGGGGAAAATGAGAACTGGAAAAATCCAAACAGCGTTGGACCTTGCAGAGGAAATTAAAACCAATAGTAAAAGTTTCTTTAGACATATAAATAAAAAGAAAACAAGGAAAGAAGTGGGCCTGCTAAACACTGAGGATGAGGTGGAGAGTAAAGATGATCTAGGCATGGCCCAACACCTAAACAAATATTTTGCCTCAGTTTTTAATATGAGTAATGAGTAGCTTGGGGCAGTGGCAGGGTGGCTAATGGGAATATGGATATTGAAATAGAAATTACCACATCAGAGGTGAAAGTCAAACTCAATCAGCTTAATGGGACCAAAGTGGAAAGTCCAGATAATTTCTATCCAAGAATGTTAAAGGAACTAGGAGACAAAATTGCAAAGCCAATAGCAAGGATTTTTAATGAATCCATAAACTTGGGGGACATACCTTATGACTGGAGAATTGCAAATATATTACCTGTATTTAAGAAAAGGGGGGGAAAGTGATCTAGGAAACCACAGGCCTGTTAGTCTGACATCAATGGTATGCAAGGTCTTAGCAGAGGTGAAAGTAAACCGGTACGCCCTGGTACGGCGTACCGGAAAGAGCTGGTGCACCGTACTGGGGCAGCTCGGCTTCCCCAGGGGGCAATTTAAAGGGCCTGGGGCTCCCAGCAGTGGCTGGAGCCCCAGGCCCTTTAAATTGCCTCCAGAGCCCTGCTGCTGGAGCCCTGGGGTAGTGGCTGTGGGGCTCCGGCAGCTATTTAAAGGGCCCGGGGTTCCCCTGCTTCTACCGCCCCGGCCCTTTAAATAGCTGCCAGCGCCCCGCCGCCACTACTCCAGGGCTCTGGGGGCTATTTAAATGACTGGGGCGGTAGAAGCAGGGGAGCCGCAGGCCCTTTAAATAGCCCCCAGAGCCCTGGGGTAGTGTGGGCTCCAGACGCTATTTAAAGGGCCGGGGCTCCAGCTGCCTCTGTGACCCCGGTCCTTTAAATAGCCGCTGGAGCCTCACCGCTTCCCCAGGGCTCCAGCGGCTAATTAAAGGACTGGGGCAGTAGAAGCAGGGGAGCACCAGGCCCTTTAAATAGCCCCCAAAGCCCCAGGCTGCTGCTGCTACCCGTGGGGGGGAGAAGAAGGAGGGACACTTACCTTACAGGGTGGGCCGGGGCTGACTCTGACCCCCTCAGCCCTGACCCTTCCACCCTAGACTCCACCCCTTCTGGGAACCAGAGCTGACCCTAGCGTACCAATAAGTCACTCGACTTACTTTCACCCCTGGGTCTTAGAACAAATTTTGAAAGAGAAAGTAATTAAGGACAGAAGCAAATGGTAATTGGAATAAAATGCAACATGGTTTTACAAAAGGTAGATTGTACCAGACCAACCTGATCTCCTTCTTTGAGAAGATAACCCATTTTCTAGACAAAGGAAATGCAGTAGATCTAATCTACCTGGATTTCAGTAAGGCATATGACACAGTTCCAAATGGGAAAGTATTAGTTAAATTGGAGAAGACACGGATTAATATAAGAATCAAAAGGTGGATAAGGAACTGGTTAAAGGGGAGACTAAAATGGGTCATATTGAAAGGTGATCTGTCAGGCTAGAGGGAGGTTATTAGTGGAGTTCCCTCAGGGATTGGTCTTGGGACCAATCTTATTTAACATTTTAATTAATGACCTTGGCACAAAAAGTGGGAGTGTGTTAATAAAAGTTGTGGATAATATGAAGTTGGGAGGTTGGGAGAAGGACTGGAATATCACACAAGAAGATTTGGATGACCTTGAAAACTGGAGTAACAGAAGTGGGATAAAATGTAATAGTATGAAATGCAAGATCATGCACTTAGGGACTAGCAATAATTTTTTTTGCTATAAACTGGGGATATATCAGTTGGAAGCAACAGAGGAGGAGAAAAACCTCAGTGTGTCAGTTGATCACAGGACAACTATGAACTGCCAAGGTGATGTGGCTGTGAAAAAGATTAATGCAGTCCTAGAATGCATCAGGTGATGTATTTCCAGTAGAGATAAGGAAGTGTTATTACCATTATACAAGGCAGTAGTGAGACCTCATCTGAAATACTGTGTGCAATTCTGGTCTTCCATGCTTAAGAAAGATGAATTCAAACTGGAATAGGGGCAGAGAAGGGCTTACAGGGGTGATCAGAGGAATGAAAAACCTATCTTACAACAGGAGACTTAAGGAGCTTGGCTTGTTTAGCCTAAAAAAAGAAGGCTGAGGGGATATGTGGTTCTTCTCTATAAATACATCAGAGGGATAAACACCAGGAAGGATGAGGTGTTATTTAAGTTAAAGGCCAATGTTAGCACATTGAACAAATGTCTATTAACTGGCCATCAACAAGTTTAGGCTTGAAATTAGACAAAGGTTTCTCACTGTCAGAAGAGTGAAGTTTTGGAACAACCTTCCAAGGGGAGTAGAGGAGGTAAGAAACTTAACTTGTTTCAAGAATGAGCTTCATAAGTTTAGAGAGGATGGTATAATGACACTGGCTGTAATGGCATGTGACCCATCAGTGAGGCTAAGATTTAGTCATGGGTATTTTTAGTAAAAGTCATGGACAGGTCACGGGCAATAAACAAAAACTTATGGCCCTATGACCTGTCCATGACTTGTACTATATACCCAACTAAATCTTGGGTGTCCTGGGGCACCGCTGGTGCTGGTGGGGGCTCCAGAGCGCCTGCTGTTACTGGGCAGGTGCTTCAGGGCGCCCACTGGTGTTTTTGGGGGGGCACTGCAGGGAGCCCGCTGGTGCTTGGCAGGGGTGCTCTGGGGTGCCCACTGGTGCTTGTGGGGGAGGGCTCCGTGGAGCCCACTGGTTCTCAGCGGGGGGGCTCTGGGATGCACACGGGGGCATCCCGGGTCCACTGCAGCTGCTTGGGAGATGGCCCGGGACCACCACTGCAACTGGTGGGGGAGGGTGTCCCAGGACCGCTGCCGCTGCTGGAATGGGCAGCCCAGGACTGCTGAGGGGGCGGCCGAAGACTGCCACTGCTGGTGATGGGGCCGGTGCGGCTGGCCCTGGGGCCACCCAAGCTGCTCAGGCAGCCCTGGGGTCAGGCACACCAGCAGGCTGCAGAATTCATGGAGGTCCTGGAAAGTCATGGAATCTGTGACATCCGTGACAGACTCGCAGCCTTACCCAACTGCAACTGCTATTAGAAAATATCGCCAATGGCTGGAGACAGGACACTAGATGGGGTGGGCTCTGAGTTACTACAGAGAATTCTTTCACAGGTGTCTGGCTGCTGGGTCTGCCCATATGCTCAGGGTTTAACTGATCACCACATTTAGGGTTGGAAATAATTTTTCCCCCCAGGTCAGATTGGCAGAGACTCTGGGGTTGGGGTTTTTTTGCCTTCCTCTGCAGCGTGGGGCACACATCACTTGGTAGTTTGAACTATAGCAGGGGTTCCCCAACTTGGTTTGTGGCTTGTTCAGGGTAAGCCCCTGGCGGGCTGCAAGATGCTTTGTTTACCTAAGCATCCACAGGTACAGCCGCTCGCAGCTCCCAGTGGCCGCAGTTTGCCGTTCCTGGCCAATGAGAGCTGCGGGAAGCAGCGCGGGCTGGGCCATCAATGACTGTACAAAGTCTGGCTTCTCCAAATACAGGAGGAACCAAGAACAAAAGGAGCAGTTTCTTATCTTAGAGCCCCGACCCTCATTAGCCAACATCAGGCCCAAAAGCACTCTCTCTAGCTTTTTCCAGGGTCACATGGTGGTTGAAGGCTGCTGCTTGGGTTTCTTTTGCCTCTGCCTCTCTCTCTGGTCTTTTCTGTTCTGTTTCTGTATGTTCTGCCTTACCACCCCCCATCCTGGTGATAAAACCCATTGGAACCCTGTGCCCACATGGTGCTGGTTTTTGGGTAGACTCTATTAGGCCTTGTTTTAGATGTGGCCCCTTGAATACTTCTTACAACTATTGTAAGTGAAGGGTGCATTGACACTCAATATCAAAGAGGTTTGTGATCCAAGCAGTCACCAATATCTCTCAACATAATGGAACTCACATTCTTAGGGCATGTCTACACTACAAAATTAAGTCAACCTAACTTATGTTGGCATACATCTGTCGCAGTAATTACATCACCTGTGTGTGTCTACACTTTGCTCCTTGTGTTGGTGGTGTGCGACCCGTTCTCACCAGGAGTGCATTCACTGATTGAACTCTCATTGTGGGGCATGATGTGATGGCTTCTGAAAGCCAGTAACAGTCAATGTTAGCGAGGCAATGTCTACACTGGCACAGCATTGACCTAACTACAACGACATTGACTCTGTGCCTCTCGTGGAGGTGGAGTTATTAAGTTGGTGTAGCGGACAAGTTTATTTGGCGGGAGTGAAATTTTAATGTAGATGCTTACAGAGTTAGTTCGATAAAAGAAAAGGAGTACTTATGGCACCTTAGAGACTAACAAATTTATTTGAGCATAAGCTTTTGTGAGCTACAGCTCAGTTCATCGGATGCATTCAGTGGAAAATACAGTGGGGAGATTTATATACACACACAGAGAACATGAAACAATGGGTTTTATCATACACACTGTAAGGAGAGAGATCACTTAAGATGAGCTATTACCAGCAGGAGGGGGGGAAGGAGGAAAACCTTTTATGGTGATAATCAAGGTTGGCCATTTCCAGCAGTTAACAAGAACATCTGAGGAACAGTGGGGGGTGGGGTAGGGGGGAGAAATAACATGGGGAAATAGTTTTACTTTGTGTAATGACCCATCCACTCCCAATCTCTATTCAAGCCTAAGTTAATTGTATCCAGTTTGAAAATTAATTCCAATTCAGCAGTCTCTCTCGTTGGAGTCTGTTTTTGAAGTTTTTTTTGTTGAAGGATAGCCACTCTCAGGTCTGTAATCAAGTGACCATAGAGATTGACGTGTTCTCCGACTGGTTTTTGAATGTTATAATTCTTGACATCTGATTTGTGTCCATTTATTCTTTTACGTAGAGACTGTCCAGTTTGACCAATGTACATGGCAGAGAGGCATTGCTGGCACATGATGGCATATATCACATTGGTAGGTGCGCAGGTGAACGAGCCTCTGATAGTGTGGCTGATCTGATTAGGCCCTATGATGGTGTCCCCTGAATAGATATGTGGACAGAGTTGGCAACGGGTTTTGTTGCAAGGATAGGTTCCTGGGTTAGTGGTTCTGTTGTGTGGTGTATGGTTGCTGGTGAGTATTGGCTTCAGGTTGGGGGGCTGTCTGAAAGCAAGGACTGGCCTATCTCCCAAGATCTGTGACAGTGATGGGTCGTCCTTCAGGATAGGTTGTAGATCCTTGATGATGCATTGGAGAGGTTTTAGTTGGGGGGCTGAAGGTGATGGCTAGTGGCGTTCTGTTATTTTCTTTGTTGGGCCTGTCCTGTAGTAGGTGACTTCTGGGTACTTTTCTGGCTCTGTCAATCTGTTTCTTCACTTCAGCAAGTGGGTATTGTAGTTGTAAGAATGCATGATAGAGATCTTGTAGGTGTTTGTCTCTGTCTGAGGAGTTGGAGCAAATGCGGTTATATAGTAGAGCTTGGCTGTAGACAATGGATTGTGTGGTGTGATCTGGATGAAAGCTAGAGGCAAGTAGGTAGGAATAGCAGTCAGTAGGTTTCCGGTATAGGGTGGTGTTTATGTGACCATCGCTTATTAGCACCGTAACGTCCAGGAAGTGGATCTCTTGTGTGGACTGGTCCAGGCTGAGGTTGATGGTGGGATGGAAATTGTTAAAATCATGGTGGACTTCCTCAAGGGCTTCTTTTCCAGGGGTCCAGATGATGAAGATATCATCAATGTAGCGCAAGTAGAGCAGGGGCATTAGCAGACGAGAGCTGAGGAAGCGTTGTTCTAAGTCAGTCATAAAAATGTTGGCATACTGTGGGGCCATGCAGGTACCCATCGCAGTGCTGCTGATTTGAAGGTATACATTGTCCACAAATGTGAAATAGTTATGGGTGAGGACAATGTCACAAAGTTCAGCCACCAGGTTAGCCATGACATTATCGGGGATACTGTTCCTGACGGCTTGTAGTCCATCTTTATGTGGAATGTTGGTGTAGAGGGCTTCTACATCCATAGTGGCTAGAATGGTGTTTTTAGGAAGATCATCGATGGATACAATTATCTTAGGCTTGAATAGAGACTGGGAGTGGATGGGTCATTACACAAAGTAAAACTATTTCCCCATGTTATTTCTCCCCCCCACCCCCCACTGTTCCTCAGACATTCTTGTTAACTGCTGGAAATGGCCCACCTTGATTATCACCATAAAAGGTTTTCCTCCTTCCCGCCCCCTCCTGCTGGTAATAGCTCATCTTAAGTGATCACTCTCCTTACAGTGTGTATGATAAAACCCATTGTTTCATGTTCTCTGTGTGCGTATATAAATCTCCCCACTGTATTTTCCGCCGAATGCATCCGATGAAGTGAGCTGTAGCTCACGAAAGCTTATGCGCAAATAAATTTGTTAGTCTCTAAGGTGCTACAAGTACTCCTTTTCTTTTTGCAAATACAGACTAACACGGCTGCTACTCTGAAACCTGTCATTATGCAAGAGTTAGTTCGATGTAAGCTTCTTTGCATCGACCTTACTCTTTAGCGTAGACCAGATCTTAGTTATGCATGTGCTGAAGTAACTTGCTGAACCTCAGGTCTGCTATTACTCTCGCTGCTGCAGAATTATGGGTCTGAATTTTGCCAGTGTACAACACAGTCTTAGCTGAAATGTGCCTCCTGTTATAACCCTTATCAGGCAAAGGCCTGGGTAAACAGATAGGCTTCTTGCACTGAAGGTCGAGAAGCTTATACTCTAGAAGGCTGACAAGGGGAGCAAATATTGTTGTTTTATTAGCTATCACACTCACAAGTTGGCACTGCTCTTTTTCTAACATGGCTATTTTGTACATAACCTAGGTTATTATTTTACTATTAAACCATGAAAACATGATGTGACAGCCAAGTATAACATCACATTGTGATTTTTGCCACTGTGGTTTAGGTTAAAAATGTTATGTTTAAAGAAACTTGAAAAGCATAATTCTCTGCTATAAATGTGTTATGACACCTAAGGGAGTTTTGGAGACAACAAGGGATTGTGCTGAAGTAGCATTTTTGCAGATGCTTGAACTACACACATGGATACACTGTTCCTAAAATGTTCCTAAAACTAGTAGCTCGAGGCCCATGCTGTCGTACAAGTGTCATTCATAAAATCAGGTGTGGGAAAAAGCTGAAAATATCTAAGAATTGTGCTTGTAGCTATTTCCATCACTTCACACTGACTCAACAACATTCTAGGCTTCGGAGTGATGTTTGGGGTTATGGTGGGTGTGACGGTTGTGTTGATTTGTGGGTGGGATGTGTTGTGCTGGGAGAGTTGTGTGGATTTGTACGGATCACGAATGAGGGGTGTGTATTGCTATGAGGGGTTATGTGTGTTTGACATTATTGTGCATGCTTGCTGTGTTGATTTGTGTCTAGAGGATGTTGTGCTGGGAGATGTGTGCTGATTTGTGCAGGTAGTGAATGAGGGGTGTATACTATGGTGAGGGATTATGCATGTTTATAGTGATTGTATGCTGGTTGTGTGTGAGTTGTGTTGTGCTGGGAGAATTGTGTGCATTTCTACAGGTGGCAATGGGGTATGTGTGCTGTGGTAGGGGTTGTGTGTGTTCGGGATTATTGTATATGCTGGTTGTGTTGTTGTCTGGGGGTTGTGTTGATTTGTGCTTAGGGGTGGTGTGTTGAACATAAGAATGGCCATACTAGCTCAGATCAATGGTCCATTTACCCAGTATCCTGTCTTCTGACAGTGGCAGGTACCGATGCGTCAGAGGGAATTAATAGAACAGGGCAATTTATGAAGAGATCCCTCTCATCGTCCAGTCGCAGCTTCTGTGTTGATTTTTGCATGTGGCAGCTGGGCCAAGTAGTTTATCATCTGTGCAGTCTCCCTCATACAGCCTATGAAACTGTTGCATGTAAATTAGCTGTAGAGCAAGGATAGTGATTGGCTCAGTTACCTCTGATATCACAGTGCTCTGGGACTCTTGGCATGGCATAGATACATGCTTTACTGACTGTAGCTGCACACCACATGGATGTAATTCGTAAAGTCAAAATGGCTGAGAATTTAACAATTGGATGGTAACAGACTTGAAACTCAGTGATGATTCAATCAGGAGATAATCTGAACAGAAAGAGCTCTCAGCCATGCTTGCAGTTGCTTCCTACTGACTCAACAGACACTGTAGGCTTCAGAGTGACATTCCTGGAATCTTATTATATAGATCAGGGGTTCTCAAACTTTTTATTTCTGAGGCCCCCCCGCAACATACTATAAAAACTCCACTGCCCACCTGTGCCAAACAACTGTTTTTCTGCATATAAAAGCCAGGGCCATTGTTAGGGGGTAGCAAGCAGAGCAATTGCCTGGGTCCTCACACCACACGAGGCCCTGTGAAGCTAAGTTGCTCAGGCTTTGGCTTCAGCTGCGGGTGGCAGGACTTGGAATCCCAGGTTTCAGCCCAGGCTGTGGGGCTTCGGCTTTTTGCCCTGGGCCCCAGCAAGTCTAATGCTGGCCCTGCTTGGCGGACCCCCTGAAACCTGCTCGCGGCCGCACAGGAGGCCTTGGACCCCTGCTTGAGAACCACTGATATAAATTATGCTTAGTCTTGATTCACGAGAGGTCAAATGCCAAACCAGCATGGGATCTGAATCTGTTCTCAATTACATGGGTGTAAATCAGGTTTAACTTAATTGAAGTTAGTGGAGTTGCATCAGTGGAAAAATTGTGTAAATGCTATTGGAATCAGGCTCTGAGTTTCTTGTCACCTTCAGGGGAAAAAATGATGCAAACAATAGTTAAGATTAATGTCAAAAATACTGAGCCTGATTCTTCTTTCACTGCCACCAGTGTAACTTCATTGATTTCATTAGCATTATTTACCACAGGGTTGGAGAGCCAGGACCATTGACTTAAATGGGATCAGGATGCACTATAGGGGCCTGATTCAGATATTACTCCAGTTTTAGACTGGTATAACTCCATTGACATCAATGCAGTTACTTCTGATTTATCCATTGTGAGAATAGCATCAAGCCCTATGTCTGCATGTGTTGTAAATAGCCAATGAGTGAATAAAACCAGTTTTCAGATGACATTGCTTCTGGTTTTTTTTAAATCAGAAGCACAGAATTGTAATTTAATCAAAAGAGTAATACATAAAAGTTAAAGAGCCTTCTCTTCAGGATGCATGATGTGCTTAAATTGAGCAAAATTTGAAACTGGTTCAGGAAAAATAGGATAGGCCACTTTAAACCTCTGTCTACACTATGATTGTGGTTTTAAAAGCAGTTTAGTTGAACCAGTTTCAAAACCAGTTAGAATATTCCCCCAGACCCTCTGAGTCTAGATTAAGTGACAATGTCAAAAAGCAGTGTGTGTCATGGAGCAACTGAGCAAAAATTCAAAATATAATGAATACTATCAGAGTTGTTCTATAAGTTAACAGATTTTATGATTCCATCTTGGATCAGACGATAGGAAGTATCAATCAACTCCCTGTAACTGCCTTCATCAAAAAAATTAATGTTTCAGAAGCAAAGAAGAGGATCAGTGGTCAGGTATATGGGGCACTGGAGTTACACTAACAAATTTGATATGTTGAATATGTCATACTGAGAATTAAAGTCCAGCTGAGAGACTTAGAAAAGTAGGATTAGGAAGCAGAACCTTCACATAGCATGGATGGGTTTACACAATCAGCTTTATGGGACAGATGTTTGAACATTTCCTACATGAAATACACAACATGAATAGAGGCCATAATTCGTGAATGTCAAAACTGCCCCAAAGGAGCACTCTACATCACTTATCATAAAGCTGCAGATTTACCCTTACAAAACAGAATGACAGCCATATATCATGAGGAAGTAATCGGTTTTGATGATAGAAAGGATTTTTAAAATATATTAATGTTTTTGTTATACTGGCTCTAAAGGGACAAACATTAGAAATGAGATGAAGAAGGAGATTTACAATAACTCATCTCCCAATCCATTCATGAACTTTAGAGCTAGAATTTCCTTCAAAGAATCAAGAAATTCAGGATAGGATGAAGAAGTTTTTCAAGGTTTAATTTTGTAAAAAGTACTGGTAGCGAAGTTGTGGTAAAAACTGCACATGTATTTTCCCTCCACAGTGCAACAAGGATATCCACTCTAGGCTCCAGGATCTCCAGCCATCATCTCTCCTGGCTGGAGATCCACACCTCTCTCCCTCCTGAACGATGATTTTAAGACTCCTTGCCTTACACTGCGATATCCCCAGCAAGCCAGTTGGCCTAATGGCTAGCGTTTGTGCTTGCTTTCTTTTCATGGGCTATTACTAAGGCTACCATTCTGTCATGGAGCTCACAATGTCTGTGATTTTAAGAGATGTCTGCGAGTTCTTGAAAATTCCAATAAAAGCATTAGAATTGAGAAAAAATGAGAAGTCACTTATTTCCTTTAAAATCTGCAACACAACAAGTGTTGAAAATACTGTTTTGTGCACCATTATTGCCAGAGCTGGTGGTAGGGGGTAGCAAGCAGGGCAACTGAAGCTAAGTTAGGGGTGGCAAGGCTCAGGCTTCGGCTTCAGCCCCAGGCAACGGGGTTCGGGCTTTGGCTTCAGCTCCTGGAGGTGGGAGGCAGGGCAGTGGCCCACTTCTTAGTTTCTGGCCTGGGCACCATACAGAGCCAATGTTAGAGTTGCTGGGGTCTAGGCAGAAACTAAGAAGGTTTTAATAGGCAATTTAAAAGCTTCTGCATTGATGTAGTAAAAATTGCATTATTACTATGGGTACATTTTTGTGATTTATTGTTTATTACCTGCGTTGTGTCTGTGACTTTTAATAAAAATACCCATGCTAAAATTATAGGCTTAGCTATGACCAGTGTATTGCCCACAGTTATAAGTTACCACATTGTTCCTTCTAAGCAAGCACAGATATTCTTAAAGTAAAAACATTACAGAGAAAACAAAACACTAGAAGTTCCTACGTGCATGCTAGAAAGCTTACCAGAGGTCACCCCCAACTCCAATCTAGGGCTGTGGTAGGTTTTAGTTCTTCAGAACCAACAATTGGGTTTTCCCTGTGATCACAAATTCATATCCATCTTAGATCCAGAACCAGAACAATGGATAGGCAGATCAGCTGTTTCTTTATATACCTTGGGCCTTTGATCTTGGCCTTCTGTAACAGGTAATCAGCAGACAATGACCTCAGGACTTCAGAGCCTGTGGTTTAAAAAAAACAGAGGGAAATGTGCATTAACTACAACCTAGGGATTCCCCAGAAAATCCATTCAACACTTTATGGTCCCAAAAGTCCATACTTGTCTGGCACATTTAAAATATAGTCCTTTGAACTCCCAGGTCTCACATTGTTGCTGCTAGCAGGCTGGCTCACAGGACAACTGAAACAGTTGCTGGTAAAAAGCACTTTATTTCCCTTCCCACAGCCATATATATACAGCACTTGTTTATTCCTTTTCTGTTGTTTATCACCCAATGTTCTCATCATTCTTATCTTTGGGTTCCATTATCTTGAGGTGGTAAAGACTCTCAGGTGCTGCTTATATCATTAGTCCTTAGTTCAGCCAAAGTTTAGTCCTCAGTTCAGCCAAAGTTTTCTGGCCTTGTCCTTCAACTTGTTGCCTGCAGCCCCGCCTCTTGTTCTGTTCTTTTCCATTACTTGGTACACATTTCTAAAACATCTGATACTCAGCATTTCCCACATTTCCCCCTTTTTGTTTAAAAGCAGCTTGAATCATCCGTGACATTCCCCAACGCATACATTGAACTATATATGGACCACACAAACAAATTATACCAATACAGATACCAATTAATAAAAGAGTGTGCTATAATGATGTTATTCATATTTTGTTCTAATTTTGCAAGTAACTCATGAACAGAGTGAGAATGATCTGACAAATTAACACAACACATACCCTCAAAATCTTCACATCCGTGTCCATGTGCTAATAACAAAAATTCAATTGCAGCACTATTGTATAAAACTGCATGGCAAATGCTATCTACATCGATTAATAACTCAGTTAACATTTCAAAAATTAGATTAAACTGTTTAATACTCCAACACACTAATTTCTCTAAATTAAAAGCATTTTCCATAATAGCAACACGAGGGGCAAAAAACGCTGCAAATGGGTCAGCCTGTAGCTACCTCTCAATAGTTCACCAAAAGTTCATTAAAAATTCACCGCGCTCCCAACTAGCTCACAAATACACCATGTTCCCACATCTCCCCCCTTATTATTACATGACACACGAACCACCGGCTACTTGCATAGTTCCATCCAATTTTCATTCATCAGCAGGGGCGACTCAACAGGGGTAGAGCGATGCATTTCATGGAACATATTGAACAAGGAGGGGAGACATTGCAAACAGCAACATAGGCAAATAAGACCAATACATACAAAAACTATAATTCCAAATAATTGCCAAAGCCACCCCAAAGAAGGCAACCACCCTGTAAGCCAATCCCAAAATCCCGCAAACCCGGTATCTTGACGGATGTGCTCAGTGAGAGAAGTCAATTCATCCAGGCGCTCCTCAATGGATCGGCTATTATCCGTAAGATTAAAACAACACATATGTTTAAAAGATTCACATCCCATATGATGCTTAAGCAATAGAAAACCAATCGCAGCTCGATTATCTAAAATGGCATCTCTTAATTCCTGTTGTTCCATACTTAAAAGAGCAATTGCCTGTGATGTAGCATTAAGCGCTTTAACAGCAAAACAAGCTAAAGCATTCAAGGTTTGTTCCGTATAATACGTTGAAAAGCCAGGAATGCCTGCAACAGCATTCAGCAAAGCCAAATATTCTGAGTGACTATATAAGGTAACATCAGCGGAACACGTATTTTGCAGGGCCGTGCTTCGCCGATTTCGCTGCTGATTCTTTCCGGGCAACAAAAGGGTCATTCGGCTAAGACAGCATAAGGTATTATGACTTAGATTAGCAGGAATATAACTAAAGGTTCGTGCGCCGCAGGTAAAAAACCAACCAGACGGCAAAATAATATGTCCATAATTAAAGAAACATTAACCGCATTAGTACAATTCAAAAGGGGGACACTTACGGTTTGGCAGCCCATGGGTACTTTTGCGCGTGTGCAATTAACCACTCGTGCACACGTTACGTTATCTGCCCCGGCTGGGTACGGGGTATGTAAAGATAGGACCCCAGGGGGCAAGGAGTAATTGGCGGGGCCCCAATTTACCATATTCGAATACTGTGAAGACAAATTGGCATAAGCTGCAAGCATGGTGTGACTGCCAATTTCTTCAGGATGATGACATATGAGCACAAGACAAGTGCCCAGTAGTTCCCCGGCTGCCACAGAATCAGACAAACAAAAGTGTGTGACATTGGCTATCAATGCTAGACGTTCCCATAGGTTATACGTCATTCACACACGTAGCGGTACAAGGAGTCCCCCCTGTAACCCAAGCAATAACACTATAACAATACCGATAACCCACATCCTCATTCTGGAAATAAACAAGATATGGCCACAAGCACAACCTCCTCTGATGCTTCCCCTCCAAGCGCAGGATCTTGTTCTCCAGGCGCCGGGTTCAAGGGCGAGCGAGGTTGCTGTAGCCACGGCCGCACCCACTTAGCAGGTATCCACCGAGGACCTTCATCAAGGGAGACACAAGCATAACCCCGTCCCCAGGTTAGCAATTGTGCTGGCCCCTTCCATTGTTGAGAGGCATAATCAAACCATTTCACCTTAGGTTTCTTCTGCTCATGTTCTATCCTAATACTTCCTAGATGTCTTTGCATTGGAACATGATTGTTATCAGCACTACTAGGTTGCAACCAATTAAGGACATATACCGCTTTAGCTAATCGCCCAGCTGGTGTCTGAACTACTGCATCCTGTCCAGTTTGTGCCTGCTTATCCAACATTCCTTTCAAAGTACCATGAGATCGTTCAATAATGGCCTGGCCTGTCTAATTGCCTGGCACTCCTGTTTTGTGTATTATCCCCCACATTTGCAAAAAGGTTGCGGTGCGCCTGGCCACATACCCAGCTCCATTATCTGTTTTTATCGATCGGGGCACCCCTAATGCAGCAAAACATGCCTGCCAATGTTTTATCACATCCTTACTGCCCGTGGACACGTGGGGTGTAGCCCAGATAACTCCAGAGAAGGTGTCTACTGACACATGGATGTGTCCGAATTGGTTATATTGGGTGACATCTGACTGCCATAATGTTAAAGCCTCTAGACCTCAGGGATTAACCCCGGCGGGAAAGGTGGGTGTCAACCTATTACATTCTGAGCAAGAGGCTACAATACTTCGGGTCTGGGATATAGGTAGAGAGAATTGTCGTGTTAGGGCTTTCGCAGATTGATGGAAAAATCCATGAGACAGGCGAGCTTGCTCAAACCGATTGGGTACTACCACGGATCCCACCAGTGCATCCACCTGATCGTTGCCCGTGCTTAAGTATCCAGGCAGGCCAGTATGGCTCCTTATATGGCTTACAAAATATGGATACCTTCTTCCATTGAGTCGATGCCAGAGGCGCAAGAGTATCTGTTGCAATGCTGGATTATGAACCTTTCCCAGCATAGCTCTCTCCAACCTGTTTACTAACCCCACGGCATATTTAGAATCGCTCATCACGTTGAGCGATTCTTGGTTCCAGTGATCAAATGCCAAAAGTATAGCTAGGAGTTCTAATATCTGTACCAACCCCTCACTAATAACCTTCTTATGGGCCCAAGTATGTCCATCCCACCAGACTACCCCTGCTCTCCCTGTTCGCCCCGCCGCATCGGTAAATACTGTTATTCCTGTCACTGGATTCTCCTGTCTCATAAGGGGTTTTTCCAACTGCAACGGGGAAGAAAACAGGCGGTGGGGAGGGTAATGACAACTCAATTGTCCCTGATAATTTGCTAGGGCAACAGCAAACACAGTGTCATACATCAACAGATGTGTAATCATTGTTTTTGAAAATGGCAACAAAATCTGATGCGGATCAATTCCTGTCATTACAGTTACTCTTTTCTGCGCTTGCACTATTAGCATGGCTATTGCTTCAATTCTGGAAGTTACCGTACGCACATTTTTACACGGTGGGAATATCCATTCCAAACTGAGTAGGGGGTCTTTATCCCTTGTATCCCACTGAAATAATAGCACTTCCAATACTGCATCTAGGCTAAAGACCGCTACCACAAGGGGTAAGTTTTCCCGATATCTCCCGGAATAACCCTCCCCCACCTTATGTCCTATTCGTTGTAATGCTTGCTTCTGTAGTACCGACAGTTGTCGTTTATCTCCAGGGGCTCTCCCCCCTTTTAATAAGGGAAGAAGAGGGATTATATCCGGATTTGTGATGCCACAAAGGGGGCGAAGCCATTGCAGTTCACCTAGCAGTTTCTGTGCATCATACAGTGTGTGAACATGAGGAGAGATTTTCAACTGCTGGGGGCGTACGGTGCAGTCAGTGATCCAAAGTCCCAAATACAAAAAAGGGGCTTTAGTTTGAACCTTTTCTGGGGCCACAAACAGACCAGCTTCTGCTAACGTGGAGGTGATCTGTGTTATAATCATGGGTTCAAAGGCTACTGGTGCCGCAAATAAAAGATCATCCATGTAATGATATATTTTCCATTGGGGATATTTCACTCGGATTGGGCGTATTGCCCATGCAACGAAGAGCTGGCAGATGGTAGGGGAATTTTTCATTCCTTGGGGCAAAACCTTCCACTGATACCGTACGGAAGGTGCTTCGCAATTTACCATCGGAATAGAGAAAGCAAAGCGCCCTCTGTCTCTCGGGTGTACTGGAATAGTAAAATAACAATCCTTCAGGTCAATGATTAGTAATGGCCACCCCGATGGGAGCATGCATGGGGCAGGTAAACCGGGCTGTAAAGCACCCATGTCGACCATAATAGCATTAATGGCACGCAGATCTTGGAGCAAGCGCCATTATCCTGATTTCTTTAGGATAGTAAATACGGGTGTATTCCATGGACTAACTGAGGGTTCTAGATGGTCAAGACGTACTTGCTCCTCTACTAGTTCTGTTAATGCGGCAAGTTTTTCTGTTGGCAGAGGCCACTGAGCAACCCAAATCGGCTCATCGGATTTCCATTCCAATGCCAAGGTTGGCCACTCCTCAGTGGCCGCTAACAGAAAGGGGGGGAGCTGATCACCACCCCCCATTGACTTAAGCAATCCCTCCCCAACAGCCAAATAGTTGTATCGACAAGGTAAGGGCGGACTGACCCCTTCAATGCATTATCGGCAGCATCAATAATATCAATAAAAAATTCACTTAGCATAGGCTCACGCTGTCCGCCAATGCCCTGAAGAGGTGTAGTTACCGGTCGAAGTGGCCATGTCACTGGCCAACCCTGCAGGGGCAACACCGTCACATCTGCCCCAGTATCGATAAGGACCTGATGCTCGAAAGAATCACCATCTGGGCCCTTAAATTGAACTAATCTAGTGGGACGATCTTGTCCCACTGACAAAACAAATGCCGTTGTTAGTGGTGTGGGGTCTACCTGACTGGATGACCCGAAGCCCCCAGTTCCTCTTATCTGGGATGACTTCACAGGAACATTCGCACGAAAGGGTATTAATTGTGCAATTTTGGTTCCGGCCATTATTGTAATAGGCGGGCATATAGCTCGTACCATAATCCCAATGTTCCCTCTATAATCAGCATCAATTAGCCCTGGAAGCACAAAAAGCCCCTGCAAGGAGGCGGATGATCTACCTATTAACAATGCGCTTAACCCATACCCCAACGGGCCAGATGCCACCGATGGAACGAGCGTCACCCTATCATTCTCTAGGGAGACGTCGGCGGCGGTGGCCAAATCAACTCCGGCACTGCCGGAAGTTGCCCCGCGGAGGCCGTCCAAGCAGCCGGCGTATTGTTTGTCCTCATGCCCTGCCGGCTGGCGCTCCGCGAGGCATTTCCCGACCCCGACAAAGGGGTCCCATCTTTTTTAAACCGGGAGTGACACTCAGTAGCTTTATGACCGAATTTTTCACATCGATTACATGTCCCGGGAAATGGGGAGGGAAGTGCATTGTTTTGTGGCTGACCTCTTTTCTTGGGACAATCCCGTTTTAAATGACCCATCTTTCCACACTGATAACACGCCCCCTCCCTTCCTCTACGCCAATTTGACTTAGAGGTATTCAAGGCTACCGCCAAGGCGCGTGCATGAATCTTTGCCTTATCCTCCTCCTCCACCAAAGGAGCACGAGTGCAGACTTCAATCATGTCGACTAGGGAGGCCGATTTTGGTAAAGTCACCAAAATCTTCTTACACGTGGGGTTAGCATTTTGAAGGGCTAAATCTACCCCCAATGCCGATCTGGGGTCTGGTGTTAAATTAGGGGCCCTATCCAATGCCGTCCTTAGGCGGTCCAAAAAGAGGGCAAAAGATTCGCCCACTCCCTGCGTGACTTTTAAATAGGGAGGTGACGGGGCGCCCAAATCAGGGAGCTCTTTAGCATTGGAGGCATTCAGAAGCTGAGACTGTTGTAATATTTGGGGTATCAATCGCGCCTGTAGCTGAGGCTCTTCAAATCGCCCCTGTCCCAACAACATGTCTATAGTTGCTACATGGAGAGGGTCGTCCTGGGGTCTATCTAAATTAAGCACTGCCGCGTGCTCAGCCTTTTATCTCCATGAATCCTTCCATAATAATCTCTGTGTAGGTGTTAACAACATATCTGCAAATTTCTGGGCGTCAAAGGGGCACATCGCTTGCCCCGAGAATATCTGTTCTAATAACGCTTGTACATACGGATTTTTCAAGCCGTACGCCACAATAGCTTTCTGAGCCTCCCTCATCAATTTCCAGTCTAACGTCACCCAAGATTTAACCCCCTCCCTTGATACTGATACCGGGAAAGTAGCCGGCATGGCATCCAAAAATTCCCCTTCAATTATAGCATCCTTTATCAATCCATGCCAGCGCTTAATTGGGTCAGGAGATCCCGCTCCTCCCCCCCCATCCCTCCAAATCACCCCCGTCCCCCGTTCTTCTTGCCCTCGTCCAATTGAAGAACACATAGGTGGCGGAGGTTTCACTTTTGGTCGAACCGGTTGCATGTGGGGGCATAAATTTTGCGATATTCTTCCTCTGCTGTCGGTCGCAACTCTCCCTCGGGAGTGAGGTGCTCCGTACAATCATAATACCTACACAACCTACAAATATGGGGCAAACGTGAGGGGTCAGGTATGCCGTGCTCTTGAAGCTGTTGCAGCAAATGCGATCTTGATGATCCTTGCGGTCTGTTTTCCTTTCTATCCAGCTCATCCATCATCTGTTGAGCTGCAATACCTTCCTTATATAAGCACCGAATTATCTGGTCCTGCGTCAAGTTATCAAACTCTCCAGTTTTAGGCAAGTCAGTAATCCGAACTTGTCGGGGAGGGGCTGATGGCACAACCGCGGGCGGCAATCCTGACTCCCCTTGTAACGGGTTCTTTGGATTGCCCGATGACGATTCCCCCGACACCGGCTGATCCACGGCCATCGGTTCGCCCCGATCTGAGTCGTCATCCTCCAAGGGCAACAGTACCTCACTGGGGTCCAACGGCGCCAAAGGAATCATAGGCGTTGTTTTACCAAAAAAGTCTTTCGCTCCTACCGTGAAGGCCCCTTTCGCTGATGATTCTAATGCCTCGCGTAATGCAATACGCGCCCCTGCCTGAGCTGCTGCGGTGGTAACGGCTCGATGAACAGTCCGCCAGATAGGGCTCAAGGCAGTAGCTTCTTTATTTCCGACCCCCACAGAGTCCCACATGTCTTCCCCCAATGCTTTCCATACCGAAAAGTCAAACACATTCTTTGCATTAACCAGGAAACCCCGTCGCTTTCCCCACCGAAGCAATCTTTGCAGAGCTTCTGGGGAAAATTTTTCTCCCTGGTTATTAAGCAGATTGCTTAAGACCTTAAACACGGTCTGCTCATCTGCCGATGCTGCCGCTCCCATTATGAGAGATATTCCCCGCCGCTCACCTTTCAGTGGGAGCTCCCCCGCCTCAGTTGGGCGTCCCGGTTCCTCACCCGAACGGAGGACACCGGCAGCGGCGTTCCCTGCTATTTCTTCCTCTGTCCGTGGTACCAAATTCACAGAATTCTATCACGTCGGGGTCACCATTTGTTGCTGCTAGCAGGCTGGCTCACAGGACAACTGAAACAGTTGCTGGTAAAAAGCACTTTATTTCCCTTCCCACAGCCATATATATACAGCACTTGTTTATTCCTTTTCTGTTGTTTATCACCCAATGTTCTCATCATTCTTATCTTTGGGTTCCATTATCTTGTGGTGGTAAAGACTCTCAGGTGCTGCTTATATCATTAGTCCTTAGTTCAGCCAAAGTTTAGTCCTCAGTTCAGCCAAAGTTTTCTGGCCTTGTCCTTCAACTTGTTGCCCGCAGCCCCGCCTCTTGTTCTGTTCTTTTCCATTACTTGGTACACATTTCTAAAACATCTGATACTCAGCATTTCCCACATCACATTTGTCATATCTCCCTCCTAGAGAGGTTACATACAATCCTGGCCTACAATAATATATAAACGTAATATAAGAAGGCCTTTCAGGGTTATTGGAGGAAATTTCCTTATATGTCTGTCTCTCTCTCTTTCTCACACATACTCACACACACACACTCCCAGCTGCATTCATATAGCACTCTGTTCATGTATGTATGGGATTAAACCTAAGATGCCTTTACCTATGTAATATTGCCTGAGTTTTTAACATTTATTCAGAAATAACTTAAATATTCCATAGATTCTAAACTGTGGGAATTAAAATCATCCTCCTCCTTTCTCCTTCTACATTAGAAGTTGTCATTGATTCTTTGGTTATTATCTAAAGGACACAAAATCCAGCTGATTCCTGTTCAGTAAAGTATCAGCCTGCTTCATAGTGTTAACTATGAAAAAAGTATTAACTCTTTTACATAGAAATCGTCTAGTGGGATTGACACTTTCCTTTTTATTCTGCTAAATTACTTTAATTTTGTTCCTGTGCCTTATATAATTATTCTTTTGAGTATTACTGTGTTCTAAGTTTCTGGAAAAAAGCAAAGATTTTTTGTTTTATTTTTGTTTACAAAAGGTGGAAATGTATTTTCTGCTCAAATTTACCACTGAACAAATCTTCATCCTGCTATGGCTAAGTAACCTGGAAAGTCTCATGTAACACCCACTAATGGGTTAATTTATAAAATTAATCTTAGCAACAGAGCATCCTCCCTTCAAAGTACATTCAAGTAAAGAAAATGTGTTCTGATGCTGTAGTTCTTGTAACATAGATCCATATTCTGTCCTTGGTTACATGTGTACAATTTGGTATAAACAAGGGCCCAGTTCAGCCCTTAGTATCTTTACTAGAGCTACAGTCTTTACTGAAGTACATCACTTGAGAGAGATTCAGTGAGGCCTAGATATCAGTCTAGGCTGGTCAGGGAAGGTGCTTTAAGAACACAGGACTGTTCAGAAAGCTGCAAGCAGGGACTTTTTTCTCCTGACCAGGGGATTACCATTGAAGATGTTGAAATGCCAATAGTGATTCTGGGGGACCCAGCCTACCCTTGCTCCTCTGGTTCATGAAGCTGTACACGAGCCACCTCAACAGCACCAAGGAAAGATTCAACTACTGGTTCAGCAGGTGCAGAATGACAGTTGAATATGCTTTAGGTAGACTGAAGGGATGCTGTCAGTTTTTACTCACAAAATTGGGAACTTAGTGAGAAAAATATCCCAATGATTATAGCTGCCTATTGTGTCCTGCATAATGTCTGTGAGGCAAAGGGGAAAAGTTGCCACCTGGGTGGAGAATGGAGGTGAAGCAACTGTCTGTTGAATTCAAACAGGTAGACACAAGGGTTATTAGAAGCATGAAGCTATGTGGCTGAGAGAAGCCTAGAAAGAGCACTTTAACAGTCCAGCTACAGTAATGCGGTGTGGTGGACTGTGCTCTATCTGCAGTTTTGGGAGCTGTTAGGAATTGTGTTGTACTTGGTATATGTTTATGAATATATAAACCTTGGGTCGAGTGCTGTAGCTATCTTTAGAAATTTCACATTGGTATCTTCTTTGTATTTTGTCAAAGTTGCAGTGAAAGTGTTCTTAAAACGAACAACAAGTGCTGGGTCATCATCCTGTAACGTGCAATATATGGCAGAATGCAGGTAAAACAGAGCAGGAGACATATAATTCTCCCCCAAGGAGTTCAGTCACAAATTTAATTAATGCATTATTTTTTTAACAAGCGTCATCAGTGTGTATGTGTATGTGTGTGGGGAGGAATGAGGAGAGAATTGGTTGGTTGCATGAAACAGTAAAATTTCAGCCTCTATTTCTTCCATGGATATGAGTGCAGGGCAATGTGTATTTTCCATGGGCAGTGATGATTTTAGCTGATGTCTCACTCCTGAGGGTAACAAAGGCACAGAGAGCACAGTTATTGCTGGCATCCCAAAGCTGCCTGGGCCCGCATATTGCTAGCCTGTTTACTGCAGCGATGCCTGCTGAAGTCATCATGGACTGGTGTGGGAGTGTCCTACCCTGGAGGAAGAAATAAGGCGGCCATCCCTAGAAACCTTCGGTAGAGGACTGTAGACATGGAGGTAGGACATGTACCTCCATGAAAGTTTTATCAAGATTTCTCAGGAGGATTCATGAGACATACCTGTGTAGATAAACAAACTACTCCACATGCTCCCTCCTCCCAGTGGCTAACTGTACAGGGAAACGAAAAGGAGATAACAACTTAGCCTCTGTTTCTTGTACTACCTCTTCTAGTTCAAGTAAATTAGCAAAAAGTCAATCCCTGTATCCTGCTACATTGGGGTTGGGCACCATCTGTACATTTACACATTATAATGGGAAATGCTTTCACACACTTAACCAAAGTTCCTTCCCCTGCACTGGGCTTGACCATGCTTGGCAGTTGGGACTAACTAGATTGTGAAGGAGTCTCAAACAGATCCTGGCTCATGGCATAGCTGGACCCCATCCTGATCGCATGACCCACATCCTCTTTCTCTTTGCTGTTCGTGGGAGGGGTCTGCGTCTCAGGCTCCTCTGAGATATCCACCATGCTCTGTGGGGTCTTGGTGAAGTCTCCACCACGTATGGTATGCAGCTTGTTGTAAAAGTGGCAGATCTGTGGCAAAGGTGAAAGTAAGCCGGTACGCCCCGGTATGGCGTACCGGCAAGAGCCAGTGTACCGTACTGGGCAGTGGCTGGAGCCCCAGGCCCTTTAAATTGTCTCCAGACCCCCGCTGTTGGAGCCCTGGGGTAGCGGCTGCGGGGCTCCGGCAGCTATTTAAAGGACCGGGACGATAGAAGCAGGGGAGCCACAGGCCCTTTAAATAGCCCCCAGAGCCCTGGGGTAGTGGGGGCTCCAGGGCCTATTTAAAGGGCCTGGGGCTCGAGCTGCCTCTGTCGCCCCGGTCTTTTAAATAGCCGCTGGAGCCCCACCGCTTCCCCAGGGCTCTGGTGACTAATTAAAGGACCGGGTCAGCAGAAGTAAGGAAGCCCCAGGCCCTTTCAATAGCCCCTGGAGCCCCGGGCTGCTGCTGCTACCCCGATGGGGGAGTGAGGGAGGAGGAGGTGGAGAAGAAGGGGGGGACACTTACCTTACAGGGTGGGCTGGGGCTGGCTCTGACCCCTTCAGCCCCGCCCCTTCCGGGGGCCAGAGCTGGCCCCAGCGTACTGGTAAGTCACTCGACTTACTTTCACCCCTGGTCTGTGGCTTGGCACCAGATTGACTATTGGCCTTCCTGGCTTTCTGGTATGCCTGCTGTGGTTTCTTTACTTTCACGCTGCACTGCTGCTGATCCCTGTTGTATCTCTTTGCCTGCATCCCCCATGAAACCTGCTTGTAGCTGTCCTCATTTCTGTGACTGCTCAGTGACTGTGCCTGATCTGCCTCTTCTCCCTACAGGCCCAAGAGATCCAATACCTCCTGTCTACTCCAGGAAGGAGCGTGTTGGAATACATAGCCAGCCTGGTTGGTTGCACACCAGGGAAAGTTGCTAGATGTGCTTGTCAAGCAGGGCAATCAGGAAAAGGCATTTCAAAAATATATGGGATATTTAAAGTGGGTGCTGGCTTCTGGTCTCCATGACCCATGGAGTTCACAACTGTGACCAGGGCGATCACTGTGAAGCATTGTGGGACAGCTACTAGAGCAATGTTAGGGTCAACATAGGTCATGTGGTATATACCCTTGCACTCTGTCAACCACATTAGGTTCACCATAGCTCAATGCTGTTCAGGGAAGTGGTGTTACTGTATTGCCTTAATGGGGAGCTTGTATTAGCTGGCGACAAATTTGAGTGTAGACACATGCACAAGTGGGTTGATGCAAGGTGATGTACATCGACCTACGGTTGTAGTGTAGACCAGACCTAAGCCTCTCTCTCACGATCATTATCATATCATTACCATCAGTGTTTTCTCTCTAATCCTTTCTTCTCTTTCCCCATTATCTTCATTCCTTTTGGCCTCCTCACTCATACCATGTCTTTCCTCCTTTTCCAGCCCTGACTTTTTAGGGTGGAGGCAGCGTATGGGTCCTGCAGATGACCAGGGTGTTCTAAATAGCTTTATCTGAATATTTGATTTATAAGATATTACATTTCTGAACTCTTATGTAATGTTTGCATGAATAACTTGCACTGGTGGTTATGGGACAAACTAGTGCTAAAGGTTTGCCTACCAGACATGCTCGAATGTATACTGCCAAACCTGTATTGGAAGTCAATGAGGGAATAAACGTCATGTCAAATTAATGGTTAATAATTAATGGTTATGCATTATGGTTAATGGTTATGCATACAGGATTGGAAGAGACAATCAAGTCAGTTCCTATTATTTATAGATGTTGGAGGGTGGAATGAAGGATGAGATCAAACCAAACTGGTTTTTGAAGGTAAAATAATGGCCTTCTTGTTTAGAAAGAGTGGGGCCTGGTTTAGGAGAGCAAAAGAACTTGCTATAAGGCCCTATGGGTCTAGAAACCAGTCTTGTAGATCTATCAGGTAGTTGACAGCTCCAGGCTACTATCCAGCAGCAGCTATAATCATTCTCCACTCCACATAACCTGCTATGGACACAGACCATGGGAAGTTCCACCTCAAGAGTTTGACAGGCATCAGCACCAAGAGTGTCTGATTGGCTCCCTGCTGTATATAAACCCAAGGGGCATTCTAGGAAGTATCCAGGCAACAGTCTTCTGTAGCTGCCAGGACTGTTCCGGTTCTTTGCTTGTGAACTCTTGGCTTGATTTGGACTCTCCTGACTTGGACCCTGAAACTTGACCTGGACTTTGACCTTTGGTATCAACCCTGGCCTGGAACTGATACGAACTTGTTGGCTACTCCTGGCCACAGGTTTGTCCCTTGGCCCTTACTGTCCTTGTTGGGATCCTGACACTGGCTTTTTCCATAAAGTAAGACAAATCCTGGAAAACAGACTTCTTTGATCTTGATACACACACTTGGCTGGAACCCTGGAAGACAGATAGGTGGGCAGCAGCTGGCTAAGACAAAGGAACATTTTAAAAATGGGGAGATGGAATATTGACCCTATAGGAGTCAATGGGAGTTTTGCCACTGACTGCAGTGGGGCCAAGATTCTACCCAAGGTTTTATTTTACTTACCCTTAGTTACATAGTATGGTTATTGTTGTCACTGTAACTGGAAGGTGTAATTTCCAGCTTGAGGAGACATACCTGCTCTAGCTCTGATTGAGATAGTGCACTAAAATAGAAGTGTAGCTGTGGTGCCGTAAGTAGTGTAAGAATAAGGCCTTTTCCTGTAGCCATATTGTAAGGCCTAAGGCCTTTGTCTACAGCCAGATTAGAAGAGCAGCAGCCATTAGCTAAGAAGCAAGAAGTCACATCCTCACACTGCATCTAAATTACATTAAAATGTATTACAATGTAATATCAGGCTGTTAAGAAGGAGACCCTGTCCTAATAACACCCACTCTCACTAGATAAAGAAACAGATCTTAAGATGGCTAAAGAAAACTGAGTTAGGTAGCATTCTGTCTGGCAAGAAATCATTTATCAATAGTTGTGGTTGTGAAATCCTCATTTCTTGTTTTGTCATTATGGTCTCCCTATTGTTTGTCTGTATGATCTCTGTCTGGTTCTATGTTTCTGTCTGTTACATAATTAATTTTGCTAAGTGTAAATTAATTAAGATGGTGGTGTATGATTGGTTAGAGAATTTTGTTAGGATTGGTTAGTAAAATAATTGGTTAAGGTATAGCTAAGCAGGACTCAAGTTTCACTATATAAACTGTGGTCCAAGAAGGAGACCAGCAGAGAAGGAACAGGAGAATAAGAATAAGAACAACTCACCTCTAAGACACAGCCTAAGATCAGAGCTGTTAAGAATCCTCTGCATGACCGTGACATGCTGCAACCAGAATCCAGACAAGACTGACCTTGCCTGGCTAACAGCAAAAGTTTGCCTGCCTGATCAATATTGGTGAGCATAGCATTGTATGCTTAGCATGTGTATTCTGCTTGGTAATTGTCAATAAACAGAGAATAAGGATATTACTGTGTAAAGCTCTTTCATTGGTAAAAGGTCCTGCAGAAAATTATGCCCTGAGCCCTAGGAATTGGGTAAGGGTGGGTACTTAAACTGACAGGGTTACACCTGAGCCCCAGGAACAGGTTAAAGGTGGGTGCCCCTACAGTGTGTGAGTAACAGAGAATTTTGTGCAGGTAACAGTATTGGGAAGGGCTAGCTACCCCAAGAATGATCCTGTTTGAAATCATAGGTACATATTTGGGTGACTTCTCCTCTTGTCATTCATACTGCTGTGACTACACTTATTTTTAAGAGTGCTAGCTTGATCAGAGCTAGCATGGGTATATCTACTTGAGCTGGAAACTACATCTTCCTGCTGTTGTATAGAAATACTCTGAGAATAGAACCTAGTTAGCTACAGTTGATGGCGTTGATTAGAAGAATTGTAGTTGTAATTAACTTTTTTTGAGTGCCGCAAGTCAGGTGTTTCTGCTATTTAATTTTTATCTTTTTCCTAGACTCCATTTTAGAGTCCTGCCCACTGTGATAGCTCCTGTGTCCTTGTGGTGGGGCAGCTACCTCACCCCTATGAAAGATAGGCCAGAGTGGCTGCGCAGAAGGGCAGCCAATCAGGGCCAGTATTACAGCCAGCCAATCAGGACTAGGCCAGGCCCTATATAAAGGCTGCCCAGGAAGAGAGCAGGCAGTCTGTCCCAGACCTTCATATAGGAAGGTCTGTCTGTCTCCCTCCCTCCCTCCCTCCCGAGTAGGAGATAGGCAGCTCAGATAGAGCAGTGCTGGGCAGGCTTGGGGGAGTATAGAAGGGCTTTGGCCTAATACCTGCCAGATGATAGAAAGGGCCTAGAGGGTGTGAAGGGCTAGAGGGGAAGTGGCCCAGAGATAGTTAGATAAGGGGAGAGAAGGAGGGCAGGGAGGCTGCCACTAGAGGGACCCAGAATAGTGGGAGGGTCTGCCCCCCCGCCCATTCCTCCTTGTACAGCACCTGGCTGTGGATGGGTGGCCGTGACAGACTGCAACCGGCCCTTGAACAGAGAGGTTAGACTTGAGAGGTTGTGGTTGGCCACTGCAGAAAGAGTGAACTGGAAAGACTGCTGTTAACTCCCCTCTGGAAGAAGATGAGGGAGGATTTGGGGGCACTGCTGGAGGGCAGTGTCCTGAAGAGGATGCTGGGAGCAATGCAGGTTGAAATGCCAACCGAGGGCAAGAGATGGACGGGACACCACCGGCAGAGGGTGCTCCGCATGAACTGAGCTAATTCCCAGACTGAACAGCAGGAGGTGCTGCGGGGGTGAGTCCCAACCCCATCACAGTTGTCCTCTGTTGTTGTATGTAGCTTACCCAAACTGTAGCCACTGATTCTGAATTAGGATCACTGCTGACCACCGTTATAAAGAGCAGCAGCAGAGGCACTGTCTATGCTCATGAAGAAAACAATGCACCAGTTTACACTTAATTCACATTTGGAAGATCAACTTCACAACCATAAGGCTTAGAAACTTATTACATTAAATGAAAGCTTCGATTCTACAGAAGTCAATGATATTGATCCCCTGCCTTCCTGGATGAAAGCTTTCTACCTCACTGGTGGCAAGAGAGGGGAATTTCTCAAGCCCTGTTGTAATTTCATTGTGCCTGGGATCTTGTTTTTTAAAGTGCAATATACATCCAAAGTCAGTGCAAGAGTCCATGACAAAATGCTCTTGAAAGAAAGTACAAACAAGCATTGTCCTGCAGTGAACAGTCATGCCTCACACTTGCAGAAGTGATTTTTGTGTCTCTTCCATATGCAGAATAATTACTAATAATCACTCTTGAGAGAGAAAAGGGGAGTCCCACATTCTGTTTTTGTTCTAGACCATTCCCCAAACCCTTAAGATAATTAACAGTGGCTTGACAGGCACACCTAGAGTGGATACATCTGGATAGGAGTAAATGCTACTGTATATACTTTTTGGCTGTAAAAAAATGTTTTTTGCTGATCACCGGTCTACCAGCAGCAGCTAAGATTTCAGATTTGGTGTGAAACAAGAAAACACAGTTGTCTCAGTTTTCAGGCTATGATCTCATTCTTTCAAGTAAACTAAAATATTATTGCATTGATTGTCTAAAGGTACTTTGCTGCATTCTGTTTGTTCTGTTTTAGATTGAAGTGCCAGGGGCTATTTGTATTCTCTTGGTCTTGATTCTCCACTGTGTCCTCAGAGTTGCCTGAATATGGCACAAGTTAGGGCTGCACAGGGGGAACCTTAATTCATGTCACTGGTGTAAGGTCCCTAAGCCAGTGGAAGATCAGGTGCAACAGACACACTGTACCATGTCCCCTTTTCCCTGTTCTATCCATGTTTCACCCCAAGAATGTCCCTGACACCCCTTCTCTTTCTACTGAGGGTGATATGGCTGCCTCCGACTGACTTATACCAATAGAGAGGTCCTCTGCACAGGGAAAATTCTCCACTTCTCATCTCCAGCCATTTATAGACGGCTTTTTGCTGTTTTCAAGTGTTTCTTAGTGGAACTGAGAATGCAGCCCTCTTGTTTTTAGCATGTCTGACTTTCATTGGTCTCATACATTGACATTTCTTCTTGCTTTAGTATAAATCAAAGTGCCACAATCACCGCCACTCTGAGATTGAGCCACCACTGAGACAATGCGTTTCAAATTCAAGTAAAAATTCTCCATCTGGTTTGAAATCCAAGTCTGACCATGATTATACTAGTCCTACACAAGTGCTGTTGAATGTTCACTTCGACTGAGTCCACATATGTTTCTAGTCACGCTTCAACCTTGTGATGGATTGCTAATTAGGCTTGTGTAGCATAGCCTGATGGTTCTGGTCTGAGTAAGCACCACTCAGACCCGTTGGATACTCTTGATACAATTGTCTCAGGAGTATCAGCTAGAACTTCAAGTTGCCATTTGATCCATAAAACTAGAAAATGTCTTTAAAAATTCAAACTTTCTAATTGAAGGACAATCTTTTTGGAGAGCCAGAATAAAAAGAACAAAGTTGTGGTATTCAGAGTAGCAGCCATGTTAGTCTGTATCCACAAAAAACAGGAGTACTTGTGGCACTTAGAGACTAACAAATTTATTAGAGCATAAGCTTTCATGGGCTACAGCCCACTTCATTGGATGCATAAAATGGAACATATAGTAAGATATATAAGTATATAATGTATACACACATACAGATAAGTTGGAAGTTACCATACAAACTGTGAGAGGCTAATTAGTTAAGATGAGCTATTATCTGCAGGAGGGGGGGAAAAAACTTTTGTAATGATGATCCAGATGGCCCGTTTAGACAGTTGACAAGAAGGTGTGTGAGGATACTTAACATGGGGAAATAGATTCAATATGTGAAATGACCCAGCCATTTCCAGTGTCTATTCAAACCCAAGTAATGGTATCTAGTTTGCATATTAATTCAAGCTCAACAGTTTCTCGCTGGAGTCTGTTTTTGAAGCTTTTCTGTTGTAAAATTGCCACCCTTAAATCTTTAACTGAGTGGCCAGAGAGGTTGAAGTGCTCTCCTACCGGTTTTTGATTCCTGATGTCAGATTTGTGTCCATTTATTCTTTTGTGTATAGAC
The DNA here is from genome assembly GCF_009764565.3 of Dermochelys coriacea. Lineage (NCBI taxonomy): Eukaryota > Metazoa > Chordata > Testudines > Dermochelyidae > Dermochelys > Dermochelys coriacea. Next base: position 122,952,785 of record NC_050068.2, on the reverse strand, counting down.
TGTCCGGTTTGGCCAATGTACATGGCAGAGGGACATTGCTGGCACATGATGGCATATATCACATTTATAGATGTGCAGGTGAACGAGCCCCTGATGTCGTGGCTAATATGATTAGGTCCTAGGATGGTGTCACTTGACTGAATAAATATGTGGACAGAGTTGGCATCAGGCTTTGTTGCAAGAATAGGTTACTGGGTTAGTGTTTTTTGTTGTGTGGTGGACACTTTCTGCCCTATCTTATCTTGCCTAATCATGGCTTGTACAACATTTGAACGAACTATGTTGACTGCTATACCAACTAAATGTTAGCAACCAATTTTGTTTTCTGTTTTGGTCCCTGTAACTCTTAAACCTGTCTTTGTTCCAAATGATACCATCAGTTGTCCTCTGTTCTAAGTCTACCTAGTCAGCAAAGAGTGTGTGAAATTTCCCATCCTGATGTACAACAACAAGTGCTCAACTACATAACTGTCAGTGGATCTATTATCCATCATAGAAATAAACCTAAGCCAAAATTTTCAATACTAGAAATTCAACTAAATTTGATGAACTAAACTAAACTAAAATTCATCTCTTAAATTATACATAGTCACCTAAATAGAGGTGACTCTGATTTTTAAAAATTCTAAGCAGCTCCAGTACATACAAATGTATTTAGGAACCTAACTTTGCTTCCTATAGTTTACCAAATTTGACCCTAGCTCTGTGTATATTTTTGAGAAACTTCTCTAAGGGACTTTGCAAAAATTGCCTCTAAAATCTTTTACTCCCTGGGTATTAATACAGTTTGATCCAAGATTTAGGCCATTTTTAGCCTCCAAGTTGTAGCACATTTCAAAACTCAAATCATGTTTAGTGATTGTGTAAGCAATGTTCAAGAAGGTGGCAAACTTTTGGACAACTTCCTGTTCACTTTTAAAGAGATATCTAGTAGTCTCTGTCGACAAGTCTTTTAGACAATGCCATATATTCTGTTTGTTATGCAAATCCCTTAAGCAGTGGAGTAGGCATGTACATGCAGGGAATTAATGATAAAGGTCTTATACTTGCATACAAAAAGACTGATTTTATCCAAATGCTTTTCATGCCTTCTCCAAATTATATACATTTCATCTTTTTGATATCAAACAAATGGATATTTAGCTTTCCATGAGTTCTGGAAAATGCATTTTTCTCATTCCTTGGCATATTCATCTGTGCCATATACTTTGTTTACTGAGCCTAAAGCCTTTGGTATTACGCTCTGCTGATTCAGGAGGATGCTTTGATGTATTACAGGCATTTTTCAAATATATTATTTTAATCAGCAAAGTCTGCGTATACAGTTTTAAAATAGTATGTAAATCAAGGTTTAGTTTACAAATTAAATTGCTTGGCTCTGGCAGAGGAGCAGCTAAATTTGCAATTGTAGAAGTCTGTAAGACGCATGAGAGAAAGATCAGGGCAATGAAGAATCAGACCTGCAGCTTGCGCAGTTATTTATACCTGTGCAAAGTATGTAAAACTACCAAATCAAAAAGGTAAGTGTTTTACATCCTCTTTGCAAATGACTCCACAATGCAAAAGGCAGTGGAGAATCAACGGTACTGCGTTTCTGCAACAGCAAGTAATCAGCCTATGATTTAGTTTATTACAGAGCCTACTTTACATTCGTTGGCAGATTAATTAAATTACTGCTTACCTTTGCCTAACTGCCTTTTAGCTATTTGACTGTGATCTCTCTTCTCCCTAGTCAACACAGGTCTCTGATTAGAATACTGTTGGATACATACAAACTGGTGCTGAACTTCAGGTATCCTTGGTAGTGCACTTCCTTCTGGTCCAGCCCTTTTTTCCCAAGGATTACTTGTGTGGCTGACATGAACCAGTCTTATTCCACTGGGAGCACAGTTGTTCTGACAATCTTTCCTTTGTTCTGCTCTCACTCAGGTCCCCAGCGTGGATGCCCTTCTGACTGGCAGCTGAATACTTCTATGCCTGATGTCACTCAAGTCCACCTCTAGCATCCTCCATTTTCCATCCTTGGCAAAGGAGGTAAGTGAATACTTTTACTTCTCCGATACCACTTCTACATCTTGGGCTTCTGGGCAACAGATTTTTATTCCAACTTTGACCTTTTCTATCTTGTTCCGAGTACTATTGTATTTTAAAACAAACATATCAAACCCAGAACCAAGACATGATCCACTTTTCCTCCCTCCTCTTCTCCGTCGCCCCATCCTACTCCCATCCTCCTTCTCCTATGTCCCAATTACTCCTACATTCCTACCATCTTTTTTTTCTTCTTTCTGTTTCTTCCCCACCTTAGAGACAACATACAGCTCTGTTCCTGGCTGCAATTTTCTCCTGCTGTGAGCCATCATGTCTCAGTGAAGGCCTTGTCTACAAGAGAAAACTGCACAGATTTGGAAGCTGATTTAGTTAAACTGGAAAAAACCCCTGTGCAGATGCTCTTAAGCCAAACCAAGCATGTTTGCACAAGGCACTTGCACTGATTTAACTAAATCTGTGCTAAACTGACCATTAAATGTGATTTTTATTTTTCCTCACGTACACACTCCGCTTCTTCTACTTGCTTCCATGCTCCTTTTGTCTCCTACTCATGCAAAGAAGTGCATAGCTTTCTTTCTCAGCATCCCTCTTCAGAATAACCTCCTTCTTCCTGGGCATCTGGTTGCCTAAGTTTTCTACTTCAAATCCCTGTTTCCAAGCCAACCCCTTCTTGCTAATTTTCCATGAAATGTGAAATAATCTGGGAGATTTATTGATGATGCAAAGGCAGAAAACGCAACAATGGGGGATTTTGATGACCCTCATATTAACCAGGTATATGTCACCTCAGGAAAGGATGCAGAGATAAATTTCTTGACACCACAAGACTGCTCCAAGAAGCAGATTGTCCTGGAACCCACAAGGGGTTAGGCAATTCTTGATTTAGTCCTAACAAGAGCACAAGGTCTGCTCCAAGAGGTGAATCTAGCTGAATTGCTCAGTAATAGCGACCATAATGTAATTAAATTTACCATCCTTGTAGGGGGAAAAATGCCAGAGAGAGCCACCACAGTAGCATTTAATTTCAGAAAGGGGAACTACACAAAAAAGAAGCTAGTGGAAGAGAAATTAAAAGGAAGAGTCACAAGGGTGAAATGCCAGACTGCATGGAGGCTTGTTATAAAACCATAACAGAGGCTCAAATTAAATGTATATCCCTAGTAGTAGTGTGTGGTTAACCCCCCCCCCCCCCCCAAAAAAAAGGACCAAAAAAAGACACCATGGCTAAACCACAGAGGTGGTTAGAGGCAAAAAGGCATTCTTTAAAAAAGTGGACATCTATTTTCCTCACTAGGATTTGAGAGGAGCATAAAGTCTGGCATGTCAAGTGTAAAAGTATAATAAGGCCAGCCAAGAAAAAATTTGAAGAACTAGCTAAGGACACAAACTAACAGCAATTTTTTGTAAATATATCAGAAACAGGAAGTCTGCCAAACAGTTGGTGGGAATACTAGACAACTAAATCGCTCAAGGAAGCCATGCTTCTTGTGGGAAAGCTAAATGAATTCTTTGCATCGGTCTTCACTGTCGAGGATGCAAGGGAAATTCCTACACCCAAGACATTCTTTTTAGGTGACAAATCTGAGGAACTGTCCCAGATTAAGGTATCAGTAGAGGATATATTGGAACAAATTGATAAATAGTAATAAGTCACCAGATCAAATAGCATTCATCCAACAGTTCTGAAGGCACTCAAATATGAAATTGCAGAACTACTGGGATATGTAACCTGTCACTTAAATCAGCCTCTGTACCAGATGACTGGATGCTAAGGTAACTAATATAACACTTTTAAAAAATTTTTTTTATAAAGGCTCCAGAGGCAATCGCAGTAATTACAGGCTAGTAAGCCTAACTTCAGTACCAAGCACATAGGTTGAAACTACAGGAAAAAACAAAATGATCAGACACATAACTCTACCAACATATTGTGTTCATTTAACATGGGTCTGAGGCATGATTTCCCTTTACAACTCTATTATTGTATTTTGAGAGAGTCAACAAGCATGTGAACAAGTCAACATAGTGCATTGGACTTTCAGAAAGCCTTTGACAAGGTCTCTCTCCAAAAAGAAAAGGAGTACTTGGGGCACCTTAGAGACTCACAAATTTATTTGAGTGTGTCTCTAAGGTGCCCCAAGTACTCCTTTTTCTTTTTGCGAATACAGACTAACACGGCTGCTACTCTGAAATCTCTCACCAAAGGCTCTTAAGCAAAGTAAACAGTCATGGAATAGGAGGTCCTCTAATAGATCAGAAACAGACTAAAGGTAGGTTGAGAATCACTGCTTTATTCCTATTTACCATTGTGGGCTGCATCTGGTACTATCTGTATGGCCCTGAGGATGTCACATGGGCTGCAGCTGTAAGCTGAATGAGCTGCAAGCAGCCTGTGGCCCGGAGGTTGAGAACTACTGGAATAAAGGGTTTTCACAATGGAGAGCAGTAAATAGTGGGGTCTCTCAAGGCTCTGTATGGGGACCTGTGCTGTTCAACATAATCATAAATGATTGGGAAAAGGGAGTAAACAATGAGGTGGCAAAATTTACAAACAACTGCAAAATTACTCAAGATAAGCTCAAAGCTAACTGCAAAGAGTTACCAAGGGATCTTACTAAAGTGGATGAGTTGGTGACAAAATGGCAGATGAAATTCATTGTTGATTAGTGCAAAGTAATGCGTGTTGGAAAATGTAATCCCAACTACATACAAAATGATGGGGGTCTAAATTAGCTGTTGCCACTCAAGAAGATGTTGGAGTCAGTGGATAGTTCTGTAATATCTGCCGAAGCTGCAGTGGTAGTCAAAAAAGCTAACAATGTTAGAAACCATTAGGAAAGGGCTAGATAATAAAACAGAAAATATCATAATGCCCTGTGTAAATGCATTGTAACCCATACTTTGAATACTGTGTGCAGTTCTGGTGACCACATCTCAAAAAAGATATTAGAATTGGAAAAGTACAGAGAAGGGGAAAACTTACGTGGGATATGAAACAGCTTCTATACTAGGTGAGATTAAAAACACTGGGATGATTTAAATTAGAAAAGATGATTAAAAGGGGATACAAGAGAGGTCTATAAAATCATGAAGGGGATGCAGAATGTGAATAAGGAAGTGTTGTTTACCCCTTCACATAACACACAAATCAGGAGCCACCCAATGAAATTAATAGGCAGCAAGTTTAAAACAAACATATGGATGTATGTGGTCATACAACACAGTCAACGTGTGGAATTTGCTTGCAAGGAATGTTGTGAAGGTTCAAAAAAGGCTTAGATAAGGTCATGCAGGCTAGGACCATCAATGGCTATTAGCCACGCTGATCAGGGTGTTCCTGCTGTCTGACTGCTAGTTGCTTCTGGCCCTGGCCACTGTCACAGTAGGATAACTGGTGTGACCCAGGACAGCCGTTCTCATAGTCTATCACTAACCTACTCTTGCCATGACCACCCCTACGGACCATTTAAAAGCACCTTACCAGACATTACAAGTGTTGCCAACTTTTTAATCATAGAAAACTGCCCCTTCCTAGAGGCCCCACCCATTCTCTGGGTTCAGAGTGTGGGAGGGGGCTCCGGGCTGAGGCAAGGGTGTGGTGTGTGTTTTGGGGGGGGGGGTATAGGCTATGGGTTGGGGATCCAGACCCCAGCGGGGGGACAGAAAGGAGGGGTTGGGCATATGGGAGAGGGTGAGTGGGAGTGGGGAGGGCTCTGATGTGGAGCTGGAGATGAGGGTTTGGGACACGGGAGGGGGCTGGGGCCAAGGGGTTTGGAGTGCGGGAGGGGCTCAGGGCGGGGGTGTGGGCTCCGGAAGGGAGTTTGGGTGCGGGGGGGGGCCGCTCCAGGCGTGTTCGCTTCACGTGGCTCCTGGAGGCGGCCGGTAGGTCCCTGCGGTCCTTGGGGGCAGCCAGGGAGGCTCCACCCAGCTGCTCTTGTCCCCAGGCACCGCCCCTGCAGCTCCCATTGCTCGCGGTTCCCGGCCAATGGGAGCTGCGGAGCCGGTGGAGGGGGACAGGGCGTGCAGCCCCCCGGGCTGCGCCCAGGAGCCCCAGGACAGGTGGGTGGGTGCTTCTGAGGCAGCCAGGGCAGGGAGGCCTTGGACCCGCCGCGCTTCCAGCCAGACTTTTAGCGGCCCGGAGAGGCCACGGGGTCCCTTTTCAACCGGCAACCGGTTCCTCCCCCCGCCCCCCGTTAACGTCACACGGCAGCTCCCAGGACCGGCCCGGCCCCGCCCCGCTCACAGGGGCTGTAACTCGGCTCCCCGCGGCGCTGCTTTAGCGCCTAAGCGCCTTATGGCGGGGCCCACGCAGACCCGGGGGGTGGGAGGGGCGCGCAACACAAACAGCCAACGGCCTTTCCCCGCCTCGGCCCCGCCCCTCCCGCAATCAGTGCCTAGCCCCTACTCTCCTCCCGCTACGAGACAGGATGTCCCACCTCCTGCCCACACGCTGATTGGTGGACGGGCTCCTCCTGCCGGCTCCGGGATTGGCCGAGGAGGGCCAGGCCCCGCCTACTTCCGGTATTGCCGCAGGGGGCTGGGGTGGGGGAGGGGCGAGGAGTCGCATTAGAAGAATCGCTCGAGTGGTGTAGCGGCTGCGCGAGCGTAGACGGCGCCGAGGGTAAGCGCGGCGGCGGCGGCGGCGGCCTGGGCGGCCCTTGGTGCTGTGGGGGTGAGAAATTGGAGTCGTCCCTGCCCCTGCGCTGGGGGAGGGGATCCCTGGTGGTCGAGCTGAGCCCATCTCTTCCCCCTCCCCCCCCCCCCCCGTTCTCTCTGCTGGGGCTGGCCGGACCCCTGCTGTTTATGCAGCTGTTAGTGGGGCAGGGGAGGTGGACAGGCCTGTCCCGGGGGATTTAATGGGGGGGGTCTCGGTGGGGTTGAATGGAGGGCGGGAGAGGGACTGGCCCGGCCCGGCCCGGCCCGGCCCTGGGGGCAGGTAAAACGAGGGGACGGGCAGAGCCAGGGTGGGGGCGGGGGCGGGGCGGCTGCTGCGCAGAAGCCTGGGTTCCCCGGGGCGCCCGGGCAGCGTTTCTGGCTAACTGGATTCCGAGGTGCTCGGGGCTTTACTAACCGGTGCTGAGGCCGGATGCCCGGCCCGCAGACCGTATTACAGGACGAGTTCGAGCAGTAATGTAGGGGGGTGGTGACAACGGGCCTTGGCTGAGCTTGAGGGGGCAGAGGATGCTGTATTTGGAGAGGAGCATCATAGAAACCTCCCCCCCCCCCCCGCCCACCACTGTCCATCTCTGTGTGTGTGCGCGGGCGTGTAAAAACGGCATTAGCTTTGGGTTTGTCGGCTGCTTGCGTACTCTGGGTCAATTATTTATTTCATGCACCATTTACGGGTCTGAGAGGTAGAGACATCAGCCCAGGCCTCTGATGGCATCCTTTGGTGCATCAGAAAGGATGTTTTCACCATCATCGGGAGGGGAAGATTTGTGGTCTGAATAGCGTTGTTACTACCTTTTCTTTTCTCTCCTTTATGCATTGTCAGGGTGTCAGCTCCTATGTGAGATAGGGAGATTCATATGAATACAACTTTAGAGAAAATGGAAATTTTTCTGGTATTGCCAAGTATAACTTATTTTTTAAGCATAGCTTATTTTATCTACTAATTTTTTTTTCTCTCCACTGACAGGTCTGGCCACTCTGCCAGCCTGGAGAGGGTTGAAGAAGGAAAATGTCTTCTGAACCTTTTTGTCTGGCTGCTCAAACTAGGTTTGATTCCAAATGGCTGAAGACAGACTTACAGGTAAGGACTTTCCTTGTGGTTTTTTATTATAGTATTTTGTATCATGGCATTTGGTGTACACATCAGCAATGTTTTTAAATGTCAATTGGTAACAAACTGAAGAGGCTAACTATGCTGTTGAAAATGACATGCAGTTTCTGAGCATGCTGCCCTGAGAACTGATCTCAAAGAAGCAATAAAAGCACAGTTTTAATTTCAGTGTGGTCTGTATTTTGTTTAAAACCAAGCTGAAGTATATATTTTTGCTTTTTAATGTTTTTATTCACGGATTCATGTTTAATTATGTAGTGCTTTTTATCTTAAAAAGTACTGTAAATATTTTTAGTCTGCTATTTACTCTCACTCTTTATAGCTGATAGCTATAACACTGAAGAAAAACTGTGGTTAAGGAGTATTGTGGCACCTTAGAGACTAACAAATTTATTTGAGCATAGTCTCTAAGGTGCCACAAGTACTCCTTTTCTTTTTGCGGATACAGACTAACATGGCTGCTACTCTGAAACCTGTGGTTAAGGAAAACTGAAATCTGATCCAATTGTTACTCCCACATTGAAGAGTAGGAGCAACTAATTTAAATCCACAGATGAATTTCTTGGTAATTCTGCTTGGATTATATGTGGGGACTTAAATCGTGGTGTGTGGGACTCCCCCCTTTCTTAAAAAGCTTCCTACAAGGAGTTGTCTGATAAGTTGGTCTTGAATCTTTGTACTATTTTTGACCTGTGAAAAAACACTGTACCTTGTTCAGAGATTTATTGTGAAAATGGAACATACAGCTCTCTTATCTGTGATGTTTGATTGAAAACCAAAACATGCACTCAAGATAAGGCCGTGGAAAATGAGAATAAAGATTTATTATGTTCTAGTTTTCAAATCCACATTGTAATTAGTGGTAGTATGTAGAGGTTCGGGTCAGTGAAGCATTTGGGATGGAATGTTCAGTCAATGGAATGTTCAGTCAATCAGATATGTATATTTTTTTTCAGTACTTTACATTTTCAAAGGTTTCAGAGTAGCAGCCGTGTTAGTCTGTATTCGCAAAAAGAAAAGGAGTACTTGTGGCACCTTGGAGACTAACAAATTTATTAGAGCATAAGCTTTTGTGAGCTACAGCTTCATGCATCCGATGAAGTGAGCTGTAGCTCACGAAAGCTTATGCTCTAATAAATTTGTTAGTCTCCAAGGTGCCACAAGTACTCCTTTTCTTTTTACATTTTCAAAGTAATACATAAAAACTGAATATCAAAATGTCATTCAAGTAGGTCAGTCAGTGTTATCCTTCAGTTACAGGTGAGGAAACTGAGAGAATGGCATAGTCAAGTGACCTTTCCCAAGATTACACAGAGAGTGACTGAATGGCAGAGCTGAGCCTAGAATTTAGGGGCTCTCAGGGGATCTCAGACTAGGGGTCCGGACCCCTCCATGGAATCACGAGGTTATTACATGGGGGGTCATGAGCTTTCAGACTCCAGGCCAAACCCAACTTTGCCTCCAGCATTTATAATAGTGTTAAATGTATATACATTTTTAAAATTTATTAGGGGGAGTCGCACTCGGAGGCTTGCTGTGTGGAAGGGGTCACCAGTATAGAAGTTTGAGAACCACTGATTAGCTGTTCCTGTGCCTAGATAAATGAGACGACTTTGTCCTGGGGAGCCCGCAATCTGATTAGATTCTGTCTCCAATATTTTCCATCTAAAGTATAGCAAAACCAGATTCACTACTAGCATGCAACTTTTAGCGGGTTGGTATTTTCACATTACATTCATTGGAAAAACCTTGTATGTGAAATTCTGAGAGATGGCTGAACTCATATTGGATATCAGTAGAGTAATTCTCCTCTTTCCCCGCCCAATAGCCTGCATTGCTACCAGCAAAAAAAACCCCAAAAAACTTTTAGCAAGTTAATAAGTGTCGTGAGTGATATCTAAGATGCTTGTTATTTCTTTAAGAAATAACATGGATGCTTTTAAATGGCCAAGTTGCATGTATTTCATACCTGAGCTCAAATTTTGAGCTAAGCATCTTGAAGAAAAATTATAGGTCACAAACATGCAGTGTCAGCTACAAGAGAATAGTGGAAATTTGTAGTTGAAAGTGGTGGCCTGTCTCTCTGGACAAGTTTGTAATGGTGGTGGTGGTGGGTTTTTTTTTTTTCTACTGTTTGTTTTTCCTCTGAATTGGGAGATGATAAATTTGTCTGCTCTTATGATTTGTTTGATAATGTCTCTTTGTTAATATTCTGAACCTCTGATTGCTCAGGAACGTTATAAACAAAATGGTTCTAGCATCTTGAATTTAATTTGAGATTGTTTTTTGATTGGATGGATGAAAACTGCAATAAGTACTTTTTGCCTATTGTGGGAATCTATGTAATGGTTAACTCTTTAATAAGCTATATTAAGAGGAACTCCTAATATTAAGGAACTTTAATTTTCAGTAAATAAAAGGTAAATCTTTTCATGACAAGAAACCAATTACATCTAAAGTTGTCAAAACAATATTTTGTCTTACCTGAAACATAATAGAGTAATTGAGAGCAGAGCTACTGTTGTGATGTCCAGATGCTAAATGTTAAAATCAGTCGTTTGTTTCCTCTTGTTTCATCTGCAATCTGTTGAGGAATAGTCAGTTGTTGTCTCCAACTATTATCAGATATTACCCCCACGTTTTGTTAGAAAAGTAAGTACTGATTTGGTCTCTTCAAATTTAGCTTTTTTTTTTTTTTTTTTTTTTGGCTGCCTAATATTACACTGGCTCTGTTCTCAGTGTAATGCCAGAAAAAAAACTCCTACATCTATATATAAAATCTGTAAATTTTTTCCAATTTAAAAAACAAAACAAAAACCTGTATATGGGTCCTTGAAATAGCTTAAGTTCTTCACCTAATAGATCCTGAGTGGATTTGTCTCTTAGTGCATGCTGGATTGTACTAGCTATTGGGTGGAATAATCCAATTATTCTAGAGCTTTTCTGTTGGTTTATTTGATATAATATAAATCATGTCAGAAAACAAGTATCCCTTTTTAAGGTGAGAGATCACACTTATTTACTGTGCTGGACTCATGTACAGCAGACAAAGGATGTCAACAAGAAACGATTGTAGAATGGCTTTATGGCAGGGACTCAAACTTTTTTGCTCCCCCACCCTCAGGGGCTGGGGCTGGGGGTAGAGCAGGGCTGGGTGGCACTCCCTCCTCACACCCTGTGGAGGCTGACCTGAACATTCCTTTGTGCACACCACAGTTTGGGGACCATTGCTTTATGGAGTCTTGTATGCAGTATGATAGTAGTGTCCGTCCCAGGATATTAGAGAGACCAGGTGAGTGAGGTAATATCTTTTACTGGACCAACTTCTGTTGCTGAGTGAGACAAGCATTCAAGCCACACAGAGCTCTTCTTCCAGTTTGGGAAAGGTACTTCTAGCATCACAGCAAAATGCAAGTTGGACAGATTATCTAGCAAAAGTCATTAGCAGAGGGCCAAGAGGCTGCAAGCAGTCCCATGACCCATTGCAGGGCTTGAGGATTGCTGGTAGCCTAGTGTAGTTTCCTCTGAGCCTTGAAAGAGGGAGGGGGGATATCTTTCCTCTGGGTAGAACAGCACTTCTGAGGCCTGCCTTGTTCTGTGTCTTTTGTTATATGCTGATAATTTACTATAGCTGTATGGGCTCTTATTTCAAGCTTGACAACTTTGGCAAGTATTGTGGATTGAAGTCAATGAAATCCCGTTCTCTGTGGAGATCATTTAACTCTTGCTGCTCTGGCCTGGTGTGAAGTTTGTGCCACTGCATTAAAATAGCCCATATAAACATAACTATGGAACAAATGATTAGTTTAGTTTAAAATGGGTCATGTGCAGCCATTCTTTTTCCATGTCATGGGACCTCAGGCATGTACAGAACAGAAGGTCCAATATGAATTAGTGAAGTTTGGAAAGATATGAGGGAGGTCAGCATGGATGATACTGCACAGAGCCTAGTTGAAAGTGCCCTAATTCTGTTTCAGGGTAATTACACTGGCTCTGAACCCTTGGCAGTCATGTGGCATGTTCCGTTAGCTTTCAGGGAACATGAAATCACCTGCACAAGTTCTGTTGTTTTCCTAAAACTGGAACCTTTCTGTTCTTGAAGGTAAACTGCTAAAACTTTTTCAGGTAAAGATGTCTAAAGTTTTATTGGTAACTATGTTTACTTATTCTCTTTCCTTGTCTCTCTCAGCTACTAGTTTTAGTCAGTGTTATTGTAGATGCCATCTTGGATCATTACAAGGCCAAAGTTCTCTTCTTAAATATTTTGAAGTCTTATTTATACATCTTCTTTTATATCATTTCAATATGACTAGTTGTTTAATACATCTATTGTTCTCCCGCTGTTCACTATTCGGTAAGTGAACTTTCTCCCACAGACCCTTACCCTTACAAAATGTGTGTTCATAGTTGACCAGGATATTGAACAATGAAGTCCAAAGAGCATGTCAAAAATAGTTTCTAGTGCACAATATCCCATGGCTCAAATTATTTGAAACCAAAATTAATCATGTTCTAAACGAACTACACTAGATATTGAGTATTTATCAAGTTGTTTGAAGTTTTCAACTTAAAATCTAGATTTTTTTTTTTTTTTTTTTTCCCCCTTCTTCTTCAGAAGTATTAGCGGTCACAATTCCAGTTGAAGTCAGTGGGAGCTGAGCACCTATGAAACTCCAGCCTCTTCCCGCTTAGGCAGTAACTGTAATAATGGCTTTCTGGATTGGTGAGCTCGGTGATCTCCCCATCTGGCTTGTTTTTTATTAATTGCCAGGTTAGCAAATGAGAACCTGGAATCTGAAAGTAGTTACATGCTTTATATGTTGTTACTGCTAACTACTATTTTATGAGCTGGTCTTATCTGTAAAGTTAACTCTGGTAATAAGATGACTGTTGCTGATAACTCAGGTGTGTGGGGCATCCCCATGGCCATAACTTGAGTTGGCTACTGTGTCAGGTGATATAGACTCACAGTATTTTAGTATAATTTGACAGCTGCTAAAGAAACATGTAATAATATTAGAGAAGTAGATTCATTTTTGCATTTTATTATAACATATATTTCTGCTTTCTGTGTGTCTTGTTGACACGGGTCTCACAGTGCTTTTAAAAAAATCAGAAAACTGGTTTGTCTTATCTACAGTGGATTCTTGGTCTGTGTAGGGCAAAGCAAACCAGACAAGTGTGTGATTTACTAGCCAGCTGTAGATCTCCCTAGTAAAACAGACTATGGAGGATAGAAACTGACTGGATAGGACTAGCTAACCAGCAACTGGAAGGCCACAAGAAACAGCTAAGAATAAGACCACTGTTGTAAGGAACAATAGAAAACAGCTTGTGTCGTTCGCCAACAGAAGTTGCTCCAATAAAAGATACTATCTCACCCACCTTGTGTCTTTACTTTCCAATATTAGAGCGACAAGGTGGGGTGATGTAATGTCTCTTCTTGGGCCAACTTCTGTTGGTGAGACAAGCTTTTGAGCTTAGGTAGAGATCTTCTTCAGATGCACTGACAGTTCTGTAATAGAAAGCAGGATTGATGGTGTTGCTGAAAGGTTGTCTGGGCTAATAGATCCTAGGAGGTGGGTGAGGGGATCCAAATAGACCTTTAATTAAAAATGAAAAAGCTAAGAAAAAATCTAATTGGAATAGAAAAGGAATTATAATCTTTTTCCTACTAGGAACTGTTTTTCAGAGGAAGGATATGTTCTATTGTCTCCCTGTCCAAAATAGTTTTTCAGTCAAGTATGTTGGTATGAGAGGAGGCAGGAGAAAACATGCATCATAGTGTAAAGGTAACATTTTGAGTATATGATGGGTGGTGTGGCATGAAGATTTTGTTCGCATGAGTTTTTTTGATAGTTGTATTATTCTTGAGTGGCAATGATTAACATATTTATATCGCACTGTGCATTCTGTACATACCATAAAGATTATAGGAACTATTTTAGGAATATTGTAGAATTCTAAAAAACTTATTAGGGTTATTTCTCTTAGCCTTCTGGGTGTACAGCCTGGTGCCTCAGTGCGCGAAACTGTGTATACATCTCTAAGGGAGAGAAATAAAAAGACCTAAGGTGCGTCTAAAAATAACCTATATTATCTCATTCAGATATATAAATTGTCATAACACCACAGTTTTCATCTACTTTGTAGAACTAGACGTGAGTGCTGGGTCCCATTGGAAAGTGGAAAAGCTCCCCAATTGTGTTTTGCTCCTGTTTCTAGCCTTACATGGCAACAAGAAATTAAACTTCAAAACAGTCTAGGAAAACTGTCAGCTCGGATTTTATTCTTTTCCTGGATCATCATCAATTGTACTTCTCAAGGAGAAGTGCCACATATTGCATTTGAAGGATGAAAGGCATATGGGCTTTATTAACTTTTTTTTTTTGTAGATAGGCTTTTGAAACTGCTCAGTGTTAGAGTAAGTGCTGGGTAGATGGAGTAATGTGCAGGTGATGTCTTATGTATGTGCAACGCTGGTCACACCCATGCAACTTAGCATGTGGATATGTCCTGTGTGTGTGTGATGCAGAATTTTCAAAGCACTGTTTAGAAATTCCTGTTTCAATATCTCTGTTGGGTGAATGATCTGTTGTCTCCCAATGGAGGCTGCCATTTAGATTAAACCCTGCCCCACAGCAGAAGCCAAGTTTGATGCCAAGGGCCACTGAAAGAACTAGTGTTGCTATTGGCAGTCTAAATAATAGGCTTTCATTGGTAGTATAAGCCTGACTTCCAAGGCTAAGTGATTCTGGCTGGCTTGTCAATATCAAACTGTTAAGATGTTGACTTTGTCTTTGTTTACTAATGTTTTAATTTAGATTGTTAAAGTTTCTTAAATATAATATTTTGTAATTAGACAAATAGAATATTCTGTTACTGCATTCTAGTTTTTCCTTTAACATGTGGGGAATCGCGTTTGGTAGAGTATTTGCTCGTATTGGGGGAGAGACAGGTATATGGAAAAAGCTATAAACAGTAACAGGTCATTCATGTTTACTTCAGACATATGCTTTTAGATGTATTTCAAAATTCTTGTCCCCTTCTCCCTTAAATTTGAGCCAAGTGTGAAAAGTTGTGACAAAACAGATTGTTACCAGGGCTTTAAAAATTTACCTCACCCTTTGTAGCCCAAGAATTAATCTTGTTAAGTGTGTAAGGGTATGTCTACAATGCATCTGGGAGTGAGCCTCCCAGCCTGGGTCCACAGACTTGAGCTAGTGCTTTAAGAATAGCTGTGTAGACATTGCATCTCAGGCTGGAGCTTGGGCTCTGAAAACAGGGCGATGGGGTCTGGGGTTGAGAGCCCAAGCTGCCACGTCTGCGTAGCTATTTTTAGAGGGTTCTTTTGAGCCCTTCTAGCATGAGTCTGTGAACCCAGGCTGGGAGGCTTGCATCCTGATGCAGTGTATCCTTGTATACCTGTGGTGGCACTCCCTACCAATTAAAGAAATAAAACTGATATATAGTGTATTTAATAAAAAGAAAAGGAGTATTTGTGGCACCTTAGAGACTAACAAATTTGTTAGTCTCTAAGGTGTCACAAGTACTCCTTTTCTTTTTGCGAATACAGACTAACATGGCTGCTACTCTAAAACCTGTCAGTGTAGTTAATAGTAACACTCAGTCGCCTTTCTGTTGAATGCATTTTTAAAATGTTTTAAGCATGCCATATCTCTTACATTTGTCATACCTTTTCCCCTTCTTGATTTGACTCCCATCTATTTTATTTTTTAAACCCCTATAGAGCATGACTTGTTTTCCCTACAACATTTTCAGGTTTTTCTTTTGCTTCCACACTCTTATGAGAGTCTTGCTCTTTCCTCTCCTTACTTCCCTGCTTTCCACTCTTGTCCATGTCTACCTCCTGCATAGAACTTAAACAATTTTAGCAGAAACCCAGTACCTAGGGGACTAAAACTACTAGTCAAAGCCAGATACAGAAGATTGGCTCCAGCTGGGAAACTCTCCCCTGCCAGCTAGTGGAAAGGGGAGCATGTTGGGCTTCCTATACTGATGCTGTTTTTAGATCCTGTTCTATTAACTGAATAGCAGAGTAAAGAATCTGCTGTAGCTTGGGAAAGCAATGGGCAGCAGCCAAGGTACTAGAGCTGTCTCTTCTTAATAAGACTGCTTTCGTCAACTTACAGTCATTTCATATTTGGAAGGCTATTTTTGTAATCATACGGCTAGAGGTAACTTTTTCAAAGGGGTAACAAACTTTAAGAATTATATTCATGTCTGAAATCTTTGTACCTGCTATAAATTATGCCTAAAATCCTGATCTTAAATTAAGTTCTGTATGGGAAGATGCCTTTGCCTGCCTGGAATCCTGTTGCATTTGGTGAGGCTGCCCTCATCTTAGTCATCCACCTGCGAGGATCTTATTGTCATATCAGGGTCTTGGTTATTAAAATGGAAAAGTTAGCGAAAACTATTTTTTACTTATGTGTGGGTTTCAGTCACTTCCTCTTTATAGTCAGTTTCTGAAAAGAGCCTTACAAACATCAACAGGGTTCAGAAACACTTGCATTTTTAAATAACTCAAAAATGTAAAAAAAAAAAAAATGGTGTTTTATCATTATATTTTATGAAAACAGTCAATTAAAATCAATTTGATGCTCTCCCTCAACGAAAGCTTTGGTTCTGAAGGAGTTAGTGGTATTTGACTCTTCACTCGTAACAATTTAAGAGTCTCCTGTAGCAAGTAGGATTTTTTAAATCCTGTAGAACACTAGTGTTAATGCATCTTTCTGTTTAAATCAAAGCTTGGAAAAAGTACTTTCTGGTGTCCAGTGGGAAGATTTCCAATATTTAGGAATCTAGTAGCAGAGTATGGAACTGATGCAGTTCTAGTAAGCTTCACTCTTACTCCTCAAGCTAAATAGTAAAACACAAATGTTAGAAGTATTTCGCTTCACTATGGCTTTTCATGGTAAGTGGGATATGATCCCATGGAGACTGGGAAAAGGAAACTAGAAAAAAAAAAAACAAAACCAACAACAAAAGGGTAAGAAATACAAAAAACAGACTTAAAGAGGCAAAGACAGAGTGTGTGGGAGAGAACAGGGGAATATAAATGTTACTTCTCTGCCCTTCTCTTGACAGCTGTCTGAGTGGGAGGGGAGATAAAAAGGAAAAAAAAGGTCCTGTTTCCTCCCCCTGCCCCCCCCCCCCTTTTTTAAAGGGTTGATGCAAAATATGGTGCAGCTGCAAGGAAGAGAGGCAGAATGCTCTTTTCTTTCTCCCCTTTGCACTGCTAGGGATTTTGGAGTGCTTCCCAATGAGTAGTTCCTGTCTTTCATAACTGGCCGTTGTTAGTAGGTTTCTGATGCATTTTTCAGGTTGCTATTTAAATGTTTCTTTGAGGGTTGTGTCTTAAGTTCTTGGATGGATGGTTTTGCTGCCTGCTTTGTTTTACTTGCACTACGTGCTTCAGTGAAGTTCATACAAGTAACTTCAGACTTTCATTCTGCCTACAGGGCAATTTGCTCTTGTGGCATGGATTGTTAATCAGCTAGGCCAAAGGTGGGCAAACTGTGGCCCGCAGACCACATCTGGCCCACAGGACTGCCCTGCCTGGCCCCTGAGCTCCTTGCCCAGGAGGCTAGCCCCCAGCCCCTCCCCTGCTGTTCCTCCTCCCTCGCAGCTACACCCTGTGCGGGCAGCAGGGCTGCGAGCTCCTGCTGCTCTGAGTCGCGTGGTAAGGGGGTGGCAGTGGTGCAGGGGTTGAGTAGGTTGTACTGGGGAGGTGCTGGTGGTTTGGGGCAGGGGGGGTCCCAGGAGGGGGAAGTCAGGGGACAAGGAGCAGGGGGGTTGGATGGGTCGGGAGTTCTGAGGGGGGCAGTTGGGGGTGGAAAGTGGGAGGGGACGGATAGGGGGCAGGGGCCAGGCTGTTGTGGAGGCACAGCCTTCCCTACCTGGCCCTCCATACAGTTTTGCACCCTGATGTGGCCCTCGGGTTTGCCCACCCCTGAGCTAGACCATGTTCAGAGAATCTTGGAAAACAAATCTCTAAACAGTTGATTCCAAAACAATTTACCCAACTCCTGTTTGTTTCTAAAAGAATCCTATTTTTAAAAAAACTTCAATTGAGATTGTGCATGGAAAAATATGGTAAGGATTCAGGGTCTTATGCAGGTGATGTGGTAGTGTCTCCTCCATTTGGATTAGAAAGGAGCATAATAATTGGCATGAATGATTTGGTCTATGGAGTTAATGAAAAGTTAGATCTCCTAGATTCTGCTGTCTTCCTGCTCAAGGTCATCTGCCCAGGAGGGGATTCAGTACTTGAGAGAAATAGCTAACAGTTGGAATAGGAGTTTGCACAGAGGGAGAGTAGGCTTTTAAATTTATTTTTTTAAGTTAGTTGTTAATTGGGCTAAAGAAAATCTATTAAACTAAATAAACACTTTAGCTTCTAACTTGAAAAAGTAAACCTAGTGCCAGTCAGATTAAAAGCCTCAGTTTAATTATGCGGGTTAGATTACCAATAGGTTACAGTGGGGGCTGCTGCATGTGCAGTACATTAATGTAGTGCTTCCTAATTCCATACTCCAAATGGTGACTCTGGTCTGGTATGGAAGCAAATGCAGTAAGGCGGCCTATCAGTTGAATTTCTTCTCTGTAAGACAAGCAGTTGCACACAGGGCTGTCCTTACCAATACGCAAAGTACGCAGCTGTACTTTTCTGGTGCCCTACACAGCTGCATGCTGCTCCAGCCCCTGCTTTGCCTCTTCTGCCCCCGCTCCACCCCAGCCCTGCCCCCGCTCCACCCCTTCCCCAAAGCCTCTGCCCTGCCCCTGCTCCACTCCCGCTCCATCCCCACTCCCCTGAGGACTGAAGGAGGGCCGGGCCTGCACTCATCAGGGCTGGGAAGTCCAGTGGCCCGGCCCCAGCCATGCTGCTGGTGAGTGCTGAGGGGTGTTTCCTCCCTTTCCCCCAAGCCTGCCCCCCCCAGAGGGGTGCTATGTAGGGCCCTAGAATAGCTAGGGACAGCCCTGGTTGCACATAAATGTTTTGGAGAATGTGATCCTGAACTCACTAAGTATCTTCAGAAACCTGTTTATCCCTAAATGTTCTGTTAATAGAATCATAGAAATGTAGGACTAGAAGGGACCTCATTACGCCATCTATTCAGTCCCCTGCACTGAGGCAGGAATTAGTGTTATCTAGATCATCCCTGATAAGTGTGTGTCTGTTCTGTTCTTAAAAACTTGCATTGGTGGAGATTCCATAACCTGCCTAGGTAATTTGTTTCAGTGCTTAACTACTCTTACAGTTAGGAAGCTTTTCGTAATGTCTAACCTAAATCTCTCTCGCTACAATTTAAGCCCATTACGTTTTATCCTTTCCTCAGTGGTTAAGGAGAACAACTTGTCACCCTCCTCTTTGTAACACTTACGTACTTGAAGACTGTTATTTCCACCCTCTATCTTCTCTATTCCAGACTGAAAAAACTGGGTTTGTTTAATCTTTCCCTGTAGGTAATGTTTTCTAGACATTGAATCATTTTTGTTGCTCTTCTCTGGATTTATTCCAATTTGGCCCCATCTTTCTAAAACTGTGGTGCCCACAACTGGCCAGAGTGCTCCAGCTGAGGCCTTATCAGTGCGGAGTAGTAGTAGTAGAATTACTTCTCATGTCTAAGGCTACATTTTAGTCACAGGTGTGAGGTTTTTTTAAAGTAAAAGTTATGGACGAGTCACTAAACAGGTCCGTGACCTGTCCATAACTTGTACTATATACTCCTGACTAAATCTTGGGTGGAGGGGTGCCACGAATGTTTGGGGTGGGGCATGGTGGGGCTGGCAGGCTCCCTAACCGGCTCCTTGCGCTTCCCCGGAAGCGGCAACCTATCCCTCCCTGAGCTCCTAGCTCTGCGCGTTGCCTCTGTCTGCAGGCACCACCCCTGCAGCTCCCATTAGCTACAGTTCCCAGATAATGGGAGCTGTGGAGCCAGCACTTGGGGCAGGGGCAGTGAGCAGAGCTAGGAGCTGAGGGAGGGACTTGTCTCCCCTTCTGGGGAGCTTCTCGAGGTAAGTGCCACGCAGAGCCCTCGCCCCCTCCGACACCCAAACTCCTGCTGCTGCTGCTTTGGCAGTGGGGGGAGGGCCAAGACTGCCCTAGCAGTGGCCTGTGTGGCTGTTCAGGGGCTGCCCGAGCTGCTCAGGCAGCCTCTGGGCCAGCTGTACCTGTCACTTCAGAGGTCCCAGAAAGTCACAGAATCCATGACTTCTGTGACAAACTCGCAGCCTAACTCATGTCTTTCTTACAATACTCCTGTTAGTACATTCCAGAATGGTGTGGTGTTTTTTTGTTTTGTTTTTTGTTTGCAACAGTATTGCTTTCTATTTAGTTTGTGATCCACTATAACCTCAAGATGCTTTTCAGCAATGCTCCTTCCTAGGTAGTCATTTTTCCATTTTGTATCTGTGCAATTGATTGTTCTTCCTTAGTAGACTACTTTGAGTCTGTCCATACTAAATTGCATCCTATTGATTTCAGACCATTTCTCCAGTTTGTCAAGGTAATTTTGAGTTCTAATCCTGTCCGCCAAAGCTCTTTCAACCACTGCCAGCTTGGTATCATCTGCTAACTTTAAGTGTACTCTATTTGCCATTATCTAAATCATTTATGAAGATATCGAATAGAACTGGACCCAGGACAGATCCCTGCAGGACCCCACTCAATATGCGTTTCCAGCTTGACTATGAATAAGAGATAACTGAGTACTGTTTTTCAACCAATTGTGCACCCACCTTATAGTAGGTTTGTCTAGACTATATTTCCCTAGTTTGCTTATTAGTAGAGTGACCATATGTCCCATTTTGGCTGGGACAGTCCTTTTTAAAAGCCCTGTACTGGCCGTCCCGATTTTTTGGGTAAAACTGCATTTTGCCAGGAAGGTGGAGTACTCTGTAGTGGGATACGGAGGAACATGCAGGGCAGGGGGAGCAGCAATACCAGCCCTATATGGGAGGGAGGGCTCAGGAGAGTGGCTTAGGCCAGGCCAGCCCTGCGTGGCCAGGTGGTAGGGGGTCTTCGGCTGGCCACGTCTGCAGGAGGGGAGAAGGGGGCATTAGTCCCTTGGGGGAAAATGTGGTCACCCTAGTTATGAGAAGATCATGTGAGACAGAATCAGAAGCCTTAGTAAAGCTGAGATATATCACATCTACTGCTTTCCCCCATCCACAAGGTTTGTTTCTCTGTCAAAGGAGGATATCAGGTTGACTTGTGGCAGGAGCGTGTGCAGTAATTAAACATTTGATGGCTTTTGGAGGGGCATGTTCTGCCCCTACCGTGGCTACGGAGCTGGAAGAACTGTCGGGTCCCTCTGTGACCCTGGCTCATGCCTCTGTTTGCCTCCCCTTGAGCACATCCCAGCTTGTTGTGATTTGTTCTTGATAAATCCATGTTGACTGTTACTTATCTTATCTATCTTTTTGTAGGTGCTTACAAATTGATTGTTTGCTCCATTATCTTTGTGGGTACCAAAGTTAATTGGACTGGTCTATATTTCCCTGGGTTGTCCTTATTTCCCTTTTAACATACAAGTATTATATTTGGCCTTTTTCAGTCCTCTGGGATCTCCCATCCTCCATGAGTTCTCAAATATAATCACTAATGGCTCAGAGATGTCTTCTGTTAAAGTATTCTAGGATGTATTTTGTCAGGCCCTGTCAACGTGAAGACACTAACTTGTCGAAGTAATTCTAAATGGGTTCTTTCCCTATTTTAGCCTCTGATTCTACCCCTTTTATACAGATGTTCGCTATGTTAGTTGTTTGATCACTGCTAGCCTTTTTGATGAAAAGTGAAACAAAAAAATTTTTTAGCATTTCGGTCGCTGTTACATTTTCTACTATTTTTCCCTCCTTTTTGAGTGATTGGCTTACCATGTCCTCTTACTTCTAATGTATTTGTAAAATGTAGTCTTGTTTTGTTACCTTTTATGACCATATTTATTTTAATCTGATTTTGTGCCTTGGCCTTTCTAATTTGTCCCTACATGCTACATGAGGAAAAGAGTGCTCGGTAAGGGTTGTGGTACAACTGACCTGGGGGGGGAAAAAAATCTAAAATTCTCTCATACACTTTTCCCATAGGTGGGGGTAATTGTATCTCATTGCTGAGGGTAAGGAGGGAAGCAAAGGTATGTCTACTACATGCTTGTGGCTTCTGCCCTGGTCCCTATGCTACTCGTGTGTGTGCTGCTTTGGTCCCCTCACAAGTGATTGCCAAATGGCACAGGAAAGCTTCCGACAATGGGGGAAGGAACAAAGCAGCTCTGCCAAAGAACCTTCGGCAGGGGATTGCAGAGTACCTCCAGGAAAACTTCCTAGAGATCTCTCTGGAGGATTCCCATGAGATCTTGGCGTGCATCAACACCCTGTTCTGCTGTACTGATTAGCTGCACAGACAAATGTCCCGCATAGAGGAACACAGCCAGCCGTGTACATTTCTATACCCTGAACCCACCTCTGAACTACACAAACCACTTCCAAGGCGTCTCCTTTCCTGCTTCTTGCTCAGCGGAGAGCAACTGCTGAGACTGGCCAGACACCTTCAGACTGGCAAAGAGTTCTGAGCTGCCTGCCTCATGGGGCAACCTGGCCAGGAGCTCCTCCTCCTCATCGTTTAACTCCACCTCTTCTTCAATGCAGGAATAGTGTTCAAAGGCAACGGGTAACTTGGATTAGAAAAGGGAAATGTAAAGCCTGAGGTTGTCTATTTTCTGTGTATATCATGTATGTTTGCTTTCCCTTAATATTTCATCTCTGAACCTGTGGTTAAATAAATTATATTTTTACCACAAGCAGGTCTCTGGTGTGCAAACTATGAAGTGTGAGTGCCAAAGCACACTGATAACTATGGGGGCTAGTTTACATGTTTGCGGGTGATGAACTAGAGGGGAATGATTTGAGTCTCTTTATACTTAAGAACTCAGGGAGGACACATTTGGGAAAACTTGGGACTGGAAGGGCTTTTGATGTCACTGCAAGGAGTGACTAGGCTGATGAGACTCAAGGGGTAAAACCTTGTGCTTGTGGGCTGGCTACTGGTGCCAGGGTTTGGGACCATAGCTGCACAGCATTAAGGCCCCAAGGTTAAAGAGCAGGAGGTAACGTAGCCACTTACTGGTCTGGGTGGTTCCCAGAACATCAGTCATTGCTACCAACAGTGATGCAGAAGAGTATTTTCCTCTTTCTGATAGACTGCAACCAAAAGGTTTCTGGACAGAACTCCAGTTCTTATGTCATAGCACTTGGATGTCAGGTGGATAGGCACCTTGGAAATGTTTGGAAATATCAAATGTTCAGGAGAGAATGCTTGTCTCTATGCTGGCTAACCTAATTTCCAAGAAAATTTATGGGAAGAATGGTCCTGTGGCTGAAGTACAGATCTGTAGCTGTTGAGTTCTCTGAAACGGACTTAACTGACTTGCCCAAAGTCAGAGTATCCACTCGGTTGGTTATAACTGGGTTAATACTTCTTTTACAGATGTTGAGAAGCTTAATTATTGATAGAATGCTTTGAGATTCTGAAATGGGGAAGGTAAAAATGTTCGGTTAGTAATTTATTATTCACTGCATTTTAAGAAACTGCTTAACCATGTTTGGTTTTGAGTATCATAATAGTAAAACATTGCTGATGTTTGTTGCTTACTGTCCATGGAGTGAACTAGAATTCCAGTGTTAAATTGCTCTGGTTTAATTGAAGGAGTAGATCTGCTGTGTCAGTAGTTCTCCTTTCAGTCGGCTGCTTTGTTTATTGCCACACACTATCATATGTCTGGTTTCAGAGTAGCAGTTGTGTTAGTCTGTATCTGCAAAAAGAAAAGGAGTATTTGCGGCGCCTTGGAGACTAACAAATTTATTTGAGCATAAGCTTTCGTGAGCTACAGCTCACTTCATCGGATGCATCCGTAATCCTTTTCTTTTTATTATGTCTGTTACACTTAAGGTTTTTTTTAACTTCATTTTTTCAGATAATGAAGCAAGATAATAACTTAAATGCCAGTAAAACAGCAAAAGCTGTCTTTCTAAAAGCTATCTATACAACACCGTCTTTGAAATAAATTAAAAAAAAACCCTGTATATACTAGACAGAACAATTCTTTCTGAGGGCTATTTAGTCCTGTGAGTAGCGTTTTCTTTATGTAGAATATCGCGGAAGTTACTTGAATAAAACTTACAGCGAAAGCCAAGTGCAGTTGGCCTGTTGTCAGTTTTTTAGCTGAGTTGGCAGGATTTTTTTTTCAGTACCAAGTTTGGACTTCATGCTCTACAAGAGGATTAGAAGCTGAAATTGGGAAACCAATCTTTTGATTACTTGTGGCACCTTAGAGACTAACAAATTTATTAGAGCATTAACACGGCTGCTACTCTGAAACCAATCTTTTGATTGTAAGCAACACCTATAAATGTGTAGTTGAACTTCGTCTTCTGAAATACAAGATTGCTGTGTTATGAAGAAACTCATAGAATGACTGAAGATATTCTGAAATTTAGATGCCATTATGCATAATATATAAATTTAAGGGGTGAAATTGTGCATACTTACAATCCAGAATGATCTAAAAATTTAAGTGAAATCTGCATAAAATAAGAGATTGGCAGACTAAAGTCTTATCTTATAAACAAATGGAAGATATCAGTTTTGCAACCCATGATATGCGGATGTCCAATGCCACTGTTTTCTCAAACTGATATCCTACCCTATGTTCTTTTTCAGAAGATTAAGATCCTTCTTTGAAATAACTAAATGTGGGGTTTTTTTAGGACTGTCAAGCAATTTAAAAAAGTATTGCAATTAATCGCTAATAGTATACAATTTATTTAAATATTTTTGGATATTTTTACATTTTTCAAATTGATTTAAATTACAACACAATACAATATGTACAGTGCTCACTTTATAATTTTGATTACAAATATTTGCACTGTAAAAAAACATAATAATTTTCAATTCACCTAATACAAGTACGTTAGTACAATATCTTTACCATGGAAGTTGAACTTACCAATGTAGTCTTATGGACCAAAAAAAAAAAACCACACTCAAACAAAACAATGTAAAACTTTAGAGCCCACAGTTCCATTTAGTTCTACTTCTTGTTCAACCAATCACTCGGACAAACAAGTTCGTTTACATTTGCAGGAGATAATGCAAAGGATCTCTCAAAACTGGATGACTGGGCAACAGAATGACAGATGACATTTAATATTGATAAATGCAAAGTAATGCACATTGGAAAACAATAATCCTAACTATACATATACAATGATGGGGTCTAAATTATCTGTAACCATTCAAGAAAGAGATCTTGGAATCATTGTGGCTAGTTCTCCGAAATCATCCACTCAATGTGCAGTGGCAGTCAAAAAAGCGAACAGAATGTTGGGAATCATCAAGAAAGGGATAGATAATAAGACAGAAAATGTGATATTGCCTCTATATAAATTCATGGTACGCCCACACCTTGAATACTGCATGCAGATGTGGTCGCCCCACCTCAAAAAAGATGTATTGGACTTGGAAAAGGTTCAGAAAAGGGCAACAAAAATGATTAGGGGTATAGAACGGTTTCCGTATGAGGAGAGAGTAATAAGACTGGGACTTTTCCGCTTGGAAAAGAGGCAACTAAGGGGGGATATGATAGAGGTCTATAAAATCATGAGTTGTATAGAGGAAGTGTTGTTTACTCCTCATAATACAAGAACAAGGGGCCACCAAATGAAATTAATAGGTTTAAAACAAACATGAGAATATTTTTTTCTCGCAATGCACTGTCAACCTCTGGAACATCTTGCCAGAGGGTGTTGTGAAGGCCAGTACTATAACGGGGTTCAAAAGGGAGCTAGATAGATTCATGGAGGATAGGTCCATCAATAGCTATTAGCCAGGATAGGCAGGAATGGTGTCCCCTAGCCTCTGTTTGCCAGAAGCTGAGATTGGGTGACAGGGTATGGATCACTTGTTGATGATCTGTCCATTCCCTTTGGGGCACCTGCTATTGGCCACTGTCGGAGGACAGGATACCGGGCTTTATGACCTTTAGTCTGACCCAGTATGGCTGTTCTTATGTTCTAAGGTTGATTTTCTTTTTTTGGTGGTTCAGGTTCTGTAGTTTTCGCCTTGGAGTGTTACTTTTTTAACTCTTCTGAAAGCATGTTCCCCCACCACCTCCTTCTCAGATTTTTGGAAGGCACTTTAGATTCTTAAATCTTGGGTCGAGTGCTGTAAATGTCTTTAGAAATCTCACATTGGTACCTTTATTTGAGTTTTGTGAAATTTAGAGTGAAAGTGTTCTTAAAATGAACATGTGCTGGGTCGTCATCTGAGGGTAAAACAGAGCAGGAGACATGCAATTCTCCCCCAAGGAATTCAGTCACAAATTTAATTCTTTTTTTGACTAGCATCATCAGCATGGAAGCATGTCCTCTGGAATGGTGGTGGAAGCATCAAGGGGCATACGAATGTTTAGCATATCTGGCACGTAAATACCTTGCAGTGCTGGCTACAAAAGTGCCATATGAACGCCTGTTCCCATTTTCAGGTGACACTAAAAAAATAAGTGGGCAGCATCATCTTCTGCAAGTGTAAACAAACTTGTTTGTCTTCACGACTGGTTGAAGTAGGACTGAGTGGACTTGTAGGCTCTAAAAGCTTTGTTTTGTTTTTGACTGCAGTTATGTAACAAAAATCTACATTTGTAAGTTGGACTTTCATGATAGAGATTGCACCACAGTATTTGTATGAAGTGAATTGAAATACTATTTTGTTTATCATTTTTACAATGCAAAAATTCGTAATAAAATATATAAAATATTGTGAGCACTGTAACTTTGTATTCTGTGTTGTAATTGAAATGCACATATTTGAAAATGTAGAAAAAAAACAAATTAATTTCAATTAGTATTTAACAGCGCGATTACAAGTGTGATTAATTATGATTGATTTTTTTAAGTTAATCACATGAATTAACTGCGATTAAGCAACTGGTCCAGTTTTTGTGTGGTTTTTTTTTTAAACAAGACGGTACAAAAATCACAAGCCAAAGTTACGTCTTCTGTTAAGCACTTGAGTTACTTGAGTGCTTCAGTGAGGGATGTCTGCTTCTATTAGAGGTAAAGTCAACTTTATCTTTCAATTTTTATTGGATTTTTTTCACCACTAAACATTTGTAGTTGTCATTCAGGTGGAGGTGGGATAGTCAAACATGTTCTCTCTTCCTTAGTCTGGGAGGGTAGTTATGTACAAGTTGGGAACTTTAATTCAGAAAAGAGAATCCTAAATTCTCATAAACTAAGGTGAAAGGAAAAGTGATGCGCCTTTTTTTGGGGCGTGGGGGGACAGTCCTCCAGCAGCAGTCCCACAATGTTCCTTCATCTTTAAACTCTGTTCCATAAATTTATAAAGGTTTTAATGCATTTACTTTTCACTTGAACAAAATGTTTCTGAAGTTTTTTCATTCAATAAAACAGTATTGTTTGGAAAATAATTCATCTTTATTAGTTCCCAACATTTACAGCAGAATGCTTGGCAGTAGTGACAGCAACCACTTACTTGTTGTTGAGCACTGACACAACTCATAGGATCAGTCACAAAGTGTAATAATCATAGTTTTATGCTGCTTGCTGTAGATTTAATAGGTGCATTGTCAGTGTTACGTTCATTGGTACTTGGTACACATCTTACAATTCCTAACAGGCCCCCAAACTTCAGGGCCAGGTAGAGCACAGTCCATCACAATGCTGTGTTCAGGTTTACCGTCAAAGTGCTCTCTCAAAGCACCCCTGTGCTGTATAGCTCCGCACTGAATCTTCTGTTAGCCCTTGTATTTGGCTTTTTAAACTGAGCAGACAGTTGCTCCCCTTCACGCTTCATCTCGGTGGCTCCTTTTTCCCCTTTGCTTCACAGATATGCAGGCCACAACGGGCTGCTACAACCATTGGGATGGTTTCTCGCTGAGATCCAGTCACACTAATTAAATTCACCAGTGCCCTTTCAACCTACCAAAACTGTCAATCTACCACATTCAACTGTCATTTTGCACCTGTTGAGCTGGTAGTTGAATCTTTCCTTGGTGTTCTCGAGGTGGCTGGCGTACAGTTTGATAAGCCAGCAGAGTAAGGGATAGACTGGGTCCCCCAGGATCACTACTGCATTTCAACTTCAGTAATGGTAATCTGCTGGTCAGGAAAAAACATCCCTGTTTGCAGCTTTCTGAAAAGTCCTGTCGTCTTAAAGATCCAGAAGTCATGCACCTTCCTTGACCAGTCCACATTTGTGTTGGGGAAGCATCCCTGATAATCTACTAGCGCTTGAATAACTTAAGAAAAATAGCCCTTTCTGTTGATGGAGTCAGTGGCAAGTTGGCCTGGTGCCGAAATTGGGATGTGTACCGTCTGTCACCTCACTGCAGTTTGGGAACACTATCACTGCAAAGCCATCCAATTTATCCTGCATGTTGTCAAAAGTCATAGTCCTGCATAGCAGGAGATGATTGATTAATGGCCCTGCACGCTTGCATGACAGCGGCCCCCATGGTGGATTTTCCAACTCCAAAATTATTTCCTGCTGACTGGTAGCAATCCAGCACTGTAAGTTTCCACAGTGTGATTGCCACTTGCTTCTGCACTCTTTAGTGCAGCTCTCATTATGGTGTCTCTGCACTGGAAAGCTGTGGTAAGCTTGGCACACAGATCCAGCAATATGGCCTTTCCATCTGAAGGTTCTACTGCCACTGTTCGTTGTCCCAAGCCTATGTTACAATGCAATCCTATCAGACAGTGCTCATTTCTCAGACCCAGAAGCGGCACTTCACCATTTGCAGCTGTTCTTTGAATGCCAACAACTTTGAGTTGGTCCTCATTATGTCCCACAGCAATCTGCCCACCAGCTAGATGGGCCAGATTGCTATTTTTTGTTCCCTCTGCAGGTTGGGTGTTGACACAGACATCTTCAAATTAACTGTTAGGGACATTTTGACTTAAATCATCTGCAATGCTTTTCCAGTATAAAATTCTTAGCTATAACCTCATGTTGAAGTATTGTCTCTTCTAGTTCTTCAGAATCATATTGCCTAGTTGATGATGATTTTTGTTTCATGTTCTGGTTGGTTAAAGTGTAATGCTAGAAATTATTTGAAGTCAATATTCTAATGTATTTTGAAGTTTTTCCTTCAAGTAGGTTGATCCTGAAGAGAGCAGACCTAGCGGGGTGGTTGAGAGCAAATTCTGTAATGCTTTTAGAAGTCATCTGAAAGTTATTTATGTGGTGTGGAAACCTTGTATTTGCTTTAAGATTTCAAAGAGACTACCTCTAGGACAACTAAATTATAAGTATGTGTTACGATAGTCTTTTTTGCTTTGAGGAAAATACTGACCATGATTTCAAAAGCTTTGTTTGAGAGGTGTGGGTAAATCTAGGGAAAGCTGTACATAACTTACTTTATAAAAATTATTTTTAACAGCTTGCTTTTACACGAGATGGACTCTGTGGCTTGTGGAATGAAATGGTGAAAGATGGAGAAATTGTATACACTGGA
This sequence comes from Dermochelys coriacea, assembly GCF_009764565.3. Taxonomy (NCBI): domain Eukaryota; kingdom Metazoa; phylum Chordata; order Testudines; family Dermochelyidae; genus Dermochelys; species Dermochelys coriacea. The sequence continues at coordinate 122,923,391 of NC_050068.2, read as the reverse complement.
ACAGAATTGGCACAAAGTGGTGAACTACCCCTAAGAAAAGGTAAGATTTCTTCCCCCCACATTTTTTAATTTCATCCTGAAGATATGACCTATGCACTGATTGCATAATATTACAAACCCTCAGTTCTTAATGAAATGTAACTAACTTTCCTTTTATAGGGTTACTGCTCTTGAATAAATAGGAGGGAGCTACTTATTGGGATTTATAGGTTACTGCTTCCTCCAATCTGTTTCGTTGATTTTTTTTTTTTTGGGCCTTTTAGGAATATGGCCTTGGTTGGCCGCAGAGAAGAGACCTTAATTTCCAGAAATGATGACTTATCATAATGATTAAATAAATAAATATTTTTTTTAAACCTCATCCATAGGGCAGAGGTGATGTGTATGGGGTTACGTGCCTCCCCAGGGTGCAGGGCAAAGGCTGGGGGGCTGACTGCTGTTGAGACTTGCCGCCATCTTATCCTCTCCTCATACAGGTCTGGGCTCGACGAAACCACCCTGGAGCTTTTCCTGGGCAGGCAGGGCATATGCTGGTGGGGCACCAGGTTCCCTCACCATGCTGCAGAGTGGACGGTTCTTACACCTGCTCTCGGCAGTGCCCACAGTGCTTTTCCGCCACGCACTTTCCCTATTTCTAGCCCTCAGTGCCTAGTGTCTGTACCCCCTCCCCTGCACACAGCTGGCTCCTGCCCCCTCCACCAGTGCACTTTCATGCTCTAAAGGATTACATGTTGCTCATGTTTGTCAATACATGTATTTTTTGCATTAGAATTATTCATATCTGAAATTTCTGGAATATACAGCTTTGAAAACTTTTGAAATCTCTGTTTTCATTGCTGGAAAACACTGGCCATATCTATAATATCTGGTTTCACTTCCTGCACCAGCAGTTCTAGTTCCTTCATTTTGTTAAGGGAATAATATGTCAGTTTATTATTTAAAGAAGTTATCCAGACACTTGAGTTTAAACACCTTGGATTAGATAAAACAATAAAATAAGTGTATTAACTACAGAGATTTTAAGTGAGTATGAGTGAAGAGGCATAAAAGTCCGAAATGGTTACAAGAAAAATAAAGAGAAAACGTTTACTAGTATCTACTTAAGAAACTATCTTAGTTGCAAAGCAAACTTTTTCACCACATGCTCTAGCAGATTACTGACCAAATTGTCAGGTCAAGACTCCTCCCCTAGAATCCAGTGGCTATTTCCTTTTGTCTTAGGTGTGGAGAATATGGGTAGCGGTGAAAAAGGGGTGTCTTGGGGTGTTGGCTCCTGCTTTTTATAGTTTGTCCCGCTCTTGAAAACATTTCCAGCTGGGAGCAAGGCAACAAGCAGTCATTGTGGAAGGATACTCCATATTGTTTGCTAAAATGTAGAATTTCTTTTTCTTTTGCCCCTGCCCCCTTTCTTGTCAAAGAATGGCCACTTAGCAGGTAATGGTCCATCAGTCTTATTTACATCTAGCTGAGGCATCTGCTTGCCCTTTGTCTCTGAGGAACTAGTTTGGCTACTCCCCAAACTTATCTGGAAAACATACTTTTAGTCATGATCTCAGTTTATGTTCATAACTTTACATATAATGCTCCTATGTGCATTTTGCAATGATATTGATCAGTAAGGTGAGTGTTTAAATGATACCTCAAAGGCATATTTTGTACAAGCATTATTACAATAATGTGTAGGGTGTGAACATGGGTATATTCTGTCGCAATTGTAATATCCTATTTCTGAGACTTTCACACTTCTTTTGAAGAATTTATTGGATAACAAGAATTCTGGTTCAATGTATACAGATTTTTCTGCGTTATGCAAGCTAATCAACTTTACGCTTTTTTGTCCTGTGGTACATAACGTGGGTTGCCTCTCTTCTCCATAACTTCTTGCAAGTCTGAATACAGGGGTTTTTGAAAGTAGGCTGAAAATATTGCATCAGCAACTGAAGGGTCAAATCCAGATGTAATCATTGCTGTGTGTGGTTCAAGAAAGGCTGTCAGATTTCAAAAATCCTTTCCACAATAACTTCCTGTGGGGTGTAGGTCCCCCTACTACTATTCAGACTAAAAGCATTTGATGCTGCAGTACTCTACAGGTTGGCCCAGTAGCTGGTCCAGCTGTCTGCATTGGAAAGAGATCTTACTGGTGGACGAGGCACCCCTACTCTTCTGTTCACCTGATCTAGCTATATTAACTGTGTTCAGTGCCTCAGATGCACTTGGATACTCAGATGGCTGTAGACAGTTGCATTGTTAGCTTGGATGGAGAGAAGCCACCAGTTTTCCTAATTGATAGCTCAACTTTTAGAGGCTGTGAAGCAAAGCTTATCCAACAGGTTTTAAAGTTAATCTACTTTTTTTTTATTGTTCTTAGTTAGTAAGTTTAGCTGTTATAGTAAATATTTTTTTTACTTTGTTTTCCCTGTTTGGGTTTCTTTTAATTCACGGTACAAAGGTATGCTGCAGTCACCAGGTTTCAAGCTGTTGTTCTTGCTCCAGACCTATGCCAATGAGCATGCTACACAATAGTTGCCTGAAGTACTTGGGGGAAGCACACATGAAGGACCAGTGCCAGATTTGTGGGGAGTTTACGTGGACAGGGAGACTAGGCTGAAATTCTTATTGATGGAGGCAGCATTCAAGCTACCATTGGAGCCGTTCTGGTCTGACTCTGTGCTAAGTGCTGCAGTTTTAGTGAGAAGTGCACCTCTAGCTTTAGTGGAATCCTGGCATTGTTCTCCCTCACCCATACCAAAGAAGAAATACAAGGCTTTAGAGAGGCACTGGTCAGGGGATGGTCTCCATCCTTTAAGTCTGGTAAGATGATTCAGAAAGAGTAAAGAGTACCTGAAACCTATGGACTGCTGCTCCTAATCAGTGCTTAAGTCATACAGTCGGCTCTGGCGCCACAGGGAGTCACGGTTGAGCCTGGTGCCCGAAGCAGCACTGTCAACTTCTTCGGCAAAGCAACAAGAGACCCTCTCAGTGCTAACCAGCCTGGAGGTGTTCACAGGGGCAAGAAACCTGCTCTGCCTCTGGGTGCCAGTGTCATCTGTGTGAAAGGAGTCCAATCGCTTGGCACTGGTACCACTTCTGCCAGAGATTCAACTTCCAGTACTGCATCTGCCTGCTTCCTGGACAGATGGTGACCATGTACCATCCCAGGGGAAGCCTGCTATGATGATGTCACTCTGCCCATTGCCAGGCTTCTGGCACTAGTCCCTGGCACCAACTGGATCAGCCCCACTGTGGTCAGAGGAAGCAGAATCCTCGTCATCGGTATGGGATCTTGTGCATCACAACCCCACAGCAGGACCTGCCAGTTTCTGCACAGATGCTCTATTTTCACCTACCACCATGAGGATGGAACCTGTCACGGGAATGTGGGCAGGACAGTGGGGCCCTGCTCTATATTAGTGACCATTTTGGAACTCTTGGAGTTTTCCCTCAGCTTCCAGATCTTCCCCACACTGTGAATAGAATCATAGAATCATAGAATATCAGGGTTGGAAGGGACCCCAGAAGGTCATCTAGTCCAACCCCCTGCTCAAAGCAGGACCAAGTCCCAGTTAAATCATCCCAGCTAGGGCTTTGTCAAGCCTGACCTTAAAAACCTCTAAGGAAGGAGATTCTACCACCTCCCTAGGTAACGCATTCCAGTGTTTCACCACCCTCTTAGTGAAAAAGTTTTTCCTAATATCCAATCTAAACCTCCCCCATTGCAACTTGAGACCATTACTCCTCGTTCTGTCATCTGCTACCATTGAGAACAGTCTAGAGCCATCCTCTTTGAAACCCCCTTTCAGGTAGTTGAAAGCAGCTATCAAATCCCCCCTCATTCTTCTCTTCTGCAGACTAAACAATCCCAGCTCCCTCAGCCTCTCCTCATAAGTCATGTGCTCTAGACCCCTAATCATTTTCGTTGCCCTTCGTTGTACTCTTTCCAATTTATCCACATCCTTCCTGTAGTGTGGGGCCCAAAACTGGACACAGTACTCCAGATGAGGCCTCACCAGTGTCGAATAGAGGGGAACGATCACGTCCCTCGATCTGCTCGCTATGCCCCTACTTATACATCCCAAAATGCCATTGGCCTTCTTGGCAACAAGGGCACACTGCTGACTCATATCCAGCTTCTCGTCCACTGTCACCCCTAGGTCCTTTTCCGCAGAACTGCTGCCGAGCCATTCGGTCCCTAGTCTGTAGCGGTGCATTGGATTCTTCCATCCTAAGTGCAGGACCCTGCACTTATCCTTATTGAACCTCATTAGATTTCTTTTGGCCCAATCCTCCAATTTGTCTAGGTCCTTCTGTATCCTATCCCTCCCCTCCAGCGTATCTACCACTCCTCCCAGTTTAGTATCATCCGCAAATTTGCTGAGAGTGCAATCCACACCATCCTCCAGATCATTTATGAAGATATTGAACAAAACGGGCCCCAGGACCGACACCTGGGGCACTCCACTTGACACCGGCTGCCAACTAGACATGGAGCCATTGATCACTACCCGTTGAGCCCGACAATCTAGCCAGCTTTCTACCCACCTTATAGTGCATTCATCCAGCCCATACTTCCTTAACTTGCTGACAAGAATGCTGTGGGAGACCGTGTCAAAAGCTTTGCTAAAGTCAAGAAACAATACATCCACTGCTTTCCCTTCATCCACAGAACCAGTAATCTCATCATAAAAGGCGATTAGATTAGTCAGGCATGACCTTCCCTTGGTGAATCCATGCTGACTGTTCCTGATCACTTTCCTCTCCTCTAAGTGCTTCAGGATTGATTCTTTGAGGACCTGCTCCATGATTTTTCCAGGGACTGAGGTGAGGCTGACCGGCCTGTAGTTCCCAGGATCCTCCTTCTTCCCTTTTTTAAAGATGGGCACTACATTAGCCTTTTTCCAGTCATCCGGGACTTCCCCCGTTCGCCACGAGTTTTCAAAGATAATGGCCAAGGGCTCTGCAATCACAGCCGCCAATTCCCTCAGCACTCTCGGATGCAATTCGTCCGGCCCCATGGACTTGTGCACGTCCAGCTTTTCTAAATAGTCCCTAACCACCTCTATCTCTACAGAGGGCTGGCCATCTCTTCCCCATTTTGTGTTGCCCAGCACAGCAGTCTGGGAGCTGACCTTGTTAGTGAAAACAGAGGCAAAAAAAGCATTGAGTACATTAGCTTTTTCCACATCCTCTGTCACTAGCTTGCCTCCCTCATTCAGTAAGGGGCCCACACTTTCCTTGGCTTTCTTCTTGTTGCCAACATACCTGAAGAAACCCTTCTTGTTACTCTTGACATCTCTTGCTAGCTGCAGCTCCAGGTGCGATTTGGCCCTCCTGATATCTTTCCTACATGCCCGAGCAATATTTTTATACTCTTCCCTGGTCATATGTCCAAGCTTCCACTTCTTGTAAGCTTCTTTTTTATGTTTAAGATCCGCTAGGATTTCACCATTAAGCCAAGCTGGTCGCCTGCCATATTTACTATTCTTTCGACTCATCGGGATGGTTTGTCCCTGTAACCTCAACAGGGATTCCTTGAAATACAGCCAGCTCTCCTGGACTCCCTTCCCTTTCATGTTAGTCCCCCAGGGGATCCTGGCCATCTGTTCCCTGAGGGAGTCAAAGTCTGCTTTCCTGAAGTCCAGGGTCCGTATCCTGCTGCTTACCTTTCTTCCCTGCGTCAGGATCCTGAACTCAACCAACTCATGGTCACTGCCTCCCAGATTCCCATCCACTTTTGCTTCCCCCACTAATTCTACCCGGTTTGTGAGCAGCAGGTCAAGAAAAGCGCTCCCCCTAGTTGGCTCCCCTAGCACTTGCACCAGGAAATTGTCCCCTACGCTTTCCAAAAACTTCCTGGATTGTCTATGCACCGCTGTATTGCTCTCCCAGCAGATATCAGGAAAATTAAAGTCACCCATGAGAATCAGGGCATGCGATCTAGTAGCTTCCGTGAGTTGCCGGAAGAAAGCCTCATCCACCTCATCCCCCTGGTCCGGTGGTCTATAGTAGACTCCCACCATGACATCACTCTTGTTGCACACACTTCTAAACTTAATCCAGAGACACTCAGGTTTTTCCACAGTTTCGTACCGGAGCTCTGAGCAGTCATACTGCTCCCTTACATACAGTGCTACTCCCCCACCTTTTCTGCCCTGCCTGTCCTTCCTGAACAGTTTATAACCATCCATGACTGTACTCCAGTCATGTGAGTTATCCCACCAAGTCTCTGTTGTTCCAATCACGTCATAATTCCTTGACATCACCAGGACCTCCAGTTCTCCCTGCTTGTTTCCAAGGCTTTGTGCATTTGTATATAAGCACTTGAGATAACCTGTTGATCGCCCCTCATTCCCAGTATGAGGCAGGAGCCCTCCCCTCACAGACCTTCCTGCCTGTGCTTCCTCCCGGTATCCCGCTTTCCCACTTACCTCAGGGCTTTGGTCTCCTTCCCCCGGTGAACCTAGTTTAAAGCCCTCCTCACTAGGTTAGCCAGCCTGCTGGCAAAGATGTTCTTCCCTCTCTTCGTAAGATGGAGCCCGTCTCTGCCCAGCACTCCTCCTTCATGGAACACCATCCCATGGTCAAAGAATCCAAAGCCTTCTCTCCGACACCACCTGCGTAGCCATTCGTTGACCTCCACGATTCGACGGTCCCTACCCAGGCCTTTTCCTTCCACGGGGAGGATGGACGAGAACACCACTTGCGCCTCCAACTCCTTTATCCTTCTTCCCAGAGCCACATAGTCCGCAGTGATCCGCTCAAGGTCATTCTTGGCAGTATCATTGGTGCCCACGTGGAGAAGCAGGAAGGGGTAGCGATCCGAGGGCTTGATGAGTCTCGGCAGTCTCTCCGTCACATCACGAATCTTAGCCCCTGGCAAGCAGCAGACTTCTCGGTTTTCCCGGTCAGGGCGGCAGATAGATGACTCAGTCCCCCGGAGGAGAGAGTCCCCGACCACCACCACCCGCCTTCTCCTCTTGGGAGTGGTGGTCGTGGAACCTCCAACCTCAGGACATCGCATCTCAGTGCCCTCATCTAGAAGGGCTGAATCTATTTATTCACAGGCTCTGCACCCCCACAGTCCAGCAGTGGACCCTGTATCGAGCAACAAGAGGAGGGTCCAGAACCAGAGCAACAGCTGGTGGAAGAGATTCTTCCACTTCCATTCTTGGCTTCCTCTTTATCTCTCCAGACTGAGCTGTTTTTGTTTGGCATGACTTCTCCTTTTAAAATTTATCAGGAGTTGTTAGAGAGTGGCTGCACACTTAGGTGTACAGGTCAAAGAGCTCAGGTGACTCCTGGTTTTTGTATTATGGGAAAGGGTAAATACCACTTCGCTCATATTTTTTTTTTTTTTTCCCCACATAGTTCGTGACTTCCTGGACCTCTGTCGTGTCGTCCCTTAGGGCTATTAGAAAATAGATGACTAATATTTCGTCTCTCCTCATGTGGAAGCTGTTCCATACCCTGGATCATATTTTCCAGTTCCACTATATCCTTTTTGAGATGGGGTGACCAGAACTAGACACAGTATTCAAGGTGTGGGAATACCATGAATTTATATAGTGGCACTATATTTTCCCTTTTCGGTCATTCTCATAGTAGTTCCTAACCTATTATTACCCTTTTTTGACCACTGTTGTGCATTGAGGGGACACTTTTTCAGAGAACTAATGCATAGTGAGCCCAAGATCTTGGGTGGTGATAGCTAATTTAGAATGAATCATTGTATATGTATAGTTTGGAAAAAATAATCCCATGTACATTACTTTGCACTTGCCAACACTGAATATTTTCTTCCGTTTTGTTGCCCAGTCACCCAGTATAGTGAGAGCCCTCTAACTCCTGACAGTCTGCTTTGGACTGCTTTGAATCTATTGAACAGCACAGGTCCCAGTACAGACCATTGGGGGACCCTGCTGTTCACCTCGCTACATTATGAAAACTAACCATTTGTTCCTACACTTTTTTTGTTTCCTGTCTTTTAACCAGTTACTGATACATGAGAGGACCTTCCCTCTTACCCCATGACAACTTAGTTTCCTTAAGAGTCTTTGGTGAAGGAACTTTGTCATATACTTTTTGAAAATCCAAGTATGCTATATTAACTGGATCATCATTATCCACATGCTTGTTTGCTCCCACACAAATTCTAATAGCTTGGTGAGGCATGACTTGCCTTTGCAAAAGCCTCATTGACTCATCAGACACAAATCTGTTTTGGTGAAAATTCTGTTTTTTACTCTAATTTCTACCACTCTGAAGTTAGACTCACCAGTCTGTAACTGCCAGAATCTCCTCCTCTTGAGCCTTTTAAAAATCAACATTACATTAGTTACCTTTTGGTGATTCATAGATATTAAGGTCATAAGGGACCATTATGATCATCTAGTATGACCTCCTGCACAATGCAGGTCACAGAATCTCACCCACCCGCTCCTGCGAAAAACCTCTCACCTATGTCTGAGCTATTGAAGTCCTCAAATTGTGGCTTAAAGACTTCAAGGAGCAGAGAATCCTCTAGCAAGTGACCCATGCTACAGAGGAAGGCGAAAAACCTCCAGGGCCTCTTCCAATCTGCCCTGGAGGAAAATTCCTTCCTGACCCCAAATATGGTGATCAGCTGAACCCTGAGCATGTGGGCAAGAATCACCAGCCAGATATCCAGGAAAGAATTCTCTGTAGTAACTCAGATCTTACCCCATCTAACATCCCATCACAGGCCATTGGGCCTATTTACCATGAATATTAAAAGATCAATTAATTACCAAAATCATGTTATCCCATCATACCATCTCCTCCATAAACTTATCAAGATTAATCTTAAAGCCAGATAGGTCTTTTGCCCCCACTGCTTCCCTTGGAAGGCTATTCCAAAACTTCACTCCTCTGATGGTTAGAAACCTTTGTCTAATTTCAAGTCTAAACTTATCAATGACCAGTTTATATCCATTTGTTTTTGTGTCCACATTGGTACTAAGCTTAAATAATTCCTCTCCCTCTCTGGTATTTATCCCTCTGATATATTTATAGAGAGCAATCATATCTCCCCTCAACCTTCTTTTGGTTAGGCTAACCAAGCCAAGCTCCTTGAGTCTCCTTTCATAAAACAGGTTTTCCATTCCTCATCCTAGTAGCCCTTCTCTGTACCTGTTCCAGTTTGAATTCATCCTTTTTAAACATGGGAGACCAGAACTGCACACAGTATTCCAGATGAGGTCTCACCAGTGCCTTGAATAACAGTACTAAAACCTCCTTATCTCTCCTGGAAATACCTTGCCTGATGCATCCCAAGACCGCATTAGCTTTTTTCATGGCCATATCACATTGGCGGCTCATAGTCCTCCTATGATCAACCAATACTCCAAGGTCCTTCTCCTCTTCCGTTACTTCTAATTGATGCGTCCCCAATTTATAACTAAAATTCTTGTTGTTAATCCCTAAATGCATAACCTTACACTTCTCACTATTAAATTTCATCCTGTTACTATTACTCCAGTTCACCAGGTCATCCAATTCTTCCTGTATGATACCCAGTCTCTCTATAAATTGGCAATACCTCCCAGCTTTGTATCATCTGCAAACTTTATTAGCGCACTCCCACTTTTTGTGCTGAGGTCAGTAATAAAAAGATTAAATAAGATTGGTCCCAAAACTGATCCCTGAGGAACTCCACTGGTAACCTCCCTCCATCCTGACAGTTCACCTTTCAGTAAAACCTGCTCTACTCTCCCTTTTAACCATTTCCTTATCCACCTTTCAATTTTCATATTCATCCCATCTTTTCCAACTTAACTAATTCCCCATGTGGCACGGTATCAAACGCCTTACTGAAATCTAGGTAAATTAGATCCGCTGCGTTTCCTTTGTCTAAAATAATCCGTTACTTTCTCAAAGAAGGAGATCAGGTTGGTTTGGCACGATCTACCTTTTGTAAAACCATGTTGTATTTTGTCCCATTTACCATTGACCTCAATGTCCTTAACTACTTTCTCCTTTAAAATTTTTTCCAAGACCTTGCATACTACAGATGTCAAACTAACAAGCCTGTAGTTACCCAGATCACTTTTTTCCTTTCTTAAAAATAGGAACTATATTTGCAGTTCTCCATTCATACAGTACAACCCCTGAGTTTACAGATTCATTAAAAATTCTTGCTAATGGGCTTGCAATTTCAGATACAAATTCCTTTAATATTCTTGGATGAAGATTATCTGGGCCCCCCGATTTAGTCCCATTCAGCTGTTTGAGTTTTGCTTCTACCTAGGATATGGTAATATCTACCTCCATATCCTCATTCCCATTTGTCATGCTACCGTTTAGCCTTATTAAAGACTGAGGCAAAGTATTTATTTGTTTAGATATTGGGCCATGCCTAGATCCGTGACCTCCACTCCATCCTCCAAGAATGACCTCCAAGAAGTGGTCCCACTTCTTCTTTCTTTGTTTTTTTTTTCTTATTTATATGACTATGGAACCTTTTACTATTGGTTTTAATTCCCTTTGCAAGGTCCAACTCTACTCGACTTTTAGCCTGTCTCACTTTATCCCTACATGTTCTGACCTCAATAAGGTAGTTTCCTTGCTGATCCCTCCCATCTTCCGCTCCCTGCATGCTTTCTGCTTTTTCTTTGAGATGCTTGCTCATCCAGCTTGGTCTACAACTCCTGCCTAATGAATTTTTTCCCCTTTCTTGGGATGCAGGCTTCAGATAGCTTCTGCAGCTTTGATTTAAAGTAATCCCAGGCCTCCTCTGCCTTTAGATCCATAAATTCTTCAGTCCAATCCACTTCCCTAACTAATTTCCTTAATTTTTTAAAGTCATCTCTTTTGAAATCAAAAACCCTAGTCACAGATCTATTTTTGTTAATCCTTCCGTTTAGTTTGAACTGAATTAGCTCATGATCACTTGAACCAAGATTGTCCCCTAGAACTACTTCTTTTATGAGGGCCTCACTACTCACCAAAACCAAATCTAAAATGGCATCCTCTCTAGTCGGTTCAGCAACTACTTGATGAAGGAATCGATCAGCTATCGCAACTAGGAAAATCTGAGCCCTATTATTATTACTAGCACTCGTCCTCCAGTCTATATCTGGGAAGTTAGTCTCCCATGATCACGCAGTTTCCATTAGTATTTACTTCATTAAAAACATTAAAGAGGGCTCTATCCATATCCAAATTAGATCCCCGCGGTCTATAGCACACCCCAAGCACTATCCTAGGGGAGGGTCTAGTAGTTTTCTTCCCCAATGTAATTTTTGCCCAGATGGACTCTGTCTTATCCATGGCATCGCTTCTTATTTCTTTACATTCTACCTCATCGTTGATTATAAAATGCTACTCTACCACCTTTACCTTTACTTCTGTCTTTCCTAAACAGCACATACCCTTCAATACCCTTAATCCAGTCATGACTACTATTCCACCATGTTTCTGTTATCCCTATAATATCTGGTTTCACTTCCTACACCAGTAGCTCTAGTTCCTCCATTTTGTTACCTAGGCTCCTCGCATTGGTATACAAACATCTTAATTTTTGCTGTTTGGCCTCGCTCACATTCTGTACCCTATTAGGCACGGTCATTCTACAGCCAGTATAACCTATTAGACTGGTATCCACACTGCCCTTCCTCCTTATATCCATTCTCCTACCCACAGCTGTATCCTTTTCTTACTTTTTCTTCCCTCTCAATGCTAAAATCTGGCGTGGAGATTATCTTCCCCCAGATTCCTAGTTGAAAGCTCTCTTTATTAGTTGTGCCAGCCTCCATCCTAGAAGTGTATTTCCTTCCCTACTCAGATGAAGTCCATCCCGAGAGAACAGTCCTCTGTCCATGAATGCCTCGCAGGGCCGTACATCCCAAAGCCCTCCTTATAGCACCACTGCCTAAGCCATCTGTTGATAGTCATAATCTTGTCACACCTTTATTGCCCTTCTCTAGGAACAGGCAGAATCCCACTAAAGATCACCTGAGCCTTGATTTCTTTAAGTGTCTTCCGCACCCTAGTATAGTCTCCCTTTATACTTTCCAGTGAGAATCTAGCCGTATCATTTGTTCCCACATGAAGGATAATTAGGGGATTCTTCCTGCTCCCTTTAGGATCCTTTTAAACCTCAGGTCTACATCCTGTATCTTAGCACCTGGAAGACAGCACATCCTTCTATTCTCTGGATCAGCTCTGGTTAAGGCCTGTCTGTTCTTCTCAGTAAATAGTTCCCAATCACATAGCCCTGCCTTTTCCTGGTGACGGTGCTATTCTCCAGTCTCTCCCCTGTTCCCTCTGGCTGCAAGTTCTTTCCATTCCTATTTTCCCTTGTAATCCTTTTAAACCCATCCCGTATCCTCCTGGGGCTCCTATTTAGTGTAGTCTCCATTGACTCTTCCCCTTTTCCTATAGGACTAGCCACTCTTCTCTTCTTCCTTGGCCTTCCAACTTCAGTGACTACCTGCTGAGCCCCTTCATTTTCCAACTCTACAAACCTCTACAAAATTTTTGAGCTCTATTTCTCCTTCACTAACCCGTCTTTTCCTCTGCCTGGTTCTTTTATTCACATGCTTCCACTAACCACTTTTCTCACCCAGCAGTCTCCTCTCAGAATTCCTCAGCCCTGCTTCCATCTGCAAGTCTGAGCTTTTCCCTTCAGATACCTCATGTCTTTGCTCCATAATCTACTCAAACCCCTTTCTAAACTCAACCAGACTTTCCACCTGCATCTCCAAACCTCGGATCTTTTTCTCCGTCAGCTCTATTAAACGGCATTTCATGCAGACAAAACTCTTACCAGGTTATCTGGTACAGAGGATGATTTCAGTGATAGGTTATATACTACAGTTCTGCAATTTCATATCAGAGTTCCTTCAGAACTCTTAGCTGAGTACCATCTGGTCCAGGTGACTTATTACTGTTTATCATTTTGTTCCAAACCTACTGCCCCATTAATTTGGGACAGTACTTGAGATTTGTCACTGCAAAAGAATAGCTCTCATATGGGTATGTCCTGCACATTCTCTGCAGTGAAGACCTATGCAAAGAATTAATTTAGCTTCTCTGCAATGTCCTTGTCTTCCTTGAGTGTTCATGAACACCTTTTGTCTGACTGTGCTGGAAGTATGACAGGAGACACTGGATATAATTTAATTAGGCTGCAACTTTATTTGTCAATGTCTGGGAGTACCCCGCAGATAAATATGTACAGTGCTGGTAATTGGGCAGGGGAGGGGGCAGAGGTGTGCTGCTGTTAGCCCTTCCACTACACTCATCCTGGTCCCCAGCCAGCCTTCTGCTGCTCCCCATTTTGAATGAGGTTTAAGGGGAGGCTATAAGGGAGCAGGGAGTTGATTCCCTGCGATAGGAGCCCTGAAGCATCGTGTTTCTGTTCCTTTAAATAAAAACAAAAAAAGCCACTCAGACCTCCTTTAAGGTCAGCTTCTCATTTACCAGACCACTTTTTCTGATTACTGTATTCCTTGCCTTTGGAATACCTACACTGGACATCTGCCATAAGGAGGCACTAGCAGTTACCTGGCAACCTCTCCCCCATACCTAGGTCTGGGTTCCCAGACATCTACTAAAGTCTTCTTTAATATCTGCCAAAAATGCATCCGCTCCAAACTGACAGGTAAACCTCATCCTCACTGAATAATACTGGTGCTATGTCTGACTGAGAAATTACTTGCCCCCTCAGCCAAATTCATAGATGGCAATCTCCCTGTTCACATATCTCCTAGCCTTGTCAACCCAAGGGGCGTTTCACACCCTGTGTTGCAACATATCCCAAATAATTTTTACTCCTGGAAAAAGTTCCAGGATTTTCCCCAAGTCCTTCTTAGTTCTGAGCATTAAGTCCACCCCTTGACATGTTTTCAAATCATTTCCTCTGAGGAGAACCACAATCAAATCTGGTACCTGCTCATGGGCCACTATGGTATAGAGAAGTGGCATCAGCTGGTCGCATAATATACCTTTTCTCTCATGCCAGCTCAGAACTTGCTTCACCATTGAGGCCTGGCTGCAAACCTCCAGACAACCTGTAAGTCCACCTGTTGGCCCAGTAAACAATACTGTGCCTGCAGATCCATGACACTGTCTGCCAGCATCTGGAGTCTTGTGTACATTCTATATGGTTCAGAATGCCAATGCCCAGTTGCCTGGATTACACTAGCTCCCCAGCCCTAGCTGGATTGCTGCTGTTGCTGCCCTGATTCTGAATGAGAGGGAACTGATTGTGTGCTGGCAGCTCCAACCTTGTCAGTCCTGGTCTTAAAACTCTAACAAACTGGTATGTTGTGAGGGGACTTTAATCACCATGATCAAGAGGGGCCCATACCTCCCTGCCCTTCTTGCCAAGGCCCTCCACAGGAGAGATCCTGGACTTGCCACCCTTCTGTAAAATATTGGATTCATTCCAGCCTCCTTGATCCATCTCTGACCTCTTCAAGGTTAATGTCCCTGATTGCCCCTTGCAATGTATATCCTTCAATTCCAAAGCCCACCCAGAAGAATCCCTACAGGACCCAGGTATTAGTTCGCTGATCCTAAGGGCTTAAAAAAATGCTACTAGAAATGCAGCCCTAAACAAGGCCACTGCTTGTCCACAATGGACATATAGGCTCTGGGAGCCGCACCAGATCCCTAAGCGTATTAAGTAATGGGATGTTGTGCATTCTCCCTCGTGCTGGTGTTTCCAGATCACCCCACTAGAAACCTCAGAATTAAAAATCTGTACAAGGATCTGGGCAACCATTCAGCCTACTGGCAAATGTAAGGCCCAGTAGGTGAGTGGAGATTATTGATGACGCCAGGTGGCTAATAACACCTTATACTACAGAACCCTTTCCTTGCAATGGGCCACATAGGTGACGGGCCCTCCTGCTCCTGAAATTGCACAAAATCGTTAACGTCTCCAGTAGCTCTGCAGTGTTCATGGAGCCACCGAGCTCTGCATTATGCTGACAGGCATAATATGCCAAGGTTCCATAAAGCTAGTGGCATCCATTTGGGTTCCTTGACAGCTCCTGAAATCTGTCCAACTGAAAACGAGACAATGCATCTGCTGTGCCATTATCAACCCTGGGAACAGGTTTGGAAGAGGAACAGATGTTACTGCTTAAACATTGTAGTACAGATGCCCTCACTAGCCTCATAACTTGTGTGTGAGCTGGAGGACAGGCAATAGATAACATGGACCACCTCCATGTTGTCACACCATAAGTACACCGTTTTATTAACAAATTGTTCCCAAATGGCCACTGCCACCAAAATTGGAAAAAATTCAAGAAATGTTAAATTTTGCTTCTCCCTTTTTCTATCTAGATCAGTGGTCTCCAATCTCTTTAAGCACAGGATCACTTTTTGAATTTAAGTGCAACACAGGATCTACTTCAAAGAAAATGTAGAAATAACAGTAATCACACAAACCCAAACACCAGTGCCCTGCCCCTGCCCTAACCCTTCTCTGAGGGTCTGCCCTGCTCCCTCCCCCTCCCTCAGTTGCTTGCTCTTCCCCATAGTCACTCACTCTCACTGGGGCTGGGACAGGGGGTTGAGGTATGGGCTCTGGGCTGGGGCCAGGGGTTTGGAATGTGGTAGGGGCTCCTGGCTGAGCTTGGGGCAGGGGGTTGGGGGAGAGGGTTTAGAGTGCAGGTTCTGGAAAGAAATTTGGAGCTGGAGGGCTCGGGGCTGGGAGGGTGGGCACAGGGGTGTGGGCTCCAGCTGGGCGCCGCTTACGTTGGGCAGCTCCTGGGGGCTGGTGCAGGAGGACTAAGGCCACTGCTCCCAAAGTGGACAGCATGTCCGGCAGCAGCTCTTGGGGGGGCGGGGGGAAGAGCTGCGCCTCCATCTAGGAGCAGCAGGGACATGTCTTTGCTTGTGGGAAGGTGCTTGAGGTGAGTGCTCCCCAGATCCGGCACCAAACTCCCTCCCTGAGCCCCAATTCCCTCCCTCTTAGTTAACCAGAATTTTTGACTTACTGGCACCCCAACATGCTGGATAAGAGAGCTTTTACTGTATATCCATATATTTGAATAATGCTCGGCTTCTACTTGCGTAAGCGTCTGCAGTAAGGCTTGCATAAATCAGGAAGGTGGCTTCCTGGTTTTCACATGTTCTGGCCACCTTTGGTTGCTTAGGCATTTTATTGTCCTGCTTGCTCTGCCCAGCTTTACTGTCTGTCAGCACCTCCCTGGGCACCAGTAATATGTCTGTATATTCACCTCTCAAAATTTTATCCTTAGTAGTAGTGAGAAGGTGAACTCCCATCTGCCACCCCAGCATACCTATACTCTTGACTGCCCACCCTTGGTGCCCTGTTGCGTCCCCCGGTTGTTCCTGGAGCAGCAGTTCTGTCTCATGAATTCACATTCCCTATTAGAGTGTGTGTGTGTGTGTGTGTGTGTGTGTGTGTGTAAATTGTAGAGTGCACTGCTATCTCCTCCCGATTAAGGGTTCTTGCCCCCTGGCGAGGGATCTGCCCCGCCTGACTATTGCCTGTCTTCCATTATTACCATTTCCAGCCTCCACTCCCCACCCCCCGAAAGCTCCCAGCTGCTCCAATAACTGAAGGTTAGCTTGCAACAGCTGTGTAATGCCACTGACTTCTGTAGGTGGGTGTACCCCAGACATCCCTGACACAGCTCCTAGACACTAGATCTTTTCTCTTCCCCCTTCCCCCCCCCATCTTAGTTCTGTTACCCTTCCCCTTGAAGATCAGGAGACACCAAACCCAGTGGGGTAAGTGACCATTCTCCCCTCCCCCATATATCCCCTGAGAGGAGAAGTGGACAAGTTCCCCAAACCCTGCCGAGGTCCCTCCTACAGTCACGATTTGCAGCATTGGGCAGAAGGGGCTCCCTTTCACACCTCACCCTGCAACCTCCCACTGGTGCTGATTACCATCATCCCTGCTAGCCATGTGGCTCTTCTGTCCTGCAATCCGTTCAAATGTCCTGGCTCTAGGTGATCCACTACACCTTTTAAGTCTTGTAGTGGCCCCCACTGCCTGTTTGGCAGGCTTCCTGCTTCTGATGTACTTAATGTGTTTTACTATTAGTTTATTTGTGTTTAGCAAGTTGCTTCTCAAATTCTTTCTTGGCTTGACTTATATTTTTCTGTCGTACTTGCCAGAGTTTGTGCTCCTTATTTTCTTCATTAGGATTTGACTTCCAAATTTTAAAGGATTCTTTTTTGCCTCCAATGACCTCCAACACTCTGTTTAGCCATGGTGGCATTCTTTTGTTCCTCCTACTGTCTTAAAAAAAATTGGTTATAGTTGTGGTACAATGAATATGTATATAATTACATATAGATATAATGCTGCCTAAAATTTGAGTAACCACCACTTGAATGGGTTTACTTTTGACACTGAAACAGAGGCAATTGTTGCCTGTTAAATTTTGCCATGCTGTCCATAGAATATGAAAGCAAGTAATCTAAGTAGACTAATGTGAAATACCAACAATTGGGAACAAACTCCATACCAATAAAAAGCGATCTGTAGTAGGCTTACCATCTGTTTCTATTATGTTGAAAAATCGTTACCCTTCAATGCAAGTTTTAACCGTGACTTATGAATTTCTAGGTATAAAGGATCCCTGTGTTGTCTAGTGAAATGTGAAACCTAGCACCTGTGACAGCTAAATCAGCACTTGTTTCTTTTTCATCTCACTCTTTGACAGTAATGCTGTGAATTTGAGGACAGAGTTTGACCTTGGTTCTAGGTTAGAAAGGTACTCTAAGGCAAATAAATGGATGGATCTCTTTTTCAAAAATAGCTTAACTAGTTCAATTTTGTATTTCTTTAGATGACAGCACTGAGTGCCAGACTGGATCAAAGAAGGAAGAACAAAATGACAAAGAAAAGAAAGATGAAGAGGAAACTCCACTACCTACTTATAGGGCCAAATCGATTGTCGAGAGTTGGGTGTGGGGTAAACAACCAGGTATTATGAATATTGCAGTAATTCTTTTTATGGCATTAAGTACTTTACATTTATGGCTAATTGGAACAATTAGAACTAATTGGATCAAATGCATATGTTGAGTGCATTTATCACGTTAGCTGAATACTTGTATGCTATGCTAAATTATAAGTAGCAAAATAGTTAACAATGTTGACATTTAAATTTGTCGTCTTTAGGTTTTGGTGTTAACTTCATTAACATGAACAAGGAGAGTTCACACCTCTCTGAGCTTTTGTTTCAGGTGTGTCCAGAGATTTGGACAGACTTTACTACATCAATGTACACTTGCACCTTGCACTATGAAGTTAGGTTGTCTCATGTCAACCTATTTGTGCAAGTCTCTACATTTTAAATTTGGTCTCCTGCAGACATAAGCACCCTGTTATGGTGATTGCAGTAAAATCTCTCTCTGAACGGTGGAGAGCCATGGTTGATCTACTGAGGTCAATGCAGTAGATACTGTATGACCTATGTCAACCCCAGTAGTCCTCCAGGAGCTGTCCCACATGCCCCATTCCATTTAAATGCTGCTGCCCAGGGATCATGGAGACTGGAGGTTACCCTTTTCTTTGATCTCCTCTACATATTTTTGAAATGCCTTTTCCTGATTTCCCACCTTGGTGAGAACACCTCGCAGCTCTCCCTTGCTGTGTGTAACTGACCATGTTGGTTGCATGTAGTAGATGTGTTCTCCTGCCTGGAATAAACAGGAGGTATTTGATCTCTTGGGCCTGTGGGGAGAAGAGGCTGTGCAGGGACAACTACTGATGAGCTGTAGAAACGTGGACATCTATGAGCAGAGTGCATAGGGGGTACTGGCAAAGGGGTATGAAGTTTCAGCTGCAGTACCTCATGAAAGCGAAGGAACTATGGCAGGGAGACCAATGTTCAACCTGGTTCTGAGCTGTGGACCTGCTGCTTTTACACTGAACTGCATGCCATATTTGGTGGAAACATACCAGCACCCCACATACCGCCCTGGATATTTCAGAAGAGCCCAAGACACAGACCCCTACCATGAACAGCAGGTAGGATGAGGAAGAAAAGGAGGGAGGAGACTCACCAGTATGTCCAGTGATGTCACAAGCCATGACCTCTTTTGAAACTTCACCACCGAGTAGCTAAACCATCAGCCCAGTACTGATGATGCTAATGAAGAGAAAGAGACCTTGGGTAAGTGTGTATGCATTTTCCCTTACAATCTTTAAATTTAAAGATGGCACTTGGCACATCGCCACCTGTGTCATGACACAGGAGTTGATTTTTCATTGTTGTATGGGAAGAAGTAGCATTACAACAAACAGAGGTGGATGTTGTGTGTGCCTTTCATTCCCCTGTTAGGTTATGCAGGGGGCAATGGGAAGCAAATTGTTTATGTACATAGGGATACCCCTTGTATGCTCCTGAGAGCTCAATGAAACTTTCATGGAGATACCCTTCAATCCTTTCCCAAAGGATTCAAGGGATGGCCAGTTTCTTTCTTTCTCTGTGGTAGGATATTTTCACAGGCCACCTTGTGGTGAGTTTGGCTGGCACCATTGCAGTAAACAGGCTAGCAGCAGCTGAGCTCTTTGCTGCTGTTACCCACAGGAATGAGATCTGCTAAAATCACCATTTGGAACATTCATACCAATATGCAGTGCCATTTCCCTATACCTAGGACCGTACCAAATTCATGGCCATGAAAAACACATCACAGACCATGAAATCTGGTCAACCCCTGTGAAATCTTGTCTTTTGGGTGCTTCTACCCTATACTATACCGATATAGGGGAGACCAGTATTTCTCAAATTGGGGGTTCTGACTGAAAAGGGAATTGCAGGGGGTCACAAGGTTACTTTAGGGAGGTTCTGGTATTGCCAACCTTCCGTGCTGCCTTCAGAGCTGGGCAGCCGGAGAGCGGTGGCTGTTGGCTGGGTGCCCGGCTCTGAAGGCAGCACCCCTCATCCCCCAGCAGCAATACAGAAATAAGGGTGGCAATACCATACCATGCCACCCTTTTGAGTCGCTGCCTTCAGAGCTGGAGAGTGGCGGCTGCTGACTGAGGGGCCTAGCTCTGCAGGCAGCAGTTCAGAAATAAGGGTGGCAATACCATAGCATGCCACCCTTGCTTCTGCGCCGCTGCTGGCAGCGGTGCTGCCTTCAGAGCTGGGGTCCCGGCCAGCAGCCGCCATTCTCCAGCTGCCTAGCTCTGAAGGCAGCGCCGCTGTCAGCAGCAGCTCAGAAGTAAGGGTAGCAGAACCGCAACCAATGTTCCCTCTAATTTTTGACTGGCCGTGTGCGCAAAAAATTGCTTCTGTGCAAATTTTTGTGCGCACAGTGTTCTGCCGTGTTCGCTGGGTTTAGGATCTGTGCGTGCGCACACATGCGCACAACTTAGAGGGAACAGTGACTGCAAAAACCCCCCCCAATAACCTTGTGACCCCTTTTCCCCACAATTCCTCCTTTTTTGGTCAGGTCCCTACAATTATAGCACCATGATATTTCAGATTTAAATAGCTGAAATCATGAAATTTATTTTTTAAAAATTCTATGGTCTGAAATTGACCAAAATGGACCGTGAATTTGGTAGGGCCCATCTATACCCATAGATTAGAGACCAACATTTTGTTTCATTCAACCATAATTTCTTGTGCCTGGTGGGCTGCAGTCACTGTAGCTGGAACTGAGATCCAACTGAGTTGTGCAGAGGTGCTTCAAAGTTGAAGTGTTAATAAATGTCTTACTAAATGTTACTGAATAAAGGAAAGATCAGCTTCAAAACTCCCTTCCTTTTCTGTTGTGACTGTAAGTCCAATGATACCTCTCTCTCTTCATCAGCAGCAACTGCTTTTGCAGCATTGTGGGGTGCCCCCTGATGAGACAGAGGAGAACTAGGGAGGACATGTTCTTTGAAATTCTTCAAGCCAGTGCTGCATCTGACTGAGCAAAGGACCTTGAGAGCTCTCATGGCAGACAACAGGGAGAAGTACAGAGCAGACAGAAGAGAGGCCCAAGAAAAGGAGAGGAAGATGTATCAGGACGTGATGGATCTTCTCAAGCAGCAAACACAAATGTTGTAGGTCCAAGTTGACCTACAGGTCCAAATACCCAGACTCCTCACCCTTTGCAGTCCTTGGAGAACTCTGTAGTAGCAGCTCCTTACTCCCCCCATGTTCTGCACTCTTCCCTCTGTAAGCCTGGGGAAAATGAGATTCACATACACCAACCATGGTTCTCTCACAATGTATGTTTAAGCTACAACCGATTACGTTCACTGAAATAGATAGAAATGTTTGCTCCCTTTCCAATTTCGTTCCCCCATTAATTTGTTTACAGTTTATATTGCATGACTTGTTGTTTTGCACATTTTTTCTCCAGTTCTTGCCATTCAATAAATTTTTATTTTTTGAAAATAAAATGATCTTTATTAGTTTCATACTATTTATTGTTGAAGGGATGAAGGTATTCAGAGCACCCAGTACTTGTAAATGTATAGCACCGTAGAATTCATAGGTTCAAGAGAACACCCAGTCATATTTATAAATGTCAAGCAAGCACCACATAATTCATAATTTTAGTAACAAATATAATCTAAAATGTTCAAGTGCTATGCAATTTGTAATGCAACCCAAAACTGCAGGCCTGGAGAATAATTCAGCACAGAACCCTATTGCAGCTGACTATTAAAGTTCTCTTTCAAAACCACCCTCAACTGCTTAGCTCCATGTTGAACTTGTGTTTGGTTGCTCTGTCAGCAGACAGCTGTTCCACTTCCGCCTTTCCATGATATATAAACTTTGGCATCTGTACGCCGAGGTAACGTGTGTTGTCCAAGGTTTGTAGACCATGGTCTTTGTCATCTAAAATGGGAGTAGGATCCTAAAGCAAGGAGAATGACGTAGGGGTGTGTGTGCGTGCGTGTGTGTTTAAAATTTTCTTGGTGAGGTAGAGGACTACAGAATGAGATCTTTCTAATCCATACTTTAGTCCTCATTATAGCAGAGTGAGAGCTCTGCTATAGTTAACATTAATATGTTAAGGCTTGTCTACAAAATGGAGCTTTGCTAGAATAGTTGTTGTGCTTTAAAATCCTATCCTACTTTAATGCAATTCAGCTTTCAAGTGTAGACAAATCTTTAGACTATAACTACTTCTTGTTATGCACATTATTATGGAGTGTAGGTGGCTCTAATGTGAATTAAAGCATATTTTTAGCTTTGTGTATATTAGGTAAAAGTAGACATACACATATAACAGCAACCTTTCAGGAGTCCAATTTTTGTGGCTTTAGAATTGCTTTTTTTTTCCTTTTAAAAATTACTTTGCTCTTTTGTTACTGTGTGAAAGACCCTACACAAATGGGAGAAACTGACTACATTTTCAAATAGCTAGCCTTCGACCATACGAAGTTGTCAAGTGCACAGGCACCCAATCTGAAAAGTTGAAACCACCCCTCCCCCCCGTGCTATACTTTATAGTAGTTAGGGCACTAGCCTAGGACTTAGGAGTTCAGTTCCCTGCTCTGCCACAAACTTCCTTGATGACCTTGGACAAGGCATGCTGTGCCTCAGTTCCTCATCTGTAAAATGGGGATAATAGCACTTCCCTAACTCACAGGGATGTTGTGAGGATAAATGCATTAAAGATTGCAAAGAGCTTTGAAATCTAGTAATGAAAAGTCTTATTTAAGAAATAAGTGGTATTCTCTGCAACAGTAGCCAAAATTTCAGACAGTATCACTTCTTTTTAAGTTGTTTTTTTTTTTTTTTTCAACTACTAATATTCCTTTGGAAATTTGCAGTTGGGAGCCTGTTTCAAGTGTGGAGATATTTAACAAATATTAAAGAGGGTTTTAAGGTCAGTCTCTTCACCACCCACAAATTCAGCCAAGTTTATTGTGTTGTCAGTGAGCCTTTGCCAATAATTACACCCAATTTTACGATGCACCATTTACATTATAAAACCATTTTAAAGCATAGTTGGGCCACAGCCATGGTTTTACAACTGTGCAATAATATAGACCCCCATCTGGCAAAAGATGTGCACAGGTAGAACCCATGAACCTGTGTAAAGCCACACTGAAGTTAGTGCTGATGCAGGGGACTCCCTGTATGTATAACTTAACAGGGCTGAATCATATTTACTAAGAGTATAGATAGAAAATACCTTTCTATGAATGTCTTAGGGGAGTAGTGCTCTTGACTTGGGTCTTACTGGCACAGGCTTGACTGGGGGAGAAACACTTTGTGCCTGTTTGTCATTTACATTAAAGCCCCTTTACTTTTCCAGAACAGTGGGTAAATTAGAAATGAGCCCTTTGGTCAGGTTTTTGGGGCAGCAATGGTCAATATGTATTTGTACAAGAAAAATGAGGCCCCTCTGATTAGGTTACCATAGTATAACCCTTAAAAACAGTGTAATGACATGCAAATTTGACTACTCAGTGCCTTCTTACTGCATTTCCATTTTATATTCAGTCCTTACTAATCTCAGTTTGAGAGAAGAGCATTTCAAGCTGCCTTTTGCCTTGCTTTCCTTTGGAAAAATCCTAATTTTATTATTTATTAACCCACCCTAATTTTTGTATTGTTCCTCCTCAAAACCTTAGCTTTCATTTATTTTCTAAATTACACTTTTTTTTTTGTTTGTTGTTGAGGTTCCAGTGATGCAAAGGTGTATATATAAAGTGCAGCTGCTCTCTCTTTTCTGGACATGAAAAGAGGAAAATAACATGCTCATATGGTGGTACAGAAACCTCTTTTTGGGTGGGAGAAGGGTTGGAGAAGTAGCCTTTTAATCTTGTATTGCTTTATTTATACATTATTGGTACCCTTCCTTTTCTTCAGTCTGTTTTGTGCCAGAGCACGGTGGTGTCCTCATAGTGATATCGTTAATCTAAGGAGTCCTGCAGTGCTAACAGTTATTAAAGGAGGTGGAAAAACTACAGTGGTTATGGTACCTTAAAGTCACTAAATGAGTCCTCAATAAGAATATATACAATACACTGAAAAATGCATTTTTCTAAACAATTTTTTAGAAATACTGTCAGTTTTCAGTGTTTCAAGTAAATGATGGTGGTGTCTGAATTCAGTTAGAGGCTTTATATGGTCTTAACTCCCAATTCATGTATCTAACCTAAACCTTAATTTAAATTGTCCAGCTGCCTACATAGTGGAGCTAACAAGAGTGTGGCTGTGTTTAATAAACTTTTTAGCACACTTGATATATATTAGCCTATTGCTAACTTACTCTTCTTAGCTGGATGTAGTGAACAGATTACCTGCAGTTTTTTTGCCCTCTGCTTGTCCTTGTCCTCATAAGGATATTTATTTTTTAATTTTAGAAAAATCTGATGAGCTAGATAGTCAAATTAATCAGACACTGTTTACCTACAAGCCTGTTTTCAGGTACTTGCATAATACTTTAAGAATAATGATTGTATAGCTCATTACTGTTCTAAATTCAAAAGTGCAACTTTTCTCCTGAAGTTAAATGCCATTTCAATTTGTAGAAAAAAGCGTAAAGCTTGTTTTAAGAAAAAGGTTGAAGAAATAAAGCTACAGTCAGTAAGCTAAATTAAGCTATTTTTTTGCTTTAAATGTAGTTCTTGTTCCGTAACTTACTTGTTGTCGTCTGACGTTAGTCAGTGTGTTTTCTCTTTAAAAAGAAAAGCAGAAATTTTGATACAACACTTATATGTAAAAGCTCAGCTATAAAAGTCAAGAAAAAAGTCCCTAATTCAGTCACGTTCTATTTTATTAAAGGATGAAATGCTATATATACACAAGGATGGAATTACTTTATTCCAGTTCCATTCAGTATTTGAAATCAGATGTATAGCTCACATTTTAAATGAGTTTAAGCAGAAATACTTTTCTGTATTTATGACTTTATTTTAACATCTTTCAATAGCATAAAAAAGAAAAGGTAGGAATAAGCAGTAGCGCATTAACTTTAAATGAGCAAGAAATGTATGAGTAAAATAAAACTGATAGCTTCTTTGTGTAGTCAAAACTGGTTTGTACCAGCCGTGAATTAATAAGACAAGTGTTTTGTAAGCTATTGTTTTTTTACACAGGACTCCAGGGAATGTAAGGTGTATGGGGGCAAGTTTGCAGTTTTTAGATACTAAGATGTCTTGTTTTCTGGTACCGCTAGTAAAGCTAATTGCATCAGGAAGTCACTTTAGAGGCAGTGCCCCCTAGGGAAGATGGGAATTAACAGAATGGATTCAGTGAGAGATTGTAGATACACGTTGTAGCAACAGTTTTCAAATCTTCCTGGATTACAAGGAAAATTTCCTGGAAGTTCCATTCTTTATGGGTTGTTTAGTACTGAGTTAATGGACTAAATCAGAATAGCTTATCTACATACAAAATAGTTGCTAAAAAACATCTGTAATTGAATAATATATCCTTTTATAACCTCCTCTAAAATTATAGTAAAAAGGATAATTACACCTCTACCCCCGATATAACGCTATCCTTGGGAGCCAAAAAATCTTACCACATTATATCTAACTTGCTTTGATCCACCGGAGTGCGCAGCCCTGTCCCCCCAGAGCGCTGCTTTACCGCGTTATATCCGAATTCGTGTTATATCAGGTAGAGGTGTAATTGGAAAAATATTGCTCACTTAATATCCCATCTTTAGGAGAATGAATTTCGTTAGGCAAAGATTCAGAAATACAGATGAGTGGAAGGATGAAGGTCTGTGAATGCCTACTCTTTCCTTTCCTCACTTACACCTTTACCCCCCTGGAGCAAACAAAAACACCCTACCATATTATTGCAGGAAACTAGTAATGTCTTACAGTCTACTTTAATTGATGATCATTGCTTAGTGTCCCTGAAGAAGTTTAAAAGAAAATGTTCATGTTAACAAGACTTGTCTTATTTAAGCATTTAATCCCATTTATATCTCGAGACAATTGGTATCCAAGTAACAGTCCAGTTTTTCTTGAATTCCAGTAAGGTGAACTCAGCCATTTCCTATAGGAATGGAAAATCCAAAGCTAGTTTACCCTTGAGAAAAAATGTCCCTTTCTATTTAATTTCAACTCATTCTTTAATATGTATTTGCAAGTATAGTCATGTGTTGCTGCTACACTCTTAAAATAGATCTTTGCCAAGGTTTGTTTAATCTACTTTTGGGTACATATAGGTTGAAATGTATCCCTGTCATATATGCTGCAGATTCCTTTGCTAAACATGGCTATTCAACGGAAGTTCTCAAACCTCTTCATATCAGACCAAACGTAAAACAGAGATGATCTCATGGTTTACTTGACCTCCCATTCACAATTGCACATGTTCATGGCAACTGCTTACATGAAAAATGTACTGTTTGAAAGCCATTTAATGTGTTGGCAGACTTTTAAAAGCAATAAAGCCACTAGAAATGAGGAGTATGTATCCTTAAAAAAACAGCCACCTATCTGCAGACAATCAACAAGTGCTCCATTGACCACAGTTTGAGAACTTAACTCTTCAGGCTACCATTGCATTTCTCACCTTGCATGTAGTAGTCTAGTTAAGTAGCACAGCTCCAGGATTTGTGAAATAATTGAAGTAAAATGGACTAGAGTGTACTCTGTATCATGGCCTTGTATGTTTGTGTAATAACTTATTATTTTAATCTTCCCTTTGTTGCAAGCTACATTCTCTATTCTTCTCAGCTGAAATTGAATCACATGTTACTATTAATACAGTATATTTAGTTCTTCGATAGTTATATTATACAGGTTGATATTTAGACTTGAAATAATTTGGTGGTAATAAAATTAATTGCCACTTCCCTGATCATATCCCTGATGTATTTAAATCTTTCTAATGATGAATGCAAGTCACTTAAATGGGAACTGCAGAAAAAGTGGAAGATTAAAAGTGGGTAAAAATGTGTATATGTAATCTTAAAAATGATGCTCTTATTAAAACAGAGATAATCACTGTTTCCCCTCAGTTCTAAGGTCTCTGAACTTCCTGCAGTCTCTACCAGAATGACATTACAGCTACCATTAGCAGCCTAAATTGTTATTCCAGTCTTTGCCTCAGTTTTCATTGCTTTCAAAACTGTTGGACTGAAATACTTCATGTATAATCTCTGTCTAAAGGTGAATTTTTCTGTAGAAGGCTTCCACAAAATTGAAGCCTTATGAGGCTATGGAAGTATAGTATCATGGGGAAGAAATAAAATGTTTGTTCTAATTCATATGGATTCACTTTAAAGATCTTGAATCACAGTGAGGTCAAGTGCCTTTAAGTTAACTTTACATAAAATAAAATAGAATAGAACCTTCACGATACTTAAAACCTAGACTGGTAACAGTTTCTGCCCAACAGTTGCTGGCTGTTACCAAAATATCTCAGTATCTGATTTTTTTTTTTTTTTTTTTTTTAATGCATATAGGTTATACCCTCTGTGTGGTGCTTTAACATTTGGACTAACAGTTGCCATTGTAGTAACAATAGCCTATGTGTACACAATGGGCAGCTTTGAGAGTAGCACTGCTCTTCCTACCATAGTTGCACATTCAGTCAAAGCTTGAGTAGTCACGCAGTATTCCAGATTTAGAGTGCTAACTGCAGTAAAGGCTACTGGGGGTTGAATTTGGTTTTGTAAAAGCCTTAAATTTTAGGAGGGTGGTGGTGGTGGTGGTGGTGGTTTTTTTTTTTTTTTTTTTTATTTTAAGAGAAACTGCCCCCGTGATGCTGCTTGTGGTGGGATCTGGTCTTCCTCCTGGTGCTGGGGGAACGGAAGTGATCTCCAGCTCTCCTCTGTAGTCATTTCCATGAATTTATCACTGTATATACTTCCATTGTTTTTGTGCATCATTTGGAATAGAAATATTTTTTTTCCCTTGACAACTTGTATCTATTTTTTGCTCTTGGAAGTTGCTTTAAGGGCTGCCCCAATTTATTTTATTTAATTTTTGTCCATTGTTAGGAGTTATGAATGACCTATTAATTGAATATTACTCTGTAGACCTGCTGAGTCTGGCACCAGATGCCATAGTTATATAGATCCTGGGTCAAGAATCATACAGTAGTGGCTGTTCCTAAGTAGATGGCAGAGGGGACAGGCTTCAGAAGTGCTTAACACTTAGATTGAAAGAATAAAGGGATTTGACCAAATGTAGGAGTTATTTACTGATGCTTACGAGGAAATCTAAATGAGTTCCCTTCCATGTTGTATCACAACCAGATCTCCTTTGAGCATGTGCTTTATTCTTCTTCCATGACCATTAAAGGAAGGGTAGGTGGGTTGGAGCTAAAAGTATATGGGAAAACCTAGCAGGGAGAGTTAGGTCAGGGCATGATTAAATCTGCATATTTAAATCAGCTGTCAAAAAGGCCACAGTTAATAAAATCATCTTAGTAAAATGCAGAAGGGTTATTGGATGGCTATTTTTAATTCATTGCATCTCCGAGTTGGCCTTTGGAAGCTGATAGGATTTTCTGTTGGGGAGGGCAAGGAGAAAACTGATTTTACCTCTTCAAATTGTTTACAGGAGGCAGCAAGTAAAGCTCATGCCAATCTCAAACAAGAAGTTCTGCTATGATACTCTGAAATACAGAAGGCCATGCACCACAAGATGTTCCCTCTTTGTTTTTGTTTACAAAATAAAGGTTGGGGTGCTATGGTTACATCAGTAAGTAGCCTGGCGCACAGTCTCAGTGCATCTCACTTCACAATATTGCTGAAAATGAGGATGGGGTGATAGCTGACAGCAAATTAGACATGAATTTGCAATGTGATATGGCTGCAGAAATGATCATTTGAATTTGGTGCTGTGTGTGCAAAGACAACTCACAAAAAAGAGGCAATACATAAAATATACTGTATTGCAAAGACCTGAATTTAGAGGGAGATTATACTGAATGAGTCTCATGTAACTGTTATGACTGTAATGTGAGGGGTGTGCTAGATGTATATTGGAAATGGGAAAAGGATCAGAAAAGAGCAATAAAAATGATTAGGGGTATGGAACAGCTTCCATATGAGGAGAGATTAATAAGACTGGGACTTCTCAGCTTGGAAAAGAGATGACTAAGGGGGGATATGATAGAGGTCTATAAAATCATGACTGGTGTGGAGAAAGTTAAATAAGGAAGTGTTATTTACTTCTCATAACAAGATCTAGGGGTCACTAAATTAATAGGCAGCAGATTTAAAACAAACAAAAGGTATTTCTTCACACAATGTACAGTGGAACTCTTTGCCAGAGGATGTTATGGGGGCCAAGACTATAACAGGGTTAAAAAAAAAACAAAAAAACAAAAAACTAGATATGTTCCTTCAGGATAGGTCCATCAATGGCTATTAGTCAGGATGGGCAGGGATGGTGTCCCTATCCTCTATTTGCCAGAAGCTGGGAATGGGTGACGGGATGGATCACTTGATGATTACCCGTTCTGTTCATTCCCTCTGGGCCATCTGGCATTATCTATTGTCGGAAGATATGGTACTGGGCTAAATGGACCTTTGGTCTGACCCAGTATGGCCATTCTTACATTCTTATGAATGTTTTGTGAAATGGGGTTCTTCAAACTACAGATGTAGTTCTGTTAGCACTGTTGTTCACAACACTATTGCACTGTGAGTGAGAAGTTCTGTGCCATAATCTGGATTTAAATACTCATAAATTTGTTAAAGCAAAATACTTTTGTTACTAGGAGCTGGGTAACTGGCTAGGCTGGAGAATATTAAGGGTGCTGTAATTTAGTGAAAAGCAGCATGAGATGGCCTTTAGTGATCAGACAGTTGATAGAAGGGAAGCCTGCTAAGAAACTTTTTATAAACCTTTCCTGAAATTTGCCATAGGAATTAAACATGTACATAATTATATTTACAGTGTGCGTGGTCTTTTCCCCTACTCTATTGTCATTAGATTGTGAGCTCCTTGAACTATTGACCTTGTCTTTTTTGTTTGGACAGCTACCCTTTGTGAGTGATACAGTGTAGCACATGTTCAGTCTCAAAACATGTTTTGTTTGGCAGTGTT
Organism: Dermochelys coriacea; assembly: GCF_009764565.3. Taxonomy (NCBI): domain Eukaryota; kingdom Metazoa; phylum Chordata; order Testudines; family Dermochelyidae; genus Dermochelys; species Dermochelys coriacea. Next base: position 122,893,444 of record NC_050068.2, on the reverse strand, counting down.
CTCAAGATGCGCTTTAATTTCTAAACACTTCTTGTTTTGTAAGCTCAGCAGTCCTTGGCAGTGATCCTGGAGCTTCTGAGAGTTGCTTTATAAATATTAAGAAACATAATGTATATCAGCACATAAAATGTAAGCAACAGATCTTATATAAGGCTGTTGGCTGCACGTAAGAGTACGGTCTGCTAGGTGGTAGAAATTTGCTGTGTAAGTGGTTTATTTAGAATGCTTAAATACTTTATACCACATATTAAGACTACATTAATGAACTATTAAGATTCAGAATTATTCACACAAGTAAGGAAATAGTTTTTCCATAATAACCTTATCTTTGCTATTCTACATATCTATTATGTGCAGTGTGTGATTACTTTGAGTATTTAGCACATGCCTGACCCTTATGTAAGAAGACAAGTGAGTTTTATGGAGTAAAGTCAGATTTAGCTGTAATGACAGTAGTAGTATATTATTAGAATATACTTGCATAGGGCACAGGACACACTTTAAAGGATGCTGGTGTGTTTTTTTTTTTTTTTTTTTAAATTGCAAACTGAAAAATAGTCATCTTTGTCTTACTAACCTTTGTGATTTAGAATGCCTGGTCGCCTCATATTGTTCAGTTTACCTGTTTTCATATTTGTGAACTCGGTTATATGTTGTGTTCATCTTGCTATCTCACCGTAGTAATACTTTTCTGCCATGTTTCTTTTAGATGTGAATGAGTTGAAAGAGTGCCTGTATGTGCTGGTGAAGGAACAGCAAGTTCTAGCCACACAAACTGCCACGACAACTCTTTCTGCTCTGCGGCTGAAACAGAGGCTAGTTGTCCTGGAACGATATTTCATTGCATTGAACAGAACTGTTCTTCAGGAGAATGTCAAGGTTAAGTGGAAAAGCAGTAGTATTCCTCTGCCTGCTGCGGACAAGAAAAGGTAATGTGATCGGGACAAGCGGGTTGCTCTGGTGCTGGATCAATTTAAAACAAATGTTAGTCATCTTTTTGTGACTTCACTAATGAGAGACCTTAGCACTGGTTTCTTTTTTCTTCTGGATTTAATACAAGCGCCAGATCTATTGTATGTATCTCTGAGGCAGTGGCTTTGGTCCTTGGTTGACACTTAAATATCTCCCTGTGCTTGCATTACACCATGTTCCTATGACGGAAACTTCCTCTAAGCTGTAATACTGTATTCACCAAGGTGTTTCTTGTGTGTCATTCTAGCTAGCTGTGGTCAGGCCAGTTTCAGAATTTATGTCAAGGGAGATCATATGACTGGAATGACATTAGTAGCTGTGTTAGAATAAACTTGCATGCATATGGCACAGGACACACTTTAAACAGTGCTGAAAAATAGTCTTCCTTGTCATGCATTATCTTGATACGGGCAAAAAATGTTAAAAGGGAGTAGGTGCAGATACGGCAAAGAAAACAATAACCGAACAAGAAATACACCAGTTACTTACCTGCTGTAAATAAACTTGCTAATTCTTGTTCACAGGAAAGGTGTCAGTGGAGGGAAGGGGCATGCTGTATTTGATGAGTGTGAGGCAACTCAAGTTGAAATTCCTTTGTTAGTGCGGAAAGCCTTTATTTGTCTGATAAATTTCTATACTTCTCTGCAAGAATGTATTTAAAGGAAAGTTTACTTACGAGTCATCTGGCAATGATGATGCGCCAATGTCTGGCTGTTTCTATTCCTTGAAGAAATCTTTTGGCCTCAGACATGACTTAAATAGACCATCCCTTTTTTTTTTTTTTTTTAAAATCACATTGTTGAAATTTGAGTATAAAAAATTTAACTTTTTTTTTAATTGGGGCAGCAAGCCGAAGTAGTCCAAATCCCTGATGTGCAACTAAAAGGAAGGACAAGATTGTCATTCTTTCTAAGAGACACAGTGGGGTGGGTGGAGGTTGCTCATTCTGCAGGTAGAAGGTGAAACTTATTTATTTTAATGTGATTTCACAGATAAAAAAATAAAAGGTTAGCAGAAATGTGTTCACATTTAGTGAATGCTATTAAGAAAAATTAAATGATGCCACCTCCTTCTGCAGTCCATTATTGAACTTGCAAATAAAAGTGGCGTTAATATGACCCTCATCATAAAAGTTAATTGGAAAGGAGATAACAAAACTGTTAGCGCTTAGCATCAATAATTGGTGGGAGAGAATTCCTAGGAGAGAGAGCTGCTGGGCACAGATTAACCAAGGTGTATCAAAGCCAGGTTGAATACATTGGTGGACAGAAGATATCCCAGATGCAACATCATAGCTACAGTCCTGAACGTGACTGCAGGAGGACCATTCAAAAGCACGTGCTGTTGTAGAAAGCTTATTTTAATAGCTGTCTTTCAGTGGCATTCTTAAAGTGTGAACAGTCATGTCAAAATATTTATGAATCCTGGTATTAAAAGTGTGAGACAAAAGTTACAGCTGGGTTTGCAAGAAAATGAAAACTGTTTGGAAGATAGATTGAAGCAGGCTATAAATACAACACCATCCACTTGGCAGAAAAATATGATTTGGTATACCGTGTGACGGGGCAAGGCCAGATGGCTATAGAAAAGTAGTGGGAGATATATTCGCTCCAGGCTAAACAAATCCCTGGTACCAGGATAAGTGAAATGGCAGCTGCTCAAGGTCAATTAAGATATGTGGGGCCAATTAAGAACTTTCCAGAAGGCAAGGAGAAGGCTCGGTTGATTGGGACACTTGAAGCCAATGAAACTAGTTAAAAGGCTCCCAATTAGTCAGGTGGGTACGAATGTCAGGAGCTGTGAGAGGAAGTTGCGCTGTTGGAGAGACTGAGCAATACACACCTTATCAGGCACAAGGAAGGTGGCCCTGAGGTAAGGGTGAAGTGGAGCTTGAGGAAGTGGGGGCTGCTGTGGGGAAAGTAGCCCAGGGAATTGTACATGTCATGTTTCTAAAGGGTCAGCTACTGTAGCTGATACTACTAGGGTCCCTGGGCTGGAGCCTGGAGTAGAGGTGGGCTCGGGCTCCTCCCTTTGCACTCCCCCCGATTACTCACTGAGACTGGGAGACAACAGAGACTGTGCAAGGGGGGATAGCTTCTCCTCCCCTCCCTTGCTGGCTTATGATGAAAATGGCTCATCTGTGACCCTTGTCTCTAGAGAGAGAGAGAGGTTACGTGGAGGGTCACAGTGAGCCTCTGAGGCTAGCGAAATCCGCCAGGAAACGCGGGACCCACGTAGACAAGGACAGAGCTTTGTCACAATAGAATTACAAAATCACTAAAGGAATATTTAACACATTAAAATATTTTAATCTGTAATGCTTTAAGGATTTAAAAATGAACATATACAATTTTTACTTACTTGTCATCATTTATGCTGTTACCTTTATTGAATTCACTGGGATAATAACCCTAGTCACTTGCACTTATTGTATCAATTTCAGCTTGTAGTTCTCTTGCACAAGTACAGTAATGTTGAGCTTCTGATTTTTTATAAAAAGAACAAAAACACTTCAATATTTGTATTCATCGTGGCTTTTGGAAATCACCTTGATAATAAGAGCCCACATTTGGAGCCTAAGCTAAATTTTTTTTGAAAGATGTTTTGTCATAGAGCATACCAGCTCTGAGAGAGTCTTCAGGATAATGACAGTTTCACATGACTAGAGTCTTCTCACTGGTTTGGTTAACACTTACTTTACATTGCTCACAAAACTGAACAAGTACCACTTTTTTAGCCTCAGTTTTCTGTAAGGAGGCCTAAAACTAGAGCTTTCTTCTCAACAGTAGTGGTAAGATTTAGGAACAGGCAACACACATGATATCAGTCTAGCTTCTGACTTACTTTAAACCAAGGTTCTTGGTGGATGGGGTTGATCTTTTTGGACAATGGAAACGAATCTTGGCTGTTAACATTTAAAGAGCATTAACTCTCTCCCTCCCTCCTTCCCTCCCTCCCTCCAAGAAAGGATTTTTAATTTTTAAATTTTCTTGTCTTAGTCCCAGACCTGTAGGCAAAGGTGTAGAAGGACTTGCACGAGTGGGATCCAGAGCAGCACTTTCATTTGCATTTGCATTCCTTCGCAGAGCTTGGAGGTCAGGTAAAGTCCATTTTGCAATCTTATGTTTACATTATTTTGTATAATTACATTCACAAACTAGGTTTAAAAGGACATTCTTAAGGTCACAAAGCTGAGTCAGAGAGAGATTAAGGTAAAAAGTATCCATTAATGTTGGGTGCCCTATTTGAGACATCTAGGACCTGATTTTTCAGAATAATTAGCATTATGCAGCACTTCATATGTGCAAGGGGTAGATCCCATTTAATTCAGTTACAATTATGAGTGCTCAGCACTTCTGCAAATCAAGCTCCAGGGTCTCACGTCAGCACTCAGAAAATGAGGAACACCCAATTAATAATTATGGTTTAAGTGACTTGTCCAGCATCCCACAGAATTCTGTGGCAGAGGAAGAGAGAGAATCCAGTTCTCCAGGGCAGCATTCAACTGCCTTAATAATAAACCATTCTTTTCCTTCTTGCAGTCCTTTGCCTTATTCACTACACACTTTCTAATCTCTGCAACAAATGAAGCAGAGGTCCAACAGACAACAGCCTCTTTTACTGTACAACCCTGATTAATCTCCAGAACAGGTCCATTCTGTGCACTGAAAGAGGTTGCATTTCTATGGAAAAAACAGCATGTAATCATGTACTTAAAGACTGTACCAAACGGCATAGGGACAAGGAGGCTGAATTAAGGTTGCACCGTCACTTAATTCTGACATTTTCTTTTGCAACCATAAGTATATTTCTAATATATTTTTGTGTAATGTTCTAGGATTTTTAAAGAAGGCAAACTGGAAAAAAATGCCATCCTGTGGCATTATATTGACACACATGGTTTTTCATCATCAGCATTGCAACTTTTAGGTTCACCGCTCACACCCCTTGAGCTCACAGGGTAACTGATAGAGGATGATAGCCTAATACTGCTATGTAGACCACTAGAGGATGACACTTTTCCCTTGAGTTTCAAAGATGTTTGCTGACAGCCAAGAAATGATGAGACTCAAGAATTTGGGATTCCATTCCAAGCTTTGGAGGGGGTGTTCTCTAGTGAGTGCACTCTTCTGCCCCAATCCCTCCAACCAGGTGTGTCTCTTTCCCACCTCAGCTCCTTCTCCCAATTTGTTGTACTCTGGTTTCTCAACTCGGTGCCAGTATCCTTCCCTACCCAGTCCTAGTCTCCTTCTTGCTGTTGCCAGTCTCCTTGCCCACCCACTCCCAGCTCCTCATCCATTCTGTGTCTCTCCTTTCCTCTGCCAACATTCTCCAGTCTCCAACTCCCTTCCCAGGCTCCTTGTCCAATCTCACAGTACTCCATGTACTTCTCCCAGCCTCTCTTCCCACCAGTCTTAGTTCTCCCCCCCCGTCTCCAAGCTCTTTGTCAGATCTGTCTTCCCTTCACCCACCCCATTAGTTTCCTGTCCCAGCCTCCCACTCCTGGCTCCTCATCCAGTCTGTCTTCCCACCTCCCATACTCCTAATAGCAGTTCCCTCCGATTCCAGTTCCAGTTTTTCTCTCTAGCCCTCTGCCAATCTTCAAGCCTCTCCCCAAGTTCCTTGTTCCAATTTATCCCTGTTCCTCCAAGGTCCGAACCTTGTACCTTCTGCATTTGAATCAGGCAGCTGCCTCCTCCACCTTGCCTGTTCACAACAGTGGGACATTTAGAACACAGAAGGGAGAGTCTCTCTGCTTTTGGTTCCATTAGTTGGGTCCATACTTGGCACAGCCTGCAGCAGCCTAGAGAAGCAATCACAGAAAGTAGGGACTTGCAACTTTAATGGGTGGTGCTACCAGCACTATCTCTAATATATTAAGCCCCAGATTGCTAAATTTGGGTGATTCGGGTGAGAGGGGGAAGGGTAGGGAAGTGGCAGGCAAGTTTTAAAAAAAACCTAGCATTTATTCTTAAAGGGAAAAATTGCAAAGAAATATGAATGTGAAACTTGGTGCCCTACCAGGAAGTAAAAATACCTCTGGCTGACAGGAGTCTCTGTTGGGAACAGTCTTGTAGAACTTTACTTGCCCTATGACTTAAAGTAACCTGATAGGATATAATTGCCAGTTTTCACAAATGTAAACTCAGATAAATATTGTACTAGCAACATTAGAATGTGGTTAAGGTAAAACAAAATGGTATCTCTTTGTACACATCAGTTCCGAGTTTGAATTAAGCCATATCTTTAGGGGAAGACTGTCAAAAGCACAAATGTCAGTCTTAACTCCTGTTGAGTTTCAATGTGAGTTACACATGTTATAGCTATTTGTGTTTCTGACAGTCCTTCCCCCTTATGTAAAAAAATGTTTGCTCCCTATTAACATTTAAGAAACAAAACTATGAGAGTGAATTGGGTACTTTTCTGGTTTGTGCAGCCCACGGAATTGTTAAATTAATGGCAGACTATTTGCTTTGAGGTACACAGTGATGTACAATTCAGTTACACCTATAATACACCTCAGGTCATATTTACTGTTGGTGATATATGGGTCTGGAAAGAAAAATCTTGACTTCAGCTTCTAGGGTGAGTTTGATTGACAATTTGGGGGGCAGGAAGAAGGCTTCTTGGGAAGCAGCAGATTTGAAATGGAAACCACTGAGTTGATGTACACTGACTGTGCCACTTTTCAGAATAGAACTGCAAAGTAAGGTTGAAAAGGAGTTTGTTCAACACAACAAAATCCCACAATTTGAAGTAGTCTTAACTTTAACAAAACTATTTCTTTTCTCTTATATTCTCTCTGCTGTTCCTTGAAATAAAGCGTTGAAGCAACTGAATTTTGTCGTTTTGTTCCAAAAAGGGACATGGTGGTTGGACTAATTTCCCCCCCCCCCCCCGCCCCCAATAATGCAAAGTAATTTGATCAAGGTCTGTGACCAGTAATATACTGATCAGGCATAGCTAATCTTTTGTATAAAGCCCAAAGCTTTGGGGAGAATGGCCTGTCCTTGAACACCAACCACATACTGTTTGTCATATTCATTTACTCTACTGATTTTGATTCTGATGATTCTAACTTCTGAACTTTTTCCAGCTGTTCATGGAAATGATGAAGCAACAGATTTAAATTGACCAGAATAAATATTGATGACTGACTTTTTTTTTTCCTGAGTGTAGAAGCTTCACTTAGTGTAAGAGTTAGAAAAGCTAGACCTATGATGGAAAGATGAAGAAATATCTGGTGGAAGGGACTGCAGGAGGATGGATCAGTCTATAGATAGGAAGAAGATGTTATAAAACCAGCTAGACTTATTGAGTCTTATTAGTCAATGACCTCATTTTTTGAGGACTAAAATCTGAAAGACGGATGAAAAGTACCAGTGCCATTCTGCCCTCCCAAGTCGTATCTGTTTCATGTGTGTTGCTATATCCACACCACCTTCAATAAATTAGTTCTGACACTTTCTCCACATGCAGTTGCTGCAGTTAATACATACAGGGTTTTATCCCCACAAATTTAATTCAGAGCTCTCCTTCGCTAGCTCCTTCTCGGTAGGAATTTCAGTGCTCTAGTTAGTATGTTATGGGCTCTGTTCATCCCAGAAATAAGAACAAAATTCCTCCATCTGACAAATACAAGACCCCTTTAAGGGCTGTCATCCTCTCTGATTAACAGGAAGAGTAACTGCTTTGATCCCTCCTTTCTCTCAAAAAGGGGTAGTGATATCCTTCTGCTCTTTTTGCCTCTCTGTCCATCTCCAGAGAAGGAGCCAGTGGCTCCGAACCCATATGCAGCCCACTAGCCTGGACATAATCTTTACTCAGCTTGATTAAATGGGGTTTTGAATTACTTTAAAAGTAACTGTTTTTAGGGTGCAGGCGATAAATGAAAGTTGAATACTAAAACTGTGTGTCTGGAATAAAAATATTGGGGCAGGCTGGCAGGGAAACTGAGGAGACTCCTATTGTTGGCTATGATTTAGGAATAATTAGTCCTCCTGTGTTGTGGGGTGCTTTGATGGTTAGCTACAACTCCTTAAAGTTCCAGTCAAAATTATTCTATGAAAATTAGTGTGTGTGTGTGTATGTGTGTGTGTGTGGATATAGATAGATAGGTATAGATAGATAGGTATAGATATTATGGATTATACACTTACCAGTTTTGGCAGTTTGTAATTGCTTTTTCTAAAGTTCACACTTAGAATGATTTTGAGAAAATACTGATGTACCCTTAGTTAGCTATCTAGTACATACTGTAAGGTAACTGATATGTTATCTTGGCTGGTAGGTGAGGATGCAGACCTTTGCAGTGAATTGTTACAAGAATCTCTTGATGCACTACGAGCACTACCAGAAGCATCACTTTTTGATGAAGGGACTGTATCATCTGTGTGGTTGGAAGTTGTGGAGAGAGCTACTAAATTCCTAAGGTCTGTTGTGACTGGGTAAGTGGTTTTTTTGGTTGGTTTGTTTGTTTGTTTTGAACTGCATTGAAAGGTGAGTCTGAATTTTTAACAACTGATAAAAATAGTTTTTGGTAAATTGAGCAGTCCATAGAGTAGTTTCCTTTTCTGAAACCCTGGCATCAAGCAAATCGGAGACTGACAGACACTGTGTGCGCATGCGCAATGGGCTCAGGCTGTCGGCCCCACGCTGACCAGGGCTTGGCTGCCCACTCAGCGCTCCATGGGACTCGGGCTGTCTGCTCCGCAACCCGGTCACACCTGCTGCCTCCCATGTCTGGGGTCCTCTGGCCGCCATTAAGGAAATTTTTCTGGCGAACCCCCTGTAACATTGTGCGAACCCCCAGGGGTTCGCAAATCCCAGTTTGGGAACCACTGCTCTAGAGGTTCCCCAACCATCGCTATCTTGAAATGAGCTTGTTTTGCATAATTCAAAGAAAATTGCTCAGATGTACTGTGCTTAGGTAACTTAAATGGGTTATTTTTAATGTCCAGACTTGGCATATATATATATATATATATATAATCTTTAATAAGATGTTATGTAAAAGTGAATGAGAATTGCATACTGAACAATACATTGTCCTTTTTAGTTTAAATTTGTACAAAAATATTTAGTTTAAATTGCACTTGAATGCATATTCAAATGAACACTCATGATCAAAATTTTCTATACAATTAGGATGCAAACTGGAAGTGGGGAAGCAATGTTAATGCAAAACTAATACTACAGACATGGACTAAAAACTTTTGCCAACACAACTATATCGCTCAGGACTGGGATCCTGGGATCCACACAGTAGGTGTGTGGCTGATCTCCGAAAAGGGCCATATTTTTGGAGTTGAATGTATCTACCATACACGCAGCCACATCATACATATACAATGATGGGGTCTAAATTAGCTCTTACCACTCAAGAAAGAGATCTTGGAGTCATTGTGGATAGTTCTCTGAAATCATCCACTCAGTGTGCAGCAACAGTCAAAAAAGCAAACAATGTTGGGAATCATCAAGAAAGGGATAGATAATAAGACAACAAAATATATTGCCTCGATATAAATCCATGGTACGCCCACACCTAGAAAACTGCATGCAGATGTGGTCTCCCCATCTCAAAAAAGATGTATTGGACTTGGAAAAGGTTCAGAAAAGGGCAACAAAAATGATTAGGGTATAAAACGGCTTCCATATGAGGAGAGATTAATAAGACTGGGATTTTTCATCTTGGAAAAGAGGCGACTAAGGGGGGATATGATAGAAGTCTATAAAATCATGATTAGTATAGAGAAAGTAAATAAGGAAGTGCTATTTACTCATTCTCATAATACAAGAACAAGGGGCCACCAAATTAAATTAATAGGTAGCAGGTTTAAAACAAACACAAGAAAGTATTTTTTCACGCGAAGCACTGTCATCCTCTGGAACTCCTTACCAGAGGGTGTTGTGAAAGCCAGTACTATAACGGGGTTCAAAATGGAGCTAGATAGATTCATGGAGAGTAGGTCCATCAATGGCTATTAGCCAGGATGGGTAGGAATGGTGTCCCTAGCCTCTGTTTGCCAGAAGCTGGGAATGAGCGACGGGATGGATCACTTGATGATTACCTGTTCTGTTCATTCCCTTTGGGGCACCTGCCATTGGCCACTGTCAGAGGACAGGATACTGGACTTCATGGACCTTTGGCCTGACTCAGTATGGCCATTCTTATGTTCTTATGTATAATCTGATGTATAATAATGTATAATCTGAAAGCTTATTTTATGTATGTTTAGAAGAGGTATGATGTGGCACCGTCAAGTGGTTCTATAAAGCTGTGGGTGAGGTGAAACAATGGTACCCAAAATGAGAGTATTATTTTTGCACCATTCCAGAAATACCGCAACATGACTGCGACTACAGTTTTTACTGTTGAAATTAATTTCAACACCTTAATGTGGTGGTTATTGGTCAAAGCTACCAAATGACAATGTATTAAAAGATTTTTACTGGTTTTGCATGGGCATGTTTTTCCCCAGAAATGAAGCTGTTTAGCATGTGACAAAAATGGTGAATATCAACACTTTGCAGTATACTAATGTGAAATGTTTTCACATCACTATTCTACTGGGCACATCCCATTTGGCAGAGGCCGCGAGGCTGACCCAGGACATGCTGGAGGGATTCTATTTCCTGGCTGGCTTGGGGAATCCCCAGGAGGAGCTGGAACCTGTTGCGGAGGAAAAGGGGGTCTGGTCCTCCCTACTCTCCACGCTGCCGCCGCGACCCTCACCAGGAAAAGCAGCCTAAAGGGAAAAGAAGATATTCTTAATTATCAAAGTATTTCTCAAGAGATTATAATAATTTTCTATATTAGCAATTGACATTTGCTGAGCAGATAAGTCTCACTAAAGGTTGTGAACCAGTAGCAGTAGATTGCAGGCCCATAGGTTACACTGCATAGTGAATAGATCTAAATGTACATGAGTTCCTAATATGCTTCTCAGTTTGTAATTTTTTTGTACTTACAATGCAGCATGTAGTTTGCCTGATGGAAGGTTTTAATTTGTAAATTGCCTATGTATGCAGTATTAGCCTTTAAAATGTTCTAGAAACTGGCTTTTTAATTCAGTGACACTTTTATGCACAGGTCAGCATTAGTGTTAGAAATGAGAATACACAGCGTATTATGAATATGGAAAAGCTTATAGCTTAAAGAAGTAGCCTGCCAAGAAGTAGTGAAGAGTAAGTTCACAAACAAGACTTAGCTTATGCACTGAAGAGGGATGAAGAACACATTGCAGCTCTTACCAACCATGTCATCAGCAATATGACAAATGCATTTGACCCTGAATCTCATGCAGAGGTGCTCATCAATGTATCTGTTGGACTACATGTAATGTCAGGTGTACAGAAGTCCCTGCTGAAAAGAGCAATGTTTATGAAGAGCAAATGAAGCAACTTGTGAGAGGTGCATTTGATGATTCAATGTCAACTGTTCTTAGTCACCCAATAAGACGTGTGCTGCCTGTGTCCCTCTTCCATGCTGATGGAACAATGAGAAGAACAGACAAAACTGAATGAGGGCATCAGCTGGAATCTCAATCTAAAAGAATCCATGAGCTAAGAGCATGCAACAAAGAACCTCCAGTGTATATATGGGATGCCAAGGCCATCATACAAATGATGACACATTCCACACATTGGATGAATTGGCTGATGAGTATTTGAGGCAGGTCCTCAAAGGATTTGAAAAGCTAATTCTTCAATCGAAGTTTTTGATAGATATGGCAATAGTAACTCTGAAAACGGCAAAGAGTGCTGGACAGGATATAAGGTTGGATACAGGCAGGGCTGTCCCTAGGGAGTTGTGGGGCCCGGGGTGGAAGTGACAGATTTGTCTCTTCCGGGACCGACTGCGCTGGTCAATCACATAGTCCTGTGGGATTTCCCCCAAAGCGCGGGATCTGGAGCAGTTGCCCTTATTCATCCTATCCAAGGGATGGCTCTGGATACGGGAAATAGCAGGTGATTGGTGGAGACCCTGTGCCTCTGTAGAAGATGTTTCTAAACATGGCATCCAATAAGCAATCACTTGTAAAATTGCTTTGTGAATATATGATTCAAAATGCAACATAAGCAGTTCTTCTTGCTTTAAGGCTTTTCAAATGGTGAAGGAGCAAAGTCCATCACCAGTAGAAGTGTTAAGTCCAAGACTTGCGCAATACTCAAGAGGAAGTGGACCTAAGGATGCTTCTGGATGCTGTATGTGCCAGTATGGCTTTTGGGTCTCTTGTTGTCAAAGGAACCATAGTAATTAGGTAACCTGAAACAGATGTTTTTGGTCTTTGCTGTTCGCTACTTTCCAAAAATGGAACACACAGATAATGTGGATTGAAACAGGCACCATTATCAGCACAGCTGAAAAGCATCGTAGTTGAGGATAGTTATTTATTTTAAAAACAAACCTCAGCACCTCTCCCAAAAGAGTCAATTCTTTATGCTTCATCTTCAACGTGTTTTTCTAGATATTTTTCTGCCCCAAAAGCTTAGTCTTCCTATAAATTTTGACGTCCTCTAGCACCTTATAGACATTGGAGTTGGGCAGATATGTTTTGTTTTTTCCCAGTGGTTTCTTTGTAAACTTCATGTAATGTGTTAATGCTGCAAACATTAATTTCTGCATCTTCAAATATTTTTGTTTTTTAAATAGTGATGTACATGGAGCTCCAAGTTCCAAAGGGCCAGCAAACATTCCATTACAAGACCAGCACTTGGCACTTGCTATATTGTTAGAGCTGGCAGTGCAGAGGGGCACACTAAGGTGAGAAATGATGCACTTTTCTGCTTTCAAACAAGAGTGCCTATTAAAATGTTCTGAGCAATTCTTGGGGTTTAGTTTGCATTAGTTCAGTGTTAACATTTTGATGCAACACCTATGGGCTCTCTCCTTAATGATTAGAAGTGAAGTCAATGGCAAACTCCCATTGATGTCAGTGGAGCCAGGATTTAATCATAATTTCCTATCATGAAGGGTGAAATATAGATAGAAAATTAGGGAATACTAAGCACTCATGCTTCAGGGTCTAAGACAATTTAACTGATGGGGATTAGAAAGAAACATATTTTAGTGGGAAGTCTATATTAGATAATTTTCTGCTAGAAGACTTCTTTCATATTTCTGTGAATCATCATGATCTGTCTGTGGTCAAAGATGGATCACTGTTCTGAGCCAAAATAGCAATTCCTATGTAGCTTAAAACTTTGCAAGAAAGGAGGTGAAGGTACATTAAAACTATCCTGAAATACTTTTTTGTGGACATTTGGTCCAGATCTTCATCTGGTATAAGTGGTATAGTTCCATTGAAGCCAGTGGAGCTGTGCTGATTTATATCAGCGAAGGATACATTTAGTCTATAACCAAATAATACTGAATAATCAAAGATAAAACTTGCACACGCACCAGAACTAAAAAAACAAAAACAAAAACAAAACTCCACCCCAAAATTTCAAAAACTGTACTTCACTTTGACCCTTTTGTTGGGAGGGGGTCCCTAAACTAAGCAAAACTTTTAGGTGAGCTAGCTTTGAGTAGACTCTGCCCAATACCCTCACATACGCCCTTAACTCCAAAAAATATTTTCATGCAACTTTCAATTTATGTGTTATGTTGCAGAATCTGTTTTCACTATGTTTTATTTGAATAAAAAATCCAGGATTTATACTACTAAACATGCACATCTTCTAAAATTTGATTTAATGTAGAACTTCTGTAGGAGTGCTTACAACAGGGATGGTAAACTTACTCTTTCAGCCAAATGTTGTCTGCTGTTATGTTGCTACTTCAACTCTGGGAAAATGGAACAAGGGAAACAGATAATGAGCGATCTGCACAAGGAACAAGTGCACCCCTTCTACCTTTGCTGCAAAGGTTTCAGAGCATAATCTGTAATAAAGACATACCTAACGCCGAGGATGAGATTCAGGTATATGTGTTTGGTTTATTTATCAGGTACATTCTACCCAGTATCCAATTATTTGTGTAATGTTGCTTAGCAGTCAAGTATACACACTCATTGTTACTCTTCTAAAGTTTGTAACTCCACTTTTGTAGTAGTAACTTGTACATCAAGATACATATACAACTGTTCTATAACAGTATGTACATTTTGCATTTTCTGGATGGCAGATTAGAAGTTTGTAGTATGTTGAAATAAATATTGCATTTTAGATTTTGTTGTAGAAATAGTTTTTATGTGGTACTACAACTCTATGGATTAATTTTCTTGAACATTTAACTTTTCCCATGAGTTTGATTGAAACATCATTGCATTCTTAAATTTTATTGTGAAGTACAGAGTAGCACAATTGATACAAAGGTAACATCAATTTCTGTTACTGAAATAGTGGCTTACTCAGTGGTAATCAACATAATTTAACAATGTATTTCTCAGTGTGTGTATATATATAATTTAAACTATTGCTTGCATGAGGAAGGAATAGTATATACAGATGCTGAGTCCCTTATTAATTTCTATAGGAATTACAGATGCTGAGTATCCACAAAATATGCCATATCTGTATCTAGAGAAATAAGGGAAAAGAACGTATGGGGCGTGTAAAAAGTACTCTGAATATTTTCCTGTTTTTAACTTCATAGAATATCAGGGTTGGAAGGGACCTCAGGAGATCATCTAATCCAACCCCCTGCTCAAAGCAGGACCAATCCCCAATTTTTGCCCCAGATCCCTAAATGGCCCCCTCAAGGATTGAACTCACACCCTGGGTTTAGCAAGCCATTGCTCAAACCACTGAGCTATCCCTCCCCCCATATAAACTTCCTTATATGTTTAAATGCTTTTCTTTGCTTGCTTAGATGCTGTCCTACTCCCTGAGTCCCAATGAGAGTTTTCTGAGGTATCTGACTTTACCACAGGACAACGAGCTAGCAATTGATCTACGACAAACGGCAGTTGTGATCATGGCCCACTTAGATCGCCTGGCCACTCCATGTATGCCTCCACAGTGTAGCTCTCCTACATCTCATAAGGTAATCTCATATACTCTCAGATAAAATGATTGTTTGTAGATGGAAAATTAGTTTACTCTTTAAACTATCCAAGAAAAACAATTCAATGATTTTAATAAATCATCAGTTTACTTAGCTGACAGTACTCAGAAGTGTAACTATTGGTTTTAAAATATTTTCATAGTGTGTGTCTAAAGTGAATTTCCACAATGCATAGCTGTCTGATTATAATAGTCTGAGTATTTAACCTCCCTGCCTCTTTTCCTCATGTTTGGCCAAACAAGGTATCTGATCAGGGAGTTAAGGTATAATTTAAGATTGAAATCTCTTTATAGTTAGAACTTTTTTTTAGAATTTCTGTAATTCAATTTAAAAGAATCCAAAGTTGTATAAGCAGTTCAGGAGTAATATCTGAATGATCTCCTATAGTGGATATAAACGTATACGGACTGTACCAAAGAGTTTAATACTTTCAGTGGAATGAGGAGAAACTTCTTATACTCTTTATTTTTGTTTTCCAAGCTACTTTTTGAGCCCTGGGATCTTAGTCTTCTGTTCCCTTTTTCTTATCCCGTCCTCCTAGTATCGCCGAGGTTATCGGAATGTGGCTTATTCTGGAGCCATTGTTACTGGTCTATGCATCTGCCAGAGATTTCTACAGAATGACAAACAAGTCATTCTCCAAAACCGATGGCTGATCCTGCCCTATAAATGTACTATTCCTAGTGCCCATCAAAGTAAACGGTCAAGACCAAATTTCTTAAATGTTTAAGTCAGAGTGCTCTGATATAGTAGGAATTTAAAGAAACCCTCAAATTTTTTATAACTTCACTGGTTGAAAGATCTCTACATACTTGCTATAAATACTTATGGTATATTCTGTAAGCAGTGTTGTAGCCATGTCGGTCACAGGATATTAGAGACACAAGGTGGATGAGGTAATATCTTTTATTGGACCAACTTCCATTGATGAGAGACAAGCTTTCGAGCTATACAACTGCTCTTCAGGTCTGGGAAAGGTACTCTGAGTGTCACAGCTAAATACAAGGTCGAACAGATAGCACATATTCTTGTATTTCGCAGTATCTGTTCGACCTTGTATTTAGCTGTGACACTTGGGAGTACCATTCCCAGACCTGAAGAACAGCTCAATGTAGCTTGTAAACTTGTTTCTCTCACCAACAGAGGTTGGTCCAATAAAAGATAGTACCTCACCCACCTATGGTATCTTCCTATGAGATCGTGATGTGTGTGAAACTATTTTTAATAACTTAATAGGTAAGGTTCATTGACGTCTTACCTTTACAGCTACTGTGCATACTGATTGATTGAAGTATTGTTGAAGCAGCATAATTATTAGAAAAAAATATACTGGTGATTGCGTTTTAATTAAGTTGTGTAGTGAACTGTAAATTCTTACTTAGATTTGTTGCCTTACAGGGATCTCTGCAAGAAGTCATCGGCTGGGGTTTAATAGGATGGAAATATTATGCTAATGTGAGTGGTCCAATTCAGTGTGAAGGACTTGCCAATTTTGGAGTTATGCAAATTGCCTGTGCAGAGAAACGTTTTTTAATCTTATCCAGAAATGGACGAGTTTACACGCAGGCATACAACAGTGACACACTGGTAGGTGATTTTTACATCCATACTAAGCATACCGTTTTCTATAAAATATGCTGCTATGAGGTTGTTCTTTCTAATAATTCAGATGTGTAGTGGAGATATTATGATGCTGCTAATCTTAAAATCCTTGGTTTTGAACCCTTAGCAGCAATGGTTTATCACCTTTGTTTGCCATGTTAAGAATTTCTCCTACGTTATAAATATTTGTTATGGTGCTCACAACAATCCAGCCTCATGAACAGTGCCCGCTTTCTTTTCCAGCGATATTGCTTTGCTGTTTTTTCCATATAACATGGCAATTGCTTAGCATAAAGTGCATTTAAGCTAATGGATGTTTTGACTACTGGTGCCTAAGCATTAATTCCCTAAACAAAATTATACTAAACCAGAAAAATATGCAGCTAAGACTATCTGAAATGATCAGACAAAAGCCAGTTTAATATATATTACATGCATTATAAGGATGGGACAAAATGAGAGCTCCAGAGCATCCTCTGCCTTTCACCAAGCCCAAATATTGGATTTGAACTTCTGGCCTGGTTCTCCGGTTTCATTAATTTAATGCTGGAATGGACAACTTGGAAGTAAGGCCTTATTGGGGAAAAATCTAATTATCAAGTTGTCTAAGTTTTTTCGACACTCTGAGCAACATAAGTAACTTTTCTTTGTACATTGTTTCTAACTAATTTACAGGGACCACAACTGGTGCAGAGTCTTGCTTCTAGAAATATTGTGAAGATTGCAGCACATTCAGATGGTCACCACTATCTTGCCTTGGCAGCAACTGGAGAGGTTTTCTCTTGGGGTTGTGGAGATGGTGGAAGACTAGGTCATGGGGATACAGTGTATGTGTAATAAAATACCATTGAATAGAATGTATTTACAAATATTCTGCTTTAATGTTAGAAACTAAGGTAGGATTAAATATGCAGACATTTAGTAAGTGTTTCTGAAACACAGCCACTTACAGTGAAAAGACAACAGGCAAAAGATAACATAGTATGCTGTAGTTGTTCAAGTCCTCCAGTACATATGTATCATTCAAAGGTTGATAAGAAATTAAGCAAAACAAGATGGTTTACAAATATACATTCCTTTAGATTTTGTCTTAACTATGTTGTCATGATTAGACCAGCAAATAAACTACAGTTGTTAATGGCAATGGAAAGGGCTAGTTTTCCTTCAAAAAAAAAAAAAAAAAAAGAGAGAAAATTAAGAAGTTTTTTTTATACATGGATTTTAGACAACAATGAACATGTATGAAGGGAATGTCATGAATAAGATTCCTCCAGAATGTATTCGTATACAACTCTACTTGTAGCCTGCTTAGCTTAGATCAACTCACCATGCACCAGAATTTTCTAGGAGGTCTTTTAAGGATATTTGTCTCAATTGAATACTGATTTTTTGGCTATAGAAAATGACAAAAAAATGTATTTAATGTGTTAACCAATGTTAACATAAGGATCTTCAAGAAATCCAGCTCCATTTATGAAATCTGATGCTAAGTAATCCATAATGTCTTTTACAACAACCCAACTTCAGAACAGCACATGCATTTATTATCAACTGTAAAATTACATCCTCCCTCTGTCCTTCTTATTTACTTGCAAAATCAGTTTCAGAATGGCTCAGTGCAAATGCAGACTGTTGTGTGTTCCCCATTCCCTTTTTTCCTGTGTTTAAACAGTAACATTGCAATGCTCTGTTTTGCCCAGAAAGTAGGAGTGAGTGTCTTGTTCCGTAGCTGAACTAGTGTTTTCCATGCAGTATCCTATAGGAGTGTACTTGAACACTTCTGTGTTGAACTGTGTATCCCAGAGGTGGTAAGCATTTCACCACAGTGGTGACATATCGTCACAGGATAAGGAAGTACTCCTGTCTTGGGGTTGAGAGAAGCAGGGAAGGAGTTGTTCAGATACTACTAGAGTTCATTTTTTTTTCCACAGTGAAGTATAGTGCTTGTGTAAACCACTGGACTGACTTATTTGGAGGTAAAAATACTAGTTATCAGACTTCAGTATGTCACAGGCAGTGGTAGTGTAAACTTCTCCACAGTGCTTTGCATATTGTGTTTATTATTGATCAACCTTAATTTTCCTTACAGGGCCATTTATATCTTGCTGCCTCTGGCAGTCAGTAAGGTTTGTAGTTGTGATAGGGATGATCAGTTTATTTTCTAGCAGACAGGTTACCACAGCTCATTTCATGTAATTACTTTATCAGGCTACCTGTTTGAGACTCTTGTCTTCTCTCTAAATAGGCCCCTAGAAGAACCAAAGATGATATCGGCTTTATCTGGAAAGCAGGCTGGGAAACATGTTGTTCATATTGCATGTGGAAGTACGTATAGCGCAGCCATCACTGCTGAGGGAGAGTTGTATACATGGGGACGAGGGAACTATGGCAGGCTGGGACATGGTATGTTCCTCTAATTTCTTAAAGAACGATGTTCTGTTTGTGAAAATTTTAAATGTTTGCCTCTTGGGTATTTTTGACAAAGTGATGATTTTTTGTTTTGAAGGTTCCAGTGAAGATCAGACTATCCCAATGCTGGTCACTGGGCTGAAAGGACTGAAGGTTATTGATGTAGCCTGTGGAAGTGGAGATGCTCAGACTCTTGCAGTGACTGAAAATGGTTAGTGGCTAAACTTTCTGTCTTTAATGTCATTAGGAAGACATTTGTGGTGCGGATCTTGTGCTTAATGTTCATAAAATGAATTTTATAAGAGAATCTCAAACTGAAAGTGGTTTTGAAGAATAGTTTCTAGGTGATTTATATTTTAATACACATTTAAGAATTGAAAGTATTGGTAAAGGAGAAAAGTTAAGCACTAAATTTATATAATTTGCTACTCTTTCCAGTTGTATAGTTACTCAAACTTCTTCAGACATCTCTTCAGTTCACCAGCTGTTCTGCTGTATATTCCTCGTTTTCACAAAAATATCTTTTACCTACCTAGACTTTCAGTACTGTTTTTGAGATTTAAACTTATTTGAAGTGGTCAAAGTACAGTTGTAACAAACCCCTGTTGGATAGGCATAACTCTATCCTGTGCCTTTTACCAGAGCACCATTGGGTCCTGCCCTCCTGCCACTGTGCTTCCAACCAGCCTCCCATTTCTCACAATTATGCATTTAAGTGTAGCTTCTTCCTTCTCCTTCTTGCTGTCTGAACACCAGCAGGGGCAGCACTGAAGGCGTAAGAGCCTCTCCCTGTTTTCAGTTCCTGTGCCTGGGGCCACAGCAGCTTGCATCAGCCAGAAAGAGAAATTGCAAGGAAAATCTTGCTCAACCCCTGGAGTTCTGGGCTGGAACATCCTCAGTACAGACAGAAACTTCAAAGAATTTAGCTGCCAAATTCTAATAAGTCTATACTGAGCATGGGTGAACTCCTGAATTTTTTTGGAGACTCATAATATGGGTATACTTGGGTGAATTCCAAAAGCTCTAATTTGAATAATTTACTAATTTTTGTCAATATATGTAACTTACCTGAAAGATCAGTGTAATGTCTTCCTTTCTAGGCCAGGTGTGGTCTTGGGGTGATGGAGATTACGGGAAGCTAGGAAGAGGTGGCAGTGATGGTTGCAAGACTCCCAAGTTGATAGAAAAGCTTCAGGACCTGGATGTTGTGAAAGTACGCTGTGGGAGTCAGTTTTCTGTTGCTTTAACAAAAGATGGGCAGGTCTACTCCTGGGGGAAAGGTGACAATCAGAGGCTTGGGCATGGAACAGAAGAGCATGTTCGATATCCTAAACTGCTGGAAGGCTTGCAAGGTAAGTGTAACACAAAATTGGCAATCACAATTCTTTCTCAACTAGAAAGTTGGAAAATGTCAAAAGTACTTAGTTTTTGGTGGAAAAATTTTCTTTTACCATATATTGTATCCTAACTTAAAGAATTTCACCACTACTCTCATTGATGTCAAATTGTAGCTTACTTGTATTAAACAGTAAATATATTTGCCACCCCCATGCCTTTTATCTGAGATTTTACTTCTTATTCCAACAGACTCGTTACGCTACTCTATTAAAACCTTTTAATACTTGAAAATTCTTGTTTCTATAGTCTTGGCTTTCTCTTTATTCCTACTGCTTTTCTCATGTAGCCTGACTGAAGAATTTTTGCGTGTAAAACTCATTTAGGCTCCAATCTTGTAAACATGCACATGGTTAACTTCATGTGCATGAATAAAATTGTTGAGAACCGTGGGACTACTCATGTGCTTAAAGTTAAGCATGTTCATAAGTGTTTTGAGTAGCTCAGAAAAGAGCCAAAAGTTGTTGCCTACATTTTTGAAAAACAAACCTGAAATACGGTTTGGGCCGATGAGAAAAGACAGTATTATGAAGTGGGTATTGCAAATCTTTGTAATTGACATATTGGTCCATAGCATTTCTACTGTGATTAGGTCATCTAATTGAAAAGAAATTCTGGCTTGTGTGGCAGCACCAATTAACTTCAGCATGTGACGCTGTCCAGTCACTTTTCCATTTAATAGTGGAAATGCTAACAAACGCTTCTAAATCAACAACTAAACTGAATGGATGCAAAATAACACAGGATTTTCGCAGCCTTATATACGTTGGCACTTCAGATAGTTTGTTTAAACCTTTTGATTTTTTGGGGGGGTAGGCTCTTCCAGTTTATCGAGGTGAAAGGTAAAATTGCAGTTTGACATATTAACTCTGCTAATTTTTAATTGTGGATTTAGTAGTTGGTGGTGATGAAATACAAGCTGTTCCACTAATGGTTTTTCTGTTAAAAATGCAGATAATTTTTGCAGTAAGCACACTTGAATATTTGTTCACTTTTTGCTATCAGGGAAAAAAGTGGTAGATGTGGCGGCTGGATCTACCCATTGCTTGGCACTTACGGAGGATAGTGAAGTGCACAGCTGGGGGAGCAATGATCAGTGCCAGCATTTTGATACTTTGAGGATCACCAAACCAGAGCCTACTGCTCTCCCAGGATTAGACAGAAAGCACGTTGTTGGAATTGCTTGTGGGCCTGCCCAGGTAAGCTTTGAATCTGTTACTCAGGATTTGTCTTCAGCCCTGTCCATGGATTTAGATGAGTGTAGGAGAGTAATTTAATTCCTACTTCTCCCTATGGTCTAAATCAGTGGTATGTAAACTTTTCCAGTCGTGTCTCCCCCACTTTACCATTAACAGAAATTGTCGTTCCCCTCTTCCCCCTGCCCCATTAATTGTAACCTGAAACCGTTTTTCATGCTGGAAGATGGAGGGGAAACACAGAGATGAGACCATTCATTCGGTTTAGTGTTTTGAGCGTCTAACTCAAGCGAGAGGTCCTGGGCTCTCAACTCTTATTATATATGTTGCCAGTTTCTTTTAATATCAATTATTAAACATTAAATGAGTTTTTTAAAATGAGAATCAAAATTAATTTTAAAGGCATATAGTAGGCCTGCTGTAGTTATGAAACTTACCAAATTGTTGAAAATAAGCCAACCTGTGCTTTTATTTATGATTGTTTTTTTAAAGGGGCAAAAGGCCAAAGTTTCTTTGCACCTTCCCTTTCCCGTAGAGAATGTCTTGCGCCCCACTGGTCTAAATGGTTCCTGTACCAGCTGTGACACGTGGAGATTTCATGCCACCAGCAGACGGAGACGCACAAAAAACAACCCAGTTTGTTTGTAGTTGCTTCTCCCAAAAAGGCCTAGCTGGCCTTCCCTCTCAGTAGGACCTTCCTGAGCAATAGCATTTAACAGCATGAGCAATTGCTAGTGTAGGTTTTAAGAATTAATCAGTCCCTACTTTTCTACCAACAGAATTAAAGAAGGATGTCTGGACTGGCATAGAAGGGCTCTGAGAAACATGATAGGAAATAGTAATTTTTTGAGATTGTTGGACACCTTTAGCTGTGGGCAAGAGGGGAGCGCTTGTTGATGATGTGAATGAATTGAGCCACAGCTGCATTCATCCTGCACCTCATCAAAAATCTAAAGTCACAATATAGCTCCTGAGCCTAGTTCCTAAAATAAAGCACTGGTGTCTCATAATAGGCCTGTCATTGATTAGAGAGAAAGTAACTTTTACTCTTCCTTTCCATACATAGAGTTTTGCCTGGTCATCTTGTTCTGAATGGTCCATTGGTTTGCGTGTGCCGTTTGTGGTGGATGTTTGCCCAATGACATTTGAACAGCTAGATCTCCTATTGAGACAAGTGACTGAGGGAATGGATGGCACCTCTGACTGGCCACCACCACAGGAGAAGGAATGTATGGCTGTTGCAACCTTAAATCTTCTAAGACTTCAGGTACTGTAGCTTTCTTATGTGTCTGAGTTCTCACTCAAATAAAATGCTTCAGTAAATTGATTGGAAGAAAATAGGGGATTTTAAGTGTTTAAAACATTTTTGTTCACTTAACATTAAATTGGTACATTACAACAAGCTATTCCTGCATCTTAGTTCCAAAAGGTGGAAAGCTAAGGATGGGTTTTCAGTCCTAAATATGAATTTTAGTGAGCTGTAGCTCACGAAATCTTATGCTCAAATAAATGTTAGTCTCTAAGGTGCCACAAGTACTCCTTTTCTTTTTTGCGAATACAGACTAACATGGATGCTACTCTGAAACCTCTTGGTTTAATGTTTTCTAAACAGCTCTTGCATTTGATTTAAGATGAACTGTAAAACTAAAATGTAAATTGACTAATCTTGGATATGTGCTGAATATACCACTTGCTGAAAAGGCATTGGGTTTTCAGTGTGTTAATTTGCCTTTTTAAAAATGAGTTTCCTGTTTGGGGCAAATCTGGTACTTCTAGCTTCCTAAAGATGTCATTATCCATGATGATACAGAAAGGTGTGTACAGGGATGTCTAGGTACTTTCTAAATTGAGGTAATTATTGCTCACTAGATATCCTGAGATACTGGCTGAGATTAGTATATATGTTACTTGGGTGTAATTGTATTTTTACTTTAGCTTTGCAATTTACTTCTAAACATTTTCTTGTATTTAGACCAGTAGACGTATTTGTATTCAGTGTCTGCATGATTGACTTTGTTCAACTTCGTTTCTTATGTCACCTCTAAATGAAACTGATCCTTTTTTTTTTCTCTCCCCCCCCCCCCCCCCCCCAGCTACATGCTGCCATCAGTCACCAGGTTGATCCAGAGTGCCTTGGCTTGGGTTTAGGCAGCGTCTTGTTGAATAGTCTGAAACAGTCAGTGGTAACTTTAGCAAGTAATGCTGGAGTTCTTAATACTGTACAGTCAGCTGCTCAAGCAGTGCTGCAGAGTGGGTGGTCTGTGTTGCTGCCAACAGCAGAGGAGCGAGCTAGGGCTCTTTCAGCTCTCTTACCCAGTGCAGGTATGGTTTAATGATGGAAAACTGTTTGTCTGAATATCTAGTCCAGTGTGTATGTTCTGTTCTTAGTTTCAGGAAATGAAATGAGCATCTGAATTTCTAGAACACTAAATGTTTGTTCTGTTTTGTTAGTTTCAGGAAATGAAATGAATATAAGTCCAGGCCGTCGATTTATGATTGACCTCTTGGTGGGCAGTTTGATGGCTGATGGAGGTTTAGAGTCTGCATTAAATGCTGCTATCACTGCAGAAATTCAGGTACATTTCAACAATATTACCGTTTACTATGTAAATAGAATAAGATGCATATAATACAATTGTTTACAGGACTTGGTGTAAATTCTTGGCAAATAAACAGGCTTACATCAGACAGAGGGCAGTTTTCTTGCTCAGCATTGCAAGCCTCTCTTCCCAGCCAGCACTGTCCAAAAAGCTCTCTTAGCTTTCTCTCAGGGTCACACTACAAGTGCTTCTCTGGTTGTTCTTGGCTTTCTGCTGCCATCTTGCTACCTTCTGACTGCTTGTGTGGTGTTTCTGGCTGCATGTGCTCAGACTCATGTACATCCTCCGAAACAAAACCCAGACCACTGTATTTTGCATTCCACCCTAAGTGAAGTCCCTCCATCCACATGGCTCAGCTCCTGACTGGCCTTCCGTTTGGCCTGTATTTCTGGCAGTGGGCCCTATTGTTACCTTACTCCAAAAGGAGCTTAACTGCTTCTTTCTTCTATCTTGAATGAAGGGTGGCTCTTAGTACTATCATCTTCAATGAGACTTCACCTAACCCCCAGCATAATAGTAATTTACGGCTTGCATTTCAGGTTTACATACAAATTTGATAGAAGTTTAAATGAATAGTGAGTATATTTGACTATTTTCAAGTGAGGCACAGTATATAAAACCACCTGTCAGATATATAGCACCTATTGCTGTGGCTTCAGCAAAACAATGCATAAACTTGAATGCCACATGCCAGGCCTTTGATCTCTGAAGGACTCCTGCAGAGTCATTGTTTGTTACGCATCTCAGTTCAAAAACTCGATAAATAGTAAGCAGCAATCTCTGAAACTTGAACTTCTTTATTCATAACATTTGTTACAAAGTATGAGTCACACTACCAAAATGTGAAAGCCACTGTTACTGGTAACCTTGTCCAGTTGGAATTTCAATTTGAAACTCCCAGATCCAGAACAACAGTCTAGTACAGCATTAAAAACATACTCCCTTAAACTACAATTCCATAATCCTTAAACTACACGCTCTAGGATAGTACTATAGGAGATAGATAAGCTATAGATATTATGTTCTACTGCACCATTAAAATGCAGCTCATAAACCCAGCTCCATTTGAGTTCTTCAGTAATTCCTACTCTTCTCAAAGATCCATTTTGATGAGTTAGATATGTAGTGATATCCTTGGGATGAGTGAAATCCTTGGTCATTGAAGGGTTTGTCCATTTTGGCTTCAGCTGACCTTTTGAATGAAATCCACCAGAATGGAGAACACACTACATGTTGAGAATGACTGAAGGTGCTTAGTCCATGAGCCCAGAGCTGTAAATAGATCTTGCTTAAGCAGCAAGCTACACAGCATCTGTATTTATAGACAGCTGCAGCGGTACAGGAGCTAGCAAACAGAGCTGTAAATAGGGGAGTTTGAGTGGGAGTTCTGTTGGAGGAGAAGGTAGTTGTACTTGGTTTTGTATTTTGTGTGTGTGTGTGTGTGTAGGGGCTTTGTGCTGGGAGAGCAGCTGAGCCCTGCTTAGGGGGTGGGGCTTTGTGCTGGGAGAGGAGCTGAGCCCTGCTTAGGGGGTGGGGCTTCTGACTAGAGGTCCTATAAAGGTAGCCAGCCAGTCAGGCAGTGGGACAGACAGCTGCAGCGGCACAGGAGCTAGCAAACAGAGCTGTAAACAGGGGAGTTTGAGTGGGAGTTTGTATTGTGGTGCTTGTTTGGGGTTTGCTTTTGCTAGGGGGGAGGGTGGTCTTTTTGGTGTGACTTGTGTGTCCCAGATTAACAGGACTTAGGTGGGAAGGCAATGACAGATACGGCGGCAGCTGTGGGAGTGACTCCTGTAGTGAAAGACACATTGAGGATGACTGGATGTGGAAGTTGTGGTATGTACATGATCCTGGAGGGGGGACCTGGTAAGAGTTGTTTCTGCATGAAATGCCTTCTGATAGAGCTGATGGAGGAAAAGATCCGAGGTTTGGAGATGCAGGTGGAAAGTCTCGTTGAGTTTAGGAAGGGGTTTGAGCAGATGATGGAGCAAAGATATGAGGTATCTGAAGGGAAAAGCTCAGACTCACAGATGAAAGCAGGACTGGGGAATTCTGAGGGGAGACTGGGTGAGGAAAGTAGTCAGTGGAAGCATGTGACTAAAAGAACCAGGCAGAGGAAAAGACGGGCTAGTGAAGGAGAAATAGAGCTTAGGAACAGGTTTGCAGAGTTGGAAAATGAAGAAGGGGCTCAGCAGGTACTTGTTGAAGGTGGAAGGGTAAGGAAGAAGAGAAGAGAGGCTAGTCCTATAGGAAAAGGGGAAGAGTCAAGGGAGACTAGACCATATACGAGCCCCAGGAGGATACAGGATGGGTTGAAGAAGATTGTAAGGGAAAATAGGAATGGAAAGAACTTGCAGCCAGAGGGAACAGGGGAGAGACTGGAGAATAGCACAGTCACCAGGAAAAGGCAGGTCTATGTGATCGGGGACTCTTTATTGAGAAGAATAGACAGGCCTGTAACTAGAGCTGATCCAGAGAATAGAAGAGTGTGCTGTCTTCCGGGTGCTAAGATACGGGATGTAGACCTGAGGTTGAAAAGGATCCTAAAGGGAGCGGGAAAGAATCCCCTAATTATCCTTCATGTGGGAACAAATGATACAGCTAGATCCTCGCTGGAAAGTATTAAGGGAGACTATGCTAGGTTGGGGAAGACGCTTAAGGAAATTGAGGCTCAGGTGATCTTTAGTGGGATCCTTCCTTTTCCTAGAGAAGGGCAACGAAGGTGTGACAAGATTATGACTGTCAACAGATGGCTTAGGCAGTGGTGCTATAAGGAGGGCTTTGGGATGTATGGCCACTGGGAGGCATTCACAGACAGAGGACAGTTCTCTCGGGATGGACTTCATCTGAGTAGGTAAGGAAATAGACTTCTAGGATGGAGGCTGGCACAACTGATAAAGAGAGCTTTAAACTAGGAATTAGGGGGAGATGGTTGGGAGATGTCTAGGTAATCTCCACGCCAGATTTTAGCATTGAGAGGGAAGAAGACGAAGTAAGAAAGGATACAGCTGTGAATGTATATATAATGTATATAAGGAGCGAGGGCGGTGTGGATACTAGTCTAATAGGTTATACTGGCTGTAGAATGACTGTGCCTAATAGGGTACAAAATGTGAGCGAGGCCAAACAGCAAAAATTAAGATGTTTGTACACCAACGCGAGAAGTTTAGGTAACAAAATGGAGGAACTAGAGCTACTGGTGCAGGAAGTGAAACCAGATATTATAGGGATAACAGAAACATGGTGGAATAGTAGTCATGACTGGACTACAGGTATTGAAGGGTATGTGCTGTTTAGGAAAGACAGAAACAAAGGTAAAGGTGGTGGAGTGGCATTGTATATCAATGATGAGGTAGAATGTAAAGAAATAAGAAGCGATGCAATGGATAAGACAGAGTCCATCTAGGCAAAAATTACATTGGGGAAGATAACTAGTAATGCCTCTCCTACGATAGTGCTTGGGGTGTGCTATAGACCTCCGGGATCTAAATTGGATATGGATAGAGCCCTTTTTAATGTTTTTAATAAAGTAAATACTAATGGAAACTTCGTGATCATGGGAAACTTTAACTTCCCAGATATAGACTGGAGGACCTGTGCTAGTAATAATAGGGCTCAGATTTTCCTAGTTGCGATAGCTGATGGATTCCTTCGTCAAGTAGTTGCTGAATCGACTAGAGAGGATGCCATTTTAGATTTAATTTTGGTGCGTAGTGAGGACCTCATAGAAGAAATTGTCGTAGGGGACAATCTTGGCTCAAGTGATCATGAGCTAATTCACAAAAAGAAAAGGAGTACCTGTGGCACCTTAGAGACTAACAAAGTTATTAGAGCATAAGCTTTCGTGAGCTACAGCTCACTTCATCGGATGCATTCACGAAAGCTTATGCTCTAATAAATTTGTTAGTCTCTAAGGTGCCACGGGTACTCGTTTTCTTTTTGCGAATACAGACTAACACGGCTGCTACTCTGAAACCTGAGCTAATTCAGTTCAAACTAAATGGAAGGATTAACAAAAATAAATCTGCAACTTTTTGATTTCAAAAGGGCTGACTTACAAAAATTAAGGAAATTAGTTAGGGAAGTGGATTGGACTGAAGAACTTATGGATCTAAAGGTAGAGGAGGCCTGGGATTACTTTAAATCAAAGCTGCGGAAGCTATCGGAAGCCTGCATCCCAAGAAAGGGGAAAAAATTCATAGGAAGGAGTTGTTGACCAAGCTGGATGAGCAAGCATCTTAGAGAGGTGATTAAGAAGAAGCAGAAAGCATACAGGGAGTGGAAGATGGGAGGGATCAGCAAGGAAAGCTACATAATTGAGGTCAGAACATGTAGGGATAAAGTGAGACAGGCTAAAAGTCGAGTAGAGTTGGACCTTGCAAAGGGAATTAAAACCAACAGTAAAAGGTTCTATAGCCATATAAATAAGAAGAAAACTAAGAAAGAAGAAGTGGGGCCGCTAAACATTGAGGATGGAGTGGAGGTTAAAGATAATCTAGGCATGGCCCAATATCTAAACAAATACTTTGCCTCAGTCTTTAATAAGGCTAAAGAGGATCTTGGGGATAATGGTAGCATGACAAATGGGAATGAGGATATGGAGGTAGATATTACCATATCTGAGGTAGAAGCGAAACTCAAACAGCTTAATGGGACTAATTTGGGGGACCCAGATAATCTTCATCCAAGAATATTAAAGGAATTGGCACCTGAAATTGCAAGCCCATTAGCAAGAATTTTTAATGAATCTGTAAACTCAGGAGTAGTACCGAATGATTGGAGAATTGCTAATATAGTTCCTATTTTTAAGAAAGGGAAAAAAAGTGATCCGGTTAACTACAGGCCAGTTAGTTTGACATCTGTAGTATGCAAGGTCCTGGAAAAAATTTTGAAGGAGAAATTAGTTAAGGACATTGAAGTCAATGGTAAATGGGACAAAATACAACATGGTTTTACAAAAGGTAGATCGTGCCAGACCAACCTGATCTCCTTTTTTGAAAAAGTAACAGATTTTTTAGGTAAAGGAAATGCAGTGGATCTAATTTACCTAGATTTCAGTAAGGCATTTGATACCGTGCCACATGGGGAATTATTAGTTAAATTGGAGAAGATGGGGATCAATATGAACATCAAAAGGTGGATAAGGAACTGGTTAAAGGGGTGACTGCAACGGGTCTTACTGAAAGGAGAACTGTCAGGTTGGAGGGAGGTTACCAGTGGAGTTCCTCAGGGATCAGTTTTGGGATCAATCTTATTTAATCTTTTTATTACTGACCTTGGCACAAAAAGTGGGAGTGTGCTAATAAAGTTTGCAGATGATACAAAGCTGGGAGGTATTGCCAATTCAGAGAAGGATCGGGATATTACACAGGAGGATCTGGATGACCTTGTAAACTGGAGTAATAGTAATAGGATGAAATTTAATAGTGAGAAGTGTAAAGTTATGCATTTAGGGATTAACAACAAGAATTTTAGTTATAAATTGGGGACGCATCAATTAGAAGTAACAGAAGAGGAGAAGGACCTTGGAGTATTGGTTGATCATAGGATGACTATGAGCTGCCAATGTGATATGGCTGTGAAAAAAGCTAATGAGGTTTTGGGATGCATCAGGAGAGGCATTTCCAGTAGGGATAAGGAGGTTTTAGTACCGTTATACAAGGCACTAGTGAGACCTCACCTGGAATACTGTGTGCAGTTCTGGTCTCCCATGTTTAAAAAGGATGAATTCAAATTGGAGTAGGTACAGAGAAGGGCTACTAGGATGATCCGAGGAATGGAGAACTTGTCTTATGAAAGGAGACTAAAGGAGCTTGGCTTGTTTAGCCTAACTAAAAGAAGGTTGAGGGAAAATATGATTGCTCTCTATAAGTATATCAGAGGGATAAATACAGGAGAGGGAGAGGAATTATTTCAGCTCAGCACGAATGTGGACATAAGAACAAATGGGTATAAACTGGCCACCAGGAAGTTTAGACTTGAAATTAGACCAAGGTTTCTAACCATCAGAGGAGTGAAGTTTTGGAATAGCCCCCCAAGGGAAGCAGGGGGGGTAAAAGATCTATCTGGTTTTAAGATTCTACTCGATAAGTTTATGGAGGAGATGGTATGATGGGATAATGTGATTCTGGTAAGTAATTGATCTTTAAATATTCAGGGTAAATAGGAGTAATCCCCTGAGATGGGATATTAGATGGATGGGATCTGAGTTACCCAGGAAAGAATTTTCTGTAGTATGTGGCTGGTGAATCTTGCCCATATGCTCAGGGTTTAGCTGATGGCCATATTTGGGGTCGGGAAGGAATTTTCCTCCGGGAAGATTGGAGAGACCCTGGAGGTTTTTCACCTTCCTCTGGGGCATGGGTGACTGGAGGGAGGCTTCTTTGCTCCTTGAAGACTTTAAACCATGATTTAAGGACTTGAATAGCTCAGACATAGGTGAGGTTTTTCGTAGGAGTGGGTGGGTGAGATTCTGTGGCCTGCGCTGTGCAGGAGGTGGACTAGATGATCAGAATGGTCCCTTCTGACCTTAGTATCTATGAATCTATGGTCGAATGCATGAACTGTCAGGCAAAGCCTTGTTGCAGGATCTGTTTTTTTCCTGGGAAGAAAGAAAAACGTGAGGCCTACCAAATATGCATGTCCTAAGAGAGAGAAACTTGCATGCCGTTTCTTTTGTGAGGAGAATGCAACTTCTTAGAGAGCATCTTCTGACTGCTTTGGAACCAGAAGTAGGTAAATTCCAAGATTGCTGCATTACTTGTAGGCCATCTCTCTTGGTCCCATGGCATTAACATGTAGTTTGTTTTTCCCTATCCTGCTGCCATGAAAAGTCTTAAGAAAAATAAATCAAGATGAAGTCAGGCTGACTTAATTACAATGCTCAAGGGGTGTGAAAAATCCACTCCCCCGAGGGTAATACCTAACTTCCTGTGTAGCCCTAGCTAGGTCAATGGAAGAATGCTGCCTTTGACCTATCTACTGTTGCTTGGGGAGATGGAGTTTCTACAGTGATGGGAAATCCTCCCCTCCCCTCCTCTGCATTGCTGTAGGAAGCATCTGCCATATGGTGCTACAGTGGCATAGCTATGGCACTGTAGCTGAGCCACTGTCGTGCCTGTAATGTAGACATGGCCATAATCTCATATATTGAGCCATTGAAGGACTCCTTTATATGGACCATCTTAAGTGTCTTGAGGACACAGTCCTTTTTTTCAAAATCCCTACTGTAATAGGATGTACTAACCCTTCATGCACCACTTTTTTTTTTCTTAGTCTGTTTTCCTGGTTTATGAGAGAAGCTTTTTAAATAAATTGAAAACTTAAAAAAAAAAAAAAAAAAAAAAAAAAAAAGTCAGAGATGCTGCTGTCCTGTAGGAAGAGAATCTCCATAGTATACTATAGTTGGGACACTTAGTGGTCTCCAGAATTTTTTTCAGTTAGTCTGACCTTCTCACCATTCTTTGTTTTGTACAGATATACTTTAATAAAGGCCTCTCACTTGCTTCCTTGAGAGTTCAAGCATCGGCCCTTTTTGCCATTAGAAGAAGTGAAGCTTTTCCCCCTTAGTCTCCCATTCCTCATGAGACTTAGCGTGTTTTTGATTTCCTCCTAGGTCTTGTCTCATGCTGGAGCTCAGCCTGTTCTTCATGACCTATGTCACTCTGCCTTTGAACTCTATTCTCCTCTCTTTTATCATGTAGAGTATAGGTGTCGGTGACAATTACCCTGATCAGAATGTTGGGAAAGACTGACTGTCCCTTGGATCTCCTTGTATGCTCCTCTTTCATTAGGATAAAATGGTCCTGTTCATGTGCCTTATTTTTCTTTTCAAGTTTGTCATCTTGTCACCACAACTATGATACTCCTTTGATTAATTTCTGCTCTGGATTCAGGGCAAAAAAAGGAGGATATGGCATAATCTGAGTGTTCTCAGGGAATATTTCAATCTGTTTTTCCAGAAACTCAGACTAGAGACACCTAGACACCTGTTTCTTCTGAAACGAAGAACCAGGGCTTGCTGGTCCTCCAGTTCATATGGGCCAGGTGCTGTTTGGCTCATGTAGAGCTGATGCCTACAAAAGAGCAGTCATACGCTGCCCGTTTACACACACACAAATGTTACCTGTCAATTTCTTGAAGTTTCAGCTTCCAGTTAAGATACCTGCCTTTTTTTTTTTTTGATCAAGCTAAAGGTTTAGTATTAGTATCCCTCTATATTAACATATGAGTTCACCTTTTAAGAGGTAAACTGTTTTCTTCGCTTGTGAAAAGTTTTCAGTTTTCATTGGGAGTAATCTTTGGAGAAGCTGGTGGAAGTGTATGAAGCCTAACTACATGCCAAAATGCAAACTTTTCATTGTTTGCTCTCATGGGTGAAACATGTATAGGGCAGGCATTACCCGTTAGCCTGCGTTGGTGGAATGGTTTAGCAAGTAAGAAATTCTCCTTTAAAATTGTATTTGTGAAAATGTGCTAGATGTCTGCATAATGTGGAATGTGAAATAAACTTTTCTGGTATAGTTAGGCTATGTCTACATTGCGCACTTCTTGTGGTGGTGTATAAGGTATGTGTAGCTACATGCTGCAGTTTAAATCAAGCTACATCCATACTGTGGTATGTGGCTGTGTGTGCCAATGGAAGGTTCTGGCAGGGGGAGGCAGTGGGAAAAGGATTGCCAGGGGTGGAGCTGTCAGGGGTGAGCTGCCAGAGCCTTTCCCTGTACCTGGAGACTTTCCTTACAGTGAGAAAAAACTCCAACAGCAGGGAGATATTGGGACACTACCCTGTTAAAAACAGCAGCATAGAAAGGCAGACACTGTTTGGGTGAGAAGAGAGCCCTGTAGGATACATACTCACAGGGTTCAGGAATATCTTTACTCACCTAAGCATTACCTCATGGTCTACCCTGCTATTTATTCCCATGTGAGGGGGTGTTTAGTGTATATATTCTACACACTGCTGAAAGGAGTGTGCAGAGTAGATATGCCCTTAATTTCATTTGTGGCATAGGTGAGAGCCATTATGCTGTGTTTTCCTACTTAGAGTTTACAGAGCAGCATGCTCATATCCATGAGTTAAATGATTGCGTCTACTGATGTGCTGTTTGCTTTTAACTTTTAATGGTTTTTGTATTTTAGGATATTGAGGCAAAAAAAGAAGCACAGAAAGAAAAAGAAATTGATGAACAGGAAGCAAATGCTTCAACACTGCATAGGAGTAGGACTCCATTAGACAAAGACCTTATTAATACTGGGATCTATGAGTCTGCAGGGAAGCAGAGTTTACCTTTGGTTCAACTAATTCAGCAATTACTGAGGTATTCTTTGTTCTAAACATGTCATGATGATGAGTCTTTACAGAAGAAAATCCCTTTAGATTCATCGTACTGTGAAGCATGGAGCTAAATAATGGTTAATGATCCCTGGTGATAGAGTACACTTTCAGTTTTTTCCCATCAATCTTTCTGCCTCCTGAAACTAGAAATATTGAACATATGCTTATTCTGTTTACCTTAGTGTAGTTTTCTGGTTTTATCTTTGTTTTAATGGGTAGAAAAGATGAAGACTCTGTGTAGGGGTTCCTCACTTTCCCGTTGGGAGGGAGGCCATTCTGCATTGCTGTATTGGGCAGTAACTCTAGGGTGTGGCTCATGCTGGCAGGGCCGAGCCATAATTAGTCTATAGTTCTGTGTCCGTCTAACAGAGGCAAATAAGCAATAACAGTCTGGTGCTCTTTCCCCTATCCTCGGGTCTTTAGCTTGCAGCCCCTCAGCTGGGACTGGCAGTACTTCACAGTCTGGCGCTCTAGCCCTTTGGCTGTGGCTGAGCAGGGAGCAGGCTATAGTTTAAGCCTCCTGGCCAAGGCAGCCAGCAAGGACGCACAGTCTAGGGGTTCAGGTAGGGGTGAGCATCCACACCGTCTAGGAGGAGCACCAACCGAGTATAGTGT
This sequence comes from Dermochelys coriacea, assembly GCF_009764565.3. Classification (NCBI taxonomy): domain Eukaryota; kingdom Metazoa; phylum Chordata; order Testudines; family Dermochelyidae; genus Dermochelys; species Dermochelys coriacea. The sequence continues at coordinate 122,859,307 of NC_050068.2, read as the reverse complement.
CTTAGCTTGATGGACGGTAGATTCACACAGGCCTCCTTACGGCTATGCGGGCGTCTTAGATAAGCGGGGAGCCTGGGCGGGGAGTCTGCTGCCCCAGCTCCACCACGTCCTAGCCTAGGGCCCTAGCAGTGGCGGAGTGGTCCACCACTGGGCCAGCTGGGATCCAGCTGCAACACGCTGACGTAGAGTCAGTCAGCAAGGTAGCCAGACAGTTCATACCTCCTTGGGGCTACTTCATACCTCCTCGGGGTTTGGTACCTCTATAATCTGCAGGTCCTCTGGCTCCTTGGGGTACACAGCTGATGGTAGTCCCTCTTCAGGCCCTGTCTTCCTGGGGGCAGGGCGCTGCAGAGAGCAGATTCAGCTCTAGGGTGCTGCAGCAGAGTGGAGGCATCCGTCTCCTTCCCTAGCTCCTCCTAAGCAAAGCTGCTGAGCCATCCCTTTGTATTCATAGATACTAAGGTCAGAAGGGACCATTCTGATCATCTAGTCCACCTCCTGCACAGCGCAGGCCACAGAATCTCACCCACCCACTCCTACGAAAAACCTCACCTATGTCTGAGCTATTGAAGCCCTCAAATCGTGGTTTAAAGACTTCATGGAGCAGAGAAGCCTCCCTCAAGTGATCCGTGCCCCATGCTACAGAGGAAGGCGAAAAACCTCCAGGGTCTCTCCAATCTTCCCGGAGGAAAATTCCTTCCCAACCCCAAATATGGCCATCAGCTAAACCCTGAGCATATGGGCAAGATTCACCAGCCAGATACCAGGAAAGAATTTTCTGTAGTAACTCAAATCCCATCCATCTAATATCCCATCTCAGGGGATTAGTCCTATTTACCCTGAATATTTAAAGATCAATTACTTACCAGAATCACATTATCCCATCATACCATCTCCTCCATAAACTTATTGAGTAGAATCTTAAAACCAGATAGATCTTTTACCCCCCCCTGCTTCCCTTGGGAGGCTATTCCAAAACTTCACTCCTCTGATGGTTAGAAACCTTGGTCTAATTTCAAGTCTAAACTTCCTGGTTGCCAGTTTATACCCATTTGTTCTTATGTCCACATTGGTGCTGAGCTGAAATAATTCCTCTCCCTCTCCTGTATTTATCCCTCTGATATACTTATAGAGAGCAATCATATCTCCCCTCAACCTTCTTTCAGTTAGGCTAAACAAGCCAAGCTCCTTAAGTCTCCTTTCATAAGACAAGTTTTCCGTTCCTTGGATCATCCTAGTAGCCCTTCTCTGTACCTGCTCCAGTTTGAATTCATCCTTTTTAAACATGGGAGACCAGAACTGCACACAGTATTCTAGGTGAGGTCTCACCAGTGCCTTGTATAATGGTACTAAAACCTCCTTATCCCTACTGGAAATGCCTCTCCTGATGCATCCCAAAACCTCATTAGCTTTTTTCACAGCCATATCACATTGGCAGCTCATAGTCATCCTATGATCAACCAATACTCCAAGGTCCTTCTCCTCTTCTGTTACTTCTAATTGATGCGTCCCCAATTTATAACTAAAATTCTTGTTGTTAATCCCTAAATACATAACTTTACACTTCTCACTATTAAATTTCATCCTATTACTATTACTCCAGTTTACAAGGTCATCCAGATCCTCCTGTGTAATATCCCGATCCTTCTCTGAATTGGCAATACCTCCCAGCTTTGTATCATCTGCAAACTTTATTAGCACACTCCCACTTTTTGTGCCAAGGTCAGTAATAAAAAGATTGGTCCCAAAACTGATCCCTGAGGAACTCCACTGGTAACCTCCCTCCAACCTGACAGTTCTCCTTTCAGTAAGACCCGTTGCAGTCACCCCTTTAACCAGTTCCTTATCCACCTTTTGATGTTCATATTGATCCCCATCTTCTCCAATTTAACTAATAATTCCCCATGTGGCACGGTATCAAATGCCTTACTGAAATCTAGGTAAATTAGATCCACTGCATTTCCTTTACCTAAAAAATCTGTTACTTTTTCAAAAAAGGAGATCAGGTTGGTCTGGCACGATCTACCTTTTGTAAAACCATGTTGTATTTTGTCCCATTTACCATTGACTTCAATGTCCTTAACTAATTTCTCCTTCAAAATTTTTTCCAGGACCTTGCATACTACAGATGTCAAACTAATTGGCCTGTAGTTCCCCGGATCACTTTTTTTTTCCTTTCTTAAAAATAGGAACTACATTAGCAATTCTCCAATCATTCAGTACTACTCCTGAGTTTACAGATTCATTAAAAATTCTTGCTAATGGGCTTGCAATTTCAGGTGCCAATTCCTTTAATATTCTTGGATGAAGATTATCTGGGCCCCCCAATTTAGTCCCATTAAGCTGTTTGAGTTTCGCTTCTACCTCAGATATGGTAATATCTACCTCCATATCCTCATTTCCATTTGTCATGCTACCATTATCCCTAAGATCCTCTTTAGCCTTATTAACGATTGAGGCAAAGTATTTGTTTAGATATTGGGCCATGCCTAGATTATCTTTAACCTCCACTCCATCCTCAGTGTTAAGTGGCCCCACTTCTTCCTTCTTAGTTTTCTTCTTATTTATATGGCTATAGTACCTTTTACTATTGGTTTTAATTCCCTTTGTGAGGTCCAACTCTACTCGACTTTTAGCCTGTCTCACTTTACTCCTACATGTTCTGACCTCAATAAGGTAGCTTTCCTTGCTGATCCCTCCCATCTTCCACTCCTTGTATGCTTTCTGCTTCTTCTTAATCACCTCTCTAAGATGCTTGCTCATCCAGCTTGGTCTACAACTCCTTCCTATGAATTTTTTCCCCTTTCTTGGGATACAGGCTTCCGATAGCTTCTGCAGCTTTGATTTAAAATAATCCCAGGCCTCCTCTACCTGGGGATTCCTGGGGGTATTCCCTGTCCCATCCTGATATTTCCAGCAAAGGGGGCGGAGCGTGTTCGGCTCTGCCCACCATGGGGAGTGTAGTCCCTCGCTCTCCAATCCGGAGGGAAGTCACTTGGCCTTGCTGCACTCTGCAATAGGTATTTGTAGATCTAGGGAGAGCTGCTGTTCTTTTGCTCCCAGGCCTTGTGGTACTTCATCCTCCACTGCAAAGAGTTCATAATAGAGAAAGAGCAGAAATGCCAGCAATAGCATGAATTGGCTTTGGAAAAACATATTGGTACCCCTTACTTCTGATACAGTCAATTCTAGGGCTTGAGTGAGGAAGAAAGTTGGGTGTTCGATTCTTACCACTATGTGGGAGTTTCAGATAATCAGGGAGATCCTAGTTTTCTGTTACTTTAAAAAAAAAAAATCAACAAAATTCTCTCATTAAAAAACAAAAAAAAAATCTGCATTTTTCTGCAATTAAAATGAAATCTGTCAGCAGGAGCCCCACTGCCCTGGGCTGAAGTGTCAATTTACCATATTCCTGGGTATGCGCTGCGGGGCACAGGATTCTACTGTATATGGGTTTTTTTTTCACTATGGAAAAACTCAAGGTTCTCCATAAAAATGCAAATTCTGTGTTTTTCCCATATTTTCCCATGGGAAACGGATTTCTAGGATCCCTGTAGGTAAGCAATCAGTGTAGCAAGCCTGGTCCTTGCTACCTCCTGTGAGCCACATAAGTACTTAGTGGGTTAGCAAAAATAAAGGGGTGAGAAAATTTGAGAACTTTTACAACACTCATCACTTTGATGTGACTGTGTCGCAAGGAAATCATTCATAAATGGGAGTCTTAAAACATATGCCACCCCATTCGATGTAGCATTCTATTTCACATTGTTCAGATCATTAAATCCTTTGCTTCATAGTAAATTGTGGATATAAGGTGTGGTGGTTGAGTCCCATTTACAGAAACAAACTAATATTTTTGGAATTTTACCCCCCAAAAAATAACATTCTCCAGTGAACCCTCGCATAGGTGTCTTAATTCTCAATCGAGAAAATCCCAGTGAAAGCTTAATCCTTGTTTCTCCAGGCTTCTAACTGAAACACCAGCTGCTCTTTTAAAGTGCTTTATAATGCTTTTATACCAACTAGGAACATCGCTTCGCAGACTATAGCCAAGCTAAAAGATGTGGCTCGTCGCATTTCTTCCTGCCTGGACCATGAACATTACAGTAAAGAGAGGTCTGCTTCTTTGGACTTGTTGCTGCGTTTTCAGCGTTTACTTGTTAGTAAACTTTACCCAGGAGAGAATGTTGGGCAGGTCCCTAATACATATGGTACGTTATTTTTTTTAAAAGGCTTACGCATTACTTGTAATACCTGTGCTACCAAACAGGTTTGCTATTTACCAGTTTTGTATTTGACAATGTTTTGTAAATTGAGATACTGTTTCCTTTGCTTCATGGTACACTGGTTTGAGAACTATTTTTTCTAAACTGTTTTCCATTTAAGCAGATTGAAATATAACAAACTGTAAATATAAACCGAATAGTCAAAACATATGTTACAGGAACATCACCACAAAACAGCTTTCTTTGAGAAAGCTATTAGCATTTAATAAATGTAAGTAAAATTTTTGTCAGAGAAAATGTAAAAGGTGTGATTGTACCCTATTTAACAGGCCCAATTTTCAGATTTGGGAGTTTAAAATTGGGCACCTAAATCTGTATTCAAGCACCACAGTGATAGTTTAGATGCCTAGAATATGTAGTTAAGCACTGAAATGGGATTTAGATGCTTAATGTTAGACTGAAAATGAAAATTGGGACTATAACGGTAAAAAAAGAACTAGATAAGTTCACAGAGGATAGATCCATCAATAGCTATTAGCCGGGATGGGCAGGGATGGTGTCGCTAGCCTCTGTTTGCCAGAAGCTGGGAACAGATGACAGGGGATGGATCACTTGATGATTACTTGTTCTGTTCATTCCCTCTGGGGCACCTGGCATTGTCCACTGTCGGAAGACAGGATACTAAGCTAGATGGATCTTTGGTCTGACACGTTATGGCATTCTTATGTTCTTATGATTGCTATTTTAACTGTTAACATAGTGAAGCAGGGTTTGTTGTCAAAAAGGCTAATTGAAACTAGTTTTTGATATTGGTATTTAATTTCAGTGAATTGAATTAACCTAGAACAGATAAATTAATCAAGAACAGGTTTTTTTTTTAAATCTGCTTTGTAGGTGGTACAGTAACAATAACTGAGTTTTGTCCTTTGTTATGAAAGGTGACTAGTCGAACAGCAATAATTTATTTTTAATTATGTTTTTTGCCTTTTCCAATTTAGAGAAAATACAGCTTTGTTCAGATCCCTCTTGTTGGAGAATGATCTTGTGTATGTATTTTATAGGCAGTGACTCTGTCTTTATTAAAGTGGATGATAAGTGTGAAATATTGAGTTGTTTGAGTTTATTTTAGCTGGGTTGTTCCTTTAGGTCAGAAGTGTAAACTAGGAAGGTTTATGCTTCTGTTTGGTGACGAATTTGAAAGTTCCACTTTTCCTTTTTTTAATCTACTTCATTAAATGATGACTGAAAGTTTTTGTAATGTCTTCAGTTCTGTAGGCTATTAAAGCACGCTGTAAACCTTGTGAACTAGAGAGAGCATTCCACCACGAAAACATAATCCCTTTAGTGTGAAAGAGTAATTAACAGTGTGTAGCAATATTCTTCTTAAGAGTAAATAGTACTACAAATGTAAGCAATGCTTGACAAAAAAGATTCATTCCCTGTTTTGAATGTGTTGCTATCTGAGAATCAAAATGTATATTCTGGATTCAGGAAGAAGAGGGTAGGGAGAGATTGCTTTTAGGACTAATAATGTAGGGATGATTTTTGTAAGAAATGAATTTTAAGAAGGGGTTTGAATGAGGACAGAAGAGGGTGTTTGATGGGCAACAGTTAGGAGCATATTCTAAGTAAAGAGATAATTTAATGGAATGGTACAAAGCCAAGTGTATTGAGAAGGAGGCAAAGGAAACGGGAAACAGTAAGGAGATAGATTTAGAATAGCCCAAATGCTTTAGTACAAAATAATAAATTAAAACAAGTTGGAAATCTTACATGGAAAGACTGTAACGATCCAAATTGAACTTTGGCTTGGACTCTGGTTTAAACACCCACCTTATAATTTTGAAAACTTCCTTGGGATTTTAATGCCACCTGGTATTACATTAACAAAAATGGGGGTTGCAGCAGCAGAGCATATTCAAAATGTGCTGGGTCACTGCTACAATGTTGATTTGGCGGGAAGAAGGACACCTACTAAACTGGTAGCAAAACTTATAGCAGTGTCAAAGAAAACTTCCCTGAAAGTCTGCCTCACACCAAACTAGAAATGTCTTACTTAGTTTAGGAGATTTAATGATATTACAGCTCCAGATGTTATGGTTACAGGCTTTATTTAAATTCAGATTGGTCTGTGCTCTTAAGTCAGTATCTGGAATTTAAGATTAATCCTTTGTCAAAAATAAATTATTCTGTTTTCTTAATTGAATGCTAATATTGAGGTGGTGTTTGAGGGGCTTGTAAGTACTGTATAATCCAAAATGCAGCTTTTAGTTTATTCACTTAAGTAGTTTATTCTCTGTGCCCCTCCTTTTTCATAGGTCCTGAGCTTCTAGGAGTTGGTTCTCTGCTAAAGAAATACACAGCACTTTTGTGCACGCACATTGGTGATATACTACCTGTGGCAATCAGCATTGCATCCACTAGTCACAGACATTTTGCAGAAGTATCTCGGGTTGTGGATGGAGATTTAACAGGTACCTTTCTTTTTTTCCTGGAAAATCAGTTTGTAGGCAAACATCCCATTTCGTAGTACATAATCATTCAGGCTATATTGTTGATGTTCCTTGAAACTTTTAATAAGGGTTAAAAAAGAAATTCTCAAATTTAAAAACAGGAGTATTCACATTTTTTAGTCTCTAAGCCACTAACATGGCTGCTACTCTGAAACCATTCTCAAATTAAGAGTTTCTCCAAATTAAAAAGAGAAGATGCAAGGAGGGGCAAGCTAAAGGGAGAGAAAAAACATCACTTAAAGTAATAAGTTAAAAAAAAAAGAGAGAATAAACTGCTGTGACTTAGGTCAAAAGTGGCATGGACATATCTGTCTCAACCTCAGTGTGAGTATATTCTGTTTTCTAGGTGTTCTCCTTCCAGAGTTGGTAGTTTCTATAGTGTTGCTTCTCAATAAAAACGCTGGACTGATGCAGGAAGCTGGTGCTATTCCTCTGTTGGCTGGCCTGCTAGAGCATCTGGACAGATTTAACCATCTAGCCCCTGGAAAAGAGAGAGATGACAATGAGGATTTAGCATGGCCCGGAATAATGGGTATGTTCTACTTATTTAAAGCAGTTAAAATACTTAGTTGGGGCTTTACAGAAAAGTTTTCTAACACTCTTCAATATTTAGAATTCTCTCTCATGAAGCAAAGCACCAGAAGCCTTTTTAACCATTGTGTTCTTGAATTGTCTTTAAATCCAACATTTTTACGTTTCCCTGTTTTATCAGAACTATTGTCATAATAGTGTTTACTGTGAAAAAATGATGACATAATGTAAATGATAAATTTGACATGTTTTAATTGCTATATAAACTAGTCTGTCAAAAGGAAGATGGTTTGTTGATTTTGTTGAAGTAATTTCCATAATTCATAGTTTAAACTATTACTGAAATTGAGAGCATTTGTTTAAAACTATATAGGAAAGAAGGGGTGGTGCTATAGTAGGTGGCTCAGAGTATGGCAGATGCACATTGGCACAATGAACTTTAGCTCTATTGGATTGGGGAATCTCAGTGAAAAAGGGAAAAGTATTATCCTCGTGCCTTGTGGTTTAATAACCCAAGGACAAGAACACAAATGCCCCCTTCCAAAATGTAAAAAAGTAACATGGCTGGTTAAAACAGACCTGACTTTACAAAAAGCATTAAATAAAAAAATGGAAATTTGGTTTGTAAATGGGTTCAGTTATTATAGTGCTGAGCAAGCTAAAACAGAATATGGGGCAGTAAGGGTAAATACCAGCCAAAAGTTAAAAGGGTCAGTAAGACCCCACTCCGCTGCTCCACTTAGCTGCTAAGATAATGACACTGTTGAAGGTATTGCACAATAAAATTAAAATAAAAAAGTAACATAGCAATATTTACCAACTCAGACTGGGTGTGTAGAGCAGTCAACTCAGACTGGGTGCGTAGAGTGTGTAGACCAGTGTGGGCAGCCAAAAATATATGCACTGGAAATAAAAAGCCGGTGGTGTATAAGCAATATGAAAAACAAGTAATAACAATAATACAAACCCCCCCTCCCCCCCAAACCTATGTAACTCATGTTAAAGCGCACCAGAAACCCAGCAATCAAATTAAAAAAAAAAAAAATAACCGGGCCAATGTCCTAGCTAAACAGGGGGCCATGTTAACCAGTAAACACCCCCCAAAAATAAATTTCTTTTTGCAGTAACCAAATGAAAAAAACAGGTAGTTAACCCAAAAACATTTAATTTACAAACCTTATAAAAAAAAATTAGCAACTGCTAAAAATAAATATCAAAAGAAAATAAATAATTCACCGGAATGCTAACGGAGTGGTTTGGGCCACAAATCATAACATTAAATTGGGAAAGCAACTTAAATATTGGGTAATACCTAAAGGGGTCCAAACTAAACTAATACAATATGTTCATAAACAGGGACACTTTAAAACAAAAAAACCTTAAGCACCTTAAAAATACAAGATGGTGGCCTACCATGGAAAAAAAGGTAAAGCAATGGTGTAACAATTACATACAATGCGCAAGGGTTAATGCGGACCCACAGGTAGGAAAAAAATACCCTTAAAAACCACACATTATATGTAATATATATTTATATTAAAGTAGATGTGTATATGTAGTCAGGTTTCTTCCTGAGCCCCATGGGTAAGAATAGGTGCCTTACACCCTGAACCCTTGGTAAGGAAAAGGGTGGGGGTGCTTGAATTTGATTGGGTCACACCTTGAGCCCTTGGTAGGATATACGCGGGGTGCCCTAAATTGAGTGGGTAACAGTGGTATGTGAGCTTGATGTCAATCTGTTCACTTGGTGACTATTTATGGAGAAGGTGGTACGTGAACCACTGAAGTTTAGGAATGGCTGGTCTAGGGTATTATCTTGTTCTGAACTGAAAGTGATGAAAATGTAAGGATTTTTTACATTTAACAGTATTTTCATTCTGTTTGTGGATCTTAACAGTTTTTCTCTGTCACTTATTACAGCACGTTTTGTTGAGAATCTGCTTTAGAGGCACTCTTCGCAGACTTCACAGTCCTCCAGACGTTTAGGTCTTTACTACCCACTCTCATGTCCCATAGCAAGAGTTTGTGCATTTGGGAAGCATAGCTGCTTCTAATTTGTGTCTTTTTCACCATAGACTGATGAGGCGCTCTACTGACTGCTGTTGCTGTGTCAATCAGAAGCTGATAATTTCTCTGAAATCTCTTTAGGAACTTATCTAAATTTGCTTAATGAAATGGTAGCAGTAATTTTGAGTTGTGCTGAGCAGTGTTGCGTCTTAGTCTACATAATTTTGAGTTTTTTTCCCTTGTTGATTTTTCTAGATATGCCTGTTGCAAATTTATTTTCACTTGCATGGCAGCTTTGAATTCTGGCTGCAGCTCTGTCTTTACCACAGAGTCCTTTGTTTCCCTGTTGTATATGACTAGAACTCTCTCCTGATGGAAATTTCTGCTGTCAGATGAGTGAGGGATTGCAAGTTTGAGGCTTGTATTCCGGTAGTGGGAGAGACTGGCAGTGAAACATCTCTATTCTTATTGACTGCTGATGGTGCATGTATCTCCAGGTCTGTCTTATTTATTAACTGGCAAGCCCCTGAAGACTTTCTGAACTCCTCCTTTCAAGGCACTAATATTTCTACTCTGGACAATGATCTAGCAGGCTAGCAATCCTTTCTGTGCATCAGCACACTAGAGAAGTGCTCACAGTTGCCAAGCAATCTCTGTATATATTCTCCTCCATACTTCTGTGCCTTGGGGATGGGACTTTGCACCAGTGATTGTCATAACAGCTTCCTTGACTCATTCAGGAGCAGGCACTGGAGGTTTCACTGACATCCCTTGAAATTTGAGCACTGATGAGAACAAGTGCCAGTGGTTACTGTTAAACCTAATGTGCTAATGGGGCTTTGTCTTGAGTGCACCTGTATGGAGCCACCCAAGTATTGACCAAAAGGCATCCTTCCTTCCTTGACACATGCACTCAATCAGCTCAGGGGGGTCACAGTGCACTTTGAGGGGGAGCATAACAAAAATAAGTGTTTGCCATTACACTTCCTTCTGACAAAGTTTCAGTACTTTAGGTGAAATGTTTCTCTTCTTCGATAACAGTTGTTGTGCTAAACACCAGAATGCCCATCTGGTGTGTATATATACAGTATGAGGGAAAGCACATATGTGAAACTCAGTGTTGTGATCCCCTTCCTTCCCACCCAGCAGAAAAATAGAGGAGTCTAAAGTTGCTGAAAACTTTGGTTTTAACATCCATGCTACCTGCAATACAATGTTTTGGTCAGCATCAGTTTTTTTTATTTAAAAAACAAACTTCTGTACCATTCTGAACAGTGTATACATGCCTCACTAGTGCCATTTGTTCCAGTGCAGAGAGCTGGTGAACTGACAGATCTCAAATAGTAGTTGTCAGTGGAGAACCATGGGTGTAGGTGTAGCTATTGGGGTTCCTTACGGGTCTGTTCCAGGCCCGATCAGGTTCAATAAAGTGAAAATTTGTGGATGACACAAATTGGCACAAAGATTTTCAGAGCGGTAGATAATGAGGATGGGGCAGTCATACAGATCAATCTGTATCACTTGTTAAGCTGAGTTCATTCAAATAACACATTTTAATACAGCCAAATGCAATGTCATACATCCAGAAATTAAGATGTAGGCCATACTTGCAGATTGGGGGACTGTATCTTAGAAAGCAGTGACTGAAAAGGTTTCTGGATCTTAGTGAATCTTAGTGAACAACTCCAAGATGGGCTCCAGTGTGAAGCTGTTGCAAAGAGGGCTAAGGTTTTCCTTGGATACAAGAGAGAAGTAGTGAGTAGGAGTAGGGAGGTGACTTTTACCTGTGTATGTGGTATTGGTGAAAGATACTAGAATACTGTGTGTGGTTCTGATGTCAACATTTTAAATAGGATTTTTGAAGAACTGGAGAGCATATAGAGAAGAGCTATAAAAAGATTTGAGACTGGAGAAAAATCCTTTGCAGTAAGAGATTTAAGGACCTTAGTCAGTTTAGTTTATCAAAATAGAAGACTGAGGTGATTTTATTACAGCATATAAGTACCTCCACAGGGAGAAAAATACAAGGTACTATAGGGACCTTTAACCTAGCAAAGAAAGATATAGCAAGAACTAGTGTCTGGAAGTTAAAGCCAGACAAATTCAAATCAGAAATAAGGCATGCACTTTTAACAGTGAAGGCAATTAACCATTGGAACAAACTACCAAGGGAAGTGGTGGATTCTTCATCTCTTGATGTCTTCAAATCAAGATTGAAAATAAGTTTAAATCAAACACAGGTTATAGGGCTCAATTCAGGGGTAAATGGGTGAAATTCTTTGGTCTGTTTTATACAGGAAGTTGGACTAGATGATCTAATAAGAAAAGGAGTACTTGTGGCACCTTAGAGACTAACAAATTTATTAGAGCATAAGCTTTCGTGAGCTACAGCTCACTTCATCGGTGCATCCGATGAAATGAGCTGTAGCTCACGAAAGCTTATGCTCTAATAAATTTGTTAGTCTCTAAGGTGCCACAAGTACTCCTTTTCTTTTTGCGAATACAGACTAACACGGCTGCTACTCTGATAGATGATCTAATGGTTCTTTATGGCATTCAAATCTATGAATTTCTTTCTATCCTCTGTGCTTGCTCATAGTGGTCTCTAAAAGTGAGGTTGGACTTGTTCATTCTCCAAGCTTTGGAATAGCTAAATGATCCAGGCCTCAAACAAGTACTTTGATCTTGTTTTTACTGACTTTCTCCACTTTAAAACTGTAAAGTATCAGATAATGGCACCTCTGTCCAGTCTAAATACCACCGTGCTACCAACTGAAGTCATACTTGTGGTATTCAGTGCTTTCCACACTACCCGAAAAGGAAGCGAGGGGTAGACAACCTGGGATTTGCTACATTTCTGCGCAGCTGGATTATATTGTCCGCTGGTGTGTGGTATAAGTATAAAGCTTACGGAAGTGTCTGCCAGTTGCGTTTGTGGGAGACAAACGGGTGGGGGTCTAGGATAACGCTCCCTCACCTTCACAGATTGTATTGTTTATAAGATTACCCTAGTGCAATTTTGTTATTGTCAGTGCTAATTTTCAAAAACTAAAATGTGTGCAATATATGTTTGTTTTAAATCAACAGGTTCATTTTTTACTGGCCAGAGCTGCAGAAATAATGAGGAGGTAACACTTATACGTAAAGCTGATCTAGAGAACCATAATAAAGATGGAGGCTTCTGGACAGTGATTGATGGGAAAGTGTATGATATAAAAGATTTTCAGACCCAGTCTTTAACTGGGAATAGTATACTTGGTGAGTTTCAGCTCTTGAATTGAAGGAGCACAGGTTTTTGTTTTAAAATTAATTACCGTAAATAGCTCTTTAGATATTATAGAACTACTGAATATTCTTTTTTTCTAGCTCAGTTTGCAGGTGAGGACCCAGTTGTTGCTTTGGAAGCTGCTTTGCAATTTGAGGATACAAGAGAGTCGATGCATGCCTTCTGTGTTGGCCAATATATGGAGGTAGAAATATAATATACTTCATAGCACACCATATGTAGGATAATAAACGATCTGGAGAAATTACTTTTTCTGTAGGATTGATGCCAGTTTTAGTCAAAGATATGAAGCAAAAACTTGGGTTACAAATGACTAATTGAGAGAGACAGTATTGCACTTAATGAAATTTAACTTATGATTGTATTAATAGTTTACTTCTTCAAAATTTGTTTATATTAATAAAGAATAGTTCTGTTTTTAGACTCTTGTTGGAATTTATTTTTGGCCTCGGTTTGATATTTCTTATGTTTAGCCTGACCAGGAAGTGATTACAACACCAGATCTTGGCAGTCTGTCATCACCTCTCATAGACACAGAAAGAAATCTGGGTCTTCTTCTTGGACTGCATGCTTCCTACCTTGCAATGAGTACACCGCTTTCTCCTGTGGAGGTTGAATGTGCCAGTAAGCAGAACTTATTTTCAGTTAAATTAGAAGAAATGGATTGTGTACAGTACCTCTGCATGCTTCCCCTAATATGCTGGACCAGACTATTGTCAATGTAATTTAATCAGGAATATAGCTTTTTTTTTTTTTTTTCCCCGCCTCAGTTTCTTCTGGACATAGCCTAAAGACTTTTTCCTGTTCTTTCTTTTACCATTAGAAAACTCTTAGTACACGAAAAACTTTTTTTCTTTCTTTGGCTGTTCCTCTCAGTTTTCTCTTTCTGTTGCAGACATGCAGCTCTCTTTTGCCTCCGTTTGTGTAATTGATTCACTTTTCAGATGATTAAGTGCCTGTTCTTTTGTGTATTTCCTTGCTTTGTAGCTTTCAGAACAGTGTGTTATGTGCTCTCTTCCCATTCGGACTTTTTTGACAGCAGATGAAGTGAGAGAAGGAATCCTTTATGGATACTTTCATTCCTTATCCCCTCTACATTCATTGCCTTCCCTTTTCAATTTAATATTTTACTGGTTGTCTTCTAAACCACTTTGGTTTACTGGTCTGGATTTCTGCTTTTTAAAAGTCATTTCTTTAGTTTGTGTAAGGGGGCCAACCATGGAACCAGTATTGTTTTTGCCACTTGAATTCAAGTACTTCAGTGGGGAAAAGAAGTTAGTCTTTTGTCTACAGTGCTGCAGAGTTATGCATTTGAGTAGTTCAGTTCACTTCAGTGGGGCTACTAGTGTGTCTACACATGTAAGACATTATGGGATTGAGTCTCACAACACTTATGTCAAACTCTAGTAGACCTGCATGCTTCATATACCCTTCTGTATGCACTTCTGGGACTCATCGTGAGTTTTTAAAAGAAGGCTCAGTATCATGCTATTTATCTGTCCTTGACCAAGAACTTGAACAAGATTCAGAGAGGGACTTGATGATGATTTGGATAACAGGAATATCCGGAGTTTTAATACTTAATGGTAACAAGACTATGGGAACCTCATGCTTCAGGGTTTAAACCGATCTCTTATTAGGAGTTAGGGTAAATCCTTCATTGGGTGGAAGAGCAGATTATCCCATGTTGGCCTACTGTGGGGTTTCTTGCACCTTCCTCTGAAACATCTGGAACTGGCTGCTGTCATATTGGACCAGAAGGACCATGATTCTGATCCAGTATGGCTGTTCTTAGAATAATTGCTAAGATTTTCATGGCTTCATCACAGCTGATGGCCTCAGGTGAGAAGTGGCTCCCTGTAGTGGCTTGGTTAAGATGTTACCTTACTTAATTTACAAATAATTTGTCATTTATTTTTTCTGATTAAACTTCACCAAATAAGTATGAAAGTCTTCTAAATTTACTCATGTTTGCAAGTAAATTTCATCTTTTGTTTTAAAGAAGGATTATTTAGTTTAGTGACATAGCTTTGCCTGGCAGAAAGACTTACATTTGCATTTTCTTTTCCCTCTTGTTAGAATGGCTTAAGTCATCTGTCTTCTCTGGAGGCTTGCAGACCAGTCAGATACATTACAGTTACAATGAGGAGAAAGATGAAGACCACTGCAGTTCACCTGGGAACACTACTCCAAACAAATCAAAACTATATTCACATCGACTAACGTTGAGTGATCATTCACAACCATTTCTGCAAGCCATTGCAGATAACAATATTCAGGATCACACTGTGAAGGTAAAAAAAAAAAAAAAAAATTGTGAAAGGTTTATTAAAAAAAAAAAGTTGTACTAAGATGCAACTATCTCCCAGTCAAAGTGCGGAGGTGCTGTGTACTTAGCGACCACATCTGTACCCATCTTTCTCAGTTATATAGTCTTCTGCACTCTCACAGTTTTAGATTTTTATGTAATTGTATAGTTATTTCTTAGTAGATTGATTATGCAAGTCTTGTGCTCAGATTGGTTACTGCCCTTGGTACACCTCAATATGTCCACAAGTGTCCATCTCCATTTCTAACCCCATGATTCCAATCCAAACCCAGTGTCGAGATATAATTTTGAAATATTCTTGGGAGGAAATATTAAGACTGGGTTTAAGTGGCCTGGTAAGCTGGAGAACAGATCAGAAGCTGTTACAACTGTGCTCATTGTTGCCATGTTGTGTATAATGAGCCTTCTGATGGGCTATTGTCCTCAGAACTGGAGTGACAGTATGGATTGCTGTTGGTATAATAGCTTGTTTGGACTTCTAGTAAATTAGGTTTCAGAGTAGCAGTGACTCCTATCCTGGACTGAGAAATATCTTGTCTGTGGCTTCTGAATGTATTTAGCCCAGGATGATATTGAGTTTTCACTTGAATGCTGGCTGTAGTGTTCTACATTACTATACCTGAAGAGTTAGATAGTGCTGTTTCTTTGACTTTAGTGTTTGTTTGCAGGACTTTTTATGTCAAGTAGAGAGGTACTGCAAACAATGTCACTTGACAACACCAATCACATTCCCTCCTGAGCATCCTGTGGAAGAAGTAGGACGTTTACTCTTATGTTGTCTTCTAAAGCATGAAGATTTAGGTAAGTAGACTTGGCTGTTCCAGAGCACTTTTTTTTTTTAAACTCCCAGGCCCCTCAATCTTAGAAATAGATATTCTTAGTATGTTTTTTCTCATTAAGGTCATGTGGCATTGTCTCTAGTACATCCTGGTACCCTGGGAGTTGACCAAGTCAAACACAGAACCTTACCAAAATCTGTAGTAGATGTATGTCGTGTTGTCTATCAAGCAAAATGCTCGCTAATTAAGGTAAGCCTCCAACCACCTGTGTCTAACTTCTCTTCAACTTTAATTATTAAAAATGGCAATTGACTCCTTTCAATTTTATTCTCTTAAGTTTATAATCTGTTTCCATTTCTGTTTTAGACTCATCAGGAACAAGGCCGCTCCTACAAGGAAGTTTGTGCTCCTGTCATTGAACGTTTGAGGTTCCTGTTCAATGAATTGCGTCCTGCAGTCTGCAATGATATCTCCATAATGTCAAAATTTAAACTTCTGAGTTCTTTGCCCCGATGGAGGAGGATAGCTCAGAAAATAATTCGAGAGAGAAGAAAAAAAAGAGGTAAGAGAATAGTGATACTGTAGTAAAACAAAATAAAAGAACCAACTCCCCCTCAGAGCTTTGTACATACAAGTAACACTTCTTTGTTAGGACAGTGAGGATGTTTGGGTTCTGTTGAAATATCGGGTCTACTAGTTTTTTTACTGGGCTTTGACAAACTTTTGTAAAGAGGTAAATATTAATTTCTAAAGTCCAGACTGTGAACTAGTCTAGAAATTCAGGTTAGAGTGGTGCTTGTTTCCTGCTTTCCCATTCATTTAAAAAAACCTGTACCTCTCAATCTGGCTGAGTTTGGCTTGACATGGTTTGACTTCAAATGGGATCCTTTTTCACATAAAATGATTTGATAAATGACATATAGCTAATGAGTTGCATTATAATGCAGGGGTCGGCAACCTGCAGCATGCGTGCCAAAGGTGGCACAGGAGCCGATTTCTACTGGCACGCTGCTTCCAGCCAGGGTCCCAGCTTCCACCCCCCGCTCAGCCTGCTGCTGGCCTGGGTGAATGGAATCCTGGGCCGGCAGCAGGCTGAGTGGGGCTGGCAGGAGCTGGCAGCCGGAATCCCAGACTGACGATGGGCTGAGCCGCTCAGGCCGCCGCCAGTCTGGGGTTCTATCCGCCAGCGTAGTGTATTAAATTTCTCCCGTTAGGAATGTGCTACTTGTGGAGCACCAGGACTGGCCGCTGTAAGTAGTACACGGTAAGTAGCACATTCCTACGGGGAGAAATTTAATACGCTACACCAGGGTAGGGAAGGCTGTGCCTCCCCAAACAGCCGGCCCACTTCCCGCCCCTGACTGCCCCCCTCATAACCTCTGACCCTTTAGCCCCCCCTCAGCCTCCGCTTCTTGTCCCCTGACCACCCCCTCCCGGGACCCTCTGCCCCCTGACTGCCTCCTTCAGAACCCTCCACCCATGCAGGCTCCCCTGTGGCCTGACGCCTATCCACACCCCCCCGATTCCTGACAGGCCTCCCAGGACTCCCACGCCTATCCAATCCTGTTCCCCGTGCCCTTATGGCTGCCAGTCCTGGTGCTCTGAGCAGCATGATAAGTAGTACACCATAAGTAGCACATTCCTGTGGAGAGCAATTTAATACACTACACTGGCTCCGCTCAGCCTGCTAACGGTCTGTAATTCTCAAAATATGTTCTCACCCCTTATCAAAAATTACACTACAATTACCTTAAAAACTTAAACTTTATATATTATAGTAATCGTTAAAATGTATAATGTTAATAAATACATAGGTTTAATTAAACAAAGTAGTTGTACTTGTGTGCCTGTGCTTAATTTGCGTTTTCAATGATTTACCTTCTAAAAAAATCTTGAATGTCTCGCACCCCCAGAAAGGGCATCTTGGACCCCAGGTTAAGGACCACTGCAGTAAACTGATAAGATCTACATTTTTTAATTTTAATTTTAAATGAAGCTTCTTAAACATTTTAAAACCCTTGTTGACTTTACATACAACAATTGTTTAGTTACATAATAGACATATAGACAGAGACTTTCTAAAAACATTAAAATGTATTACTAGCACGCGAAACCTTAAATTAGAGTGAATAAATGAAGACTCTGCACACCACTTCTGAAAGGTTGCCGACCCGTTATAATGAAACACCAAATATGATGAAATTATAAAATATTACTAGCATTGTCTTTTAAAGATTCAAGCTTATCATAGAACATATCAAAATCATCACTGTTCTTAATAAAGTTTGTGCGTAATAAAGATTCCATGCTTCAAATTTGAATGTAAACATTTGGAGATTTTCTGTATGTCTGTGTAATACTCTAGTCATGAAGATGATTAATTTGGCACTTCTGAAAATTATTTAATGTTGGTTAAAGATGTAATCTGAGCAAGTCGAACAGCTTCCCCCCCCCCATACAACTACATAATGATGATGTATGCTAAGCAAGTTCAAAGGCTCCTGTTTGAAGTAATGCGTAATTAAACAGTTCTTGACATGCACGCTTTCATAAAATGTTTCATCTACCCTTGGGTTAACCATTTTCTGTGTATGCAAGTGTAATGCATTTCCCAACTAGTTTTTTCCAAAGTCTTATGAAGATATGAAAAGCAAAATACCTTGTGTTTTGGGTCACTGATTTTCAATTTGAGTTTGTTCTGTTTGAAACTGTCCTACATTTTCAGAGCTGTGTGTTTGTTTAAATCCTCTTATGACTCTAGAAAACTTACATTTTTAATGGTATTTCAAAGATGGCATAATACAAACCATCTGCAACAATCATTTGTTTTATTGGTATGTTTAAATCAAGTGGGCACCTTTTAGGATCAGCTTTTTTATTTTTACTGTAAAATAGAATAAATACATGATTATCTTAACATGCAAATCTAAATCTTTCCAATGTAATTTTTTTTATTTCTAGTGCCAAAAAAATCTGAATCTGCTGATGTGGAAGAATCCAAAATTGGAAATGAGAGTGACTTAGAAGAGTCATGTGTTGTACCCCATAGTCCTGTGTCTGTAGATAAAAGGCCCATACCAGTCAAGTCACCTAAGGTAGAGTCCAGTTATTGAATTTCTCTTCTGAATAAAAGAGAACTATAGAAAAAAACCCTATGACAGTGAATAGCACGTTATCACAATCCGGTAATTCTGGCAGATGCATTTGGAATAAGTAATTGTCATCTTAATATCAAGTACAGAATGGCTACTTCATGTTTTAATTAAATTTGTAGTATAGTTTTAAAACAAGCTTGTATGCCATGAGCTCTCAATTGCTAAAGACAAGCTTCCTCCAGCTTGTTATTTAAAAGAACGTTTAACCCCTTGACTTCACTTCAAAATAAATCAAGCTAGTTGCTTTGTCACTTTAAGTTCCAAGGCATTGAAATGATGCCTAATATATCTGAGAATGGTATTCATTACACCAATATATGAATCTTTTTCTTAGTTTGAAGTCTGATTTTAAAATATTTTTTTAATTTGGATATTGGCGCATGTACAATACTCTCAGCTTGTTTTCTTATGGAATTAGTTTGCTTAATTTAATACTTTTTCCCCAATTAACAGGATAAATGGCAACCACTTCTGAGTACAGTTACAGGTGTTCACAAATATAAATGGCTGAAGCAAAATGTCCAAGGCTTGTATCCCCAGTCTGCTCTCCTCAACACCATTGTTGAATTTGCACTGAAAGAAGAGCCAGTAGATGTAGAAAAGATGAGAAAATGTTTATTGAAACAGGTAAAATGAGTAAAAATGGGTTTTCATGCTTAAGCAATTACACAAACATTTATTGACTTGTTGATTGATTTTATTGATTGCAGTTAGAAAGAGCAGAAGTTCGTCTGGAGGGGATAGATACAATTCTGAAACTGGCAACTAAAAGCTTCTTACTCCCATCTGTGCAATATGCTATGTTCTGTGGATGGCAGAGGCTTATTCCAGAGGGGATCAATATAGGGTAAACAGGCTTTTTCACTTTTAATAGGTTTCTGACTGGGGACAGGGAGAGAGACTATAAAATCTTTTTTTTGTCCTCCTCCTTTTTTAAATAAAGGGAACCGCTCACAGACTGTTTGAAGGATGTTGATCTGATCCCACCATTTAATAGAATGCTGCTGGAAGTAACTTTTGGAAAGTTGTATGCATGGGCTATTCAAAATGTCCGAAACATCTTGTTGGATGCTAATGTCAGATTTAAAGAACTAGGTGAGCTTTAATCTTAGCCTTAGTCTTCTGTTGTTGAATCAAAAACTCTGGTTTAAATATAATTGATTTCATGTACTAGCTGAACAGCACATTTTAATGTCTTACTCTTTCTTCATGCCGCTGAGTATTTGTATAGAAGTGTGCCCTTTTTCTCTCCCTCTCTCCCCGTCTCCCGCCCCAAATTAAGCTGAGTTCCCAATATTTAGGACAATGTTCTTGGTTTCCTGATAGGTTACAGAACTTAAATAACCAGTCACTACTCTCTATATCTTGGAACTTCCATTATGGGGGTTCCTTAAGCCAAGGGTAAAGTATGATCATTTTAAACTGTTCACATTTTGTAATTTATTTAACTGTAGCTCTTATGCATTAATTTGTTCTGCATTATTTATATTTACTTAAAGGTATACTAATTCTGAACTAGGTATCCAACCTGTTCCTCTGCAAACCATTACTAATGAGAGTGCTGCCGGCCCAAGTCTTGGGACCATTCCACAAGCACGTTTTCTGTTGGTCATGCTCAACATGTTGACGCTACAGCATGGTGCCAACACCTTGAACCTCCTTCTCAACTCTGGCATGCTAGCATTGACGCAAACCACACTGCGGCTAATAGGTATGAAATCTTCCAGTTTTTTGTTTGTAAGAATGTATATGTTTTTACTTCCACTGCATTGTAAGTAGGACAGCTTCACTGGTTAAGAACTGGTGATCTGAGCCAGTTTTTACAGACTATTGCCCAATCTGTAAAAACATGTGCCAGTGAAGTGGAGGGGGAGGTGGAAAACTTAGATTGACATATGCTCCTTATCTCAGCTGTAACTTGATGAGCATTATGAATCATCTATCTTTGACCGTTCTCGTTACAGTCTGTGTGAGCTATGTTAGGTGTTTTAACAACTCCCGCTATATTGTTTCATTTAGTTTGTTACTGAGGGAGCTTCCCCTCTATACACAGAGATTGGAGGCAGTTTTAGCATTCAAAAAATGTCCTTCAAAATATAAGAGGTGTTTCATTTGAAGTACTGCTTCAGCAGTCTCCAGTGGTGGAATTATGCCATTTCTATTCGTAGTCTGTAGGGACTCATTTTGTTACACTGAGAGCTGGAAAGGAAGGCCTCTTCAAAGCAGGCCTCTTCAATAGAAAGTAAAGCAGAACAGAAAATCATACTGTTCACCTTTCGTTCTTCACAGATTAACACAAAGTCAAATATTGGCAGCAAAAGCTTGCCTCATTTTAAGATCACCCACTGGGGAAAAACTTCATACTTTTTGTAAGGCTAAACATCTGCCATTTTGAGAGACATTTTTCAATTAATTGGGGAAAGAAGTGATTGTCTCTCCTGAAAGGAGCTTGCAGAGCTGTATCTCAAGGTACTTTCTTTTCTGCTCCCAGCATCCCAGTTACCTATGGATGAACAGAATGAGGGCTTATCTTGGTGAATATATTGCTCCTCAAAGAAGTTTTCTTTCTTCAGTGTATGAAGACCTATAAATGGTTGTATTTATACAGTGCTCCCACTATGGAAGAACAACTCAAGCTGAGGAATTAAATATTAGACATCCATGGAAAATTTCCTCCTTTTCAAAGTGCAGAAAAATTAACACTACTTGTATGGATTTAGAGCAGGAAGAAAAGGAAAAAATATTTCATAATTCTCCTTTTTATGGACATTCTAGCACTTTCCTCTGAAGTGTTTGACGTTGGCTATTGTGACCTGAGCCAAGCTACCAGAATAGATGTAAACATAGGAATTGCCATACCAGATTAGACCAATGATATAACATATAGGCAGACTACTGAAGGTGTAGAATCAGATTTGAATGGAGAAAAGTCCTGGCAAGGATAAAAATCAACTGGTAAACAAAAGAACTTTATGCTGAATCAAGGCTATAAAGCCTATATAGATGTGGCTTCACTAGCTAATGATTGAGTTTCTATTGAGTTCTGTTTTGGGGTCTGTTCCCTAAATGATTCAGTAGCCTGGGAAATTGACTGCATTGTGAGATGAGAGTGTGAAGTTTCTCTAGTTTGCCTATTAGTCTCACTGGGCAGCCATGTCATGCTGGTATGAGACTTTGGGAATACTGACCCACATACCCATGAGGATATTATTTGATTCTTCTTTGTTTTGTTCAACACTAAAACTTCCATAGCTAGATGTCTTAGATTCTATACCACATAAGCTTATTTATTTTTAAATAGTACCTGAAGGCATAGAGGCTTACTCAACTAAATAAAGTTCACTCTCTTCATATGAAGAATTCTGTAAGGCAGTAATTTGGCCCTCAGCTTTCACCTTTCTCAAGCACTGCAAGCTGGAACTGCATGTGTGTGAGGATTCATCCTTTAAGGAAGGTGTGTCCCAGTCAGTAGTATTAAAAAAAACTTAGTACTCTTCCTTGAGAAATGAAGATCAGTCTTCTAGCCTAGTTTTGTTTTACTTGTTTACTTCCCACGCTCCTTTTGTTTGTTTTTCACTGTTTGCTATTTGTCTGAGGTGATGGACTGAATAAGGTAACAAGACAAAGAATGGAACACTTGTTACCCATTGACATTTTCCTCCCATCAAGCTGGACCTGTCCATACTTCCAAGGATAAGAATCTGTTTCCTATTTAGGGGAGTGTGTTTAGTTTAATTGTTGTTTCATATTAGGGTTTTGTACTGCAGCCCATCACTGTAGTATACGAATGGTTTCCCTACAAAATAGATTGGCAGTAGTAGGGTTCTCAGTGGGGCTTCACAGACTCTCGCTTTTCTCCCTTTTTTAACATTTGTGTCATCACTTGTTATTTTGTTTGACAGTCCTGGTTGAGGAGTTAAGTAGGCAGAGCTTGAGCTAAGAGCACTTGAACTTCTGGTCTCAATAAAGTGATGGATTGTGGGGAGAGAATTTAAATAAATAAAATTGCTTATACTTTTGTCTACAGATGGTAAACTTAAGGTATTGAAGGGCTTTCACTCACTTCCACCAAATGACAGCCAGGTTTATGTCCTGTTGCATTCATTTCTTCTCGGATAAATACTGAAATGAAAGAGTCTGGGGAGTGAACCCTTAAATGTATAGGTTCTTTTTTCATTCGAATGATCCAAATTCCCTTTCTCCTGCATGACTGCTACATTTGTTTTATATGAAGGCTAAATACTACCTGCTCTTTTCTCCTCCTCGCCACTTCCCATGAAGTTCCCCTTAGCTTTGCTTCCAGCTCTGTTCACTAGGAGTGAGACTAGTTTTCTTTGAATTTTTTTCACATGATTATACTACAGCTGAACCTCTAGACAAGCATGTACAGATTTCTGCTTTCATGTAGCTGTATTAATCAGCAATATATTTGCTTGATTATATCCTTACCAAAAGGTCTGCAACTATTTTCTAGTCCTTTCACTGGACAAAAAATAGTGGCAAAAACCTATTTAACACTTTCTGCCACTAGACCTGCTTGGATGCTGGACTACATCTCCCTAATATCTTTTCCATTAGTCTGTATTATTTTGAACAAAGATAATATGTTATAATCCCTTTATTTTCAAAAACATAATTTCATAGTCTCTAAAAGCTGGAATTGACTGCATCACTAATTAACGCCTGTCTTCTGAATACTAACTTCTCATTTTAAGTATTAATATAAGTACTGTATGTTGTAAAAGGTTTTTAATTGGTGCGACAAAGGTCATGTCTTAAGTTTCAAGCTGTCTTTGTTTTTTATGAATGTTTCCTATAGGGCCTAGTTCTGACAATGTTGAAGAAGATATGATTGCCGCTTCTCGGGGAGCTTCTGCCACAGTTTTGGAAGAGTCAAGGAAGGAAACCACACCAGTTCAGCTCCCTGTGTCTGGGCCAGAGCTGGCAGCCATGATGAAAATTGGAACCAGGGTGATGAGAGGGGTGGACTGGAAATGGGGTGATCAGGTACAAAATTGTGTTCCACTTTTGTTTTGTAATATGCCTGATCAATCTACTGACAGTATTAATGGACTCGTAATGTGAATTATATCATTTTCAGGTTTTTAGGTAACAAAAAGACAAATATTTAGCACGACACTAGGTCTCATTTCTATTTGTATTTCTTTTCTTCATTTCTATTCTTTCACTGAAACATTTCTCTATTAAATCACCATTTAAAAGGAAGCAGGATCAGTTGTGCTTGGGTGCAGCATCATGGAAGCTCCCTGGTGTGAGGAACTTGTACAATGTGTGAAAAATGTTGCAATGTGATTTTTTTTTTTAAAGTAGCTATATTCCTTATCACACATTGCCATCTGAATTAAAAATCATTCTAATCTGAAAATGTTTAAAATGAAACTTCTATCATAAGAAAGTGAAAAAACATCTTAAGAGTTTTTGAGAAAATACTATGGATTATTTTGTTTTACTCCGCATGCGCGCACAAATTTGGTGGAAAATTAGTGAGAAATTGTATAACTGAGTCATCCCATTATTGGCATAGATTTGAGTTGTTGGTTGACTGAGCTTCTCTGTTCTCTCAGGATGGGCCCCCTCCAGGTTTGGGTCGTGTGATTGGAGAACTGGGAGAGGATGGCTGGATTAGGGTTCAGTGGGACACTGGCAGTACAAATTCTTACAGGATGGGGAAGGAGGGAAAATATGACCTCAAACTGGCTGAGCCACCACCTGCAGCTCAAACCACAACAGAAGACTCTGATACAGAGGATGATTCTGGTAAGAAAAAGTACTTTGTTAAAATGGAGGCAGACTTCTTTCTGAATCTTCAGTGTTAGGACTTTGTAAGATCAGCAAAACTCATTTTACAACAGGAAAAAAATTATCCAAAAAGCTTTTTCTTTACTTACCTGGCATAAATTTATATGTGGCTGATGTTCCTCTTCAACACAGAAAAGTTATTTTGAAGGGATAAGAAGGTCATGCGTCTGCTGATCATGCATTTGGGAAGGAGGGGTATATTTTCCAACTGCTATGATTTCTGTTCTTTATCAAGGCAGGCATATCTGGATATGATAGTGCTAATTTTAATGTCAGAATTATAATAAATATTCCTAGGACGTGGGTTTGTGTCTCATCCTGTCTTTCTCTCTTTTTGAAGTGTTGGTTTTCATGGGAAAAATGGCGTGGTGGGAAGAGCTTGGAAACATCCACAAGCACTACATGATGACTTGCAATTTATACCATGCTGTTCGAACTATAGGATGCTTTCCATGATAAGAGTTACAAAAATCATACTACTTCAAGTAGCGTCCCCATGGGTGCTCCACGTCAGGTGTGCGTGTTTCTCTCAAGCTGTTGAACAGAGATTTTATGCTAGCAGTGCTTATTTGGCCTGTTCATGTGCCCTGTGCCTCCATGTACTGGACACCAAGGCCATATAGTTCCTTCTCTACCACGTTGGCATGAGGCAGAGCTCTAGCGTGCCTGCCTTGAGTATGCCTTGACTATTTTGTATTCTTGTTGTTGTTGTTGAAGATTACTTAGTATAGTTTATTGTTATAGTTAGTAACTTTTAGTAGTGAGAGAATAGTTTTTTTTTTTTTTCCCCCCCCCCCCCCTCCTCTTTCTCCTTGGGGACCCTTGTCTTCCTGGCAGGGCGTACCTGGCTTGCAAGGCTACAAAAGCTGCCTTTCCTGCCGAGAGGCTATATCTGTGATCGACAGCCACTCGGGGGATCGATCTAAGTTATGCAGCTTCAGCTACGTGAATAACGTTGTTATACCAATAAAATAAAAACCAGCAGGATCTTATTAAAGGGGAAAAGGCAAAATGCCACATTTATTGTGAATACAGAAAGAATCAGAGTAAGCAGTTAGTTATAGCTATAACATTCCATTCAATTTTATATTTATTCACACATTCATTCATACACAGACAGGTTCTGCAAGGTTGTTAACATAGATACCAGCAAAAAGAAAAGGAGTACTTGTGGCACCTTAGAGACTTACAAATTTATTTAAGCTGCTTATGCTCATGTCTCCCAGAAGTGCAATTTCTGCCTAGCCCTCAAGTCTAGGACAAGGAAAAACAGGGAGATTAAGTTCAGACTGTTAAGGACGGAGCGCTCACTTCAACAAATATCCGAGTCAGGTCAGGAGGGCACCCCCACCCCGACCCCTGGAATGTCTGTCTCTGGACAGATGCATTCCCCTTTTGACCGTGGCGTAGGCTTCCAGTAAGAACGGGAGATTGTTGAAAGCTTCTGAGAAGGCTCCCAAAAAGAGGAGTAAGGACTCATTAGAAGGAGCCTGCTCTGAAAAAGCTTGGGTCTCCTGTCAGATCTGTGGTCTCTGAAGCTTCAACCTCTTGGCTAGGTACTGTGGGGGTCAAAGGACTCCCCTTCTGGTACTGGCAGAACTGTAAAGCCCCAGAACTCAAGACAGAGACATGGCACTGACAGGGCTTCCTTACCTTCTAGCAGGGACTAAGCGGGGAAGCATAAGCACCTGGGTCTGGTACTGTTGGGCTTAGTCCCACAGTTGTCACCTACCCTTGTTTATTGATCAAGCAATGGCAGCAGGCTCCATCAATGCCCACATCGGTATGCCCGCCAGCAGTGGTACAATCAGCTTCAGCCACCACATCGGTACCGATTCCTTACTTAGTACGGCAAGAATTTAGCAATGCAAGTAACAGATGAGCTGCAATCCCTGCTCCTCATAGGTAATGAGCATCTTCCTTTCCCCAGTACTGCAGGACTCTTTGCCTTTTTCTCTGGGGGCCTCAGCATTTTTATTGAGGAGGATGAAGGGGACTTCTATTTTGGTCAAGGGTTCCCCCTACGTATCCCATTGTTTGACAGTCACAGGGAAGTTTGTGACCATCGTCGAAGATGGTGGAAACAATTCTGCATGCCACGCCCACTCCTGTATGGAGTCCCCTCAGTGGGCTATATTGGGATCCCTGGCCTGCTTACTGATAGCAGCTCTCCAGACCACTAGTACTGTCTCAGAGGGAGACTAGGCTTATTCAGTTCTATACTCTTCAACCACACCCCTCTTTCCCCACACAGGAGGAGACATTTGAGGAACAGGAATCCAGGGTGGCTAAAGAGGCCACCCCCAAACACCCATTTAATCCTTGTCTTCAGCCAAAGCAGTTATGCCTCCACCACCTTACATGGCTGATGATTTCCAGAAATTTAAAGACCTAATAAGTTGGGTAACTGACTCTCTTCAGATTCCACTCGAAGAGGTCAGGGATTCACATCACAAACTGCGGGATATTCTTCAGTCAGCATTGCCCTCCAGGATGGTATTACCCATCAACAGGGTGCTCCTGGATTCAGCTAAAACTGTCTGACAAACACCTGCTGCTATTCCACCAATGTGTAAAATGGAAGATAAAAAGTATTGTGTTCCCCCGGAGGACTCTGATATCTTGTTCTCCATCCCCCGACCATGGCAGTGGATGCAGTAAAAAAGCAGGATAGGCAATACTTCTCAAGTTCTGCTCCATGTGACAAGGATCGTAAGAGACTGGATCTACTTGGCCAGAAGTTCAATTAATGAGCAACTCTGCAGTTCAGAATTCAGAACCATCAGGCAGTAATGGTCAAATACAGTTTCATGAACTATAATAGACTGATGGCCTTTATTGAACACCTGCCACAGGACCATAAGGAACAATTCTAGTTCAACATTTCAGAGGGCCAATTATTGGCCAGGACCACTCTTCAAGTATCCACGACAGTATTTATGTGCAGGGCATCATGGCTCTAGCTCCTGGTGTTTCAGTGAGAAATATAGAACACTGCTGAGGACTTCCCCTTCAATGGTTGTAGGCTTTTCTTGGAGACCACAGATGGAGGACGCTGATGGACTCTAGAGCCACTTTACATTTCCTGGGCATTTATACACCTACAGATAACTGTTTAGTAGGTCACAAACTGCCCAGAGATCACCTCCTGCTCAGTTCTCTGGATTCCATAGATCCACTGTGCTTCCACAGGAAAAGACACAAATTTCAGAGAAAGTGGGCCACCCACCCTTTTTTCCACAACCACCCAACCATCTTCTATGCAACAGTTTTGACAGGGTCGGTTGGGGGTTCAAATACTCCCCCATGTCTAGTTTTATAGTTGTGTTCATTTGACCACCACCCTCCCTTTGGAGACGCCTTTCTTATTTCCAACATGCGTAGAGGCTATACTATATATAGACAAGTGAGTCATAGAGGTCATAACATCCATTTTCCACCCTTCCTTTCCCCATCCCTCTTCAGGGACCCCCGCTCATGAGCTTGTGTTGAGAAAGGAGGTGATCTTTTTCCTCTAGTGAGGAGCAATAGTCTCCTCCTCTTCACATGGACAAAGGGTTTTACTCAAAGTATTTCCTTGTACCAAAGAGGGATGGAGGGTGGAGACTGATATTAGATCTAAGACTTCTAAACAAGTTTATAAAGCCTTACAATTTCAGGATGAGTGAGTTCTTTCACTGGAGAAGGGGGATTGATTTTCAGTCGACCTACAAAATGCATATTTTCATATCACAATATACCCTTTGCACAGGATAGATCTGTGATTCTCTATAGGCCAGGATCAGTTTCAATACCAAGTGCTCCCCCTTGATCTTTCCTTGGCCCCAAGGGTGTTCTCCAAGGTCCTGGCAATAGGGGTGGTGATCCTAGTTGACTGGCTACTCAAGGGCCATTTTTATGAAGCAGTATTATCTTCCACCCAGATGTCCCTTGCTCCTTAGGAGTTGAGTCTTGAGCTAAATGTAAGGACATCCACATTTAACCCCCATAATTAAGATACAGTTTATAGGGGCTTCCCTGGCTGTTGACGAGTTCAAAGCCTGCCTTCCCTTAGATAGGTTCATAACCATGTCAGGTTTGGTATGGACAATTCAATGGAATCCTTGCACCACTATAAGGAACTGTCTTCAGCTCTGGGGACACATGACAACTTGCACTTTTGTGACTGATTTTGCAAGGCTATGTTTCACTGTTTTCAAGGTTGGCTCAGAATGTCCTATTCAGTAGGACACACCTTGGACAAACAGGTGACAGTTCCTATTTAAGTGAGGAATTCCCTGGATTGGTGGAGAGATCAACTCAATATCTGTGAGAGTCTTCCTTTCTGTTGCCCTGCTCCATCACTAATTTTAACAGATGCATCATTGTGGGGATGGGGAGCTCCTCTCAGTGCTTTCGCAGCTCTGGGGAAATGGGCAACTCCGAAACAAATCTCCACATCAATCTGTTGGAGTGCAGGGTTGTCAGGAATGCCTGCTTCCTGTGAGAGGAGATAAATAGAAAATGGATGTGGGTTGCACAGTTCATCCTTCTCTTCCTCAAGGGGTGACAGCACATTTTACCAGGTCACAAGCAACATACATGGCATTGCTTTAGAAAGTACTAGTGTCTGATATATGTAGGGCTACTATATGAGTTTTTCCATACGGGCATTTTCAAAGCACTACGCTTTAAGCCATGCTGTCAGATCTGATCTGGCAGTTGGTACTGCAGTACTGTCTTCAGTTCTGGACTCAGTTCCAATGCTCCCTCCTTCCCCTGTGGAAACTGCTCAGAAGTCACCTGAAATGGAGCATCCATAGAGACAGTACTTGAAGAAGAGGTTACTCACTTTGTGTAGTAACTTCAGTTCTTTGAGATATGTATACCCTTGGGGGTGCTCTACTGCTTTCCCAATCTTCCCTTCTCTTCAGACTGTTCTTCACTCGAATGTTTCCACAGAGAAGGGACTGAGGGAGGTTTGCCTGCACGTTTCTGTATAGCCTCAGTGTCCAGTGTGAGGAGGCATAAGGCATGTGTGCGGGCCAGACTGGTACTACTAGTGGAAAATCTCTAATCAAGTGTTTGAGAGTTGCATGTGCACCTGAAGTAAAGCACTCATAGGGACATACATCTCAAAGAATTGCAGTTCTTTTGCCTTTTTCAGAACATTTTGTTTACCGTGTTAGCTTGTTACTAAAGTAATCCTATATCTTTTTGTCTCTTGCTTCAGAGGGAGAACAAGCTGAAAGGAATCTTCACCCCACTTCCACGATGCTGATGAGTACCGTGAACCTGTTACAGACACTCTCTCTCTCTGCTGGAGTCCATGCTGAAGTTATGCAGAATGAAGCAACCAGAACTTTGTGTGGATTGCTTCGCATGTTGGTGGAGAGTGGAACGATAGATAAATCAAGTATGTTTTACGTGGCATAGTCTGAACAAATAAACCCATCAGCTTTCAGGTGGTATATCTTACCTGTTTTTGCAGTAATTCCTTTATTTAATTCCTAGTCTTTTAAGGTCCAAGTTCAGTAACATTTAGACCTTCTCAAAGCATCAATTTTACGTATTTGTGGAAACATCACAAATTGTTTTGTGGATAGAACATGCATTTCTCTATTAGTGCTGGTGTGCCGCACACTGTACGAAGCCCAGACAGTCCAACCAGTAAATGGCTTTCGTTATAAGGAATCTTAAGTCAAAAAGGACTTTTCAGGTTAGGAAGGACAGCATGACTTTATCAGGTGAATCATAAATTTGATGATATTCGTCATCTTTATAATACTAGTAACTTTTCCAAAATGGACAGAATTGTAAGGTAGTGTAGTCAGTGTGTGGGTGAGAATTTGCTTGCGAGAGACATTCTCTTTCCTGGAGTATGCCAGAAATTAATTCTTAATGGACTTTCAACTAAATTGGAAGTCAGCTAATTAACTTTATATTTAGGGGTAATTTTGTAGCAGAGCTTTAAGATCTGTCTAACAAAGTGAATCACTTCGAAAAATTGTGGTACAATGGCAGAAAAGTCAGCTGTTCATGTATTTTTATTTCCAGCTTCATTGCCAAATAAGTTGGTTTATAAAGAGCAGCATAGAAGCTGGTGCACGTTAGGATTCATTCGAAGTATAGCACTCATGCCTCAGATGTGCAGCACGCTTAGCACATCTCAGTGGATAACTTTGCTAATGAAAATTGTGGAGGGACATGAATCTTTCACTGCTGCATCACTTCAGAGACAGGTAATGTGTTTCCAGATGATTTTCATATGCAACGAATTTGGCATTTTTTGTCTTGTTACAGTACAGTTTAAAAAGTAATCAGTTTTGAAGGTGCCTTTTATTTTCTTGAGTTGGAGGAAAGGTAATATCAGAATGTTCTTGCTTTAAAAATCCTCCTGCAAGTTAACACTGCACAGCAAGGTTATGAAAAATGTTGTTCTATGCAAGAGAGAGAGTTGGTTGGCAACTGTGGGCCTAATAGTAAAGGTTGCTAGGGAGGTGAACTGGCTATGCACACAGTCTCTATAACCACAACAGACAATTAAAGAAAAATGAACAAACTGACTATTTTAAATAAAATAACCAAATTGCTTAGCTTGCCTGTCCTTTTTTTATTGGCATGCTATATCTTTGCATTCAAGTTAGTGATAAAGAGCGAGTGATCTAAAACTGCCTGCAGGAAGGTGTTACCAGTCAGAACTGTACACTGATGTGTCATATTTATCGCTTGTGTAGCTTTTCCATTGTAAATAAATTTCTTCTGTACACAAGATTTGAACGTATAATTCTCCATTAATGGTGCTTTTCTGTTGCTTGCATCTTCTCAAAGGTAGCCCTGCCAATTAACTTAGGGCAGGAATATACAAATGTGATTCTGATCTCTTCCTTAATCTGATACATTTAGGCTTGTGACTTTCTTTCAGTATGTACCAGAGGCTTGTTCACTCATGCAGAATCTAAGCTGTTCTCACCCTTATGAGATTCTCTGTATTCAGCCAGCTAAACATAGTGGTATTTCAACTCTTACCCTAATTTTGAAGCCAGTTTTGGGACAGCAGAGAGCATTTCTTCCTTCTCTCCCAGGGGTTAGGACAAAAATGGGAGTGTTTTCTCAGTATGATTGAACAAATGGAGTTGCAAAAAGCTGAAAGGAGCTCCATTTGTGAGGGGATCCTCTTGGGAGCTGCAGAAAGAGATCTTTCATGCATTGGCTCCATGACTGCAGACAACATTCTTCCAGGGAAAGGTGATCAGTGTGGATAGCTTGTGGTGGACCAGTGTTTTTATATGCATGATTCAAAACTTATCTAGAGACACCTCTGTGAGGGTGGATCGGTCTTCTCTTAGTGTCCAGGGCCCAGAAGACAAGGCTGTCCTTGTTGACTGGAGAATAGTCAAGATTAATAAGTAACCATCATACCTCCCCATCTGACCTGGGATCATGGAGGGGGCTGGGAGAATGGTGACAAAACTCTGGAGTCCTGGACTCTGAAGACATACCTGTGCTGTCCTAGATGTATATTGAAAGAAAGATGCAACCTACTTGTATTGGACTTGGGGAGTTCATTCCCAGAAAGAAAACCAATTTCCAACTTAAAATGCAGATGCATATTTATTTGCTAAATTGAGAGACAGTGATACTAAGCATTGGCTATATGCGAAAAGCTCCTCAAGCATTGTTCTGGCTGCTGTTTGCACTCTGATAACATTACATCTTACATTGTTAGGCTCCTGTGGCTTCACTGGGATAGAGTTAGGGTGTAAACTAATTCACCCAAAAGTGTGTATTAGTATGTCTGCTGTTGGTTTTTATATTTGGAATCTAAACCACATCTCTTTCCCCATTACTTTAATTCCTGTTCTGATACTACTTTGTTCTCAAGTCTTATGAGGGTGATCTTACTTTTTGCCAATCTATGTATTGCTCTATTGAGGAGCCCTGTGTGCTTTGATGCTGGGCAGTGTTAAATTAGGATTGCCAGTTTTGATTGGACATATTCCTGGAAGTTTCATCCCATGGCAGTCTTTAATTAAAGATTAATCTTCAATTCCTGGAGTCTCCGGGACAATCCTGGAGGGTGGGGAACCCTATGTTAAATACAACTACTACTAGTATTAAATTAGCAGTTCCTCTTAATATTGATAAATGGGCAAACAAGCGAGAAAATAACTAGGTAGCTATGGACCGTTAAGTTTCAGCAACCAAAATTGTAGGGAAGAGCACAAAAGATGGCTAATAGTTAGGTCTTTCATTTCCATATAGATATTTCTAATTCAAATGCCCTTGTTTTAGACCCCTGATCCTATAGAACTTATTTGCTGAAATGACTTGAAATGAAATAACACTAATTCTAATATCTACTTTTAGATCCTTGCTGTGCATTTATTAAAATCAGTACTTCCATCCTGGGACAAAACTGAAAGATCAAGAGACATGAAATTTCTTGTGGAAAAACTATTTGGTTTCTTAGGCAGCCTACTTAGTACTTGCTCTTCAGATATCCCGCTACTCAGAGGTAGAGCAATTTTTTCCTTAATGGTTTAATTTGTTTTTCCTATCTTAAATCAGCTGCTGAGATTCTGCTATTTCTTTTCAGAATCTACTCTGAGGAGGAGGAAGGCCAGGCCTCAAGCATCTCTAACGGCAACTCACAGCAGTACTTTGGCAGAAGAGATAGTGGCACTGCTGAGGACACTTCATTCACTAAGCCAGTGGAATGGACTCATAAACAAGTACATCAACTCTCAACTAACCTCCATCACCCACATCTTTGCAGGAAAACAGTCAGAAGGGGTAGTTTCCACGTTTTAAAATTAGCTCATTTTTCTATAGAAGTGTTAATTTTTAATGTTTTAAATATTAAAACTATTTTAACAATGTTAAAGCTTAATTTTAAAACTCTTGTATGTAAAATTATTTTTTGTATTACAACTTTCAACTGGATTGATGACTATATAAATTATTTTTTTTATTGAAGTAGATAAAAGTACTAGTTTTCTCCCTACAGTTAATTTTACTATTCTTTATCAGGCTGTTTTAGAAGACTACTTCACTGATTCTGAGAATCCAGAGGTGGGAGGCTTAATGGCTGTACTAGCAGTGATTGGCGGAATAGACAGTCGCTTGAGATTGGGTGGACAAGTCGTTCATGAGGAATTTGGAGAAGGCACAGTGACACGCATCACACCAAAAGGAAAAATCACTGTTCAATTCTATGACATGCGAACATGTAGAGTATGCCCCTTAAGTCAACTAAAACCAGTAAGTAAAACCGGACTTTAATATTACAGAAAGTGTGAAAATTATCTTTTTTGTGAAAAAAGAAACGTAACTTGGCTCTGTTTTACAAAGGAGAAATAGGCTAGTCTGACCAAGAGTAGGATGTGTGGTATAAAAATTATTGTCCAGGGAATATACATCTGCTAGTCCCACAATTGTGCATTTTAGTCATGCTCATATGCAAATCAAGGCAGTCTTCATGCATGTCTTTGCAGGGCTTTATCTTCATTAGAAAAAAATATATTAACTCAGTTTAGCTGTCTTCACTAGTTAAAAAGGTGTGCAAACTCAGGGTTAAATCCTAGTGAAGACAAGGCAGCTTGTAGCTTTCATGTTAATAAGTGAGTTGAGATAAAGACTAGGATACACCATAGTCTTATCTGCTAATTAGTGTGAAAACTAGAAACTGCCTTGTCTTCGCTAGGATTTTGCCTTGCGTTAACACACCTTTTTTTTTTTTTTTTTTTTTTTTTTTTTTTTTTTTTTTTTTTTGCCTTCTGAAGTCACAGCATAAGAGGCTCCTGTGCATTTAAAGTCCCAGTCTGTTGCAGGGGTTGCAGTTGACGCTCATGCTATCCTGCTTTTCCTTTCTGCCGGTGATGCTCAGATCCCTCTACTACAGTCCTAGCAGCTCCTTTATTTTCTTAGTGTTTTTAGAGACCGAAGTCCTCTTCAATTGTTCCAGTTCAAGAGCAATAAAATAAACACTAGTTATCCTCTTAAAATATAAACAATCAATATGTTTTTATGAATTTCTAAAGATTTGAAAAATGCTTAACCTTTTGGTTCTTTTAGCTTCCAGTGGTGGCTTTTAATGTGAACAACTTGCCATTCACTGAACCCATGTTGTCTGTCTGGGCTCAGCTGGTAAACTTGGCCGGAAGTAAAATAGAAAAACACAGAATGAAGTCTCCCAACCAGGGTCTTTCAGGTACAGTTTCCTGTTTATCATATGTTGGCCCTTCTCTGGAAAATACTGCTAACATTAAATAGATATTAGGAAGGTACAGAAGTTCTGTGGAAAGTTCTTTTCTACTTGGTCAGAATTGAGTAGGAAATAATATATGAAGGCACATGTTCCGCTTTGGGGTAAGTGGTGGTAAGAGTCGTAGGAGAAGCACATGCAAGTACGCAAGGAAGCGCATTGATGCACTGTACAGGGAATCCAGTTTGTATCTTGGCTTGAAGAATGGCTGCCATCTATGATGTAAATGTAGTTTGAGGCTGGAGTCTTTGTTGCATATTGAGTTGTCTGAAAATAGTTGATGTATCTGATATCTATCTAATTTGCTCTTACCTGTTGCATTTTAAGAGGTGTGCGTGACTTAGTGCATGTCAAGCTGTGGTGTAAATCTACATGATAGCATGCCATTCACCAGCTGTTTGTGTGTGTCCTGCTACTGTGCGCTAAAAGTTTCCTACAGCACATTAGCCATACATCAGTGCATGGTTGCGACATCTACACAAAGTGTTGGTGCCCAGTATGCTAGTGCACTGTAGAATAGCACCCCACATTGCCACCACTAACTGTTTGTGTAGACAAACCTTAAATCAACAAAGTGCATGACAGCTGAGAGGCACTATCTTAGTATTGACATCTGGAGTAGATCCAGTGTGGGTTTCTTATGATGATGCACTTTATATTTTAGTCCTTTCATCTTGTTTGAGCTTACCATTCATAACGGTTGGTACTAAAAATGTATTTTTGTGATGGGATCATCAGATTGTAAAAATAAATGTTTGCCTTTGTTACTTTGAGTGCTGTTGCTTTCTGGTTAATGGCCATTTAATGTTTTTGATAGGTCAAGTGGATTTGGATCTGCTGAGATGCCAACAGTTAAAACTGTACATACTGAAAGCAGGTCGAGCTCTGCTTTCTCACCAGGATAAATTAAGGCAGATCTTATCTCAACCAGCTGTACAAGAGGCTGGATCGATTCCCACAGGTACAGCTTTTTATTATAACAAGATGAATTAGTTGTCCTGTCAGCCACATGCTTTTCAGTATTTAACATTTTGTTGATTATTAGTCTTCAAAATAAAATGTCCTTCAAAAGTACAGAATCCAAACCTAGTCAGTCAAAATGAAGTGCACTCTTTTGGAGGAGTGGTGATCTCTGGGGTCATAGACTATTCTTTTAATGACTCCCTCTTGTTAGGCAGAGAGAGGGCTCCATCCAGAGCCTATCAAACATGCTGTCAGCATCAGTTAGAGGGGGAGAACTCAAGAACTGTACCAAGTGTTCCCCAAGAGCGTAGTATGCTTCCTTTTGTAATAATGTCAGGTCTGGTAAGATAAGAATTCAAGCTTAATAGTGTGTGCCCGCTATGCCAAGTGGCTTCTGCCAGACTAGCTCTAGATATGGTAGTAAAACTAGTTTGACTAGAAATTTAGCTCTTTTGAGGCTTGTGTTCCGAAAATGTGCTGTACTGCACATGCTCCCTTCTAAATTTGAGATGGAATGTGGTGGACATCATTCCTTTGTATGTTTGATCCACAAGACACTTTAACTCAGCATAATTTACCTTATATTAATTGGTTTCAGAGTAGCAGCCGTGTTAGTCTGTATTCGCAAAAAGAAAAGGAGTACTTGTGGCACCTTAGAGACTAACAAATTTATTAGAGCATAAGCTTTCGTGAGCTACAGCTCACTTCATCGGATGCATTCGATGAAGTGAGCTGTAGCTCACGAAAGCTTATGCTCTAATAAATTTGTTAGTCTCTAAGGTGCCACAAGTACTCTTTTTCTTTTTGCTTATATTAATTGTAATTTTATTGACTAAAATTCATTTATTTCAGAGGATGGAGCAGTTGCATCCCCTGACATAGGAGATATGTCTCCTGAAGGACCTCAACCTCCCATGATCCTCTTACAGCAGCTTCTGACAGCTGCTACCCAGCCATCACCTGTGAAAGCAATATTTGATAAACAAGAGCTTGAGGTACAGTCAGTGTTCTTTCATCATTTGACACTTTCTACTGAGCACTCAAATTCCCATTGATGACTATTACTTTATACTCTTCTCATTTTTCAAAGATTATGTAAATGAAGCTGAACATTTACTGATGTACAGTACATATAGATTGCTAGTTCTACCTAGACTTGTGTGTGTTTACTTGTCTTCATTTAGGCTGCTGCTTTGGCAGTGTGCCAATATCTAGCTGTGGAGTCCACACATCCTTCCACTCCACTGTTTGAAGACTGTAGCTCCAGTGAGGCCACAACACCTGTTACAGTGCAGCATATCCGACCCGCAAAAGTGAAGAAACGCAAGCAATCTCCCGTTCCACCCCTCCCTATTGTAGTTCAGCTTATGGAAATGGGATTTCCTAGGAAAAATATTGAATTTGCACTGAAGTCGCTTTCAGGAACCTCCGGAAGTGCTTCTGGATTACCAGGTATTTTACATAGTTACCATTAATAATGTTATGGGGAAGAAGGGAAAGTAACAGACTAAAATGCTACTAGTACAGAGAATTTAAACCTCTGTATGACATACCAAAGGAAGCCCATATTAATTTGGTTGGCTTATTATTTTCTCTGCTAGGAGTGGAAGCCTTGGTTGGTTGGCTCTTGGATCACCCTGATGTCCAGATTACTGATCTCTCAGATGCTGATACTGTATCTGATGAATATTCAGATGAGGAGATGGTAGAAGATGTGGAAGAAGCTGAGGCTGCTTGTCCTGTTGTAAGTATTTAGTCATTCCAAAATAGATTAAAAATAAAAAATTAATGGATTAAAAAAACATGATACATAGATTTCAAGATGTAATTATATCCTTCACCTACAAATTACAAAGGGTGTCATGCTACCCCCATCAAATCTGTTCATCAACAGTTTTAAGTTTTGAAAGACCTGCGTCTATAGCATTTCACTTGGCTTTTTTCTTCAATACTGAATTGGAGACCATAATTACTGGTTAGATGTTTCTCATAGGAGACTATACCTTTGAATTTTTACAATAGACAACACACTTTGCTAGTGTGTCGGATAGTTCAGGCTTCAGGAATGATTTCAAAAATTCTGTTTAGCCTTTTTTGGAAACTACATCAACCTTGACTGAGTTTGAAGTTTAGACATTTTTAAAGTGTCTCTCCTTCTCCTACCCCAGTGATTTGAAAAATAAAAGTATGATACTTTGGCTACTCAAAGCATGACTTGAATGACACTGAAAGCCACAAGTGAAATCGCTTAATTTTTTTGTTTATAAAAACTATGGCTTTCAAAGGCAAAGACAATAAAGCAGCCTATCAAACTAACAATGTCACCCGTAGCAGTTCTGAATATGAATTGCACTATTTTTCTACACGCTTTCAGGAAACCTAAATCTGTGTATCAGAGGTTATATCAGTAAATAGCAGTCAAGAGGAATATCTGCAGTATTCTTGGTGTCCTCAGATTCCTATGTCTAAGATGTACTGGCATGTGATTGATTTCATAATCACAATAGGAAAGGATGCATACTATTCGGGAAGAAGAAAAGCCCTGAATTTAGTGGTAAATTATCCAAATTGATAACCTGAGCAAGTTTATAGTTCTGTATCATCAAGATTTAGTAGGTGATTTAAATTTAAAAGCTTTGTTTGCTCCTCCTCCTCCTCCTCTTCCCCCCCCCCCCTTTTTTTTTCTTTTTGAGTAGTTTTTGTAATAGTAACTCTTTGGCTTGCTTCAGGAGTCCTGGAAACTTGCTATTACTCAGCTTGTCCAGTTATTCTGGGTACTAAGCCATAGTCTCAAGTGCAGCAGACTGTAAATGCTAGCCCTTTAGTGAGTTGATTCACAGAGTTCCTTGTTCTTTATCTTCACTGTCCCTGCTAATGTGCTTATTTCTCTCCACTGAAAGCAACTACGCACTTTTAAAATGTCCCTGTTTGTTGTGTGTGTTCTTTTACAGTCTAGTGGTGCTGTTGTTACAGAGAGCCAAACTTATAAGAAACGAGCTGATTTCTTAAGTAATGATGATTATGCTGTGTATGTGAGAGAGAACATTCAGGTAAGCATGGTGGTGAAAGCTGTGTGGAATGTAACTTTTCTCTAAGAGCTCCTTTAACTGCAAGCTTTATGGGATTTTATGATCCTGTTTTATCTAGGTGGGGATGATGGTTAGATGTTGCAGGACCTATGAGGAAGTTTGTGAAGGAGATGTAGGTAAAGTTATTAAATTGGATCGAGATGGACTACATGACCTTAATGTGCAATGTGATTGGCAACAAAAGGGTGGCACTTATTGGGTCAGATATATCCACGTTGAGCTTATAGGTGAGTTGAATATTCGTTAACTGCTGTTTAGTACAGCGGTGCCCAAACTTTCCCTCTTGGGCCTCCCCTTACCAGCAATGGAATCTGTCCGTGTCCTCACTCCATTACTTCACAGTTGGCTCAGCAAAGTAGCTTGGGCTGAGGGAGGAGCAGAACTGGATATGGGGAAGGACCTGGGGCTAGAGGTGGCGCTGGCCTGGGGGTGGAGAGGGAATGGAGGCAGAGCAGGGGGGGCATGGAGCTGGGCTGGGGCCGGAACTGGATAGGAGGCGGCGTGCAGCAGGGGCCGGAGCTGGGTTTTGGCTGGAGGTGGAGCTGTGGCTGGGAGTGGAGCTGGGCTGGGGGTGGAATGGAACTGCAGCTGGGGTCTGACTGGTCAGGCAGCAGAGCAGGACTGGGTGGCACTCCTTCCCCACCCCTGGTTGGGGCTGGCCCGGGCCCTGCAGTATGTCAACTCCTCCCTCCCCCCAACATTTGGAGGGTGCGTCCCACTGGTCTAGTAACTATCTGTACAGTATGCCAAAGGAGAATGCAAGCTTAAAAAATAACATGCTTATTTTTTAAACTTTTCTAGGATTCCCACCGCAGAGTTCTCCTTCTCACATTAAGATTGGTGACAAAGTGCATGTGAAAACCTCAGTTACTACACCCAAATACAAATGGGGATCTGTTACTCACAGGAGCGTGGGGGTTGTAAAAGGTAACGTAGACTTCCAAAAATGGAAAAAAAAAACAAAAAAAAAAACACCACACATTTTAAACTATATGGATATTATTCTTGCTTTATAAAGTGAAAGGAAGAGAAACTTTTGGCACAGCAGCAGCTGTGGAAGACTATAATGATTAAAGAGACTATAAAGACTTTTTGTTGTTGTTGCCCAGTGTGAGCTGGGAACACAAATGCTCTTCTGTCCCCTTTTTGTTAATACTTTGATCTGCATTCTCAAAGGTACTTTTACACATTAGAACTGGTGTGTGGGGGTGTATCACACTCAGTCGTAGTAGAGCTTCCCCTGCTGTGGACACT
Organism: Dermochelys coriacea; assembly: GCF_009764565.3. NCBI lineage: Eukaryota > Metazoa > Chordata > Testudines > Dermochelyidae > Dermochelys > Dermochelys coriacea. The sequence goes on along the minus strand of NC_050068.2, from coordinate 122,819,109 downwards.
CACTAGGCTGTTGTGTTTGGAGCCCACTTGGGTAGGACCTGTGCAATTTTGAAACATGAACAGAGTCAAGGCACTGCCCTTGGTTGGGGTCTCAAAGCAGGCTCTCTCAGGGTGCAATCCTTCGTCTAGCACCTCTTCTGAGAAACGAGATCCTCTGGTCCAACTACCTAGCTCTTGGAACTCGTGCTGACTCCTCAGAGCTTTAGAACACACAGCCAGAACTCATGTCATGTGGGTGCTCAGTATTTAACTCTTCATGGGCATGTGACAGTGAAAGCGAATAGACACACATACAGGTAGGATTTTGCACAGGATTCTAAACACCATTACTCTTAACTTGGCCTCATGAGCGATACCCAGATCTAGACGAAATAATAAACACAATTATACACATTTTCCTATCTGTTTCTTCATCTACGTCAGAGTTCTTTGAGTGATGGTCCCTGTGGGTATTCCACGCTTGGGATACCCGTGTGCCTGAGTCCAGAATTTTTTTGCAACCAGTGTCTGTTGGCTCACGCATGCAGCATAGCTCTCCTTGTGCTCTAAACTGAGGACATAAAAGGTGGTGCAGGCCAATACATCTCCAGTTCCTTCTTACTGCTTTATGGTTTGAGTCAGAATCTTGGGTGTCTTTGGCTCCCTTTTTTTATACTGCATCATTGCTGTAAGCTATCGTATATAGTTAGTTTTTTTTGTAGTATAGTCTAGCACAGTATAGTTAGCTGGTGCTTCCTCCATTTTCTTCCCCACCTGGGGACTTTTTCCCCTGAGCAGTCTTGAATTATATCCAGAGTCTTGGGATTCAAAAACTCTTATTTCCTGCCCTCCTCCTTTTGGGTGAGTGATGAATATCAATGTTGCCTCTATTGCCTGGGTGAGATTCATATTTCTGCCAGTTGCATCATCTGCTACTTTTTTCCCCGCCAGAATTCATGAGGGTGGGGAATGACTGGCATCTGATGGGCAATTCCTATGAGAAAGTCCAGTGGGCAACCAGTGTTCTGCTCAGCCTTCTGCAGGTGTCTGGATCAATCATGAAAAATTCACATTGACAACCACGAGACATTGGACTCGAGCACAGCAAGAGGTTTCAGGCCCTGAGTGCTCTCATACATCAGGTCACTTTCAGACCCAGAACATCAATCAGAATTTACCTTTCCCTCCTCGACCACTTGGCCTCATGCACACACGACACCTTTTGCCAGGCTTAATCTTTGTTGCCTACCAGACCGGTTTCTCTCCATGTATTCCACCAAAGAAGGACAACATAAATGGCAAAGTTGCAGTTCCGCAACTCAGAGTATTAGACTCTCGTCTGGTGCAAAAAGGGTTCGGTGGAAGAAGAAGAAGAAAGGGTAGGGATCCATTTCTTCACACAGACTCCTGAGGCGAACATCATTCGCTACACCTCCCTCTTGGGTTGGCTCACATGAGTGATCATATGGCACAAGGTGTTTGGACCCTGTGGGATTCCATAATGCACATCAATTTACTAGAACTCTGGGTGGTCCATCTAACCTCCAACACCTCCCTCCCACTCATCTGATCCAGACATGTCCAAATAATGTCAGACAACATAAAAATGGTATTTTATATAAACAAGCTGGGAGGAGCAAGATATTTCCGTCCGTGTACAGAGACGGTCACCTTGTGAAATTCATGCATCTACCATCATAACCTTAGCAGCAGCATATTTATCAGAGGCGCAAAACTCCTTAGCAGACATTCTTCTGCAAATCATGAATGGGAGTCATAATTTGATGCTCATGTCATGGAAGGGTCTCCGGGGTATATATTCCCCCTCATTCCATTGATGCCACAAGTTCTATTGAAGATCTGCCAGGACAGAGCTTCAGTCATCATGATTGCATCCAACTGGTCAAGATCTTTCTGGTTTACAGTTCTGCTGAAAGTTTCAGTTCAACCACCCATGAACACCCTGTATTGCCAGACCATCTAACACAGCATAGGGGCAGTTTCAGGCATCCCAACTGAGGCCACTGCAACTCATAGCCTGGTATTTGGATGGGCTTCGGAAATAGTTCTCATGTTTCAAAACAGTGCAGTCCATTATTAACCAAAGCAGAAAAGACTCTACGAGAAGCTGTTACTCAGCAAAATGAAAGTGTTTCTTCTCTTGGGCTCAGCAATGCAACTTGTTGCTCTGCTAACTTAGAGTACGTACTTGCCTCTTAAGTCTTAAGATTTCATGATCAGTTCTCTGTATGTGCATTTAGCAGCTATCTGCACTTTCCATTCTCCAGTGGATACAATGTTTACTCATCCTGACACAACTAGGTTTCTGAGGGGCATTCTCAGATGCTTTCCACCTTTTGAAGTTCACATCTGACTGGGACCTCAGTTTTGGTCTGTCGTTTCTCACTAAACTTCCCTCTAATCACATGCTCTGACGTATCTGTTTGTGAAGGTGGCCTTTCTAATAGCTCTAATGTCAGCCAGTAGAGTCAGCTAGCTGGAAGCACTCATGGCTGACTCACCATATACTACCTTCTATGAAGAAAAGTTCTCATTATGACTCCACTCTAAATTGATTCCTAAAATAGTTTTTCATATCAGTCAGGTAATCCACTTACCCGTATTTTTTCCAAACTCACATGCCTCAGCTGAAGAGAGAGAGCTGCATTCTCTGGACGTCCGGAGGATTTTGCCTTTTATCTACAAAGAATGCTAGGAAAACACCTAAACTATTTGTGTCCATAGTAGAGCGATCAAGGGGTTAAGCTGTACTGATGCAGAGACTTCAGAATGGGTCTCGGGTTGTATTACTCTATTACCAACTAGCTTGTATTCTCGCTCCGGAGGGGTTGAGGTACTCCTGGGGGAATTCCGCACCAAAAAATTAAAAATTTTGCACATTTTATTTGTCAAAATAACACTATAATCACGCCAGTTTCAATTATTTTGGTAACTTGTTTCAAAATATCTGTCAGCAACGATGTCTGTAAACATACAGAGACAAAAAAATTCTTCCATGAATAGAGAGTTAAGGAAACCCTTATGACAACCCATTTCCGTACCCCCTCCCCCCCAGAGCCCAGCAGGGGGGCCAGACATCTAAACCCTCTGCCCCCAGAGCCCAGCTGCAGGGCACCCTCTAGGCCAGACAATTGCACCCGTTCTCTACCCCCTAACCCTCAGAGCCCAGCTGCGGGATGCCCCCTAGCCCAGATGCCCACTGCGGCCCTCCCCAGCCCAGATGCTCACACTCCTTCCCCCCGAGACCCTCGCTGCGTTCCCCCACCCCCCTCAGAGCCCAGGGATCCAGAGGGAGAGAGTGCCTGATACTAGGTCCCAGGCTAGTACGGAGATTTCTGCATGCCAGGGTGTGCTGAGAACTGCACCTGCTGGGAACTCTCCAGCTCCTCCCAGCAGTGTCTTCTACTTGTGAGCTGGGTTCTGCTGGGTACAGCAGCCCCTAGTGGCAGCCAGCAACTCTTCAGTCCATTTCTGTGGGGGGAAAAGGAAATTCTGTGCAAAAAATCATTAATTTCTTTGCAAATTCTGCATGCGCAATGGCACAGAATTCCCCCAGGAGTAGATTGAGGGCTCGTTCCACTAGAGGGCAAGTTACTCACCTGTAACTAGAGTTTCTTCAAGACGTGTGGTCCCGATCTGTATTCCACTACTGACCCTCTGCTGCAGATTGTTTGAACTGTGGTAAATACGCAAAACTGGAGAGGCATTGGCACACACTGCCCTTTATGCCTTTGGTTGGGAGCATGAGGAGAACTATGACGCGCATGCAGGACAACGGATGCTAATTGCAGAAAATTCTAGACACAGGCATATGGTACGCATGTGTACCCACAAATGGAATACAAATAGGGGCCACGCATCTCAAAGAACCTCCAGTTTCAGGTAAAGTAACTTCCATTTCTTTGGGCTTGGGCAGAGCCCTCTGGGGTGTGCGGGGTCCTTCTCCTGCAGCTCATCGCTTTTCTTCAGAATCCATGGAGTCTCTCTTCCTCCACGCATCAACTAGCTTTCTCTGACCTTGGCTGGTCCTCACAGGTAAACAGGATATCACTGTTATAGAAGCATGCCCCTGTCTCATTCCCAAAGTTTCCTTTGTCTGAGTCCTTTTGAGTTTGTCCCCCTATCAACGACTTTTTTTTTCTGCTGCTTGTGATTTTCCACTCTCCTCCCTGCATCTGGAGTTGGAGGAACTACCTTCTCCCAACTTCAGCCAACCCATTGTTCCTAAGATGTTTTCACCTGAATAGGCAACCATTTAAAGTTTAATGACCAACTACTGTCCCTGGTCTAGCAGAGGTGTCCTTCAGCCCCCGTCAGCAATTGGCAGGTTCCATATCCACGTAGACATATTCCATGATGCAACAACTTCATAACTAACATCAGCCAGAATTTATAAGTTGTATATAGATAGATTCCTCATATTGTCACAGCTGATTCTTGAGTTATTTAGAAACCTCTGTACAGCTTCCTTCATATTGAACCAGAAATATTTTTTCTCTTTAAGCAGGACTTCTCATTATGGGAAAAGTTGAAAATAGGAGCTAGATCTTCTCTAACTTCTGCCTATAGAAGTGGATGACAACATGATAGAGAGTCAACAGATAGGAGGGTTGGATTATATGAAGGGATAAGATATAACTAATATCATAATAGTGGCTAGACAGAATTTGTTGGTGTTCTTTAATATAATTTCAATGGATATCACTGTGTTAAAGAAATTTTTTGATTTTATCTATTTAAATTTTTCACAGTTGTGGCAAAGTTTTTTATAAATTTAAGCATCTTTATCAAGTTTTCAGATGCGGGAAATTTTGAGGTCAGACAAATATTTAATGAGAATAGATTTTTGAGATTCAAAATGTTAGTTTTATAACCATTAAAACACAAATTGTCAACATCACGTCAAAATAGACAAAGTAAATATCCTTAAATCAAACTCTTAAGTTCTCAAGCATTTTTCTTTCTTTGCCTATCAGTATATTTTGCAAAAAGAAAAGGAGTACTTGTGGCACCTTGGAGACTAACAAATTTATTAGAGCATAAGCTTTCGTGAGCTACAGCTCACTTCATCGGATGCATGAAGCTGTAGCTCACAAAAGCTTATGCTCTAATAAATTTTAGTCTCTAAGGTGCCACAAGTACTCCTTTTCTTTTTGCGAATACAGACTAATACGGCTGCTACTCTGAAACCTGTCATTATGCAGTATATTTTGATTATTGATGGAAATAATTTTTTTTGCTGGTTTGTATGTGTACAGTGAAATTGATGTTTACTGATATAAATTTAATCCTTCCAAGCATAGTCGTGTTTTGTCTTTCCTGATATTCTTTGATAGGCTCATAAAATTTCTAAACTGTTCAAGTTAAAGTGTGCATTAGGAAAAATAGATAACACAAATATTGTTTAAAATAATGTCGTGAAGGAACAAAGCTAGACCACAGTGCAAATGTTAAATAAGTAAAAGCTGGCAAAACATTTAAATGATTTTTATTTTTTGATTGCTGTGACTAGACAGATGATTCCATTGGAATAAAGATGCATTAATAAATCCTATTAATTAATAATTAATTAATAAATGCAGAAATAAATCCTAACCTCCTAGAAGGAATCGCTTATAAAAAGCTATTTTGGCAAGTAGATTGTAGCCATTTCTAATTAATTTTTTAGCTATTTTCACAAAATTATCTGTCTCTGCATGTTTTGTCACAGCTTTTAGTGCCAATGGAAAAGATGTCATCGTAGACTTCCCTCAGCAATCTCACTGGACTGGTTTATTGTCAGAAATGGAATTGGTCCCCAGCATTCATCCAGGGGTCACGTAAGTTAGTTTTCATTTCTATCATTTCTTGAAGCACTTGGCATATAACTTTACTATCATAACTGAAATTTCTTAGGTAAGTATAATAGAAAACTGTGTTCAGTTTTTCCACCAGCTAAAGGGACAGTGGAGGGAAGGAAAAAAGAAACTTCTTCATTCATGAATGCTGTTACAATAAATTCTGTGCCATGAGAATCTATGTAACAATATATTGTATTTTATAATTTTTTCAGATTGACCATATTAATTGTCTCTTTGTTAAAATCAGGTGTGATGGCTGTCAGATGTTTCCTATCAATGGGCCTAGGTTCAAATGTAGAAACTGTGATGACTTTGACTTTTGTGAAACCTGTTTCAAAACCAGAAAGCATAACACTCGGCATACTTTTGGCAGAATAAATGAACCAGGTATATTTCAAAATTAGAAATTGTTAACATTAATTTAAAATGCATTAAATACCTCTTGAAATCATGTTTTTAGGCTTAATTTAATTACATTAAGAAGTTTAACATTGTAACTAGCTTACTAGGAAATGAGTTGTTTGATACAAATTAGGACCATATGTTGCAGTTTTATATTGAATGAATCAGAATGCCCCTTTAAGCTTTTCTGTGGGTAATTCTGGATGATTAATTTTAATAGGATCTTGAGTAAAAACATTTTAAATGGCTCATATTTGTGTGTTAAATGATATTTAAAGTAGTGTCAAGTGACAGTTAGTTACTCCCTGTTATGTCAGAATTGGGTTTGCAACTAGTGGGAATAAAATGAAATAATGACTTTATTTTACTGCCCTTCACTGCCAATCCAAACACATCTATAGCTCCTTCATGCCATCATATGAAGATAGTGCGCCTAGGTTTTTTGCAGTTCCTCTTCAAAAGGAGCATGCCAGCTCAGCCCTTAATTGCTCTAGAACAAGATTTTGACCTTGAAAATGGGTGGAGGTTATTCCTCTGCATGGTCTGGAGACTATTCAGTGGTCTGAGAAGCAAGAACACCCCTTCCAGTGACCAGTCTGCTGGTAATCCACTAAAATATTTTGCTTCTGAAGTAGGAATAGGCACACAGAGCACTTCTGAGCTCCTCTGTTCCTGATTAATATTACTACTGGGATCTACAATGAGTTCTTTCTTTTTAGATTTTTCTTCTCTCCCCTTCCCCCAGATTCAGTCTGATCTCATATCATTTGACTTTGCCTTTCTCCTTCCTCCCACCCGTTTCTGAAGTGTTGCAGATTCTCAGGTCAGCCAGACCTTAATGTTTAATGACATGATTTTTTCGTCCTTCACATTTCCAGGCCTAGTGTCGATGTGGAGGTAGCTAAAGCAGATTCTCTGTTGATAATCACTAATGTCCAATGGACATGAAAGGACGGGTAGCTCATTAAAAGACAAGGCCCCCAGAGGGATCTGACTTCCCTGAACTAGTTCCCTTATGGGGAACCAGTTGAGAGAAGGTGACCTCAGTTCTTCAAAGTACCTCTTCGAAGAAGCAATTGGTTACTATGGTGATGGGAGCTAGTACAGAACCATAATATAGAGGGAATCAGCATCTATGTATCCTTTGTGTGGATGGAGAAGGTACACTATATTTTTCAGAAGTAGTAAGTGGAAGCTGCCCCAAAACCACTACCATCTCAGAGGCTTGAGTGCAGTCTTTAGGTGCTACCTCAGTGCCTATATCATCAATGTCCTCAGGAGCCACCATGCAAAAGACAGAGGATATATAGACCCAGGAACCCAGCCTCTGCAACATCCACCGCCGCTTCGTACTTTAACCTTGGAGGTGAAGAGTTTTTTTTGATGGGATTGTCAAGACCCATGTCCCTTTATTGTTGCCTTTTAATTTCTTTATTCAGATGTTTGGCGGAAGTCTTACCCAATTTTCCAAAAACTGGAAGGCCCTAACCACAGACTAATAAACTAATTAGAGTTTATCCAGGGTTGTAACTCCGGCCAACAAACCCCCTTTTTGGTTCCTCTTCAGAGATCACTGTCAGAAGGAGATTTTACAACAGGAGGTGAACTTCCTGCTCCTCACGGGAGACATAGGAAAGGTTTCAATTCAACACCATGGGATTCTGTTCTCCTTCTTAATCCCCAAGAGGAATGGAGGATGGAAATCAATTCTCCATCTACTTCACTTAAACAAGTTTATCCAATAAGTAAAATTCTGCATATCATCTGTGGTTTCAGTAATTCCCTTGTTAGAGGAGGGCACATGGCTTTTGTCTCATCATGAAAGAGACACTTTTTCCTATAGATGTCCATCCCAGCCCACTGAACGTTCCTCAGTTTCCTCTTTGACCATGACCAATTCAGAGTTCTCCCCTCTAGTCTGGCCACAGCACCAAGGGCGTTTACAAAAGTTTTTTCAGTGGTGGCTGCTTGAATGAGAAGAGAAGGATTTAGTCTTTCCATGCCTTGGCAACTGTCTTCGCACAGGCGACTCCTACTCAGAGTCCACAGAGCAACCCATGTTTTGCTCAGTCTTTTACCTACCCTAAGTGTCTGCCTCAGTTACGAAAAATCCACATTGTCCTTCACAAGGTGCATGAACTTCATAGGGGTGACGTTAGACTTGACTACAGCAAGAGCACATCTGCCTCTTGATAGATTTCAGGTCATGAGCACTCTTGTACATCAGCTCACTATTAGACACAGGACTGAATTAGAAATTCTTTCCCTCCTGGGCCACATGGCTTCATGCACACATGTGACACAGACTTCATCTACAATGCCTACAAGTCTGGCTTCCCACTGTGTACCCACAAGAGAAGAGCACCATAAAGGACAAGGTAATAATTATGCCTTGAACTGGAGAAGGTTCGGTAGGGATTCCTTTCCTCACACCAACAACTGAGGCAACCATCGTTACTGGTGCCTACCACTGGGTTGTGGTGTGCACATGGGCAATCATATGGCACAAGGCATCTGGATTCTGGGAGTCCAGAATGTACATCAGCCTACTAGAACTCAGGGCAGTATGTGGGGCCTGCAGTGCCTTCCTCCCACTCATCCAATCCAAACACGTTCAGATAATGTTGAACAATATGGCAATAGTGATTAATATAAACAAGCAAGGGAGAACAAGATCTCTCTCTGTGTGCATAGAGGCAGTCATCCTCTGGAATTGGTGGATCAAACATCGCATAATCATATCAGCTGCATACTTACCAGGGATGCAAAATCTACCTAAGCAGACATATTTTTACCCAAGTCATGAATGGGTAATTCACTGTTTGGTTGTCAACGATGTCTTCGCTCAATGGGGAATGCCAGCCTGGGATCTTCTTGCCTCACAGGTGAACAGAAAACTTCCTCAGTACTGATCCTCAGCAGTCCTGGGCAAAGACTCTTTGGGAGATACCCTCCTGATGTTATGAAAGGGGCGCTTGGGGCGTGCCTCCCTCCAATTCCTTTGGTTGTATGGAAGATCCTCAGAGACAGAGCTAAAGTCATTGTGAGTGCGCCCAACTGTCCAAGACAGTTCTGATTTATGGATCTATTGAAGCTCAGTGTGACCATCCAAGAACATCCCCATGTTGCCAGACCTTCTAACGGTCACACACACACCAATTCAGGGCAGCTGCAACTGAGAGCCTGGTATTTGGATGGGCATCGGAGATAGAAGGCTTGTGTTCTAGGAGGGTGCAATTCATTCTTAACCAAAGTAGAAGTCTACAAGAATCTGTTACTCATCTAAATGGAAGCATTTCTCTGCTTGGGCTCATCAAAGCAATTGTCTCTGGACTCCGCCGGAATCAGTGCCATCTTAAAGTATCTACTTACCCATAAGTCTTTGGGTTGTGTGTTCAGTTCCCTGAGAGTTCATTTAGCAGCAGACAGTGCTTTTGATACTCCAGTGGATAACTCTACAATCTTCATGCACTGTACAACAACCAGAATTTTGAAGGGGATTCTCAGATCCTTTCTCCCATTGGTGAAGTTCGCACCTCAGTGGACTATAGTAGGGTTCGCTTTGTGAAAGTCGAAAATACAAAATACATACAACATATATACAACATCAGAGAAGATCGAAAAAAAGTGATTACCACAAAAATGGGCATGAAGACTCATGGATATGTGTAGTGCTTGAAACTATTTTAAATTCATTTTTAAAAGAACTACACTTCAGGTTGTGTCCTGTTAATGGGAGTAACATGACCAAACCCTCATGCTTCACTTCCAAATATGTTTTGGGCTAAATAGTCTATCTGATAACTATGCATTTATTTTGAAGTCTGATTTGAATGTTTGCTCTTGTCATAGTATTTTTTTATTACATGTAATTTTCTTTAACAATACATGGTTTATAGTATAACTTTTTGAACTAAATAGGTCAGTCTCCAGTATTTTGTGGGCGTTCTGGAAAACAGCTGAAGAAACATCATAGCAGTCAGCGAGGAATGCTACTGGATGACTGGTCACGAATTGTTAAGAATTTGAATGTGTCGTCATCTGTGAATCAGGCTTCACATTTGATTGATGGCAGTGAACAATGTTGGCAGTCTTCTGGCTCACAAGGAAAGGCAAGCTTAAGCCATACTTCTGAATGCTATGCCAACTCTGGCACACAGTTTAAAAAAAAAAAGGTTGTAGTTCATCTTGTAATGTTTTTTATGCACCACCTGTCATCTCAATGCTACAAATACAGTTCATTTAAAGTTTATATTTAATGTGTGTTCCACTCTAAATATACTGATGTTTGTTTGCTAAGATTTATTCTTCTCAATTGTTTGTAATTCTTGGGAATTATAGAAAAAGAAATGTCAATATAGTGGATAAATAACAGTAAGTTAGCTATTTTTTATTTTGTGGTCAAGGGGATTTTCATTGAATGTGTGACCACTTATTTTCTAGCACTGGATTCGTTTAGAGATTTTCCCTGATGTACTTGTCCACAGACTGAAGATGATAGTTGATCCTGCAGACAGCAGCTACATGCCCTCTCTTGTTGTGGTTTCAGGTACATGAATTTTAACTGTATTCAGAAGTAGGGGGTTTTTTAAACACACTTTTTTTTAAATGATCAAATATTGATTATTTAATTTGGTAAAGTGTTCAGATAGGAGTGGTATTTCAGTATGTTGGTACATAGCCTTTAAAATCAGTTTATTTCAATGTTCTACAGGTGGGAATTCTTTAAATAACCTTATAGAGCTAAAGACAATCAACATTAACCCTGCAGACACCACAGTGCCTCTTCTTAGTGATTGTATAGAGGTAAGTGAATTAGGAGAAGCTCTCAGATGGTCAAACTGGAAATGTATCTTGCTATAAGAAGTGCCCATGTGTACCTTTGGTTATTGCATTATTATATTTGATTTTTTTCCCCAATATGTTGGTGCTTACAATTAACCACATAGTTGACTTTTGCATAATCATTGTCCATGTGTACAATTACTAGTCTTACGAGTAAACACCAGTGAAATTATAGGTTTTCAGTTTAAAAGCAAATGTCTCAAAACCAAGCAGACAATACCAGGTTTTTTTTCAAAGGTGTGGTTGGAAGTACTCATCTGCTGGGTGGCAGAAGCGGAGTGGCTATTCCTGAGCCTAGGGAGACAAATCTGGATTGTGGCCAGGTACTGCAAGAAGAAGAGCAGAAACTTAGTGGTAGATTGGAGGTGAGATCATTCCCAGAAATGAAATAATCTAGTAGCAAACTTCCAGCATGCTGAGAACATCCATATCAATTCAATTATAACCTAAATAGGGCAGAAAACTAGGACCTTTTGATTTATCTTACAGAATCAACTTCTAAAACGGATGGAACTAAGCAATGCAAAAATCTTAAAATCCTCCATGTTCCATGAACTTATAGACCCAAAAGATTGCAATTACGTCTTTCTTCTTTAGTATCACAGGTATATTGAAATTGCTATAAAGCAGTGCAGAAGCTCTGGAATAGATTGCAAAATACATGGTCTCAGCATACTGGGGCGTATCCGGGCAGAGGATGAAGATTTGGCTGCAGTCCCTTTCCTTGCTTCCGATAATGAGGAAGAGGATGATGATAAAGCCAACACTGGGAGGTAAGGAACTGGAGGAAAAATAAACTTCTTATCTTAACCTTAAACTAGAAGAATGAGTTGCACAGCCAGTGCTGACAAACGACTGAATTATTTTATTGTGTACTAGAGAAAGGAAAACACCCAGGCTTTAGTTTCAACAAGTTTTATAATGAAGACATTAGTTTATGTATGCTTTTTGTCTTTCCTGTGTGTATACAGTGAGAACAATTTTTTCATAGTTTTTTATTTTGCCGCCTCATGCTGAAAAATGCTTTGATTTGTTAAAACCAGCTAAAATTCCTACTGATGAGTAGTGGCTTTAACTGTATAATATGTCCAATATATAATGTAGAATCCTGAAGTTCTGTGGGTCTCTTGCACTTTTAAAGGACTTTCACTGTGGAAATTATTAAAACATTTCTTTTTATAACAGCTGTAAAGTAAAAAGTTAACATAGTGGTCTCAGAAAATCACAACTGTGAAGCTACACTGAACTTAATTTCACAAAGAGAATATTTACATTTCAAAATGTAAAATAGGTGGTTAAAATATAAAACACAAGTCAAGGTCTATCAAATGTCAGAGTATATAGGCTGTGGAAATGACATTTTTCTCTTCTTCTCAATGTACTCAGTCTTGTTAGGAAGAAGATGGCAGGGCTGGAATCAGCAGCTACTATAAGAACCAAAGTTTTTGTTTGGGGGCTGAATGACAAAGATCAGTTGGGAGGACTAAAGGGTTCCAAGGTATCGTCTTTGTTGAAAAAGTGTTTGTGTAAATCAAAAATCTCTGATGAAGTACGTAAACCAGACACTGAATTCAAAGTTTTTAAAGTTCATTATCAAACCCCTCCAGGACTAGACATAATGACTTTCCAGGGCTAAAAAAGCATTCTAATGTCTGTCACTGGCAGATTGAGAAATTGGATCTTAAAATTATATTTTCAGTTCCAGTTTGATTTTTAGAGCTGCTTTCTTGGAGCAGGTAGCTTCTTACTTGAAACTCCAGCTTTCAAAGGGTAGAAGATTATGCTTGTAACTCTGAAAGATCATAGTAGTCAATAACTTGCAATTGTGTACCATAGAAATGATTGTTGCAGAGGTGCTTAGTTTGTAGATCAGTACAAATTATTTCTACACCAGGAAACTTTCACAATTTTGCAGTGGTGCTGGTTCATTGATCCAAAGAAAGAAAATGATTTCCTGACCCTTACTAGTATAATCCATTTTAATGAGAAAAGTTATTTGAGTGGAAGTTTCAAGTAAGTGCATCTTCTCAATCTGGCACTCACGTTCTCCCTTTACATACCTGTTTGTTTGTTTTTTTTAGGGGGGGGAGTCTGCAGTATGGTTTAGCATGAGAAATGTGTAACCTATTTAATCATTTTAAGATGTCATTACTTTGAAAATTCAGTTGAGTAAAAATAACACTCCTATTTTAAAATAAGAATAAAAAAATTGGTCTACTTGTTTGCAGTTCCATATAGGATTGTAAAAATCACAAGTATTATATTCTCTGTCCATTCCAAAGCAAAAAGTTAAATAACAAATGCATTTCCCAGAGTTACTCATATTATAGTTGACACTGATGCAAGTGCACAGATACATTAATTTATCAATTTAGAAATATAATTTGGGGGAGAAATGATTTTTTTTCTCAGTTGGATCCTGATTCCAATTGCCATTGAAGTCAATGGGATTTTTCTGTTTGACTTCGGTGGGCTTTGGATCAAGCCCTAGAGAAGAGCAAAATTAGTAGGAAAATAAATATATAAACATTAAAGGTTCAGAAGCCAGAAACCTTTTAAAAGTAAACAGCATCTCTTTTTTTGGTAAGAATAAGATGCCATAACAAAAACCAAATGCAAACCCTCAAGCTTTCATTATGTTTTATCAATTATCGTTCAAAAATTTTTTTTCACTAATTGTAATGGAGAAGTCTTTTTAGTAACACAAGATTTGTTTTAGCTGCATATCAGTAAATAAATATTTATTTTAGTAATAAGGAGATATTCCTAACTTGAATATATGTTAATAATGAACACTTGAAAAAGTGTGAGCATTTGTTTATATAAAGTCAGCCTGACGAAAGACTTAATTGTAATGAAGGTTACTTCGAAGTATAGGTTACTTTGTCACTGTTTTTCTGATTGTATCTAATCCATATTGTTATGGAACTTTACTTTTGGATTAACTGTAATTTAAAGGATACAGAGAAAATAAATTCTGCCAGTGTGCTCATATATGTTGATTTTTGATGTGCTCATTGACATTTTAATGAACTTGCTTGGGTTTAATTTATTGTGAGTCCAACTAGGGTTTGTTTACTCAAGAAAATTATAGTTTAAAAAAAAAAGTGTATATCCTACTGCACCTTTTCCTTGTAGTGGTTACTTATTTATCTCTGTTTTATATAGCACACTCATCCCTTGCTTTAAGCACTTGATCTGCTTCAGTTAATTAACTAATTGTTTATCTGTGAGGTGTCCAGATAATGGGGTAGTGAGTGTCACTGAAAAGCTAAAAAATAAAATTTTATTAACCAGTGGTTAATTAAATTAGATAAATCAGTTTATCATACTAGAACTTCACTACAAAGAACTGGTTGCCTTTTACAAGTAAGACTTTTGAATCTGATTTTATGCAATAATCTCTCTCTCTTTCTCCAAACACTCTAGATCAAGGTTCCTTCATTCTCTGAAACCCTTTCTGCCTTGAATGTAGTACAGGTAGCTGGTGGATCCAAAAGCCTTTTTGCAGGTATGATAACTATGTGGAAGGTTTCTGCATTTCAGACCTTCCCCCCCCCCCATCCTTCCCGGCTCCAAAATAAAAGTAGAATTATTTTCTAAGACGTAGGAATAAATTCTCATTTGTGAATTTTTTATTAATGGAAATTTAAACCCTTTTTCCTTTTAGTTACTGTAGAGGGCAAAGTATATGCCTGTGGAGAAGCCACTAATGGAAGACTTGGTTTAGGCCTATCCAGTGGAACTGTGCCTATTCCCCGACAGATTACAGCTCTCAGTAATTATGTAGTGAAGAAGGTGGCTGTTCACTCAGGTACCAACTCTTCAGATTTCTCCATGGGAACATAAGCATTATGTACTTAAGATTAGAAGTGAAAGTAGATTCTTGTGTATGGCTCTAGTGCAGAGGATATAGAATAGAGGCTTTACAGGAGTACTGGCTGAAATTATATGGCCTGTGTAGAGGAGGTTAGACTAGATCGGGGCAGCCAACCTGAGCCCAGAATTTACCAATGTACATTGCCAAAGAGCCACACTAATATGTCAGCAGCCCCCCTGCAACGCCTCCTGCCTGCCGGTAGCCCCACCAATCAGTGCCTCTGTCTCCCTCCCCACACCTCCCACCCACCATGATCAGCTGTTAGGCGGTGCACAGGAGGCTCTGGTGGGGATAGGGGAAGAGCGAGGGCATGGCAGGCTCGGGGGTGGAGTTTGGGGGCAGGGTCTGGAACAGAGCAGGGGGTTGAGCACTGAGCACTCCCCGGCACATTGGAAAGTTGGCATCTATAGCTCCAGCCCCGGAGTCAGTGCCTATGCAAGGAGCCGCATATTAACTTCTGGAGAGCTGCATGTGACTCCGGAGCCACAGGTTGGCCACCCCTGGACTAGATGATCTGGTGGTCCCTTCTGGCCATAGAAATCAGTGAATTTAGTCTCTTAATTTTTTTTGACCTATAAAGTTTGAGGTATCTTTCTGAAAGTTAAATTCAGAATAATTCCTTTATTTTTCATAGTGTAATTTTTGGGTCAATCCAGTGGAAATATTTTCCTTTTTAAAAAAGTTCGCTAACTCTTTCACTTTGAAAATAGTAACTTAAGTGATTTGTTTCCACTGAGGGAAAATGTTCACCCTGGATGCTTTTTTTGAAAAAGTTATAAAATAAGTTTTTTCACCTTCTCAGTAGACCATGTGAAAATTAGTGCTTTTGAATATATTAAAGTAAAGAGTTATGGGGTGGAAAGCGTAGCACTATATTAAATTGCAGCACTAAAGGGATGTTTCTTGGCTTTTGCTTGACTTTCGCTGCTCTGTTGACTGTGCACATTCTGGTCTTCCATACTGGAGGACAAAGAAATAAAACTTTGCTGTTTGAAACTTGCAGTTTAAACCCTTGCAGGTGGCCGGCATGCTATGGCTTTAACTGTTGATGGGAAGGTATTTTCATGGGGCGAAGGAGATGATGGAAAACTTGGCCACTTCAGCAGAATGTAAGGATATAATTTCTGTTAGTACCTTGAAATAGGAAATATTTCAAACAAATGATATTGAATCATTGTTAGCAAGCAGTAACAGTATTTAAATATATTAGTAATAAAGAATTGTGTTACAAAAAGATTCTTCTGCAATACATATATCAGTTTTGTATGTTGCAAACTAAGCTTTTATTGCAATTTCAGTAGTTTTAAAGGGATACTCAAGTTAAAATTAATATAGCTTTTTAAAAATACATTTCTCTTAATGGGCAAGGTCAGTGCTTAATTGGGTGTCTTTTGTGTATTCATTATTGAAAAGTTACGTGAGAGACAACAGGAATATTGGTTGCCAATATGCATTGGGGGAGGTGCGGGTGGGGATGCTGAAATGCCTGCCACAGCCTGATGATGATACACTCGTGCTCTCTAGAAGTTCTTCATGATTTTCACCTCAGTTTCTAGGTAAGAGGCCCACTAACATTTTTTTGAATGGTTGATAAAACAAAGCTAAAAGTGCCTTTTCCATGGTGAATTGGTGCTGCCCTACTTGACTGAGCTATGTGGCACTATGTGTCAAGCACTTTCTCTATCATATGGCAATAAGTCAAACTCGCATTAGTAGCTCTCATGTCTCAGATTCAGGTAGGCTGTTGTGATGTATTAAAATTTTTAAGCTACTTGAGATTCCTGATGGAAAATGCTTTAGAATTGCAGATTATTATAGTGGACTCTGATACGACACTCTGGTGTATTGTAGACAGACCATAAATAAAATGAGGTTTGGTGCACCATTAGTCTCTAAGTCTAGTATTTCCAAATATCTGTTAGCTAGAAATGTTTTCTGGCAGAAGCTGAATTAGAAGCTGAGTGTTTGATAGATCACTCAAGCTAAGCTACTTCTGCGAAATCAGATATTTTATTGAAACAGTAAAACAAAAGTACCAACCTTGTATTTAATACCAACAACCCACACCATGCCATCTACTTAAGTCATTATTTTATTTTTAATTTAGTAGTCTAAGCCCTGGCCTACACTGTGGGGGGGTCGACCTAAGATATGCAACTTCAGTTATGTGAATAGCATAGCTGAAGTCGGCATATCTTAAGTTGACTTACCTGGCTGTGAGGGCGGCGGTGAGTTAACTGCTGCTGCTCCCTCGTCGACTCCGCTTCTGCCTCTGGCAAGCTGGAGTTCGAGTTGACAGGGAGCGTGTTTGAGGATCGATTTATCCGATCCCTGATAGATCGATCACTACCCGCTGATCTGGCGGGTAGTGAAGACCTGCCTAAAGTATGGTTTTGTTGTTCTGTCTCTTTCATTTGACAATTGGTGTACTTTTTTTGAGCTAGGGAGTAGATTTTTCTCCTGAAAGTTGCATAAATTTCAAACACTTTTTATCAAGGAAAGATTGAGAAAAATAGTTTTATACTCACTTTTTGTGTTATACACACTGGGGAAATCTTCAAGTTATTTAATATTAACATATTCAGTAGAAGATTGATCTTCATACTGTATAGTTCTCAGAGGTGTTAAGATCTTTACACAATATATAGAAAAATACAGCATGTGCCTCAGAGCTTGAGTCTCAGAATAGACATGACTCAACAAGTGTGTGGGTGACAAACAGAAGGGGAGGGTATGAGACAAGGGAAGACAAAATATGGCTTTATTAGCTTAAGCATAGGCACATATCTTGTTTGTTAGATATTTCTTTTATTTATTAAATATAATTATAAGCAGAAAACATTCTTGACTCATTGTGGGCACTGCATCCGTGCTGCTGCCTGCCTGATGTCCCCCTGATAGCCCTGCACCTGCCAGGCATTGCTGGGACAGTGTGGAAGGACTGGATCCTTACTATTAGGGTTGAAATGTATTTCTGCAAAGCCCTACTTAATTTGTTTAAAAATGTTAATAATGGTTCTAACATGTACACCGCATTAGAAAACCTACTTAAATTAAAACGAGACTATGAATTCAGTGAGCAGGTTGAATTTAACAAAAAGACATCCTACTTTCTCAGGCAAATGCTGCAGTGATGTTCACAAGAAACATCTTCAGTACTCTAGCAGACAGCTGACAATGAATGCTTGTTTAGTCTGGTCCCCTTGTGAAGAACAGAGCTGGAATAGGAATGGGCATCTCTTTCCTCATCCTCTGGCTCCCTGCACTGCAGGTTGGAGATACTGCAGTCCTCGTGCTGCTGTATTGGAGGCTCAGTCAGGTGTACATGACTTCTGTGCTATTCTCCTCCACCCTATGCAGAGCAGGACCAAGAGATCAGAGGCCGTGCTTCTGGGCTGACATGTAGAGCCTGGAGGCCTCCACTTTTGGGACTGAAATGGATTTTGCAAAAAATATTTGGCAGATATTGAAAATCTTTTTTCAGACAGAATTTTTTCATAACTTTGTATTCAAAACAGAATTTCAGTATCTCTTTTTGAAGATGCATCCACTGGAGAAATACAATCTATAGAAACGTATAACTGATAACACTGGAGTATTACAGCTGACTGTTTTAAATATTTGACTTTTTACTTTCTCTCCCGTTAATTTTCATAATTAGCTCAGCGTGGGCAATGAAGACAGATCATTCAGTTTCACTTTTTAACATATACATTTTAATCTTTCTCTTTCTGGTTCTTCATTATCAGGATGCTGCAGTGTGCGTGTGTATTACATAACATTTCTTAAAAAAGGAGTTTTCAGTTGAACTCCAAAAATAGTGGAAAATGAAAATATGTATTCAGCTTTTTGAAAGTTTATTTTTTTACCAAACCTACATTTTTGGCCTAAATTG
Organism: Dermochelys coriacea; assembly: GCF_009764565.3. Lineage (NCBI taxonomy): Eukaryota > Metazoa > Chordata > Testudines > Dermochelyidae > Dermochelys > Dermochelys coriacea. The sequence continues at coordinate 122,800,247 of NC_050068.2, read as the reverse complement.
ACTTAAACCAGTATACCTTTAAGATAAATAGAAAAATAAATTAAATCAGTAACTTAAAGTGAAACATTGGAGTCTTGTATATTAGCATTAGGGCAGATTTGCCATTTGGGTGTATAATATTACATGAGGCATTGGAGGATAGGGCATGAAATATATTGCATGACATCACAAAAGTAGGTGATAAATCCTTTTATCCTATCTTTAGGAATTGTGATAAACCAAGATTGATAGAAGCGTTGAAAACCAAGCGCATCCGTGATATTGCTTGTGGCAGTTCTCACAGTGCTGCCATCACCTCTAGTGGTGAATTGTACACATGGGGCCTTGGAGAATATGGCAGGTTGGGTCATGGAGACAATACTACACAACTCAAACCGAAGATGGTAAGTACATGAGGTGTTTCCTGGTTGTGGTAGTGTCTATATATGTATATGCACAAGATGAGGAAAAAAAAAGGGAGAAATAAAGCTAAGAATCCCAAAGCAATGTGTAATGTGAGCTTGGCTGTATGAAGAACAAAATAAGTCACAAGTACTTTGAAATTACTGTGAAACTTTTAAAAATATGCGTAAAGTGTTTGAGGCAGCATGCTTACTTTTCTGTGTGTTGTAGGTTAAAGTACTTCTTGGTCACAGAGTCATTCAAGTTGCTTGTGGAAGCAGAGATGCTCAGACTCTGGCTTTGACAGATGAAGGTAGGAGTATCTTGCTTTAGCAACTTCATAGCATATGGGAATATTGTGCTTATAGTCTGACATACTGTTTGGTTGGTGTTACTAGGTTTGGTGTTTTCCTGGGGAGATGGTGACTTTGGAAAACTGGGCCGAGGAGGAAGTGAAGGATGCAACATTCCTCAGAACATTGAAAGACTAAATGGCCAGAGCGTGTGCCAGATTGAGTGTGGGGCTCAGTTCTCTTTGGCACTTACCAAATCTGGAGTGGTATGGACCTGGTATGTCAAGGTTGCTAAGAAATTTACAACAAATTTCAAGGCATTTGAGTTGGGTTGATTGCTATGGACTGACTTATTACATCTATGTTTTGTGCACGTGCTTAGTTAATTCTAAAACATCCTATTATTACCACCACCTCCTCTCTCCCTCCCCCTGCTCACTTATTTATGCACCCACCTGTTACATTTTGTCTCTTAGAAAGCTCTTTGAGAAGGTACTGTCATTTACTAAATCTTTATAGAGTGCCTACCATAACTGGGACCCTTGCCTGGTTGGGGTATATAGGTTTTAGTGCAATTTAAAAATAAATAGAAATAAAGATTATTGTGATAAAAGAAAATCTTTATATAGTTGAGGCCCTACTTAACTTGCGATATTGTGGAAATTGTGGATTCCGCAGTATTTTACTTCCACCACAGCTCCCCTTCTCAGCCATGGGTGGCCAACAGTGGGAAATCATGGAAAATAATAAGGTCCATTATTCTTTTGCGTAATTTTCCATGGCTTGCCGTAATTCAGCTGCAATTTTTTGACAATCATCCCACAATTCAAGTAGGACCTTACAGATAGTCTATGAAATAATATAGCTCAGTTCCTCTTGGTTCTTATGTTAAAGCAAGTGCTCTGCTGCATCTTATATATGTTCTCTAATTACAGAATGATTGGTTGTGATTCCATTTTTAGGGATTAGTTTTTCCACTTGAATCAGGGATTCAGCCACTTTATGTATAGAGAATACAGTATATTTTCCTCAATATTAGAATACTCTTTGAGTATAGAATGAGAATTTCCCATCTGAGAACTTACAAGTGAATTGGTGAGTTAGTTAAAATAAAATTTTATTAAAGATAATTCATGAAACTTAAAACTCAAAAGATATTTTTTGTTAGCAATGATCTCTGTAACAGAACAACACAGGGTCTTCAAACATCCCATTTGGTTAAATTGAATTCTTATGTACAGGCTGTATTTGAAGAAACTTAACTTTAGGATTGTCTTTTTTTTTTTTTCCCCTTATTCTTCATAAACTAATATTTGTTCAACACAGACTGATGAATAATATTTTTCTTTAGTGAATTCCACAACAATCTGCTGTCTTTCCAAATGGTTATCTCCTGTTGTTCTTAATGAGTGAAGCTAACAGTGCCTTTAGTAAAGATGTCCTCCTTCAGAATGACTACTGTCCCCTATTGCTCTCAATGTGTGGGAAGCCAAGCTGCCCATGGGCCACCATTTCTCCTTCCGTTAGCCCTGCCCTGTGTTGACACTGCAAAGAGTTGGGGGGCAGGGGAAAGAAAATCAAATGCCTTCAAAAATAAGTTTAATCTAAACTGGGACAACAAACACTATAAAATATTTAATAATTATAACGTGTGGTTATTGCATGACATTACTGCTAGGCAAAGTTAAGCTTGTTTGTGTGCCTCAGTTGTACATTTCCATACCTAGCATGCTTGGATTTCTTTTAAGTTTAACCTTAACTCTGAATTCCCTAGGTTTGTAGTACTTGTTTTGGGGGGTAATTAGAACAGCCAAGTAATTTTTTATCCTTATGATACTGATATGTATTCAGTTCAGTTGTAACATAGTTTTTATCTGGAAATTACTATTGAAGCTAAGGACTTTTGGAGATGCTTGATTTCCGACAGAGACTGATCACTGTTACAAAATACAATGGGGAAAATGAGAATTGTTATCTCTAACCAACACTCTTCAGTTTTTTCTGCTTGGTTGATACTGTTAGTATTATCTTGAGGTATAGCCATAAAATAGACGGAAGGACAAAAGAGTAGTGCAGTGTTAATGGTGTCTCTCAGACAGTTGAGGAAAATTTCATATGTTGGTAATAAAAGTAACCTGTGTTTCAGGCTTGTCTGAAGTCTCAGTTATGCAAACAGTTAAGCTCATGCAATTTTACTCATGTGACTAGTTGTCACAGTGCAGGTCCTGTGTTTATATAAATTGTAAGCTGGATAGTGATTTTAATGAGTTAAAAAAACCCAGTCATTTTTGAGTACAAGTAAATTTATAATAGTAAGATATTTCAAAACAGATAGAATTAATTTTATGCAACCACAGTACTTCCCCAAAAATAATCATAAATGGTACATTTTTAGTATTGAAGCCAGTGTATGAAAGATTGTAGATTTTTTGCTATCCTCTAGGGATGATTCTTTTCAAGTCAGGTTTCATGCTCATTGTCAAGAAATTTGCATTGCTGTTACATGCGCTTTCCCTTTTGGATATATAAAGGATTTCAATTTGCAAAGGTGTAATGGCAAAGAATTGCCATGTTTGGAATGATATAACTGCCTGGGGGAGGGCGGCGGGATATCTCAGTGGTTTTGAGCATTGGCCTGCTAAACCCAGGGTTGTGAGTTTAATCCTTGAGGGGGCCATTTAGGGATCTGGGGCAATTGGGGATTGGTCCTGCTTTGAGCAGGGGGTTGGACTATATGACCTCCTGAGGTCCCTTCCAACCCTGATATTCTATGATTTACTTCCTTGTCTGTTCCAGGGGCAAGGGGGATTACTTCAGGCTAGGTCATGGCACTGATGTTCATGTGCGAAAGCCACAGGTTGTAGAAGGGCTGAGAGGGAAGAAGATTGTACATGTGGCTGTAGGTGCCCTTCACTGCCTGGCTGTCACTGACACAGGACAGGTAAGTTACTCTGGTCCAGAAAAAGCTAGATACTGAGGCAATGTAATGTAGTAACAGCAGTAATACTTGTAGCCTTTTATTGTTATACTACAGTGGATTTGGCTCTGGTGGCTACAGTCTCTAACTCAACAGAGTTATCTCTGTTTACTCTAGATCTAGAGTTCATAGGAATACATGAAACCACAGACAAATAACACAAAAAAATCACAAAAACAAGTTCCACTATACAGTTTTATTAAAGTTTTAACAGTTTTATTAAAGTTTTAACAGTTTTATTAAAGTTGCCAACAAAGTTATAAATGTCACAGCATACAAAAATCCTAAATATATCCATGCACCAGTTATAACTATAGACATACTCACGTCATCCCACATGGTGTTAGAGTCTGGTGGCTCTCCCATGGATTGATCATCGATACGGGGATGGTCCCTGCTGGAGGTTTTCCATAGGAAGCACAATTTTCCCTGCTGTGAGCACCTTTTTTTAATAATATGATTCTATCTATACCTACATTCTGCGCATGTACATGGAAGTGTCAGCCCTCTTTCTTATTGGTGTGTGTCCCCTAGAAACATGAGGAAACCTGAATTCTATAGGCTGTGTAGGTTCTCATTAGCACTGATGTACCACCTGTATCCTGTGGCTAAGACACATGTTGGAGACAAGATTTACTTTTACAACAGTTTATAATTTAAAATTTAATCTTCCGCCAAGACCAGGGGTGGGCAAATTTTTTGGCCTGCGGGCCACATCTGGGTATGGAAATTGTATGGTGCGCCATGAATACTCACGAAATTGGGGTTGTGTGCGGGAGTGGGTGAGGGCTCCAGCTGGGGGTGTGGGCTCTGGGGTGGGACCAGAAATGAGAAGTTCAGGGTGTGGGAGGGGGCTCCGGGCTGGGGTAGGAGGTTGAGATGCACGGGGGGCCGGGCGTGAGGGCTCCAGCCAGGGGTGCAGGCTCTGGGGTGGGTCTGGGATTGAGGGGTTTGGGGTTGGGAGGGAGGGGGATCAGGGCAGGAGGTTGGGGCGCAGGAGGTGGTCGGGGTGCAGGCTCCAGGCTGCACTTACCTTAAGCAGAAGCAGTGATATGTCCGCCTTCTGGCTCCTATGCAGAGGCGCGGCCAGGTGGCTCTGTGCGCTGCCCTGTCTGCAGGCCCCACCCCTGCAGCTTCCATTGGCTGTGGTTCCCAGACAATGGGAGCTGCAGGGGCAGAATGCAGAGCTCTCTGTCCCTATGTACAGGAGTCAGAAGGCAGACATGCTGCTGCTTCTTGGAGCCGCGCAACCCCACTCTCCGGATGGAGTGCTGGAGCGGGGCAAGCCCCAGACCTCACTCCCCAGCGGGAGCTCAAGGGCCAGATTAAAACATCTGACGGGCTTGACACTCTCCACAGGCTGTAGTTTGCCCACCCCGGGCTAGATTTTTGCAATATTACCAGTTGGTACCTCTTTTCCCATAAATTTAGGGCATCGGGTTATTCCTCAGTCATTGACTTGTGTCAGCATTTCTTGTCTCCAAGGCCTAAAATGGCTAAGCTAAAATCTTGCAGGCCTCAGCCTACAGGTTCTTCCGTTTCAGCTCGTCTTACTTATATCTAATATATGATTCCTCTAAATACTGATCAATCTTATACTTCTATAATCCTATAAACTAACTCTAGTTAACATACAATGAATATCTACATGATATAACAAGTTGATTAATCATAACATCACACAATAAATGGATAATAAGCTAAAATCATTGGCTACATAATTAATGGAATAAATATTCTTTATTATATATTATTTTACTTTTCAAAGCACTGCACAGATATTAATGTGATTGTCACTTAAATTTTTCTTGCCTTCATATATTTATTAAATCTTAACTGTCATCTTAATATAGCTTTTGCATTTTTGTTCCTTATTATTTATCGTAACATGGGATGTTTCAGAGAAAACCCGCTGCTCTTCACTTCCTAAGATGCAGAAGCATCCATGATGATGTGACAGGACATATTTCTGCTCTGTATTAGGTGATAGCATAAATATCATAGTTATGCTGAGCCCCAATAAAATCCATGTGCAAGTAATCCCATTAACTTCATGTACACCCAGAATTATGAAATGGTACATGAATCTGCTCAGAGAATGAAGCTCATATGTGCTGTAGTAACATATGTAACCTGAAAGTATCAACTGTTAAATGTGAAGGTGGTAGGTACTCTGGAAATATCTTAAATTAGTAGCATAGAATCTTGTCTCTAAATGACTTATAGTAATTTTGAAAATAACTATATGAAAGACTCGGTGAAACAAAGCAATATATAGAACTGTCTGTTGACAGGTTTATGCTTGGGGTGACAATGATCATGGACAACAAGGCAATGGAACTACTACAGTCAACAGAAAACCCACTCTTGTACAGGGTTTAGAAGGCCAGAAAATTACACGTGTTGCTTGTGGATCTTCCCACAGTGTAGCATGGACAACAGTGGATGTAGCTACACCATCTGTTCATGAGCCAGTACTCTTCCAAACTGCTAGAGACCCTTTAGGCGCTTCTTATCTAGGTAATACAAAGCTTGTGTTATATTTGTAGATTGGGCGGGGTTGTAGATGTGTATAGATGGACAGGTCGGTGTGGGGGAAGAGGATGAAAGCCATTTAAACGTACTGATTTGCTGAAAATGTAGGAAGTGAGAAGAGAACAAGACTTGAGAAGCTAAAACATTCTAAGTCCTGAAGCTGAAGAGTCATACAAAAGTTAGCGCTAGTTTGAACTTCTAAATGTCTTAAACTGTTTGTCAAAGTCCAAAATGCATTAGCAAAAATAAGATCCTTCTTGGACTGTAGACTTTGTCTGTCTTTGGTGTGGGGGTGGGGGGGGGAGGTACAGTGCCTATCATGTTGGGGCCTTGCCCTGATTGGGACTTCTGGATGCTAGCATCATAATACATCTCTGTATCATATGCCTCTTACAAATAATTCTTGTTGATGCAAATGTTACCTTACCCATCGATTTCTAAGACAAGTGACCACCATTAAAGAGGGAGGCAGCATTCTATGATGTCACCTTCCCAGTTTATCAGAACCAAGATTTAGTCAGGCTTGATTAACAAAAATGTTCTATGTAAAATATCAGAATATTTTAGCTGTTTTTATGTCTTTTAATCCATTAGTTAGCTTTTATCTGGACAGAACTGCAGCAATAACAGAGCTTCATAGATGTACAATATATATAAATAGTACTTAAGTTATATGCTAATTTTTTGTCCAAGTAAAGCTTGTTTTAGAGACCACTAGGAAACTAGTGGTGTTAAGGTGTCTCCATTCTCATGAGTAAGTTTTAGACTCTGTTTTACATGAAAGTCTTTGCTGACCTAGGTTTAGTATTGGGTTTCATATCAGAATTACAGGAATTGTAGGCTAAGAATCCTTTCCAAAAGTATCATTAAGCAGGTATCAAACAAAACCAGTTACTATGCATTATAGTCTTTTTTTTTTTTTTTTTTTAAAGCGTGTCTGACTTTTTTTTCCCAGGTGTCCCATCAGATGCAGATTCTTCTGCTGCCAGTAACAAAATCAGTGGTGTAAACAGTTCCAAACCTAACCGCCCTTCCCTCGCTAAGATTCTTCTGTCGCTAGATGGGAACCTTGCCAAACAGCAAGCATTATCTCATATATTGACAGCATTACAAATCATGTATGCCAGGTAGGCATGCCAACATTCTTGTATTTTACAGGGCGAAGCATAGATGGTAAGCTACTTCATACAGTTTCTCCCTTTAAACCAGGTAATCATGGGTATAAAATAGGCCTCTCGGATGTATGCTTTAACTTCATTTCAGTTTCCTTTTAGCATTCATTTGAAATCAATTTGTTGAGACAAGACTGTCTTAAGTGGAACAGGAAACTCTAAATCTCTGCAACAAAATACCAGCTTAGCTTCATATAGAAAAGTTTCATGTGAGACTGCATTATTGAAATAAGAACAGGATGATAGCTATCCAAAAGTTCAACTCCCAACAATAATCTTGTTGTATACCTTGCAGCTGAGAATGTGTATCAGAGATTAAAGGGCTCCTTTTAAAATTGCTCATTTCTGTTTGTAAAGACAGGAGAAATATTAGTGGTAAAGAGTCTGAAAAGAAACTTGTGTAAAACTTCGGTTTAAAAATCCCCAAACTCTGTAGGCATCTGTAACTATCTCAGCTAAGTGAGTCCTCCCATATAGAATGGAAGTAAGCTACCCTGTAGACTGCTACCATTGAAAACCATCACTTTTAGTATTAATCCAGCTGAATAACAGGACACTTTTTTCTTCCAAGGAGAGGATTTGATGGTCCTAGTGTGAGTCTGTCATCAACAGTTTGTTCATTTTTGATTTAGGGATGCAGTGGTTGGAGCACTGATGCCTGCAAGTATGATTGCACCAGTGGAATGTCCTCCTTCATCCCCAGTCCCACCACCAGATGCTGCTTCTACAGGGAGCCCTGCCAATGGGGAAGAGTGCGTGCTAGCAGTGGATGTCGAAGAGAGACTGAGCCCAAATCCCTGGCAAGACAGGAGAGGAGAGGTAAAATAAATAAAATCAGAATCAGTTTTGCTATCAGAGCAACAGTTTTGGAGTGCTGAAACATCTATCAACCATAACACTGTTTGTTTAATTTGACAAAAAGAAAAGGAGTACTTGTGGCACCTTAGAGACTAACAAATTTATTAGAGCATAAGCTTTCGTGAGCTACAGCTCACTTCATCGGATGCATTTGGTGGAAAAAACAGAGGAGAGATTTATATACACACACACACACAGAGAACATGAAACAATGGGTTTATCATACACACTGTAAGGAGAGTGATCACTTAAGATAAGCCATCACCAACAGCAGGGGGGGGAAGGAGGAAAACCTTTCATGGTGACAAGCAGGTAGGCTAATTCCAGCAGTTAACAAGAATATCAGAGGAACAGTGGGGGGTGGGGTGGGAAGGAGAAATACCATGGGGAAATAGTTTTACTTTGTGTAATGACTCATCCATTCCCAGTCTCTATTCAAGCCTAAGTTAATTGTATCCAAATTAATTCCAATTCAGCAGTCTCTAGTTGGAGTCTGTTTTTGAAGCTTTTTTGTTGAAGTATAGCCACTCTTAGGTCTGTGATCGAGTGACCAGAGAGATTGAAGTGTTCTCCAACTGGTTTTTGAATGTTATAATTCTTGACGTCTGATTTGTGTCCATTCATTCTTTTACGTAGAGACTGTCCAGTTTGGCCAATGTACATGGCAGAGGGGCATTCCTAGCACATGATGGCATATATCACATTGGTAGATGTGCAGGTGAACGAGCCTCTGATAGTGTGGCTGATGTGATTAGGCCCTATGATGGTGTCCCCTGAATAGATATGTGGACAGAGTTGGCAACGGGCTTTGTTGCAAGGATAGGTTCCTGGGTTAGTGGTTCTGTTGTGTGGTGTGTGGTTGCTGGTGAGTATTTGCTTCAGATTGGGGGGCTGTCTGTAAGCAAGGACTGGTCTGTCTCCCAAGATCTGAGAGAGCGATGGCTCGTCCTTCAGGATAGGTTGTAGATCCTTGATGATGCGTTGGAGAGGTTTTAGTTGGGGGCTGAAGGTGATGGCTAGTGGCGTTCTGTTGTTTTCTTTGTTGGGCCTGTCCTGTAGTAGGTGACTTCTGGGTACTCTTCTGGCTCTGTCAATCTGTTTCTTCACTTCAGCAGGTGGGTATTGTAGTTGTAGGAATGCATGAAAGAGATCTTGTAGGTGTTTGTCTCTGTCTGAGGGGTTGGAGCAAATGCGGTTATATCGTAGCGCTTGGCTGTAGACAATGGATCGAGTGGTATGATCTGGATGAAAGCTAGAGGCACGTAGGTAGGAATAGCGGTCAGTAGGTTTCCGATATAGGGTGGTGTTTATGTGACCATCGCTTATTAGCACCGTAGTGTCCAGGAAGTGGATCTCTTGTGTGGACTGGTCCAGGCTGAGGTTGATGGTGGGATGGAAATTGTTGAAATCATGGTGGAATTCCTCAAGAGCTTCTTTTCCATGGGTCCAGATGATGAAGATGTCGTCCATTGGTGATCTTCCTAAAAACACCATCCTAGCCACTATGGATGTAGAAGCCCTCTACACCAACATTCCACACAAAGATGGACTACAAGCCATCAGGAACAGTATCCCCGATACTGTCACGGCTAACCTGGTGGCAGAAATTTGTGACTTTGTCCTCACCCATAACTATTTCACATTTGGTGACAATGTATACCTTCAAATCAGCGGCACAGCGATGGGTACCCGCATGGCCCCACAGTATGCCAACATTTTTATGGCTGACTTAGAACAACGCTTCCTCAGCTCTCGTCCCCTAATGCCCCTACTCTACTTGCGCTACATTGATGACATCTTCATCATCTGGACCCATGGAAAAGAAGCTCTTGAGGAATTCCACCATGATTTCAACAATTTCCATCCCACCATCAACCTCAGCCTGGACCAGTCCACACAAGAGATCCACTTCCTGGACACTACGGTGCTAATAAGCGATGGTCACATAAACACCACCCTATATCGGAAACCTACTGACCGCTATTCCTACCTACGTGCCTCTAGCTTTCATCCAGATCATACCACTCGATCCATTGTCTACAGCCAAGCGCTACGATATAACCGCATTTGCTCCAACCCCTCAGACAGAGACAAACACCTACAAGATCTCTTTCATGCATTCCTACAACTACAATACCCACCTGCTGAAGTGAAGAAACAGATTGACAGAGCCAGAAGAGTACCCAGAAGTCACCTACTACAGGACAGGCCCAACAAAGAAAACAGAACGCCACTAGCCATCACCTTCAGCCCCCAACTAAAACCTCTCCAACGCATCATCAAGGATCTACAACCTATCCTGAAGGACGAGCCATCGCTCTCTCAGATCTTGGGAGACAGACCAGTCCTTGCTTACAGACAGCCCCCCAATCTGAAGCAAATACTCACCAGCAACCACACACCACACAACAGAACCACTAACCCAGGAACCTATCCTTGCAACAAAGCCCGTTGCCAACTCTGTCCACATATCTATTCAGGGGACACCATCATAGGGCCTAATCACATCAGCCACACTATCAGAGGCTCGTTCACCTGCGCATCTACCAATGTGATATATGCCATCATGTGCTAGGAATGCCCCTCTGCCATGTACATTGGCCAAACTGGACAGTCTCTACGTAAAAGAATGAATGGACACAAATCAGATGTCAAGAATTATAACATTCAAAAACCAGTTGGAGAACACTTCAATCTCTCTGGTCACTCGATCACAGACCTAAGAGTGGCTATACTTCAACAAAAAAGCTTCAAAAACAGACTTCAACGAGAGACTGCTGAATTGGAATTAATTTGCAAACTGGATACAATTAACTTAGGCTTGAATAGAGACTGGGAATGGATGAGTCATTACACAAAGTAAAACTATTTCCCCATGGTATTTCTCCCTCCCACCCCACCCCCCACTGTTCCTCTGATATTCTTGTTAACTGCTGGAATTAGCCTACCTGCTTGTCACCATGAAAGGTTTTCCTCCTTCCGCCCCCTGCTGTTGGTGATGGCTTATCTTAAGTGATCACTCTCCTTACAGTGTGTATGATAAACGCATTGTTTCATGTTCTCTGTGTGTGTGTGTGTGTGTGTATATAAATCTCTCCTCTGTTTTTTCCACCAAATGCATCCGATGAAGTGAGCTGTAGCTCACGAAAGCTTATGCTCAAATAAATTTGTTAGTCTCTAAGGTGCCACAAGTACTCCTTTTCTTTTTGCGAATACAGACTAACACGGCTGCTACTCTGAAACCTTTAATTTGACAGTAACATGTAAGAACTTTACTTCAGCCTCTGTCTAACTTTTAGAATCAATGCCATAAAGTACTTGCGATTTGTCAGCTGTACCTGATTATAATTGATCAATTCACAAGTTTCGAGTCCAGTAAATCAGATAAAAACAGAAGGATGATAAAGTAATTTCTCACAATGTTTTAGACCCGATTCAAAGATATTGGCTTTCTCTTAATCAGGTATTGAAACAGTTTAAGAAATAGAGGTAAATTTATAAACTGGATTTTTAAAAGAACAAAGGACAAGATGAAGAAAATGGCCAGTGTCTAAATTTTATTTTAGATGTAACAAATAATTGTAACATTATTTCTATTGTGTGATGTATTGAAAAGAAAGCGAGATAAAACATATTGTGCAGGTTCTTCAGTGTTAAAAGGAGTAATAATAATAATTTTGACACTAAAAAGGATACATCTTCTCCATTTCTCCATGCTGGCATACTTGTTTGTCTCATCCAGCTGTTATGTCTTGTTTTTTAGGTTGTAAGCCCTTTGAGATAAGAATTGTTGTCTTACTACATGTTTGTACAGCACTTAGTGCAACGGGGCCCTGATTTATGGCTTGTCTTCACTACGAGCTAAATTGGCACAGCTGCGATTGATGCAGCCGCTTCGATTTAGCAAGTCTGGTTAAGAAATGCTAAGTCGATGGGAGAGCGTCTCCCATTGAAATAGCATGGTGTAGACACTGCAGTAAGTCAATGTAGGTTGCATCGACTTCAGTTACGTAGTTTATGAATTGAAGCAGCGTAACTTACATCGACTTAGTGCCATAGTGAAAAAAAGCCCTTAGTTCGCCAATAGGCTCCACTGCAGTATAAAGGTTCATACAGGGACTGGATTTCTTCAACAAGATGCTGCTGTTTTTAGGCATCTCTTTTCTGAGCACAAACTGTCCTCAAAGTTCTTTTTTAAAAGTCTAGTTAAGCTTGTTTAAACGCATGCAATATCTTATTGCTCTGCCGTCTGGTTAACTACGCTGTTTTTTGACTAGGCTGTTTCTTCAGAAGATGCTGTGACGCCCTCTGCTGTAACTCCCTCAGCTGTTGCTGCCGCCTCTTCTCGTCCTTTCATTCCAGTCACTGATGATCCTGGAGCTGCCAGTATCATAGCAGAAACCATGACGAAAACCAAAGAAGTAATATTGCTAATATTTTTAACATTATAGGTTTCATTATGTATCTCCATCAAGCAATTGAATTGTTCTGGTGTTTGACAGGTTATGTCATCAGAGTGAAAATATATTTCTGGTGCTACAGCAACTGCCATATGCATGCTGTTTTACTGGAAACTCAGGTTCTGCAGTCACTTCTGAATTCACTGCTTAGTACACGTCCTGTTTCTTGTTGAGAGTGTAATACAACCCTATGTATGTAGTTAGCTTTGTGTAACATGCAAATGTATTTTTTATGGTGCTAGGTAGAGCTGGTCACAAATTTTTTGAAAATTTTTCCCATCTAAAAGAGCTGTTTTGTCAAAGTTGAAATGTTTCATGAAAAAGTATCTTATTTTGACAAAAATTTAGGGAAGGTTTCTTAAGGATGGAATTTCTGGAAGGGGAGAGAGGAACTCGAGAATAACCAGTAGCCTGGTTGTTAGATCACTCATGTGGGAGACCTAGAGGAAAAGGGGAGAGAGGGACCCCTACCCCAGAATAATCAATAATTGTCTGGTGATTAGGGCACTCACCTGGGATATGGGAGACCCAGGTCTAAGGGCAGGTCTACACTGGAAGCACTACATCAGCGCAGCTGCAGCACATCTAGTGAAGATGCTCTATGCTGACAGGAGTTATAGGTCACTATAACTTGCATCGCTCAGTGGGGTTTCTTTTTCATATCCCTAAGTGACGTAAGTTAGATCGACTTAAGCGGTAGTGTAGACCTGCCCTATATCTCAGTTTCAAATTAGGCAGGGAGTTGAATCTCATATCCTAGGTGAGTGCCCTAACCACTATTGAGTTTACTGGTTATTCTGGGGTTGGCAGTCTTGTATTTTTTTTTTTCCATCCTAAAATTCAAAGGGTCTCATTTCAGTTCTGATGCAGAATGAAAACAAATTTTTGAAAGCTTGATGTTTTTTCTGAAATGAAATTTGTTTTCCAGCCAGCCCTACTGTCTAATACATGTAAAAGTATTGTTTACATAAGTAGATATTAATTTTTGTAGTATACTTCAGTATGGCTTAGTTTTGTTTGGTAAATGCCCCAAATGGTGTAGTGAAGTGATCCCTAAATATGCAATGCCCCTAAGCCTTGCTAATAAGCATTGGTTCATAAAATCAAGAAATAGTTGATATTTTCCCCCTTACTACTTTGTTCTGAGGATTTGACTGCCCTAATTAGTTAGGGCTTTCAGAAAATAGGAGCTGAGCACTACCATTACTTCCTACTAGTCATAACTGTGTGGATACAGCTGATAGATGTTTATTATTAATCCCCTACTTGAATCCCAGGATGATTGTCCTAAAATCGCGGCTGAATTGCAGACAAGCTGTGGAAAATGACGGAAAAGTAATAATGGTCCTTATTATTTGCAGTAATAAGGTCCATTATTACTTTTCTGTGATTTTCTGCTATTAGCTGCATTGGGCTGAGAGCAGGGGGCTCCTGCTGCTGGGGCTCCCACTGGCAAAATTTCAGTGGAAGCCTAATATTGCGGGATCCACAATATCGCAAATTAAGTAGGGCCTCATTTATTATATGTTTTAGGGTTTTTTTTGAGTCTTGTATCTATCAGTTTAATGATCCTGCAATTTTCTTTGTATTTACAAGATGCTGGTGACAGGGAAACACTTCCTTCGTTGGGGGGAAAAGCATACTAATAAGATAATGTATTTGACCTTTTGGGCTTCAACCCAGACTGCCCACCCTATAACTCTGGGGCCTTCAATACTATATTGCAGTGGCTTACATCCCTGACACCAGCAGCCAGCATATGAACTGGCTCCGTACCAGTTCTGAATTTCTCCCAAACCATCTCACTGCAGTGTTCAGCCCTCTCCTGGAACAGAAGCTGTTAAGTTGGTTGCTCCTTTAAAGAGTGTTTAAAGCCAAAGTGTTTAAAGAAACAGCAGCATGTTATCTTGATTGGAGTTAACAATCACTTCAGTTCAACCAAAGCACTGGTTTAGATAAAAAGTAAAACAAGTTTGTTGAATGAGAAAGAGAGCTGTTAAGTGAGTTCAAGTATAAGGGATAGACATAGGCATTACCTGATAGAAAAGGTTACAAAAAAAAGTTAAAATGCGCTTTCTAGTCGCTAACCTATCTTAACAAGCTACAATATTTGTTCAAAGTAGTTTCCTCCCTAGTCTTCCTTTTCCAGCAATGGCTGACGAGTTCTTAGTCAGGATCCCCACACAGTCCAAAATGCTGGTTTTCTTTGTCTCCTCAGGTGAATGATAACTTAATGGTGTTCTGCCCCCTCTTCATAGTTTAGTAAGCCTCTGAAAAGTATCTCTCTAAAAGTTCATTGATGCTTCTTCTTGAGGCAGGAAGACTTTCTGGCATACCGCCACCATCCCCCATTGAGATTAAGTGATTGCTTTTTCCCCACTTGCTCTCCTGATGGCTTTGTTTGGCTGGCATGGAAATATGCTTTTCTGTCTTCAGTCACACCTTGCTCAATTTACATGGGAGACACATTGAAGCAGGTGGAACTGCATTCTGTTTTCTGGGGGGAACCTGTGTATCAATTCTCCCTGACATGCCTGGTTTAAACATGTTTGTCATAATTACAGCCCATCTGTATAATCCTTTGTGAATTGACTGTACATACCCCATTCATGAATATTAGTGATCATTGAATTATTAATTTTTCAGTGACATATTACATGACACCTTTTAGATTATAACAGTAGTGAGTTGGGGTACACTGAGCTGGTTGGGCCAGCTGAAACTCACTGCTACATACGAGGAGTCCCTTGTCTTCTGGTATAGAGATGCTCTTAGCGTCAGAGTATTAAACTTCTGTTTCTTCTTGGAGTGCTTGCACGTGCCCATTCCCCTGCAGGTGTAAGCTTGCTCAGTGCACTAGCATTTGAGATTTTTCCCTCACCTGTACCCATTGGGATGGCACATGTGTCCTCTGCTGTGTTGTGCTGCTGCATGATGCTCCAAAGGGTAGAACCAACTCCCATCTTTTCCTCCCTACCACCTTTGGTGATTGTCAGAGCGTGCTAGCTTGTTACCACAAGTGTTTCCCTCTTTGAGTCTTTCTGTTGTATATGGTTGGTACTTGTTGCATCGTCTTACTGAAGTGTAGGTTTGTTTTTTTTCTTTTACTAGTGTATTTAATTTACATTTTGGTTCCCAGTGGTTCTGGGTATCGATGCCCAGTGCTGTGGCATGCCTCAGTCCCCAGACTTTAAACCAGTGGTCACCAACTGGTCGATCCTGGACACTCTCCCAGTCAATCACAATCTCCGGCCACTAAAAGTCCAGTTATGTAGCGGGGCTGCCGCTAAGGCAGGTTCTTTGCCTGCCCTGGCCCCGTGCTGCTCCCGGAAGTGGCCAGTGCAGCCCTGGGGAAATGGGAGGCAGGGGTCTCCATGTGCTGCCCCTCTCTGCAGGTGCCGCCCCTGCAGTTCCCATTGGCTGGGAACGGGGAACTGTGGCCAATGGGAGCTGTTGGGGCAGTGCCTGCAGAAAGGGTCAGCACACAGGGCCACGTGCCCCCCCCCCAGGGCTGCAGGGGTGCATTGGCCCCTTCCGGGAGCCGCATGGGGCCAGGGCAGGCAGGGAGCCTGCCTTAGCCCCACCACGCTGCTGAACAGGAGCCACGTGAAGTAAGAGCGGCAAAGAGCCCGCTCCCCAACCCCCCTCTCGGAGCCAGCACCCCATATCTCCTCTGGCACCCCAACCCCCTCCTGCATCCCAAGCCCCTGCCCTAGCCCTGAGCTCCCTCCCAGAGCTTGCACCTCTCATCCCCTCCTGCACCCCAACCCGCTGCCTCAGACTCAGCATGAAGCCCGCTCCCACACTGCAAACCCTTTAGCCCCAGTCCAGAGCCTGCACCCCCTACCGAACCCCAACCCCCTGCCCCAGCCTGGTGAAGGTGGGGGAGAGTGAACAACAGAGAGAAGGGGAGATGGAGTGGTCGGGGCTTTGGGGAAGGAGCGGGGCCTCGAGGAAGGGGCGGGGTAGATCCTGCATTGTCTTTAAATTGAAGAAGTGATCTTGTGCTTAAAAAGATTGGAGACCATTGCTTTAAACCTTGCAATGCATGCATGAAGCTGATGCCAGTCATGGACCTGCACTCCAGGTTCCTGAAGTGCCTAAGAGATGCACCCATCAGGGACAGGGGTGAAATCTGCAGGGATTTGAAACCCAGAACTAAAAAATACTGTGAGGTCAGACTAAAACATCTCCTTATGGATGCAGGCCTGCCCCATCTTCAGAATTTCCTGCTTGAGGTGGGCATTGAATGCCTTTGCTTTGGTTACGAGTGCTCCTCCTGGCCTGGCAGAGTGCCGACATTGATCTCCTTCTCCAGTACTGAAGAAGAAACACTAGAAGACTGCACTGTGGAATGGGCATTGTCCAGGATATTGAGGTCTCCAGCACCAGTGTCCAGCAGTCAAGCTGAGAAGCTGGGTAGAGTGCGCATAGTGCCAAGCGGTTTTGTCTTTGGGGCAGGTAGAACCTTCGGTGGGGTCGTTAACTCAGGTACTGATGCTGTTGAGATTGACTATAAGGGAGCACCGTCTTTTTCCTCAGAGTGTCCTCTTTGGCTCAGCAGCACCAAGAGGCTCTCCTTTTTTTGTCAACACCTGAGACTTATGTCGTGGCAAGTCATCAGCTGAGTCTGTTGGTACTGGTGGTTCAAGAAACACTTCATCGAATACCAACAGACACCCACAAGGACTTGCTGACTGCTAGAGTTCAGCACCCAGTACCATGGGCACCTTCAAATGCTCTGGTACCCCTCTGTGTGGTGCAGTTGAGGAGCAAACTGACTATAATTTCTCCAGTGCCATCCTCTCCGGACTCCCATCACTGCTTCCCAGCACCGAGAAGCCCGGCACTTCCCTCATTGAACAACTTGGGTTTGTTGCCTGAGTCAGAAATTGGATTTTGTGTCACAACCGTGTCACTTAAAACATCACTCTGCTATGAGAGGTTTTCACTGCTGGTATCCGGTAGAGGCTCCATGTTGGTTGGTCAGTAGGAAGCCTTGGTCAGGAAAAAAATTGGACTCCAGTGTCATATCAGCGACTGTATTGCAGCCAGTGGGCATTTCTGTCCAGCTCCAGTTCCTCTTCTCCCCCTTCCTGCTCCCGAAGATACTGTAATCACTCTTTGCATCAGCAAGAAGCCACTCCTGGTACTGAGCTCACCATCGAACTTGAACAGTCTACCTCAGTGAATCTCACTTTGGAGGAATTGGGAGAAGCGCCATTTCAGCCAGCCTTGGGTTCCTCCTCCTCATCGCTTGCTGAGGTGGTAGTGTCCAGTGTTTTCTCACCTTTTCTGGACGATTATAAGAGAACCTCGTTAAGAGAATGGCTTCCACCCTGATATACAGATGGAAGTAGTTCAGGAGAGCTCAGATAGATTGGTTGATGTTTTGGCATCTTTGGGGCCTTCTTGAGTGGCGCTGCCCATAAATGAGACTGTTTGGGTGCCCACTAAAGTGTTGTGGCAAAAACAGTCTTCCCTGCCTCACACAGCTAAGAAGACTGAAAGGAGGTATTATGCCCCTTGAGGGGATTTGAACATTATTATACACCCGCACCTTGCCCTTTGAACTTCTTGCTCTCTGTTTGTTGCTTCACCTTTCAAGTAAGTTAGCCTTTTTGGTGGCAATTATCTCTGCAAGAAGAGTGAGGGAATTGAGAGCCCTGATATCTAATCCACCAGGTATCTTCTACAAGGAAAGGGTCTATCTTCACCTTCATCCAGAATTTCTCACCAGAGTAGTTTCTCACTTCCATGTCAGTCAGGCAATATACTTACCACCATTCTTCCCTGATCCTCGTCCACACACTTGATATTAGGTGAGCATTAACATTTTACTTGGATAGGACTAAACCATAGGCCATCTTCACAACTGTTTGTGGCAGTTGCAGGCAGGATGAAGGGCATTCTAGTCTCATCTAAAGAATCTTATTGTGGATTTCCTCCTGTATATGTTTGTGCTACGACACAATGCATCCAATGAAGTGAGTTGTAGCTTACGAAAGCTTATGCTCAAATAAATTTGTTAGTCTCTAAGGTGCCACAAGTAGTCCTTTTCTTTTTGTGAATACAGACTACCACGGCTGCTACTCTGAAACCTGACATGACCAACGTAACTTCCCCAAACAGGATGTGGCATGTTCAACGAGATCAAGATGGCCTCTGCAGCCTTTCTAGCTCATGTGTCTGTAGTGGATGTTTGTAGAGATGCAGCTTGGTCATCATTACATACTTCTAATTCTAATGCCATCTCTCAACAGTCTAGAGATATCAGATTTGGACATTTAGTCCTTCTGTGATGATTCAGTTTGATTCTGATCCCACCTCCTGATTGACCTGCTTGAGAGAGACCTGAAACAGAATGAACACATGCAAACACTTAAGAAAAACTGGTTAAACTAACTTGTTCTGTAACTCTTGTTCTGTGAGATGTTGCACATGTTCATTCCATGACCCACTTT
This sequence comes from Dermochelys coriacea, assembly GCF_009764565.3. Taxonomy (NCBI): domain Eukaryota; kingdom Metazoa; phylum Chordata; order Testudines; family Dermochelyidae; genus Dermochelys; species Dermochelys coriacea. The sequence continues at coordinate 122,781,107 of NC_050068.2, read as the reverse complement.
CCTTCCCCTCACTATCGAAATCTGTTTGGTAAGAAGGAACTGAGGAGGATCAAGGTGGCTCTACCCATTGTGCAGCAGTAGGAGGCACCAGCAGGTGCATGGGCTGCCCTGATGGGGGTACCTGTAAGGGAAAAGTCTGTAACACTAGTGCGTTGGGCGTGCACACATCTGAAGCGGAATGGACATGTGCAACATATCTCAAAGAACAACAGTTACAGAAGAGATTAGTGACCATGTTGGATTTTTTTAGGCAAGTTAACTCAGTTTGTTGTGTAAAATCTTTCTTCCATCCTCCATCATCATATATTATATGTTTCTTCAATTTCTCTTTCAGGATGTGGAAAGCCAAAGTAAAGTATCTGGTCCTGAACCCCAATACTTGGATGAGTTCACTAGTCTTTTAGTACCGGATGACACACGAGTCATGGTTGACCTGCTGAAGCTTGCTGTCTCCACCAGGGCTGGTGAGAAGGGAAAGGATGTGCTTTCCGCTGTGCTGTCTGGAATGGGCACTGCATACCCACAGGTCAGTCAAAGTGATTTTTATTGTTACTGGATTTTAACTATCCTCCCTTCTTTCTCATTCTGTTGAGGTGACTCTTAGTCGTTGAAGATATAGGTTCAGAAGATGTAGGTTTTTACAAACATGAAAACTAATAATTATCTTATACTGATATAAGAGTCCATATATGTTTTATTGGAATACCAAATTAATATAGCTATTTGCTGTAAAAAATCAATGAGAGTCAATATTATAAATTTTGCCATGGTATCAGTTAGATTTCAAAGCTGAAATATAACAAACTAGATTTGCCAATTTGATAAATATTATAGCCAGTACTGGAATGGAATTGAGTTAGCTTAACCCCTTTTTAAATGAGTCCAGGAAGCACTGGGTTATTAACTTGAACTCTGGGTTCATTTCAGATCTACATTTGCCTTGGAGAGTTGTTTACAAAGCCAGACATTTGGTTATTCTTAATCAACAAGTTTATTAATTCACTACCTACCATGTAGGTGTATATAACCAACGGTTCAAGTTTAGATGCACCAAACATTCTAGGCATGTACTGAACAAAAAACACACATGCAGTTTTGTAAGCAATTAACAGGCCAGTGTTGGGGCCTAGTAGCTCTACTAAGGAACAATACAAATCAATAAGATTTCTTATTACATTTGCTTGTAACCATCAGTTATCAATTCAATAAATGAGTTACAGTTAAGTATTTCTCTCTAGTAAGAACGTAAGAATGGCCATACTGGGTCAGACCAAAGGTCCATCCAGCCCAGTATTCTGTCTACCGACAGTGGCCAGTGGCAGGTGCCCCAGAGGAAGTGAACCTAATGGTGAACCTCTCTCTGATTTGTGAACCTCTCTCCTGCCATCCATCTCCACCCTCTGACTAACAGAGGCTAGGGACACCATTCCTTATCCGTCCTGGCTAATAGCCATTAATGGACTTAACCTCTGTGAATTTATCCATTTCTCTTTTAAACCCATTATAGTCCTAGCCTTCACAACCTCCTCAGGAAAGGAGTTCCACAGGTTGACTGTGCACTGTGTGAAGAACTTCCTTTTATTTGTTTTAAACCTACTGCCCATTAATTTCATTTGATGGCCCCGAGTTCTTAAATTATGGGAACAAGTAAATAACTTTTCCTTATTCACTTTGTCCACACCATTCATGATTTTATATACCTCTATCATATCCCCCCTTAGTCCTCTCTTTTCCAAGCTGAAAAGTCCTGGCCTCTTTAATCTCTCCTCATATGGGACCTGTTCCAAACCCCTAATCATTTTAGTTGCCCTTCTCTGAACCTTTTCTAATGCCAGTATATTTTTTTTGAGATGAGGAGACGCCATCTGTATGCAGTATTCAAGATGTGGGCATACCATGGATTTATATAAGGGCAATAAGACATTCTGTCTTATCTCTGTCTTTTTTTAATGATTCCTAATACCCCGTTTGCTTTTTTGACGGCCGCTGCACACTGCATGGAGTCTTCAGAGAACTATCCACGATGACTCCAAGATCTCTTTCCTGATTAGTTGTAGTGAAATTAGCCCCGATCGTATTGTACGTATAGTTGGGGTTATTTTTTCCATTACTTTACATTTATTCACATTAAATTTCATTTGCCATTTTGTTGCCCAGTCACTTAGTTTTGTGAGATCTTTTTGAAGTTCTTCACAGTCTGATTTAGTCTTAACTATCTTGAACAGTTTAGTATCATCTGCAAACTTTGCCACCTCACTGTTTACCCCTTTCTCCAGATCATTTATGAATAAATTGAATAGGATTGCTCGTAGGACTGATCTTTGGGGAACACTACTAGTTACCTCTCTCCATTCTGAAAATTTACCATTTATTCCTACCTTTTGTTCTGTCTTTTAATCAGTTCTCAGTCCATGAAAGGATCTTTCCTCTTATCCCATAACAATTTAATTTACGTAAGAGCCTTTGGTGAGGGACCTTGTCAAAGGCTTTCTGGAAATCTAAGTACACTATGTCCATTGGATCCCCCTTGTCCACATGTTTCTTGACCCCTTCAAAGAACTCTGTTAGATTAGTAAGACATGATTTCCCTTTACAGAAACCACGTTGACTTTTGCCCAACAATTTATATTCTTCTATGTGTCTGACAATTTTATTCTTTACTATTGTTTCAACTAATTTGACCGGTACTGACGTTAGGTTTACCAGTCTGTAATTGCTGGGATCCCCTCCAGAGCCCTTTTTAAATATTGGCGTTACATTAGCTATCTTCCAGTCATTGGGTACAGAAGGTGATTTAAAGGACAGCTTACAAACCATAGTTAATAGTGCCGCAATTTCACATTTGAGTTCTTTCAGAACTCTTGGGTGAATGCCATCTGGTCCCTGTGACTTGTTACTGTTAAGTTTCTCAGTTAATTCCAAAACCTCCTCTAGTGACACTTCAGTCTGAGAGAGTTCCTCAGATTTGTCACTTACAAAAGATGGCTCAGGTTTGGGAATTTCCCTAACATCCTCAGCCATGAAGACTGAAGCAAAGAATTAATTTAGTTTCTCTGCAATGACTTCATTGTCTTTAAGTGCTCCTTTTGTATCTCGATTGTCCAGGGGCCCCACTGGTTATTTAGTAGGCTTCCTGCTTCTGATGTACTTAAAAAAACATTTTATTACCTTTTGAGTTTTTGGCTAGCTGTTCTTCAAACTCCTTTTTGGCTTTTCTTATTACATTTTTACACTTAATTTGGCAGTAAGAATGTGCTTATTTTAAGGCGCTCTTATGAGCATGTTTTTTCCTGTTTGTTCTGTTTAGTTTAAAATACAGTTGCATAAAGTTATAGTTTGAGGTTCTCTTAGGCAAATGTACTTGGATTTACAAAGTAGAAGCAGATATATAGCATTGCTTAATTAAAATCGAAGATAGGGTTACTTGAGTTCTCGGTAGAAGGAGTGTGAACTCAAAATAACTTTATTTATTATTAAAAAACACCAAGAGAAATGAAATTTCATGACTTCTTCTCAGTCGTGTGAACCTTGGGATTGGAGATAGCCAGTTCAAGAGTGTGATAGCCCTTCTAGATTTTGCTTTTGCTTTTGTGGAGTCCCACGCGATAACTCAGTTTCTGTATTCTTTTGGGGTTTCTTGGAAGGTGGCCACTCTTTTTATTGTTGCTTGCTTGCTTGCTTGCTTGCCACATTGGCTCTCTGTTTCTCTGCTGCTTCTGTCAATAACAAATAAATGTCAGGGAATAACATATTCCCTGACTCTTTCAGAGTCAGAGGATTTTTGTTTAATTTATTTCAAGGATTATATTTCTCTATTAACCACTACTACTATTTGTAATTCCCCCTCTTTCAGCCATTTCTTTTATTATTTCAAAATTACGCATTGGATAGGTGCTTATATTCAGTATCCTTTCCTTGTGCTATATGATTCATATCCTTTCTAGAGTTCAACAATCCTTTATAGTTACTCTACTTTTGTTGGATGTAGTTCATATTTTTTTTATTTTATATATAAGTATTTCACAGCCTTCAGAATTTAGAAATGAACAAGAAACATTTTATTTGAAGAAACAAGATGGGTTATCCACATATGGAGAGGGATGGTGCCTTTGATTCATGAAGCAGACAAATGTGCAGTTTCTTATTTGGGATGAAACTAGTTGGTTTGATTTCATTTGGGTATCAGGAAGTTTGATCTCTAGAACAATTAATTTTCTGGGTCTCTCAGCAAACTGTTCCTTAAACAATTCATAGCTGCCACCATCTCTAATGCTTAACTCACTCTACACAGTAAAAGCAAGGTGTTAATCTTTGTTTTCCAACTCATGGGATTCTCTGTAGATAGACAGTGAGATGGGAAGCTCTAGCTACATGTAGATCATGGGTGGCCCTTGTCTGAGTGAGTAATAATTGATTGTCTGAAAACTCCGTTTACATATCTTATTCTGGGGTTTTGAGGTTTCTTAGACCAGTGGCTCTCAACCTTTCCAGACTACTCTAGCCCTTTTAGGAATCTTATTTGTCTTGTGTACTCCCAAGTTTCACCTCACTTTAAAAACTACTTGCTTACAAAATCAGACATAAAAATATGTAAGTGTCACAGCACATTATAACAGAAAAATTGTTTACTTTCTCATTTTTACCATAAAGTTATAAAAATCATTTGGAATAGACATAGTACTTACATTTCAGTGTATAGTCTATAGAGCAGTACAAACCAGTCATTGTCTGTATGAAAATTTAGTTTGTAATGACTTCGCTAGTGCTTTTTGTGTAGCCTATTGTAAAACAAGGCAAATATCTAGATGGTGTACTGCCTGGAAGACCTCTGTGTACCCCCAGAGGAACACATACACCTGGTTGAGAACCACTAGACAATAGTTCATGCTTTGGAAAGTAGATATTGATCTCCCATTGCCTTTAGTTCCTTTCAGGAACTAATGTCTGGTATAAGTGAAGAGGGGATTACTGAAATCCTAGATGTCATGTGGAGGGGAATAGAGATTGCTTCCTTACTAAAGGGGAAGAGAGAGAGTTGCAGTAACTTACTACCAATATATTCAAGACATAGCTGACGTCTTACGTCTCACTTTGCAAAGGAGTCAGACATTCCTAAGGTTGTATATTTGGGTGAGATGAATCAGCTTAAGTTACATGGGTCTTAAAGTATCAAACATAGTTCTGAAATATTAAATCTCACTGTGGATGACACAAATAGAAACTCCGCTCCTGTCTCTTTCTCTACTTCCCTTTCTTGCTCCCAGCTCCGTAACAAGTGCTCTTTTACTTCCCTGGTCCTCCCAGTTCTCTGAGATCATTGAAAGAAATCCCCTCCTCTGCACCTGCCCTGTCTTCCTGGTTGTCTGCCTCTGTGCTGCTTTTCTTACCTTTTCAGTGTTATCAGCTACGTGGAATTAGTTGTTCACTTTAGGATTAACTAGTTTGTACAAATATCATTAATGTTACCATTTATAGAGTTAATGATAGTTTGTATAGTTGAATGGTTTGTAATAATGTGACTCAAACAATTCTGTTTTTATACTGGCCCCTGTGTTTGCAATACATTTTGCTAAGCTGTCATATTTATTGCATGCCTTTATGTGGCCATGTAGTGAAATAGTCAGACCCAATTCACTGTGGCACAGATTGAACGTTATAGAAACCTTATCCATTACATTCCTGTATTTTGTCAGTTAACATCTTAGTGCTGAAGTGGTATTAGCAGGGGTTCTCAACCTTTTTTTTCCCCAGAGGGGGGCCCCCCCCCGACATGATATAAAAACTCTAGGACCCAGTGAGGGTGGGGAGCCCTTGGGGCAGGGACATCTATTTTGGGGGCCGGGGGTGCAGAGGACAGTAGGATTTGAGCCAGCTCTGTGCGGGCAGGAGCATAGCTCAGGGTGTAGGCAGTGGATAGCTAGGGGCTGTGTGTAGGCATGGAGGGTAGCTCAGGGTGTAGGGAAAGGGGTAGTGTAGGGGCTGTGTGCTGGGAGAACTCCTCTGCAGTCCTGGTTCCTGGAGGGCTATGCCAGCCATGGAGCTGGGTCCCCCCACCTGGGTGGCTCTTACTGACTGCCTCTGTGAGAGTAGAGGGGGCTGGGAGCTGAGGGGGCAGCTTCAGCCCCGGGCAACAGCAGCAGCAGGAAATAAGGGAGTGCTGTATCTGCCTGCTCCATGTCACCATACAGAGCAGCAGCTGTGCTGCTCCATCTGCTTCTGGCTTCCCACCTCTGAACTGGCCAGGGGGTGAGGAGAGAAGGAGATGGAGGGCAGGGAGGGAGCCACCCCTGTGACTGCACTGCAGTTTTGGGGGTGCCCAATGCCCACCATGCTCCCCAACTCTGCCTGTGGGCTCAGGGTTTTTGCCCCATGGGAAGCACCAGGGCTTGGGGCTCCAAGATTCAGCCCCGCTGCTGCTGGCTTCAGCCCCGAGGGTAGCGACGGGGATTGGAGCTTCAGCCCCGCAGGGGGTGCTGGGGATTGGAGCTTCAGCCCCGCGCCTCCTGGCTTCAGCCCTGCAGGGAGCGCCAGGGATCAGGCTCTGGGTTTCAGCTGCACGGCCCCGCAGCCCCCTTAAAAGGGCTCATGGACCCCCCGGTTGAGAACTGCTGGTATTAGCATATTTTAGCATTCAGTTATCTTAACACTTAAGTTTGATGTTTTCATTTGTTTGTTGAATGGGCATTTTAAACTTATTTTTCTTGCCTAGTTTAGGTTTAATGTGATACTTGCTTCTTGTTGCATTGCTCTCATAACTGAAAAAGAGGCTTATTTCATTTATTCATACCTTTTCAGTTGGAATATTGGAATGTAGTGGGTAAGATGGGGATCTTGGCTTACTCTCATTATCAATTTTTTCTAGAAGACTGAATTGGTTTCTTTATGAAGACATGTATAATCAGTTGAGATGTATTTTTTTAGGTTGCTGACATGTTGTTGGAGCTGTGTGTTACAGAGTTAGAAGATGTGGCTACAGACTCGCAAAGTGGTCGTCTTTCTTCACAGCCAGTGGTGGTGGAAAGTAGCCATCCATATACAGATGATACTTCAACCAGTGGCACTGTAAAAATACCAGGTATGGAATACTGATGAGATTTATATGAGAGGAGAAATTATCCAGTTAACATTATGCAGATTTGCAGGAACAGACACTTAGATTCAGCTTACAATAATTCATTTTGAACCTTCACTAAAATGTTCAAGTAAATTGGGTAGTTTTAACATACCTGTTATAATAAAAATTTGTAAAATTGATGATGAGAACCTTTCTTGAACCTGTTAAATGTATTCTTCATGAATTCAGGTTCTCTGGGCAGTACTGGATTTGGTACACTGCTGCTCTGCAGCTGTAGATCACTTCTAATTGTTGTTTCATTAGGACATTGGGAACAGCATACCCATAATCACATAGTAAATTGTTATCAGGGCCAGAAATAAACTAATTTCTTTATCCTTGGTCTTAACTATTAGACTATAATTTTTCTCTGTGCATTGTGGTTTCATATTGAACTGATTTGATACTGTCCAAAAGTTAGACTTCTGATGCTATTAGCCATTTTGCCTCAGCTTGCAAGTATGCTTTGCTCTGACATGCTTTAACAGATCACGTAATGTTTGGAGTGTTTTGAACATTGTCATGTACAGTTGGCCCAAATTCATGGGTGGTGTGTGGATCTATACTATGTAATACTTTCAAGGCAATTACACGCAAATAATTACCTTAATAGAAAATAGCTATGTTCTAGCTTGATCAGCATAGGACAATCCAAACAATGTTTTAAATCACTGGACTTTTAAAAGCTTACATTTTCCCCATTTTACTTATTGTTAATTATATAAAGGACTTTGTCACTTGTCAGGTGCCGAGGGACTCAGAGTAGAATTTGATCGCCAGTGTTCTACAGAGCGGCGCCATGACCCTCTGACCATAATGGATGGTGTCAACAGGATAGTTTCAGTCCGATCAGGTGATGAGAATCGAATGCTATATTTGCTTTATTTTTCTTAATTGCTTAGCTTAGCTTACTGTTGAATGTTGGATGAAATATAATCTTATTGTATTGCAAATTGTATGGGTTTATTTTGGGTGGAGAATAGGCTAGAAAAATACATATCAAATATTGATTTAGTGTTTTTTTAATTAACAAAATTTAAAAAATTGTCTCAATACATAAAATTATTTCTGAATCATACATAACCATTACTAAAACACATGTAGATTCTGTTAATTTAACAGAAGCAACTTTCAATATTTGTGCATATATGGAAAGTAATTTCTAAAGTGTAAATAAAGTCGTGTATTTTATAGAAGAATTTCAACTTTAATCTACAGCCTAAATTATTTTTGATAGACTCCACATTTAAAATTTGTTTTAACATTCTAACCTCTATATATAAAGACCAGTGTAAGCTGGCAGCATGTGGGTAATTTGTTTTGGGGAAGGATTGAAACCTACTCTTTAATTTGCTTTATGTGACATTTAAAGTATGGGCAAGCTATGGATCATGATGGCTACCATTTCTGCTGACCCTTCCTCCAAGACCAGAAGTCCATTTTATGGAGCACTTAGAATCTGTGTAATGGCATGGGCCTTCTGATGTCCACCATCTCCCTGAACCAAGGTTATTCAAATTGGGACATGTGTCTGAAAGTACATGTAGGGAGCAGGAGGGCATGCCTTCACATTGGATCTCATACCAGTGTGGGCACACAGGTTTATAATGATTGTTTTAGTACTATATTTAAGTTGCTTAATGGTGGTTGACACAGATATGCAATATTTGAACAAATCTCATTCAGTTGAGTTCAATTTTATTGAATTAAGGTAAATATCTTTGGAATTCATTATATTAAAATGTAAATGTTTTTGTACTATTGTGAAAGGCCTTTTTGGTACAATACATTTGAAGTAGGTTTCCTAAGAAGTAAGTGGGGGTGAGGGAAAAGCAAATTCTCTCCTCTGAAGCCAACCTTTTGAAGCCTGGCACTGGGAGGAGAGATCCTTTGTGTACTTATTATCTGCTTCTGGAAACTCCAGGTCAGAGTCCCCTGAACTGTATAAAGGGTGGACTAAACATGTTTATGAATATACTTGTTCTGAGCTGAATCTGTGATGAGCTTGTCACCAAAAAGAAAACCCCTTGGGTGGGATATTGGGCTTTGACAGGAGCACTTCATGTTAGAAGTGGGGTGATGTCTGGTAAGCTTATTAGCATGTGTGTAGTTTCTCTTGTTGTTTTAAATGTTTTCTCTGTAGGACTTTTACCTTGGGAATAAAATAGGCTTATATAAAAAGGACTGTGTAGTACTTTATAACTATTATCAGTCTCTGCAGAGAGAACAAGCCTCTCTCTGCTGGCAGTAACCCAGTGAAGACAGAGAAGTGTGCATCTTGGAAATACTTGATTAGAGGGGAATGAGATGTAGGTCTCCATCTAGAAAGACAACCGCTGGGGATCTGGAAGCCTGAGAATGGACCACTGGTGGGAAATACAGGTGCAGTTGCCCTGAACTGTGAGAGTAGGAAAAGATTCTAAATAGTGAATTCATTTTGTATATTGTTATGGATTGCATTTTGCCAACTTTTTATTTTTTCAACAGAAAAGTAGACTTTCAGAAATTTTTACTGACTTTGGTAATAAAACAACTGAAGGCATCTCTTAGATGGCAATTTAAATTGAGATTTTCAAGCAGGAACAAAGTTGTGTTATGAAATCGCATCTTGTCTTGTGCATATAAAATAGCTAAAACCCATTAATGTGCTTCATTTACAGATCTTTTTTTTCTAGAAACATTGATCTAATACTTACAGCAACTTGCATCTAGTAGCTATACGATATTTTATCGATGACTGAAATAATCATTAATCAGTATAGATAAAAATGTGTGTATGTACTATCCCACTGTAACAGGTCGTGAGTGGTCCGATTGGTCTAGTGAATTGCGAATTCCGGGAGATGAATTAAAGTGGAAGTTTATCAGTGATGGCTCTGTGAATGGATGGGGATGGCGATTCACTGTTTATCCTATTATGCCAGCTGCAGGTAAGTCATAATATATGGTAGGAGGAGAGAGAGGATTTACAGACCTGCCTCTCACAATTATATTTATTGCATGATTCAGATATTCATAAGCAAAGGTTGCATTGTCCACTTATACATCTTTATTTAGAAAAGAGAATACATCAACAAAGTAACAAGATATATAAATAAGTGAGGATACAGTTTTGGTATACTCTCCTTAGAAACAGGTTTCAGAGTAGCAGCCGTGTTAGTCTGTATTCGCAAAAAGAAAAGGAGTACTTGTGGCACCTTAGAGACTAACAAATTTATTAGAGCATAAGCTTTCGTGATCCGATCAAGTGAGCTGTAGCTCACGAAAGCTTATGCTCTAATAAATTTGTTAGTCTCTAAGGTGCCACAAGTACTCCTTTTCTCCTTAGAAAGATGGCTATCTGGATTAGAAATACTGGTTTTATAGTGAGTGCTAAAAGTGTTAGATCTCAGGCCACTTACTAAGATTCTCATGATAACTAAGTGACTAAAAAAGCTAACAATTTTTTTTTACAGGCCCTAAAGACCTCCTTTCTGATCGCTGCATTCTTTCTTGTCCCTCAATGGATTTGGTAACATGTTTGCTGGATTTCCGCTTGAATTTTGCTTCCAATAGGAGTATAGTTCCTCGCCTAGCAGCATCACTTGCTGCATGTGCTCAATTGAGTGCCCTAGGTAGGTGCAAATTTAAAATGAAGTCTGTTGATTAGATGTAAAAATTATACTATAAGCAATTTAAGTTTTCTTTTTGCCATTTTAGCCGCTGGACACAGAATGTGGGCCTTGCAGAGACTACGGAAGCTGCTAACAACAGAGTTTGGTCAATCTATTAACATAAACCGGATTCTAGGGGATAATGATGGAGAAACACGAACGATGGTAAGAAGCTCAAATTATCAGTAGTAACGTCTTGCTCTAATTTGTTAAATGTTCAAATTAACATAATACTCATGAAAGGTGCCAGATACAACTCTGATAACTGAAATCTGTAGTTAGTGACAGACAGGGAAAGTACAGGTTGGCATCCTTCCCCACACCAGCCTGCCAGTTAGCTTCAAATGTATTCTGGCGGGTCTTCACTTAGGAACAAAAGATAAGTTCATATTCTGTACCATTTGCTTCTTTGCATCTGGAATTATCAATAAGGGTGGCGTTTGTGATATGGGCACATGCCTGTTAGGGGCTGGGTGGAACTCGTGTTCCACCTTAGTTATCAAATTGCAATTAATTTTCCATCACAACTACCGTAAGAATTTCCCTTTTCTAACATTGTATATTAAGTGTATAGATTAACTTTGCCTTTTGTTGCTGCTTTTTTTCTCCTCCCCCTCCCCCCCCCAGAGTTTCACAGGCAGCGCTTTAGCTGCGTTGGTTAAAGGCCTTCCAGAAGCTTTGCAGCGGCAGTTTGACTATGAAGACCCTATTGTGAGAGGTGGCAAGCAGTTGCTTCACAGCCCTTTCTTTAAGGTAACAAGATACTAATATTGAATAATTAAGTAGCATGGTTCTGTTGGAATTTTATATTGGCAAGCATGTATGGCAAACAAAGTAAAATGACACTTTCAGAAAACTGCCACATCCTACATCAGGAACATCCAGTAAAGGGTCCACTGAATTCATGCTTATTTCCAACTGGAGCTTAGTGTCACTGAACTAAATCACACCTCTGTTGCACCCAAAATGTAAGACCTGTTTCAGAATGTTTTTTGTTTGTTTTTGCAGGTGCTCGTAGCGCTTGCTTGTGATCTAGAATTGGACACTCTTCCTTGCTGTGCAGAGACACACAAATGGGCTTGGTTCAGAAGATACTGCATGGCCTCCAGGGTTGCTGTTGCTCTTGATAAGAGAACTTCATTGCCTCGCCTTTTCCTTGATGAGGTACTGCAGAAGTATTTTCATATAGGGTAGCAGAACATGTGGGTGTGTTAAAAGAAATTAATTATGACAATTAACAATATACTTAAATCTGAGGAAGAAAATAGATGAGATTTAAACACACTTATGCCAAATGTTAAATAAGAGTAATCGGTATTTTAAGTAATGATTTCTAATCCAATATAACATTGTAGGTGGCAAAGAAAATCCGAGAATTAATGGCAGATAATGAGAATATGGATGCTCTCCATGAGAGCCATGATGCCTTTAAGAGAGAGCAAGATGAACAGCTTGTGCAGTGGATGAACAGGTTATTATGTTAATCTGCTATAATGTTTTGGTCTTGTGACATTTCAAATTTGAGTGTTAGAATGAAAAGCTGAGCATATCACAGCTTCCGTTTTCAATCTTCCACACTTTTCCTTTGAATTATCTGCAGGAGACCAGATGACTGGACCCTTTCAGCTGGAGGTAGTGGAACTATTTATGGTTGGGGTCATAATCATAGAGGACAGCTTGGAGGTATTGAAGGGGCAAAGGTGAAAGTTCCAACTCCATGTGAAGCCCTTGCCACACTTAGACCTGTGCAATTAATTGGTGGTGAACAGACTCTGTTTGCTGTGACTGCTGATGGGAAGGTAAGGGTTACAATAAATAATGCTTCAAGTTAGACTTCCCGGCAAATGTCAGCCTGCCAGAGTGAGTGGGATTGGTTGACTCAATGGAAAGTTTACAGAACTTTTATTTAAACAAAACTAAAACAAACCCCCACACAGCTGCCAGGCAGGGTGAACTAGGAACCTAGTATAATAAAATTCTCTACTGTACTAAAGAAAAGTTTTGCACTGTACAGAAGATGATGTTACCAGCTCTAAGCTTAGAGGGCTATGCTGACCTTAACACAGACATCTGCTTCTTAACAAATGATTAACATTATTTTGAATGGCTACTCTGCTTGATGGGGATGCTGATGTGCTTCATGTTTGTAGAATTGTTGATCAAGAGTTTGGCTTAATGGGGGAAAGGAATTTAAGCCTTTCTTCTACCTAATTTGTGTGATGTAATCAAAAAACAAGGAAATTGAAAGTTAAGGTTGAAACTGTGGGCTTAATACTTCGTTATATTATAGTATCCCAAAGACATTCAATATCACACTGTGCCAATCATAAAATATCGGGGTTGGAAGCACCTCAGGAGGTCATCTAGTCCAACCCCCTGCTCAAAGCAGGACCAATCCCCAACTAAATCATCCCCGCCAGGACTTTGTCAAGCCTGACATTAAAAACTTCTAAGGAAGGAGATTCCACCACCTCCCTAGGTAATGCATTCCAGTGTTTCACCACTCTCCTAGTGAAAAAGTTTTTCCTAATATCCAACCTAAACCTCCCCCACTGTAACTTGAGACCATTACTCCTCGTTCTGTCATCTGCTACCACTGAGAACAGTCTAGATCCATCCTCTTTGGAACCCCCTTTCAGGTAGTTGAAAGCAGCTATCAAACCCCCCCCCCCTTCTTCTCTTCTGCAGACTTTAAACAATCCCAGTTCCCTCAGCCTCTCCTCATAAGTCATGTGTTCCAGTCCCCTAATCATTTTGGTTGCCCAGTTTTTCCACATCCTTCTTGTAGTGTGGGGCCCAAAACTGGACAGAGTACTCCAGATGAGGCCTCACCAATGTCGAATAGAGGGGAACAATCACGTCCCTCGATCTGCTGGCAGTGCGCCTACTTATACATCCCAAAATGCCATTGGCCTTCTTGGCAACAAAGGGCACACTGTTGACTCATATCCATCTTCTCGTCCACTGTAACCCCTAGGTCCTTTTCTGCAGAACTGTTGCCTAGCCATTCGGTCCCTAGTCTGTAGCGGTGTATGGGATTCTTCCATCCTAACTGCAGGACTCTGCACTTGTCCTTGTTGAACCTCATCAGATTATTTTTGGCCCAATCCTCTAATTTGTCTAGGACCCTCTGTATCCTATCACTACCCTCCAGTGTATCTACCTCTCCTCCCAGTTTAGTGTCATCTGCAAACTTGCTGAGGGTGCAATCCACACCGTCCTCCAGATAATTAATGAAGATATTGAACAAAACTGGCCCGAGGACCGACCCTTGGGGCACTCCACTTGATACCGGCTGCCAACTAGACATGGAGCCATTGATCACTACCCGTTGAGCCCGACAATCTAGCCAGCTTTTCTATCAGATTCATGAAATAGAGACAGACAGGGAAAATTTAGTTGTGAGAATGTCTTAATTTTTTTCTTTACTTAAGCCTAGTTTGTGTAAACTAAATGTTTAAGATAATTTAGAAAATTACTTTCTACCATGTAACTGACTCTTAAAATATCGGGGGAATACATAGATATTATTAACCTCTTGGACAATAAAAGCCGGTATGCCAGTACTGCTTAGCAAGCCTACAGAGTCATTTCAAAATGGTTCATGAGGAAAAAGCTTCTGAGTTCAGAACAGCTGCTCAAAACTAAGTCACGTGGAAGTTCCCTCTTCTCCCTGTAAGAGAAGTTTAGCTTATGCACTAATGTAGCTCGCTGATATCAAGTGTAAAGACAAAGCCATATATACAGTTACACTAAGTGTATGTATCCTGTACTTTCCAGGAAAGAAAATTCAGATGTGCAAAGAATGTTTCTGTCCTGTGTGTCACTAAGGAAGCAATGAATACTACAATTAATTGCACTGAGTGTAAGATGTAGTTTAAATGAATGTTCCTATTCAGGAAGTTAACAATATAAAATACACTTTTTTCATTCGTTGAAGCTTTATGCCACTGGATATGGTGCAGGTGGCAGGCTTGGAATTGGAGGGACTGAGTCAGTTTCCACACCAACATTACTGGAATCCATTCAGCATGTGTTCATAAAGAAAGTTGCTGTGAACTCAGGAGGAAAGCACTGTTTGGCACTATCTTCAGAAGGAGAAGTTTATTCTTGGGGTGAGGCAGAAGATGGTAAACTGGGTCATGGAAACAGAAGGTAACATTTTGAAAACCTTTTATGTTGAAATGTTGATGCATATGTATTAATGGGATTTATATAGTTGAAGCATTGTACAAATATTACCTAATCTAGAGGTAGATCAAAGTCCTAGCTTTCCATATCTACACAAGGATTGGCTTTTTTTGAAACTAGAGAAGCCAGTACAATACTTTAATAAAATATTTTTAGGGGAAAAAAAGTAGTCAAACTTTGATTTTTGTTATTGGCTATGTATTGTATTGTAACAAATCCATGGCTACCTCAGTGGGTTGTACATTCTGGATATTTTGAACTTCATGACACTACATGGATTAAAATTTAAGTTTCTCCTGCTCCAAACGCACAAGCCCCATACTGCTTGAGCTGAACAAGAAATTCCATTCTCTGGTAGAGGCACAGGGATTATGACAGAGTATGGTAGTTCTGATTCCATCTAGTAGGGGATGGTAGTACATTTTATACTAGCAATTTCATCACAATATGTTAAATTGTATTTTTAGTGAACATTTATCTCCAAAAAATGAATCAGTGTTTTGACTCCTTTGTTTTAATTAAGCCATTACTACTGTATTGGTTTTATCTGGTAAATTGTAGTAGGACAAATTAGCTGAAATGACACAAGAGTCTGAACAATTTTGAGGTGTTCAAGTGATACGTCACAGTCAAAATGAAAATGTTAACAGAATGCTTGCACAGTAAGTGACTATATGCTTATGATCCACAATTATACATAAAGCTGCGAGTTAGTCACAGTAGGTCACGGAAATCACGGAATCTGTGACTTCCAAAGACCTCTGTGACTTCAGCCGGTGCAGGCTGCAGGGCCCCTGCTGCCTATGGAGGAAGAGAGGGGCAGTAGGGAACCCCCATTGCTCTCTGCCTCCCCGGGAGGAAAGGGGGACCCCTGGAGCTGAGCTGCTAGCGGAGCGGGACCCTGCAGCTCCAAACCCCCACAGGTGGTTGGGGTCCCTAGACCTCCCAGGCCACCCCCAGCTGCTCAGGTTCCCCATTTTGTCATGGATATTTTTAGTAAAAGTCAAGGACAGGTCATGGCCTTCTGTGAATTTTTCATTATTGCCCCATGACCTGTCCCTGACTTTTATTAAAAATACAATATCTTAGCCTTAATTATGCACATGGAAACTCGTTGATAAAATACGATGGTAAATGCTTCTAGCCTGTGTGAACCTATACAAATAGGTTGAATGATTTTTTTCATACTTATTTTCTTTAGGAAAATGACAAGAAACAAGTAATATTTCAAAATGAGCAAAAGGATTCCTGAGAGAGTTGCTAGTAATGTATATTACTTAATCGGAGCTTTTTTTTTGTGTGTTCTGTTTAAACTATTATATTTCAGTCCCTGTGATCGTCCTCGTGTAATTGAGTCTTTGCGAGGGATAGAAGTAGTTGACATCGCTGCTGGTGGAGCACACAGTGCATGTATTACTGCAGCAGGGGATCTTTTCACATGGGGAAAAGGAAGATATGGACGCCTTGGGCATGGAGATAGTGAGGATCAGCTAAAACCCAAACTGGTGAGATGATGATATTGGAATTAATGACCTGCAGTTTGAATGTTTTTGTTCTAAATATTTTTTTTTAAATTTTTGCATATAAAGAATAAAGATAGAAATGTTTAGAGAAAATGAGAATGAACTTACCATTCTATTTTAAGAGAGAGAAATGCGTTAAATAAAATGCAACTACAGAACTTTGCCAGCAAGCACTGGTAAAGGAACTGCATTGCAGCAGAGGAACAAATAAATGCTAAGCATGCAGCAGCAGCTGATGCCCATAATAAGGGCTGGAGCCACTGGAACTCGTCCACACACACCGCTTAAAAAAAATTGACCTCCCAGACAAGAAACGGAAATTTCTGATCGTCTGAACAAAATTCAACCATCCAAATAGACTCTGTCCCTTACTCCAGTAAATAAAATCTGTTGCCTCCTCACCAGTAGCTCCTCTGCTGTAAGTCCTACCAGTGCGTCCCTATTCTTTCTGAAAATGGGCAGGCATTCCCCTCTGTCTTATGTACGCTACTCCCCTTCCCTTCCCTTCCCTTCCCTCCTCACTTTCAGCTTGAAAAAAATGTCAATGCAGTGATAAGCAATAAGAACAATTGCAACTGATTTTTTTTGTTGTAGAATTGTGTACTTAATTCTGGGAATCCAATACTGAGGTACTGTTAAGAGAAAAATGTTTTTGTTAACCAGTATTGTTAACAGTTACAATTTTGATAGAGGAGTTTCTAAAATAAATAGTCATAATAGTACTTATTCACGTCCATTCCACATTAGGTGTGCGCACGCCGCGTGCATGAGCGTTGGAAGCTTTTCCTCTTAGTGGCTCCCGTCAGGCTGGTGGGGCCCCCCAAGTGGCACCACTGTGCTGTGCATATATACCCTTCCCAGCCCAACCCCCTCCAGTTCCTTTGCAAGGCGTTTAAGCCAAGAACAAGGAAAGAAAGAGACTTTCATTTAAAGCAGCTGTTGATGGCTGCATTGCAGCCACCGGACCCGGAGTGCCCAATGTCGGCTCAGTCTTCCTCGGTGAGTACCATAAACTGTCGGCCCCAGAGCACTAGACTGGGCCCTGGCACCACTCGTCCTCCCCAGTGCGGCCCCCGGTGCAGCTGAAAGGAAGGTGCGATCGTTCCCCACACAGGAGGCTGGTGCCTCCCAAGGCCCCGAGCGCTGATAAGAGCAGGAAGACCTCGGTATCGACACTGGCGGTCGCGGCAGCACAAGCCCCACCGAGCCCAGACCTAAGTGAGCTCAGTGTGGACTATGGGCTCAAGGGCATAATGGATCAGCCCTCCATGCCTGGCACCTTTGAGGCTGAAAAGGACCTTATCGAGCTGGTGGTGGCGAGCCCCCTCCCGTACAGCGAGAACCCTCCGGCACCCATGCCTTGGGTGCTGTCGAGGGGTAAGCTGGCAATGGTGTGCCACTCGAGGACACTATCCCGGCACCGCACCCGGAGTTGGTCCTGGTTGAGCTCCGACTCCGCGGACTCTCAGTTGCCAGCAGCCCAGAAACAGGTCATGGCACCGAGAGTGGGTCGGCACAAGAAAGTACCGGGAAGGGCACACCGCTCTCCGGCACCACCCAGAGACCAGCACCGGGAGGAGTTGAGATGGCCCTCGCAAGAGGACTCCTGCAGATTGTGGCACTGCCATGGCCTTTGTGATCAGTGTCACCGCAATCCGGCACCGATTCCGGCCATTATAGCTACCTGCACCGGGCCCCGGACAGCAGGGACCCTCAGGTGGGCTGACAACCCCAATGGGGGCCGCCAGGCCATTGGCCCTTCTGGACCCCCTGGGCCTATCAGGAGCGCCATGGGGCCCCGTCCAAGGCAAGTTACTTGGTGCAGCGGTCCCGGTCCCTGCACTGATGTCAGACAGTGCCGGAGGCTACAGTGTCCAGGCCTCCAGCATCCCCCCAGAATAAACCGGAGAGACCAGCACCGAGTCCAGTGCTGTCCCATGGACTCCCGAGCTGGAGGCCCCTCCCATGGGAGAAGGGGAGCAGGAGGACCAACCAGAGGGGGTCAAGCAGCAGCTAACTTCCTCATCATCCCAAGATGAGGTACAGAGGTGTCTGGCCCTCCATTGATCGTAGAGCCCACCAGGAGTTGCTGTGCAGGGTCACCCAGAACTTGAGGTTGCAGACCGAGGAAACGGTTGAGCAGGAGGACCCCATGGTGGACATTTTGAGCCCCAAAGGTCCATCCAGAATAGTGCTCCCGTTCATTAAGACCATTCAGTCCAACTATAAGACCATATGGCAGACCCCGGCCTCCAGCCTCCAATGGCCAAAGGAGTGGAGCGTAAATACTTAGATGGGGCAAAGGGCTATGAGTTCCTGTTCTGCCACTCAAGTCCATGCTCCATAGTGATCTCAGTGGTAAATGAAAGCGAACGCCATAGACAGCAGGCCCCAGCCCCTGAGGCCAAGGAGGTGAAACGCCTGGACCTTTTTGGCAGAAAGGTGTACTCATCTGGGGGCCTTCAGCTGAGTATTGCAAACCAGCAGGCCATCCTCAACAGGCACAATTTCAACTACTGGGCAGTGGTGGGGAAGTTTAAGGACAACCTCCTGCAAGGTTCCCAACAGGAGTTTACGGCCCTGGTGGATGAGGGCAAGGCAGTAGCCAAGACCTCTCTCCAGGCCTCCCTGGATTCGGCAGACTTGGTGGTTAGAACAATTGCGTCGGGGGTGGTCATGAGGCGCTCGGCATGGCTCCAAGAGTCAGGCCTGTTGCCCGAGGTCCAGAATACACTCCAGGACCTCCCCTTTGAAGGATCCAGGCTCTTCTCGGACCAGACAGACAAAAGGCTGCACAGTCTTAAGGACTCGCAAGCTACGCTTCAGTCGCTGGGTATGCACACCCCAGCGACCCAGCCCTTTAAGCTGCAGCCTCCCCCTCAACGCCAGTACCAGCCTCGCCATAGGCATGAACTTTACCGTAGGCGAGGCAGGGATAAAGGGCAATGGTGCAACAGTAACAATAATGCGCTGGGCCAAAACCAAGGCCAGCACAAACCCCAGCCGGGCACTAAGCCAGGCTTTTGAAGGTGCACTTGAGGACAGCATACCACCAGTCACTGGATCCATCCCTTTGTTTCCTGAACCGCCTGTCCTGTTTCTCTTGTGCGTGGTCCACCATTGGGTCTTACGCGCAGTGCGGAATGGGTACTCGCTGCAGTTCGCCCCCCTCCCAGCCCCCTTCCCTGTCCCTCTTCAGGGACCCTTCTCACGAACATCTCCTAGAGAAGGAAGTCTGCTTGCTGCTAGAGGCGGGGGCGGTAGAGGCGGTGCCACACAGCCTAAGGGGGAAGGGGTTCTACTCCCAGTACTTCCTCATCCCCAAGGCCAAAGGGGGCCTTCGCCCCATCCTAGACCTGCGCGGGCTCAACAAGTTCCTGGTCAAGGCCCGGTTCTGCATGGTTTCTCTGGGCACTATAATCCCTTCCCTGGATCCGGGGGGCTGGTACTTTGACCTCGACATGAAGGACTTGTACTTTCATATCGCCATCCAACCAGAAGATCAGCGGTTCCTACGCTTCACCCTGGGCCAAGAACATTACCAGTTTGCGGTTCTCCCATTCGGTCTAGTCACGGCCCCACGGGCGTTCACGAAGTGCATGGCAGTGGTGGCAGCCTTCTTACGGAGGCAGAGAATCCGGGTGTACCCGTACCTCGACGACTGGCTCCTGGTGGGTCGATCCGAGGCGTAAGTGCGGGGCCAGGTGGCGGTGGCCCTGAGATTGTTCCGCGAGCTGGGGTTCCTGGTCAAAGTCCCCAAATCCACGCTTGTACTCACGCAGAAAGTGGAATTCCTGGGGGCGGTCCTGGACGCGGTGCAGGCCAGGGCAAGTCTTCCAGTATCCCGCTTCTGAGCTATCCAGCAAGCGGTTGCCTCCCTGCTCCAATTTCCAATGACAACGGCCAGGTCTGCCTGCGGCTGCTGGGCCACATGGTAACATGCACGCACGTGGTCAGGCCTTCCAGACTGCGATTCAGAACACTGCAGGCATGGCTCGCTCAGGTGTACCGCCCAGGCAGGGACCCTCTGGAATTGGTAGTGACAGCCCCAAGGGACGTGCTGGACTCACTGCCGTGTTGGCAGTCCCAGCCTGTGGTTTGCGAAGGCATCCCCTTTGCCACCTCACAACTGGACCTGACGCTGGTGATGGACATGTCAGACCACGATTGGGGGGCTCACCTGGGAGACCTCATGACGCAGGGGTTGTGGTCCAGAGCAGAGCGGTCGTTCCATATTAATGTGAAGGAGCTCAGGGCGGTTTGTCTCACCTGCCAGACCTTTCACGCCACTCTGAGTGGTCATAGAATCATAGACTATCAGAGTTGGAAGGGACCTCAGGAGATCATCTAGTCCAACCCCCTGCTCAAAGCAGGCACAATCCCCATTTTTTTTTGCCCCAGATCCCTAAATGGCCCCCTCAAGGATTGAACTAACAACCCTGGGTTTAACAGGCCAATGCTCAAACCACTGAGCTATCCCTGGTTACAGCGTGACAGTTCTGACAGACAACACTACTGCCATGTTTTATATAAACAAACAGGGTGGGCTTGTTCCTCGCCACTCTGTCGCGAGGCTCTCCTCCTCTGGTATCTTTGCATAGCCCATGCAATTCACCTCGAGGCGTCCTATCTCCCGGGGGTACGAAATGAGCTGGCGGACTCCCTCAGCAGGTCGTACCACATGCATGAGTGGACACTCAGGGTGGACGTCGTGCTTTCACTCTTCCGCAGGTGGGAGTTTTCCGGGGTAGACCTGTTTTGCCACCAGGGACAACGCCCAGTGCCTGCAGTTCTGCTTGTTCCAGGGCCACAGCCCCCGCTTGCTTACGGACGCGTTTGCAATCCTGTGGAGAGAGGGCTTGATGTACGCCTTCCCCCTGCTCCCCTTGGTACACAAGATCCTACTCAATGTGTAAAGGGACAGGGTGGCGGTGATCCTCATCGCCCAGCCTGGGCCTGCCATCACTGGTACACATTGCTCCAAGAACTGTTGGTGGCGGCCCCAATAATCCTACCCCTACACTGGGACCTTATTATGCAGGACAACAGGTGGCTTCTCCCCCGACCTACAGTCACTGCACCTGAGGGCATGGAGGCTCTGTGGCTAAATGCCCTGGAGAGCCGGTGCTCCTTACCCATGCAGCAGATTCTGCTTGGAATCAGAAAACCCTCTACCAGAGTGACCTATGTGGCCAAGTGGAAAAGGTTCTCATGTTGGTGTGAACCCCGATAGGTGCGGCCGTGCCAGGCCCCGGTGCAGGCCATGCTGGAGTACCTCTTGCACTTCAAGCAGCAAGGGCTAGCCCCGTCCTCACTCAGAATGCACCTGGCGGCCATCTCCGCCTTCCATCCGGGGGGCTCAGTGTTTTCCCACCCAATGGTGGGACGGCTTCTTAAAGGGTTGGAGAGGGTGTTTCTGTACTCCTGCCCCCCCGGTCCCTCCATGGAACCGTAACCTGGTCCTCTAAACTCATGGGACCCCCTTTAGAGCCCCTTGCTTCCTGTTCTCTCCTCCACCTTTCCTGGAAGGTGGCATTTCTGGTTGCCATTATCTCGGCCAGAAGGGTGTCTGAACTGAGGGCCCTCGCCTCTGAGTCACCGTATACAGTATTTCACAAGGACAAGGTGCAGCTCCGACCGCACCCCAAGTTCCTCCCTAAGGTGGTCTCTCAGTTCCATTTGGGCCAGGACATTTGTCTACCAGTGTTCTTCCTGAAACCCCATGTGGACCCAAGTCACCGCAGCTTGCACACCCTGGATGTGCGTTGAGCGCTGGCGTTCCATTTGGAGCGCACCAAGCCCTTTCGCAAATCCGCGCAGCTGTATGTGGCTGTAGCTGAGAGAATGAAACGTTTCCCACTGTTGGCGCAGCGGATTTCGTCTTGGATTATAAGCTGCATCTGGGCGTGCTATGAGGTTGCAGGTGTTCCGGCCCTGGCAGTCATGGCCCACTCGACCAGGGTGCAAGTGACTTCCACGGCTTTCCTGGGACAGATCCGAATCCAGGATATCTGCAGAGCAGCCACCTGGTCCTCGGTGCACACCTTTACGACCCACTATGTGGTCAACCAGCAGGCCAGAGAGGACGCGGCGGTTGGCAGAGCAGTCCTCTGAGAAGTTGTTCCGTGACTCCTATCCTCCTCCAGAGGTAAGCTTATGATTCACCTAATGTGTAATGGACGTAAAAAAGCACTCGAAGAAAAAACGGTTACTTACTTTCTCGTTACTGTTCGAAGATGTGGTGTTCACGTCCATTGCACCCTCCTACTCCTCTGTTGGAGTTACTGGCAAGAAGGAACTGGAGGTGGTCGGGGCGGCAGGGGTATATATGCATGGTACAGTGGCGCCACTCAGGGGGCCCTGCCGGCCCGACGGGAGCCACTAAGGGAAAAAGTTTCTAATGCTCTTGCTTGTGGCACATGCACACCTAATGTGGAATGGACGTGAACAACACGTCTTGAAGACCAACAGTTACGAGAAAGTAAGTAACCGTTTTTTATTTGCAATTTGGAATAAAAAAAAATAAATCCAAGAAAGTTAGATATCCTGATTAGTAGGCTAGCAATAATTCAGACTTCACAATTTCATGTTAACTAGTCTTTCATAATTTAAATGAAGATTGTTAGTTCTCCTACAAGATTACTTGGCACTTGAATTGGCAATTTAATTTGTCATCTGTACTCGACTGTTACAATATGAAGGTGAGCATTTCAGAAAATACAATGTTGACTAGTTTCATACTATTGTTTAGATGCTTGAAGATTATAAACCAGCAAATAGCTATTTGCAAACATGCATTTTTATTCAGTTTATGTAATACACAACAAAAATCAGAAACCAGAAATTGAAGTTCATAAAACCTATACCTTGGTTAACTTAAATATATCAGCAGCTGTTTTTTCTGATTTTTTGTTAACTATAGTGAGAATTTACTTGAGCAAAATAAAAGGAATAACCCAAGTATTTAAAGTATGTATGGTACATAGTTAGTTATCTTTTTGTTGGGTTGAAAATGCTAAACTTTTCTTGACTGTCAGTGACTTCACACATTGATGTGGTCCTGAGGTGTAATCACACCCTCAATTCTCAATAGAGTTTCTGCAAGTTGATTGTTTTTATTTGACTTACACTGTTTGAAATTAAAAAGTTGAGACTTCTTATTGTAAACAAAAAATGGTGACTGTCTTTCAGGTGGAAGCATTGCAGGGCTATCGTGTTATTGACATAGCTTGTGGTAGTGGAGATGCGCAGACGTTGTGTCTGACCGATGATGATACTGTCTGGTCATGGGGTGATGGAGATTATGGAAAACTTGGGAGAGGGGGCAGTGATGGCTGTAAAGTACCAATGAAGGTATTTATATTTACATCCGTTTAAACACACTCATTTTAGAGAAGAGTAATGAAAAGTGAGTTACCAATTTGTAGAAGATTCCCCTTGTCTTGGGTGATAAGGGTTTTCCTGGTAGTTACCACTGAGACAGCTCAGTTAGGCACACTGACTAAGTTGTGCTTGTATGCCTGAGTTACAAGGGTTGCCCTAAGTTTTTCTTTCTCTTTTGGCAATATTGTTGCTTCCTGTGGTATTCCTAATTTTAAGTTTAGAGACTCTCTCAAACCAGTAGAATCTCCTGACAGATTTCCACAGGCACATATATAAATTCAAGGATATGGTACCAGTAAATGGGTGACTCCAACTCCAAAAAGGGACAAAAATTGATTAAGCTCAATATCCCATTTTATTGCAACTTGCTACATGTGAATGCATAGTTGACTTGGAACCTCTTAAATTATTAAGAGTTGAAAACTGTACAAATATCTGATAGCATGAATAATATTGCTATATAATAGTAGTGCTGTTATTCATATGTTAAATACCCTTATCCCCTAGACTGAGGAGAGGAGGAGATCAAATTTTGTAAAACTTATGTAAAATTTTACCCATTGTCCTGATCTTGGCTTTATAAAAAAATAAATAAGTAAAAATTTAAAAAAATGAAGGTTTAACTCTAATTTTATACAAAGCTTAAAAACTGGAAGGAGTGAAAAGTTTTGCAAATATCACTTGTGAACAGCATATACATTGATTTCAGTTAAGGGTGCACATACAATACTGCAAACAGGCTGTTCAATCAGTTATCAATCTGACCCACATTGTATTTAGCTGTGAGACATGGATTTCTTTGTCCACACCTGAAGAAGAGCCTTGTGCAGCTTGAAAGCCAATCTCCTCTGCCAACAGAAGTTTGTTCCTTACAGATATTACCTCATCCACCTTGTCTCAGTCAATCTAGTTGCATTTAATCCTGTTTTCCCAGATTGATTCCCTCACAGGCGTTGGAGTGGTTAAAGTGGAATGTGGATCACAATTCTCTGTGGCTCTTACCAAGTCGGGAGCAGTATATACCTGGTATGTGTTTTGAATTTGCAATAAATATTAGGGCTGTTGATTTAATCGCAGCTAACTCACGCAATTAACTCAAAAAAATTAATCGCAATTAATCACACTGTTAAATAATAGAATACCAATTGAAATGTATTAAGCATTTTTTAATGTTTTTCTACATTTTTGAATATATCAATTTCAATTACAACACAGAATACAAAGTGTACAGTGCTCACTTGATATTATTTTTATTACAAATATTTGCACTGTAAAAATGATAAACAAAAGAAATAGTATTTTTAATTCACCTCATACAAGTACTGTAGTGCAATCTTTTTATCATGAAAGTGCAACTTACAAATATGTAGATTTTTTTTTTACATAATGTAATTCAGAAACTAAACAATGGACAACTTTAGTGCCTGCAAGTCTACTCAGTCCTACTTCTTGTTCAGTGAATCTCTAAGAGAAACAAGTTTGTTTACATTTATGGGAGATAATGCTGCCCACTTCTTAAGTACAGTGTCACCTGAAAGTGAGAACAGGCATTCGGATGGCACTGATGTAGTTGGTGTTGCAAGATATTTACATGTCAGATGCTCTAAAGATTCATATGCCTCTTCATGTTTTGTACATCGTTCCATAGGACATGCTTCCATGCTGATGACTCTCGTTAAAAAAATAATGCATTAATTAAATTTATGACTGAACTCTTTGGGGGAGAATTGATGTCTTCTGCTCTGTTTTACCCATATTCTGCCATATATTTCATGTTATACCAGTCTCAGATGATGACCCACACATGTTTGTTTTAAGAACACTTTCACTGCAGATTTGACAAAATGCAAAGAAGATACCAATGTGAGATTTCTAAAGATAGCTACAGCACTCGACCCAAGATTTAAGAATCTGAAGTGCCTTCCAAAATCTGAGAGGGATGAGGTGTGGAGCATGCCTTCAGAAGTCTTAAAAGAGCAACACTCTGATGTGAAAATTACAGAACCCAAAGCACCAAAAAAGAAACTCAACCTTCTGCTGGTGGCATCTGACTCAGATGATGAAAATGAAGATGCATCGGTCCGCGCTGCTTTGGACCGTTATAAAGCAGAACCCATCATCAGCATGGACACACGTCCTCTGGAATGGTAGTTGAAGCATGAAGGGACATAGGAATCTTTAGCGCATCTGGCACGTAAACATCTTGTGACACCAGCTACAACAGTGCCATGCAAATGCCTGTTCTTACTTCTTTATTATCTTTGCAAATGTAAACAAACTTGTTTGTCTAAGCAGTTGGCTGAACAAGAAATAGAACTGAGTGGACTTGCAGGCTCTAAAGTTTTACATTGTTTTATTTTTGAATGCAGGCTTTTTGTGTACATAATTCTATGTTTGTAAGTTCAACTTTCATGATAGAGATTGCACTACAGTACTTGTATTAGGTGAATAGAAAAATATTATTTTTTTTGTTTCTTATAGTGAAAATACTTGTAATAAAAATAAATATAAAGTGAGCACTGTACACTTTGTGTTCTGTATTGTAATTGAAATCAATATATTTGAAAATGTAGAAAACATCAACAAATATTTAAATAAATGGTATTCTATTGTTTAACAGCGTGATTAATCACGATTAATTTTTTTAATCACTTGACAGTCCTAAAATATATCCATTCTTAGATTAAATTAATTATAACTTAGCCTACGACAGGCATAATTAATGCTTGTCTATATTCTCCCACTTATGTTCTTCCTTCCTTTAAAGTAGCTTCTCTGTACTCATCTCACCCTTGCTTATCTTCGTTGCTTCCTCCTCTGACTCTGCTATAATAATAAATATAAATAATTTAGCAATAGGATTCTGAAATTTGGAGTGACAGTCACCCACCTCTTCCTCGTGGATCCTTCCTACTCTTGTCTCTTTGTACATTTTCTGGACATGTCTGCAATCATGTTGGTTAAAATGCCTTAAAATACTCAAATTTGGTTTTACAGTCAAGTGCTTATTAAGTTGCACTTCAAAGTGGCTGAACGTTTACACAAGTGATTTGAATTACATTCATGAAGGATATCTGTGGTGATAGTTTATTTTATACAAAAACTTGCACACACAGAATCGTAGAAATATAGGGCTGGAAGAGACCTCGAAGCCAAGTCCTGCCTGAGTACTGAGGCAGGACCCAAGTAAACCTTGACATTTGCTTAAAAATCTCCAATGATAGGGATTCCACAATCCCCCTTGGAAGCCTATTTCAGAGCTTAACTACCATTATAATTACATAATTCCTATTATCTAACCTAAATCTCCTTTGCCACAGATTAAGCCTGTGATTTTTTTGTCCTATCTTCAGTAGACATGGAGAACAATTGATCGCAGTCCTCTTAATTACAGCCCATAATGTACAATGCATCTGAACATTATTACACTCTATGTACTTGATAAGATGACTTGGCAACTGTGGATATTCCTTACAACCTCATAGATTCTTAAATTCCTTCAGTTCCATGAAATGCATAATCTTCCGCTCTCTCAAGGAATAGATTCTCTTTGATGATCTTATTGCATTCCAGTTTGAGTGAAAGGCATGAATGTCTTGCCTTGAAAAACCTAAGCACAGCATATACATTCCAGGCAATGTCCACTGGAGACTTCAGTGCAGAAATTCCTGATAGATTAGTAAAAACATCCCCCTAAGGGTCAAGTAGATTGGGAGTATATGGGGGAAATTAAAAATGATAGCATTAGATATTTGTAAAAAAGTGACCCTAAAATGTGGTCAAGGGGGTTTGCATTTCATAATTAATTAGGCATTTTTAGTTCATAGTTTGAATCTTCATAGTTTGGAATCTTCCTACAAGTTTTAAGTTTCATATTTTTTTTGAGTTGTCAAAGTAAAAAGAAGTCTTGTATTATTGGAAAGGAGATTCCTGACTTTCAAAATGTATAAAGTCAGTTTGTAGACTTGATGATCTTGCATTTGCCATTGGTCCAGGATTGAACATTTGTAATCCTTGATACCAAACTTGGAGAGCTGAGGTAAGAAGAAAAACTATCGTCAGTCTGACATTTCCCTCCATCTCTGTTAAAAATGACCATTTGAAACTTGCTCAAGGTGTTGGAATGTTAGCACAGAAATAATGTGTTAGTGGTTAGAATGGAGGAGAGTTGGTCAGAGTTATATGGCAGTTTGTGTATGTTGTGGTGATGTCTGATTGGTTATGTATATTACATATTTATATATGGTATACAAAAGAGAATAAGCATTTGTAATAGTGTCAGCAAAACCACATCAATACAATAGGAACAAAGGATGATACGAGGATTTCCCTCACTGCCTCACATTTGACGTATTTGGAGGCAAATTCCTAGGTTGTATGCTAAATACTTAGTATAAGTTTGCAAAAAGAACAGGAGTACTTGTGGCACCTTAGAAACTAACAAATTTATTAGAGCATAAGCTTTCGTGAGCTACAGTTCACTTCATCTGATGCATAGAATGGAACATATAGTAAGATATAATACATACAGATAAGTTGGAGGTTACCATACCAACTGTGAGAGGCTAATTAGTTAAGATGAGCTGTTATCAGCAGGAGAAAAAAAACTTGTGTGGCTCATCTTAACTAATTAGCCTCTCACAGTTTGTATGGTGACCTCCAACTTGTGTGTGTGTGTAGATATATATATCTTACTATATGTTCCATTCTGTGCATCCGATGAAGTGAACTGTAGCTCACGAAAGCTTATGCTCTAATAAATTTGTTAGTCTCTAAGGTGCCACAAGTACTCCTGTTCTTTTTGCGGATACAGACTAACACGGCTGCTACTCTGAAACCTGTCAGTATAAGTTTGGTTATTGATCTATATGGAAAGAAGTGTTCATGATGATGAATTCACATTTGGCGTATATGTGTAAATTTCAGCCTAAAACATTAGTTTCTGGTATAATGGTGACTGGGTACAAATTGATCTTTGGTCCCCAATCTACTAATAGGTCAGCTTTTAAAGTCCTGTCTACTTGAAGACAAAGTATTATGATTTTTATGGAGTTAAATCGTATAAATATGAAAAAGTCCTTTTATAAATGTGAGGTTGGGAAAAATGTTTGTACTAGTTATGTTATCTGTATGCAGGGGTAAAGGAGATTATCATCGATTAGGCCATGGATCTGATGACCATGTGAGAAGACCTCGACAAGTACAAGGGCTGCAAGGAAAGAAAGTCATCGCAATAGCTACTGGCTCTTTGCACTGTGTTTGCTGCACTGAAGATGGTATAGAGAACAAATATTTTACTCGTTCTTAATAAAGTTTATTTTGAAAAATGAAACATTTTTAAAGTCTGAAATCTGATGGATCAACATTTTTAATGGGTCAGAACCTGCCCTCCTTTTGTGCTCTGACATATTTGCATCCTTTCCAAGCAACAAATTTTGGTTTGTGTTGCTGATCTTAAAAGGGCATGCACACAATTTCAAGGTTTTCAGTCACTTGGCTTGAAAAAAATAAGAATTAAGTTTCATAAAATATTTGAGATGCTGTAAAGAAAACCATATAGCTTTAACAGTAATTAATTACAAATTTGTTGAGCTTTAAATGAGTGCACTAAGCTTTTTTTGTTACAGGAAGTCTCTTGAGCTTGCTGAGATGTTTAACTAACTTGGTAAATGAAATATGGAAGCAAACAGTCGTGTCTTACAAAGCAGCTTACGTTCATTTTATTGTGTTTGAATTATTAAATGTTCCTTCCAGTAGAATTGTTTCTGCATTTAATTAGCCAAGTTTACAAAAATGCTAGTGAAGTATTAAAGTAGACATGCATGGTGGTTAAGCTTTCCTTTAAATTGATCAGTCTGGTCTGCCATGGAACTATCAAATATAGACAGCAAGTAGTGTTTTTCTTTCGCTGTAATTTTTGTCCTGCTTTCCAATTTCCTCCTTGTGTTTTAGATACTTGGATTGTGTCCTTTTAAATGTGTGTATAAACTGGGCAGTGGTCATGTCTTTATATATGTTTGTATGCAGCTAGCATAATGGGGTCTCGGTTCTGGTTGATTAGTAATTCTGGGTGTTTCCTTCATGGAGATAAGATCATTTTTATTTGTAGCAGCTGGGAGCTCTAGTCATGGAGCATGACTATTGTGCTATCTGCTATACAGACAACAAAAAGATGGTCCCTGCCCCAGAGAGTTTCAGAAGAAGTAAATTTTATTTTCATTCTTCTCTCTGAGGGAAGTAAACATGTTTGTGTTGGTTTAGGTGAAGTGTACACGTGGGGAGACAATGATGAAGGGCAGCTTGGAGATGGGACAACTAATGCTATTCAAAGACCCCGGTTGGTTGCAGCACTTCAGGGTAAAAAAATAAACAGAGTTGCCTGTGGGTCAGCACATACTTTAGCCTGGTCGACTAGTAAACCTGCTAATGCTGGCAAGCTTCCTACCCAAGTAAGATTTTGCTTTAGTAAAGTTGGATATTGAAATTAGTTAATGCACTTATTAAAACTTTGTAGTAGCTGTTTTTTCTTTCTAAATAACTAAGAAAATGCATGGTTTTATCTTTAGATCAAGACTTTCATTGCTTTTTTGTTAAGTTCTCTCTCTGTTGCTCCTGTCTCGCTTCCCAAATTCAAATAGAGGTATTCCACCATTCTAGGCAGAAATACCTTTTGTCTTTTAGCTACCAATCAAGGACCATCATTAATTTAGTTTGAAAGTTGAAAGAAATTCAAGTGCAGCTTTCAACTAATGCTATGAAAGTTTGATGACTTTCCCCTTTGTTTTAGTGGATCTTTCACTGCTCCCTTTGGATTTGAAAGACCCCTTTTTGAATATTTTCCTTCACTTTTTCTTCCACCGCTATAATGTTGTCACTCCATTGCTGCTCTTGCCCATCATGTACAATAGACTGGATCAAAAGTACAGATAAGAGTCCCCTATAGGAGGACTTCTAAAATCTTAAGTGATATAAATAATTCCCACTTCCACATTCCAGTGCCACATATAACCTTTCTTAAAACTTTTCAGCTTAGTGATGCTAGAAAAATGTTCTATATACAAGTGAACTTGTGCTGTCTTTAGTGCTGACAGTCCAAAAAAGAAAATATCTTAATTTCTTAAAACCAAAGTCGTCTTGTATTTCCTTTACTTAATAAATTATTAATTTGGAAATTGTTCCATGTACGTACAGTAACTAAATGTGTTCAATCTTAACAATATGATTGTTTCATCATAGGTTCCTATGGAGTACAACCATCTACAGGAAATACCAATAATTGCATTGAGAAACAGACTGTTGTTACTGCATCACATCTCTGAACTATTTTGTCCTTGCATTCCCATGTTTGATCTCGAAGGACGCCTTGATGAAACTGGCCAGGGACCCTCTATTGGGTTTGATACTTTACGGGGAATTCTGATATCGCAGGGAAAGGTATTTATCAGGATTTGTATTTTAATTTTCAAAGAAAATCTTGGATTATGGTAATTTTTAATTATATACATTGTTTAAATATTTTCTGAAGAAAATGGAATAGAGCTATGTATCTTAGCTCATGTGGGAGCAATATAAATAATGCATCATAGCTTTTGGTGTATGTTATAATTTCAGGTGGCAAGTGGAATTTGACAACTTGATTCTCATCCGATGAAGTGAGCTGTAGCTCTCGAAAGCTTATGCTCAAATAAATTTGTTAGTCTCTAAGGTGCCACAAGAACTCCTTTTCTTTTTACGAATACAGACTAACACGGCTGCTACTCTGAAACCTGTCAAATTCTGTAGAGATTGTGTAGGCTGCTGCTATCAGTTAGTTTTACATTTTAAGTCTTCTGTTCTAATTTAGTAGAACTCTCCTAGAATATTTAGTAGAACTTCCCTTGAGGAGTAAAACTAAATGGACTTCTTCCAAGCAGCCACATTTATTTTTGAATTTCAGATGCAATGACTTGGTATTTAGCTAATTTATGCAATAGAAGTGTGCAGTGATAAATACATTTCAGCCTGACTGGAGTCAGAACATGAACAGTTTCTCGTGCTTTATCTTTTGAGTAAAAAAGCAGTGGTGCTAGAATCCGCGCTAAATGTCAGCGTCCATGTGTCTGTGCTTTACAGTGTCCTTGTGCCTTCTGAGAGAGTTAAACTGTAAAACTTGAAGGCTCACACCTTTGGGTGGAGTTGCAGGAGAATGTGTGTTTAAGTAAGGGTGAGTCAGTACTGGACCCAGAGATGAGACAGCTGGACAACAGGCTCCAGCTCTCAGGAGGATGATGGTGTGTTAATTTTCATGTTATATATAGGCCCAGAGAGTCAAAGGTGTTAACCCACTCACTTGCCAACATTAAAGAGTTTTAAACAAGATTTTGAGTTTGATATACAGAAACTACTGCCTGCCTAGTACTGTGGAAGACGTGCCATAAGGAATCCTTTTCACCTTTTATTAAGGTGCAAAAAAGAAGGAAAAAACATTAAAGCATTTAAAATGCAAATTATTAAATAAGATTTCAATTTAAACATCCCTTGTTCCCTTTCCCTTTAGCTGGAGAGCATTTGTAGAAGGAAAAGCACTCTTGTTTAGCAAAGATAAAAATGCAGCTTCTGTCTCTGATGTTGATTTTCACTTGCAGTCTTACTGCTGGAAAAACACAGCTCATGGTCTTATCAGCCACGTGGAGACCTGGCAAACTTGTACCAGCATTGTAGTGTGTAGGGCATTGTTTTAGCTGACCTTTCTGGTTACAGCAGCGTTGCAAAATATGTAGTTTTGGTTGGCTAAGACAGGTTCTTATTAGACAGAAGGAAAAAAGGAGAGAGATAGGAAAGAGAAGAAATAAGGTGGGGAAGGAAAAGGATGTGGGTCAGAGAGGGAAGGAGAGACAAAGTCTCTTGTACCAGGTGCTGTTCAGGATTCAGCCAGAGCTGGTGAAGGTGGCAGTGTCATTTGGCTTCCTCTCTCTAGTCTGGTCTGGTCAGGGCATCTTTCAGGATCAGGGTAAAGGAGATGGTGGGGTGTCATCCACGATGGTGAAGCTTGCTCCTTCCTCTTCTCTCATCTTTCAGTTAGCCAGTGTCGCAATCCATTAGCTTTTCCCCCAAAGTCTCTTTTTGATGACCCCAGAAAGGAGGGATGGGCAGAATTGCCCATCCACTTATTATTTTGTCCACCTAGGCCTAATTTCTGACACACCAGTTTTGGTTTACAGATTTCTGATCTCTCGCATCTCTTGTTTATCAGGCATGATCTTAACAAGGTCCTTGAGTTCTATCACTAGGCCTTGCTGTGTGGACTAATTCACTCTGTCTCCCTTTTTTATCTTTTTCCGTCAACTTTTGTTATCAGTTATTATGACATTTTATGAACTTCCAGTCACTTATAGTTAAACTCACAATTAGGGTAAATTTGTAGGCCCAGTTGTCCCAACAGTATGCCAGTCAGGGGGTCTGCACCCTGAAAGTGTGCCTAGGGACCCAAAGACTGGGGCAATGGCTGGGCTTTGTCCAGGCTCCGCAGGCTTGAAACACCTGGAGAGAGACCCAGTGGCTGGGTCATTTCACAGCAGTCTTGTGTGTGGCTGTGAGGAAACACTCAACCATATCTGACAGGCTTTTCCTGGTAGAGTGACGCCGCCTAAAAATGAGGAGCTGTTGATTTCTGCTAAATTATTATCCGGAACCAGCCTTCATGCCACCTACTTATTTAAAAAAAAAAAAAGGGGGGGGGTGGGCTGACTGCTGTAGGGCATATAAGATTTCAAACAATTCTTCTCCAATCTGGTGCCAGGATCCTGGTAGTAACAACTTAAATTGAGAGGACCAGGTGGGGACAACAGAAGCCCAGTCCCAGAGACAGAGCCAAAAAAACTCAACTTGCTTGGGAAGAAAGAGCTACTCCACATGAGTTTACAGATGAGAATTACCAGGTGGTTCTCTCTAAATATGACTTTTTGGAATTTCCTTCAGAATTTTCTGACAGACTTCCCAAAGAGCCCAGAGAGGAGTTCTTCTGTCCTAGCCCAGGGCCAGCTTGTCACCAAAACATCTCTTCAAACATGTCTCAACATGATCCATGGCAATGGTTGTACTAATGAGAAAGACCTCATGACTTCTGGCATCCCTAAAGAAGTGTGGAAACAGTTAAGGACCATCCCTTTAAGGGGTACAGTCTTTTTTTTTTTTTTTTTTTTTTCCCCCAATTGGAAGTCTGAGGCCTTGCACGCCGCTAGGGACTTTTGTGCAAGCCTGGGATACTTAGATATTTACATGCCTGCCCCCAAAAGGAAAGAATGTAGGCCTCAACCTTATTATTGGCTAGCCCCTGATCCATCTAGGAAGAGGCACAAATCCCCTAGCTGAAGATGGTCCTCAGTTTCCATCTCAGTGACCTTTCACATTAATCTAAGTAGCAGATTTGACTACTTCCTTGAGAGCAGATCTCTAGTTGTTCAAAACCTTCTCAACCCATCCCTTCTTAGCTTGACACCTGCTTATCTGTCTCAATAAAGTCCATTCCTTTCTCTCCCTGAGCACCCACTAGGCTTTTATCTGACAAGTTGGAACATGCCTCAGATTGCTGGAGCACATGGTATCCTGTATGTGCATAACTTTGCATGCCACACTTCAGCTGCAATACATGCAAAGCTTGTTGAAGTCTGTATATCATTCAAGCATACATCCGCGGACATGCTGATTCATATGTCTGCGCAAGTCCTCTCATCATTAAGCTGGTGGATGAGTCTGGAATATGTCGGCAAGCGGCTACCCTACTCTCCTCCTTTACCATCAAAGACATTAATGATGGATGCGTCCACCATAGGCTGGAGAGGAAACCTGAATGGAGTGCATAATCAAGATCTCTAGTCCACTTGAGAGACAGCTCTTCATATAAATGTTCTAGAACTGAGGGCCATTTAAGTGTTTGCTCTGAAACTGTAAGCCTAGTCAGGAGAGAAGCATTACTAGTTTACCAAAGGAGATGTCATCTCCTGCCTAATAAAAGAAGGCCCATAGACACCAGACAAACTGTTGTGGAACATCAGTGGACAAAAGACTTAATTGATTGCTCCCCCCACAAACATCCAGGAAGAGATGTAAGCACTTGTTGCATCAGTTTGAACTCTGGGGGGAAGGGAATAAAAATCTTTGTCAAGAAGAAATTCTCTATGCTGCTTGAATTCTGAAGGGTGAAGATTTCTAAGCATAAGCAAGGGATCACCAGCTGTTTAGCTTGGTTTGGCACTAAAGGTCATGTAGAGTTTTCATATTATAGCAGCTTATATTACCTTTTGGAACTAATACTATAACTCGTGTGTGTGTGCGCGCGCGTTCACCTGCTTTAACCTGATAAATAACTCTCGTTTATTTTTCTTAGTTAATAAATCTTTAGTTAGTTTATTATGGGATTGGCTGCAAGGGTTGTCTTTGGTGAGAGATCTAGGGTGAAATTGACCTGGGGTAAGTGACTGGTCCTTTGGAACTGTGAGTAACCCGAATATTGTAATTTTTGGTATAAGGGACCATCTGTCACAAGAGAGCTTGCCTAGGTGGCAAGATAGACTCGAGTGCCCAAGGGGATTGTCTGTGACTCCATGTTAAGGCTTTATAGGGCTTGAGGAGTTCACACTTGATAGTTGGTGAAATTGAAGTATAGAATTCACAGCCAGTTTGGGGGTTTGTGCACTGCTTCTTCACAGTCTGCCCTGGGGTTGGTACCCACACTCCTGAGAAACTCCAGACAGCTTGACACTAAGTAACCGTTTCTTGGGCAATTTATTCCTTGTTATTGATAGGATCTTCCTGAGGGTTAAGACAGCAAGATGCAGGTTTTCTTGTTCTGTGGTAAATCTCTGTTGTACGCGCGCGCACGCACACACACACACATACCCCCACCCCCACCCCCGAGCGGAATTAAGCGTATGTTTAAATCTGAAATGCCCACAGATTTAGAATTGTATTGTAATTTTGGCACTGCTCTATTATGTATAATTTTTTATATTTTTATTTTTTAGGAGGCAGCTTTCAGAAAGGTTGTGCAAGCAACTATGGTGAGAGATCGTCAGCATGGGCCAGTTGTAGAACTCAACAGAATACAGGTAATGTAACTAAAGCTGTGATTGTAATGTGTGGCTAACTCTAGTATTTATAGTGCAAAAGCGAATGAGATTAATTATGTGCTCTTATGAGGATGACTGCTTTAAGTGAGTGATCCTCTCATGGACTGCATCCCACCAGATTTGATTCCACAACTTCCCTTTGGCAGTTACAGTGCTTTGTTTAATGACTATGGGTATGTCTACACAGCAGTGTAAGCCTGGGCTCAAGACTGATCTCCCCCTCCCCCTTGCATCCACACACCAGTGTGCGAACCTATGGTCCTAGGACCCTGAAGGGCTGGAGGGTCCAAACCCATGTTAAGCTGTGACTTAGGGTCCAAGCCCTATTGCTTTCCTATGTGCACATGGCCACAGTTTGACTCGGCTCCCAGTAGTCTTCCAGATGTATCCCAGAGTTCCTTCTTTCTTAGTTCTCTCTATGCCTACGATATGTGGTGCAGTCTGTTGTACTCTATTGCAAACGGAAGCCACACCTCCCTTTGCAAACAGCTGCAGCTCAGATCAGCATTAACCCATTGTCTGCTGAACCCTGGTCTGTGAGCATGCTATGAGAAAGCCTGCAGGGTTTTCAATGGAGACGGATCAGAAGAAGCTATTTGTAAATAGAGCTGCTTCCTGGTTGAAGAGCACAACCAGTTTTTCGTGCATGCTCCCCGGGCACCCCTGCACATGCAGCCCCAGGAGGGGCCATGGGAGCAAGGGCAGGAGAGCGGAGCGGAGATTAAGTGGATGCCCTGCAGGGATGGGGAGTGGCAGAGCTTTTGGCTCTGCACAGCTGGGGAAGGATGAGTCCAACACCCTCCTGGGCAGCCACTTGGTCTCTCTCTGGCCCTCCTGGGCCTGTGCATGCAGGGGTGTCTAGGCAGCGTGCACTGTCAGGGCAGCGTGTGGGAGCCAGTCCTAAAACCTTCCCACAGCGTCAGTGTCTCAGGCTCCTCCTTGCTGCTGTGCAAAGCTTCCCTTTAGCGAAGACCAAAGCTGATGGGCGGGAGGTGACTCCTAGCTGACGGGGTGTTGGGAGTCATCACTCCCCAAGCTGTCCTGAGCCTGGATCTCTGCCACTTCCCCTGCCTGCAAAGCAGCCACTTGATCCTGTTCTGCTCTCTGTCCCTTGCTCCCAGCCTGTCCTTCCCCCACCTTCCCTGGGGCTGCTTGTGCAGAGGCACCCAGACAGTGTGTACTGTGAGGGTGGTGAGTGGGAGCCAGCCCCAAACTTCTCCACCTGGGAATCCCTTATACCTGCCTCCACAGGTGTGGCAGGGGCAAGAATAAGGGATCTGCAGTGTATTTGAGCACACTGCACCCCAATGCCTGGAGCTGCCCTTCACTGCTTCATGGCAGCCAGGCGTGTGTGTGTTTGTGTGTGAAACTTCAAAACAGATAAAATAAAAAACCAAACAAACAAAATCCCTTCATTGAACAGCCCAGTTCAAAAATTAAGAATTACAAAGTTTCATGTTAATAGTTTGACAGACCTGGAGACTGATGTCCTAATTATCCTCAGAACAGGGGCAGATGGGTATTTTCCTACCAGTGTGACTCAGCCTAGAAGTGGAGAGCCCAATTGTCAGATTAGATGACAGATCAGAATAAAGCCTTCTGAAAGCAGCCATTCTACTGAGACAGCCACCAAAGGAGCCAATTATGCAATTTAGGTACCTGAGTCCCATCCATCACAGTTAGTTTTTCCACAGTGCAATGGGTTTGTAGGGCTAGAGCCTCGACACTGTGAGGGGGGAGGTGCTAGGGACCTGGCTACTTTGGTTCGCACATGGGTCAGATAATCCCTTAACCTAGGGTTAAAATGCAGGGTAGATGCTCAAGCTCAGGGTTCCCTGACGTGGGTCAGCTGACTCAAGTCCCACTAACTTTAGGCTTACATTGCTGTGTAGACTTATCCAAAATGTCAGAGAGACTACCAGAGAGATAAAATAAACTTGGTTGACTGTTTTGGAGATGGCTGCTTATTTATGTCTATTACTCTGTGTACCCTGGCACGTTAGTTACATTATGCAGCATGGGATCCCTTGTGTACAACAGGACTGTATTAATTTCCATGGCTGATTGGCAATTATGTAGTAATGCCAGCTGATCAAATCATTTGAAAACCTGCTTGGTTCTTAAGAAGTAAGAAAAATGGTAGAAAGGGGTAGAAGGAGCTGAACACTGCTTTGGAGGGAGCAGGGGATTGTGAAGCCATTCAGGGATAGGGATTTCTAAGATGAAAGGATGATATCATACATTTTAGATCCTAAATTCTCTGGGAGTGGAGCTCCCCTTTGAATGACTTACGGGCTGCACATCTGAGGAAATCTTCTGCCATGACCAGCTCTAATTTTGCAGGAGCAGAGCTCTATGCCTGCACAACTTAGGAGCCCTGAATGACAGCTGTATTTACTATAACCATCTCCTACTCCCTTCTAGAGCTTCAGTCCTTCATTCTGCTATAAGCCACCTTTCAGTCAGCCATGAAGTGCTGATCTCCTGTAGACCCCCCTAAATAGCAGAATAACAAGCTAGGGTTTATAAAATGTGAACAAAATGGCAATTTTCCTTAAATTTGTGGCACAGATTTATACATCTTGGCAAAAAGGTAATTTTTTGGGCCATTTGGGTGGTTGCTTGATTGTGTTATATGTGGCTGGCTATCCTACCCTTCCTCCGTCACCTTCCTGTTGGCAACTGCTGTTTTTTCTCCTCTCTCTATGTAAGATTTCACATTTATTAATACTGATTCCCTCCACATTGTCTACAGCCCCCAGTGCTCTAATCGCTCCAAGTCCCTATGTAGCTTGGTTATTTCCTACATTGTCTGATCCCTGCAATTTAATGGGATTGAATTTACACCAGAGAGCTTCCAGATCTAGTATACAAGGCAGCATTTTGGGATACAGAGTTGTGCACTTCCTTTTTAGTAGGTTTAAACATTTTGTAGGTGGTGCAAAGGGCAGGGGGTGGTGGTGGTAATCAAAACTATCAAGACGTCTCGTGCTTGACAGTGTGACAAGCACATATGTGGACCATCTCATGTAAATCCAAGGAGTTACATAATATGAAGAGACAATGATGGATTCTTATGTCTGTGTACCCCTCCATTGTCACGTAAGCAAAATCAAGACAAACTCATATGACTGAAGCGCACTTTAAAATGCCCTCAAGTATAATTAGGGAACAGGATATTAAACTCTTGTCCTTTCTTGAGTATCACATGTGGTCACATTGAGGGATGTGGTTATTATGAGAGGATTCTTCCCCCACATCATTGACGCTGAAAAATGTAATGCCAAGCCTTAGGCCAGACAGGCCTTTTCCGCAAATATTTCTGTATTGAATAGTAAAGTACTGTTTCACTTAAACTGACAAGAACTAAAACTTAGAGTCCTTTTGCTTTTTTTCCTTTCATGTTATGGTACATAATGTAGAAAATTGGAAATCTATCTTTTTATGGAATTAGATCAGCCAAATTATTTTTTTAAAAATTGCAATGATCTGGCACTTTTGTTAATGAACAGAACTATATTCTGCTTTGTTTATACTCCACTGCCTGCTACCTCTTCGCGTTAGGAAATTCTCTATAAATATTTAAGAGGTAGGCTAGCAAAAAGCCTTTCTGACATAATTCTATGTAATATAAAGAGAGTGCTGCAGCTTTGAAATTTTTTTGAGAAGCTTGACTAAGAGCATCTTCATCTTAGCTTCCTTCTAATTGTGTTTATTTCCTATACTCTCAAATTACCTTTCAGTAGTACAGTTTCTTCATATCTATAACTTAAATAAGTAAGGTCCTATTTGAATCATGGGATAATTATCCAAAAATTGCAGCTGAGTTGTGGACAAACCATGGAAAATCATGGAAAAGTAGTAATAGACCTTATTATTTGCAGTTACAAGGTCGATTATTATATTTCCATGATTTTTCCCTGTTGGGTGCCCAGGGCTGAGAGCGGGGGCCTGGAGCTGACAGTGGCCGCGTGGGGCTGAGAGCGGGGGCCCCTACTGTTGGCTGCCCTGGGCAGCCAAGGCTCTCGCTCTCTCAAAATTTCAGTGGAAGCCTAATAATTGTAGTATTCACAGTTTCCA
This sequence comes from Dermochelys coriacea, assembly GCF_009764565.3. Classification (NCBI taxonomy): domain Eukaryota; kingdom Metazoa; phylum Chordata; order Testudines; family Dermochelyidae; genus Dermochelys; species Dermochelys coriacea. The sequence continues at coordinate 122,741,056 of NC_050068.2, read as the reverse complement.
CAATATCATGAATTAAGAATTAAGCTTTATAGAGGACACAGTAGTGTCTAAGATGTTTTGGCACTTCCTCATGCCTGTTGTTGTTGTTTCCATTGTGGAGTAGGTTAATGAAAACAGGATTTTCCCCTGTCCTTCCAGTCTTTGTTGAACTTGGATCCTTAAACCCAATCCCACCTGAAACAAACTGATAGCTGCAGGGTCTCACTATGTGTCAGGAACAGATGCATTATTCTAGCCCAGAGGTGTCATAGATGTGAAGGCTAAAGGGACCATTAGCTAGTCTGACCTCCTGCATAACACCAGCCATAGAACCTCACCCAGTAACTTCTCCATCAAGCCTGTAACTTCTTTTGGAGTTCTTTTAGAAACATCTAGTCTTGATTTAAGGACTTGAAATGATATAGATTCCATCATGTTACACTAGTTCTAATAGTTAATTACCCTCACTGTTAAAAATGTACACCTTATTTCCCATCTGATTTTTCTAGCATCCAATCATTGGCTTTAGTTATTTTTTTCCGCTAGATAAAGAGCCATCTATTATCAGAAATCTCTTCCCCATATAGGTACTTGTAGTTTGTGATCAAGTCAGTTCTTAACCTTCTCTTGGATAAACTCAATTGATTGAGCTGCTTTAGTCTCTATCAGGTATGTTTTCCAGACCTTAAATAATTTTTCAGCATCCTTTTTGAAGTCTGGTCTCACTAATGTGTTCAGTATAAAAGTGATTTGAAGGAGGTCCATGTTTACTTATTGTCCCTGGGTTGGGATATAAATTAAGGACTTTCCTCAATTCATACCTAATCTCCCACAGATATGAATGGAAATTTTGGCATCCCTGCACTTCTATTTATTATTAATTTGTTCAGTCTCTTATTATCAGTGTCACTGATGAGAACCCTCTCCCCCTTTTAGGCTGCCACTTCTTCTGGTCTTGGTTCTCTTTTCCCTTTTCTGTTTCTCTTCTCTCCTTGTGAGTCTCCTCTGTTTTTACCCCCATTTTCTTCCCTTCAGCAACACCCAATTCCCATGCTTAATTCCTCTCTTGTTCCTAAAATGATCATTAATAGTTAAGGTTAACACTGCAGTGGGGCATTGTTGTCCTTTCTCATTTAAATGAGATTAATAGGGAGCAGGGCATTTCTCCCTCTGCGTCATTGTTTCAGGCTTTCTGCAGATCAATTTACATTCAGTTCATGTTTAAAAGATTATCTCTGCAGAGGGCTAGAAAAAGTATTATTTTTTAAATGAAAGTTGAGATTTCCACAACCTGAGGTTTGCAAGACTGCATATAAATAAATCATGAGAGCTGGATCCATCCCTATTCTAGTCTTTTCTCTAAAACATTCATAAATGCTACATATTCCTAAATGATCTGGTAAAAGGTGAGATGACAAAGTTTGCAGATGATACAAAATTATTCAAGATAATTTAAGTCCAAACCTGACTGCAAAGAGTTACAAAGGCATCTCGCAAAACTGGTGACCAGGCAACAAAATGGCAGATGAAATTGAGTGTTGATCATTATTTTGTATTTGACATTTGAAAACATAATCTCAACTAAACATACAAAATGATGGGGTTTAAATCAGCTGTTCCCACTCAGGAAAGAGATCTTGAAGTCACTGTGGATAGTTCTCTGAAAACATCCCCTCAATGTGCAGCAGCAATCAAAAAAAGCTAAGGTTAGGAACCGTTAGGAAAGTAATAGATAAGACAGAAAATGTAATGCCACTATATAAATCCATGATACGCCCACATGTTGAATACTGTATGCAGTTCTGGTTGCCCCATCTCAAAAAAGATGTATTAGAATTGGCAAAGTACAGAGAAAGGCAAGAAAACCTTCTCTTGGATAGGGGTCTGGAACAGCTTGCATAGGGGAAAGCATTAAAAAGTCTGGGACTGGTCAGCTTAGAAAGGAGGTGACTGAGATGGGATATGACGGAGGTCTATAAAATCATGAACGACATGGACAAAGTGAAAAGAACATAACACAAGAACCCAGGGTCACCCAGTGAAATTAATAGGCAGAGGGTTTAAAACAAACCTAAGAAAGCGCTTCTTCACATAACACCCAGTCAACCTGTGGAACTCATTGCCAGGAGATATTGTTAAGGCCAAAAGTATAATTGGGTTCAAAAAAGCATTAGATAAGTTCATGGAGGATAGGTCCATTAATGGCTATTAACCAAGATAGTCAGGGATGCACTCCTGTGCTGTGGGTGTCAGTAAACTTGTTACTACTAGAAGCTATTGGACTTGATAGATTGCCCTGTTCTGTTCATTCCCTGTGAAGCATCTGACATCCACCACTGTCGGAAGACAGGATACTGGCTAGCTGAACCGTTGGTCTGATCCAGCATGGTCATTATGTTCATTCTTCCCCCGTTGCCTCACTTTTGCTCTGGGTGATGAATCAGAAGGGCTGAGGTGGGGAAATGTCTTGGTAGGAGGCAATAAGTGGAAATTTAAACTGATTCTGTCTACTTGTGCCTGGGGGAGGGTGGGGCAGTTGGAAGAGAATGTATGGTAGTAAGAGCCTGGCAGGAAGGGGAGATTGCATCTCTAAAAAACCATGGACCATTTGAAATTGAACTTTGGACCAGTAGTGTATATATCAAATATAGCCTGTGTAAATTCCTTGGCATAGGTACAGCGTCTTGTGTGAGTACAGTGCTAAGCATGTCAGCAATATTCAATAAACATGGCTATGGTCTAATATAACAGTGTGGTACAGCCACATTATAATGTGCACTTGTTCACTTGTTAGGTAAAGCGTTCTAGAAGTAAAGGTGGATTGGCTGGTCCTGATGGTACAAAGTCAGTGTTTGGTCAAATGTGTGCTAAAATGAGTTCCTTCAGTCCAGACAGTCTTCTCCTACCTCATCGTGTTTGGAAAGTAAAGTTTGTTGGTAAGAATTACTTTTTTGTCAACCCTACTTCCCCATAACCATATTCTTTTATTCCTTTTTTGGAGGTAGGGAGTGGTATTCTAGTAGAGCGCGGTGGGGGGGAGAAAATGCTTAAAATGTTCAGCAGTGCAAAGGCCATTTTCAAAGAAATTCAGGCCCTGTGTTTAGGTTTTGTTAAACCTAGTATCAGTAGAAATATTTCCATCATTGTAATCTTAAATTCCAAAGACGAGTTTTAAAAATCAAATATTCTCAAAAATGCAGATTTCTAACCCAAATGTAAGTCTGAAATTGAACCTAGCTAGTTAATTTTCACTAAACTCACAATTTGCATTTTACTTTAATGGTAAAAAGTAAACTAGATTAGGATGTTGCTAATAAACTTCCAATCTATGGCTATATTGACATTTTTAGAACTGTATCAAAGTTAAAGACTAGTGTTTTAAAATATTCCCTAAGAACCTTATGTTCACCAAATCTTTTATTTTTCCTGCCATCCTCCTGCTTCCTTATTTTGCCGAATGGTAGCACAGTAATAATATCTGGTACCTTTATGAGAGAATACAGTTTAACAAGGAGCTTAAAAATACAATAATATAACTTAAATAGGATTAATTGAAACTGCACTCTTAATCAAGGTCCTGTTGATTAAGCGTGGTAATTTGTTTTGTTTCTTTTTGTAGTTCTTAAATGTTAACTTTGCAAATGTTTTAAAATGTCTGGCTGTTTATGGTAATGCTTATACAAGGTTATAAAATAATGTCTGTCAAGGAGGAAACTATATTATAGAACCAAAATTTAAAATGCATTACATTATTTTATCAATATGAGAATGTAGCTTTTACATACAATTTTTCTATTAATACATCACAAAGGAGAAATATTAATACATTTAATTCAGGACCGCATTTGGAAACATTCTTGAAATGATCTGCATGTTTAAACCGACTTTTGTTTTCACAAGGCGAGTCTGTGGATGACTGTGGTGGAGGTTACAGTGAATCAATAGCAGAAATGTGTGAAGAGCTCCAGAATGGGCTTACCCCTCTCCTCATTGTAACCCCGAATGGAAGAGATGAATCTGGAGCAAATAGAGATTGCTTCCTGTTAAACCCTGCTGCCAAGTCTCTCTTACATATGAACATGTTTCGTTTCCTGGGTAAATTTTTTAGCAGCACTGTAATAATTTTACCAAATCTTTGACCATGTGAAGTGTGTAGTATTTAAAAAATATTTTTTACATATCCAGGTGTGCTGCTGGGCATTGCTATCAGAACTGGCAGCCCTCTAAGCCTCAATCTGGCAGAACCAGTATGGAAACAGTTGGCAGGGATGAACCTAACAATTGCTGATCTCAGTGAGGTAAATATGCAGTTTTTGATCATAGATCTAAGGACATGTCTACCTTATGGGGATTGTTCCAGCACAGCTATGGTGCTGTAGCTATCCCAATGTGTATCTGCCGTATAGATGCAGTATATACGTTGTCATAAGGGATTTTTTCTGAACTATAGTTGCTACATTGACAGAAGCATTTTTCTGCCGATCTGGCTGTGTTTACTCCTGGGGGTTAGTTCGTCAATAGCCATGTTGTTCAGAGGTATGAATTTTTTTTATACTCCTTCGTGATGTATCTTCATGTCCTTAATTTTAAAGTGTTGACTAGGCCTAATTTACAGAAAGTGAGAGAGAGCTGTAGATTGTTGTTGCATTTTGACTAACCTTTTTATCTTTGAGCCAGTGTAAAGCTCTGTTTTGTCCTTAAAGTTAGAAATTTAAATAAATTGAAGTCTTATGAAAAGAGTTAAACTAATTGTTTGAATTACAGAACACAGTGAAACCTGTCAAAAGCTATCCCAAAGGCAAATGAGAAACTGGTTGCTTAAAGGGGACTTTCTAGTAAAGATGGATCGAAATTTTACACACACCGCTCCTGAATTATTTGGGGTGGACTCTAAGACACGAAGTGGTGTGGTGTAAGGGATGGTCTCTTATGCCATTTAATTGTATTTGCTACTCTTATAGTAAAAGATAATCTCCAGAGGTACACTTCTGTATATTTCTGCTCTTGAGTTTGTGTATCTAGGAGACCAGGCAGGAACCTCCACTGCTTTGAACATTTAAGATTCTAGAGATGCTCTTATGAGAGGCAGTGGCCCAGTCAACAGAATGCTGGACTGGACTCAGAGTCAGGAGACATTTCAAGCTCTGCCATTGGCTTGCTGGGTGACCTTGGGCAAGTTGCGTCATGTTTCTGTGTCTGTTTTCCCATCTGTAACATGAGGATAATGATGCTGACCTCTTTTGTAAAGCACCATGAGATCTACAGACAAATAGCACTATATAAGAGCTAGGCACTTTTATTAGGATCTTTGTTACAAGAGCAGTTCCTTTCCAGCTGCAGTCAGCAGAGAAGTTTTGTAAGGGCCATATTATCACAGCTCACAGCAGTGCTTAACTTCACAACACATCATTCATATGTTTTCCCAGGTTCTTACCTGTCTCTTGAGTCAGTTTTTTACTGTTAAAAATGATTTTTTTTCTTTCACTGATATGCTTTTAAGATGCCTGTAATATTGTATGAATGTTAGATGTTCTCTGTTTGCCTGATTGTTTTTATGTTTGCTGTATGGTTACAAGGAGTTAATTGCATCAGGAACGGTAGCCCTTTGGTTACCAATCCTTAGAAGGACAATGCAGGTGGTTAACTGGCTGGCTGGCTGTATTGGGGAAAGATTCCAGCAGGTAACCGCAGGGGAGCTTTCAAGATGGAAAACTGAAACAAAGAACTTTAGAGCAGATTAAAAAACCTGAGCCCCTGAGCTTGAAGGTGTAGTGGGGAGACGCATGCAGTGGAACTGCAGGAGTTGCAGACTGTTCTTCTCATGCTGAGGTTGGGGTACCTGGCATAAGACATGCCTGCCTAAATTTTAGGTTAGACAGTTACACATGTAGACAGTTTCTGTTACTATCCCTTAGCTTTTGTTATGATTTATTCCTGAGGTTGAGATTTGTTCTGAAAGGGTTGTTTTGGATCACTGTTTTCATACTGGTAACAGGAAAGTATTGCAGGTCTCGAACCCAGTCAGGCCTGCTAAGGAATCATGGTTTACACAGGGTACTTCACTTCACTTCCCTGGGGCAGAATTGGGAATCCCATAGTTCTCCCACTCTCAGAAGTGAAGTAAAGTGCAGGCCTGACATCTGGAAGAGTTGCACTCAGAGATAGGAGGGATCAATGCTGCAGCGAGCCCTGAACTGTGACAATACTGGCCCTGCTTTGTGCATATTGTTTATTGTTGCTTCTGGAATGTATTCTCCTTTTTCTTATCTGTGTCAGGTTGTTTGATGTTTACTACTCTGAGAATTCATTTAACGTATTGATCCGTGTTCTTGTCAAGCAGGACTCCTGTGAGGTGTTGCAATGTTCTTTTGAGAATAAGGGAATAGTCCATGTGAGGCACCTCTAAATCCAGTCTCAGTGGTGATCTGGTTTCTTGGCAGATACGTTTTCCTTTCCCTTTCTGTTGCAGGGGGGAGGGGTCACCTGGACCACAGAAACCAATGAAGTTTCATGCAGAATACTGTGCTACTCTGTTACTTAAAAAGCCAGTTGGATGACTGTCTTCATGTCAATTATTAATTCGGGGTAGTTTGTGTGACTAGTCCCCTTTGTCCTATTGTGAAAAACATTCCTGTGCCATATGAAAAGTACACAGAGGTGAAGAATGAATAACTTCAGTTTTAGCTCATGGATTTGTTTTCCTTTGAAAGGTCGATAAAGATTTTATTCCTGGGCTTATGTACATTCGAGACAACGAAGCTACTTCTGAAGAGTTCGAAGCCATGAGCCTTCCCTTCACAGTTCCAAATGCAAGTGGTCAAGACATTCAATTGAGTTCCAAATATACCCATATTACACTGGATAATAGAGCTGAATATGTGAGACTGGCAATAAACTACAGGTTTGTTGAATAACTTCACTAGTTTAGATTTAAAGAAACTGTGGGAACTATAGAAGCGTTGCTTTTACGCAATGCTATGCAATGTAGTGCTCTGGCTACGTGTACAGTATTAGCCAATCTTTTCCCTGTCATTATGGTGTAAATCAATATCCTTTGAGAAGGAAAAAATGGAATCATTAGGTCAGGCATATTCTTGAGAAAATAAGAGGGGATTATTTCAAGCTCACAGTGGTGGCCAAAACTGTCTCTTGTCATCTTGGCTTGCCCAGAGGTTGATCCAGCCTCCTCTGACATGGGCTTCACAATAATTGTCCATGTCTGTCATCTCTAGCCTGGCTTGCTGTAATGTGTTCTACTTGGGCTTATCCTTAAAGTCCTCTCAGAATTTCCAATTAATGGAGACTGTCATTAGTGTCCTTTTTAATGTGGAGCAGGACTACAAGAGCCTTCTACATCTGGACTCCAATCTTTCCCTTGGTTTTCTATCCTGTTTTAGATGCAAAATTGAAACAGCAAGTTTTGCCTCTGGCAATTGACTTGAGACTTTAATTGTTTTAAAATGTAATTTTGAAACGTATCTTCTAAGAGACAACCTATCTAAATTCTTAGTCACTGAGGGACAATCTACACTCATTCCTATATTTGCTTTCTACAACCAATTCTCTGTGTAATTTTTCATGAGTGATGTATCTGAATATTTGGATGCTAATATCTAAACTATATCATTAAATATATTTAATCTTATTTTGGTTGTTGCTGATTATGTACTATATATATTGTATTACTTTTAAACAAATCTTTGTACTTTTGAATAATTTAAGCACTATACCCAGATGTACAGACACTCTTTTCTTAACCTATGTATTATATCATTTTAACATTAGCTTTAATAAAAATTTTATCCTCACTTTTCAATCCTTGCCTAATGCCATCTAACCATCACACGTCAGGCAGATATACTCCAATTTGGCTGAGATGTGCTTAGGTCAAGATAAGAGTGTGGGTTGGAAAGGTGGCTTTGTGGCCCCGGACTTGGGGGATGGTCTGATTTACCTTGCTTACCCATGGCTCACAAAGGGCTTTTCTGACAGCCAGAGTTTGCCAGGAATAGGAATACTGCATCACTCTCCCCACTTTGAGTAAAAACAGCCTTGACTGTTATCTTCTGCTCCACCCTCATCTTTGTGCTCATCTGTTCCTCCATATAATTAGATTGTCAACTCTTTGGGGAAGAAATGGTCATTTCATTATATACGTACACGGGGCTTTTAGCAAAGTTTTGCAAAAGTTAGGTCCATTTTGCTGGAGATTGCATGGGATTTTGAACATAAAATCATATTAAAGATGGAGCATTAGCAACTAGTTTTTAATATAGTGTAATCCTTTAATATAGGATAACTTGCACAACTTTCATTTTAGTTGTTAATCTGACAGTAATTACATCCAAGTTCACCAAATTTTGAACCTCCTAAATTGGACAAGAGCATAAAAGAAAAATCTTTAACAAGAACAGAGAAAGTTTAACTAAGCTTTTTTAATGTGAAGACAGCTTAGTCATTTTACAACTGGCATTCCCACATGCTTTCATACTTCATGTGCAGCTAAAAGGGATTCCAAAAATGGTGAAATTCTTTCCTGTCTAGAAAACATTAAGCAAATTCTAGTCTTCTTTTAAAAACTAAGGCCCAATTTCTACCTTTGAGTGCCTAGTTAGGCTCCTGAATGCATATGCAGACACATAAATAAGTGCTCTAATCTTCAGCAGCACTGAGCAGCCAGAATCCTGAAGTCAGTGGAGCTGGAGGTGCTCTGGACTTCTTAAACTGAGGCCACTTTTAATTAAATAGCTATATTTGTATTTAGGAGCCTAACTGGATATCCCAGGATATGAAAATGTTGTTGTCGCAAATGCTTATTGATTAGTGTAAATGAGGCAACAAATTGGCATAATTAAGAAATTATTTTTGGACTGTAATTTTAATTCACAATGCAATGCTTAATTTTAATGCACAATGCTCGAATGATCATGATAAGCATTCACTGAAACTTATTTCCGCTGAAATGTCTTTCTGCAGGCTTCATGAATTTGATGAACAAGTTGCAGCAGTTCGGGAAGGGATGGCCCGGGTTGTTCCTGTTCCTCTTCTTTCCCTCTTTACGGGATATGAATTGGAAACAATGGTATAGGTTTTCACATTTGCTACTTCTGCTGGATTGATGATGTAAAATTAGGCCATTTACTTGAGTCTTACTGATCCAATTCTCATGTTTTAGCTCTAGTAAAAATATGCAGTCTAATTATAGTAGATTGCATGTAATTTGTAGGTGAAGGAGAGGAGTAGCAAATATTTATATAGTTGTCCTATCATACTTTCACAAGCATTACTTTTAATGCAGTTGGGCGGTCTGATGTAATAGATTAAGTGTGGAGCTAAGAACCAGGAACTGCTGAAATCTGACATTTGACTTGGAAAGAGATCATTGAAAGAGCTGTTGAGGGCTAATTCAATTTTGTACAGCACTTCAAAGTTGTAAAGTGTTAAATTTAGTCATTGTCCCTGATGCTAAGCCTCACTGTTTGAAGGAGTTAATTGACCATAACTAGTAGATGTTTGGAATGTTCATTTTGTCATTGAAAAAGCTGATTAAACATTTTGATGGAAAGAAGGGAACAAATTGCTTTTGACCGATTTCTGATCAGTTCTTTTTCCTTATCTTCGTGTTTTAATTTCAGGTATGTGGAAGCCCAGATATCCCACTTCACCTTCTGAAGTCTGTAGCAACATATAAGGGAATTGAACCTACCGCCTCCTTGATACAGTGGTTCTGGGAGGTGATGGAATCCTTCTCCAATACAGAACGATCTCTTTTCTTACGTTTTGTATGGGGCAGGACAAGGCTACCTAGAACTATTGCAGACTTCAGAGGCCGGGACTTTGTTATTCAGGTAAGGTCAAGAAACCTGCAGGTTGGTAATGAAGGAGTCGTGGCAGACAGGAAAATGTGCTAATTTCACTAAACAAGCTTAATATCAAGTTCACTTTAGAGTTTATAGAGCAGTAGAAGATGCAAAATGCATAACTAAGCAACAAACTTTCATTTAAATATTGTCCTTGGTCCAATTCTGGCTAGTTCCTGTGATGGGCAATTTATTTATTTATATATTTTTGAGATACCCTCCTCCAGCCCATTTTGCTTCTGTTGGTGAGTTTCCCTCAGTAGTAGTCACCCCTGATTTTGGTAGTATTCACTTGAGACACATTATCTTATTAAATGTTTCAACTTAATACACTGAAGCTATGTTTTTAGCGCTAGGGCATTTTTTATATTTTACCAGTTACATAGTGAATAGTTTTTTATCTAGCTTGTTCTTTAGTATATACTATTCATTTCTAAGAGCCTCATACTATATAGAACCACGTTTTTGATTTTGTATGAAGAAGATGTGTTTGACTTGGTCATTATTTTTAAAAGTCTTCTTAACATCAGGGTAAATGTGTGATTTTTTTTTTAAATTACTTTTTTTAATCCTAGTCTTATTTTAGTATGTTATCTCTGTGTTGCTGAACAATAAAACTAATGGCTTGTGCCTGTTGTCTGACAGGTTTTGGATAAATACAATCCTCCAGACCATTTCCTTCCTGAATCCTATACATGCTTCTTTCTGCTGAAACTGCCCAGGTATTCTTGTAAGCAGGTATTGGAGGAAAAACTGAAATATGCCATTCATTTCTGCAAGTCCATAGACACTGATGATTATGCCCGGATAGCACTGACAGGAGAGCCAGCTGCTGATGACAGTAGCGATGATTCCGACAATGAAGATGCAGATTCTTTTGCTTCAGACTCTACACAGGATTATTTAACAGGACATTGAAGCAAATAACATAAGAGACAAATATGTCACAAGCACTGAGGCATGAAACGCCACTAGTGGCATCTGAGCAAAGGAGTACAGAATATGTATAATCAGAGGAATACTAATCTTCTGAACGTTTGTTACTCACAGTAGGAATAATGGAGTATAACTTAAGACATCTGCTTAGAATAAATGGCACGGTATGTGGGCATTTAACATTTATTTTAAGAGTTGAGAGTGTCTCCCATAAGACTGCACTACATTTAGAAGCTTTGTGTTTACTAAAGTGTTGTAAATGTTTATATACATATGGTAGTGCAGCATCCAGAAAAAGCAGTGAAACCTTTAAATTGTGGGTGCAATAGATTTTTTTCATAATAAGTGTTGTTATGTGTAACTTCTTGATTGTATATTGGAAATACTGTGCAACAGCTGATAGTATTATAAATATTTCAATTAACTTTACTAGAAGTTTGTTTATTAAAAAACTTTTTGAACATTAAATTATCAGTATTCCTTGAAATACATCTATAGGTAATTAAATGAAAAAGGTCATTAGGTTCACCTCCTCCCCTTGTTTGTATATTTTAGCTTATGCATTATGTATCTCAAATCAATACCTTTCTGTGAACAGCATCATAATTCTTGTCATGGAAAGTGTATTGTATATAATTGTGCCATGTATATGCAAAAATTATAATTTCCCTCGAAATAAAACTTCTGTCACAAAGACTTTAGTATGACTTTTTATAGTAATGTATAGAGAGTACGTAGAAAAGAACTGTAAAATGGTTTAAATCTTTAAGGCTGTATCTATGCTAAGTTCTTTTTCTGCAGCCCAGTGTCACAAGCCATTGGCCCCCTCCCTCAGGGGGTCCCCTGGGGAGGCAGACCAGCATTGTATGTTGCTAGCGCTGTGGCAGGCATCGCAAGGCATTTGGGGAAGGGTGAAAGGTGTGAGTGTGGAGTGAAAGATTCCTTTGCAGGTTACGAGAGGCCGTAGAGGGAGGAAAGGAGAAGGGAATGGGTTAACTCGACACTCCAGCTAGGTCTGAAGACAAGACGCTGACTCCAGCCAAAGGCCACAGCACACAACCAAATCTCCGCTGCCTGGATTCCAACCCCAACCAGTCGTGAGAAAGGATTCAGCTGAACAGAACCGCAGGGGCTGCGAAAACTAGTGAGACAGTGAAGGCCAGCGAGTGGGAAAACAATAGCTTTTACGTCTCTGAAGCCGGTGTATTTTGGGAATGCTGAGGAAGCCACGGAAGGCTGATTTGGACTGGTACAAAGAGCATGGGGGAGAGAGGTCCCTGAACGAGACGCCCCCAAAAGACCCCAGGACTTAACTCTCCTGAGAGCTAAAGCAAATCGGAGATCAACAGCGGACATTAGATGGCCTGTGCACAGGACAGAACTCTCATCTACCCTTCCCCCCTCTTCTTCTTACATTACACCCAGGCTTGGCCAGCCCTGGGTCATGCGTGTGTGAGTATGAAAGTGGGTTAGGGCTGTGGCACTAATGCTTTCTTTCTTCCTCTGAGTGATGTGGGAGCGTTCCCAGCACTCACTGCTGTTGTTTTATTAATAAAACTTCAAAACTTAGTCACTTGGTGTGCTTCTTCATCTCCTCCCCTAGTGATCCTGTGGCCTCAGCCTGATCACCTGATGCCTCAGGCAGATTGGTAACATAATTCTGTCACACCAGTACAGTAACACCTCACTTAAAGTTGTCCCTGTTAATGTTTCATTGTTATGTTGCTGATCAGTTAGGGAACATGCTCATTTAAAGTTGTTCAATGCTCCACTCTTGCATTGTTTGGCTGTGTGCTTTCTCCACAGCTGGCAGCCTCCCTAAGCCCCCCCCCTTCCCTGTGCCTGCCGGCAGACCCCACAGATCAGCACCTTCCGCCTCCTGCCCGTGGCAATCAGCTGGCTTGTGGCATTTAGGAGGGAGTGGGGAGGAGCAAGGATTCGGCGCACAGGCTCCCCCTCCCTCCCCTCTCCTCCCTCCTGAACACCGCAGACCCGCTGATTGCCCCAGGCAGGAGGCAGTGGGGGGAAGGAGGGGGAGCCTGCATGCTGAGTCCTCATTCCTCCCCCCCGCCTCTTAAACGCTGCAAGCCAGCTGATTGCCCCAGGGAGGGGGGAGGAGCGAGGACTCGGCGTGCCTCCCCCTTCCCTCCACTGCCTCCTGCCTGTGGCAATTAGCTGGTTTGCTGCGTTCAGAAGGGAAGGGAGAGAAGCGAGGATGCAGCGTGCAAAGTAGAGGGGGAGAAGAGGAGGCAGGTCAAGGGTGGGGGCTTGGGAAAGGGGTGGAATGGGCGGGCTGAGGGTTGAATGATGACGATCCTGACAGGGAATGCAGCTCCAAAGTGATTAGGGGAGTTGGTCATCTAAATGACTTACTATAAAGAAATTTACCAAGAAAAAAAAAAGGAAAGCAAAACAACAATCTCAATGTGTTTTTTTCCAGTTCAGAAAGTTCAGCAAGAGGAGCAGCCGGACAATCCACCCTCTTCCATTCTCTGACTCCACCACCTCAACCAAGCTTCATAGTCAGCAATGATGATTGGAGTATTAAATTGCTTGTTTAAAATTGTTTAAAATGTATATAATGCCTTTTGTCTGGCAAAAAAAAAATTTCCCTGGAACCTAACCCCTCCTATTTACATTAATTCTTATGGGGAAATCGGTTTCGCTTAACTTCGTTTCACTTAGTCGCATTTTTCAGGAAAATAACTACAACGTTAAGTGAGTAGTTGCTGTATCTCCTACAGTTCTGCTACACATGGGCTTCTCTCCTCCTCTATGCAGCTTCCATAGACGAGCCAAAGCTGCATTGCCTATGTCCTGTTCTCCCACTCGTTGACAGAGCTTCTGCCTCTGCAGCAACAGACAGAGGTGGTTCGCTTGGCTCCCATTCTTTCTTTTGACTTCATTGCTTTGGGCATTTTTCAGGCAGTTTGAACTTTTTGCTTCGTGCTTCCTTGCCACATCCTAGTCCAGCGTCTGAGCAGTGCAGTGTCACAACCACCTAAAGCCACTGCTGCAGTTCCTCCTCACTGGGCTCCTCTGCCCCATCACAGGCATGGCAGAGCAACTGCACAAGCATCAGGCAAAGTCCAGAAAGCTGCTTTGCATACAGAGCACCTTCTCAGGCTCAGCAGAAGGCAAATGATGCCCAGCCTGCTCCTAGTGAGCCAGCCACCCCTAACTCTAGTAGGGCATAGAGCTCTGAGTTACAGGCGTGTTGAGTCCCCTACCCACCCAAGTAGGCATAACTTCACTACAGAGAAACCAACCAAGAGACAGATCAGAACAGATGGAGACTCTAAGGACAAGGAGGACTTTATCCAGCCTGCCCAGGGGGGTAAATCCTGGTGTAAAACAGGACCACAAAGATAACCGTACTGGGATACTGGTCCCCACCACAAGGCCTAAGTTGGGTCTTAGATGGGGAGAGATGCTGGGTTCCTAAATAGCACCCCCTACTTTCCCAGTCTGGATCAGATCCCATCCACAGGAGAGTGAGACTCGGATGAGAGAGAGACCGGGGGGGGAGGGAGGGAGGGAAGGAAGAGTTCTCTAGAGGGACTTGGCTCCATGTAAAGCAAGTCCCAAGAGACCACATTCTGGCCATGCTCAGGCAGCCACACCTGCGAAGTGTGCCAAAAAGTCAGAAAAGCCCAGAAAGTACAAAAATATCCAGAACAAGCAAAGTTGGTTGTGATAACTCTGTATAGGCCAAGGAGGCTATGGTTCTGCCATCTGATAGAGCTGAAACTGAATTCACCATTACAGCTATCACCCAACAGCTTTCCAAAGCACTCTTCTCCACCCAAATAGTCTTCAGTTGAGAAGCCTGGTTATTGAAAACCTGTCTTCTGAGGTCATCAGGACTTTGCTCGTGTCCAGGAGAGTCTCCAGGATAAAAGCCTGTTCCATCGGGACCAAGTTTAGCCTTTGGTGCCAGGAGAGCAATGCTAATCCAAGAGATTCTGGAACTAGATCTACCTTTGAATTTTTCTAAGAATAGATGGATTAAGGTTCTCAGCCCCACACCATAGCACAACAGGTATCAGCCATTAGAAGAGTTCTCTCTCTCTCTGGAACAAAATCCCCAGGTAGTCAGATTTCTCAGAGCAGTCAGCCTGGCCAGACCAGTGGTTAGACCAGTCTTTCCTAAATGGGACATACTGCAGGTGTCGAAGACCCTAACCACTCACCCTTTTGAGCCTCTCTATATCAGCCTTGTATATCTCCATCAAAACCTGTTTTCTGGTTGCCATCATATCTGGTAGTCATGTTTCAGAGCTATCTGTATAGGAATCCTATTATATGTTCCATGAGGACAAGGTGATACTGAAAACACCAGAGTCTTTTCTCCCCTGGGTTCTTTTTTCCCTATCTTGGAAGAGATTATCCTTCCTTCTCCCTAAAGCCACAGCACCTGATTGAGAAGCTGTGGCACACTTTAGATGTCAGAAGAGCACTGAAAAATCTCTCACCCTCACAGAATCCATGCAGAGGTAAGGTGTTCTGTGTGTCTCCTTTCACTCAAAATGTTAAGAGCTCAGAGTCTCCAGACTAGATGGGTCAGATTGTGCATTATTGAGGCCTTACAAAGTGTCTGGCACTCCTGTTCCAGAAGAAATCAGGGCACAGTTCGTGAGATCCATGGCTACCCCAAGGGCCAAATGAGCATGTACTTCCACCGTAGAGATATGCAGAGCACCCACGTTGTCATGGGTTAACACCTTTATCAAACACTACAAAGTGGATTTTCTGTCCTCCACAGAAGCCGTCTCCGGTGGTGGTCCTGTAATGACCTTGCCTTTTGGACAATTCTCAATGCGGTGGGGAGTCTGTCTTTCTTTCAGTTTGCCTTTTCTTGTTCCTTATTATTCCTGTTCCTTGGTGACACTGGACTGCAGAATGGAAAATTTCGTATTTGATGATTTCCTTTCTGCTAACAGTATCTCCCACAATTTTACTCACCCAAGATGGCTTTCTGTCAAGAGTCAATATTTTATTTGGTGTATTTACCCTGCAGGGAGTTGACCTGGCATATGTGGTTAATGAATTGGACATTAATGTTAGTTATACTTTTTCTCTTGAGTTTTTCACCCAGCTTTGGAATGACTGACTTGTTGGCAAGTGGGAGAAGAGTGGGAATGGGCATGGTATACACAAGCCACACTGCAGCTTTGAACCACCTCCCGAAGCTGCAGATAGGAAGAGCACAGCCCACACATAGCAGAATTGTGGGAGATGTTTCTAGCAGAAACGGAATTACCAGGTAAGGAAGTTTCTGTTCTGCCAATTGTAAATGCTGGTGCTGCTCCACCTGTGGTAGCAATGGTGGGTGTGTTAGTGTAGGCAGGGCTTTAGGCTGCCACTAGGATGTTAAGCACTGTCATAAATTGTTTCAGAGCAAGTCTAAACACCATCGTGGTAAAATACTAGTGATAACCAACACTTTGTTTATGCAGGTACTTCCATCATTGTCACTGCTGGTTGAGGTGAATCGATGTTAGCAATGGAGGGAAAACTCTAGTATAGACAAGGCTTAAAGCACAAGTCAGTCCCAAGTCCCTTAAGGCAAGTAGAAGAATAAGATGAAACATTCAGGTTCTGTCTATATGTACAGCAGTGCAGACTAAAGCACTCAAGTGAAGATGCTACTAAGCCAATGGGAGAGCTTCTCCTGTTGGTGTAGTTGTACTGCCGCTTACAGAGGTGGATTATCTGTCCACGGACTAGCGCTGTCTACACTGGGGGATAGGTTGTTATAACTACATCACTCAGGAGTTGTGGATTTTTCACACCCCTGTGTGACACAGTTATACCAATGTAAGTTTGTGGGTTAGACCTGTCTTGCATAGCACCTTATGCCTGAGGAATTTAGAGCACTTCACACAAACATTAAGACCCTGAAATGTTTTGTCCATGGGGAAATCTCTGTACACCACAGAAATCAATATGGCTACATGCAGGTACAGCTGTTCTCCAGCAAACAGTGAATTGCAGGATTTGGTCTTATGTCTCTTTAAGTAGGAAAATAGATCAGCTATAGATATGGTAAAATAGCAACAATATTTCCTAAAACAACCAGTTAAGGGTAAACTTAGATCAAGATTAAATCACCAATATTTTATTACCAGGATACACTAACTCTGTAGTGAACACATGCATGTCAGAGCAGAAGCCAGGTGGGGGGACAGCAAAGTAATTATTTAGCTGAGGACCCAGTTAAGCAGATCAAATAGGCATTAATCAATCAGGCAATTAATTAGGAGCAGATCAGTTAGTTAAGATGATTGAGGTGAAGATTGATGTTCTAATTAAGTGGTCATTGCTGAGAAGACATAGGACATTTTAATGAGGTTGCTGCAAATCCCCAGGTGAAGTACCAAGTAGAGGATAGGTTTCAGAGTAGCAGCCGTGTTAGTCTGTATTCTCAAAAAGAAAAGGAGTACTTGTGGCACCTTAGAGACTAACAAATTTAAATTTGTTAGTCTCTAAGGTGCCACAAGTACTCCTTTTCTTTTCAAGTAGAGGATAGTGGCTCAGCCAGCAGAGGAGTGAAAGTTTGTGGATGGGATCAGTCCCTTGCTGCTGGTCCCCATGCCTGCCCTGCTTAATGAAGAGAGCTGTAGCTCATGAAAGCTTATGCTCAAATAAATTTGTTAGTCTCTAAGGTGCCACAAGTACTCCTTTTCTTTTTGGGCAGGGAAGATGTCAGTGACATTAAAGGCCACTGGTGCTTCTGTAAGTGAGGGATAGAGGGACTATACACCTCCCCTTACAGCTGGTCCCCATTGCTAGATTTGCTTAGGGATTTATTTGATGCTTTAGATAGTTATAAGAAATAAAACTAGACTTGGCAGTGGAAATTCTCCTTGTTTTGTAGGAGCAGTTGCCATGACAACTTTCTCAGCTTTCTCAGTCCAGAGGACTAGAAATATGGCTGATTTTTTTTCTTGAGCCAAGAAAATTTACAGCCCAGAAGATGCACTTCCCAAGTCACCTAAAAAAGTAAAAAAGTACAGGGAAGATACAGCATGTGATGTGCGACATTGTGGCATGTGTGGCATACTATCATACATGATGATAGCTAGCCCTCTACTCCAGTAATCCAAGTGGTGCAATCATTTTACATACTTTCTTTTGGGTCCTCAGAAGTATTTTTTTTGTGTTTTGTTTTTACAATGGTCATTTTTTCTTCCCACACTACAGACATAACAGGTATTATTGAAATATCAAGATTTTAAGATAAATATCTTCCAACAGCTTTAATTCTAGTTATTATGTAGAACGGTCCACAGAATTGGGTTAATGATGTATGTAATGAATAAGCTCTTGAGATCAAAGACCCTTTTGTTAGAAACTACTGATTTTTTTTCTCTTGAAAAGGCCACTTGTTTTGCAAGTAATTGACTGTTAAACTGACACATGGTCACGTGTAAACAGTGTAAAAAGTCTATTCCTTTTGTCATCTGGTTTTTAGATGGCTTAACCATTAAGAAGAAAAACAAGATGCTCCTTTAGCTAAACACAAACCTATTTAAGTGTTAAGACCTCACCGTTTTTTACTTTTGTTCTTAGATAATGTGTGATCCCTCGGCTTTAAAATATGCCACCCAAGTTTCTAATTTCCTTGAGGTATTTTAAGGTTGCTCAATAGGAAGCACTTCCTAAAAAGCTGTCACTTCTAAGGGTCTGAGGAAGGAAACTGAAATGTTTCAGATTAAATTAATATATTTAGTCTATTCATTCTGTTCTGTGAGCATTATCAACAGGCTTTAATTCTGTATCTGACACACATTTAGGGAGGGATGTCCTGCAGGTGGTAAGAAATGAAACTATGATAAATTTCATAAGAGGGGCAAGTGTAAGTCCAGTATAAGATTCTAAAGCAGTATATTGTGATACCTAGGGTGGTGGTGGAATCTCCTTCCTTAGAAATTTTTAAGGTCAGGCTTGACAAAGCCCTGGTGGGGATGATTTAGTTGGGGATTGGTCCTGCTTTGAGCAGGGGGTTGGACTAGATGACCTCCTGAGGTCCCTTCCAACCCTGATATTCTATGATACAGCATGGCCAGAGGGCAGCAGGAGAGTGATAGAGGGGAGATACGTAAGCCCCAGGATGATGACAGCCTTATTGCCTGTAGAAGGAAGAGAGGTTGCTATAGATTAATTAGAGCACCTGAAGCCAGTCACCTGATAAAAACCCCCCTGCTTCAATCAGACAGTTGGAGGAGTTGAAGCAGAGTGGTTTGGTGTTGGAGCACAGAGCAGTTTGGAGGGAAGCAGAAGAGAGTTTGGAGAAGTGCTGTAGCCAGCCAGAAGACTAAGACCCTAGATAAAGGGAAACCTGGCTTGTGCAGAGCAGAGGGACTCCACAGACACAAGGGGTTGGGAGAAACCTGGCCCAGGCAGAGAGAGAGCAGGAAGCCCCACAAACTGAAGGAATGGAGAGGGAAGCAGCCCAGGGGAAGGAATCACTAGTTCGAGTGGTTTGCCGCTATCCCTAGGGCCCCTGGGCTGGGACCCGGAGTAGAGGGCTGGCCCGGGTCCCTCCCTTTCCACTCCCCTTCTCTGGGATACTAGTGGGACAGTTGATACCCCAGATCAGGGGCAAGAAACGGCGCCCTGAACCACCCCCACACACTCCCCCACAAGAAGAAAAAGCGCGGGACCCATCATAGTAGTGCTGGCAATTTGCCACAATACTCACTGGGCTTTGCTTTCCATGTCTGAATTCAAAGGTTTAAAATTGGTTGTGTGGTGCAGAACCTTGTTAATGTTAACTCTCTTGGTACTTAATTCCAAGAAGTAGTCCATTTTGGGTCCTCTGTCTGTTTTATTGACATGACTATATGCATGCATGACTGACCGAAGAAAATTCAATTGGAGAAATTCAAGCTGGCCTTCTGTTTAAGGCAGAGGACTGGGATTCAGGAGATACAGGTTCTATCCACACAGATGTGGATGCTCATGGTGACAGAAAAGTGTTACATCAACCATTAAAATAGGCTGAAGATGGCAGGCACTAAGCAGGAGAAGGTACAAACAAAAGCAAGGGAGTAGTCAAAAAGCTTCTCACCTTGGTTGATTGTCATGTTATGCTACAAAAGCATGGGAATAAGGTGGTCAGCATAAAAAAAAATGCAAGACATGAAATTGTAAATACAAACGTGTATGTTTGTAACCAGATTAACTTCAATCCAGGTTTTGTTTTGTAAAATTGTGAGTTAGAGAATGCAGAGGAGATTAGTAGGAAAGACTTTGAGCCAATATTAGTTTACACTAGGTAGCGACACAGAATGGTCATGCTTAGTGTGTATTTAATGACATATATTTTATGCAGTGCTTTGAAAAAAAGCAGAATGGGTGGAAGCTTAGCTAGAATTTGCATATGGGCTGTTAAGTTTAAAAGTTACTGGTATGGGGGGAGCGGGGGAATGAAGCGATCCTCCCATTTCTTACAGAAGGTCTGAAAACTGCTGTTCATGCTTTTGTGAAAACCATGTATTAGGAACTGGTTCTGCAGATGCCAACTCTGGGCTACATGGGAGGTGCCTTGCCATACCAGAGCTGTTCTAAGGCAGTTTCATTGCTAGGGGCCCAGTGCGCATCACCATATTGATCCAACATTCTTCCTGTTACTATAAAACACTGGGCTCCAGAACAGTCCTCTGTTCCTCTTTGCATTGGCACAAGTGGTCTCTGAATCATTTTCCTCATGTTTGAGTAGTTCGTTTTAGTTCAAATTTAATTCCAAGCTTCTGTGGCAAGGGGGGAAGTTTCTAGCCCTCATGGTTGTGGACATGACTTGGAAAAAGTCACTAGAGAGTAACTAATGGACTGGCATGTGTCTTAGTCTACAGATAGCCTGGAGGAGAAGTATCCTACCAGTCACCTCCCTTTCATGGCTCTGCTGAGCCAGTGCTGGCAGGAGTTGATGCACAACCCTCTGCTCAGGTAGGAGGGGGCTGAGTGTTCTCACCTCTGGAACTGACCACAGCCAACCAGAAAAGAGGGGACACTGACTGGGAAGTAGGAGTCCCCAGCTTTCTGCTAGGTGATGGTGGTTGTCCCCCCCATTAAGCTGTCAGAAGACTTGTGTCCCTCGGGGGGGGGGGGAGGTCCTTGTGGTGACCACCACAAGCAGAGGAAGGGTCATGTTGGGGCACTGAGGTGGGGTATGCCTAGAGCCTGGATTACCTTCATCTGGCCTGATCATGAGAGGCATCTGGACAAATAGGAAGAAACAGAAGGATAGTTGGAGATGAAGGAAGCATCTAAGAGCGTTAAACATACACACAAAATGCTGAAGATGCTAATTTAGACTAGCTTAAGGACTACATTTTCTCACGTGGCTGGACAGTGTCTATCTCATTTGGGCTCCTCACTGACCCTGCAGGTTCTGGCTTGAAGATCCAGTTTAGCATTTAAGATTTGAAGGGTGTAGGTGGTGAAGTAATAACCACCTGCTGGTTACTTTTTGCACAAACTTTTTTCAGAAGACTGGTACCAGATGAAAAATGTTTCCCTTGCATCTTAAACCGGCTTAAAATCATGTGCATGTTTCATAAACTGAACATGTCATTTTCATAACGATGTTTGAGCTGTAAAAGTTGTCTTTTATGGCTCTTTTCCATAGTAATGTGTCAAGCAGACGTGATTCCCCAAGGACAAGCTCCACAGTGGCCCAGGGTTTTGCATAACAAAACTTTATGAATGGTTGTGAATCAAAACCATGTTCCTCTATCAAGGAAACGGACTTTGATTTACTCAGTATGCTAAAAATTACTAAAACTAGTTCTTGGTATTCTGTCCCACAAGATCTAATATTGTCCATGCTTTGAAGCTGAGTTTGTGTGAAAGAGAATGTTTTCTATTTAAACACAGAAATTAGAGATGAGGGAAAACCTATGTTTGCTAGGCCATCTCTTCATTGATGATGATGATAATGCAGGATTCAGTTTCTTTAGAACAATTTTTGATCATGTTTTAATGTAAAATCCCACTTAAAAGTAGTTAAAAAGCAGTGGTCTCCAAACTGTGGAGGAATGTTCGGACCAGCACATGGCAGAGGGAGCATCATGCTCCACCCCCAGTCCTGCTCCATCTCTGGGCCAGCTCCACCCCCAGCTCCAGCTCTGTTGCTGAGGAAGCTTTAGCTGTGCAGTAATGGAGGGGATCGCAGACAGATTCCGGTAAGGGGGGGCTTGGCTGGAAAAGTTTGCACTGTTATAAAAGGTTAACATATGATGAATAGATGTTTTAGTAAGTGGTGGTTCACTTCTCTGAGTCTAGTGGGTTGCTTATAGCCATCTGTCATCTTCGATTTTGCACATATAACTATAAGAGACTACTCATTTCTGTAATATGCTTATAACTTCTATTAACCATTTATAAACAGAACCTTAAGTTGAAGTGTGGTGCAATATTCTACTCTTTTGTCCAATATAATAGTAAATGACCTACCTAATAGGGTGACCAGATTGCAAGAGTGAAATATCAGGACATGTTGGGTGAGCGGGCAGGTGGTGGTGTCGGGGGGGAAGAAGAGACAGACACAGGTGCACAGTCCTGATCGGAGCCATGAGAGGGGGCCGATGGGTGGGAGGGGGGCCCATGCTGTGCCACACAGCTCCCCTGCCCAGCCCCCCCCACCCTTCCACCACAAATGCTGTGCACATGCATCTCTGCCAGTGCCCCCCTGCCCACAGCCCCACCACAGCTGCCCAGCACCCCGCACAGAACCTCCCACTCACTAGTTTCCCAATACATACAGATTTCCCCTCCCTCCCTTCCTTCCTCCCAGTGCCCTTCCCCACAGCCCCACCACCACAACTACAGAATGCCCCACACAGATCCCCAGTGCCCTGACACACACACAGATCTCCCCCACTGCCCAGCACCCTCCACACACCTCCCAGACATTCACCATCACACCCTGCCCCCTTCCCTGGCTGCACTTACCAGCCCTGCTGGGATGTCTCTGGCTCCTAGGGTGAGCGCAGCAAGGGGGTCCCAAGACTCTCCACATGCTACACCCTCTACAAGCGCAAGCTCCGTGGCTCCCATTGGCTGGGAAAAGCGCCAATGGGAGCTGCTGGAGCTGCGGAGCAGGGTCTGCAGGGGCTGGCCGCATGCAGAGCCCCCCCACTGTAAGAGCCAGAGGAACCTGCAGGGGGTGAGGTGGGGAGTCCCGGTGCTGCTTACCTGGGGCGGCTCCTGTCCCGGAAAGCATCTGGCAGGCAAGTCCCTCTGGCTCCTAGGGTCATGAGTTAGGGCGGGGGGGTGGGGTGGCAGAGGGCTCTCTGCCTGCTCCTGGTGCCTGCAAGCCCCACCCCTGCAGAATGTGGTGCTCCTGCCGGCAGGCAGGCGTTGAGAGCTGCCCCAGGAAGTGGTCCAGACGGTCACGATATCGGGACAAAGGGTGTTCTGACTGATGTAAGGTTGGGACGTGGGACAAATCTTCTAAAATCAGGACTGTCCCTATAATATCTGGATGTCTGGTCACCCTACTACCTAAGCAATGGGCCTAATACACTGCACATGGCATAGTGATCTTTGTGTTCTAATCTCAGTACTCACTTTAACATCAATAGACTTTCCAATTGTCTTCTTATAAAAGTACATGGTCGTAGCCATTATTCTGGGTGTGGTCAATCCTGAAGCACTTTTTTGATTGCTTCTCCCCATTCTCTTATATTAATATAATATACAGTATTATGTTTTTAAGGTTGCTTTTTTGGATGGCCCATCTCTTTTTATTAGGGACTCTGAATTCTTCTGCTCTGTCAGCTCTCACTTGAAGGATTAATAGAAAATCCAACAAGAAGCCTGCAGAGACAAGCAGATGTTTCATGAATAGACCACTAGTTTTTTTGTTCCCTTTATATGAAATAATCCATTTAGCATCTCCTGGTTGTGTAATCTCCTCAGCATCTATGCCATATGATGAATCCAGGAAGCTAGACAGAAATTCATAAAAGGTTTTCAAAGTATTATGTGAAGACTAATGTAGTTGCATACAGCATTAGTGGGTATGGGCCATTTAGCAGGCTTGCTCATGTTAATGTGATGAGATCATTTCCCACAGTATTGTCTATTCTAAGCAACAGAATTTCCTTTTATTCAAAAAACTAAAGTCTAGAAACTCTGAAGCCACAAGCCAGTTGATGCATTGACTTCTGAAAAATACTTCTTTCCTGTCCATGTCACCTGTAGAAATTGTGGCCTTGCTTTGACTAGAATTTAAGATGTGTTATCTATCCTGCCCTAGCTAATGCATTCTAAAAGTTGAGGATAGACAACGTGTCTTTACCATTTTTGTACATGTTGGGTTAAAGTGGAAGTGGGCAAACTATGGCCCGCAGGCCACATCCGGCATGCAGGACCCTCTTTCCCAGCCCCTGAGCTCCTGGCCCAGGATGCTCGCCCTGGCCCCTCCCCCGCTGCCTCAGTGCACCATGCTGCCAGTGTAGTGTATTAAACTGCTCCGCGTAGGAATGTGCTATTGGTAGCAGTTACGGAGAGCAATTTACTACACTACACTGGCGCAATGCTCTGGGTGCCAGGCAACACTCTGGGCAGCACGGCTGTAGTGCTGCCAGCCACTGGTGCTCTGTGCTGCACGGTAAGGGGGCAGGGAGAAGGTTGGAGTTGGATAGAGGGCAGGGGAGTTCGGGGTGGTCAGGGGGCGGGAGTGTGGATGGGGTCAGGGAATGGGGGGTGTTGAATGAGGGCAAGGGTCCTGGGGGAGCAGTCAGGAAGGAGGGGGGGTTGGATGGGGCTGTGGGGAGGCAGTCAGGGGCAGGAGTTCTGGGGGCAGTTGTATGGGGCAAGGGTCCTGGGGGGGCTGTCAGGGAATGGGGGGGGTTGGATGGGGCAGGAGTTGGATGGGGCAGGAGTCGGGGGGGCCATCGGGGTGAGAAGGAAGTTGGGCAGATAGGGGGTGGGGGCACAGACTCCCCTAACTGGCCCTCCCTACAAATTCCAAAACCCGATGTGGCCCTCAGGCCAAAAAAAAGTTTGCCTGCCTTTGGGTTAAAGGCTATGGAGGAGAATAGGTTAGGGGCAGTTTACCTTGTCTAGTGGACATTTAAAACCTGTCAGTTAGAAAATGCATGATAATGCGCTAACATTACACCTTTAAACCCTCATGTAGACAAGTCCTATACCAAATACATGAGGTTGGTTGGTTGTAATGGCAAAAAATGGGGAAAGCCATATTAAGGGGGTGGGGGGGAAGGAAAGGAAAAGCCGATTCTGAACTCATGGTAAACTTTCATGGGAAATTATATCTGCAGTTTTGTCACTGTGTTGAGCTACACATAAAAGCTTTTGATATTACTTCAGAGAGCTGTCTCTTTCATCAACAGAAATTGGTCCAATAAAAGATGTTCTCTCCCCCACCTTGTCTCATGGATAACTATGAGCACTCAGGTTTCAGAGTAGCAGCGGTGTTAGTCTGTATTCGCAAAAAGAAAAGGAGTACTTGTGGCACCTTGGAGACTAACAAATTTATTAGAGCATAAGCTTTCGTGAGCTACAGCTCACTTCATCATGCTTCTTTTGACTTATATACATACAGGCACACAAAAGGGGTCTCCTACAGTTTACATACTGTACATGAACTTGAGATAACAAAAAAACCCAAGCATAACTGAAGTGAAGTACTACAGTTCCACACAAATTGTCTGATTTGCTGCTGGTGAGTTAAAACCTCTGAATCACCCTTACTCTTTCCTGGTGTAGACAAATCTTCAGTGAAGGGCTGATTAGACTGATAGTTTTTCATATAAATTTATGGTCTAAATATCACAGAAGTAATAGCTGTGACATACATACATTTTATTATAGTCTTTGGCCAAGGGTAATAGAAGTCCCTTATTATTCAAGCATTGATGTAAAACGAATAAAGATCCAACAAAGATTGAACAGTAGAACAACCTGCACTTTATTAGCTGTTTCCTGAAAGAGGAAGATCGCAGGATAGACATTTTTAATTTTAGTTCCTCTTGTTTTAAGTGCAATACAGTACAGCACACACACTGTATTGTATTGTACAGTTTTGGCAAATTGGAGTTGTGCAGTATTATTTACACAATAGGACGTTTATTTTAAACAGTAAGTATCACACTAGCTGGTATGGGTCACAGCTAAGAGCGCCAAGCTCAGGTCAGATTGTCAGAAAACAGGGGTTGTTCCCAAACTAGAGGTATAGTCTATCATAAGATTTCACCAAGCCAATAACAAATGTGTGCTTCCAAAATGCTATACTAGTTGTTATAAAGCCACAGACATTCCCCTTCAGGCCCTGTAGCCCCTCATGTACCATCCAGACAAACCAGACTTCTGTGATAAATGATTATTAAAACCAGAAATCACATACTTAGTTCTACCAGTTCCAAAGATGCTCACCCCAGGTAAAAATATACTTCAGATCTTACCCCAAACCATGCTGGTAGCCAATCCTTTAACTAAAAACTAATGGTTTATTAATATAAAAAAAAAGAGTTATTAAATTATTAAAGTGAGTCATATCCATTAGTTGATTTCAGACTTCGGAGATGGATAAGAGCAGTGATGTTAAATCTGCCAGTCTGCAATAAGTCTGGTTCACCCAAAAGATTAGGGGCCCTCAGTCCAGTGTTCATAGCTTCCCTTTGTTAGAAATCAGTCCAGAGATGTAGAGCAGGAAAGAGGCAAGGAGATGTCACGGTCTCCAATTTATATCCCCCAGTCCATGTGCATGGAAAGTTACTGTCTCAAACATGGAGTCAGGGATCACATGTTCTACGTGCTGTGCTGTGCCGTGCTGAGCCATCCATTGTCTACATGCTCTCCGAGGCATCCTCGGGAAGGGCCCCTTGGAAGAGTTGATTTTCCCAAATGGCCTGTCAACCAGGGCTGGCTGGTTTTAATATAAATCTGTCCTGTGGGCGTTACCTAGGAACACAACATGTTCGAGATACAAACACCCAGCAAATATCCATAACTTTGTATACAATGATAATACACACATGTAAACAGGATAACCTTGTTCAAATCACAACCTTTCCAATGATACTGTACAAGGCATACTTTGTAAAAAAAATTTTAAATTTAAATCACAATTGTGCAACAGTGGTGATACATCAGAAGTTGTACCGTAGTGTAAACATGGTCATGTTTCTTTTTCTACAGCATCACAGTAAGGTGGAAGATGGTGTAATCTTTCTCTGCAGTATGGAACATTATAATGTCCGAGAGGTGCTGTGAGTGTGGCAAGATGGGGGGCTGCCATAGTTGTTTTGGATATTCACATGTGGTATTCGAAAGGCTCTAGTTAAGGCTGCAAATTTGTCACGGATTCCATGACTTTCCATGACTTCTGCAGCAGCCAGTGTGCCTGGCCCCGGGGTCCACCTGGGCAGCTCAGGGAGCCCCTGCACCAGCTGTTGGGTCACTGCCCCCAGCAGGAGTTTGGGTGCGGGGCTGGGGGTGAGGACTTTGGGCAGTGCTTACTTCTGGGGCTCCCCGGAAGCAGCAACATTCCTCTGCTCCTAGGTGAAGGCACAGCCAGGAGTCTCTGCATGCTTCCCCCGCCTGCAGGCTCCGCTCCCATTGGCCACGGTTCCCAGCCAATGGGGGCTGCGGAGCTAGCACTCAGAACGGAGGCAGCACAAGATTCCTGGCCACCCCTCCATCTAGGAGCGGAAGGGGATGTTGCTGCTTCTGGGGAGGCACAGAGCCAAGTAGGAAGCCTGCTAGCCCCTCCAACCTCTGCCCCTCAGCACCAGTGGGGGACCCGGCTCCCCCTCCCCCGCACCTGCAGCACCCCTGGGCTAACCCCCTTCAAGATTTAGTCGGGGTGTATAGTACAAGTCATGGACAGGTCACAGGCTGTGAATTTTTGTTTACGGCCCAGGCCCTGTCCACAATTTTTACTAAAAATACCCGTGACTAAAACATAGCCGTAGCTATAATTAATCAGGTCTCTGCAAATGGAAGGCTGGATTCTGCCACTCTTACCTTGATTAATATTAAGTGCTAGTGTGAAGAGCTGCTGGAGGCAGCCATTTTGCAGTGCACAAGAAATTTTGTAGGTCCTGCAAAACACAAGAACTTTGCTATCTATTCTCGAGCACCATCTACTGGTACCTTATCTGTTAACTACTTTCACATATACAGATAGAGCACTCCTGTAACAAGTGTAGTATTCTCCACATTAGCCTGATTTACTCACTCTGAAATCAGAGTCGCAGAGCTGGATCCTGGATGATTAGGGACAAATCACCATAGAAGTACTTCATGCAAATCATCCCTTCAAAGAAACCATCAAATTGTTGTCAATTGCTGAGCAAAAATACAAATGGTGTTAACTTTGTTGTGTCCTAAAATGCAACATTTCATTACAGGTTTTTCTGGGTGCTTTTTGCAGGCAGAGATAACCCCCCTATGAAAACGATTATCTGTTACATGTATTGTGGGTCTGTAAAGGTGAATCCCATTGGCTGCATTTATCATGTGCTTTGGGATTGCTCTGTGAATCTATGGATTCTGCCACATTTTCAGCTATGTGTGAAATACCGATTAGATTTGGGTATGGTTTTTATGTTGTAAATCACCACTTAGTATCACTACCCTTGAGACACAGAAAGAATGCAAACCTGGTAGAGTTCCAGCCCCCTCCCCTCTCTTTATCCCTTCTGGTTGAGTGCGTAGCTCTTTCTTGGCTGGAAAGTCTGTCAGGAATGCAGAAACCCATGTCTTGTGCGCTAAGCTACATGATTCTCACACAGCAACCAGCCTGTGACAGTCATATCACTCCTTATGGGAAAGTGATGTTTACACTAAAACTACCGTTAGGACTTGTTTTAGAATGCATGAAGGATGATCTTACATAGCTATTTTTTCATATGAGCAGTAATAGAACTGCATTAATTTTCCTGGTAGGTGATTGATAGAGATGGGCTGAGGAGGCCATGTTTTTGCTTTGTAAAAACTGACAGTTATCTCCTGGCTTTGCAAAACTGAAGCCAGGCTAGTTTGGGTCCAAATTCTGTTTAGTCCAAACTATGAAAATTGGTGAGTTCAAAGGTGGTTACAGATAAAAACCTTCTGGTCTGGGCCAATCTCTAGTTACCCCTTGTTCCATTGGAC
Organism: Dermochelys coriacea; assembly: GCF_009764565.3. Taxonomy (NCBI): domain Eukaryota; kingdom Metazoa; phylum Chordata; order Testudines; family Dermochelyidae; genus Dermochelys; species Dermochelys coriacea. Next base: position 122,712,146 of record NC_050068.2, on the reverse strand, counting down.
TAACTTAAAATATATCTGAAATTCTAATTAATTCAAAGTTTATGACCAGCGTTCCCTCTAATTTTTCCCACCCATTTTCGAATGAATTTTGTTATGTGCACCAAAATGGAGATGATTGTGTGGTGGGGGTGGGGCTAAGGGGTTTGGGTGGGGGCTCAGAGCTGGGCCAGAGGGTTGGAGTGCAGGGGGGTGAGGGCTCTGGGGTGTGGCCTGGGATGAGGGGTTCAGAGTGCGGGAGGGGGCTTAGGGCTGGGCAGAGGGTTGGGATGCAGGATGTGCGGGCTCTGGGGTGGGGCTGGGGATGAGGGGTTTGGGGTGCAGGCTGTCCTGGACTCCCCCTATCTCTCTCCCCAGGAGTGTCTCTCCCCGGCCACAGCAGCTCTGGAGCCGGGGGAGAGGCGCCTCTCCCTGCTGCAGCCGAGTGCCTGCGTGACCTTGATAGGCTGCTGTGCCTATAGGGAACTTAATATATGACACAACTTTTTACTATATTTATTACTCCTGGGAGGCTTCTGTGCCAGAAGTTTAAAAATTCTGCACACAATATTTTAAAGTTCTGCATATATTTGTTAAAAGAGCACAATATAATTAAGTTCAACAAGGGGGTTTTGTTTTTGGGGAGGAGGGATTTTTAGGGAATTGGGGAACTTCCCCCATGCAGACCCTGGCTAACCCCAAGTCTCTCCCGTTCAGTCAGGCACATCTGCCCCTTTCCCTATGTGGCCCTGTCCCCACTCAGCCACCCTCCTTTCACATCAGTACCTGCACCCCCACTCAGCCACCCTCTCTCCCCTCTCCATGCGTCCCTGCACCCCAACTCCCATTCAGCCCCTGGCTCAGTGCTGTCCCCCCAGTCTGTGACTTGCCAATAGCCTTGTGTGCCTCACTCTGTCCCCCCCATCCTGTGTCCCCTCTCTTGGTCCTGTGGTCCAGGCTCTGTGAAGAAAGCAGCTCTCCTTCTACTCCCTACCTGGGGCTGGCTGAGCCGGCTGCCCTCTCTTTTGATGCCACATCAGTCCCGGGTGGGTGAAAGGTGTAAATGAAATGTCCTTCTGGCAGAATGTATTTTCTGCAGAGAAAAAAAAATCTGCAGGGGACATGAATTCTGTGCATGGGCAGTGTCACAGAATGCCCCTGGAGTAATTTATGAGCTGAGTTTTCATGATTTAAAACTGGTTTTCAGTATAATTTTCTTGCAAAGTCTGCCCTTAGCACAGATATTATTGTGCATGTTTTTAGTAGTACACGGGCGACATGTTAATTGCAGAGTTTTCTGAGATGATGCAGTGCAGCTAAAAAGTGTACAAGTGCCTTTTTTCTATTGCTGTTATATCGTTACTGTATTTCATGGTAACTTCAATTTCAGAAATTAAAATCTTATTACGTAGCCCTGTGGGTCCATCATCTTCCAGTTTCAGATTTCCTCTCCCTGATTGGTTGCTTGCATAGATTATAAAACCAGAAAGGACCTCTATGATGATCTATTCTGATCTCCACTATAACAGACACCATGAAATTTCATGAGCCCAATGACATGTGGTTGAACTAGGGCATATCTTCTGACTTCTTTAATGTGTATTTTGAACAGCTTCCTCTAGTTCTCTTCCTGTTTCCCTTGCTATACAGATTTTTAGTTAGTTTTCAATCAACTATGGAATCCATCAACTTCTCCTGCTAGGACTTCATTTAAGGGGCCAGGAGTGCTTATTTAAATGTGTGAGGGTTATCATAGGAACATTTAAGAGGCAAAAGCATGGATTTAATTCTGGTGAACAAAACTAAGGTGTTCATCTGATTAGCAATATTGGGTAATTATCTATCCATACATTTATTTTTAACTGTGTATTGTTAAATTGCTCTTTTTACAGATGAGTATCATAGGCAACATTTCCTCCTTTGACTTAATTCCTAAAACTTATTTCTATAAACACAGTATATCCCAGTGCTGTTGCTAATGAAACCATTATAGAGGTGGATACAATTGTGGCTGTACAGTTGAGGTTGAATGAGGTAGGTAATATTGGCTGAACCCTTGTGAAAGAAATAATCTACAAATACTTGAAGGGTGCGTATACCCAAGATGGAGAATTATTATTTACTCTAATAGAGGCGAACTATTAGCCTGTCAAATTATCTTCCAAAGGAAGAGTTGGAAGCTCTACACTAGACACATTTAAGACTAGACAAGGCAAAAAGATTATAAATGTACAAAGTAGCCATAAGTTTCCATAATTTATAAATGTACAGTTCTATAAGTGATTTCTTTTAGTAATCAAAGTGATCTATTCTTCTATTCTGAGAATAGAAATCTTGGCATTCACTTAATCTTCTCACTTATCAGTTGAATTATGGCACTGTACATAGGGTGACCAGATAGTAAGGTGAAAAATCAGGATGGGCAGGGGTAATAGGTGCCGATATAAGACAAAACCCTGAATATCAGGATGTCTAGTCCCCCTAGCTATACAGAACTTGCAAGCTAGATCCTAGATATCTTCATGTTAAGTCTACAGATAACCAAATTAAACGAGGTGCCTCCGCCTGATGGGGTCTTCTGCTTATTTTCCTATTAAGGTTTTTACTACCTTACAATGAGTATTCATCCCAAACTCCATCAATTACTCCCAGATCAAATACCCCAGCAACAGCATAAACACAACTGCTAAATTTGTACTTTCACAAGAGTCTATCCTACCCACTAACAACTCCTGTCCTTATGGGCAAGGGAGAAAAGTTAGTCCTTTTCAGCAGACCATGGTGATCTAACAAACTTCGAACACTGGAAAAAAGCTTTTAATGATGTGGAGATCCTGCAGGAATTTAACTTTCTGATATTTGCCTTAGGTCTTTGGAAACTGAAAATAAAGTTACTCAGGGCCTGTCTACACTAAAAGCTATATTAGGATGACTTACAGCCACCGCAGTAATTACTGCAGTGGTTCATGTCCACACTACCCTCCTTCTGTCGGTGATGCACATCCTCCCCAGGAGTGCTTCCACTGATTTAAGAGGGGCAGTGTGGAGGTTGAGAGCCCGGGCTCTCAGCTCTGTTCAGCTCCCTGTTGGGAGTATGGCAACTCCCTATACTCTCGGCTCCCCGCTCTGCGCCCAGAACCAGGGTGGCTGCTGGGCTCCCAGCAGCATCCCAGCTGGGAGTAGGGAGCTGGCAGCCAGGCTTTAGCTGGAGCTCCCTCACCCACCCTGGAGTGACTTCCCCAAGCTGTGAGCAGCTCTCTCATCAATTTCACAGCTCCAACATGGTTGCCCTAATTACACCGACACTATGCTTCTTGTGGAGGTGGAGTTATGTTTGTGTAGTAGGGCACTTAAGGCTTGTCTACATTACCTGCTGGCTTGATGGGCAGCAATCGATCCAGCGGGGGTTGATTGATCACATCTAGTCAAATGCGATAAATCGATCGCTGAGCGTTCTCCTGTCAACTCTGGTACTTCACGAGGGCGAGAGATGCAGGCGAAGTCGATGGGAGAGCGTCAGCCCTCTACTTACCATAGTGAAAACACCACGGTAAGTAGATCTAAGTACGTAACTTCATGTAGCTGAAGTCGCGTAACTTAGATCATTTCCCCCCCCCCCACCCCAGTGTAGACCAGGCCTTACATCAGAGGGAGCAAGGCTGTAGTGTGTACACTGACAGAATTAGGTCAACATAAGCTGCTTTATGTCGACCTAACTCTGTAATGTAGTGTAGACCAGGCCTAACTAATTCTTCAAATATGAGTGCTTCTTTGGGGAGACTCGCTCTGTAAAGGAAAACTATTGCTGCTCCTTAACAGATAGTTCTCCAAGGCAAAGTGTATATATATAAAAGGGTTTTTTTTGTTCTACATACAGCTTGATACACACACGTATTGATGCAACATTCCCTTCCCCGCCCCTCCCTTTTTTTTTGGTCTGCCTATGCTATACAGATATTGACTATTGTAGACATAGGGTTTTAACAGATTGGAAAAAACCCACAAAACTATTCCATCTTTCATGTAGGTAAAAATCAGTTAAAGGAAAGTGATTAGATTTCCTGCATTCAATTCTACTGTAAAATCTATAGGTCCTTGAAACACTGATTAGAGGAATGAAAAAGTGTGGTTTTTTTTTTTTGTAGTAATGATGGAAGAAATGGCTGATGCGTTAGTGTTCTCCAGTGCAGTGATTCTCAAACTATCTGATGTGGCGGACCAGCAATTTTTCCCCCCCCAATGTGCCAGGGACTTGTGCCATATCGTTTTCGCATACGCACGTAGCACATCAGATGAGAAAACCTAACATTCTTCACTATTAATTGGAATGGGAGTGTGGCGTACATGCGGAGATGTTCCCATTTAAATACATTGAAGACTGACAAAGGCTGTGCGCCTGTGCGGATAGTATAAAATGACTATTATTCGTTTATGATTCAAGAAAATATTTGAACATTCGTAGTAATTTATATCGGAAATATAATGAATAAAATAAAAGTTGGCAGACATTTTTTGTTTATTTTATAAACAAAATATTACAATACAAATAAAAATATTTAAAAAATCAAACCAGCTAAGTTTAACAAAGATATTATAAAAAAAAAATTTAACACAATAATAGGCATGTTAAAACCTTAACCTTTACTAATGTAAAAGGTGAGCCTGCTTCTTCTTTGTCAGTTTATCCAGTTGTGGTTCAATTGAGGACAGTGCCACATGCAATGAAGAATGACTATCCATACTATTCATGTACTTAGTCTTAATGATGCTCATGGTTGAGAAGCCAGTCTTGCAGAGGTATGTTGAAGGAAATGGGAAAAGAGTTTTCAGAGCAATTTCAGTAAGCTCAGAATATTCTGCTTTCACTTTTATCCAAAAGAAAGCAAGTGATGTAGTTTTGAAACTCATCTTCAATCTTTCATCAGCAGCCAGCTCCAACAATTTATCCTCCATAGTGAGTTAAGTCATCTTTCAATGGAATAAATGGATTTTGGATCCATCCAGTCCCTTTGCGTGAATAATCTGCTGGAAAGTAAAACTCAAAACGTTCTGCCAAATTCTTCAAGTGTTCACTGATGACATTTCGTAGAGATGTAACATCAAGGTCTTCCCCTGCATCGGCGATGATTGTAGCTAAGTTGTGAAACACGTCATAACAATCTCTTGACACTAGACTCTTCGATGCTTTTAGCTCTTGTTTCTGTCCATCGATCTTGTCTGCCATTGTTAGACATGAAGCCATCCTTCCCTGCATGGAAAAGTTGAGCTCATTAAAGACGGCAAAGATATCAGCCAAATAAGCCAGCTTGGCTATCCAATCCACATATCAGAACAATTGTGACCAATTTGGTTTTTTGTCCTGAAGAAACTCAGCAAGCTCATTTTGGAGCTCAAATACTCTTGACAGGACTTTTTCCCTTGATAACTGTCACAACCCAAGGTAAACAACTGGGCTGGCCAATTGCTGGCCCACCACAAGAAACAACAAAACCGCTCCATCTTACAGCAGGCTTTTGTCACGTACACCAAAAGGAGCCGTGCGCAGACCCGCTAACATAAAGGGCGCCGACCCAGGAGGCGAAAAAGCATGTCAAGTGCATAAATCAAAGGTGTCGTGTGCAGAGAACCAAAAGCAGACCCGCTGACATAAAAGGGCCCCACCCCAGAACCCAGAAGGCGGAAAAGCTTAGCGACCTATAGCAAAATGACACGACCCCAACAAAGCCCCATAAAATACAGCAGCCAACAAGCGAAACGGGGGGATTTTTCATGTGTATGCCAAGGAGACTGATCATCCTTTGGCAGAGATAATCCTCCCATTAGCGCCAGCCCGTGTCGTGTTGATTGTAACTTATCCTATACCTACCATGTGATTGGTGACTGCACTGCTGGTCAGTTGGCTCGGATGTGTGGTATGTATGTAACTTTTCCTATCACCTTTAAGTGTGTAACTCCCCCTCCTTCCCCTTTGCCTAAGAGGTTGTATAATTTCAATTGTCTATGGGCAAACCGTTTGCTCTATTCCCCAGTCACCGCATAACTTTGTTTATCCAATAAACATTGCCGCTGTGCATTTTTAATCAATTCACTTGTCAGTGGGTTTGTGTTTTACCCAGTAAAATTCCCAAGCCCGCTAGTGCCACAGACATGGCGTCACTAACAGGATGGGAAAACACAAATCCTGTTAAAAGCCCCCTGACAAGTCCCACCAATTGTTCATGGCGAACCATGACCACCGACAGGAGCCCCAAGGGCGAGTTTAACCACCTCCAGTATCATGTTTTACTTGATCAGGGACACCCTAACACATTAACTTGGAACGCTTCGGGACCGGTTATTCCAGCCAAACCTATACAGTCGATCTATCCATGGCCGCGGCGGGTTGTCTTTTAACCTGCCACATGGGACTCCATTTAACTCCCGCAGAGGCCCACCACCAACCAGTCTGTACGAAAACTGGGGAGGCAGGAGCCGGCACCGACCCATCTCTGTTATGGAAGGATGCCCAAAAAATCTTAAAGGCAGCCGGGGGCACTTGTCCAACCACCGCTCCTACCCCCCGGCTCCCATGCGGAGGCCCCGCTCATGAACTCGTAATTCAACTCTTACAGGAGCTGGAGGATGGAAAGGTGTCCAAAAAACTCCACCCTGACCAATATAAACCAGAAGCTGTAGTCAGCGCCTATCATAAAATCTTGGGTCTGGCTCTGGATAAGCTAACTGTGGTTATGGAAGCCCTAACTTCCACTGCATGAAAATTAATTGAACCCCCTAAATCCCCTGATCCACTGTCACCGCCCGAAACCCATGAACCCCCTCCCCCACCGTACCCATCCGCTCCCAGTCTAAAAAACGCTCCCCTCGAGACAAGTCCAGGGAAACCAGACTCCAGCCCAATTGTTGAAGCCATGCCGGTGCAGTTGACGCGCACTAAGGTAGACCCAACTGGAGCGCAAACCACCACCTTTGAATGGCGTACCCGCAGTAAGGTGGAGATGAAGGAGTTTATCAATGACACCGGTCAAGAGCCAAACGAACCACTATTTTCCTGGTTAGGGAGGCTCATTCTGGACTTCGGTCAGGAATTAGTAGATCGGGAAGAGGCAACCCTCCTCTCCCGAAGCGCCGCCTGGTCTAGAGGAACTGTCCGAGGAATTCTTCTCGCTGCCCCAGTTTGGCCAATCTCTGTACCGGCGACCGCATATTTACAAATCCAAAATATCCCCCAAGCATTTCAGCTTCCACCAGAAGGCATATCCATCCCCCGCAGTTTGGTTTATACTATTGCCGGGGCATCTCTCATTTATTGGGATCCAATACAAACATCCCTGGGGCTAACGCAGGCACTACAACAATTACCCCCATATCAAGCCTACTGCCACGTCACTGACCCCATCGGCATCCTTGTAAACGAGCAGGCCGTAGACATAGCGCTTGATAGTAGCCCCGTGGGGGACACAGGCACCCTGCTGTGGCTGCGCGGATTCCAGGGACGACTGATAACTTCACTGTTTCAGGCTATGGACCGGCTAAAATGGCCTACTCCCCAACCCGCCATGGCAGCCACCGGTGTTGTTACCCCCTGGGGCCAAATCTAAGTATCCGGAACGCTCCTATATGGAACGAAAGATTTTTGGGTTCTTAATAAAGGGGGGCTTAGTAAGGACGCTTCCTGGAAATTAACTCCTGCACAACTAAAAGAGATAGCCATAACCTTGGGGTGGGAAGATCGTCCAGAAAATTCACAGCAGGGAAACGACATGGGACCGAGTGCGTAATGGCGGCAGACGCCCGGTCTCATGATTCCAGGCCGTATTTTCCCCTTGTTATCCCCGATAATCAGGAAGTTCAATTTTTATTAGATACAGGCGCCCAAGTGTCCGTCATTCCCCCGTTCATACCCCATAAACGCACTGGCCACATCATTCATGTCCAGCGACTCAATAGTATCGAATTCCGACCCGAGGTCAAAGTAAAAGCCACCCTTCAAGGCACCCCCATTCAGTTTACCGCCCTCTTGGGGGATCAGGCCATTCTTGGAGTAAGTGAATTAAGGGGTTTTAAATTGGCCCCTGTCATTATTCAAGCCCTACCTGCTACTTTAATTGTTAAACCCCACGAGCCCCGCGCAAGTAACCCGACCCTATGGAGGTATCAACCTATCCCCCGCATCGCCAGGGAAAAGCCTCTATCAATCAACTTTTAACCCAGCTCGAGAATGCCCAGCATAACTGCCGAGTTACCACCAGCCGATACCTGTCCAGCACATGGGGCATTCCAAAACCCCACAAGCCTCATGAGTTCCGTATGGTCATCGACTATCGGTTGGCTAATCAACATATTGAAGCTATCGCGTTTGCAAGTCGGTGGGATCTACCTGCAATTGAACATGTCCTGCTTAATCGTCAGGCCAAATGGGCACGTACCCTTGATCTTAAAGATATGTTTTATCAGATCCCCCTTTATGACCACAAGGATTTCTTAATTTTGCCTATGAGGGTGCCCAGTATCAGTGGCGGGTCTGCCCCCTGCCTACCGAAACTTGCCTGCCTGCGCCACTGAGGCCCAAAGTTGAACCCTCGAGGTCATTTCGCCCCAGCCCGGATTTGAAGTTGTCCATTATGACAACGACATTCTCATTTGCGGCCCTGATCCCAACCCTGTCCAAATTCTCACAGATCAGGTCCTTAAGATGCTACGTGACGGGTTGGAAGTTAATAAAGCAAAAAGTTTCCTGCAGCTGACAGCCTCCTTCCAGTTTTTGGGGTTTAACGTGCGAGAGCATTCCTCGTACCATGCACTGCAGCCACAGTTTGCAGTGGGGATTCACACACACACACACACACACACACACACCCCAAAACCAAATTCAGAAGGTACTCTGAATACTTAATCACAGAGCTTTCCTCCCGGCCACTTTGGTCAACGCACTTTCCACTGTCCAGCAATTTGCAAAAAGCAAATGACTACTCTGGACCGAGGAAGCTAATCAGGCCATATACAGTTTAGCGGCATGGCTTCACTCTAACCCTACCCTCTATCGGTGGAACCCAAGCAACCCAGTGCTCATTGAGTTATCAGTCACAGCCCACGGTGTCAGCGCCATCATTACCCAGGAGAACCAAGCGGTATACCATAGCACACATGCTTTTAATGGTCCAGAGCACCAGTATGGGTCAGTAGGACAAATGCTTCTTAGGGTTAGGCTGGCCGCCCCCTGGGCTCAGTTAACTCATGGACAGCTCAAGGGGCCCCACGTGCAGCTTATCTCCTGCTATCGTTTACTCCAGCCCCGCAGTTTCACGGTTCCTCAGCCACCTGTGAAAAACTAGTGTACCTAGCACAAGAAGCCTTTAGCCAATGGAAGTTAAGTCCAAGCTTCAAAATTAAGGAGAACCCCAGCCTAGCAGAGCTTAGTGCATTTGAGCCATGGATCATGTCCGACAGGGGCACAGCCCCCTCCCCTCGCGCTGGCATGTTTTGCCAACGATGTGAAATGTTCCAGGCCGAACTCCTCCAAAGCCATGCCTCAGCTCAGCTGGCTAAGGTCCAAGGGATATTTCTGGCCACCTCCCACCTCGCCTGTACCTATCCTCGCACTCAGGTCGTGCTTGGCATCGACTCCCTTACGGAGCATCCATCCTCACTCGTGAGGCGCAACCCCGAGCACATGAGGATCTATGGGAGCAAATCTTTACCCTCATTTATAAAACCAAGGTACCCTGGTTTATTACCCATTGCCCCTCCCACCGACCTGACAGCAATCCCCTCCACACCACCCTTGACCAGCGCCTCCGGGCCTTTAAGACTGAGACCCTTGGTAACCCCAAGGTGTCAGCCGCTACTCTAATTGGCCCTCAGAACCCCCTCCTAACATGGCTACACGAAGAGTGGGGGCACCTGGCAGGCCAAGCCCTCCACCAAGAGCTTACGGCTCATGGGCGCCGCAAAGCGGATCTACCTGTCAGCACTGTCACGAAGCCATCCGGGCCTGTCAGCAGTGCCAGGCGAGTCACAAAACATTCCGGCCTGCCATAGCTCATGGAGCATTACGACCCCAGCTTTTCAGGCCAGGGTATCATTGGCAACTGGACTTAATTGTTCCCCTGGCCAGGGCCAAATTATTTCCAAAGGAACTGGTAGTGGTGGATCTAGGCTCCCGCCAAGTTCACTGCTTGCCTCTAAAACGATCTACAGCCCCAGCAGTTAATACAGTATTGTCTCAGGTTTTTGCAGCCTAGGGCATTCCCTCTGAAATCCAAACCGATGGAGGCCCCCCCCCATTTACCAGTCATAGCTTCGAAGCCATGGTCACCAAATGGGGCGCCCAGCTTCACGTCCACCTTCCCTACTAACCCCATAGCAATGGTGTCATGGAACTCTGCATTGGAATTCTCAAAACGCAACTCCGTGCCATTATTGGAAAACCGGATTACAAGGGCTGGCACTTGGCCCTACCCCAGCCCTCATTACCTTAAATGCAGCCTACAGCCGGTGGCCGCAAATCGATCCGGATCCATGCCTTGAAAGCCGTTTTTTACCCCCCAGGAGCTGGTATGGCTATGCGCCCCAAAGGCATCTGGGCGCTCTCAGCTCCTTCCGGCCACTGTCTTCCGGCCTGGCCATTTTCCCAATACATATCGTGTTGTATGCACCAGCCAGTCAGAAACTCAGCTGGTTCATCACAATTGGCTCAGTCAGAGATCATAACGGGACCCGCCTAGGGCTTGTCCTAGTTTTGTTTTATCGTTTCAGGGTTGTTTCCACCCCGACCGAATCCGAATCCTCTGGTCAACTGGGTCCTGGCATATGCCCGCCAGGAACTCCTCGCGGCCAACAGCAGCGATGTCTCCTCCATCCCTCAAGACCATCATTGTATTGTGTGTTCCAGCTCCCGCACTTACCCTGAAAAACCGTTATTTTTCTTTTCATTTTTGCCCATGAAAAATGTAACACGCGAGGAGCCTGCGTCCCGGTGTAACCGGACAGATTGGCCCTGGCGCACGTTTACCTGTAATTCCTCCAACTCGGACTGCTTTGTAACTCCTAGCGCCCAAATTGCCATTATTGGCCCCAAACTACTGGCTAGCCCCTGTCTCGTATTTTTGAGTCCCAATTCAGTTTGTCCTTGGGGATCGTATCCCAATTATTCCCACTTCTATATGCTTCCAGCCCCTTATTCAACATGGTCCCCGGACTGTGTCATTAATTCTCCCTCCTGGTATAAGCAACAGTTTGATTCTACTCTATCTATTTTCCAGCAATTATTCGTGCCTATCACTATCTTTAACTCTTCCCTATGGTGGTCCTCCCCCTGTTTTTCAACCAATTCCACTATTCGCACGGTTAGCCTCAGGGCCACTGACTGGGCACGCCGATATTGGCTTACGGCAGCCCTTTTCCTGAACATCCCGTAGGCAGCACAATTAACGTCTGGCTATATTGCCAACTGGCTCAACACATCCTCCTTGTATGCCCCCCCGGAATTTATTGGTTATGTGTGGACGGTGTGGCTCGTAATCAACTCCACTCCCCCAAGGGCATTTGTACCTTCGGGCAAGTCTTTTTATTAAGGGAGGAGGGGTCTTTCATAGATCTGCACCCGTGTTTGGTCTACAAAAGCGTGAAGTCACAGGCTTAAAATCCACCACTGAAGCCCTCTTCTGGGGTTATGTACAGTTTAACCCCTTTAGTTATGCCTTTACCCTCAACCAGCTTCGCAGTCTTTCAGTTAATTTACAAATGCTTACTAACCTTACTGCCAAAGGATTTTTGCAGGTTGATGATTCTCTTACTGTGTTAGCTGAGTATGCCAAGCAGAACCGCCTCATGTTACAAACCTTACACAACCAAGAGTTTTGTGAGGCCCTGGAAAACCTTGACCCCCGCTTCAAAGGCCAGTGTTGTCTTTGCCTACATCCCAGATGGAACAATGTTTCCACTATTGCCTAGCAGCTCTCATCTCTAGGTGTTCGCATCCGCGAGGAGCGCCAATTCTGGGACTGGTGGCAAACCACCATATTGGGTTGGGGTTGGGAACCTGGGCACAATCTATTAAGCAATGACTAATGATTATCGCTATTGTTGTATTTTGTTTAAGTCTCGCAGTAACAAAGGTCTTAATTGTAAAGACCGTCTCAGCTTTCCCCATTAATAATGTTAAGTATTCCACACTCCAAGCAACAGACGACCAGTCAGACACCGAAGTCCTCCATTAATAAAGTTTTAGTCCCGTCTCCGGCTTCACATCCCCTCCCTGGGCGTGGGTTGACCCTTTCGCAGCAACCAATAGTTGGCCCCGGGGGCAATGTACTTTGCTAATTTAATCTGTCCTATGAGCTGATCTTCCATATCATGAGACAGATTGTGAATTCGTCGAGAATTGGAATTAATTTGCAAAATGGACACCATTAAATTAGGCTTGAATAAAGACTGGGAGTGGATGTGTCATTACACAAAGAAAAACTATTTCTCCGTGTTTATTCCCCCTCTCCCCCCCACTGTTCCTCACAGGTTCTTGTCAACTGCTGGAAATGACCCACCTTGATTATCATTACAAAAGGTTTTCTTTCTCTCCTGCTGGTAATAGCTCACCTTACCTTATCACTCTCGTTACAGTGTGTATGGCAACACCCATTATTTCATGTTCTCTGTGTATATAAAATCCCCCTACTGTATTTTCCACTGCATGCATCTGATGAAGTGAGCTGTAGCTCACGAAAGCTTATGCTCAAATAAATTTGTTACTCTAAGGTGCCACAAGTACTCCTTTTCTTTTTTCACTTTTTCTTGACCATCTGGACATTTGTGATGGCTTTCACACCTTATCTTTTCCTGATGCATTCATTCCTCATTCACACAAACGGTCTTTCAGAGAAACCTTCGAAGGTATACAGACAGCAGTATTTTATATTCAGCAGAATACATTGTAAATCAAGCCTTGCTTAATCTTATAACTAAAACAATTCACATTGGGGCTTCAGCCCTCAACATTTCTCTAATCTATTTATCATAGACACAATACAAAATCCTGTCTCTTACTAACTAAACTTTATAACAGGTCCTAATTGTAATGCATATTGGAAACAGGATCCCAGTCTTAGACGGTCATTCCTTTCTGTTGTTCAAAAAGGGGTGGCTGGCAGAATGAAATCAAAGTTTACATCAATTCTTATAGTACAATTATAAAATCCTGCTCCTACAAGGACTGTTTATTTGGCTATAGGTGTGTGGTGCTTAATTGTCTATCTACTTTATAAGGGATACGGCGGGATAGGATAGAAAATAATTACTAAAATTTATAATATTAGTAGTAGTTACATTCTCTGATCAGTGGGTTTGGATGGGGTCCCAAATGACAAACACGCAGAGATCCATATGATGCTCTTTATTCAACTTCTCGATGGTAACTGCCAGTGGGGTGGGGTCTTTATATGCGAAGGAGTGGGGCAAGCGCATGTTCGCGTGTCTCGTGCAAAACATGCTGTAGCGCTATGGCATAGTTATCAATATTATATGTGCTTCTGAAAACATAATATTTAATATTGTCTACTTTTATCGACTGATAATCTTGGTGGAATTCCGGTGCGATTTTTAAATTATATTATTATTTCTTTCTTTCCTGGAAACTCGCCGCAGACCAGCAGCCAATGGCTTGCGGACTGGCACTGGTCCATGGACCACCACTTTGAGTAACACTGCTCTAGCGTAGAGTAGCTAAATCAGCTGTTCTGTAACTTTTTGTTGTGACTAACAGTAGAGATAAGTATCTTAAAACAGGCTTTTGTGCTGTACTCAACTTCAGTAAATTTTTTCAGATTACTATCAAAACTCAGGGGCATGTGAAATGTTTGCTTAATAAAGCTAACAGTGATCCATTTACTCATTCTCTCACTGCCCTTTGTAACAACTAGCTCAGTATTAGGAAGAGCTTTGTTGGGGCTGAGAATACTGGTGGTGGCAATCAAATCAAGTGCTAGCTCCTAACTAGAGGGGTGTGTGTGTGTGGGGGGGGGGTCACATGATAGTAAATCTAGGATTTCTTGCTCTGTGTGTGTGTGTGTGTGTGTGTGTGTGTGTGTGTGTAGAATGTTATGGTCACTCCTAGATCAAAGGGATGCTGTTAATAGCTGATTGTAATTCCTCTGTGACCTATTCACTTAGGTAAATAAACTTTCCATTCAGAAAACGCAAGGCATCTTGCTGCTCACTTAACTGAAGAAGCTGAGTTCATTTTAAAGTCTTCCTTTTCTTTGTGCAATCCATTTCATTTGAGTCCTTTTCTAATAATAAAAGAATACTGCAAGAATTCTACAAAAAGAGTCAGGTAAAATTGCTATTTTTCTAAAAATTGTTTTATCGGAAAAATTATCCAACTGTTCTAGTAATCTGGGGATAAGAAGCATTTTTAAAATGTACAACTGAAATTTTTTTTAACAAAAATCCAAGACTTGGAAAATAGTACAGGATTTGATTAAGTTTATCTTGGCATTTATACAATACTTTAAAATTACACAGAATACACTGTGTTAGCTGATTAATTGTAAGCTGTTGCTTTGTAAATAAATATTTACAGTAAATGCTCCTGTTGACCTTGTTACTTGTTGATTAAGATGCCAACTTTCCATAGAATATTGAAAAGATATGAAGTTGAGATCATTTATTTTAGATCATAGCAAATTTAATTTTGCTTGTCAAATTTTAACACACTAACTTTTTGCCCTCAATCTATTATGCCTGCGGACGAATGATAGAGCTAGGTCAGGCATATTTTTATTGCATTATATATGTTAGAAGATAAACTTAGTATCTTTAAAACATAAATTCAGCTCTGTTGTGATTATGTTGCAACTAACAATAATATTGTATAATAGGAATACCTTTCTGAGGTAAGCAGGTATAGAATTATTTAATTTGTTTTAAACAACCATATAATTGCAATTGGCTTTTCTCCCCCTTTTGTTTATTGGACTTGATGTATGGCTAAATTGTGTCATTATGCATCTTGGCTCTAGTTGCAGTTTGCTTTTGTCATATTTCTAGGCAGCTTTCTTGAGTAACAGCAATGGAAAGAACAGTTGCTTAGACTAGAAATGTGGTGTTCTGCATGGATTGATTTGTCTTATGCAGCAAGAGTTAAGGTGGTTACAAATTTCTTTTTTCAAAGCTTTGGGGCTGTGAAAACACTGAAACAATGTTTGAGGTGTGAACCTGGGGGTGACCCTATATAAAGCAGAATGTAGCTTTGTTTTTTATGTAGTGTTTGTATAATTATAAACTTTCTCTTAGTGGGGAAAACACTCAAGCATTACAGATTAAACAAATATAAGACTAACTGCAGCAATGCACTGCAAGTTTAAAGGAATAGGATTCAGTTTAAGGATAAAAATCCTTTTGTATTTTTGGAGAGATGCACATAATGGAAACATTTTATTGTATTTTTAATATATACTTATTTTCTGGTATTAGCCCATGATGGCAGAAATCTCATGGAAAAACAAAAGGAGTACTTGTGGCACTTTAGAGACTAACAGTTAATCTTTTGAGATGCTACCATTCAAAACGCTGACAATCTGATATCAGCTCCTGAGATTTTAGCACTGAATTTGAATCCAAAACCTGTACCTGATTCACCTTGAATGTGAACTATCACTCAGTCCTCTGCATAGTTCATGGTAAACCCAACTAAGCCTAGGGATTTAATGACCAGATTTGCTTGGGAATTATATATGAATTCCAGCCACTAATCTCAATAGCAGAATTTGCCTCCCACTTCAAATCTTTCTGGTTGAGTTTTGAGCAGCAGTGGAGGAAGGAAGAGATGTAAAACTGATGCCCAGGAACATAAAGTGGAAGGCATCAAAAGAGGTGGATTGTTAATAGATTTCTCTTCAGAAGGCATGTTAAATAAAGACAAAGCCTATCAAAAAGAATATTGAGAAATTGGATGTTAGAGACTTAGCAGTTTAAACTGTATTATAGGAGTCGTGTGTCCAGTTCTGGGCACCATATTTCAGGAAAGATGTGGATGAATTGGACAGAATCCAGAGAAGAGCAACATAAGTGATAAGTCTGGAAAAAGTGATCTATGAGGGAAGACTGAAAAAAACTGGGTTTGTTTAATTTGGAGAAGAGAAGACTCGGGGCGGGGGAGGGAGAACATGACAACAGTTTAGGCACATAAAAGTTTGTTAGAAGGAGGAGGGAGAAAAATTGTTGTTGTTAACCTCTGAGGATAGGACAAGAAGCAAAGGGCTTAAATTTCAGCAAGGGCAGTATAAATTGGACATTAGGAAACACTTCCTAAATGTCAGGGTGGTTAAGCACTGGACTAATTGCCTAGGGAGAATATAAGAACGGCCTGCTGGGTCAAACCAATGATCTGACTAGCCCAGTATCCTGTCTTCTGACAGTGACCAATGGTGCTTCAGAGGGAATGAAGAGAACAGGTAATCAAGTGATCCATCTCGTGTCACTCATTTCCAGCTTCTGGCAAACAGAGGCTAGGGACACTTCAAAGCATGGTTTCACATCCCTGTCCATCCTGGCTAATAGCCAGACCCATTGATGGACCTATTCTCCAAGTTCTTTTTTGAACCCTGTTATAGTCTAGGCCTTCACAACATCCTTTGTTTGGCAAAGAGTTCCACAGGTTGATCGTGCATTGTGTGAAGAAACACTTCCTTTTGTTTTTAAACCTGTTGCCTATTAATTTCATTTGGTGACCCCTAATTCTTGTGTTCTGAGGAGGAGTAAATAACACTTCCTTATTTACTTTCTCCACACCAGTCATGATTTTACAGATCTCCAGCATATTCCCCCTTTAGCTGTCTTTTCCAAGCTGAAAAGTCCCAGTCTTATTAATCTCTCCTCATATGGAAGCTGTTACATACCCCTAATCATTTTTGTTGCCCTTTTCTGTACCTTTTCAATTCCAATATCTTTTCTGAGATGAGGCAACCAGATCTGCACGCAGTATTCAAGATGTGGGCACACCATGGATTTATATAGGGACAATATGATATTTTCTTTATTATCTATCCTTTTTCCTAATGACTCCCAACATTATCGGCTTTTTGACTGCTGCTGGACATTGTGGATAGTTCTCTGACAACATCCACTAAATGACTCCAAGATCCCTTTCTTGAGTGGTAACAGCTAATTTAGACCCCATTATTTTATATGTATATATGGGATTATGTTTTCCAATGTGCCTTACTTTGCATTTATTTACATTTGATTTCATCTGCCATTTTGTTGCCTAGTCACCCACTTTTGTGAGGTACCTTTGTAACTCTTCGCAGCCTGCTTTGGACTTAACCTTCTTCAGTAGTTTTATATCATCTGCAACTTTTGCCACCTCACTATTTACCCCTTTTTCTAGATAATTTATGAATATGTTGAACAGTATTGGTTTCAGTACAGACCCCTTGGGGATGTCATTTACCTCTCTCCATTCTGAAACTAACCATTTATTCCTACCCTTTGTTTCCTATCTTTTAACCATAGTTAATGAGAGGACCTTCCCTATCACTTGTCTATGAGAGGACCTTCCCTATTATCCCATGACAGCTTACTTTGTTTAAGAGCCTTTGGTGAGGGACCTTGTCAAAGGCTTTCTGAAAATCTAAGTACACTATAAACACAGGATCATCCTTGTCCACATGCTTGTTGACCCCTTCAAAGAATTCTAGTAGATTGGTGAGGCATTTACAAAAACCATGTCGACTCTCCCCCAATAAATCATGTTCATCTAGGTGTAATAATTCTGTTCTTTTCTATAGTTTCAACCAGTTTGCCTGGTACTGAAGTTAGCCTGTAATTCCTGGGATTACCTCTGGATCTTTTTTTTAAAAAAATTGGTGACACATTAGCTATCCTCCAGTCATCTGGAACTGTGCAATCTCTGTGACTGGAGATTTTAAAGAGCTGGTTAGACAAACACCTGTCAGGGATGGTCTAGACCAGGGGTGGGCAAACTATGGCCTGTGGGCTGGATCCAGCCCCTCAGGGCTTTGGATCCGGCCCATGGGATTGCTACTCCTATGGTGCCATGGGCCCCTTAGGGGGAGGCAGAGAACTCTGCACTGTTCTTGCCTGTGGGGACCTCCTTGAAGCTCCCATTGGCCGGGAACGGGGAACTATGGCCAATGGCAGCTTTGGGGAGGTCCCCACAGGCAAGAGCAGTGTACTTAGCTCTCTGTTCCCTCTCCCCCAGGGGCCGCAAGGATGTGGTTCTGGCTGCTGCGTGGGGCCAGGGCAGCCAGGCAGGCAGCCAGCCTGCCCTGGCCCCGGTGCACACCGCTGCCACCCCAGAGCCGCTCCAGGTGGGAGCCTGCACCCCAGCCCCCTGCCCTGAGCCCCCTCGTATACCCTGCAACCCTCCCACACCCAGTCCTACATTCATGGCCCTACATGCAATTTCTCCACCTAGATGTGGCCATCGGGCCAAAAAGTTTGCCCACCCCTGGTCTTGACAATACTTAGTCCTGCCATGAGAGTAGGGGACTGCACTAGATGAGCTCTCAAGGTCCCTTCCTATCCTACAATTCTAGGTTTCTATTAAACTAACTTCTGGAGCATGGTATGTTACAATGGATAAGTGCCTCTGAAAAGCCTTTCCATACTTATTCAACATGATAAAACAATATTTCTATAAATACTCAGGAATATTTCTGAAAATACTAAAGAAAAATAAAAAAGTCTAGTGAAAAGATTTTCATGTCTGGGTGCTTTTGCCAGACTATATTTTCCATGGTGGATTAACTTTGAACTACCAATTAAAAGTTATTGCTAAATCCTGTTATAGCAGACAGCAATTAGGTTCTTAATCTTAAGATTTTAGTAATGTGTCTCTTTCAGAGTGGATTTTTTTTACTTTTATTGCCAAGTCTTTTATAAGTTACTGTCACAGGGTAGCTGCAAAGTCGATAGGTTTCCTTTGGAGGATAATAGTGGTAGCCAGTACGGACTGTGCATTACTTAAAAAAAGAAAAGGAGAAAAGGGGATAGATAATATTTGATCATATTACACTGTAGTAAAGTGTGTCTACTGGTACAATGATGACTTCATTTCTTGTTCTGAAGCATTTAAAATCCTTGAAATCCTGTCATGCTTTGAGAGAATTATTGCAGTTTTCAGACAGCATCATTTGGAACTAAGACTGGATATACTTTACTACTATAAAAATTGAGAGTTTTATCACCTATGTTCTTCTAAAACCAGACAGACCAAGCCTCCTCCATATTTTACAAAGGAGTTCTTAACACTGCCAAGATCCAAAGTTTAATTTACCTTAAAATCTTGATTTTTTGTGTTTCCTGGCAATTATGGGAAGTAAGGACTACGGTACTGCAAAAATCCTGACATTTTCCAACAGCCACCATATAATATCACTAACAATAACACATTCCATATTTGTCAGCATTCCACCTGTAGGCAAGTACTGCACTAAGAAACCGGTGTGTGGTAACTGCTGGCAGATGCTTTTTAATGGTGATTGCTTATGCTCATCACTTGCTTACACCTGTATGTCCAGCTCAAAAAACATAGCCACAATTAGAAATAGAGGTGAACCACTAACATTTTCAACAGCAAGAAAATGTTCTGAGTTCATTAGAAAAGCTTAATTGTGCCGCCACAATTATGCATTTGTTACAGAGAAAGGGAAATACTACGTTCAGTCATAAAAATCAACATTTTGACTCTTCTCGTGTTCCTCTAATTTACATACTCACCACCTGATCATACCCCGATTAAGTTAGTGGAACTATTGCCATTGATGTAAGTGGTCAGATTACTTTTCCTATTAATTTTCTTTGAATGAGGTCAAGGCTTGAGATTTGTTCTCATGACTGATAGGTAAAATGAGATCAGTGACACTGATGATGATGTGTGTCTGAACATCACAGGCACAACAGAACACCGTGCTGCCACATTCATGAGGGTTTAGAGAATTAGCAAGTACGCTGGACTCCTCCTCCTGGAGCCTGGCAATAGGGTACTCAACTCACCACAGGTGATGCCTCCTCCTAGCAGTTCTGGGGAATGCAGCTCTGCCAGGCTGATACCCCTTCCAGGGGTTACACTCACTCTTTCCCCCTCTATGGGCCCGCTCTTGCTCCAGGAACTGCAGCATCCTCTTCATGACTCAGCCCTCTAGCCAGGTCCCTGTGTGGTTTCCCCTTGCGGAGATCTGTATCTGTACCTGTCCACCAGCAATCTCAGGCAGTCCTCCCATTCACTGCCCCAGGTGCCATTCCCTCAGCAGCTAGTAGGGGAACCTGGGTTCCCCACCCCCCACTCTGGGTTCCTGCTCAGGGACTCTCTAAACAGTAGTCAAGGTGTGGCTTCCTCCTGCACCTTACTGTCTTTCTCTGAGTCTCTTCCTTACCTCCTATCCCTTCCCATTCCTCTGGATTTGCCAGTCTCTCAGTTCCCTCCCCCCACAGAGTAACCATAGGCTACTTGTCTCTATAGCCCCCAAATACACCTCCCTCCTCCCAGGGACTGCAGACTCCCACCCTACAGCTTCTGCTGCTTCAAATTTCATGTCTTTATATAAGCCCCGCCTTAGGTGATCTTCCCCTAATTAGGGCTTTCCTCCAAGGCCTAATTCTCCCAGATTGTAGCCTAATTGGCTGATTGGGCCCACTTGGCCCAATTCTGCTCTTGCAGGGCCAGTGTGGGGAATATGACCCATCACAGGCCTATCCTGTGTCTACTTTAAATCAATGGGTGACCTTCCACAGAATTCAGTGGGTTTAGGATTGGGCCCATGAATTACAGTATATTTCAATAAGCAAGACACAAGCAGAGAGATAGAATGACTGGATAAAACTAGACAACCCCTCACAAGAGATGCTGATCTGAAGCCAGTGGAAAGACTCATGTTAGCTACACTGGACTTCAGACAAAGTTCTAGATGTATCTGTCCTCTAAATGGTGTTTGGACTAAAATTCTCTTACTATTCAATATAAGAAAGCAATGACAAATACATATCTGCCCTCCTACAGTCATAGGACACGTACTTTTAGCTTCAGTTTGCAAAAATGCCATCTAATTAACAAATGTAGCTTGCAGTATAGTCTCTCTATTGAGTTTTCAGATGTCTCATTTTCTGCTCATTGCATTTTAATTATTTGCATGCTGATGCTGGTTCTCTTATTCCACTGCGAGGGTTAATTGCTGTTTTGTTTGCTTGACCTATGAAATTACACAGAGCACTTTATGGATGTTACAATTCAGGTCTGTTCTACTAACTTCTTTGACCTGAGTTGCTTATAGCAGAGTTTCACCTTATACTTGGATTATTAAGAACATCTAGTTTAATTTAAAAAAGAAACCCCCATCTCCTACCTTTGTTTTAATTAATTTAAGCATCATGGCATAATAAGACCTTATAACTTTGTAATATCAGATGTGACAGCTGCATTGATTACTTGTTCAATAGACGGGGCTGAGATTAATTTGGTTCTTCACATAAAGGACAGATCCTGTTTTCTCTGCACCCCCAAAACTATTGTCTTACAGCCTGGATCAGTAGGAACTTTTGTTTTCAGGGAATGCAGGGTTTGCCCCTGTTATGCATCCTATCCCAACTTGGAAGCAGTCACCAAGGATTTGGACTTGTGGAATGGGCTTTTTCCTTTTTGGGAAGGAAATGAATGGATATTCCTTCCTAGTCTCATTTGATTAGTAAAGGCCCTGATCCAAACCTCATTGAAGTTGATGGAAAGTCTCCCTCTGACTTCAGTGGGCTTTAGATTAGGCGCAGTGTGCAAACAGTTCCTGTTGACTTTAAACTAGGATGGATACAACAGCAAAAGCAACAGCGCGTGCGCTCTCTCTCTCTCTCTCTCTCTCTCTCTCTCTCTCTCTTTCCAACACCCCATGCACCAGGGAAGTAGTCCAAGCACAGTCCTGTGTTCAAGTTCTCAACCCTAAGTGTGCTTACACACAACTACCTAACCACTGCTATGCCACATCTTTCCCACTACATGGCTTTATTTTGCTTTACAGCCTAACTATACGTGATCTAGATGATTGTATTCAGGAAGCAGACTGTGCCGCCCCACCCCACCCCCCACTTGCTCATCTGCTCTGAAACACAAAAGAAAACTCACTAAAATGACACACTCTCCATTCCTCTTTTAGCACAAGAGCTGGAGTATGTGTTAGTACTATTAGTTTTGATTGTAGCTGTTTTAAGTTCTAAAATACTTCCACTCAAGCTACTGGGACTAGAACAAGCTCAGAAATTTGCAATGGATCTTTACCTTCTCCTGAATATTCCCATCACAGATTTTTGATTGTTAATGTCATTTAGTTTCTTTTGCTTCAATACTGTTGATTGCATATGTATTTTGCTAAAAAAGTCCATGCTGAATTTAATGGGGACAAACTCCCTATGTTAATGTAACTGTCCTGGGATCCCTTTGAACAAAAAGAGCTTGTCCTTGGTGTTTTGTGTTGGGCTAAGTCATGTAATGTTGCCTTCCATTGTTTTACCTTATTTTCACTTATCAAACCAAGGAAGATTCTGAACAAAGAATTCTAGAGGCAAAAAGCTAGAGCTTTCTTATACTTTTAAGGATTGATTTTTGCATCATGTTTCCAGTAAAGAGGTCTCCTATAGTTTGGTCATACATCTGACATTTTAGTGTTCTATGAAATATGGGTCTCAGTAGTCAGCTTGAGCTAGGTATTTCATGAACAGAGGCTCTTTAAGGTTCCCTTGCAGCTTGCTATTGTTCTCTTGAACAGACAGTCAATTGTGTTGCGTTTTGCTGTGGCTTTAAAACGTGGAAGTGTGCTCCTTGTGGACTTAGCTCAAGGTGAAAGTAGAAACTTGTGACCAATGAGCAGATCCGACACACAGGGCCACACACTTGCCATTGATCCGTGTGCAAAACTCCCACTGATATTAATGGAATTTCTGCTGTGGGGTCAGGGAAGTGTAGCACTGAGTATATTGATCATATTCATGTCAGTAGCTGCTTTCTTACAGTAAGAAAAGAACACGCTCTTTGTAGCTGCTTGTTTTAAAAACAAAACAAAAACAAACAACTCCCCCTCCCCACACATTTGGGTACAATTTTGTCTGCAAGTCTGCTCATTTCACAAACAGAGTGAATAATGAAAATTATTCTTTACAGACATTTTGTTTTGATACATTTCACAAAACTCAGAGATTTCCAGGAATTCTCCGCTCCGCTCTAGAAACTGGGCAACTTTCAGAACAAAATGCTGGAGAGTAAAATAAAACTAGAAATAAAACTTGCAGGGACGTTGTAGTTATGTCAAACCCACATGTTGTTACAAACTCAGGAGATTAAATTAAGGTACTCTTATACGAAATCCAAGTTTGTATATGGAAATGCACAGGTAAGGCACCCAATCAACCGTAACTCTGCTTTCAAGTGACACCGTGCGATTGAGCCATTTTCATGTCTTTGGTTCCATATTAGAGGTAATTGATTTTTAAAGACAATTAGGGTTTTCATATTTTCTCCCTTCATGGCTTAACTTTAGCTCATAAACTAATAAACAAATTAGTAAATTCTCAGGTAATTCATTCTGTAACAATTGCTGGAAGTTTGGGGAGGATACATTGTATTTTTCCTACATAATGGAGGCTGAATCCCTGCTTTCAGTGCAAAATGGAAATCATCTTTAACTCTGGAGTTGCACTGGTTCCTCCGTAATAAGAGAAGAAAATATAGCAAGATATCTAATGCATTATTCAAATATTAATTACCTCTGGTGAAGCATGGGAACCCAGTGAAGGCTGGGTAATCAAGAAGCTTGTTTTGCTTAACCCAGCCAGAGTTCTTTGGCAGAAATCTCCACCAGACATTTATCATTTATCATCAAAGCTGTTCATACCATTAGTGTACATGAGATGTATTGAACATTTCAGGAAGTATTCCCTGTTGTCTTTAGGAACATGTGCAGAAGAGCTGGAGTTTAAGGGGCCTGTTTAAAGCATCAGCATGGCTTCTGATTGTAAGGCGGGCTAGTAATATATTTTCTTTGACATTGTATAGTAAACAAAGTATTAGGCTTAGATATCTTCATATATCCTTGTCAACCACCTTCTCGTAGTGGAGCTATGGAACAAGAGAGATGGTGAAAGTTTATCCACAACCGGGGAAACTCAGATTTTAAAAATTGCTACTTGCAACGGGCCAGTGATGGAGCATGATACGGGTAGGGAGCTTATTACACAAACCCTGTCACCATTGGCAGAATGATAGTGTCAGACAAGCTGTTTGACCTTAGATATTTTAATTAGCTTCCAGTGAAGCAGACGAATGTAGAAGAATACTCAACTACACACAGCCAGGCTGGGTTTATCATCTGTCAGAGGCTGAAGAGATTTTATCAAAATTGTTTTTCACAATCCACTTGCTTTGTGCTTGTGTGCACTAGTTGGTTGACTTAGTAATTTCATAGTGTATGAAATGGGGTTAATTTGATTACAAAGTTGTATAATCCTGCAAATGCAATTTTCTGTTGCAAATTATTTTCTATGGTGCATTAAACTGAGATGCTCAAAAATACAGGGGAGAGGGTAGGGGGGAAACCACCTTGAATATATCCACTGATGAACAATCCTCTTCTGTCTGGGCTGGCAGTGGACGAACTTGCCATCTGCAGATGACTCTTCATGTGATGCCTTAGTTTCTTAGCGTCGGATATCAGTGTAGGTTATTGTAATGGTGGGGGCTATGTAAGATCATCTCAATTACCAACATTCTCATGCAGTGGTTTTCATATCCAGCTGCTCCTCAGAACTCTCCTTGTCTAACCAAGAACGTTAATTACAATCTTTGGAATTTTATGTAAGCACTGGGTTAGTCAGCTGAGAAATAGTGTCGGCCAAAATGTTATCTCCACCATCATATGTACGTCAAGCTCTGTTCCTTGTCTGATTTTGATTCGTTGCAAATGTCATGGTACCGTATGAAGTGAAAATCCCTCTGTGCTGAGTCTCTCATAGTGTGCAGTGCTGCAGTTTTGTCCTGTGACTGGCAATTTACAGTAATGAGAGGTACAGGATAAAATTTTCAAAAGGTCTTACCTGACTCTGGTACCTCAGGTCAATTTTCAAAACTGACTTGATTTAGGTACTTAAGTACCTAAATCCCATTGACTTTAATTGAGACGTAGGCTCCTAAATGCTTACATCCAGTCTGAAAATCAGACTTGGGCTCCTGAATCACTTGGGTACTTTTGAAAATTTTACCCATAGTCAAGTTTAGTTTAATAGAAAACTGAATAGTTCGTAAAGGAAATGGTCCATTACCTGCTTTCATTGTATATTTCCTATTTTTAGACTGGAAACTTTGGTATGGAGACTTTGTGTTTGGACAGTGACTAGCACATTGTGAGCACTTCTGAAATCCAAATAATTTTCCCATCTGTAAAATTAGGGATAATAAATAAATGTGATATTAGACTGAATGAAGCATCAGCTGTTAAGAGCTGAATGTAAAGATGTGATAAATGAAGGGGAGGGGGAGTAGCTCCCTTTTTTATGGACCCAGCCAGCCAGTAGCTATAAAATCCCTCTTAGTAGCTGATCTCTAATTGCTCTATCTGTAAAGGGTTAAAAGTCTCACTGCTATGCATAGGTAAAAGGAAGTGAGTGGGCACCTGGCCAAAAGAGCCAATGGGAAGGCTAAAACTTTTTAAAATTGAAAAAAGACTCCCCTTTTGTCTGTCTGTGATTGTTCTCTCAGGAAGAGGTGGACAGGACTGCTCGGGCCAGGTATGGAAAAAATCCTCAGTATCATACCTAGAAACTACTCATTTAAAACCCTAGATATGTAAGTAGATCATGAAATGAATAGGAAGACGTGATTAGGTTTATCCCTTTTATTTCTTTATGGCTTGTGGATTTCTCTGTGCTAACCCCAGGTGCTTTTGTTTTGCTTGTTACCTTTAAGCTGGACCTCAAGAAAGCTATTCTTAGTGCTTAATCCTTTTAGTTGCTCTTTTAAAATCTAGCAATAGCCTGAGTTCCCAGATGTATTTTTTCTTTTTTTATTAATAAAATTTACCTTTTTTAAGAACAGAATTGGACTTTTGTGTCTAAGAGATTTGTGCACATGTTGTTTAATTAGCTAGTGGCAACAGCTGATTTCCTTTATTTTTCTTCTCAGCTCTTCCCGGGGCGGGTAGGTGGGGGTTTGAAAGGGCTTGAGGGTATCCCACAGGAAGGAATTCTCAAGTGCACCTTCCTGGGTTCTCAAAAAGGGTTCTGCACTTGGGTGGTGGCAGCATCTACCAATCCAAGGTCAGAGAAAAGCTGTAGCTTTGGGAGTTTAATACAAGCCTGGAGTGGTCAGCATTAATTTTTAGAATCCTTGCGCGCCCCCAGCTTCTGCACTCGAAGTGCCAGAGTGGGGAATTAGCCTTGACAAAAGAGCACACACAAAAATAAGTTTTGCATATTCCTGAGTGCCTTGCTCTGGCAATTGATTAACTATTTTCATGTGTACAGACATCTGCTAACAGCACTCCCGGATAATTTTTCTTTCTATAAAGGAAGCTGAAGCATTTCAGTTAAATATATAGTCTTTGAAATCTTCTGTTCATGTGGTTTTATTCTGAGTCCTTTTCTTTGTTTGCCGTTTTCCCTCAGAAGATTTCTGCACTGCTAGATTTTCTGGCATCAGCTTTGCCAATTCCAAAAGGTCACTAGTAGGTGAACTCCTGTCATGGTCATAGTCAGTTTCACCTGTATCTGCATACATCTGGGGGGACTCACCTGAGTCATCCCTTGAGGACAGTTACTTGGTTGTTCTTAGGCAATGGCAGTTGTGGTGGTAGGCTTGTCCTTATATTTCTACAGTGCATGACAATGGTGTTACATATGTCCCTGCCCTCTATCTGGTGTCCCTGTCATTAGGCACTGGTTGTAGTTTACTAGCTGTCCTTTTTAGAGTTCAGAGAGCTCCTTGGTTCCTCTGTCATAGTAGTGTTTGATTTGCTATCATTGCTATTTAATCTCCTTCTTATCCACTGCTGGATAAGTTCATTTGCTCTAGGCAGTAGAGTCCCTGTATGATGGAGGGACATGTGATGCTGTGCTGGCTGCTTCCCATGCCTTCTGTTGGTTGTTCTCCAGTCCAGAAATACTCTCCTTGGGTCTTTAATATCTCACTTTTGAATATTTTCTTAGCAACCCTGACAGCTGCCTTTCGTCTGGCTGTGATGCAATTAGATCCATTTGACTGGATGAGTCGTTCAAATTCTGCTGATACTGCAGACTCCTAACAGGCAAACTGAGGTCCATTATCTGTATTAACATTGGCTGGGATGGCAGGCTGGGCAAATTGAGCTTTGCAGCATTCAATAACAGAGCTTGCTGCTGTGGTATGTGAGGGATCGATTTCCCAATAGTGGTGAATAGTAATCAGCTATCACAAAGTAGATGTGATTTCCCAATATACATAAGTCCAGGCCTACCTGGCTCCATGGGTTGAACAGGTATTTCCGGGAATTGAGTGCTTTCCTTTGTTCATTTGCTAGGAATTCATTGCAGGTACTGCACTGGCTACTGAAGTCTTTCACCTCACTGCTTATGTTTGGCCAGTACAGGACATCTTGGGCCTTTGTAGAGACGCTTTTAATATCAATATGTCTGAAGTGTATGCTGGCTAGCATGTCAGAGTGGATGTCTTTTAAAAGGTAGTAGGATAATAACACCATTTTTTACTAACAGTTCTCCTCTGTACATCCAATATTCATGAATACTGAGTGGCACGTCCTTCCTTCCTGCCTGGCCATCCTGACGTAGTGACTGTTCTGAGTGCTTGAAGCACAAGGTTTGGGTATGTCTCTGTATCTACAGACCCTGCTAATCTGTCATATGAAGGGGTTCTGTTTTGTTGATGTGTTCAAGTTCCTGAAGACACTTTTCCTTTTAGTGTACGTTGACGATTTCATGACTGAGGATCTCAGCAGTCACTGTCTTTTGTGGCACAGCTTCTCTGTTCAAGAAGTCTGCAATAAACATCAGAAATCCCTCTCTTGTATTGTACATCAAGTGAAATTGTGAAGGTTCATTCATATTCTTTGGAGACATCTTGGTGCTAATAACAAAGGCTTTTTGTAATTGGATTCCAAAGATTTGGGGTCTCTGTCCACCTGCATATGGCCACATCCCAGGAGATATTGCTCAAACGTGCATGCAAAAACTACTCCATTTGAGTATAGTTTTGCTCTTGTGGAGTGTCCTGGAGCCAAATGCTACAGGATGACAATTTTGTACTAATGCTGCTCCCAATCTGTATTCACTAACATCACAGGGAATGGTTCTAGGTTCCTTTACATTACAGTATTTTAGGACAAGATAGATAGTGCCACAGAGTGAGCTGGCCCTTTAAAGGAGTTTGTGCTTAACCTCACCTATGCCAGGCTTAGCCACCTCCCCAGGTGAAGCGAATGACACTAGGGGTCAGGTGATGGAAGAATGGGACTAGAGTCCAGGCCTGCTGGGAAGGGGCGTGGCACAAGGAATAAAAATTTGACTCCTTTTGGGGGGCCAGAGATCACTCTTTCCCCCAGGACCCCACGGGGGATCCTGTGCTCCGCCCTTCTACCCAGCTCCACTGCGGGGTACCCTCCCACAATCACCAGAGACCCTGTGCTCCCCCCTTGACTGACGCCTTCCTTGCCTGCCCCATCCCCAGAGTCTTTGCTCACTGCCGCACGGCTATTGGTTAAGAGGATTGTCAGTCCATATCATCGCAGCTGCTAATTGATGGAAGTAGAGAAAGGGGTGCGGTGGTGAGCTCTGGAGAATGCTGTCTCCTGGAGGGGGAGATCCGGCTGCCCAGCCCTGCAGCTAAGAGGTCTGCCTTGGCATGAATTGGGAGCAGACCTCTGGTATGAAACTTGGGGGGCAGATGCTCCACCGCACTGGGACCGGAGGAACTGTCAGCTCCCGGTATGGCTCTGGGGCTAGAGGAGCTCACTCTCCTCCACAGGGCCAGAGGAGTTCTGAGCCCCTGCCAATTATTGGGGGGGGGCATACCCCTGCTTGCCTCCCTTTGTGCACACCCCGGCTGCTGCGGATTATAGAGGCAGGCTGAGTTCAGTCAGAGAATTCAGGGAGCCTGCTGGGAAGAGGGCAGGTTGGTGATAACTCTCCACTGCTCCGAGGTGGAAGGCCTAGGGAAAGACCTGCAAAGGGACAGGCCTCAATTGAGGGAGCAGTAGGGAGCAGGAGCCTGCTGGGGGAGAAGCCTCAGCAAGGGGGCTGCCAAGGCCTGCCAGCCTGGGGAGGGGAATCAGAAGCAGAGAGGGGAATCAGAACCCTGCACCAAGAGTTGTGAAGCAGACAGAAGGCTAGATGGAAGAGTTTCCTTTTGGACAATGTACTAATAAACCAGACCCCTAGTAGGGACATTCTTTGACCCATGACAGCCTATATGCATTTACTGGGGAACCCAAGCAGTAGACAGGCCTGAAGCTGGACTGGGTAAGTCCCTGCTACAGTTAGTCACTAACATTTTGTATCCATGTAAAAGCATCTTGCTGTTGGAATTCCTAGCACCGTACATTCTCTTTATTAGTCAGTCTCTTACGGGCATGGGCCTGATGTGGGAGAGATGTGGTAGGAAATTGGATAGATTTAATAAGTCCCCCAAAGCACTTTATGGACAGGACATGTCCCAAACTACTCAAATCTTCTCAGATTTTAAGTCTTCCGTGGTTAGGTGTTCAACATACACTAGAGCTCAGAGGGAGCTTTTTTACTTTGTTTGATTCACTTGATGTACCCTACTGAGCAATGCTTTCAGGTTAAAATCAACAGCAGCATTGGCCTCTTGAAGGGAGTCTCCACAACCAAATATTAAGATGTCATCAGCAGTTACACCAACTTCTTCAAGTTCCTCCAGCACTTTATGCTGACCTCACTGGTACACTTCTGGTGACAGAGAAATGCCAAATGGCATTCACAGCCACTGATAACTGCCAAAAGGAGTCCAGAAGGCTGTCAAATAGTTGATCTCTTCATAGTCTTACCTGACAGAAATTATCTTTGGCATTTAAACAGAAGAACTTTGCCTGTGTGAACCTTGGCAATATCTCTTCAATGGCTGGTAAAGGATAATGGGAAAGTTTAGAGCTTTACTGAGGTATAAGAAGTCAATGTTTTTGGAGTTTGCCTGCTTTTTTTTTTTTTTTTTTTAAAGTACCATATTGCTGATCCAGTCTGTCAGTTCTGTAGCTTTCTCTAATACTCCCATCTTCACAAGGCTGCCAAGCTGTTTAAGTTCCTCCTTCAAAGGAATTACTGTTCTGCTTGGGGCATGTTGTTGCAGTTTCACCTTAGGGTTGATTTCCACAGGAAGATATCCCAGGTCTTTGAAAACCCCCAATATCGATTATTTGTTCCTTTGTTGAGAGGCATGTGGCTGGAACTGTCTCTTGCATTGTCACTGCATCATCTGCCATTTGTGAAAATCCCATCTGCTTCACAGGAATCTGACGCAAAGTGCTAGTGGCTTTTCAGTTATTTCCCAGTTTAGTTTGTGGGTCTTGCTCTTGTGTGGACAAGTTGCCGAACGTCGTTCCAGGAGATATGCTAATACGCCACTGTAGAATTTTAGTCTGCAGTTGGCTTTTGGTGGATTTATTTTTGTCCAGTTGCAGTGACCCATTGCTTTGCAGGAAGAGCCACTGTCCAATTGACATTTCATCTGAGTTTTAGTTGTGCATATCTGTGTCCTTTGCTCTTCACAGCCATGCAGCCACTTCACTCACTCCATGCAGTGGTTGGTAAAGACAAACTCATCTGAGGAGGTGTCATTGTCACTCCCTATCTGGTGCATGTTTATAGGACTGTTTGTCTCATCTCCATGTGCTTGCAGAATGCTTTCTTTTCTTGCAATAAGCACATACGTTGCATGCCCTTCCTTGCAGACTGGTGCTCTTTCACAGAGTGTCTACACAGGAAAAGCTGGGCATGGGCTAGCTTACCTGAGATGGCTTGAGTCCAGGGAGCATGGATAACAACAGTAGTGAAGACAGTACAGTAGGGTCATCAGTGCAGGCAGTACAAGACCAGCGCGGGCCCTGGGTACGTATTTGACCCAGTAGCCCGCTCTGAAGCCCATGCTGTGCTGTCTTCACAGCTATTGGTATCCACATTGGCTGGATTCAAGTTAATAGAGTTAGGCTAGCCAGTGCACAGACCCTTAGTCTGTTTGCCTTTATTTGTGTGCGGTGTAGTATATTTACCTGTGTCTAATGCTTTCAATGTATGTGTAAGGGGACTGTTGCCCCCTTACTAACATTCAGTGGGGGTGTTTTAGTTGCTAGCTCCCAGTATGAAAAAGGGGGAAGGGTCGATGGGGAATCAAGACCCTGAGACTGACAGCCCCCAGGAACAATGGGGAGAGTCCAATACTCCAGGTCAGCCTGAATGACAGGGCAGGCAGGCTAATTGGAGTCAGGAGGCCAGGGAGGTCCCGTCCTCTGTGTGAGCTGGATTTGCCTGGGTCACACACAGTGGGGCCGAGCTAAGCGGGGGAGCAGAGCTGTGCCAGATCCTGAGGAACCAGAAAAGCAGCCCAGAGAGAGCAGACTTGCCCTGGGAGCAGAGCTGCAGCAACCAGAGGCAGAGGGGCCAAAGAAGCAGCCCAGGGAGCTGGAGGCAGAGCAGCAGAGACAGAGTGGTGGAGTTGGGGCTGGAGCAGTCTGGAGCTGGGTGCGATGAGCAGCTGGAGAGACCGAGGGGGACCCTGGGCAGCAGGCCCAGCACAGGGAGACACCTCAGCCAAGAGGCTCTGCAGGCCAGGCTTGGATCGTAACCCCGACAGGGCGGGGGCAACACTGGGAAGAAGGGTCCTACCACTTAGAGCCTGTGGCCACCACCAGAGCAAGTGTCCAACCCACAGCATCCCTGCAAACAGCCAGGGCCTGAGAAGGCCTGGGACTCACAAGGAACAGACTGTGAACTGCCCTGACATTCCAGAGACACTGTTTGTGATGTTCCCTGCCACAGAGCAGGTTGATGTGTTTCCTTTAACCTTTCCCATTTTTCCTTATTCCTTTTAAAATTAATTCTTGATTAAATAACGTGTATTTGCTTTAAATTGTATGTAATGGTCAGTGGGTCAGAGAAGTGCCCAGTGCAGAGAGAGTACCCCGGAGTGGGGACACCCCAGCCCCTGTCCTAGGTGACCACAGCAGGTTTGGGGGTTGAGCCCCCCAGGAATCCTGGGCCCAGCCTTGTTGAGTTACGAGGACTCTGCCAGACAGGAGAGTGGAAGGGGAGTCCTCAAGGGCAGGGAGACCACTGGGTAAAGGAAGTGGGAGCGAGGACTCAGATCCTTTCGCTAGCCCACTTCATTGGGGTAGTGCAGAAGCCAGGAAAGTTCCCCACAATAGCGGGACTATTCCCCCGTTTATATACGCCTTGCTGTGACAGCTGACTTAAACATGACTAATTTCCAGCTCTGTCACAGCAACTGTGCTCTGGCTTCGTTACCTCTGGTGCCTAAAACTTTAAGTTCCTCTTCCAATATGTCAAATTTGCACTGTGAGGCTAACTGCTGCAGCCTGCTTGCATATTGGCCTGTAGTTTCAGCTTCAGTTTAATCAGTTGTACTGAAAGCGCGCCTCTCATATATTACATTTCTCTTAGGCACAAAGCGTGACACACTGACCCCATTGAAATCAATACCAAAGCTCATGTTGACTTCAGGGGGATCAGGATTTCACCCAAAGTATTTTTCTATAGCATCTAAGATTTTAATTGCATCTCCTCTTTCTTCATCTGCTTGCTGTAAATACTGACAGATTAGGCAGCAAGGCTTTATTCATTTCTGTATTCTGTGTAGCCATTCTGATTGTTATGCATTTTGTCCGGTCTCACAGCTACTTGATAGCCCTGTAGAATCTCCAATTTTCACAGATAACCCCATGCCATTACTTTGCAGCAGTGAGTGGCATATTGCTCATAGCCATTGGCAAAGTGACTGCCTCTGATCAGCTACAGCAAAGAATTAAAGCAGGAGAAACTTTTTCTGACTGCGTGTTGCGAGCTGCATGTAAAATGCAGCAGCACACAACAAGCCATTTGCAATGCACAGCAAGAAATTTTTTTTAGTCCTACAAAAGGCAGGAATTGTACTGCATATTTGTGAGTGCCATCTACTGGCACCTTATCTATTAACTCTGTACAGATATTTCTCTTCTACAGAGCACTTCTGTAACAACTACTAAAGAAAAAGGTATCACTATTTACTTAATAGGGGCTACAGTCAGTCTAAATTTACCTAGGCCAGTTTTTCATTTGCAGACCCCTAAACAATTTTGAATGGAGGTGTGGACCCCTTTGGAAATCTTGGACATAGTCTGTGGACCCCCGAGGGGTTGGAAACCACTGACCTAGGCATAATGGCAGCTGCCTGCACAGTTCTTTGGAAATAACAGATGTGCACCAATAATGGCTGTTTTCAGTTAATAGCTATTGTGATATTTTTTGTTGGGCTTTTGGAACCTTTTGATTTGGAGACCACAAAAATAAGTGTTATTGCTTTGACTATAATTCCACCCTCTCTGCCCACTTCTGCTTAGTGTGGGGATAGTCACATAGACATGTGCTTCCACATTTTTGGTTTAAAATGCACATCTAATTCTGTGCATGGCTATCAAGGTATAATAATGATGCATTCATAACATTAGAGAAACTTCTGTCTGATCATTTCAAAGCACTTTAGAAATTATAGTGCTCCTGGGAGATAAACATTACCCCCATTTTACATATGGGAAAATTTCAGAATTTCAATGATTTGCCAAAGGGAAGCCAGGAAGTCTGTGACTTTGAACAGAACCGAGATCTCTTGATTCACAGTCCTGTGTTTTAACCACCATATTTCCTCAATACATACATGTACATTCATGTCCTAGTTTTTATGCATATACAAGGCTGGAAATATTTTTAAAAAATCGTGCCTTTAACGTTTACAGTATCTCTATCTATCAATCTTGAATTTTATGAAACTTCACTTCACATCTCTTCCTAGCCAATCTTTAAAACAGCTTGACTTCAGGATATTGTGTGTATATTTATATTAAAAAGTAGTTTGCTCTGGACTTTTGCCTGTCTTATACAATTGGTTCTCACAATAGGTATGGTTACTCCAACTAAGGTAAAGGTAGGATGATGATGATTATGTGGGAAGTTTTTCCATACTTTGCTTATAACTTGAAGTGGATGATTACCTGTGCTGGTAGCTGGGTGAGGTCAGGGGAATTGTCTTGCTTCAATCTGGCAGAATGAGAAGTATCCCATTTTTTTGGAACCTGGATGAGGTGAAATTCATGGAACAAGACTCAATCCAAAAGATCATCTCCATTTTGATCTGACTTGTGCTGGGGTGGCTGTTAAAATCTCCAACATAGATGGCAGGCTGTGGGGGCTTACAAAGAATATTTGGGGTAGGCCAGGGTTGCTTAGGGGCTTGTACACATTTGCTCACTTAAAATGACTGACTCTCGCAATATCACAGAAGTCTGAGTTAGATAGGAGTGGCTGCGTGTCAGTCAAATCTGATCCAACATAGGTAGCGTGCTTATATGTACTATGCACAGAGTAACACTCAGTCGTGACATTGGATGGTAAGGGAGTTGGCGAATCTCCTGAAGGAAGGCAGATTATATCCATGTTCTATTTGGAGGCTAGGGACTGAAGGTATTTAGCAACTGAGACACCTTTAACGTTTAGCTGAAGGATTTACAGGAATAGGCCAATGTTTTAAAAATTGTTAAAGGTTTCAGAGAGCTAAAAGGAGCAGAGAAATAATTATTGTGTGGATTTTTTAAAGCAATTTCCCCCACATCAATAGCCATTTCTGTTACCCATGTTTTTAATCAAATGATATTTTTTAAATCTTCACAGAGCTTGTGCTCAACATTCAAGGTTAGGAACAAATTTCAGTTGATATTGATAATGATTTTTTCTATAATCTGGAAAATAAACAGTCATTTTAAGATGATTAATTGTAGGATGCTGTGACCGAATGCACCCCTGTATTCACACCCTAAACATTACTGTAATAATCTTTCTATAAAATGTGCCTTGTGAGGTATCACTTGAAAACTAATAACTCACTAGTCAATGTCATGGTGAAATTTATGTATCAACGTTATATATAAAGTTAAGAGTTCTCCCTGTATGATGTTGGTAGCACATGTTCAAGCCCATGTAGCCCTGATTAGGCAGGAGTGGTTAAACAGGTTTATGCTAAACAAAGGAATGTGTAAAAAGAAAAGGAGTACTTGTGGCACCTTAGAGACTAACAAATTTATTAGAGCATAAGCTTTCGTGAGCTACAGCTCACTTCATCCGATGAAGTGAGCTGTAGCTCACGAAAGCTTATGCTCTAATAAATTTGTTAGTCTCTAAGGTGCCACAAGTACTCCTTTTCTTTTTGCGAATACAGACTAACACGGCTGCTACTCTGAAAAAAGGAATGTGTGTTTACCTCAATTTACCTATAAGTAGTAAACAGAGTCCTTGAGACAGCAAAAGAAGACAAGGTAAATTGGCATTTCAGCATGCACAGGGGGTAAGAAAAAGCATGGGGCCACCTTCACCCCCAGATTCCGTGTCACCACCTTTACTGTTTGAATAAACTTTGCTTTGAGAGGTAATCCTCAGAAGAATCCACTTCAAAGGTGACTGGAGTATAAAAGTGAAGGGCAAAAATACCCCTCTCTCTCTCTCTCTTTTACCTGAGAAGACAAAGGAACCAGCTCTTTGACTTGGGGGTTGGGAGGGCATCCTGACATGCTGATGAGAATCTCATCAGCCCTTTTGCTGGGAAATGTGGCAAGGATTTTTACCTTGAATTAAGACTAATTTAAGTCTTAGCTACTAGAAAGCATTTTCTCTTTATTACTCTGGTAATCATTTCTGACTTTCATGCCTTGTAGTTGTACTCACCTCAAATCTCTGAATTAAATAAACTTGTTTTATTTTTTTAATCAAAACTAATTCAGTGTTGTGTTTAAAGTGAGCTGGTTAGTAACTCCATTTAAAGTAGCAGGCTGTTGTCAATACTCCTTAGAGGTAACAGACCTATAATATCTGAAATGCCCAGGAGAGGGCTGGATAGTGCAGAGCCCATGTTTTGGGGAAAATTTGGGAGTAGGATTGTGTTGGGTCACCCTACAAGTAGTAACCAAGGCTGGTGGAAGCCAGAGCTTGGCTCGTGTGTTGCTGACCAGCTGCTGGGTCAAAATTGCAGAACTAGGACTGCAGCTTAACACAGACACTCAGGGTGTGACCTCTATGCTGTTTGTGAGCAGCCCAGGTTGGGAGCTACAACAGCAAAGCATTTTGAGGCACCCAATGTTGCAGGGCAGGTGGTGACACAACCCCTCACTGGTCTGGATTGCCCCCACAGAATGCTCAACTGGAAAGCAAGGTTTTCACAGAGTTTAAAGCAATAAGGGACCATTAGAGCACACAATTATCCATTCACCCCTGTATTAGCTCAATAACTTACATTTGGCAAAGCGTATCTTCCAGAAAGGTGTCCAGTCTTCATTTGAAGACATCGAAAGATGGAGAATCCACCATTTCCCTTGGTGGTTTGTTCCAATGGTTAATTACCCTCATTGTTAAAGTGTGCCTTTTTCTAATTTGAATTTGTCTGGCTCCAGCTTCCAGTCATTGGTTTAGTTTACAGCTTTCTCTGCTCAATTAAAGACTCCTTTTACTACCTATTGTTTTCTCACTGACATATATGCTGTCATAAAGTCACTTCTCAATCTTTTTTTGATGAATTCAACAGATGGATCTCTTTAAGCTCTTATCTCAATGTAAGGCATTTTCTCCAGCCCTTGAGTTGTTTTTGGCCTGTTTTCTATATCCCCTCCAGTTTATCCACATCCTTTTTAAAATGTGGAGACCAGATGTGTATGCAGCTTTTAGTAGCGTAGAAAAGTGAATCAAGGCTAATACAAGGATATTGAAAACAGTTGCTCCTCTAATTAGTACGCTGAGTACTATTTTATTGTCTTGTTCCAGGTTTGAGTGTCTATTTCATTACAACACAAAGAGGAGATACTTGGAACAAGAAAATAAGATAAGAGGTTTCAACCAGTGCAAAGTAGCCACTGCCCTTAAATTTAAAAATGAAATAAAATAAATAAAATAGAATATTTCACCTATAATGTGTCCTAAAATAATATAATGAAATAATGTAAAAATATAAAAATGAGATGTATAAAATAAAATACATTTCAAAATGAAATAAAGCCAAAACAATATTTTTTTTCAAAAGTTCAAAAATAATTGTTTAATTCCAATTTGGAACAAAAACAAAATTCAAAATGTCAAAATTCCCTCAAAATGAAAATTCTGTTATGATCATCTCTAATAATCAGGGTCAGAAATCACTCAACTACATTTTGGAAGCCTTTGTTAGTAACAGTTGGAAGCCAATGCAGTGCTCCTGCCTCACAGAATTTTTTTTTAATTCAGACTGGAAGGAACATAGCATTCAGATCTACATTGAGGATGCTCTAAATATGATTCCATATTTAGAATGTAGCCCATGAAAGCTTATGCTCAAATAAAATTTGTTAGTCTTGAAGGTGCCACAAGTCCTCCTTTTCTTTTTGCGGATACAGACTAACACGGCTGCTACTCTGAAACCTAAATATGATGATCATTCTCACTCATACATTGTGTATAGAGCTGCCATTACGTTATGCAACTGTTCTCCATAACTCCAAGATTCCAGTGTTCCAATCTTTCGTACATCGCAAGGTGGTGAACTGACAGTGTTTTATCCTAAGAACTGACCCATAGGACCAATTATCTGGAACGAGTTTAACAGCATAGAAATTGATCTCGCAGAGCAAAAAGCTTATTCTGCATCTGCAGTTTATTAGCAAAACCCACATTACCAAAAATAGGCTTAATCTCTTAAAAAATACATTGATCAACAATACTGAGGGAACTTCTGCAAGTTATGGTGAGCAAATATAAAAATCTTCAGACTTCACTACAAATTTGGACCTACAACTTTGGACTCCAGAGATATTTGATTTATGTTCAAGTAAATCTGTCTGTTGCCCAAAATATTATTTGTATTTCATAGTTAGAGTTGTAATGCGATTAGATAGATATGAAAAAAAGTGAATCCTTTAGATTTTAATTACGACACTAAATATGTAAAATGACACTAAGCATTCAAGTATACAGAGATGTGTAATGTTATTCAGTTTTCCATTTACCTTAGGTAATGTTTGTAAACATAGGCAACCTTATAAGAACATAAGAATGGCCCTATTGGATCAGAACAAGGGTCCATTTAGCTCAGTATCCTGTCTTCTGACAGTGACCAGTGCCAGGTGCCCCAGAGGTAATGAAGAGAACAGGTAATCATCAAATGATCCATCCCCTGTGTCTCATTCCCAACTTCTGGCAAACAGAGGCTAGGGATACCATTCCTGCCCATCCTGACTAATAGCCATTGATGGACCTATCCCACATGCATTTATCTAGTACTTTTTTGAACCCTGTTATGACCTTGGACGTCACAACATCATCTGGCAAGGCATTCCACAGGTTGACTGTGCATTGTGTGAAGAAAAACTTCCTTTTATTTTAAACCTGCTGCCTATTAATTTCATTTGGTGATCGCTAGTTCTTGTGTTATGAGAAGTAGTAAACAACACTTCCTTATCTACTTTCTCAATACCAATCATGATTTTATATATCCCCTTAGTCATCTCTTTGCCAAGCTGAAAAGTCCCAGTCTTATTTATCTCTCCTCATACAGAAGCTGTTCCATACCCCTAATCATTTTTGTTGCCCTTTTAGGAATCTTTTCCAATTCAAATATATCTTTCTTAATATGGGGCAACCACATCTACACGCAGTAATCAAGATGTGGGTGTACCATGGATTTATATAGAGGCAACATGATATTTTCTGTCCTATTATCTATCCCTTTCTTAATTATTCCCAGCATTCTGTTTGCTTTTTGACTGCCACTGCACATTGAGTGGATGTTTTCAGAGAACTATCTACAATAACTGCAAGATCTTTCTTGAGTGATGAGAGCTAATTTAGACCCCATCATTTTATATGTATAGTTGGGATTATGCTTTCTAATGTGCATTACTTTGCATTTATCAACATTAAATTTCATCTGCCATTTTATTGCCTAGTCACCCAGTTTTGAGAGATCCTTTTTGTAGCTCTTCAGCAGTCTGCCTGGGTCTTAACTATCTTTAGTAATTTTGTATCATCTGCAAATTTTGCCACCTCCCTTTTTACCCCTTTTTCCAGATCATTTATGAATATGTTGAATACAATTGGTCCCAGAACAGACCCCTGGGGGACAGCACTATTTACCTCTCTCCACTCTGAAAACTGACCATTTATACCTACCCTTTGTTTCCTATCTTTTAACCAGTTACCAATCCATGAGAGCACCTTCCCTCTTATCCCATGGCAGTTTATGTTAAGTAAGAGCCTTTGGTGAGGGACCTTGTCAAAGGCTTTCTCA
Source organism: Dermochelys coriacea (assembly GCF_009764565.3). Classification (NCBI taxonomy): domain Eukaryota; kingdom Metazoa; phylum Chordata; order Testudines; family Dermochelyidae; genus Dermochelys; species Dermochelys coriacea. The sequence continues at coordinate 122,672,611 of NC_050068.2, read as the reverse complement.
GTACACTATATCCACTGTATCCCCTTGGTCCACATGGTTGTTGACCCACAAAAAGAATTCTAGTAGATGGGTGAGGCATGATTTCCCTTTACTAAAACCATGTTCACTCTTCCTTAACAAATTATGTAAATCTATATGTCTGACAATATTGTTCTTTATTATAGTTCCAACCAGTACTGAAGTCAGGCTTACAAGTCTGTGATTGCCGGGATCAACTCTGGAGCCCTTTTTAAAAATTGGCATCATATTAGCTATCTTCCAGTCATCTGGTATAGAAGCTGATTTAAATGATAGGTTACAGACTGGCTCAGGTTTGGGAATCTCCCTCACATCCTCAGCCTTGAAGACCGATGCAAAGAATTAATTTAGTTTCTCCACATTGGCCTTATTGTCCTTAAGTGCTTCTTTAGCACCTCAATTGTCCAGTGGCCCCACTGGTTGTTTAACAGGCTTCCTGCTTCTGATGTAATTAAAAAAAATTGGCTATTACTTTTTGAGTCTTTTGCTAACTGTTCCTCAAATTCTTTTGTGGCCTTCCTAATTATATTTTTATACTTCATTTGCCAGTGTTTATGCTCCTTTCTATTTTCCTCACTAGGATTTAACTTCCACTTTTTAGAGGATGCCTTTTTGCCTCTCACTGCATCTTTTATTTTGTTGTTGAAGTACAGTGGCTTTTTTTTTTGGTTCTCTTACTGTGTTTTTTTAATTTGGGGTATACATTTAAGTTGAGCCTCTGTTATGGTGTCTTTTAAAAGTTTCCATGCAGCTTGCAGAGATTTCACTTTTGGCACTGTACCCTTTAATTTCTATTTAACCTCCTCATTTTTGTGTAACTCCCCTTTCTGAAATTAAATGCTACAGTGTTGGGCTGCTGTGGTGTTTTTCCTGCCATAGGGATATTAAATTTAATTATATTATGGTCACTATTACCAAGCAGTCCAGCTATATTCACCTCTTGGACCAGATCCTGTGTTCCACTTAGCACTAAATCAAGAATTGCCTCTCCTCTGGTGCGTTCCAGGACCAGTTGCTCCAAGAAGCTGTTATTTAAGGTGTCAAGAAACTTTATTTCTGCATGGTACTGAGGTACCCAGTCAATATGGGGATAACTGAAATCCTGCATTATTATTATTGTTTTTTATTTTAATAGCTTCTCTAATCTGTTCCTCTATTGATTTTCCATGGATGCGACAACAACAAAATGAATCGAGTGTGATATGAAATTCAAATATGGCCTGTGTATTTTTGAAATGCTGAACTATATGGGCACAATCACAGATTAAACATTTTAGGATGAATCGAGTGATTCTTTGTACACACTTTATCTTTCTGAATGAGTTGTAAGGTGAGATTTCTTGATTACAACATGGGGATGAGAGGAAGAAAGCTTTGTATTTGCAGGAAAATTACTGTTGGTAAATGTATTCATGTAAAGTAATCTCTTTGAGGGTAATAGGCCTGATTTACGTTTACATTCATGCCCCTTTACATCATTCTGGTTGTGTGAGTGGAAAGTAAACTGGATCTAAATGTGATTTGCTTTAAGGCCCCTTTGCAAACAGTGGGGAAAAGACCTTTGTGTAAACAAGAATCAGGCCCAGAGTGGCTTTGCCTCCCTTGCTTTCCATATTTTTATTCCATCGCATAATGTGAGAACAAGGCATCACTCCAAGAAGATAATGGTACCTTAAAATACATCTTTCACACAAAGAAAAGGAGTACTTGTGGCACCTTAGAGACTAACAAATTTATTAGAGCAAAAGCTTTCGTGAGCTACAGCTCACTTCATCGGATGCATTTGGTGGAAAAAACAGAGGAGAGATTTATATACACACACAGAGAACATGAAACAATGGGTTTATCATACACACTGTAAGGAGAGTGATCACTTAAGATAAGCCATCACCAGCAGCAGGGGGCGGAAAGGAGGAAAACCTTTCATGGTGACAAGCAAGGTAGGCTAATTCCAGCAGTTAACAAGAATATCAGAGGAACAGTGGGGGGTGAGGTGGGGGGGGAGAAATACCATGGGGAAATAGTTTTACTTTGTGTAATGACTCATCCATTCCCAGTCTCTATTCAAGCCTAAGTTAATTGTATCCAGTTTGCAAATTAATTCCAATTCAGCAGTCTCCCGTTGGAGTCTGTTTTTGAAGCTTTTTTGTTGAAGTATAGCCACTCTTAGGTCTGTAATCGAGTGACCAAAGAGATTGAAGTGTTCTCCAACTGGTTTTTGAATGTTATAATTCTTGACGTCTGATTTGTGTCCATTCATTCTTTTACGTAGAGAATGTCCAGTTTGGCCAATGTACATGGCAGAGGGGCATTGCTGGCACATGATGGCATATATCACATTGGTGGATGTGCAGGTGAACGAGCCTCTGATAGTGTGGCTGATGTGATTAGGCCCTATGATGGTGTCCCCTGAATAGATATGTGGACAGAGTTGGCAACGGGCTTTGTTGCAAGGATAGGTTCCTGGGTTAGTGGTTCTGTTGTGTGGTGTGTGGTTGCTGGTGAGTATTTGCTTCAGATTGGTGCTAATAAGCGATGGTCACATAAACACCACCCTATATCGGAAACCTACTGACTGCTATTCCTACCTACATGCCTCTAGCTTTCATCCAGATCATACCACTCGATCCATTGTCTACAGCCAAGCTCTATGATATAACCGCATTTGCTCCAACCCCTCAGACAGAGACAAACACCTACAAGATCTCTATCAAGCATTCTTACAACTACAATACCCACCTGCTGAAGTGAAGAAACAGATTGACAGAGCCAGAAGAGTACCCAGAAGTCACCTCCTACAGGACAGGCCCAATAAAGAAAATAACAGAACGCTACTAGCCATCACCTTCAGCCCCCAACTAAAACCTCTCCAACGCATCATCAAGGATCTACAACCTATCCTGAAGGACGACCCATCACTCTCACAGATCTTGGGAGACAGGCCAGTCCTTGCTTACAGACAGCCCCCCAATCTGAAGCAAATACTCACCAGCAACCACACACCACACAACAGAACCACTAACCCAGGAACCTATCCTTGCAACAAAGCCCGTTGCCAACTCTGTCAACATATCTATTCAGGGGACACCATCATAGGGCCTAATCACATCAGCCACACTATCAGAGGCTCGTTCACCTGCGCATCTACCAATGTGATATATGCCATCATGTGCCAGCAATGCCCCTCTGCCATGTACATTGGCCAAACTGGACAGTCTCTACGTAAAAGAATGAATGGACACAAATCAGACGTCAAGAATTATAAAAAACCATTATTCAAAAACCAGTTGGAGAACACTTCAATCTCTCTGGTCACTCGATTACAGACCTAAGAGTGGCTATCCTTCAACAAAAAAGCTTCAAAAACAGACTCCAACGAGAGACTGCTGAATTGGAATTAATTTGCAAACTGGATACAATTAACTTAGGCTTGAATAGAGACTGGGAATGGATGAGTCATTACACAAAGTAAAACTATTTCCCCATGTTATTTCTCCTCCCCACCCCACCCCCCACTGTTCCTCTGATATTCTTGTTAACTGCTGGAATTAGCCTACCTTGCTTGTCACCATGAAAGGTTTTCCTCCTTTTCCCCCCCCCTGCTGCTGGTGATGGCTTATCTTAAGTGATCACTCTCCTTACAGTGTGTATGATAAACCCATTGTTTCATGTTCTCTGTGTGTGTATATAAATCTCTCCTCTGTTTTTTCCACCAAATGCATCCGATGAAGTGAGCTGTAGCTCACGAAAGCTTATGCTCTAATAAATTTGTTAGCCTCTAAGGTGCCACAAGTACTCCTTTTCTTTTTGCGAATACAGACTAACACGGCTGCTACTCTGAAACCTATCTTTCACACAGTGTGTAATCAGATGGTCCAATTAACTGCTGTAGGAAGTCATGGGGTCAGATAATGTTCTGACCAATAACAACTAGTCTAACTAGAGTAGTTGTAGCCAGGTCGGTTCCAGGATTTTAGAGAGACAGGGTGCGTGAGGTAATGTTTTATTGGACCAGCATCTGTTGATGAGAGAGAGAGAACCTTTTGAGTGACACAGAGCTCTTCTTCAGGTATGGGAAAGGTACTCCCAGCCCCCAGCAAAATGCAAGGTGGAGCAGATTGTTTAGCATAAGTAGTTTGTGCACATGTAAGCAATCATTCAAGGTAGACTAGCCTGTGAACAACTCTACAGTCACAGGACAAAAAGAGGGGGTTAGTGCATTATAGATTGTTGTCATAAGCCATAAATCCTGTTCAGTCCATGATTTTTAGTGTTTTAGCAGAACAATGAATTCAGGCTCGTCTTCTGAAAGAGTTGTGCAGGTTTACTTTGAGCATGAGGACTGATAGGTCCCTTACAATATGTACTAACTACTTTTGCTAAACAACCTGTTCCACTTCGTATTTTGCTGTGACCAGTGTTGCCAACTCCATGAAGCAGAAAGTCACCAGACAAATCCGGAAAAGTTGCTAGATGCAGCTGTTTAAGCACTCTAAAGAAGTCAAAAATGTTACCGAACAAAATTTCCAGAGAGTTCAACAGAGAATTTTTTAATACACACATGCATGCGCGAGTATAGTCATAAAATCATTCACAAGCAGCTCAGTAGTGTTAGTAAAATCTATTCTATGCTCTTTTTACTACATTCTGTTGCACTACTGTTGGCTGGGGTTGGTTAATTTTAGCTGAGCCTTCCTTTCTTGCCCGCCTGGATTTGAGCCGACAGGTGAGTGAACGGGAGAGCCCAGAGCCAGGGGGAAGAGGGCATTCACATGACCTGAGTTTGGTGCTGTAGGGAGCCAAGAAAGTAGATTTAAAAACAAAAATCTGCTAGCCAGACCCCTTTCCCCTGTTTCCAGGGTTTCATTTCTGAAAACAGATGGGCAGCTAACCCCAGGTCAAGCCAAAGGAAGGAGTACAGGGGAATTGAATTCAAGCTAGCTCCACCTTTGAACCTGTAATAAGGGCTTAATTCCTGGAGACATGGTGCCCCCTGCCCCATTGGGGCACATGGCCTGGTCTCATCCCACCCCACATTCCATCCATGCGGCTCTCCTTGCTGGCTAACCTGCCTCCCTTGCCCAGCCTGCTTCATTAGCCATCTTTTCCTGCATCACAGGGTGTGCTACCTACTACGGAGCAGTGAGAAATAACACATTTGGGTAAAAACAAGTCCTGGCTAATGTGCAGCTCTCTACAAAGTGCGCCCGGCTTTAGCAAAGTATTTAATTAGCCTCCACAGACTTCTTTTCCTCGCCTGCAGATTATAGTGATCTCAGCCCAAGAAGCCTTGGAATGTGATTCCTTCTGAGGATATGCTCAATTGAGACAAAATGACATTGACTTGGTGTGCAACAGAATTCCAGAAGAACATGGAATGGATTTTATTAATACTATTGAGCTGCTTGTGACTATAGATATTGGTGACTTCTTTCTCTGAATGGTTTCAGAGTAGCAGCCGTGTTGGTCTGTATCCACAAAAAGAAAAGGAATGCTTGTGGCACTTTAGAGACAAATTTATTTGAGCATAAGCTTTTGTGAGCTACAGCTCACTTTATCGGATGCATGTAGCTCACGAAAGCTTATGCTCGGATAAATTTGTTAGTCTCTAAAGTGCCACAAGTACTCCTTTTCTTTCTCTGAATGTCACTGTAATTGGCAAAGTTGCTAGATTTGTCACTGTCACTTTGACACTTATTTTCTCACTAGAGAAACCAAAAAGTCACTAAATCTAGTGACGGTCGCTAAGTTGGCAACACTGGCTGTGACAAGGGGAGTTCCTTCCCTAGACTGGAAGAAGAGCTTTGTGTGGCTCAAAAGCTAGTCTTTCTCACCAACAGAAGTTGGTCTAATAAAACATATTTCCCTGCCTCTCTAATATCCTGTGTCTCTGTCTAACCAGAGTCACAAGTGGTGTGATCCTGCAAAGTGCTGAGCACTCCTGCATGGCTCAAGAATTGCCTCCAAAGTTTGGGTCTGAACTTTCCAAAACTCAGAGGTGTTTCCATCTGCAATCTGGATGGGGCCCATCTCTAATAATGTTAGTTATGCATGCTAAGGGCAATTGTCTCACATTTTAGATGGATCACTGGAGGGGTCAGGAAAGGCAGGATTTTTCTCTCAGCTAGTTGTAGAGTATTGCGAAGTTGCCAAGTGCATTATGGCAGTTCTTCACTTTCTTTGGCAGCATCAAAGATTTAAAATTGCAAATTAGTCCAGGAAAAAAAGTCTCTGTCTCTCTCTCTCTCTCTCCTTCCTTAGTTCAGCCTTCACAATATTATATTGAGTAGTTCAAGCCAATGTTTTAGATTGGAAAGGATTGTCATGTGCCCAAAGCACTTAGTGTTCTAAAGCCAAAATACTTAAAGGGAAATGGATGGTCATGTGGCTATTCTTTCATCCAAGCTTCTGTAAAATAGCTGCTTAAGAAATTCATTTTTTGCTTCAGAAATTTTGGAGACAAGCTGTGTGAAGGTACAGTATTCGTTAGGAAGAGTAGAAGGGTTCACTAATGAACTTGCTGCCTAGTAATAGAGTTTTGCTATTTGCATTCTATTAGAGTGAACTGAATAAAGATGTTATCTTCTATTTGTGAAGCAAATTTGGGCAGTAGAGTTTCTCTTCATTAATGGTCTCTGACCAAGGGCATGCACGGCAGCCTGCCTTCCAGTCCCTCTGCTTGGCTCCCTGGAAGAAATTGCTGGTTGAAGTGTGTTCACAGCATGTGGGGTACAAGTTTTTAGCAATTGTTATGAAATTCAAAGCAAACCAAGATTGTACTCTCTGTGCCTGACTGTTACATGTGCAAAGGAGAGATGACACTGCTAGTGTGCAACTGATAGTGGGCGGCAGTCTGCCTCAGACCCTGTGGAGAGCAGAACATCATGTCTAGGTTACGTGCTATAAGCATGGCACAGTTACTAATTTGTGGTTTCAGAGTAGCAGCCGTGTTAGTCTGTATCCGCAAAAAGAAAAGGAGGACTTGTGGCACCTTAGAGACTAACAAATTTATTTGAGCATAAGCTTTCGTGAGCTACAGCTCACTTCATCGGATGCATTCAGTGGAAAATACAGTGGGGAGATTTATATACACAGAGAACATGAAACAATGGGTGTTACCTTTGTACCTCTGTGTATATAAATCTCCCCACTGTATTTTCCACTGAATGCATCCGATGAAGTGAGCTGTAGCTCACGAAAGCTTATGCTCAAATAAATTTGTTAGTCTCTAAGGTGCCACAAGTACTCCTTTTCTTTTGCGAATACAGACTAACACGGCTGCTATTCTGAAACCTGTCCCATTTTATATTTATCTGAGACACTTTGATTTCCTTCTCGAGACCTGAAGAGCCTTGTGTAGCTTGAAAACTTGTACCTTTCTACAACAGAAGTTGGTCCAATAAAAGATATTACCTCACCCACCCTGTCTGTCTGTCTCTCTCAAAAAATCACTTTTAATATTAAGATGCTTACCAATTATCTTTCCAAATGGTATACTGAAAACTCCACAGTCACTGACAAATCAAATGTCTGTTTGTGCCTCTCTCAATCAGTATTCATGCCTGCAGAGAGAAGGGCAACAGCTCAATAAAATTAACACCTTTGGAAACATTTTTGCAGCAGTATAATCTTAAACCAGAGGTCCCCAATCTGTGGGGCATGCCCCACATGCGGGGGCATGGTTGGGGCCTGGGCCAGCCCCCAGGGTGAGACGGAGAGGCAGTGCCACCCAGCTCCGCTCCTGGCTGTGGCTACTGGCCCCTGCCCCTGGGGTCCCGGCTGCTGACCCAGGACCTTGGCCCCCGGCCGAAGCTCCACTCCCACCTCTGCCCCACAACTATGGCCCTAGCCTTGGCCCCCTTATCTCTGTCTGCATCCCCTCTCCCGGAGCCCTGGCCCCGGCTCTGTAGGGGCAGACGGGTAAGGGGTGGACAGAAGTAAGGTGGCAGGGGGGACATGAGGTAAAAACTTTGGTGACCACTATCCTAGACTTTAGTTTTCCTGAGTTAAAGCAATAATAAGCCAGTATTGGTGGTATTGAGCCCTCTGGAGCAGTTTCAGTTCCTCCTCCTTCACCTTCAAGGCATATCCTCACTCTACCTATTATTTCTCATTCACTATTGAGAAGTCAGCTCCTGCCTCCATTCAGCTCAGGATGCCAGCCCCTATCACGCACTTGTTAAATTTACAATCAAGCATCTTTGTGCTGTCTCCAATGCTGTCCCTCACACTTGGGAGGCCCGTCTCCAATGTTGTCCCTCACGCTTGGGAGGCCCTCCCCATAAACATCTACAGAAGAAACTCCTCTCACTTGAAATCCCTCCTCAAATCTCTCCTTTGCCGTGAGGCCTACAAAAAACTCAACAATGGCTAGGCAGCTTGTGTATCAATACCACTGACTACCATGATGACCAATATTGTCTCACTGTTTCCTTGTACTTCCCCATCTGTCTGTCTTGTATCATCTTTTGTCTCTTGTCTTAGACTGTAAACTTATTGGGGCAGGGACCTTATTTTTGTTCTATGTTTATACAGTATCTAGCAGAACAGGGGAAAGAACTTCAGTCTCCCTTCTGCAGTTTGGTGCTAATGTCATGCTGCTTCTTCATCTCCTCATCCTGCGAACTTCCTCAGTTGCTGGAATACAATTTCAGTTGCTCAATCAATATTAAGATGTTTTTGTTCCTTATCATACTGACAGTTGTGGAAATTCTCTTGTTTATATATTTGAAATTTCTATTCATATAAGTACTTAGGATAAAGTAACAGATGACATGATTCCTACAGAAAATTACCACATACCTCATCACTTTCTGCTCAAAATGAAAAGTGCACTTTGCTGTGTCCTTCATAAAGAGCAGATCACTTGCATATGCATGCCAGCCAACCACCCAACCTGCAAATATTTCCATGGGAGAGCACTGGAGAGGAGGAACTGTATGTGACAGATGCTAGTCATATTGCTTAATGGATAGTTGGAATGCATTCAGATACTGCCGTGATGGGTGCAACATCATAACCTGAATAAAATAGATGAAAAAGACCTTTTATGAGCCTGGATGTATATTCACGAGAATTTTCTTTAGCGACCCAAAAGATGAGTGCATCTACTGCTACTATTCAGAACGTATTCTGCAGTTTATTAGGTCACATTATAGGAAAATTTTAGGGATACTTGATCAAACTTTTACAAGAGACTAAAGTCCCATTTTTAAAAGTGACTTAGGCACTTACAAAGCTAAATTCCATTGACTTGCAATGAGACTTTGGCTCCTAGAGGTCTGTCACCTTTGTAAATGGGCTTGGACTCCTAAGTCACTCAGGCACTTTTGAAATGTTAACTTTTAGCCTAAATTTTTCTTTGCTCTATTTCATCCTATGACTCCTAGTTATACATTCTTTGGGCCCCTGAAATAACTCTTCTCCTTCCCTGATGGGGTTGCTTTGCCCATTAATCTGCATTTGGCCAAACTCTTCATTTGTAGTACTTTTATTCTGTTCTTTGAAGTCAGTGGTGGTGGTGTTTGTATGTTGATCTGCATTTGATGATGTTTGTTTTCCCTTTTGTGGTATTAGTATGCCCTGAGCTGTACATAGCAGACATGCTCACCCTCATATGGGTAGGGGCATCAGATTCAGGGGTGAGAATTGAATGCGACTCCTACTTACTACGGGCTTTCTTGATTATATCTCCTGCTAGTGATCCAATGATTATAAAACATCCTACTAATATCTCACAGTTAAAGGTTCTCTGCTTTAATTCAAGTGTTAGAAGCTTGTGTTTTTATTGATGAAGGGTGGGAGTTAGATCCCACTGACAAATGTGGTGGTGTCTCTATGTGAAGACAGCTCTTTACAAGGGCATCGTGAGGGGCTCTGTGCTGGAGTGTTTGGTAGGGACAAGAAGAATTGAACACTTCCCTACCTAGACTGCGAAGAGACAGTGGAATTGCTCAGTATGTGCTACAGCCACCTGAAGGTTGCAGTAGTCCCTGTAGCTCACATACCTGTTCTTCTGAGGGAAAGGACAGTAGGTCTGAACTCACTGGGCTGATGCCTTCCACTTCCCAGTTCCTCTGTGTGCTTGAATGCCTTGAGTCCCACTGGAGTTGAACTTTGCAGCAGTGGGTGGGCGGACTCTCTGTATCATCCCAGCATCCTTCCCCCAAGGACACACAGTAGAACCAAACCATTTTTAGGACCTTTCATAACTGGAGTGGGCAGGTTTTACCTCTCATCAAATATCCCTTCCAAGCAGGAAGTAAATGTTTTCAGATCTCTGCCCTACACATTCTAGGGGCCTGATCCAAAGCCCAGCGAAGGCAGTGGAAAGGCTCACCTGGGCTTTAGCAGGTCGGCCCTAAGATTATAGGAAGCTGGCTCATATTCCACACATTCTGAAATGTTTATCTTGGAATTACATTTTCACGAGCTTTAACTCTTCATAAAAAAAATCAGTTTGACAAATCAGCAGCTGTACCTTACTCTGGGCTTACAGTCCTTGGGGAATTCTTTTTTGTAAGAATTTCTTTGAAGCAGTGAAATTACTGAATTTGTCTTTGCTGTATCATGAAGCATTGCCACTAGCAACACTGAAACACCAGTTTTTGTTGATACCTATGTTAATTTCTCTCCCAATATCCAGTGTTGATGGGGCTGGTTCTGAATGGCACAAACATGCATTAAGGCAAGTTTATTTAAAACGTGGAACTGGTAAGAGACTGGGTGTTGGAATTGCTTTAGTGCACTATCCAATTTCCAGAAATGTGAGTTCAAATGGTGGTCTCGTTCTGTTTCCCCTCTGTTTGCTCACCCCACGATTTGTCAGTCTCTGATTCAGACAGAGACCAATGATTAGAAGATCCGTGGGGTTTTCCTGTCAGAACTGAGGGTTGCTGGCCCCAGCACTAAACCTGGGCATGATCATTGAAATGGAAAGCAAAACTTCAATTGAATCAGAACTGGGCCCAGTCTGGGAAAAAGAGACTAAATAGAAACCAACGAGGACTAATGTCAGTGGGGCTACTTTGATTTACAGTAGCTACTCCTGAGGGCATTCCGTACCAAAAAAAATAAAAATTCTGTGCACATTATTTTAAAATTTTGCAAAATGCTACAAATTTTATTTGTCAAATAAATGTGGAGGCTCCAGCATGGCATTGAAGAACACAGGCTTCTGTCTGCACAGATCACTGTGCAGCTCCCCACCCGGGACAGCACCCAACCCTGACACAGCATAAGGACCAGGTCTGCCCCAGAAACACCCCAGGGCCCTGCCCCTCCATGCCAGGTACACCAGATGTGGGCAGGCAGGCTTAGCAAGGCAGGATTCAAGTGCAGAGGGGATTAGTGGATGGGGGAGAGATCCAAGTGTGAGTTAAGAGGGTTCTGTGTGGGGCAATCTGGGTGTGAGTGGCTCAGCTGAGGAGCTGGCTCTGTGTGTGTGTGTGTGTGTGTGTGTGTGGAGGGACCTGGATGCACAGGGATTTGTTGGGGGGTTCAGGATGCAATGGTAATAGGACTCTGCAGGGGGATCCAGGTGAAAGTGGTTGGGGCTCAGCAGCAGGGTCTGGGTGTGGGGGGATAGAGTGCAGCAGGGGGGCTCAGTGGAGGGTCCAGTTACTGGAGGAGTAGGGCTCAGTAGGGTGGGGATCCAGGTGCAGCTGGTTGTGGCTTGGTGGGGTAGGGATCCAGGTGCGGGTGGCTCATCAGGGTGGTCCAGGTGTAGGCAGAGTGGAGCTCATTGCAGGGGTTCTGAGGGTTTGGCTCAATGGGAGGTTCGTGGTATGAGGGTGTCTGGATGCACGCAGGTTGGGCGGATGTGGGAGCAGCTTCCTGTACAGGGATCTCTTCCCCTGCAGCTGAGGAGCGATGGGTTCAGGAAGCAGGTGTGTGTGTGTGTGTGTGTGTGTGTGTGTGTGTGTGTGTTTGCAGAGCTTCCTGCAGTTGGGAGGAGAAATCTGGGAGTGGGTCTGACCCGGCCCCAAAAGCTGTGCAGGGGAAGAGGAAGTCCCGTCCTCCCCAGCCCAGCCAGGAGTAGCAGCTAAGTCCATCGCAGGGTAGGAGCCACCAGCTGGGTCTTCCCCAGGCCCGCCCCTTGCCCCACGGTGATTTAGCTCTCTGCTGGCTGCCCTGAGCACCCGAAACATACTGCTGGGGAGGGTCACATGACCGCTTTTGTGGCTTCCCTTGGCTTCCCCATCAAAGTCATTTTTCTGCGGGGAAGCAAAGAAATCTGTGGGGCATGTAAATTCTGCGCATGTGTAGTGGCACAGAATTCCCTCAGGAGTAACTGGCTGAGGATTTTCCTCCTGAAATGCTTTGCTATTTGCAAAGGCTGTCATCAGAGAAAATTGTTTTAGAATTATTGTTTTATAAGATAAGAAAAATTCCATCCCTGTGGCTTATTTTTGCAGGGTATGGTAGTATAAGCCCATAATAGGGGAGCCAAGCATTTTCTGAGCACTTTCAGCATAGAAAGGAATGAATTTCATTTTAAAAAAAGTGAAACTTTGTTTTAAAATGCTGAATATAGAAGTGGAAGGGAAAAAATACTGAAATATTCCATTGGAAAAAAAATGCCTCTCACATGGATGAAATATTTCAGGTTCTGCATTAATAATAAATCATTTAATAATATGGTTAATTTTATCTAAAGAAGCGAAAAATCTAGTCTTGCCAATCTGTGTATTCTAATGAAACAATTCTCATTCATTTTTAAAAGCAACATTATGCATTGCACGGAGCTTGTTTCATCAGCTGAAACAAATACTGTACCAAAGAGCTATGATTTCATGCATAAACCCTGGAGAATTTCACAAAACAAACGCCACCATCTATTTGATATTATGGCATGGGAGACCAGTATAAAAGCTATTGCCTAGGCCACTAGAGTACCCTTTGGCCTTGGAGCACTATAAGAAAAAGGATCTTCTTATTACTAGTTTGCAGGCCATTTGGACAAAAGGATAAACCAACGGTATTTTTTCCCCATGGTACAGCTGCTGGGGCATATGGGTGCTCTAATTTCTTCATGTAGGAAGGCTCCTTTTCTTCATATCTTTCCATTGAACAAATTTAGGCTAACAGAGGACTGGAAAAATGTGACATGAAGATTTACTACATATCGGTATTCTAGCTGATGCTGAAATTTGAAGCACCTGCAGTTTATCAAGTTAAACATAAGAAAGATTGACACCATGGGAATAAGAATAATCTAGACATGTCACTCTGGGAGGAATAACACAATTTTCTGCACTGTGTTTTAGTAAGCCTGGCTCTCTCTGACAGTCTGCAGAGTAATTTTAAATTTTGGAAAAAAAAACCCCTTCATGATATTCTCTGCGTAGACTGAGGATTAAGTACCTCTGCTTGCTGATTTTATCCTTTTCCAGATGGCAAATATTGAGTTTTCTTGTGTTCTAAATATGAAATAAAATGAACAGGGATTGCTTTAATTTATAATGTTTGTATGACAAAAAAGGAGGAAATAGGGAAACCTATTTGTCATACCCCCCAAAAGTGAAAAATAGGGTACAGCTGTATACACATTTTCATGTGTAAAGTATAAAAACAAAAACAAAACAAATAAACAAACCCCGAACCTACCAAACCAGAAACTGTTATATTTTTTGAAGACATTAACTTTCAGAGTGTTTCTTCTCAATAGCTTTTCTTACCTTGATGACAGTCTGTAATATCTTTATCCTGGAACATATTTACAGTCGGGGATTTTAAAGATGTTGTGATGAATTTTAATTTTCCTGGGAGATTTTCTTGAGAATACAGTATGCACCTACGGCAACTCTTGTGCACCATCCTAGAAAAGAGTAAGTCCTTTACCGCAAGTGTTACCGCAAGTTACATTACCAGGTTCCCAAAAGGTCCTTCATCAATGAGAAGCATCCAATGCTTTTCTCATCTGTGAGGATTGTTTCATGTTCTGGAACTAAGGTTACACAGGAAGCTTTTGGATTTGAAGAAGAATGTTTAGCCTTTGTGAAGACAAATAGTGTTTATGCTTGTGGGATTTTTAAAGGAATCTAAAAATATGACTTTTACACAATTTTTTTTAAAAAAGTGCATGGCTATCAGATAGGAGAAAAAACCCTATACATATAGGTCATGATGGAAAGGAGATTACTTTTGCTTTGAGGCCCGCTGTGTCTCTCTGATCCCACATAATCTTCTTCAATATCTTAATAAGTACAGGGTGCATATTTTGAATGGCCTCCAACAATAATTTGTAAAACTCTATTCTAGGGGTGCCTCCTGTTTACACTGACTCCAAAGAGAGTGAGATTGAGTCCGAAATCTAAATATTCTATTTTAACTACTGTTTTCTCAGAAACCACCTTTTCCAAATACTAGAGATCATGACGCAGGCTCAGGGGGGGTATTCAGCATGTAGACACCCATGCTCTACTCTCTTGTTTTTAGCTCCCTCAAAGTTGTGGATAATTGGCTTTTGCTGTGCTGCCTTCCAGGCTCCAGACTATGACATCGCCTAGGCTTGCGTGAATAATATTGGCTGAATTCAATGAGTGATTCAAGAAACTTCATGCAGTTAAAAAAATGTTTTCTTCATTTGTCCATTTTTATGGAGCTGGAAAACTATTGTGGATATACACACGTTTTCAAAGACCGTAGTTCCACCTCATTTTTATTAATCACTCAGCGCAAATCAGAGCCATTGGGGAAACCTGCTGGAGGGTGGCTGGACTTATCCTGATTTCCTCTTTTTAGTGCATTGCCTTATTAAAATGAAAGTTTAGAAATGTATAACATGCTCAAAGGATGGTTCCACTAGGGTGACCAGACAGAGAATGTGAAAAATCGGGACGGGGGGGGGGGTAATAGGAGTCTATATAAGAAAAAGACCCAAAATCGGGACTGTCCCTATAAAATTGGGACATTGGGTCACCCTAGGTTCCATGCTACCAGGGATCCTTGGTGATTCTGATATCAAAGCGTGGTGTCCTCTGGGGGCCTGCTATGGAAGAGGAACCGGCAGGTGATTCAAAATCCCATGTAATCAGTGAGCATCTTTGTATTCACTTCAGTAGGCTTGGGGTCAGCCCCTTTGGCTGGCATAATAATAAGGAAATGGAAGGTTGGGGTTTTTTTTTTTTTTTAGTGTTTATGCTCCTACTCGCCTGTTCCATATCTTCTTCCTTGTTCACCATTATGCCTGAAACTCACTCCTCTAGTGGGCAAGCTGACAACTTTTCATTCAAATCCTTACTTAAAAATGTGTTTCCTACCTGAAGCCTCCACATTGGCTATGGAGGTTGTGGAGTCTCCGTCACTGGAGGTTTTTAAGAGTAGGTTAGACAAACACCTGTCAGGGATGATCTAGATCACTGTTTCCCAAACTTGGGATGCTGTTTGTTCAGGGAAAGCCCCTGGCAGACCGGGCCGGTTTGTTTACCTTCCTTGTCCACAGGTTCGGCCATCGCGGCTCCCATTGGCCAATGGCCTAATCCTTAGTCCTGCCACGAGTGCAGGGGACTGGACTAGATGACCTCTCGAGGTCCCTTCCAGTTCTATGATTCAATGTCAACCCACTAAAGAAAGCAGTAAGCAAGGAATGCTGTACTAGCTCCTAAAACAAACACAAACAGACCAAACTAAAAACCTTCCAGCATTCTTAGGCCCAACGACAACAGGAAACTTGATCCAGGGCAGCCCCCGAACTTAAATACACTGCACATTGGTAAAATGGGGCTTGTAGTGGTCTGACTTATTGGCGTACGTCATACTGGTACTGTACATCTATATTAGGGGTTTGCACTGGCATAGATGCACTGGTACAAGTTTCCCTGCTATAGACCAGCCCTAAGGCAGAACTATCCTCTGGTTTACCCAGGGCATTTTCTGTTCATTGTTTCCCTGGTTCATTTAAATTTTAAGTTCTGTTGGTTAGGAACTGAGTGTTTTCTCTTTTGTAAGGTTTAGGGCATTCTGTTGGCACTTCTACACACAGAACATACAATCTATATACAGTAATAACAAATTAGTGGAGGAATTCAGCATTTCTTGCTGAAGTGAAAGGATTTTTTTTATCTCGTAGTTGCAATCCACCTTTAAAATGGCAATTTTACAATTTTTGTATGTTCTTCGTGAAAGAATTGCTTTTGAAGATCAGCCTGGCTGCCACAAGAGGTCACTGCATCCCTTTTTTTATTCCACATTGCTATAATGGTTGATGTTTCTAAAAAATGGAAATGTATGGGAGAGAGAGGGGTGTGTTTTGAACTAGTTCCACAGGCTGGCATCTTCATTGAAACTGCTTCAATGTGCATTTAATGCAGCCTTGCAAAATTGTCACAAAAACTTACCAGGCCAGGCAAAAAATTACTAGCCCATCCTTATGTCTCACACACAGCATCTTCCTATCATCCATATCTGGACACATGCTTGTGCACCAACAGAGCCACACTCACTCACTCTCGGTTGGTTTGACAAACCACACAACTGCTGCCAAATAACTTCTCATGAACACACACTTGTCTCTTGTGTGTGCATGCACGCACACACACTTTCTCTCACACAAGCTTTACAGTAAATTTCATTTGCTCTCTTTCTCTCATTCTCTCTCCCTCTCTCTCTCTTCACATCAGATTCTGTGTCTCTTTCAAACACATTTCACACCTGGCTGTTTCTAATACTGGACAACTATTACAAGAAACCAGAGTGCTCTACGGCTGTATATATTTAAATAGTTAAATAGTTAAAGAGATAAGGTGCCAGTAGATGGTGCTCAAGAATATGTAGTGTATAGTTCCTGGGTTTTGTAGGAACAATGAAACTAATTTGTGAGCACTGTGCTGCAAATGGTTTCCTCTCTGCAGCTCTTTGCATCAACTGCACACCACTATTCATTCCCTCCCTCCGCACCTACCTCCATCAATTCATCACCATACAGCATTCATCCTCAGATATCCACTCATTGCTTCTCTACATCAACATGGTTTGCAGCAAGCTAGGGTGTGAACCTATCTCTCATGAGCTTGCTATGGCTGTGGACTAACTGCCATGTGGATTCTGCTGTTGCCCATTAACAGTTCGCTCATACAGTTTGAGCTAGTCCTCTTTGAAACGGAACTAGATCAGAGCACATGACAATGTTACTGTGTGGCAGCTGGGCCACGGGGCCAGTTTGTGTACAGCAAGTTATTGTGGGGTAGATTCACACCTCAGCTTGTTGCAAACTAAATGTTTGCATGGTCAAACCTGCAATGACCACTCCATTCACCCCTCTGCTTGCTCACAGTGCATGGCTGCCTTGCCAACAAAATACATTAGTTCTCTTTTCTCTTCCCCCATACATTCACTTCCATGCTTTACCCATTCTATTGCTCTGCAGAAGCAGCTCTTCAAAGCTCTCCATCCCTTTCTCTTGGTTAATCCCTTTCCTGCCACCAGGCAACACAGCAGCCCTCTCCCAGTTGGACTGCAAGTCTGGTATCTCACTTCTCTATGCTTCAGAGTAAGTCCTCCAGGAAGTGCAGAGATGCCACATTCATAAGAACATAAGAACGGCCATAAAGGGTCAGACTAAACATCCATCTAGCCCCGTATCCCGTCTTCTGACAGTGGCCAATGCCAGGTGCCCCAGAGAGAATGAAGAGAACAGGTAATCACTTAGTGAGCCATCCCCTGTTGCCCATTCCCAGCTGCTGGCAAACAGAGGCTAGGGACGCCATCCCAGCCCATCCTGGGTAATAGCCATTGATGGACCTATCCTCCATGAATTTATCTAGTTCTTTTTTTGAACCCTGTACCCTCTTCATGTAGTCTGTGGCTTCCGCATGACACTTCCTGCTGGAGCGGAAACAAAGCAGCCAAGGACAGTGCAGGTACAGACTGTAGCTGTACAGAGAAGTAAGAAGTTTACCTTATTGCTGTCATAGTTCTGTTCATAATAAAGGGCTTATCTTGTCAGTAAGATACTATGTGGCAGTGGAAGGCACAATGTGTTGGCAGACCCAGTGAGAGGAACTATTGAAACGACTGCAACAGAATCTGTACGACTGGAAGGAACTCCCCCACCAGCCCTGAAAATCAGGGCAAATGCTGAATGTGCCTGGAAATGGTTCAGACAGCAATTTGAGCTGTATGTGAAAGCTACAGAGGCAAGTAAACTGGAGGATGAGCAAACGATTTTGCTGCTCTTAACAGTGGCAGGTTCAGATGCCCTAGATGTCTACAGTGCATTCCATATAGATGATGGTGGGGAAAAAGAGAGGAAAGCTTTGCAGAAATAATGAAAATGTTTAAGAATCATGTTTGTGTCCTTAGAAATAGTGTTATTTTTGAAAGGTGTGTGTTCAGATGAGAATGAAGGGGGAACAATAGATGTTTGTCAGAGACTTAACACTAAAAAGTCAGTCTGTGAATATGGAGTATTAAAAGACTTTCTCATTAAAGACCAGATTGTCCTGGGATGTAACAAAAAAGTCCACAAGCGGTTACTTTGGGAGATGGATCTGATGCTAGAAAGAGCACAGATCATATGACTATGAATAACAGAGCTAAATCATCAAAGTAAAAGTTAACAGAAATTAAATTGTTCTGGGACAGAAAAATGAAAAGCAGGAAACAATGCCAATGATGTGACAACCAGCATTAAATATAGGAAATGTCCAGCATTCAGACAAATATGTACTAAGCCCAGCCCTTATGCTAAAATGTGCAGCAAAAGCAGGAGCGTGCATTTATTAAGTGCCCAAATGGATTTCTCAAGTGCAATAATGGAGGAGGCTGGAAACTCAAAATACTGACTAATTAAAATGTACACAATTGGCACTTATGTGACGTTCAAGATGGACACTGGGGCACAAGTAAATGTAATGAAAGAAACTGAAATCTGGAGATGTAAGGAGCAAATAAAGGTGCATGAGTCAAGTCTCTGAAAGATTATAATGGAGGAAAAATTCCAGTGTTGGGAGTGTGCACTGACAATTAAATACAAAGGGAAAACAATAAAACAAGGATTTGTGGTGGTACACAGGAGCTAGCAACCAGTTTTGGTCCTGCATTCATGTGAGGTGCTTGGGGAGGATGCATGTCATAGAAAGACAACAGAGAACCAGCTATGAAAATATTAATAGCATCATAGGAAGATGTATACACAGGAAAGAGGTGTCTTCCAGTAACATACAAGACAGGGTTAAGAGAAGATGCAGAACCTGTGGTACGTGCTATGTGAAAAGTTCCACAAACCTTAAGAAAGAGGTTAGAAGAGCTGCAAAATGTGCCAGCAAATGGTGGTATTTGGAGAAGTGAAGAACCAATGGATTGGATTCATTCCTTAGTAATTGAAGAGAAAAAAGGAGAGGGACTACAGCTGCATATAGACCCTAAGGAGCTGAACAAAACCATAAAAATTAGGGCTGTTGATTAATCACAGTTAACTCACGTGATTAATTCAAAAATTAATTGCAATTTAAAAAATTAATTGTGATTACTCAGAGTTTTAATTGCACTATTAAACAATAGAATACCAGTAGAAATTTATAAAATATTTTGGATATTTTTCTATATTTTCATATATATTGTATTCTGTGTTGTAATTGAAATCAAAGTGTATATTATTTTTATTACAAATATTTGCATTGTAAAAATGATGAAAGAAACAGTAGTTTTCAATTAACCTCATACAAGTAGTGCAATCTTTGTTGTGAAAGTGCAACTTACAAATGTAGATTTTTTTGTTACATATCTGCACTCAAAAACAAAACAACGTAAAACTTCAGAGCTTACAAGTCCACTCAGTCCTACTACTTGTTCAGCCAATCGCTAAGACAAACAAGTTTGTTTACATTTACAGGAGACAATGCTGCCCTCTTCTTATTTCCAGTATCACCAGAAAGTGAGAACAGGCATTTGCATGGCACTTTTGTAGCCAGCATTGCAAGGTATTTGTGCCAGATATGCTAAACTTTCATATACCCCTTCATGCTTCAGCCACCATTCCAGAGGACATGCTTCCATGCTGATGATGCTCGTTAAAAAAATAATTCATTAATTACATTTGTGACTGAACTGCTTGGGGGAGAATTGTATGTCCCCTGCTCTGTTTTTCCCACGTTCTGCCATATATTTCATGTTCTTGCCGTCACAGATGATGACCGAGCACATGTTGTTCATTTTAAGAACACTTTCACTGTAGATTTGACAAAATGCAAAGAAGGTATCGATGTGAGAGTTCTAAAGACAGTTACAGCACTCGATCCAAAGTTTAAGAATCTGAAGTGCCTTCCAAAATCTGAGAGGGATGAGGTATGGAGCATACTTTCAGAAATTTTGGATTGTTATCGAGCAGAACCCATCATGAGCATGGACGCATGTCCCCTGGAATACTGGTTGAAGCCTGAAGGAAAATATAAACCTTTAGCGTATCTGGCATGTAAATATCTTGTGACACTGGCTACAACAGTGCCATGAGAACGCCTGTTCTCACTTTCAGGTGACATTGTAAACAAGAAGTCGGCAGCATTATCTCCTGAAAATGTAAACCAACTTGTTTGTCTGAGTGATTGGCTGAACAAAAAGTAGGACTGAGTGGACTAGCAGGCAATAAAGTTTTCCATTGTTCTATTTTTGAATGCAGTTTTTTTGTACATAATTCTACATTTCTAAGTTCAACTTTCATGATAAAGAGATTGCACTACAGTACTTCTATTAGGTGAATTGAAAAATACTATTTTGTTTTTTACAGTGCAAAAACTTGTAATCTAAATATAAAGTGAGCACTGTACGCTTTGTGTTGTGTTGTAATTGAATTCAATATATTTGAAAATGTAGAAAACATCCAAAAATATGTAAAGGAATGGTATTCGATTATTGTTTAACTATGCGATTAATCACAATTAATTTTTTTAATCGCTTGACAGCCCTAATAAAAAGAGAGAGTCTCCGCTTCCCCACAAGAAGTGAACTATTGTCTGAGATGACAGGAGTCAAATTATTCTGCAAATTATATGCATCGGCAGGATTTTGGCAGCTCCTCTATAACGCCGAGAATTTGAAGATCTGCAATTTTAGCACATAATTTGGCATAAATTGCTTTCTAAGACTGCCTTTCAGAATATGTTCCACTCCAGAAATATTTCACCATAGAAGGAGTCAAATGTAAAAGAGTCCAGCAGGCACAAAAGTGTACATTGATGACATAATAATTGGGGGCAGCACTGCCACTGAACATCAGGAATGACTGAGGAGAGTACTGTGACTGCCTGTTAACTGGGGGCCCTACAGGCTGGGAGCTGGCACCCCAGTTTTGGACTGTTCCCATCCTGTGGGGGGTGCTTTATCAGCCTCCAACCTGGCTGCACGAGATTCAGGGGTGGGAGTGGCAGCAGTGGGGGGGGGAGCAAACTTCTAATGAGATAAAGGGAGGGAGGTGCGGCAGACTGAAGTTTTGCCTAGGTAGCAGATTGTCCTGAGAGGCCTCTGCTGCTAAGGTGAAACTGTCTCTTTCCCCTCCCTCTTAAATCAGTTAAAACAACAGAACAACCCTCCCTTCTCCCGTAGCCAAGAATTCACTTAAAATGTAAGTGAGTCGGCTAGTCAGATGCTCCTACTTTTATATCCAGTTGGCCTAACCACTTACACTGATAATGGCATACACACATGTGCCTCTTTGATTAATTGCACAGTTAAACAATAATCGAATACCATTCCTTTACATATTTTTGGATGTTTTCTACATTTTCAAATATATTGAATTCAATTACAACACAAAACACAAAGCGTGGTCCTTTTGGAGTGAAGGAAATGGGGGTGGAAAAGTCTTCATACTTATAGAAAGTGGGGAGGAACAGTGCCTCTGTGGCATGCTTTCCCTTGTCCCAGACATCGCCATTCCTTAAGTTCCTCCATTGAGTCCAGGCTCAGCAGGTCCAAAGGAAGGATGGCTGCTCTCTGCAATATCATCCCAGTTCATAAACAGTTTTTAATCAGAAGATTGTTATTAACTGATAGAACATAGGATCTTCTTGAGAGCTATTGCATGCTCTTGAGTTAAAGATTTCTGGCATACGACGATAAGATAATGTGGACCCTTTACTAATGTGGTGCTACAGTGAAAATACACACACAAATCATAATTTAATGATACTGTACATCGGTGTCTACAAATGATAACGTAACACATTGCTGACATGTTGCCACCCTTCCCTTATTCATGGTAAATGAGTAAAATAAGATGCCTCATTTAATGAACTGGGGTGCTTTTAAGCTGTAGCACCTGGGACAGGTTTTCGGCTGTGTCTAAGAATCTCTGGGTGCAACAAAAGAGAGGGGACACAAGGCAGGTGTTTGCACCCCCTAATTGTGGGGCTGCTTCTTCACTGGCCTTGCCCCAGGGTAAATTAGAATAGCCACAGAGATGCTCTAAACAACAATTGCACAGGGACCAGTCTTCTAACCAAAGATTGGTGGGATATAGGGGTGCTGGGATGTAGGCTCTGCTTTCTTACCCTGGCTGCAGCCAGTTTAGGAGTTGCTATAGCAGCCTGTGCTACCAGAGGATTCCCACTGCAGGGGAAAATCATACCTATACGTGCTAGGTATTACTGGCCAGTTAACCTAGCTTTAGCTTATGGGTGGCTGTCTAACTGACCTGAGAACAGTATCCCTACAATGTGGAGTGGGTTGGATGAAGGTGAATATGTTGAGAGAAATTCTTCCCCCCCAGGAGAATTTCCCCCAGTTCAGGCACTGAATAAGGTTACTCTCATACTCCCTGCAGTACAACAGAGCTGCTTTATATTGTGCTGGGCCCAGGGGCTGCCACCTTTGTGTCTCCTCCCCTTGGGCAGTGCCTGTGTATCTCTTGAAGAAACAGCACACAATCTCGCTTTTTTTTTTTAAGAGTTTTTTCCACCAAATGTATCCGATGAAGTGAGCTGTAGCTCACGAAAGCTTATGCTCTAATAAATTTGTTAGTCTCTAAGGTGCCACAAGTACTCCTCTTCTTTTTGCGAATACAGACTAACACGGCTGCTACTCTGAAATCTCGCTTCTAGTTTCTGTCTGGAAGGTTGAGTCTCTTCCTGGCAGTGGGAAGATGAGTAATATAGATGTAATGTTTCTTTTTCATCCTTATAAACAAGGTGCTGCTGGCTCATAATGGAGGAACAGTACAATTTCTGGAACGTAAGATATAGTTTGTAGCCTCTTGACCTTTAGAGTTAAATAATCTTTTCTACTGCCAGAATGCTATGATATTGTTGTTGGGACTTTGGGAGACATCATAGAAAATAACATTTTAAAAACTGATGAAATAGTATCCAAATGTGTCACAGATTTCACAGTTTTTCAGTTATGTACAATTATAAAGCAGTATTCCAAAAAACCTTTCAAATTTAAACCACTTAGATAGCTGATCTCATTAGCATCTGAAAAGATTTAGGGAAAAAATGAATATGCTGCATTGGTAACTTACAAAAGCCTTAAAAGTGGATGTTCAGCTACTGGTGGTAGGATGGAGAGGAGTTGTGATAATGACTTGAGCATCATACTAGACCCTTCACAGTCAAAGTCTATATAGATTTACACCAAATCATGGTGGTAGCACCTCCTTTTTATTGATCACCAGCTCTCATAGATTCCAGAAAGATTAAACTGAGTGGGATTCTATTTGGCTAAAGCCTCCCCATTTATGCTACCTGAAGCAGGTTACTAATGAGAAACTAAGGCTGTGTCTACACTACAGAGAGAATGCTGGCGTAATCCTGTAGCACAGAGGCAGCCAACACCAAAGGAGAATTCTTTCCAGTCAGTTTAGGAACACCTCTCCCCTGAATGAAGTTAGCTTCATCAACGGAAGCAGTCTTCCATCAACATAGCTACGTCTACACTGGGGGTTAGGTTGGCATAGCTATGTCAGGCTGGGGTGTGGTTTTTTCACACCCCTGACTGACATAGTGATGTCGACCTAATTTTTAAATGTAGAACAACCCCAAGACAAAAGGAATAGGATAAAAGAAGCCATAAGAGAAAAGGCCATCTACAGAGTTGTCTAATTGAGCCCACTATTATTTTGGGCTAAGACCTGAATGTTGTCATTTATAATGACCTTTATGTGCAGGGTGGGCTTTGTTCATTTTTGGTTCCTTTTCTCCATGTAGGGAAGACTAGTGAATTCGACTTGTTTTTATCCTGACTGTTCTGGAACACTCTGGCTTAGCTTGCCTCTTCCATCTCTTGTAAATTATTTTTATTCTAATATTGTTATAATAATTGAAGACACTAAATAATAAAATTAAAAATTCATATCCTTTAGGGATCAGGGTGGGTGTTTAAGGGGCAGAGAATCAGCATTAACTCTTGATACCTTCTTTTCTGGAAGTTTCCCACTGGGATTGGAGGAGACCCCGTTCCTTAGCTTTGCTCTGTTGCTGTGCTCTCCCGCATTTAGTTTTGCAGAGCCTAAACTGCCTGGCACTATTCCACAGACTCCAAGGGAGAGTGTGATCATGCTGTAGAAATGTTGTTGTCTCCTTTTAGGTCTGTTCCCCCTGTTGCCTGTCTGTATTCACGGAGAGCATTTGGTATTTAGTAATTAAGTGTTGCAATAAACCATATTCAGCTGTATGAGTTTAAGATGGAATGGTCTTCAACTCAGTCTTCTGGCTTTTTATGTACTGTGCAGATTCTGAAGGGTTGGTTTTTAAATACCTTTCACACTGCATTTTAATGATCAGAATAAAAAAGCTTTTCTGACTGTTAAACACTAAGGTTTTACTGTTTTCACCATTAATAATAATAAAATAAAACCTAATTTGCAACAGGACTTGATTTAGGTTTCACAAATGTAACCAGTAACCTGTGAAATGGAGGGTTATCTTCATGAAACTCAAGTATTTGATCTGCTTAATGAAGGGCCACCGGCTATGGTATAGTTTCAGGATGACTACAGTATTCTTAGAGAGTCTCCTGACTGAGAACAGAGCAGTTGCTTTGACAAGCATTGTGGCTGCAGTAGAAAGGCAGTGGTGAATTAGTATTAATATGACATGAGAAGAAACTGCATTGGGGTGTCATCTATCCTGTTTCTGAATTGATGAGTTTGTGTTTTGTCTGGTAGCAGTAATGTGCAGAAGAGACGAATAGGATAGCAAAGTAGAATATGGTAATATTAAAAATGATGATGCTTTTCCCATTTGATTATTTTGTGAGGGGCATTGAATGACAAGGGAAGGCCTCCAAGACATTGAACTGTGGTTTGTAGAAATAGTGAGCCACTTAATTGCTTTCTGCAACTAAACTGTTTTTTCTCTCATGTCTGTGCCAAGTTGAAACCAAGACTATCCGTTAAACTGTGACGTGCTGTGTTTTTCTACACACATGGCAATCTTTGTCTATTCTCTGCCTTGGCACATCTGCTATATGTTCTCTCTCTGTTTATGTAATTGATATGGCAATTTCTTGCAGTATCCTTGAGAGATCATATAGAATTAAAGTTAAGTATCTTTGGGGTTCATTGTATTAAATGAATGATTTATGTATTGTTGTGGGCCAGGATTGCATGAAACCTCTAGAGGGTGGAGATGTGACTGATGTGAGACTTGATGGTTCAAAAGACTATACTGAACAATGTGCCAGTCAAGAATGGACTCTTGGAACAAAAAAAAAGCATTAAGGGGTTTTCCTGGGGAATATCTTGGGGGAAGTGAATGCAATTTCCCACCTTAAATTATGTAAAAAACCCATACGCCCCTGAGGTGTGGGCCAGTGGCTTCTGATCCTCTGTTACATGAGACCAAGATCAGAGGCACATGTTGTATAAAGGAAAGACTGAAGTGTTCTGGTTCTGAATCTTGTAATCAAAACCTAGCTGTGGGTTTTGAAGGACTGATACCTATCAGAGCCCTGAAGTGACCCTGATAAGCTTTTTAGCATGCGCGTGGGTTCTTTTCTTGTTTTAATATGTTTTCTCTGCAACGCCTTTTACCTTTAAGACTAAATATGCTTGCTTATAAAGAGCTCACTTATAACTACAGGCAATTACAGTGTTCACAGCCTCTGCAGGGGAAAGCAAAGCACAGACACTAGCAATGTAGGCTGCCTGGCTTGCTAGGAATATCACTGTGTAGGAAACTGTATAGGCTGGAAAGCTTCTCATCAAGAGGGAGAGAGATGCAGGTCTCTGCTCAAGAGAGGTGTGACGGCTGAGGAACCTGGAGCCTGGAATGGGTGCCCTTGGTGGACCACAGAGGGGGAATACAGCTCACACGGTGTTCTGTTTTACTTCTCATATTATGTTAAGAGCTGATGTAAAGAGCTGCTAGAGGAAGCCATTTGCAGCGCTCAATAAGAAGTTCTATTGGTCCTACAAAACTCAGAAGTTATGCTGCATATTCCTGAGTGCCATATACTGTCATGTTATCCATTAACTATTTCTATATGCACAAATATAGAGCACTATATATGTAAAACACTATTGTTTTCTATATTCTGGTAAGCTATTGAATTCTCCTGTATTTTGTCCCAAACCAGTTGATGGTGTTGGTGCTACGGGAAGGCAAAACCAGACACTACATCTCATAGGATGGCTATACAAGTTTGCAGCAGGTGTGTCTCAGCTAAGCATTATTATGGACCGCTCTGTTTATAGACTTCAGGGAGCTGATTTAGAATGGTTTGGTGTCCCAGGTAATGCTTAATCATCTTATGTTCTCTTCCAAATTATTAATTCCCAGAAAAACATAGCCCTTATTACCAAATCATGTATGTGACTAGACTGATTCCTCCATTCTGAGAAGCATCCATTTCTTACTACATATTCTTTGTTAGCCAGTTTTTAACTCACAATCTGAGTTTAGCCCTTAGCTTGTGGGTTATTTGTTTCTCTTAATACTCTCATGCAAGGCTCTTTGAAACTGTATCCAGTGACCGTCTCTTTTCATTCCACATTTGGTGTTTCTGTCTGGGCTTTTAAACCATACCTGTCACAGTGATGTCCAAGTGTGTTAGGTAAATCTTTCAAAGAATTCTTATGGGCCTGACTTTAACTTTTTATGTATTTGCTTGTTTGTTTGGAATTTGAAGCCTCCAGTCTTCAATATAGTTTTCCGTAGTGCTACTGCTTCATTCTTCTGTTTCCTTCTGATGTTGTCTAAAATAAATATAAGTGAATACATTATCTGATTAATTTAGCCTTTTTTCCTCTGTATTTCTCACAAACCAATCCTGATTCCTACAAAGGTGTTTAAGTATTCACTAGAGCAGACAGTTGTTGTGAACAAATTTCAGCATCTTCACTATTTGCTGTTATTTATTGAGTTGTATTGGATAGTCTCCCTCTCATGACACATGCTATCATTTTGTTCTCTGATTGGATGACTAAAAGCTAAATGTCTGAATAATGAATAACAAAAGAAAAATGGACACAATGAGTATCACACTTCGAGTATGAATAATTGATTGTACTTTTCAGGGTCTATGAATGTTTTCTTGAATAAACTTGCCAGTAATCCAAATCCTCATGAACTTGATGATTTTATGACCCCATGAAAATCAGCAGTACAAATTTGCCACATATATTCTGAAAAAGTATTTGTGAATCACTTTTTTATCGCATTATTCAATGTGGTATTATTTGACGAGCTTCAATAAATATCATCTGGTCCTAGTGATATATTGCTCTTGATTTTCTCAAGTTGCTTTATCATTTGCTTTTCTTTGTTCCTTACATGAACGAACTATGACTTCTGTTGTGCCTATAAAGGCTGCAGGGTTGGATGCTAGGATGTGTTTTCTCTGCAGAGTTATCTTAGGTGATTGGTGCCCTGGTGTTGAGGAGCTGCACTGCAAAGCCACACGCAAGTTACTGTGTCCTTACTGGTGCTATGCTCACCCTTGTGTGTTGCTGGTTCTTTGTGTTGCAGTAAGCTGAGCTGCTCTATGATTCTTTCCCAATGAATTGTGATCTGTCCTTCTGGGGACATGGGGGAATTGTGAAACGGTACAGGAGGACTATCGGTATTAGAATGGTTTAGCCTGTGTCCTACCTGTAAAGCAGGCAAGTTACCTGCCTGAGTGAAAGTGGCACCTGGACGTTGGCCTATAGCTCCACCCAGGCCAGCTAGCCTGGATTGAAAGCACCACCAAACTCAGGTGAGAGGTTTTGTGTGTGTATGGGAGGCGAGGGTTGGGGCAATACCTGAGTAAGACCCGATTTAACTCTGTGGTGAAGTCATATCCAGAGGGGGCTGGATTCTCTCCGTTATCCTAGTTCAGCTCAGCACAAAGTGGGGGTTGGGAGGTGGAGCCTAAGGGAGAAAGTTATCGCTTCCTGATCAGTGGCCGATCTGTGTCAGCTCAGGGTGTGCTCTAACTTATGTCAGCAATGTGTTGTCTGTTGAGGATTGGTTTAACATAGTTCCAATCAGCTCCTTTCTTGTCCCTGACATGCCTCCTATGCTAAAGGGAGGAGTGGATGGAACAAGAGTTGGCTCTAAAGCTTCCCTGCTGCTAGGAGACCTCTCAGTTGGCCAGTTACAGTTAGAATCTGGGTTCTTTGTGTCAGATGAGCAACTCAAAGGAGCCAGATCAGAAATGAAAATCTGGCTGTTAATTGTCCTTGAGACCTTTTTACACTCATAATGGTCCACAATTCCTGCTTATTAAGATGGATACATGCAAATAGCTTACTGGACTGGGACTTAAGTGTTCCAGAGGTTAAAAACCAGGGCTAGAAGTATGTGCTGTATCACATCTACCTAGTTGATGGTGGTGTACGGGCACCTGTTTCTCATTCTGATGGTCACAGAGCTCAAACCTGCCGTGGTAATGAATATAGTTCATTCTCCATGATAAATCAGTGTAATTTGGGAGAAAATGTTTTTTGGGGAAATTCCACATTTTGGTAAAGAGAAGGAAAGCTATGTCTGGCAGGCTGTTTTATGTATGTATTTTAAATGATGGCTGTTTTTGAAGCTGCTCAGAGTTTTCAAATGTTAAAGTATTTCTGTTGGAGATGAATTACCAAGCAGAGTACAGGTAAGGCAATCAAAAGTGCAAGATAAATATAATGTGTCCAATGGCATTTTAATACCTGGATATCAACACCACACACACACACGTGTACGTGTACATGGGGGTAAATATAAAATATGTGTATTCAGTATGGTCCTAATAGATTTGTTTTCACTCTTTTCAGGATAGAAAACCAGTAAAAAGGTATGTACTTGGATAGCAAAGATGATGGAGCAATCTCTAGAAATCTAGAGATGGAGCTGACTCAGACATCCTCTCCACACCATGCCAACTTGCCTGGAAAGGTGGCTGCTGAACCAATTGCCAGCAATTTCAACGAGTTGCGGCTGTTAAAGGAATTTCATGGAATGATGTCTGTTCAGGGACAGCCACAAAAACCCTATCAAAATGGAGCAATAAGGCAGGATTGCTGTGTTCCCCTTGGGAAAGATTTCAGCCCACTCGCCATGCAGGGGAGGTAAGGGCAAGAACAAACTGAATCAGTTTCTTTTATTGAAAGTTGGTTTTATTCCCTTACAGTGTCGATAAAATATATTTTATTTAACATCTTTCTAAAACGTATGGAGTGAAAAGCTTAGTAGGAATTTATAGCAGTCGTAATTGCCTAGAGATCGTGACTGGCTCAGCAGGTTCCTGGACTAATATCCACTTTTACAGCTGCTCTGCATCGATTTTGCTGTTTTACAAATCTGAGACCTGGGTTCTCTTTGCCATTCTGTTTGTTTTGTGATGGGTTTGTTTAACCGACAGAGAGAAAACATCTTTGTTTTGATAAAATGACACACAAATTAGCAAACTGCTTCACAAATCTACATCAAGGCAATAAGCTGCATCACTGCTGAGAAGGGCAATACACATAAAAAGACACTAATAATGCAGTCTTGAGAACAAGCACAACATAATACCATACATGATCATTTAGGATCTGATTACCTGAGATCATTAGCATCTGCTAGGAGATGTTCTTTACACTCTCATTACAGCCAGTGTGGCAGAATCAGGCCCCAAATGTGTGCAATTCTATTTTTATGTTTAAAGTGGGGACTCCAAAATATTGCAAATGGCTGTATAAACTTTCCACCCTCATTTTCATTTTGCTAAAGAATTTTGACTCTGGAAGGTAGCAATCTCTGAGCAGCTGAGACCCAATTATCATGTAGAAAAATCTGACCTGAAATAAATAGAATAAGCACCCCAGTGAGAGTGGGGGTGGAAATGAAAGACACATTTAGAACTGCTGTCGAGAAACTTCAGTGGTTCTGAGGATTCTTGATGTCTCTTACATAGATTTATTTAAGGCTAGTAGGGACCATGGTGCTAATCTAGCCTGGCATTCTTCTTAACACAAGCCACAGAATTTGTGTTTCATTCCACCCAAAATGAAATGTTTCATTTAGATTTTGAGCATTTTAAAAAATGTTTTTGCATTTTAAAAAATTGCAGAAAATTTCAAAACAAAATAACTTTTGAACTGAAAGAAGTTTCATTTTGAAACTGTTGAAGTGAAACATTTAGACTTCTTTGGAACTCTTTTGCTTTTTTGACGTGAACAATTCAGTGAAACTGACACAAATCCATGAAATGTTTAGGTATGACCAAATAAACACTTTTGGGGGAAAAAAAAGTGCTCTATAGTGATATAAAAATATACTCTTACTTGAAGAACTGATTTTTTTTCCTATTCTGTTTCCTGTTTGTTGGGCCTTTATATGTCTGTGGGAAAGAAGCTGAGTTAGGGATTTATCATGTGATACAGCATGGCCAGAGGGCATCAGGAGAGGGTTAGAAGGGAGCCTTATTCCCTGTAGAGAGAAGAAAGTTTTCTACAAATTCATTAGAGCACCTGAAGCCAATTAGAGACTTGAAGCCAGTCACATGATAAAAACCCCCTGCTTCAATCAGACAAGAGGAGGAGTTGAAGCAGAGAGGATTGGTGTTGGAGCAGAGAGCAATTTGGAAGGAAGCAGAGGAGAGTTTGGAGAAGTGCTGCGGTGGGCTAAGAAGACCAAGATCCTAGGTAAAGGGACACCTGGTTTGTGCAGAGGAAGCCCCACAAGCTGAAGGGCAGGAGAGGAAAGTAGCCCAGGGGAAGGAACCGCTAGTTCTAGTGGTTTATCGCTATCCCTAGGGCCCCTGGGCTGGGACCTGGAGTAGGGGGGTGGGCCCGGGTCCATCCCTCTCCACTCCACTCCTCTAGGACACTAGTGGGGCAGTTAATACCCCAGTTCAGGGGCAAAAAATGGTGCCCTAAACCGTGCCTCCTTGCCTTCCCCCCCTCCCCCCAAGAAGAGAAAGCACAAAACCCATCATAGTAGTGCCGGCAATTTGCCACAATTGTAATTTGTCCAAAATAGCTTTCAGAGGGAAATGTGGAAATCTTTAACAATTGAAAAGAACTACAATAACAAAAATAATTAATACATTAATAAAAATCAACTCGTACTCCATTTTATATTTTTCTTCTGAGTATTTATACAAAATCCCAAGGAGTTTGGGAACAAAGTCAATTAATGTAAAAGCTCCTTAATTTTGAGTGCAGCAGGAATTATTATTGGGCTGATGGAAGTCAAGATGTTTCAGAAATATGATAACAGTAAGTGAAATGTGAGAAAATGGGCTGCGGTGTCTTGGGGAACTTGAAAATCTTGGATGTGTCAGTACTGAATAGTGCTGATAAATACAGTGCTGATATGCAGGGACTGCACGGTTAATAAACATGGTATTATGAAGTTGAAAACAACAGAAGATAGAGACATTAGAGATTTAAAAAGATGTATTAGATCCATTGAGTCCACCTTTCTGCAAATCCATGTCTTGTGGTAACAACCATTTTCCGATTAAGTAAAATGTAGTTACTGTGAGTGTTTTTCAGATAAATGTGCAATTACCGTGTCATCACCATATCATATTAGAGAATTATGTACTCCTAACTTTTTATAATAAAGCATTATGCACTGGAAAAGGGTCTGCTTGAAATCCTCAGCTGTTCTAGCCCTCTCTTCCCCCACACCTCAATACAATTTCAGATTTCTACATGCAAATGCCTTTGACATTATAAACGAATCTTGCAGCATTTTTAACTCCCACATTTTTTTATCATGCATTTTATCCAGTCTTCTGATAGCAAAAATCTGCATTGAACAAGTGATGATTTCAGGTGAAATATTTGCAATAATAGAACATTCAGGCTTGGATCTTGCAATCACTTATACTTGTGCTTAACTTTCCTCCGAGTAATTCCATTGAAATCAATGGGACTACTCCTCATACTAAAATTAAACACATGAGTAAGTCTTTGCAGGGTCAGGGCCCCAACCTATATCTCTGTGCAATTCCAGAGTAATGAAAATGTCACTTCTGATGTTTAGTGTGATGCTTACAGATGAAGAGTACTACTGATTAAAAAAGGTGAGGAAACAAACAAACAAACTGTCTTAGTCATAGGAAAGAAACCATTACTTTGACATGTCTGTGCAATTTGTTTTAATGTATCTATTTAAGTTAAATTGGTTAATTATCTTTCAAGGATAATAATCTCAAGGTGTCTAATTTTTCAAATGTATGCCGAAGCAAGCTGTTTCATGAAGCTATTTAAAAGGATTGAGGATTTACTTCAGTCAATAAAAGAAACTTTAAGAAATTGTTCTTAAATTAACTGGCCAATTTTATTTTTGGGAGGTGGATGTCAATGAGCCATCCTTTGCATTTGACCTTCATTGCTGTAGCATGCTGAGGTGCCGACTTTCTAATGTGCCAGGGGGTGCTCCCCACGGCTCCGCCCCAGGTCCTGCCCCCACTCCACCCCTTCCCCCAAGACTTCTTCCCACCCCATTCTGCATGCCCTGCACTCGCTCCTTTCCCATCCCTCCCAGCACCTCCTGCAAGCTGTGGAACAACTGATTGCGGAGGGCAGGAGGTGCGGGGCAGGGGGAGGGAGAGGCACTGATTGGTGGGGCTGCCAGCAGGTGCTGTGTGGAGGTGGAGGAGCTGATGGGGGAGCGGGGGGGATGCTGGTGGGTGCTCAGCACCCATCATTATTTTTACATGGGTGCTCCAGGGCTGGAGTCGGTGCCTATGGTAGTGTGTACATACCATGGAGGGTGTTTTGCCTCCAGTTTAGGTACTTCAGGCTCATGCTTGTTCAAGGGTTTGAGGCCAGTTGTTAAGTCTTCATTAGATTTGTCCCTTTAGCCTGAGCTGCCATTTTACCTATCAAATCCTCTAACTTCAGCTTTCACTCTGATGTCCCATCTGGCTCTCTGGCTTCCCTCTTCCTCTTCCTAACCTCATTTGACTTACAGCCCTGGATCAACCACCCTGGTGACTACTGGGACCTTTGCTAAGCACTGCTCCCACTTGGATCTCTTATTCAATATGTTCTCCTTTCTGATCACCACCTTATTTCCTTCAGTATCGGTCACGTGTCCCCTGGCTGCACAACTGGGTCTTTTAGAACTCCAATTTATCAACCTTTTTTGACTATTTTTTTTTTTGCAACTCTCAGCACCCTTCTTTCCTTTCTTCTCCATGCCAGCACAGGTGACGCCTTCATCATCACTCTCTCCTTCCCCACCCTTAACTCCTTCATTCCTCTCTCTCTTCCTACTCTACCCACATCCCCAGTTCTAGTTCAGACCTCTCACCTGCTTCCTGTGTTGCTTAGTGTTTCTGGAGAAAATCCAGTGACCACACAGTTTTCCTCTGTTCTCCCCTCTATTGAGGGGAGAAAGAAAGGGAGGCAGAGAACAGAGTTTCTTGCCCAGCAGCTCTTCAGTGTTAAAATCAGCTCATGTGATACCTATGTGTCTGTCTCCCTGACATGGAGGACTGTGAATGTGTTGGCATCAACTTCTGTTGATACTCCCTCCCATGTTGATAGGAGTGAGAATTGATGTTAGTGTTGGTGCCTCTGTTGGTACCCATGGGCTATTTTTGTTGCCGTCTTGTTGGCGGACCCTAGTATGGCAACTTTCCTTATTACTCCTCTTCAGAGTTTGGCACCAGAGCCTCTTCTGGGAAAGGCTAAACCTCAATTCCTGAAACCTTGGTCTCAGTTTTGCTACCATTGGTAATGGAGCTCAGAATCCATGCCAGAGATCTCCACCAAAGTCACGGTAGTTTTGTCAATTCTCTTTCAGGACAAAAGAGTTGTAGAAAGGACTTGAAGACCAGGGCCTGATCCTCAGCTGGTATCAGTCAGTTAGCCTCATTGACTTCAGTGAAGTTTCACGGATTTACAGGAACTGAGGATCTGTCTCCTGACATTACAGAAGAGCCAGCTTTTTTCCTTCTAGTAACAAAATGGGAACCCTGTGCTGACCCAGTTCCTTTAACTTACACTTTCTCCTAATATCCTGCACAGAAACCATCTCCTTTCTGAGCTTTGCATTCTTAAATAACTCATCATTCACAAGTTGGCATAAGAAACAGACGTCATTATGCATTTCTGGTTCTACTGCAACTAGTTCCATTTTCCCCTTTCTCCATCTGCCCATATTCCTCCAAAGTCATGATGATTGTGGTCAAAGGTGGTCACCATCGAAAGGTCAGGATATGCTGTCAGTAGCATCTACAGTTATATTCTACAGGAGTTAAAACAAAATTAGGGATATAAAAATGCTCTAGCTCATAAACCAACTACTAACTGAAAGGGTTAGGAGGAAATTTCCATTATGGGCAATTTCATAATTTTGCACTTCTGGGCTTCTTGTATATTTCTCTGAAGCATCTGGTATCTTGTACTTGCAGAAGCAGTGTACTGGACTTCATTAAATTGAACAGCGGACTGATCTGATATAATATTTCTTATGTTCTTGAGTTATGGGTTGTCTTACTGATTCAACAGTTATCACACATACTTTTGTTGTAATATGTAGTGCTGTTGAAATTTAAATGTACTGTAAACAATGTCTCTGCTTTGAAGATACTCTATTAATACACATTAGTCTGTTAAAAGCATAGTCATTTTAGTTCTTAGAGTTGCACTGGCCCTATAGAAATGATTTCTGTACCAGAATTCTGCTCTCATATATTCAGGCACATCTCCTATTGGAGTCAAGTTGCAAGCACATGTCTGAAGTCAGCGTTTAGCCTTCAGTTACATTACATCACAAAAAATGAATGATGTAAAGTCTAGAGGCCAGGTTCACTGATTTGATATACTCTGACTGCTTTGCACTACTTCAGTGATGTGAGGCAGCCATAAATTCATCTTAAGTGGTGAATCTAGCCCAGTGTGTTGGAACTACTTTTCAGGCTGCCACTGGTGGATGGCACTACAGTCACAACAAGTTCCTTTCCAGGTGCCTCTGCTGAGCACCAGTTGTCACCTCTGGCCATAAGAAGAGGCATCTCAATAGCATGAATGGCAGGTTAGGCCACCTTCACAGAAAAAGGGCTAAAGACTTGCTGTTTTGGTACATAAAGCTGAAATTCTCCTTTACATATCTCAACCTGGGAGGCAGAAGAGGAGGCCTACAGGTGTGGGCTTATTAGGCCCCAAAGGCCAAATCTGATTTAATCAGAAAGAAGACATGGTCAGAATTGTACTAGGCATGTCTCTTCACTTTGAGATGTCATTCAGACCTGAATCTGAAAAGCTCAGGGCATTTTGGGGCTGGGAATATAAAAGAGAAAGACAGAAAGAAACCTGAGCACAAGCCATTTCTTCAAATAGCACTTTGGGCCCTTTTCTCCTGCTTTGGATGTAATGGCTGGCCAAACCTCCCTTTGGCTATCCTGGTAATTACATAATCTGTTTTTAAGGCAAGTCAGAAATTGGCCATTTTCAAGTAGAAATCCTACATTTCTGAAGGGACCATTCTGATCTGTCATGTCAGTTGCCTACCTATTGGAACAGAAACCAAGGCAGTTAGAATGATTTAATTAGAAGTTTGTTGTTAATCCATTCTATTATGGCCTGGGAATTGTAGAAGCCTTCAGAAATCTGGTACGCGTACAGGGTGCAGAGTACTAATGGGATTTGATTCCCAGGTGGGCCCTTTAGATACTACTGCAATACAAAGAATTAATAGTAACTTTAAGTTTTAAATGAAATTCAAAATGATGATTTAGTTTAACACAGTTTATTCTGGGTGTATTAAATATTCTTTTAAGCATTTGTTATAAATGTAGATGTATTCAGAGATTATACAGTTTGTTTTCATGCACAAAAGATACAATATGAACCCGTGGAATAAATATACACTCTGTTGGTTATTTAACCAATACTGACTAATATTAATGTTTTACTTGCTGGTTTAAATTATCATCAAATTATAAGGGCACCTAGAACTTTTTGTACAGGCACTCTTTATTCCTTACATCTATAACCAATACTGGCTAATATTTGTGTTTTACTTGCTGGTTTAAAGCATCATCCACATAACCCAGGTCCAGTGTAGCCCAAACTTGAACATGCTGCAATAGCCATTTATTTGATAAAGCTTTGGAGGAGGGTTGAGAGTTTGCTTGTGGAAAGAGAGATCAGTGGGGTCCAAAAGGCTTTTCCGTTGCTTTCATTTATTGGCTGGCTGAGAGGTTTTTTTTTTTTTTCTGCTTACGATTGTTTGTATATGCTGTGTGATCATCACTATATGATTGGAAGTCTAGTCAGTTGCATAAACGTGTTAGGGCACCTAGAACATTTTGTGTAGGCACTCTTTATTCCTTACATCTATAAATAAATATATGCTATATACTGGAGTTACCAGATTCATTTAAATGTGTGAAATATTTGTAACAGTACCTGAAGGCTTTAGAAACATTCCTATGTTTTCTTGCAACAGGGATCATGGACTCTTTGAGTGAAGCTGAACCCAGTACCTGGGCTTATTTGTGGTTTTTCCAAAAAAATTTTCGACGACTTGTGTCTGAGACCATTATTTCCTGTTTCTGATATGGTAGTAACTGTGTAAGGCTCCCATTGTGCAAACAGAAGTTGAAGATAATCCGTATCCTGAGGACCACCTAGTTAAAACTAGATGCAACATGTGGGAGTGACAATCAGAAGGAATGGTGTTGGAGGAACGGGGGAAACAGAAATAAATGTATTATCTACATAGGCAATATAAATAAATTAATATTAGGGCTGTCAAGCAATTTAAAAAAATTAATCATGATTAATTGCATCATTAAGCGCACTGTTAATAATAGAATACCATTTATTTAAATATTTATGGCTGTTTTCTACATTTTCAAATGTATTGATTTCAGTTACAACACAGAATACAAAGTGTACAGTGCTCATTTTATATTTATATTTGATTACCATTATTTGCACTGAAAAACCCAAAATAGTATTTTTGAATTCACCTAATACAAGTACTGTAGTGAAATCTCTTTATCATGAAAGTTGAACTTACAAATGTAGAATTATGTACAAAAAAAACTGCATTCAAAAATAAAACAATGTAAAATTTTAGAACCTGCAAGTCCACTCAGTCTTACTTCTTGTCCAGCCAATTGCTCAGACAAACAAGTTTGTTTACATTTGCAGGAGACAATGCTGCCCGCTACTTATTTACAATATCACCTGAAAGTGAAAACAGGCATTGTCATGGCATTGTTGTAGCTGGCATGGCAAGATATTTACGTGTCAGATGCGCTGATGATTCATATGTTCCTTCATGCTTCAACCACCCTTCCAGATGACATGCGTGCATGCTGAAGACTGGTTCTAATCAATAACGATCCAAAGCAGTGTGGACCGACACTTGTTCATTTTAATGATCTGAGTCGGATGCCACCAGCAGAAGGTTGATTTTCTTTGGGTTCTGTAGTTTCCGCATAGGAGTGTTGCTCTTTTAAGACTTCTGAAAGCATGCTCGACACCTCGTCCCTCTCAAATTTTGGAAGGCACTTTAGATTCTTAAAACTTGGGTCAAGTGCATAGCTATCTTTAGAAATCTCACTTTGGTACCTTCTTTGCGTTTTGTGATATCTGTAGTGAAAGTGTTCTTAAAACGACAGCATATTCTCGGTCATCATCCAAGACTGCTATAACATGAAATCTATGGCAGAATGCGGGTAAAACAGAGCAGGGGACATACAATTCTCTCCCAAAGAGTTCAGTCACAAATGTAATTAATGCATTATTTTTTTAATGAGTGTCATCAGCACAGAAGCATGTCCTCTGGAATGGTGGCCGAAGCATGAATGTTGGACATTCATGAATGGGCATATGAATGTTTAGCATATCAGGCACATAAATACCCTGCAATGCTGGCTACAAAAGTGCTATGCAAATGTCTGCTCTCACTTTCTGATGACACTGTAAATAAGAAGCCAGCAGCATTATCTCCTGTAAATATAAAAAAAGTTGTTTGTCTTAGCGATTGACTGAACAAGAAGTAGGACTGAGTGGACTTGCAGACTCTGAAGTTTTACGTTTTGTTTTTGAGTGGAGTTATGTAACAAAAAAGTCTACATTTGTAAGTTGCACTTTCATGACAAAGAGTGCACTACAGTACTTGTATGAGGTGAATTGAAAACTATTTCTTTATCATTTTTACAGTGCAAATATTTGTAATAAAAATAACATTCACTTTGATTTCAATTACAATACAGAATACAATATGTATGAAGATACAGAAAAACATCCAAAATATTTAATATATTTTAATTGCTATTCTATTGTTAACTGTGTGATTAAAACTGTGATTAATCATGATTGGTTTTTTAATTGCGATAAATTTTTTTGAGTTAATGGCGTGAGTTAATTCTGATTAGTCGACAGCCCTAGTTAATATCAGAAGTTCCTATTGCCCATTTACCCTGTTATAAGTTGTGCCAAAACCAGAGGTAAAATAAACTCTCTCTCCTTCTATTCAAGAGTCCCCTGTTTATGTATCCAAGGATGAATTAGACATTTTGGCCACAAGGTTGCCCTTGCAGCGGTTGCGTATCCACATGGCCCCCAAATCTTTTTCAGAGTCACAGCTTCCCTGGATAGAGTCCCCCATCCTCTATGTATGGCCTACATTCTTTGTTCATAGATGTATATCGTTTGCTTGTGCCCAGGTTACTAAGCAATCCAAATCGCTCTGTTTCAGTGACCTGACCTGTCGTCTTCATTATTTATCACTCCCCCAGTCTTTGTGCCATCTTCAAACTTTCAGTGATTATTTTATATTTTCTTACAGGTCATTCATAAAAATATTAAATAGTGTAAGACCAAAAAATGACCCCTGTGGGACTCCACAAGAAACGTACCCATTCAATGATGTTTCCCTATTTATAATTAAATTTAGAGACCTATTGGTTAGTCAGTTTTTAATCAATTTAATGTGTACTATGTTAATTTTGTTTCAATCTAGTTTTTTAATCGGTGTCTGTTTTGTGGTACCAAGTCAAATGGTACTTACAGAAGTCTAAGTATATTACATCAACACTATTACCTTTATCAGCCAAACTTGATGTAATCTCATAAAAATCAAGTTAGTTTGACAGGATCTATTTTTCATAAACTCGTGTTGATTGGTATTTATTTAATTTGTTATTAATTAAGTCCCAGATCAGCTGCTCCACTATCTTGCCTGGGATTGATGTCAGACTGATAGGCTTATAACTATCTGGCATCCTGTTTAAATATTGGAACCTCATTAGTTTTCTTCCAGTATTCTGGAACTTATACGGTTTTCCAAAACTTATTGAGAATCAACATTAATGTCCAGTGTGCTCTGCAGCCAGATTTTTAAAAACTCTTGGATGCAAATTATCTGGAACTGCTGATTTAAAAAAAAGTCTAACTTTAATAGCTGCTCTTTAACATCCTCCCAGGATACTAGTGGAATGGAAAGAGTGTTATTGTATGATATGACTATATCTATTTCTCCCTAAATACAAAACAAAAATATTTATTGAACACTTCTACCTTTAATACATTAGTATTGGTAATTCTACCATTTCTATCTAGTAATGGATCAATACCATTGTTAGGATTATTTTTGTTCCTTTTATACTTAAGCGCCTTCTTATTGTCCTTAACTCTGCTGGCCATAGATTTCTTTGTTTCCCTTTGCTTCCTTTATCAGTATTCTACAATTCATAGCTTCTGATTCATATTCGTTACTAATAACTTCCCCTTTCTTTCATTTTTTTTATAGCTTTCTTCACTTCCTCTCTAAACGAGGTTGATTTTTTTTTTTAACCACTATGACCTCTTCTTTGATTGTGAGTTTCTGGGCATCTAATAAAATGTTCTTAAACAATTCCCAATTATCATTCACATTTTTCTGATTAAAGTCTTCCTCCCGGCTGATATGGCTCATTTTTTTTTCAGCTTTGTGAAACTGGTGCTTGTAAATCACCAAGTATGCATATCACTAGTTTGGATTTTATTTTGTTTGTACATTATAAATGAGATCAAGTCATGATCACTTGTACCTTAGTTACCATTAATTTTTAGTTCTGTGATCAGTTCCTCTTTATCTGTCAAGATGGTATCTAATATAGAATTCCCCCTGCATTGGATGCAACATTTTTTGCATTAGGAAATTGTCATCTATAATATTGAGAAATTCCAAGATGTTTTATTTCAGGCAGCATGAGCCCTCCAGCATGTCATTCAAATTGAAGTCCCCCATGTCCACAAAGCTTATTTTCCTACACATTATAGATAGGTGTTTAGGGTGGTGCTCATCCTTTTCCCTAGTGTGATTTGATACTCTGTAGCAGACACCAACTAACACCCCATCTTGTGCTTTATCTGTTAAGACATTGATCCATAAACATTCATTTTTTTAATTAATTTTTTCTGAGTTATCCATGACACAGAAATAGGAAATGCCATTTTTGACAGAGTGCCACACCCCTTCTGCTTACTGAATCCTTCCTAAATAGGTTATAACCATTGATTTTAACAATCCAATCACACAAACTATCCCACAAGGTTTCAATTATACCAACTAGATTGAATTTATGCTCATAAATGAGCAATTTCAGTTCCTCTTGTTTGTTACCTAGGTTCCTAACACTGGTGTATAGGCAAGTCAAGAATTTCTTTTCTTCATGTCCTTTGGTTCCTTGATTAATTTTATTCTTAACATCTCAATTTTGTGCTAAATTTGTGCTCATATCTTCCCTTTTTTTAAGCCTCCATTTTTGTTATTCGTTTAATGCCCTCCTGAGTACTCTAGTCAGCCTGTCCCTGAGGAAATTTGTTCCCTTCTACAGAGGTGAGTCCATCCAAACTATACAGCCTCCTCTCCTCACAGAAAATGGACCAATGCTCTACACAACTAAAACTCTCCTCCATTTACCTGCCAAGACATTCACTTCTAGAATCTTCTGCCTTCTGTTAACCTTAGCTCATGGGATAGATTGCTTGGATATTCTTCAGCACACTTCTGAGTTCCCTGAAGTCATCTATTATCCGTAATATACCTTGTGTCCCAGTGTCGTAAGTGGCAGTCTGAACCATCTCCAATGGATCCTTGCCCATCAACTTTAGAAGCCTATGCAGTCTCAGAGTGATGTCTTGTGCCTTGGATCCAGGAAGACAGCGCACTGTCCTGTTGTCTGCCAGTCACTTGCAGAATGTTCTCTCAATTATTTGTAGTATTGAATCCCCAAAAAGGATTCTGTCTTCCTCAGGTGGTTGGAGGTCTCTTTGTGGGCAAGCTTGGTTTTCTTACAGGTTGGGCCAAACTGCCATCCACAAATTATGTCCTGTACAGCTCTCTATTCCCTTGGACTAGCTGGATCTTGAAAGATATCTTCCAGAGTTTCCATGTTCAGGACCTGGTATTGATTGGATACTTCTAGCTGTATGGAATTCCTCCTGGTCCTCTCCTCTCTGGTGGCCACAGCCTGCCCTTGTGTCTCCAGGTGTGTAGAATGCTGTCCTCTTGCCTCTGCTAGTTACGAACTGCTAAATCTCCTTTCTGATTTCCTCTTTGTCAGACTCCTTGTTGGCCAACTTGGGGAGTTGCTGTTGGTCCCAGGCAAAGCGTACGGCCATTGCCCCGCCTGGGCACTAATTTCCCACACTGCAACATTTTATTGCTAGAACTGTTTTACCCTTTGTTCCCTGATGTTACCAATACCCATCTAGAGCACTCCTGGGATATTGGGTTTGAGTGGTGATGCTAACTTTCTGAGTGGTATATGGGAATAGAAGTCTGGAATAATAGCCAGTCAAACTGATTTCAGTTACTAGACGGCAAAGTCTGGCCCCAGCTTTCACCTCACGTAGGTGTGCAAAGGTTCAAATGCACTGGAATCAATGAGGCTTTTCTGAGGGAGAGCATAAGGGAAACCAGCACAGGACATCACACAATGCAAAAGAGAACATGGTGGATGTGGGGAGGGGTTAAGGGGAACTGAGGAGGCAGGACTGGGTGCCTGTGTAAATCTACCTGTGGAAAATCCCCTCCTTGGTGTGGGGAAGGTGTGCCTAGATGGCTTACTGCACAGAAGGTTGTGGAGTGGTTCCCAATGCTGCTCCATCGCCTGGGGAGGGGAGTATAGAGTCTTCAAACCTTGATGGACTTACCTAGCAGTGCAGCCTATTAACTCAGCTGAGGTGTGGCAAAGAGGATTTAGCCCCAAGTTTCTGTCCTGTTTGAATCACAAGCATGGAAATTAGTGATGGAAAAGTATTGTTAGGTCTGCTATGATTTTGCACCCACTTCGCACAAACATAAATAACTGCACTGTGCAAGGCAGTGGAAAATCAGGCCCAGATCAGCACCTCAGTTGTGGGGGTATGCCTGTCATTTATTTTGGGTCCTCAAAACCTGGTGGTCTTATTCAATTCTCTGCTATGGCTGGATATTCAGGTAGAAGTGGTTTCCAGGAGAGCTTTTCGTCATTTGCTCTTTGGCAAGAGGGCTGCGAAGTCCCAGTGAACTGTTTCTGATACAGAGCTCGCCACAGCTGGTCACTGCCAGGCTGGATTATTATAATGCATTCTATGCTTTAAGACCATGTGGACATGGCAGCTAGTGCAGAAGGCAGCTGTCTATTTACTGAGTTGCATTTCCCACAGGTTGCACAGTACACCTCTGGTCTATTGCCTGCACTAGCTATCATTTGATTTCCTCTGGTATTTAAAATGAGTGTGACATTGGTGATACACTCTACTGACTATTTATATTCTTGTAGCACCTATGCTTACCCAGTTGTGAACCAGGACCCCCATTGTGCTAGACCAAAAAGATGGTCCCTGACATACTTAGATTGTAAGTTCTTTGTAAGACAAGAGACAACAGATGGATACAGACAAGCAGACTGGGAATACATGGAAATGAGACTAAATTGGTCAACATGCTGAGTGAGACCACGGCTATCTCTCCGGCAGCTACAGTATAGAAATAGCCCTTTACCCATAAGCGCCTTACCTGCTGATTGCCTAGTTGCTATTGAATCTCTGTCGAATAAGAATCGAATTACCTGACTGGGCAACCTAGGTAGATGTATGAGTATTAGCTCTGCTCGAGCTAGTGCACTAAAATATTAGTATGGCTGTGGTGGCCTGGGCAGTGGCCTGACTATGTACCTAGGATCTAGATGGGGATATATTTGTGTGGCTAGCCTGAGCTGCCACCATGGCCACACTGCTCTTTTTAGCATGCTAAATTGAGCAGAACTAGTATGTGTACATCTACCTGAGCTGGGAATTACACCTCCCAGTTACAGTGCAGAGAAAACGTTCCTGTTAGGCTTTCTGGTGGTTGGCCCTTGACATTTTCCAGACACATGGACCCACAACCCTGAATTGGCCATTTTGCAACTCCCTGCTGCCTGTTACCTCTCCTCCTCCTCCTCCAGCTATTAAGTATTATTATGAACTCATGTTGTATTTTCTCTTACTTTATCCCTTTCTCATTGCTGAGGAGATGGCACATATTCGTAGTACTGCAGACACCAGACAGAAAGAGAATAGACTTGTCAAGGTGGAAGATGAACAGTGTATGGACTAGGGATTTTGCAGGTAGGTCAATGTTTAGAGATGCAAAAGGAGGTGTGACAAGTTTTAGTTGTGGCCTGGTTGTGGTGGGGAAGGAGGAGAGGAAGTAGTGAAGATGACCCTAAGCATTAGAGAATTGCATAACTGGAGGCATGGAGGTGCTGCCAAGAGTAATTAAGAAAGAAGCTAGTGGGGGGACCTGGAAGGAAATATTAGATTTTAATCTTGGGCTATGTTATTTCTGAGATTGTGTGAGGGTGAGGTTCTCAGTTGGTGTTAGTGCAGCATAGTGTGGCATTGATTTAGGTGAGCGTAGATGTAAAAGAGGAGAGAGCCCAAGATCAAATATAGGGAATTCCCGTGTAACCAGGGAAGTGA
The DNA here is from genome assembly GCF_009764565.3 of Dermochelys coriacea. Taxonomy (NCBI): domain Eukaryota; kingdom Metazoa; phylum Chordata; order Testudines; family Dermochelyidae; genus Dermochelys; species Dermochelys coriacea. The sequence continues at coordinate 122,628,291 of NC_050068.2, read as the reverse complement.
GGTAGAGGAGGATCGGGACACAGAAGAGAGGGTTAGAGAGGTAGGAGGAGGACCAGGAGAGGATAGAACCTTGAAAGTTGAGTGAGGACCAAATAGCTAGAAAGAGAGAGTGATCAACAGTGTGAAAGGATGAGCATAGACCCTGGCATTTGTCTAAGAGGCTGCAGAAGACTCTGAGAGCAGTTACAGAGCAGTGAAGTGGGCAGAAACCATACTGACGTGGATCCAGGAGTGAATTGGTGGAAAGTGAGCTAATGCAACAATTGTAAACGGCCTTCTCAATGGGTCAGATCCCCAGCCAGTGTAAAATGGCATAACTCCCTTCAAACTGGAATAGGCAGGAAAGCAAGAGGCCAGCACCATTAGAAGTGAATACCTCCTGTCCTTAAAAGCAGCTCGTAGGAATTGATGGCCCTCTGTTCCTCGGTGGAGGTTTTCTGCACCTTGCCATATTGACTCCTTTCTGCTTTTCAGTGGATTCTTTTTCCAAATCCCAGCGGAAATGAAGAGCGGGTTATGAACAGCATTGGGGAACTTCACCTTTCTCAAAACCAGCAGATATGTGTGGGTGTATAAAGAAAGATATCTTTCATATCTCCCCTTTTTAACTTGTCATGCAGTTATAAGCAGATATTCTAGCAGACAGCTCTCTTGAAAGAGACATCCATTCCAACATGCAATCATTGAACACTAAAATGTCACTTCCCCTGGGACTAGTAAAATGTCAGATCTCACTGCAAATGGGTGTGCACCCTCACATTAGGTGCACTGAAAATCATTCTGTAGCTAGTAAATTTCTTAGCATAACAAAAGTTCCCAGAATAATCACGTTTTTAAGGATTGATGGGTATGCAATCCATATTAAACTGAACATAGAAGTTGAAGAATAGACAGGTGCAGATGAAATGAAAAAAAAAAGTCACTATGAACTGATTTTTCTGTTTTTAACACTGCGACTCATAAGGAGCTCAAGTGATTTATTCTCTGAAATGCAGCTAAAGCAGCTGAATGAGGCACTGAAATGCTTACTGCCAGTGCCCAAGCAAGCGGTTCTCTGTTTAGCATGTACTAATGGGCCTGCATGGGCAACTTGGAATCAATTATGCAGATGGGTCAACAGTGGCCATGTGGAACCTGATCGACAGTAGCCCATGAATCAATCAGTGCCCATAGTGTGAATGGGGGCCAGTCTTGTCAGAGTCAGAAGTGGGGGTGGGTGGGTTCTGGTTTCATTAGTTTGACTATTTCTTTGCACATGTCTTCTACACTCTGTATTCTGCCAAGTGAAGTACAGTGATTTTACTTCTGATGTACAGACCTGTTAAGATGAAGTATTTTATTTAAACAATAATTCCCAATAGGTTCAATCTGTGGTTTGTTACTGATAGGTATCAACTAGTTCTTCTTCCCAAGAGTGAAATAGGGAGAGTTATTGCTAATGTAAGCAGCTTGGTAGTTACAGTAACTTGCAGTTTAGAGAGATGTGGCTAAAGAAGCTGACTTGTCCATGGTTTTAATGTAATTAAAAACCAGCTGGGAGAGGCTGATGTCTTCACTAGTAGTTAATGAGATATTCCCTCCCCCCTGCCCCCCAAGTAGTATGAATAGAAAGCAGGGTCCATCTGGCATACCATTCATAGTGTCATTGTTATTTCTGGGATGCTGTAATATGAAATGAAGCTCTGGTGCTGTTTTTGCATGGAAGTCTTTATGTAACACACATACTGACAATTTGACTGAATTTGTGTGTGGTGAGGCATTAAATTTGTCTTTGGAGTAGGAACTGTTATGCAGTAGATAAGCCTATTGTAGGATATGTAAGCCAAAATTAATATGCTTGCCTGCATATTGTAAATCAACATTTTATAACTACTACTCCTCCCACTATTGTACTTTTATATAATGTGATTTCCCCTCCGCCTCCCGCTACTTTTTAAAAAAAGAAGTAGCCTCAGATATACCCGACTTTAATCTCTAGGAGTGAGTGATAGGAGCAACTCTACCTTCTCAGTCATGCCAGTGACATGTGAGCTTCAATCCTCTTTGGGATTTATTGACAGCTGTTTCATCATGTAAACCTCTTAGAGTGAAAAGCATGAACTGGATTTTAATAAATATGTCTGATAAAACAAATGGTAAATCCAAAGGAAAAGTGAAAATGGAAAAGTTTCTGTCTGGTGAACTGTTTTTAAATGTAGAATATATAAGGTATGCTTCAATATTACAGAAAATATACAATTTTACTCAGATGTAAAAGTCCAGAGTACTGCTAATAAGTGGCTTTTTTAAAACTCCTTAGTATACAGAAAACTTAGATTGTTCAGAATTGATTTCCATTTACTTACTGAATGTAGCATAGGTGCTTTTCAGGTCTGATCAATAAGACAATTATTCTGTGTAAAAGTAACACAATGTGATTTATGCATTTAGAACATAAGAACATATTCTAAAAGCATCTTCATCTCATGTTTACTTGGCACATAGAAAAATGCAGTCTTTGTGCCCCAATGCAAGGTAGCTGGAGTTATAGTGAAGGATGGCATTTTCACAGTGAAATTCTTAAAATCAGCTTGTTGGGAACTACTACTTTGATCACAGGTTAAATAGCAACACGCATGCAGAAAGTTGTCTTTACAAATCTGTTCATAGTTGTATAATGGTATTGAAGAGGATTATAAATTCAGAAATATTCTTTCTAATCTGTTTAGTTAGAAGTCAGACTATCCCGGATTTCGTACAGAAAGAAGTGTGGCTAGTTTTCAGATTACATTACATTTTTTTTGAAGCAAATAGCCAAGACTATTTCTAACTCTGAAATACCAGGACCAGATCCTTAGCTAGTGTAAAATAGAGTAGCTCCATTGAAGTCGAGCAGAGGAAGACCATGGAGCTTCCTTCACCACCAGGGTCCACATCACCTTCCTTACCTCTCAAAGTAAAATTGACTCAAGCTGTAACCCTCAGAAGAATCCTTTTCAAAAGTTTACTGGTCTGTGAAGATAGGTGCTGAACCTCAAGTGACAAGCAATTAAATCAACTGATTGCACACATTATTACTGTTTTATAAAAATGTATCGAGTGTGGTCTTTTCTGAAAGCTAATGACACACTGGTGATTAATATCATTATGAAATGTGTGTATTAACACTATCTGAGGAAATAGGGATATTTAATTATATTATGCTTTAAAGTCTGTGGCCAAACAGAGAGAAACAGGTTCCCTCCCACACAGGAGAGAAGGCAGCTATTTATCAGTCTTCAATGGGATTAAACAAGGTGTTTCCAAAAACAATGGAAGCCCCATTTTACATACAAATCAGCAAAGGGATGGGAAGTCCACAGAAAGGGAAGACTAGCATGAGGTCATTCTGCCTCTTTAAACAAAGTCATTGAACTTTGGAAGATAGAAGCAAGGACAGATGCCACCTTTGACATCCATCACTAGACATCCACTAGGGAACAGAGCTCTTAGAAGTTGAGAAGGATGAGTCCTTCAAATCTCTAGAAACTGAATTCTCTAGAAATCTCTAGAAACTGAATATAGGTGACAAACCATCTTGACAAAGCCTGTTTCTTGCTAAATTAAGTGCAAGACTTTTAGATGTGTGTGCTCCATTCTATTGGCTTGTAACTCTTTTTTAACTTTATTCCTTTTCCTTAACCTATCTGCTTTTGTTAATAGGCTTGTTTTACTATTAATGTAAAGCAACTCTGCTGTGTTTAATCAGAAGGGTGTATTTTCCCCAGTTAAGTTAATAAGTTGTGATGTATTTTTGTGTCTCTAGACAGAGGAACAAATGAAATTTATTATTTCTCTGAGCTGCCCAGGAGAGGGCTGGGCATGGTACAGAACATGGTTTTGGGAAAATTCAGGACTGGGAGTGTGTTGGGGTCACCTTGATAGTTGTAACAAGGCTGATGGAAGCCACTGTGGGGCTGTAGACAGGTTTCTGGGGTTAGAGCTGCTGAACCAAGGCTAGCTGCATAGCATGCACATGCTCAGGGTGTGACTTGCATGCTTGTTGCTGACTGTGAGCATCCCAGGCTGGGAGCTACAGTAGCAAGGAATTGTGAAGCTCTCAGGGTTACAGGGAAAGAGGTGACGCAAACTCACACTGGTCTGAATTGCATCCCAATTCCTGTGACAACCACTTTTTCATTAACAGCAACAAGGCTCACAATGAGCCCAATCCTTTTCTCTTAGAAATTAGCATGTTTTGCCATTGACTTCAATGGAAGCAGGATCAAGCCCTATATAAATAAATGAATAACAATTAAGAATGGGATTTGCAAAAGCTCCTAAGGAAGTGAGGAGCACAAGTCAGTGGGATTTGTACTTCTAACTATCTGATGCTTTAGAAAATCTCACCCTAAATTAACAGTCCTTTAGTTTTGTTACTCAGTTTAGTGCTTTTCTGTTGCATAACCTGGGTCTTTCAACACTTGGCAGGAATGCTCATTCATTTAATGTGGATAAGAACATTTTTTTTCTCTTGCCTGTGATTTTGCTAATGCTCTCAGGGGGTGAGGGGCAATAATTCTTGTAGATTTAGTACCTTCACTGGTCTTACTGGACTGCCTTATAAGATATGTATCTTAAAATAATAAAAATGAAAATTTTTTCTTTGGATACACCTTCCATTTTATTTATGGGTCTGTTTCTCCTAGTTACCTTTTCTTTATGAAATATAGAAAAAACTGGTTTAAAATAATCTATTTTATTTAAATGCTCAGATGCTGGTATTTTGCTACTCTCTATGGCCCCAGTCCTGCAAGTTTTTATATATATGTATATGTATATGTATGTGGGGGGGGGGAAGAATAGCCTCATGAGTAGAGCACTCATGTAAGGTACCTGGGTTCGAATGTCTGAATGGGTTCTGGGATCTCCAAATCAGTCACTTGAACTCAGGTCTCCCACATCCCAGATGAGTGCCATAACCACTGGGCTATAGATTCTCTTTGTCTATGGGCCAATGAATATTTAATTATTGATACAAGTGGAACAGCTCCAACAGGAGAGATTGAGAGAGACCCACCACAGAATAGTCAATGTACTCAACTGTGATGTGGGAGGCCTGGGTTTAAGTCCTTGCTCTGGCAGTTTTGGGAAACCCAGAATCTGATTAGGCAGAGCAGGGATTTGACCCCAGGTCTCCGATTTGTGCAGGATGGGAAAACAATTTCCTTCCCAACTCTGTTTATTGGTCCACTGTTGTTGTTCATCTCTGGACTAGTTTGAACTGATTGTTTTATGCGATCGATCTGTGAGGGATATGCTTTGCTGCTAAACAATGGTCTTATTTGTGCTCTGTTTTCAGAAGGCAATATGAAATGCATATTATACTCTTTTTCTCAGGTGGTGTTGACTTAAGATCATTTAACCTTTTGATGCTTAGGAGTTTACAACAAGGTAACTATGTAACTGATTCAACACATACTAAGGGTCCAATCTTTTGATACAATGCCTGTTTAAAATGCTTTCAAAACACTATGAAATGCTGAATTTCATATAGACTAACTAGGTTGTTCAGGCACTGTATCTCCTAGTAAGTTTTTCTTCTTTTTCTTTTTAAATATAAAATTATTGTATGGTATTTGTTCTTGTGAAATATATGTTCCACTAAACCACTCTGTCCAAGCTATTACTGTACCCAAATGTGCCTCTTTCATTCTGGGCCCAAGAGAAGTGATTTTTAGTACTAATTCTGCTTCTTCTCAACGTAACCCCAATCTGCAAGCTGCTGTAATGTATTGCAGTGTGAGAATCTGCTGCTCCATTCAGTGTCTTTCTATTCTTTGTGCAGCAGGCTGGAACCTTCTGCCACATTAGTAGAATAAAATTATAAAGAAGCTTGCACTGTCATACATTTCTACAGATCTCTTGTCATGGAATCCCTTGTTTAGTCAGCAGCAAATCTCTGACATTTTTAACTGTGGCACGTCTCACTTGGTCTCCCTGCCGCTGCATGGGCAAGTCAGCAGATGTTTCCTGGATAGGCCTTGTTTAACCAAACTACTATGTACAGAAGTTTTGTCTTATTGTAACACTGGTGGGGCAGGGGTAATGTCTTTTTTCATGTGTATGTACACACTGCGACAATACAATCTCTTTGTCATGAAAGGGCAACTTGCAAATGTAGATGTGTTACATAACTGCACTCAAAAACAAAACCATGTAAAACTTCAGAGCCTACAGGTCCACTCAGTCCTACTTCTTGTTCAGCCAATTGCTCAGACAAACAAGTTTGTTTACATTTGCAGGAGATAATGCTGCCCTCTTCTTGTTTACCATGTCACCTGAAAGTGAAAACAGGCGTTCGCATGGCACTGTTGTAGCCGGCATCACAAGATATTTACATGCCAGATGTGCTAAAGATTCATATGTCCCTTCAGGCTTCAACCACCCAGAGAACATGCATCTGTGCCCATGATGGCTTCTGCTTGATAACAATCCAAAGCAGTGCGTACTGATACATGTTCATTTTCATTATCTGAGTCAGATGCCACTGGCAGAAGGTTGATTTTCTTTTTTCGTGGTTCGGGTTCTGTAGTTTCCACATCAGAGTGTTGCTCTTTTAAGCAGGGTTTTGGAGCGGAGCCTGTGGAGCAGCTCCAGAGCAGTGGAGCTGCAGGTTTTTGCCTGGAGCTGGAGCGGAGCCAGAGCACAGCTCCAAAGCCCTGCTTTTAAGACTTTTGAAAGCATGCTCCACACCTTGTCCCTCTCAGATTTTGGAAGGCACTTTAGATTCTTAAACTTTGGGTTGAGTGCTGCAGCTATCTTTAGAAATCTCACATTGGTACTTTCTTTGCGTTTTGTGAAATCTGCAGTGAAAGTGTTGTTAAAATGAACATGTGCTGGGTCATCATCTGAGACTGCTGTAACATGAAATATATGGCAGAATGTAGGTAAAACGGAGCAGACATACAATTCTCCCCCCGAGGAGTTCAGTCACAAATTTAATTAACAAATAATTTTTTAATGCGTGTCATCAGCACAGAAGCGTATTCTCTGGAACGGTGGCTGAAGCATGAAGGGGCATAAGAATGTTTAGCATATCAGGCACATAAATACCTTGCAATGCCGGCTACAAAAGTGCCATGCAAATGCTTGTTCTCACTTTCTGGTGATGTTGTAAACAAGAAGAGGGCAGCATTATCTCCTGTATATGTAAAGAAAGTTGTTTGTCTTAGCGATTGGCTGAACAAGAAGTGGGATTGAGTGGACTTGTAGACTCTGAAGTTTTACATTGTTTTGTTTTTGAGCGCAGTTATGTAACACATCTACATTTGCAAGTTGCCCTTTCATGACAAAGAGATTGCACTAAAGTACATGTATGAGCTGAACTGAAAATACAATTTCTTTTGTTTATCATTTCTACAATGCAAATATTTGTAATAAAAATATTTCAATTACAACACAATACAATATATATATGAAAATGTAGAAAAATATCCAAAATATTTAATACATTTCAATTGGTATTCTGTTTAATAGTGTGATTAAAACTGTGGCTAATTTTTAAAATCACAATTTTTTTGAGTTAATTGCGTGAGTTAACTTTGATTAATAGACAGCCCTAATAATAATTAATAGCCATTGTACATGACTGGGCTTTTTCTCATGATTCCCTTTCATTTTCACTTAACTATCTTATTCAATAAGATATCTTTATATTTCAGGAGGAAGCTTAAGGAAATCACTTCTCCTCCATTTCTAATGTTTCTCTTTAGAAGACTTTATGCCTTTTCCCTGGTGTCAGTCTTCCTCCAGGAATCATAACTTAGTCTTTTTTTATGACTCTTAGCCTGTCATGGCTGGAAGGTTGAGGCTTGCTAGGCAAATAGTTAATGCATAACAAGCTCTGGGGCAAATCTACAGTGCAGTAGCCAGCCACATATTAACTGGAGTAGATTAAAGTGTACTAGGTAAGTTTTAGGGCATGGTAGCAGGGCCCACATGGACAACTAGTGTGCAGCAGGCTAGTGTACTGTAGACTTACACCCCAGCATGCCGCATACCAGCTGTTCACCTAGACAAGCCTTCACTGCAGCATTGAGTGAGGCTTTTTTTTATTTGTAACTTCACTGGAATCAGAAATCCACAGCTTGCCTGTTCCACAAGAGAGACTTGTTGTCTCTGTGGAGATTGAGCAGAGTCCCCATGAAAGGTAATTTTACTGTAAATCATCAATAATTACTTGTTTGGGGGAAAGTCCCTTAAAAAAAATCTGAAAAGTGCATCTCTGCTCTTACCAGAGGTTAATGATATCCCAGGCTCACTGACTGGGAAGTGTGAATCCAGGGCAAACTTAGATATGGGAGGGTTGTTCTCAATATAAATCACACTTCATGTATATATTCTTGCAGACGAATGTCAAAAAGTATATCATTTCATGAGCAAGATGGAACAAAAGCCAGTTTTTATGAGGGTAACTAAAGTGTAGTTCTGTACAAGGCTTAGGGGAACACAATGCATGTCTGTATTGATAGAATCTAGTATCTGTGCAACTGGGGGCAAAGAAATGCCTGATCAATATCATGAAATGTGATGGACAGAAACATAAAGAAAAGTGATACTATGTTGCCAAGGCAAAATCATCTACCTATTGAAGATGGAATTTCCCCCCTTCAAACCCTGGACTTTTGTTTTTATTATGATTGACTTTTGGGTGTGTAGGAACTTGTTGTTACGCGGGATTGTCTGAGATTATTCAAGAAGAGTTGTAAAAGAAAGCTGAAGTAGTGTTAGAATTCTTCTCTCTTTTATCTATCTAGTTTGTGGACAAGTGAAAATCTTGGAGTGCCTAACTCTAGTGAATGTGCAACAAACAAACAAATCTTAAGATGTTCATCAGTTTCTAGAATTTATCCTTGTTTTTTAGACCCTAGTCAATTGAGTTTATGTACTCTGATCTCTTGTTTCAAATTCATCTTCTGTTGACTAGCTAAGTGTATTAACATAGGTTAGATAACTCCTTCCTAGACTGTGGTTTTCCCATCCCTGCTCACTGCTGAGGCCTTTAAAAGCAGAAAGACTATGCAGGAGTGCTGGAACAATTTATATAGTTGGGGTGCTGAGAGCCATTGAGCCAAACTGTAAACCCTGGATATGATGAAAACCACTTCAAACGAGGGGCTGCTGCGACACCCCTAAGTCCAGCACCTATGGGAATATACCTTGAAGCACATTGCCTAAGTTATAGTTTAATAACTCTGAGAGCCAGCATATTTAGCAATGGGAGGAGACCGCACCTGATAGGATCAAGCCCTGAAACTCAGAAGAGTGTGCCACTCTTTCTTATGTTGAGTTGTGCCTTATATGATGTTGGGATGGAAATAGGAGAATCCCAGTGAAAATATAATTGCAAGACCCTCTTGGCAACCTTCAGATTTGTCACACTCCTCAAAATGCACTGCTGCAATTTGAGTTATTGGAAAGATCTATTCAAATACCAAGGGCCAGATTCTACTTTCAAATTGCAATGGTGGAAATCCAGAGTAATTACACTGACTTCCATTGGTATTTGTGGTGCTGTAATTGAGGCCACAATCTGGCCTCAAAGCACTGCTTTTCCCATTGTGGTAGCAACTGTACTTGGAAGCCTTGAAATGTTGTTGAATGCTTAGCTTTGCTCTTCATTCATGGCAGCATAAGTAGAAAATCCTAATTTTAAAAATTCCTTTCTCTTTATTCTTTCTCCTGTTTTTCTCCTTTCTTATTCACATGCAATTTCTTGCCTTTTCTTCTTGATCTCCTTTTCCAAACCTTTTCTGTTTCTTTCCTTTTTAAAATATTTTGAACAGAAGCTAGAAATTCACTAAGCTGTCATTTTGTCAGGGTATACAATTCTGTGAGGACCCTAAGTCTGTTTTAACATGATTATTAATTCCTAATCCTGTTTGAGAGAATAATGTTTTACCAATTTCTTAATGACCTGAAGACTAGTGTATTTTAGAAGATGTTCACAATATTCAGTTGTTCCATGTTGCTTTCTGTTTTGTACTAGTGCCCATCAGCCTAGTAGCTGAGCTTTCATCAAAGTCAGAGAATCATCAGATGTAAAATTCTTAAATTAATTCCATGATGACTTTCTAGCCTTGAGAAGTGTGATTCTTTTAAAAAAATCATTTTTGAGGGATATCAATGTTAATTTATCATAAAATCAAGATGATAGCAGATTTAGTTAAACTAAAAGCTTTTAGCAAATTCAGAGGAGAGGAGATGCTGGCATTTAAAAGCTACACTGCTTGAGTGTGTTATGTTAAATATGTAGCCATGCATTAAAAGAAAAGGAGGACTTGTGGCACCTTAGAGACTAACAAATTTATTTGAGCATAAGCTTTAGTGAGCTACAGCTTACTTCACTGGATGCATTCAGTGGAAAATACAGTGGGGAGATTTATATACATAGAGAACATAAAACAATGGGTGTTACCATACACACTGTAAGGAGAGTGATCACTTAAGATGAGCTATTACCAGCAGGAGAGTGGGGGGGAGGCGGGGAGGGAAGAAAACCTTTTGTAGTGATGATCAAGGTGGGCCATTTCCAGCAGTTGACAAGAACGTCTGAGGAACAGTGGGGGATGGGGGGGTAATAACATGGGGAAATAGTTTTACTTTGTGTAATGACCCATCCACTCCCAGTCTCTATTCAAGCCTAAGTTAATTTGTATCCAGTTTGCAAATTAATTCCAATTCAGCAGTCTCTCGTTGGAGTCTGTTTTTCAAGTTTTTTTGTTGAAGAATAGCCACTCTTAGGTCTGTAATCGAATGACCAAAGAGATTGAAGTGTTCTCCGACTGGTTTTTGAATAATGGTTTTTTATAATTCTTGACGTCTGATTTGTGTCCATTTATTCTTTTACGTAGAGACTGTCCAGTTTGACCAATGTACATGGCAGAGGGGCATTGCTGGCACATGATGGCATATATCACATTGGTAGATGCGCAGGTGAACGAGCCTCTGATAGTGTGGCTGATGTGATTAGGCCCTATGATGATGTCCCCTGAATAGATATGTGGACATAGTTGGCAACGGGCTTTGTTGCAAGGATAGATTTCTGGGTTAGTGGTTCTATTGTGTGGTGTGTGTGGTTGCTGGTGAGTATTTGCTTCAGGTTGGGGGGCTGTCTGTAAGCAAGGACTGGCCTGTCTCCCAAGATCTGTGAGAGTGATGGGTCGTCCTTCAGGATAGGTTGTAGATCCTTGATGATGCGTTGGAGAGGTTTTAGTTGAGGCTGAAGGTGATGGCTAGTGGCATTCTGTTGTTTTCTTTGTTGGGCCTGTCCTGTAGTAGGTGACTTCTGGGTACTTTTCTGGCTCTGTCAATCTGTTTCTTCACTTCAGCAGGTGGGTATTGTAGTTGTAAGAATGCTTGATAGAGATCTTCTAGGTGTTTGTCTCCGTCTGAGGGGTTGGAGCAAATGCGGTTATATTGTAGAGCTTGGCTGTAGACTATGGATCATGTGGTGTGATCTGGGTGAAAGCTGGAGGCATGTAGGTAGGAATAGCGGGCAGTAGGTTCCGGTATAGGATGGTGTTTGTGACCATCGCTTATTAGCACCGTAGTGTCCAGGAAGTGGATCTCTTGTGTGGAGTGGTCCAGGCTGAGGTTGATGGTGGGATGGAAATTGTTGAAATCATGGTGGACTTCCTCAAGGGCTTCTTTTCCATGGGTCCAGATGATGTCATCAATGTAGCACAAGTAGAGTAGGGGAATTAGGGGACGAGAGCTGAGGAAGCGTTTTTCTAAGTCTGCCATAAAAATGTTGGCATACTGTGGGGCCATGCGGATACCCATCGCAGTGCCGCTGATTTGAAGGCATACATTGTCCACAAATGTGAAATAGTTATAGATGAGGACAAAGTCACGAAGTTCAGCCACCAGGTTTGCCGTGACATGATCGGGGATACTGTTCCTGATGGCTTGCAGTCCAACTTTGTGTGGAATGTTGGTGTCGAGGGCTTCTACATCCATAGTGGCTAGGATGGTGTTTTTAGGAAGATCACCAATGGATTGTAGTTTCCTCAGGAAGTCATTGGTGTCTTGAAGATAGCTGGGAGTACTGGAGGCGTAGGTCCTGAGGATGGAGTCTACATAGCCAGACAATCCTGCTGTCAGGGTGCCAATGCCTGAGATGATGAGGCGTCCAGGATTTCCAGGTTTATGGATCTTGGGTAGCAGATAGAATACCCCAGGTCAGGGTTCCAGGAGTGTGTCTGTGCGGATTTTCACTTCTCCTTATAGCATGTATGGTAACACCCACTGTTTCATTTTCTCTGTGTATATAAATTTCCCCACTATACTTTCAACTTAATGCATCCGATGAAGTGAGCTTTAGCTCACAAAAGCTTATGCTCAAATAAATTTGTTAGTCTCCAAGGTGCCACAAGTACTCCTTTTTTTTTGCGAATACAGACTAACACAGCTGCTACTCTGAAACCATGCATTAAAAGGTTATTGAAAATGTTTCCTCAAAGCAGATTCATTTTTCAGTGTGCCCTGTAGCATTTGGGAATAACTTTTCTTGACAGGTTATTTGTATCTGATGCATAGAAATGTGTGTTTTGGATTTGGACTACTGCCAATCTAAACAACTGCTTCCTCTTACACACTTGTAAATTGTTGGCAGTTGTCAACAGCTGGACTGTTAGCACCACCTGCTTCCAAAATTTGTCACCTTCTTCCTCCCTTCCCCAGTTCTTGCAGATGCCTGAAGCTGAAGCAGAGCTTTTCCCAGAGCTCTAAATTTTTTTTTGCTGAAGCAGTAGGTGGAGGAAAAAAGCTGCAACTGCACTTTCTTTCCAAATTTGCAGCCCTCCGCAGTGGGCTTTTTTTGTACTGTGTTCATTGAAAATTCTGCCCTTGGTTCAAACAGGGCAGAAGAAGAATGAAGGTCAATTTAGGCCTCTTAGCCAGACTCAGATTAGACCAGGTTTAGATCCATGAATTCAACACCATCTTCTCAGCCTCCCTCAGTGGAGTCTCTCTTCAGAGAGGTCAGCCTCATCTTATTCCAGTTCTTTATCCAGAACTTGATGACCTCCTAAATAAGCAGTTTAAGTATGTCTTAATCAGGGAGAAAACTGATGGCAGGTAAGAATCTTGTGATGATATGATGGTAAGCTTCAAGCAAAGGTAGTAGCTGATATCTAGATCCCTTGTGGACATTTATTCTATCAACATGGTGCCATGACAAAACCAAATCATAACTAACTCAGATCCAGACTAGGCTCCAGTTCTGAAAATCGCAGGCTTGGTCACCCAAATTCCTGGCCTTCAGAATGACAGTAATTCAGCTGCCCTGCTTTCTAACTGCCTGGCTGTTACTGGACCTAAAGATGCCTTGCCTAGCAGAATGCTTCATGAAGGGAAGGGGTGATACCACAATTCCTCTCTCCCACTTCAGGCAAATGCTTCAAGTGGCACAGCTGCCCTTGTTTGATGCACTGGAATGCAAATTGCACCCACAGAGGTGAATCAAGCAGTGTGTGTGTATGGTACACAAGGAATAATTTCCAGCTGGGATAAATTCAGCCAGGTTCTTGTCTCTTTCTAGGGGATGCTTCCTTTTTGATCAATTGTTTCTTCCTTTGGCTTACGTGGGGATTCTAGTTTGAGTCTCAGCTGCAGGGATGTGCAAGGTACATTTACAGTCCAGCTATTGGATGGGGAATTCTCTAATTGGTTATATCTTCTGTTATATCTGGTCAGCAGTTGGCAGCTCCAACACCTTTGTGCATTTTGGGCACCCTGGTCATTACTGGATAAAGGGAAATTACTCCATACGGATAGCCAAAGAGAAAACAACACCGTATATAAAAAAAATGCCTTAATTGCTAAACTTTTCTGATATCTTAATGGTGCATGCTTTTTAAGAGTCAACAGGTTATTTACTGATTTAGTGACATATTTAAAGTGGTCATTAAAAACCACTTTAATGTGGTTTTTAATGTCTGGAGCCTATTTAGAGATGTGAGCTATCAAGATGACACTTTTCCTTGACTCTTAATGTGTCAATTGATCAAACTGCTTTTACACTGGGTAATCTTGCCAACAGAATTGTTTAGTTTTCCTATGGTGTAAATGAAACCACTGTGGATCAGACATGATAGACAGATAGACATGAGATATAACAAAGGAGCAACAGTTGATTTAAACAATTGCTTTAGGGTGGGGCAGCGTAATTTTTTTAACACAGCCGCAGTCATTAAATAGATTTTATGAACATGGATGGAAGAATGATTAGCATTTACTTAATATTTATTTTTTTAAAAGCTCCCAAGTTTTTATTTTGATAACATGGTAGATTGTGGCTACATTATACAAATACATATTTTTAAAAAATCACAGTTCCCCAAACCAGTAATTATTCTAGTACATATGACTTCGTGTAAGGACAAATATTTTCTATTTAGTCAAATTAGGTGCATTCTGAAAAAGATTTTGTAGATGCATCAAAATGTATAACTAAAGAATAACAGACCTGCATTTGTCACTAGATTCCTGCCTGATTATCTTCTGTCTCTCTACCCCAGGACTTATTCTCCAGTAAGTCCTGCTTAAAGTTTTATTGACTTTATAATTATTATTCAGAAAAACATATCTTGGCTCTCTTGTATTTCTAGGCTTCTTTTAATAAGCCACCTCTGTGGCTTCTCTGAGGGCTTTAGATATAAATGATATGCTGAAGCATTCTAAATTTTTTCTGAAGCGGTTTTGTTATAAATGTGTTTTATCTGGTGACATTTTCAAGGAGTCCTATTTAAAATTGTTGACGTTCTTGCACAATTTATTTGCTTGAAAATCACCCCTTCTCCAATTCTGGCTGGTTTCTTTCCATAGAAATGAAAATTATCATTATTTTCCATTGTCATAGAAATCCCTATTTTACTGGTATGTAATGCAGCTGCTTAATAGATGGCATGTGAAACATTATATTAACTGGTGTTTAAAATGTATACGTTATATTATAGGGAAGAGAAATGTATTGCACTGTGGAATGATTAATCTTTTCAATATCAGACTAGATAATTAGGCTCCTACTATTGCTAGTGATTAATCTAGCAGTGTTTGTCAGCTAACGGCGGCACGTGTGGTCTGATTTCCTCCCTCTGGTTTTGTCAATATGTTTAAGGAGAAGCTTCTTTTAGTAGCAAATTCTTTGTTTTGGTGTATTGAGATTTGAAAACTTGCTATTTTTTGCATTGCAATTCCCAGAACAAAATCTTTCCGTTTCCTATTATTTAAAGGAAAGTACAGCATAACTTTACCTTAGGTCTAGGTAAGACTGTGCAGGAGAGTGCTCCACAGTATGTCTGATAGTGTGTAAGTATAGGTTTCAGAGTAGCAGCCGTGTTAGTCTGTATTTGCAAAAAGAAAAGGAGTACTGGTGGCACCTTAGAGACTAATAAATTTATTAGAGCATAAGCTTTCGTGAAGTGAGCTGTAGCTCACGAAAGCTTATGCTCTAATAAATTTGTTAGTCTCTAAGGTGCCACCGGTACTCCTTTTCTTTTTGTGTAAGTATAGAAACTCAGATAGATAGGGGAATGTTCTGAGAGAAGATTCTTGAGCTTCTCTCACAGGCCTGATCCAAAGTCCATTGAAATCAATGGAAAGACTCCCAATGACTTCAGTGGGCTTTGGAAGATGTCCACTCTGCCTGGTCTTAGGAACAGTGGGTACAGTGCTCCCCAGTCTGCTTAATACATTAGGGTTGCCAAGTGTCTGGTTTTGGACCAGAAAGTCCAGTTTTAAGGGAACCCGTACAGTCTATGGTCAGAAGTATTGACTGGACACCGAAACTCTAGTTACCGCAATTTTCCAGGGCCATAACTAGGGCAGGAAAAGAGGGCAGCTGCCACAGGCTCAGAGCTGATGTGGGAAGGTGCAAAAATGGGGTGGCACAGGATCGGGCCCAGTGGTGTCAGCCCTCCAGGATTGGGCCTGGAGCCCAGGGCAGAGCAGCACCTGCTGGGCAGGAGTGGGGAGCATGGGGAAGGGCTGCCCTATCCCTCGGCTAGAAGTGCTTTTCGTTCTGCTTTGCCCCAGCTCCGCAGTGGGGCTCGCCTGGCTGCTGCCATGGGCCCCGAGGAGCCGCAGCCAGGGAAAGAGAGTGGGGCCTGGCTCCTTGCCAGGTGCTGGGCTGGGGAGGATCCCTGTGAGGAGCTGAGTATCCCAGGCAACTCCACAGGGCAAGATACTGGCTGCTGGGCAGGGTAGGATACTTGGGGGGGGGGAACTGAGTGGCCCAGGCAATTTTGACTATAGCTGCAGCGCAGGGGTGCCGGAACAAGGGGAGGGGCAGGCAGGCTATCCCTTTTAAAAGTGGAGGGACAAATCCTTCCACTTCTTCCCTGCCTTAGGGGCAAGTGGTGAGGGGGGGTGGAGGCATGAGTCAAGCCGTGCCAACCCCGATTCAACCAGGCTGTCTCCTACCTGCATCTTGTGGGCTGGCTCCATGTCAGGCTGCAGCTCCCAGCCCTGGCTCCGTGAGTGGCAGATGACTACTCCCCTTCCGAGCAGTGGGAGCCCGGGTGAGGGGCAAGACTGGGAGAGGAGGGAGTGGGGCTTTGGAGGGAAGGGGCGGAACAGGGGACAGAGCCTTGGAAGAAAAGGCAGAATGGGGGGCGGGGCGGGGCCTCAGGGGGAAGAGGTGGAGCAGAGGGCGGGGTGTCCGGTTTTGAGAAATTGGAAAGTTGGCAATCCTGTAATACGTGCAGCGTAGTATGAGGAGTTCTCAACAAACAAATGGGAGCTACTGGACTGCTCCCTCCTCCTTATCCCTCCTTATAGCCATGAGAGGGTAGTGGAGAGGACAGGAAAAGAGAATCCTTTTCCCTCCCACCCAGAGCAATTAGAATGAGATGTGGAAGGAGGGAGCACACTAGGCCTGATTCTCCACTACCTGTGCAACGTAGGTCTAAAATATTAACAAATCAGAATTGTTCATTCACTCACATTAGGGCGGGGGCATAATGATAGGGTGCTGCGGGGATCAGAGGTTCTGCGCAGATGCCCTGGCCTCCCATTTGGTCCCCCAGGCTCTATATGACTGCGGGTGAGCCCTGCCTCCTATACCCTCCCTATCAGCTTTTCCATGAGAAAGTGTGGCTGGGCCCCAAAAATTCCTCCTGCAGACTTCTGAATGACTTGGCAGCATTTGCATTATGTGTAGCATCAGTTGTGAGGTGGAGAGTTCTTTCCACCTGACCATGTCAGTCAGTTTTCTGGGTTCCCCTGGAAACAGCCAGACGCTGTGTGTTTGTAATGTCAGTGATTACGAAGTATGATCTCTGTTGTCAGGAACTGGCTCATAAAAAGGAGGCTTCTCTCCATCAGTCACAAGCCCTCTCCCCCTGTGCCCGAACCTGTATGCTCAACTCTTAGCAGCTGCCAAAGGGTTAAGAATACAATTTTCTGTCTGGAGAACAGTTTGTCTCTTAATAACAACATTCCCAGCTGCACTGTGAATATATTGAGAATAAATATTGGAAGAGAAGCTTGACTACTTGACAGTAGTTACAGTTATATTTGAGGCAGGCTATACTTTTCTTTTCTGAAACCTGTATGCGAGAAGGATCTTTCCATATTGCTAGTGTTTTGCAGTCACTGGAAAGGACTCTCAGTGTTTTTTCCTGGTGGCTATTGATTTGTTGCTTACTCTTCATTGTTTGTAATAGTGTCTTTGAAGTATGAAAATGTTTTTCTCTATTTGTAGTATCTGTTGTTTATTTCCTCTTAAGTTTTGGATGAAGCTGAAATTAAAATGGTCTCTCTAATTATATTTTATGCCTACCAACTTCTCTTAATTATGGTGTGTGTGTGTTTTTGTGTATTTTGGCCCAGAATTGTAGGAATGAGGAAGTGCTTGGCAGACACCTTCACCCCTGCTCTGCTGTCTCTTCACCTGTACTGAACATAAGCAAAGTTCATTACAACTGAAGAGCTGGCCCTACGTTTCTAGCCCATTTGATTGTGAACATAACCTTCTAAGTGCAAACTGATTCCAGGGTTTAAAGTTCAGCATGCTGATTTCCCCGCCCCCTCTCCGCCCCAAATAAGTGTTATTTAGTCCATGCCACAGTTGCTTAGGACTAGCCAGTGGATAGGGAGGGATACACCTAAACTGCTGCTGATAGTTTTTGGGCCACTGTAAACTTCATCCTGTTTGCCACATGTAACAAGTAGAGGGGCACCAGGGTCAATGAATCTGCATAAACATGGATCTGTGGTCCTTCTCAGAGCTCACTCCCAGACCACCTCTGTCTTGTCCCTAAATGAACCTTCAGTGCTGTATGTATGAGACCAACCCCTCGGACAGCCATCATATGGGGATTTTAGAGGTGCAGAGGGCCTTGTACTAGACCTCCATACTGGCGTGAATTTCACAAGTAATTATTGCTGCCTAGTCCACATCATCCTTCATGATGATTTTCTAATTTTTCTCCTCTCTAAAATTTCTCTCTGAAACTTTCCACTTTTATGATTTCTTTATGCTCTTATTTGTTTTATAGTTCATACCTTTCACTCTAATTAGAGCCATAACATCATTAGGGAGTGGGGATTTCACCAAGCTTGATTTTCTTCTGTTGCTCTTTTCTCTGTTACTTTTTCCACATTTTTATTGTCATGAACAATACTGTTTTGTTCTGAAGAAAGATTTCCAGTTTCAACATGTTGGTCATTCTTTCTTGGCAGTTACATGAAGCTAGAGTGAAATTCAAAGGTGGCTTAAACAATGCAGCTTACACACCAGTAAATGAGGATGTTACATGTTGAGGGAGAGGAAGGGTAGGGTCATCAGATCCAATGGAACCAATATGAGGTTATAAGATTAAGTAGATATATCTTCTTATGTTGCTTGTACCCTTCTTTTGGTTGCACTTGCTGCTGTCCCTTTTCCTTTCAATTTCCTTTGTGTGTTGGTGCCATAAATATAAAGGGAAGGGTAACCACCTTTCTGTATACAGAACTACAAAATCCTTCCTGGCCAGAGGCAAAACCCCTTCACCTATAAAGGGTTAAGAAGCTAAGATAACCTCGCTGGCACCTGACCAAAATGACCAATGAGGAGACAAGATACTTTCAAAGCTGTGGGGAGGGAGGGAAACAAAGGCTGTCTGTCTGTCTGTGTGATGCTTTTGCAGGGAACAGATCAGGAATGCTCTTCAGAACTCCTGTAAAAAGTTAGTAAGCAATTTAGCTAGAAATGTGTTATATTTTCTTTTGTTTAAACGGCTGGTAAATAAGCTGTGCTGAATGGAATGTATATTCCTGTTTTTGTGTCTTTTTGTAACTTAAGGTTTTGACCTAGAGGGATTCTCTGTTTTGAATCTGATTACCTGTAAGGTATTTACCATCCTGATTTTACAGAGGTGATTCTTTTTCTTTAATTAAAATTCTTCTTTTAAGATCCTGATTGCTTTTTCATTGTTCTTAAGATCCAAGGGTTTGGGTTGTGTTCACCTATAGCAAATTGGTGAGGATTTTTATCAAGCCTTCCCCAGGAAAGGGGGTGTAGGGCTTGCGGGGATATTTTGGGGGGAAGACGTCTCCAAGTGGACTCTTTCTCTGTTCTTTGTTTAACATGCTTGGTGGTGGCAGCGTAGGGTTCAAGGACAAGGCAAAGTTTGTATCTTGAGGAAGTTTTTAACCTAAGCTGGTAAGAATAAGCTTAGGGGGTCTTTCATGCAGGTCCCCACATCTGTACACTAGAGTTCAGAGTGGGGAAGGAACCTTGACAGTTGGTTACTCACTTAGGGGTAGATGCTGGTTTTACTGTGTGCCCTGAGTAAGGAGCAGCATGTAGCACTTTGATTTACACTTCAGTCCTTGCTTCCCTAGTTCTCCAGGATGGGAAGTAAGTCAGTGCAGATTACTTTTCCCTTCACACCTGCTCAGCAGAGCTGGCTGATGCATTGTGGTGCTGGAACCATTTTGTCCACTTCCTGTCCATCTGCATGGGAGTAGAAGTGGCCCCTCACTTGAATGGAGTTGCACCCATTTACACTAGCTAAGGATCTGGACCTTATTTCTAAATAGAAATATCTACTGTTTAAAGCAGAAGGATCTCATTCTGTGGAGGAGGTATCCTAATTCCTTACAATGAAAATGGCAGCGATCCTGAAGTTCCTGATGGATTTCTGCTCTTTTACACTGCCCCATTCACTCATGGGAAAATGTGTAGATCAAATTGTAGGATTGGGGACTAAGTCAGGAAATGTCTCTGTTTTATGTATGTATTGTATATGTCTACTACCAGAGTATCTAGTTTTATAAGCCTATTTCCATGTGGTATTTTTTAAAGGAGCAGAATAGTCAGTGAGAAATAAATTTAATCTAAGTAGTGTGGATAAGAAGTTCTAATAATAAACTATTAGCAAAAGACAAAGGGATCATTTGTAGACTGTTTTCTGGCTATTAATCTCAGATTTTAATTTCTTTGTTATAACATGGTAGCATGTGTCACTGTGGAGATTGTTAATGCCACGTGTAAACCTTAGCAATACATAACTCCATGCTCTGTCTTTTTGATTGGTTTCAGAGTAGCAGCCGTGTTAGTCTGTATTTGCAAAAAGAAAAGGAGTACTTGTGGCACCTTACAGACTAACAAATTTATTTGAGCATAAGCTTTCATGCATCCGATGAAGTGAGCTGTAGCTCACGAAAGCTTATGCTCAAATAAATTTGTTAGTCTGTAAGGTGCCACAAGTACTCCTTTTGTTTTTGTCTTTTTTTGATTGAACTTTATCATTGTGCCCAAAGTTCCAGTGTACTATTTTACAGGAGAAGCAGTTAATCATTTTTTGTATTATATTATAAAATGGTCTTATGAATTCCTGATCATAGATTCATAAATTGTATGGGCAGAAGGGACCACTGTGATCATCTAGACTGACTTTCTATGGAACTCAGACCATAGAACTTTGCCAAAATAATTCCTATTTGAAGTAGACCAGGTCCTTTAGAAAAACATCCAATCTTAATTTTAAAATCCCCAGAGATGGAGATTATATCACAACTCTTTGTAGGTTGTTCTAATGTTTATTTACTCTAATTATTAAAAATGTACAACTTATTTTTAGTCTGAATTTGGTCAAGTGTCAGCTTCCAGCCACTGGATCTTGTTATGCCTTTGTTGATAAATTGAAGAGCCCATGATCAAATATTTGTTCCTTGTGTAGGCAGTTATAGACTCTGATCAAGTGAGCCCTCAACCTTCTTTTTTTGTTAAGCGAAACAGACTGAGCTCCTTGAGTCTATCACTGTATGGCATGTTTTCAATCCTTTAATCATTCTTCTCTGAACCCTCTCCAATTTATCACCAGTCTTCTTGAATTGTGGACACCAGATCTGGACACAGTATTCTAAGAGTAGTCACACCAGTGCCAAATACAGAGACACTACAACCTTCCTACTCCTACTTGAGACTCCCTTGTTTATGTACCCAAGGATCACCTTAGCTCTTTTGGCTATGGCATCACAGCTGAAGCTCATGTTCAGCTGATTATCCACCATGACCTCCAAAACCTTTACAGTCACTACTTCCCAGGATAGAGTCCCCCATCCTGTATACAGGGCCTACATTCTTTGTTCTGAGATGTATAGATTTACATATGGCTATATTAAAAAGCATACATTTTTGCTTGTGCCCAGCTTACCAAATGATCTAGATCACTCTATGTAAGTGACCTGTCCTCTTCATTAGTTATCACTCCCCCAATCTTTGTGTCATCTGCAAACTTCATCAGTGATTATTTTATGTTTTATTCCAGGTGTTACCAGCTTTCCCCATTATTTGGGGAATGCTCATTTAATTATGGTTACTTTTCAGGGAAGGGCGGGTGTTCTTTAATTCTATCAATGTACTGCTTTTGTAACTTGTGTTCTCATACAGAGCTCTGCTTCTTCCTGCTGCAAGTTCCCTTCCAATGGTGCTATCCTGCAGGACCTAGGTTCCCCAGGGCTGGGTTCTT
Organism: Dermochelys coriacea; assembly: GCF_009764565.3. Lineage (NCBI taxonomy): Eukaryota > Metazoa > Chordata > Testudines > Dermochelyidae > Dermochelys > Dermochelys coriacea. The sequence continues at coordinate 122,606,305 of NC_050068.2, read as the reverse complement.
CCAGCCCCAGAATCAATCTCTCTCTCTCTCTCTCTCTCTCTCTCTCACACTCACACTCACACTCACACACTCACACTCACACTCACACACACACACACACACACACACACACACACACACACACACACACACACACACACACACAGAGTCTGGGAGGACTGGGACAATCAGCACTCCCAAGCTGACCCTTTACATGTCCCTGGGCTCAGTAGGCTGGGTTGAGCAGCACTTCCAAGCTGCCACCCTCATATGTTCCAGGTTCAGCACATCCCTATCCCCACTTTCATGTTACAGTTGTTCTGGTAGTAACCCACTTGATGAGTAAATCCCACAGGATTTTTGGGCGCTGCAGGGATCTTTTAGCTTAGGTACGAAGAGCGTTGCTGCAGAGTGAATGAGGAAACCAAAAGACACCCATGGGACAAGGGGGACAGAGAGAGAGAGAGAGAGAATGGAACTGATGCAGATTTTGGATCCAGGCATCAGAACACTTACTTGAGCATGGGCAGTAGCATAGCTGGGGAGAAGGGGGCAGTGGCCGCTCCCCCACCAAGCAGAAGTGGCACCTTTTAAAATCTTTGGCGCCTTTGAAATTTTTACTCACCTGGCGGCACACTGGGTCTTCAGCAGCACTTGGTGTCGGGTTCTTCACTTGCTCCGGTCTTCAGCGGCATTGCGGTGGTGGTGAGGCAGTGCCAAAGACCAGATCAAGTGAAGGACCTGATGTCAAGTGCTGCTGAAGACCCGGAGTGCCGCCAGGTGAGTACCGGGGGTGGTGCCTTTTTTAATCTCCGCTTCCCCTGTTTTTTCCACCTGGCTACACCACTGACCATGGGTAGGGGTTTTTGTAGAGAAACAACAATGGTTCAAGGGAGAACACTAGATTTGTTTATGTATAAACTGATGGCTGAAGGGATTATACCAAAGTTGTTTTGTTCAGGCTAGACAATGGGAGCTGATCATTCCTGGCAGTGTTCCTTGGAGGGAGCTCACAGTGCAATTAGGGAGCTTCACTGTTTTGGATACCACTAGAGGATTTATTACTAGAATTGGTCTGATAACTATTGAGCTGGGTGTGTATAGGCATGGGTTCATTAACATCTGGAGCAGAGATTCCCCCATCATGCAGTGCTTCCCTGCTTTTCTGGTCCCAGAGTTCTGTGTGGTTCTTGCCTTGGAATCTCTGTTCTCCATTCTGTATGCTGATGGAGATGCCTTGATGTCCCATCTTTGATGCAGATGAGGCTGGGGGGTTTCCTTAATCCTGTCACCCTTATCCCAAGGGTTTAGATATGTCTCCCACTGCTTTTTCATTGCTTTTTGTAAGTCTTTCTTCTGATCGACTTTGGTTCAAGCAGAGGCTAGGGTGGTGGTGGTGGTGGGGTTCGGGGGAGGAGGTCTTTAGTGAGTCAGACAGGCTGGGTACTGCACCCTGGTTCCCCAGCAACACAGCTGCTAGGTAACACAGGTCATTGCTAAAAATATTAAATCGTGTAGGGTCAAAAATCAATGCCTGTGGGACTCTACTAGAAACACACCCACTGCATAGTGATTCCCTATTTACAATTAGATTTTGAGACCTGTCATATAGCCAGTTTTTAATCTATTTAATGTGTGTCATGTTCACTTTATTTAATTCTATTTTTTTAATCAAAGGTCTGTCGAGCAGTACCAAGTCTAATGCCTTATAGAAGTCTAAGTAGATCACATCAACACTATTACCTTTATCAACCAAATTTGTAATCTCATCAAAAAAAGATATCAAGTTAGTTTGACAGGATCTATTTTCCATAAACCGATGTTGATTGGAATTAATTGTATTACCCTCCTTTAATTCTTTATTAATCGAGCTGTATTAGCCACTCCATTGTTTTGCCTGCAATCGATGTCAGGCTGACATGCTTATAATTACCTGAGTCATCTCATTTGCTCTTGTATATTGGCAGAACACAAGAAACTTCATTCTGCCATCAGAATTGTAACTAAACATTTCAACTTCTGTGAAAATTTCTGCAAGGAATGCATAGTTAGAAGATATTGTTAATCTTAAATGACCCTACAATTAAAAATCCCAATAGTATTTTTATTATGATTATGGATTTTATTTTGTAAAAACTATAGGATTTGAAACAATACTTTTAGACTGTGGTTGAGTGTTAAATGAGGGCTCAAGCTCTCAAAACATGGAGGTTTTTTTCTTTAATTTTTTTTTGATGTGAATGAAATGCTGATAAAAAGATGGCATGTTGACAGCCTTGGAGAATGGAGCCATCTCGTCACAGAACAGATCGTGACAATGAAACTTGCACTTCACTGCCAATGTGCCTGAACCCTGATCTGGAGGGTCAGTCCCTATGCCCAATCATTTCCTGGCCTTTCTTCTGAGATTGCAAACAAGGTGCATATAGGGGGGCATGCATGTAAAATATAGACCATCTACTGGACAAAATCACCATCTTCAGTTCCCATAGGCCATAGCACAGCTAGCAGATGCTAACAAATATTGGAAACTAAGGTCCTGATCCTGCAAATTCTTATGTACATACTTAACTTCACACAATGTGAGCAATCCCTCTGACTTGAACGGGGCTACTTGCAGTGCATGAAGTGACAACTGTCTTGGTGGGTCATAGATAGAGATGTGGTCAGTGATGTAGCTGCATACTAACTTATTTGTGGTTTTGGAGATCGGCAACAGAAGCAGAAAGGGAGCTAGTGGAGGGATCAGAACAAAGAGATGTTGGGTTCATGGTGGCCTGCAACAATGAAGAGATAGGTTGATGCATATTGGAGCCTCTGCAACTGTTCCCACATCCTTGGCTCCATATACAGTGATTCAAATAATCCATTCTAGAGGAGAAAAAGCATGGATTTCTATGGGTAGATCCTCCTCCAGGGCAAAGTTTACTAGTAAGGTGGAGGAAGCCATTTTTTACCATAGATGCTATATGATTATCCGTGGTTAATGACGAATCAAACAGGATCCCAAAACTTTGTAACCACTTTAATAAATGAGGAGAAGTGGGGATTGCCTTGGATGGAAGGAAGAAGACAGGTGGGTCAGCCGGTTCTTCAAAGGGTTTCTCTCCTCTGATCTAGCATCGCTTTGGTCTTGCCAAAAACATCTAAGAGTCCCAAACACAGCATAAAATTCTCTTTTCTGATTTGCAGCATAGAATGCTTATTCACAGTGTGGATCTTTATTGCACACCTGCCTTGGTTGCACATGTGGAATGACTTCTGTGGGAGTTAGGCACATGGAACAATACAAAAAAGTAAAATACCCGCCATCAGCGGATGACTGCACTCAATGAAGAATGGAGAGAATTTTGCCTGTAATTTTTTTAGGAAGCAGCCACTTGATAAGTTAATATTTAATTAGATCTATAAATATACTTTTAGCTAATAAAATATTGTGTAGAGCCTTAGGGGGTCATTAAAATGAGAATTAACAATTCTGTTTATCTGTTTAGTTTTATTTGTTTGTTTGTTTGTTTGTTTAAGGTACCACTTCGGTTTGCCGAAATTATTCAGTGCAAGGTCAAAGGACAACTGCTTCACAGAGAAGACGCCTTTGCTGAAGGTTTCGTCTGAGGACAATGGGTGGGTTATTTTTATTTCAAATTAAGGATTGCTTTTACATTATTCTTTCTCACGTTCTGACTGTGGGGTTGCAGAGAGGCAGCCTAGACAGTAGGGGTTGTGAGTGGAGTAGGACTTATAAGGAATATGATGGGGAAACAGGAAGGCAAAGGGAAGAAGTAGGTTGTGTGAAGAAGGATGAGAGGAGGGCTTAAGAAGCTTGTGATGTGTTCGTGCATACAGAATCCAATATCTGGTGCACCAAGGAGACTATTCTTGTATGCACTGAGACACTGGTGCATCCAGGTTTATTCCCCCATGGAGGTACTCTATTGACTCCCCACTGAACCAAGGTATGTGTCAAAACATTGATATAGACTGGGCACCTTCCAACTCCTGCCCCTTCACAGACTCCCTTACACCTCAGCTGCCCTTGCACAGTTATCCTTCTCCTTGTGCCTCTCACACAACCCTACTTCTTCCCTCCCCACTAGCCTTTCCACAGGCCACAGAAGTGGAGGAATCAGGCCAGAGACTAACTGCACTCCAGTCAACCTTCCATGAGTCATCAGACTGGAACTGTTCTTTGGACATCCTCTTATGGTCTTCACTGCAGCAAATCCATGGGGTTTGACGGGACAGAGATTCACTCTCATGAAGCATAGGGTTGTAAGAGAAGCAGTCTGCACTGTCCAGTTCCTAAACACACACAATTTACTTGACTCTGTGTAGCTCCTAGAATCTCAGCCAGATAACATTGCTTCCACCAGCCATCACACTAATGCCCTGATTCTGCAAACCCCTAGGCACATGCTTAACTTGACTACCATGAGTATTCCCATTGAAATCAATCACAGGAAAGTTAGGAATGTGCAAAATCCGGTTATAAACCAGTATATTTTTAAATTAAGGGAAATCATTTATTCATTTTTTATTAAAATGTTTTGTAGGTTACGATGTCTGGCTCTTCATAATCCTAATTTTACCACAGATGATGATTCATGGGATAATAGCTCTGCAGAATTTGAGCAAAGGTCTCACCTGGGAAGTGAAATGACCAGCTTGTCTAGATCTGCTTCCTCTGAGAAATGTGAACTCTTGGACAACCTTCATGTCAAGTTCAATTTGTCAAAGATGAGGTATGACTCCAAAACTTGCTTGTTTTGTTTTTGTTACTTCTGCAAGAGTCAACAACCAAAGGCAGATGCCTTGAAAATGATTTCATTTCTGCAAATGAGTAAAATAACACTCCATATTCTGGGTCATGTTGTACAATCAATTTTTAAGCAAAACCAAAACACCCTTTGAAATTCATCATGAAATCTGGTTAAGATTTATGGCTCCTTGTTGTTACATGCAACCTGTCTTAGGTCTCTAACTAAATACTATATAAGGGAAAAATACGTCTTTATGCCTTTTTTAAGTTCTTTGTGTTCATTTGTAAATATACCACAAGATCTTCCACAACAGGTTTTGCTGCTTGGATAAATTTTTGTTTTTATAGTTTTTAACTACCAATATCTTTGTAAATGTATTTTTATTATAATTATAATAACTTATTATATGTACTATAATGCAAAATGTGGCCAAAACAGATTTGCAGACCTGTGTCCTTCAGTTATCTAAAGTAGGCAGACATTATAGAAAGTCTACATTTAGTTCTTTTGTGGGGTATGGGTTTATTAGTAAATTAAATGTTATCAACACAACATGAACTTAAGCCTAAAATTGGTCAGTGTTGGCTTTTCCTAGATTTTAGCTGCAGAACCCCTTTATTCCAGACACTTGTTCCCTTTGCCCCTTCTAGAAATGACCACACTCTTTTTATATTCTAGTTACACCTGCAATAATCACCTGGCAGCATTGCACAGGGTTCAGATATCTGTTACTCAACATAGGAGCCCTGCATCCTGTGCCAGTTCCTAGAATTTGCCACTCTATTACAAAATGCTATTTGGCTAAATCACACAATGTGTTTTGTCTTAGCTCACTGCTTCATGTTTATTTTCCAGTTCTAATTAGGGATATTTAAATAACATGAGATTTTCCCTATTCTCCATTGTTGTTGAATAAGCAGAGTAGGCTAACTGTATTGGCTACAGTTAGCAAAGCTTGGATAAATACTGACAACTATACCAGCACTCTTTCTTTGCAATATTAGCAGCTTGAGCCAATGTTTGGTGTTTCAGTCCTGCTTGGTTCCTTTACTTAATCATTTGCAAAACCACGTAAGTTTACATTTTGGCAAAGTACAATATTTCCTTGGTGGATTTTCCTGTGAGAGATTTTACCATTTTGTTGAATATACATAAAGGGCCAGATCCTCAGTTGGTATAAATCAGCACAGCTCCATTGACTTTAATGGAACTACTAGCTCAAAGTCATTAAGTTTAGAGACAGAAGGGGAAATTCTGCCCAGATTTGCACTTCATGCAGGCCTATTGAAGTCCAGTGGGATTCCCCTGGGCATATAAATCAGGATAGAATCTGGCACAGAATTTGTATTTGCATTACTATGACAGATTAGAATTGTAATGCAAGACACAGGTTGCTAAATACAGTTAAGTCAAAGGCTGATCATTTCTGGGTTGTAAGCTATTAAAAGCACTGCTCCTGTAATACTAAGTGCCAAAAACCATACAAACAAACAACCCTCTCCCCCAAATGCTATGCTTCATCAATAAAATAACATTTTTCAGAAGTTTGTAATTACATCTTGTCAGCTTTTGAGGATTAATTTGTTATTTAAGGACAAGTAGTTATGGACTTCTCAATTAACGCCTCTTGATTTCTATTGCATCTTCCAATGAAGTTGTCATCATGTTTCTTATTTCAATAGGAACTGTTGAAACATAATTTGAAAGTGCAGACTGAAGATTTATCAAATGCATTAAATCTAAAATAATCTGAACAGGGCTTTAATAATTTGTAAAAGTATGTAATAGTACCGAGTTAAGATGTAGAGAATAGATGTGGGAGAGATAAACAAAGTATATAATTAAAGACATGTACTGGGTGTTCTTCACACATCCTACTTGGTTGTAGCTCACACGTATTATCAATCCTGAGCTGCTGGTAATTGCTTTTGTAACTTAAAATTGGTCATTGCTGCCTTGAGTTTCAAACCTTTTTTGTTCTGCTATTTTTCATTTTTCAATAGCTTGGACTTTGATGTTTCTAGATGAAAGTCTTCAAATAGACTGAGCCTGCTTCTCTGCTGCCTTGCAGCTTGGATCGTTCTGTGGCCACCTACATGGTTTCTAATTTTCCCATCAGTGATCTTGATCATAGGACTTATTTCCACTATGATTCAAACATGACTTCTGAATCTTTTGAAACTTATCTAATTTAGTTTTCTATCACACAAATAACTATTTTAATGCAGCTATTTGTTGAACTAGACCCTTCTCAACTAATTTTAGTGTCTTGGAATGTTTTTTTCTTTGCCACCATCAGGCTTAAAGCAACCCATTCACTTGGCATTCTGTCAGGAAGGCAGCAAATTTTTTGTTTACTTTTAGTTAAAATATTAGGGAGATATCCATGGTTTTAGTTAATGGAGAGATTTAAGAGACAAATTACAAAGTAGAACCCATTGCTACTGTGAATATAAAACATAATGTGACATACCTGGGGCACAATCCAGACTAGTGGGGGCTGTGTCACCCCTGTCCTGAAACCTTGGGTGCCTTATAATGCTTTGTTGTAGTAGCTCCCACCTGGGCCACTCACAAACAGCCTTCCAGCAGGCAAGCCACAGGCTGAGCGTCTGTGTGTAACTGCAGCCTGCCAACTAAACCCTGGCTCTCACCAGCCTTACTTATACTACAGGATGACCTCAACACCCCCCCCCCATCCAGATCTTCCCACAGAAATGTATGTCCTGTACTGCCCAGCCCTCTCCTGAACACTACAAATATGTTAAGTCTCTTATTCCTTAAGGGAATAATATGTTAGCTTATTGTTTTTTAAATAGAATTACTCAGACACTCCAATTCAAACGCACCGGATTAGATAAAACACGAAAACAAGTTTATTAACTACAAACTACATTAGATTCCAGCAAGATTTATCACCACATGCTTCCAGCAAGGTTGCTGACCAAACTCTTTTAGTCATGACCCACCCTTCCCCCAGAGTCCAACTTCTGTTTTCCTTTGTCCTCTTAGGTGCGATGCCAGAGACAGACAGGGAGAGGAGGGGTGTCTTGGGGTGTCTGCCCCTTCTTCTGGTAGTCCTGTCCCTCATTTGAGAAGCATTGCCAGCTGGGAGCAAGGTGACAGGCAGTCTAGTGAAGGAAACTCCATGCTGTTTCTTTGCTAAGATGAAAATTTTTTTTGCCTCTGCCCCATTTTTTGCCAAAAAATGGTCACTTAGAAGGTAATGGTTCAACAGCTTTGTTTACATCTGTCTGAGGCATCAGCTTTCCCTCTCTCAGCAACTAGTTTGGCCACTCCCCAGATTTATCTGGAAAACATACGTCAGTCGTGATTTCAGCTTATGTTCAAACTTTACATATAATGTTGCTATGTGCATTTTGCCATGATATTATTGATCAGCAAGTTATGTGATATTTATTGATATCTCACAAGGCATACCTTGTACAAACATGATTACAGTAGCATGTAGGGTAGGGATTGGCAACCTTTGGCCTGCGGACCACTTTGTTTACCTGATGTGTTCACAGGTTCAGCCGACTGTGGCTCTCACTGGCCACGGTTTGCCGCTCCAGGCCAATTTGTGCTGGCCGCCACTTCCCGCAACCCCAATTGGCCTGGAGCAGAAAACCGTGGCCAGTGGGAGCCGCAATCGGCAAAACCTGAGGACACGGCAGGTAAACAAACCAGCCCAGCCCACCTGGGGGCTTACCCTGGCGGGCCGCATGCCAAAGGTTTCTGATCCCTGATGTAGGGTGGGAACACCGGGGTATATTTTCTATCACACATAGATTTTATGTACGGTATTGACAAATAGAAAAATAATTAGTAGAGAGAGAGAGAGGGAGAGAGCGAGCTCCTACATATAAGACACAAGGACATGGTTTTAAAATGGTCAATGCAAAGATTGATTACTGGAAAATGCAAATTTTTAATAGCAAATAGTTTAATTTAAAACAAGCATGGTTTGACGTACTGTATATTTTCCTGAGATTTTAGCATATTTGATGGGACATAATCTTTTAAAAATAAGTCACTTGTCAGTGTACTCAGGCTCACTGTGATAATGTAAAATATAAATCAAAACCAAGGTTCTGATAGTTATCTGTGAATGTCCAGGAACTGGTGATGATTTAAAGAGAGAATTTGATTTTTAAGGGACTCCCAATGTCTATTCCTTTCTTACAACTATGCCTTTTTTTCGATAATTTTCAGGGTAGATATTAGAAATATTTTGAGGGAATGATCAAATTTTTGAGACGTCAGCCCTGGCAGTGTGCCTCTTGTGTAACAAGTAAAATGTATTTTGGGCCCAGTCTTGAAGTTCTTATACAAGGAAAACTCCACTGATGTCAAAAGTAGCTTTGTTCCAGAGTAGCAGCTGTGTTAGTCTGTATCCGCAAAAAGAAAAGAAGTACTTGTGGTACCTTAGAGACGAACAAATTTATTTGAGCGTACGCTTTTGTGAACTACAGCTCACTTCATCGGATGCATTCAGTGGAAAATACAGTGGGGAGATTTATATACACAGAGAACATATTCATAAAGACTAAGGTCAGAAGGGACCATTGTGATCATCTAGTCTGACCTCCTGCACAACGCAAGCCACAGAATCTCACCCATCCACTCCTGCGAAAAACCTCTCACCTAGGTCCGAGCTATTGAAGTCCTCAAATCGTGGTTTAAAGACTTCAAGGAGCAGAGAATCCTCCAGCAAGTGACCCGTGCCCCATGCTACAGAGGAAGGCAAAAAACCTCCAGGGCCTCTTCCAATCTGCCCTGGAGGAAAATTCCTTCCCGACCCCAAATATGGCGATCAGCTAAACCCTGAGCATATGGGCAAGATTCATCAGCCAGATACCCAGGAAAGAATTTTCTGTAGTAACTCAGATCCCACCCCATCTAACATCCCATCACAGGCCATTGGGCCTATTTACCATGAATATTTAAAGATCAATTAATTGCCAAAATCATGTTATCCCATCATACCATCTCCTCCATAAACTTATCAAGATTAATCTTAAAGCCAGATAGGTCTTTTGCCCCCACTGCTTCCCTTGGAGGCTATTCCAAAACTTCACTCCTCTGATGGTTAGAAACCTTCATCTAATTTCAAGTCTAAACTTTCCAATGACCAGTTTATATCCATTTGTTTTTGTGTCCACATTGGTACTGAGCTTAAATAATTACTCTCCCTCTCCGGTATTTATCCCTCTGATATATTTATAGAGAGCAATCATATCTCCCCATAACCTTCTTTTGGTTAGGCTAAACAAGCCAAGCTCCTTGAGTCTCCTTTCATAAGACAGATTTTCCATTCCTCAGATCATCCTAGTAGCCCTTCTCTGTACCTGATCCAGTTTGAATTCATTCTTCCTAAACATGGGAGACCAGAACTGCACACTGTATTCCAGATGAGGTCTCACCAGTGCCTTGTATAATGGTACTAAAACCTCATTATCTCTACTGGAAATACCTCGCCTGATGCATCCCGAGACCACATTAGCTTTTTTCACAGCCATATCACATTGGCGGCTCATAGTCACCCTATGATCAACCAATATTCCAAGGTCCTTCTCCTCCTCCGTTACTTCTAATTGATGCGTCCCCAGCTTATAACTAAAATTCTTGTTATTAATCCCTAAATGCATAACCTTACACTTCTCACTATTAAATTTCATCCTATTATATTACTCCAGTTTACAAGGTCATCCAAATCTTCCTGTATGATTTCTCGGTCCTTCTTTAAATTGGCAATACTTCCCAGCTTTGTATCATCCACAAACTTTATTAGCACACACCCACTTTTTGTGCCGAGGTCAGTAATAAAAAGATTAAATAAGATTTGGTCCCAAAATTGATCCCTGAGGAACTCCAGTGGTAACCTCCCTCCAGCCTGACAGTTCACCTTTCAGTAGGACCTGATGTAGTCTCCCTGTTAACCAATTCCTTATCCACCTTTCAATTTTCATATTGATCCCCATCTTTTCCAATTTAACTAATAATTCCCTATGTGGCATGGTATCAAATGCCTTACTGAAATCTAGGTAAATTAGATACACTGAGTTTCCTTCGGCTAAAAAATCTATTACTTTCTCAAAGAAAGAGATCAGGTTGGTTTGGCACGATCTACCTTTTGTAAAACCATGTTGTATTTTGTCCCATTTACCATTGACCTCAATGTTCTTAACTACTTTTTCCTTCAAAATTTTTTCCAAGATCTTGCATACTACAGATGTCAAACTAACAGGCCAGTAGTTACCCAGATCACTTTTCTTTTCCTTTCTTAAAAATAGGAACTATGTTAGCAATTCTCCAGTCACATGGTACAACCCCTGAGTTTACAGAGTCATTAAAAATGCTTGCTAATGGGCTTGCAATTTCATGTGCCAATTCCTTTAATATTCTTGGATGATTATCTGGGCCCCCCGATTTAGTCCCATTAAGCAGTTCGAGTTTTGCTTCTGCCTCAGATATGGTAATATCTACCTCCATATCCTCATTCCCATTTGTCATGCTACCATTATCCCCAAGATCCTCTTTAGCCTTATTAAAGACTGAGGCAAAGTATTTGTTTAGATATTGGGCCATGCCTAGATTATCCTTGACCTCCACTCCATCCTCAGTGTTTAGCGGTTCTACTTCTTTCTTTGTTTTCTTCTTATTTATATGACTATAGAACCTTTTACTATTGGTTTTAATTCCCTTTGCAAGGTTCAACTCTACTTGACTTTTAGCCTGTCTCACTTTATCCCTACATGTTATGACTTCAATAAGATAGCTTTCCTTGCTGATTCCTCCCATCTTCCACTCCCTGTATGCTTTCTGCTTTTTCTTAATCATCTCTCCTGAGATGCTTGCTCATCCAGCTTGGTCTACAACTCCTTCCTATGAATTTTTTCCCCTTTCTTGGGATGCAGGCTTCCGATAGCTTCTGCAGCTTTGATTTAAAGTAATTCCAGGCCTCTTCTGGATCCTTTAGATCCATAAATTCTTCAGTCCAATCCACTTCCCTAATTAATTTTCTTAATTTTTGAAAGTCAGCCCTTTTGAAATCAAAAACCCTAGTCTCAGATTTGTTTGATTATCCTTCCGTTCAGTTTGAACTGAATTAGCTCATGATCACTTGAACCAAGATTGTCCCCTACAACCATTTCTTCTATGAGGTCCTCACTACTCACCAAAACCAAATCTAAAATAGCATCCCCTCTAGTCGGTTCAGCTGTATGGAGTGGAAATCTATGAACTTCATGAAAAAACTTGTACAGATACAGACAGACATCATCTTCCTTTCCAAATGCAAACAGATGGACATCGTACCAAAAGGACTGAAGGTAAAAAATCCATTACAATCTACATACCACACAGACTATGCTGACAGCTTGTGTCACACACTCTCAAAGAAACTGCAGAACCACCTGATCAACATCCTCTACAGCAAACAGGGAAAGATTAAGAATGAGCTCTCAAAACTGGATACTCTCATAAAAAAAACAACCTTCCACACAAACTTCCTAGTGGCTGGACTTTACAAAAACTAGACAAGCCATTTACAACAAACACTTTGCTTCTCTACAAAAGAAAAAGTACACTAAACTATCTAAACTACTACTGCCACAAGGGACCACAACAGTGGTTCCCTTAACCCACCCAGCAATATTGTTAATCTGTCCAACTATACTCCTAGGACAGATTCTTCTGCTGGGCTATCTCGGGGCCTCTCCTTCTGCCCCTCCACCCCCACGAACATGATACAGTTCTGTGGTGACCTAGAATCCTATTTTTGACATCTCTGACTCAAGGAATATTTCCAGCACACCTCTGAACAACACACTAACCCACAGAGACCTCCCTACCAACACTACAGAAAGAAGGATTTTGGGGGGACTCCTCCTGAAGGTGAAAACAACAGACTGGACTTCTACATAGAGTGCTTCCGCCGACGTGCACGGGCTGAAATTGTGGAAAAGCAGCATGACTTGCCCCATAACCTCAGCTGTGCAGAGCACAATGCCATCCACAGCCTCAGAAACAACTCTGACATCATAATCAAAAAGGCTGACAAAGGAGGTGCTGTTGTCGTCATGAAGAGGTCGGAATATGAAAAAGAGGCTATTAGGCAGCTCTCCAACACCACTTTCTACAAGCCATTACCTCTGATCCCACTGAGGGTTACCAAAAGAAACTACAGCATTTGCTCAAGAAAGTCCCTGAAAAAGCACAAGAACAAATCTGCGCACACACCCCTGGAACCCTGACCTGTGGTATTCTATCTGCTACCCAAGATCCATAAACCTGGAAATCCTGGACGCCCCGTCATCTCAGGCATTGGCACCCTGACAGCAGGATTGTCTGGCTATGTAGACTCCCTGCTCAGGCCCTATGCTACCAGCACTCCCAGCTATCTTCGAGACACCACTGACTTCCTGAGGAAACTACAGTCCATTGGTGATCTTCCTAAAAACACCATCCTAGCCACTATGGATGTAGAAGCCCTCTACACCAACATTCCACACAAAGATGGACTACAAGCCGTCAGGAACAGTATCCCCGATAATGTCACGGCTAACCTGGTGGCTGAACTTTGTGACTTTGTCCTCACCCATAACTATTTCACATTTGGGGACAATGTATACCTTTAAATCAGCGGCACTGCGATGGGTACCCACATGGCCCCACAGTATGCCAACATTTTCATGGCTGCCTTGAAACAACTCTTCCTCAGCTCTCATCCCCTAATGCCCCTATTCGCGCTACATTGATGACATCATCATCTGGACCCATGGAAAAGAAGCCCTTGAGGAATTCCACCATGATTTCAACAATTTCCATCCCACCATCAACCTCAGCTTGGACCAGTCCACACAAGAGATCCACTTCCTGGACACTACGGTGCTAATAAGCAATGGTCACATAAACACCACCCTATATCGGAAACCTACTGACCGCTATTCCTACCTACATGCCTCCAGCTTTAACCCAGACCACACCACATGTTCCATTGGCTACCGCCACGCTCTACGATACAACCGCATTTGCTAGAACACCTACAAGATCTCTATCAAGCATTCTTACAATTACAATACCCACCTGCTGAAGTGAAGAAACAGATTGACAGAGCCAGAAGAGTACCCAGAAGTCACCTACTACAGGACAGGCCCAACAAAGAAAATAACAGAACACCACTAGCCATCACCTTCAGCCCCCAACTAAAACCTCTCCAACGCATCATCAAGGATCTACAACCTATCCTGAAGGACGACCCATCACTCTCACAGATCTTGGGAGACAGGCCAGTCCTTGCTTACAAACAGCCCCCCAACCTGAAGCAAATACTCACCTGCAACCACACACCAGAACCACTAACCCAGGAACCTATCCTTGCAACAAAGCCTGTTGCCAACTGTGTCCACATATCTATTCAGGGGACATCATCATAGGGCCTAATCACATCATCCACACTATCAGAGGCTCATTCACCTGCGCATCTACCAATGTGATATATGCCATCATGTGCCAGCAATGCCCCTCTGCCATGTACATTGGTCAAACTGGACAGTCTCTATGTAAAAGAATAGACATAAATCAGACGTCAAGAATTATAACATTCAATAACCAGTCGGAGAACACTTCAATCTCTTTGGTCACTCGATTACAGACCTAAAAGTGGCAATTCTTCAGCAAAAAAAAACTTCGAAAACAGACTCCAATGAGAGACTGCTGAATTGGAATTAATTTGCAAACTGGATACAGTTAACTTAGTTTTAACCTTGTGTAATGACCCATCCACTCCCAGTCTCTATTCAAGCCTATTTCCCCATGTTTATTCCCCACTTCCTTATCCCCCACTGTTCCTCAGACTTTCTTGTCAACTGCTGGAAATGGCCCACCTTGATTATCACTACAAAAAGCTCCCTCCCTCCCCCCGCCGCTCTCCTGCTGGTAATAGCTCACCTTAAGTGATCACTCTCATTTCAGTGTGTATGGTAATACCCATTGTTTCATGTTCTCTGTGTATATAAATCTCCCCACTGTATTTTCCACTGAATGCATCCGATGAAGTGAGCTACATGTAGTTCATGAAAGTGTATGCTCAAATAAATTTTAGTCTCTAAGGTGCCACAAGTACTCCTTTTCTTTTTAAAAGTAGCTTTGTATTTGTGAGGACGACAAGATTGGGCTCTGGAATGGCAATAGACAATTGCTTGCATTTTAGTGCCTGTATTCAGTACTCTATGGGGAAACTGAGTTCTCTGGCTAATCATGTTATTTTCTATCTAAAAAATTTCTTTATGATCAAACACACAATGTTTCTTTATAAAGTTTCTGTAAGTAACATTTTTCTTACCTTTCAGATGCTGTTTAAGATTCCTAAAAGTTTCAACCCTTTTTATCTTTGTAGTGGTGTGCTCTGTAAGTATTGGATTTGCAACGTTCTTTCATTTAATAGATTAGAATTAAATCAGTGTAATGATTTTAAATTGGAATGACTGTCGCTTAAGGCTAAATCCAATCCTGTCAGGGCAGTGAGGATCAATGGGCAAAAAGATGCACAGGTCTCTTGTGGATTAGTTAACACTGGCCCACACGCTACATACGGTGCCTCCAAGGGAACATTGAGAGGAGGCAGGTCCAGTTAATTAGCATGTATGTCACTGGCAGGTGTATAATGATTTTGAGATGGCTCCTCAAGTACCGCTTCAAAACTGAGGGGCTTTATGGGTCAGTTTCTTCCTCTGCCAAAATGTCCACACTAACTCCTCCACTTCCCCCTCAAACTCTCATGGAACTCCTTGCAGAGTGGAAAACAGGCCCCGCAAAACCTCATGTGGGCTCTCTGCCTTCCCCATTGGCTGCTAAAATGTGGCTGTCGGAATCACTTTTGGTCAGCTAGCACAGGGAGGGGAGCTGCAGAAGGCTGCACTCTAGCAGCCATTAGGGAAGGCAGAGAAACTGTCCCAGGAATAAAGCTGGGAAGGTGAAAATAGTATATAGCTTCATATTCTAGCTAGTTCCCCCAGACCCAGCCCTTTTAAAAAAAATCTCTCCCGTTCTGACTGATGCCCTAATTCTAGTTCCTCTCTTTCTGTCTCTAGAACCCTTTCCTCATCCTCCTGTCTTCCCCTTCTTTAATCTTTGCTCTTTCCTTCTTCCTCTTTGCATTGTTCTAATACTCCTGTCTCTTTTCCCCATCCACAAAATTTCTTAGTGTCTCTTGCCTGTAAATACCGTACGTGTGTTTTTAATTTCCATCTCTAATGAACTGTTTCTCATATCTCCTCAAATCCCCCCTCTAGTCCATTGCCTGATTCTAGTTCTCTTCTCTCACTCTTTCCCTTCCAGGATCCCCATTTTCTCTCCTCCTTTCTTTCATGATTGCATCATTATCCTGGCTTTTCCATCCTCCTTGCCTCATCTTAACTGATCAATAGTGCTGTGTGAGGCAGCCAGCTCCTGAATTAAGTGGCTCCTTTCCTGGCTCTGTTGCTCCCTGCTGTACTATAATGACACAAATTGAACGCTTGAAAAATGGAGGCAGAAAAAGAATGGAGGGAGATACTGATCCAGGATTCAGTACCAGTCACAGTGTTCTAGTGGAGAGAAGCTAGAGGCATAGCAGGGGAGGTGGCTGAGTGGGCTCTGCAGCTGAGTGGTCAGATTGGACAGTCCCAAAGGAATCTGTTAACTGTTAGGCTGCAAGTGTTTTGGAGGGTTGGAAATTATCTGCTTGCCTGACATGAGGAATCTTTTTCTGCCTGGCAGGATTCCTATAGCAGAGGGCACAATACGCATTTGTTTCCCCTTAGCCAGGACAGGATTTGGACCTATCTTTCCAGACAGTTCCTTAAAACTAACCTGCAACTTTGTCCTGGGAGAGACTTGATTACAATAAACAAAATGTATGACTTTGCTAGTTTAAATGTGGTGAAGGATTACACCTCAATACCACTGACTCTTTTTGAGAGTCACAGGCCTGGTTTTAAGTTTGGGAAATATCAGCAATTGGAATTAAATATACATGAAAACATTATTGTGAATTATACATTTGTTTATAAGGTTCAAGAAAGGCTATTTCATATATTTTTTGAGACAGACTGGGTAGATAGATAACTCTGTAACAATTCAATGTATGCCCATTTTTTGCTTGTCATAGATTTTATTTAGCACTTATGCAGATCAAGGAGCACCCTGGCAGATGTTGGCTGTGTCGCCACTGGAAAGCTACTGTATCCTTTATCAATTTCTTTTTAAGAATCAGAGAGAGAGAGCAGTGTGGTCACCGGTTATACTGATGATAAGCTGATTGAAAATGGCTGCTTTGCTGATTACTAAATTAGATATTGACAGCGATTTAGTTCCTTAGAGTTTGTGATGCTACCTAACTGTGTTATGGTAGCAAATTAATTTGGTCACAAACCTGTTTTCATAATAACTTATCTAAATGATAATGAAGTGTGCAAAGGCCTGATTTTCCTATTTTTTCAACTGGACACCACTTGACCGCTACTCATGTCTTAAAAAAGGAGCTGAAGTTCATAATGAAACCTGATCACAATATGCAAAATGTAAACAGATGTAAGGTCACAATGACAGAAAAATCCCAAAACTAGTTCCCCCAAAGATATGACTAGTTTAAATGTGAATTAAAGTTATTAATACATTTTAATAAATAACCTGTATCAGAGTTTACCTGTAATATATAATTAGTAAGCAAAAAGATGGACAGAATCTTTTTTTCTTGTTAATGTCCAGTAAAGTTGTATTTAAAAAATGAAAAATGGACGCAGTGATGGAGATTTGAGTAGAAGCTTTGAGTCCTTGATGATGATGATGGTGGAATACTACTTCCTTTGTTAATTATATGAAGTTGAACTCCCAGTATGATGCTTTGGCCAAAAGGGCTAACACAATCCTTGGAAAGGAGGGGATTACTGAGTAGTAGAGAGGTGATTTTACCCCTCTCTTTGACACTGGAGCAACTGCTACTGGAATACTGTATCCGGTTATGTTCACAATTCAAGAAGGATGTTGATAAATTTGAGAGGGTTCAGAGAGGAGTCACAAAAATGATTAAGGAATTAAAAAACATGCCTTATACCACTAGACTTAAGGAGCTTAATTTATTCAGTTTAACAAAGACAAGGTTAAAGGATGACTTGATGGCAGTTTATAAGTACCTACATGGGGAACAAATATTTGATTATGGGCTCTTCAATATAGCAGAAAAAGGCATAACATGATCCAATGTCTGGAAGTTGAAGCTAGATAAATTCAGACCAGAATAAGGCATACATTTTTAACAGTGGTATAATGGAACTATTGGAACAATTTACCCTGGGTTTTGGTGGATTCTCCATCACTGAACATTTTTAAATCAAGATTGGATGTTTTTCTAAAAGACATGCTGTAGGAATTATTTTGGGGAAATTCTATGGTCAGACTAGATGATCCCACTGGTCCCTTTTAGTCTTGGAAGAGTGCTAATTCAGATATTTCCTGGAGCACAAATTCAGATTCTTCTCCTCCTCCTGGCAGGGACTCTGCTCCAATTCCTGCTCCACGCCCCACACAAACCCCTGGTCTCCTTTGGCTGGGGAGTTTCTCCTCTCTCTTACCCACATAGTGAATGAACTGATGTTGCCAGGAGTCCAATTCTCAGTCGATTCCCTTGCAGTTCACTGTACAGGGACAGACTCCACATACACCAGGTCACAATACTATTTGGCCTGGCTACCCCTCCATCTGTACAGAGGGGAAGTTTGGTCAGATTTGAGTGGTGTTGTGACACCATGTAGCAGATTACAATGACACCCACTGAAATTTGGCCCAGCTGCCCTTCTGTCTGGACAGAGGGCTGGCCGGGTCAAATTTCAGTGATGTCACAACCACACAGCTGGAGCAATGCTCTGGACTGCTCCAACAGCAGCCACACTGATGTAGTAGGGGACCACTGCTTAAAAGTGCTTGGAGCATCTCCCCTGGGGCCCAGCTTCATAGCCTATGAGCAAGCACCAAAACCTTCAGGGGAGGGGGCATTCATTTCATTTCCCCACTCCTGACACCTCTAATTGGCACCACTGTTTGGAACCTATGCAGGGGGTGAGGAAGGAAGACATTTAATTTGATGCTTCTGTTGCTACTAATGTGAGCTGTTCATTGTAGATGAACATTTAGTGAGTGATTAAATGCACCAATATTCTGGTGTTGAATCTGAGTACCTTGAAATCCTAAGTATTAGACTATAGGGAATTAACATCTACAGACAGACTGAAAGATTAATAAGCACTGCCAGGCTTGCAAGTAATACATGGTATCGTTATTAGGATAGGATTAAAATTCAAAATGATCTGGACAAATTGGAGAAATGGTCTGAAGTAAATAGGATGAAATTCAATAAGGGCAAATGCAAAGTACTCCACTTAGGAAGGAACAATCAGTTGCAGACATACAAATGGGAAATGACTGCTTAGGAAGGAGTACTTATGAAGGAGTACACGGAAAGGAATCTGGGGGTCATAGCGGATCACAACTAAATGAGTCAACAGTGTAACACTGTTGCAAAAAAAAGCAAACATCATTTTGGGATGTATTAAGAGTATTGTAAGCAAGGCACAAGAAGTAATTCTTCCGCTTTACTCCTTGCTGATTAGGCCTCAGCTGGAGTATTGTGTCCTGTGGGCACCACATTTCAGGAAAGATGTGGATGAACTGGAGAGAGTCCCAAGAAGAGCAACAAAAATTATTAAAGGTCTAGATTGAAGGGAAGACTGAAAAAATTGGGTTTGTTTATTCTGGAGAAGAGAAGACTGAGAGGGACATCACAGTTTTCAAGTACATAAAAGGTTCTTAGAAGGAGGAGGGAAAATTATTGTTCTTAACCTCTGAGGAGAGAACAAAAAGCAATGGGTTTCAATTGCAGCAAAGGCGATTTAGGTTGGACATTAGGAAAAACTTCCTAACTGTCAGGGTGGTTAAGCGCTGGAATAAATTGCCTAGGGAGGTTGTGGAATCTCCATCAGGATGTCAGAGATGGTCTAGATAATACTTAGTCCTTCCATGAGTGCAGAGGACTGGACTAGATGACCTCGTGAGGTCCTTTCAGTCCTAAGATTCTATGTATTTGTTTCTGTTGAATTCTACTGAAGAGGCCATACTTTGGAATGACTGCATGTCCTCTATATTATTATTGTTTGCCATATTAGTTCTACTGTGCTACATATGTGAATGGTGCTTTAGGGACCAATAGTAAAGGTCTCTGCCCTGATAACTTATGCATCCCAGTAGATGGTGTGTATTACATGGTCCTCTGTGCCTGGCCGACAAAGGATGAGGGTCTGTTACAGATCTCCACTGCAGAGCCTGGCTGCGATGGAATGCCTGCCCTTTAAGGGCCAGGACGCTTGGGGTTAGACAGCCCTATTCAATTAGTCCCACTGGTGTCATAGTTAGCTGCCTCCAGCCAAGGGGGTAAGATTAATTGGGGTCAGGTGACAGCCTGGTTAACACCAAAACCACATAAAAAGGTCAGAGCAGTTGGAGGGAGGAACCACAGGGAGCAAGTTGGGGTCCTGTGAAAGGCCCTGAAGTAGGTTCTGGAAAGACTCCAGGGTCAGGGCACTATCCCAGAGCAGGGAAGACTGAAAGGTAGCCCAGAGAGGCTGAGGCTGTGAAGGGACTCCAGGGAAAGCAGCTCGGGAGTCAGCACTATCCCAGAGCAAAGAGACTTAACAGTAGCCTAGAAGAGCCTGGGAACTGAGCCCAGAGGATGGGCTGAAGAGAAGCCCAAACGAGAAGAAAGAACCTTTTGTTTGTGTGAACTTTTGTCACCCCAGAAAGGAATTGAACTCTGAGAGTGACCTAGCCAGAGGGCTGAGACACAGAAAACCCAGGTGAGGGGAAATTGAGGCAGGGAACATCCCTAGTGGCATGCTTTGCCAGTAAGGGGCAGCTATGTCTGTGACACTGGCTCGTTAGCTCAAGCTGTGGAGTCTCTTGTTTTGGGCTCTGGAGGTCACTGAGTTAATCTCTGATGGCAGCCATGGCATGTTTCTCAATTTAATATCTACTATTGTGTGAATTAGAAACATATGGTCCTGTTCTCCTCTCATGGGTGCATCTCCCATTGATGCCTGTAAAAGTCTGATCTTGTGAGGAAGTTGCCATCTCACAAGATCAGTCTGTATGTGAGCTCAAAATTTGCCCACAAAGATTGGTTAGGAAGAGAACCATGAATCCAGGTACAGAACTTACACTCTTTAGATTTGACTCTGTCATCTTCCTTGTTTGGAAAGGGCAGAGATCAGTGAAAAATAATAATGATTCAGTTTTGACAGGAAGGTCAAGGCAGGCACTGCCAGGACAGCTAATTCCAAATTAACTGTGCTGGAGAGAAATAGAGGAAAGAGCTAAACTTTCTTAAAGTTTTGAATGCGAAATGTAGCTGATGTGGGAATGCAGAGGCTTATACACTCTAGAGATGGTTGGAAAACTTTTAATGAAAAATATTTTCAATGAAAAACCAAGAATTTGGAAGCATTTTCATGCCAAAAAGAGTGATATCCTTCTTTCTTCTTCCCCTTTTGTATTTTTTCCACCTTTCTAGCTTCAGTTCGATGTTTGTGATATTCCCTGTTATGCCCACTGTCTCCCAGCACCAGAATTAGTTTTGTTGGAGGCACTGCTTCCCATCTCTGGCAGTAGGAACTATTTCTACTGGGATGGATGTTCTTCACTTTTCATTTTACCTATGACTACCTCTTTTCCATCTTCTCTCCCTCCTTCCCTTTCTTTCTATTGTTGTTCCTCCCTAATTGTCTCTCTTCCCATCATCTTCTATGTCCCTCCTTCTGAACTGCTGCTTCTCTTTGCTTTTGCCCATTTCACCAAGGCACATCTGGCACACAGCACTGAGGCGGCTAGGCTGCTGTCAAAAGCAATGCCAGAAAACCCACCCCCTCCAGTGACTTTATGGAAATTTTCCATGTCTGTAGGATTTGCTTTAGTATTATTTTGATCACAAATGCATTTGGTTTCCGTACTGGTCCTGATTCAAATTAAATGGATTTAGTATAATTTTCCAAAATGGAGATGGTGTTGTTCCTTTTTTTTAATCATTTGTGACTTATTTACTTAAAAGTTCATTCAGCCACAAGAGGGTAATCTGTGCCAGTGCACAGCAGCAGGCCTCCTTTTGCAGGAGACAAGGCTCCAAATGTTGTTGTGGCATGTTTGTGAAATGTTTTCAGATCTTTGAATGAAAGGCAGGTAAGTGCAAAGCATCAATAATTGATAAGAAGATGCATCTTTGGGAACTGGGTTATAGCAGAAAAGATACAGTGATACATTAACAAAACCCAGTGCTTCTCAGTTGAGGGGTGAATACTCCTAATATACAAGGGTTTTTGGCCTGCTGTGACTGCACAGTCATCAGTACTCCCAAATGATCTGAGTTCATTAATTAGATAACCATGGACTCCCAAGAGAAGTATTTCTGCATTTCTCCCGTAATGAAAATAATGTTTAGTTTTGTAGGATGTTCTGAAATGCTAGGTGTTCTCCACATTCATTACTGTGCTTCTCTTCATGCTGTGTTTCGAATAACTTTTGCCCTGATCTATACAAAGTTTTAGGTTGTACAGGCAATAGAGAACAGAGGTCTGGAGCAAATCAATGCACCATAATAGAACTAGGGTTTCTGAAGTTAAAAAGTAATTGGGATTCTTGTGTGCTAAAGAGGTATTGTGCAATCCAACCATATACCATTGCTCCCTCATTTAAAGAAGAGTCTGTGTTTCTTTGACATAGTTCTTATTTACCTTGCCTCACCTATTACAATTATCCTTAGTTGAATGCTTCTCTCCTTAACTAGAAATGTTTGGCTCCTATAAGAAAAGTGTTGCAGGTAATAACTTTTACACCTTCCTTTGCATTGTAGTTCTGAGATTCCTTCAAATTCTTCCAAGCTTTGAGCCACTTCTTTCCCACAGGACTTCCCATTTACCTTATCGAGCTGTCAGCTCCCACCTTTGCTCTGTGGATGATAGCAGCCTTGATTACCTGCTTGTCCACTTCCCCCTCAAGCACCTTTGTACTTTATCTTGTGCCAGTGCCAGCCATACATTGGGGAAATTCCCAGTCAGACTCAGTAATGCCATTTCCTTGTCCTTCAAATCACCCCTCAAAATTCACCTCTTCTATAACTGAACTCTAATAATGGCAAGGCAGGTGGTGAGTTGTGATTACTTTCTCCGATTGGCTAAGAATTGAGCACATCTGATTATTTTTTGTTACCTACACACTGCACACTAGAATCATAGAATTGTAGGGTTAGAAGGGACTATAATGGTCATCTAGTTTAAACCCCTGCCAAGATGCAGGATTTTTTTGTCTAAACCATCCAAGACAGATGGCCATCCAGCCTCCTTTTGAAAACCTCCAGTGAAGAAGCTTCCACAACTTCCTGAGGCAGTCTGTTCCATTGTCCTACTGTTCTTACAGTTAGGAAGCTTTTCCTGAGATTTAATCTAATATGCTGTAGTTTGAACCTATTATCCTGCCCTCTGTGGCAAGAGAGAACAATTTTTCTTATGGCAGCCTTTCAAGTATCTGAAGACCTCTGTCATGTTCCTCTTTAATCTCCTCTTTTCCAAACTAAACATACCTAGTTCCTTCAGCCTTTGCTCATATGGCTTGCATTCCACCCCTTTGATCATCTTTGTCACTTGCTGCTGGATCCTTTCCAGTTTCTCTATATCCTTTCTATACTGTGGTGACAAAAATTGGACACAGTACTCTAGCTTAGGCCTAACTAGCACTGAGTAGAGTGGTACTATCGCTTCCTGTGACTTTCATGCTGCGAATCTGTTAAACCTAAAATTGATTTTTTTTTTTTTTTTGCAACAGCATCTCATTTCTGACTCATGTTGAGGCTGTGATCCACCACAAGTCCCAGATCCTTCTTAGCAGTGCTGTTGCCAAGTCAGTTATCTCCCATTCTGTATTTGTGCATTTGGTTTTTCTTCCTTAAGTGCAGCACCTTACATTTGTCTTTGAATTTCATTTTGATGTCAATAGTCCAGTTCTTCAGTTTTATCAAGATCTCTCTGAATTTTAGCTCTATTCTCCAAAGTATTGGCAACGCTCGCCCCCAGCTTTGTTTCATCTGCAAATTTGATCAGTATGCTCACTATTCCTACATCCAGGTCATTAATAAAGATGTTAAACAACACTGGACCCAGAACAGATGTCAATGGAACCCCACTTATTACCTCTCTCTAATCCAACATCATTCCATTAATAATTTCTCTGTTTGCGGTTGTTTAACCAATTATGTATCCACTTAATGGATAGCCCACATTTCTCCAGTTTAATTATCAGAATGTCATGTGGAACTGTGTCAAAAGCCTTGCTCAAATCCAGGTATATTATGTCCACCGCATTCTCCCTGACCAAATCAGTTACCCTGTCAAAGAAGGAAATCAAGCCGGTTTGGCATGATTTATTCTTGGTAAATCCACTCTGGCTGCTAGTGATTACCCCTTCATCCTCCAGGTATTCACAAATTGAATCTTTTATACATTGCTCCAGGTATTGAAGTCAGGATGACTGGTCTATAGTTCCCCAGCTTCTCCTTTTTCCACTTTTTAAAAAAGATGGGCACTATGTTAGCACTTCTCCAGTCTTCTGGGACCTTTCTTGTCATCCATGAGTTTGTAAATATTGCCAGTGGTGCCGAGATTTTTTTCAGCTAATTCCTTCAGTACCGTCAAGTGAATAGCCCCCAGCACTGCTGATTTGAATTCATTCAGATTGGTCTGACGTGTTCTATAGTTATCCTGATATGCATCCCTTCCCCTTTATTGTCTATGGTAACTTCTCTAATCATCTGGTCACATTATTTTTTTGTGAGAAGACTGAAGCAAAGTAGGCATTGAGCAGCTCTGCCCTCCTATCGTCTTCCATTACCCGCTCACCTTCTCCATTGAGCAGCGGACCCAATCATCCCTTATCTTTCTTTTTTGTCTGAAATATTTGGAGAACCTTTTCTTGTTGTCTCTAACATTCCTTGTCAGGTGTGACTTTCCTGATTTTTGTCCCTAAACACTCTCGCTATTCCCATGTATGCTTTCTTGGTGACATGCTCCTCCTCATATTTCCTGTACGTATCCCTTTTCACTTTTCGATAGCTAAAAAGCTCCTTGTGCAGCCACATTGGCCTCCCGTGGCTCTTATCTTTCCTCTGTATCAGAATGTTGAGCTTCTAGTGTTACATCTTTTAAGAACTGCCAGCCTCCTTTGACTCCTTTTCTTTCTAATTGGTCTTTTCATGGGGCCGTGCTTACTACTTTTCTGAGTTGGTTGAAATCTGCCTTTCTGAAGTCCAGTGTCCTTGTTTTGCTGTTCTCATGTCCTTCTTTCCATAGGATCTTGAATTTTATCAGATCACAAGATCTTCCTTCCAAGTTCCCGACCACCTTCACGTTTACAACTAATTCATCCCTTTTGGTCAAAACCAGATCCAAAATGTAGATTCCATAATTGTTTCCTCAACTTTCAAGATCAGAAAGCTGTCCCCAACACATGCTAAGAATTTGCAGCACGTATTAGGTTTTGCTGCAATAGTCTTTCAACAGATATCAGGAAAGTTAAAATCTGCCATTAATATTAGCTCATGTGTGTTAGCTAATCTTGTTACCTGCTTGTAGAATGACTCATCCACTTCCTCTTCCAGTTTTGGTGGTCTGTTATAGACCCCCACTGTAACATCGCTTTTTTCTTTCCCCTTGTTATCCTCACTCGGAGACTCAACACTTCCCCTTGGACCTCAGAGCAAGTGTATACATTCTTGTTGTACAATGCAACGCCACCTCCTTTCCCCCCATACCTAACTTTTCAGAACAAGCTATATCCCTCATTGCTGGTACTCCAATCATGGGAGTTGATCCCACCAAGTCTCTGTGATGCCAAGTAAGTTATAATTTTCTTCATATACCATGACTTCCAGTTCTTGTCCATCCTCCTTAACCCATTTGTTTGTCTGTTATGTCTTGTCTTTTTTAGATTGTAAGCTTGTTGGAGGAAGGAGTGCCATTTACTCTGTATTGATACAATACTTGAGGCTCCAACTTGGTTGGTGTCTTTGTGCCACCACTGTATAAATATTAGCAATATTTGAGGTTCATCCTGTGGCTATGTTCTGAGCAATTCACAACTATCTCTTAAATTGACAAATAAGATATGAGGCCAAAGTGTTTCTGGTCAGTGATTTTCAACAAAAATATTTAGAGGTCTTTTGGCATATGGGGGGAGGGGTGACATTGGGGGGAAAAGATATAAGCTAATGAGAAGGAAAAAAGAGGAGAGAGAAGTTGAGGATGTTAGTTACCGTGATTAAGGCTGAAGGTGCATGAGTTTTGAAATCACAGATTGAATGATCAATGCAATTACTTCAGTCACAGAGCAGGCAGAGGTCATTGTAAAACCTTTTAATCATCATGCCCTGAAGAGCCGGGGGCATATGTTCATCAGTAATATCAAAAAAGGTTTTTCCTTTCCCTGAACAATAACCAACTAACCCATCCCTCTTCCCATTCTTAAATACAATAGTCTTGGTGACTGACTAGAGATGCAATAGGATTTTCTATTCTTTTGTGAGGTCTGCCTTTTTGGTTTTTTTTATTGCTGTAGCTCTGTTTAATCAATGTGTACTTCTCAGATCTCCTGCTGCAGAACAAATGTTAAGTGTCCCCTTGTACTCATTTGTACTGTCTGCAAGGTGCTGAGCCCTCTAGGTCTGATCCAGCAAAGAACTTAGGCATATGCTTAATGTTAGGCATGTAACCCTGTGCTTTGCTGGATTTGGGCCAGAGTGCCCAGGACCCTGCAAGATTGAACCTTAAATGCACTAATAGTACAAATATTAGGCAAAAAGTGAGCCATGAACTTTAGCAAACAGAAACCTCCAAGGAAACATTTCCTTCCATCCCCCAAGAAACCTCCTACTCATAGCTGTCCTTCATTCATTCCTCCCCCAACATCCCTGGTATCATCTCTAGAGGAGCACCCAGATAATGTGTGGTGGTGGCCCCACTCCTACTGGTGGGGACACTGCTGGCCATTGCTCCCATCTTTGATCTCTGTGGAAAGGATAATCTTGAAAGTTGCCTCCCTTCTAATCCACGGTCTTTTCTGAGATGACAAGAGGCCTGATTCCTGTACCAGGCTTCTGCTGTGTCCAGTTCTTTGCTCAGCTGACAGTCAGTAGCTCAAATGGCCGAGGGAGTTAGCAAGGGAAGTTTCAGGGTTTCTGTAACAACTATATATTCTAGGAAGTGAAACCCCAGAGTTCCTAGCATGGAGTTACTTTGGAACCCCTTAGGTCTTCTGGTGCACTTTGCTAAACATTATGGGATGCCTTGTGGGCTTCATGCACTGCTAGCCATAGCAAGGGTGGGGGGAATGTATGGGTGTGGGTGAAGTAGGAATCAGAATACTTCCCGTACTCCCAGAAGAACCCGGGGATTCCTGGTGTGCTCAGCAGTGGATTAACACACGGGCCCATGGCCAGGGCCCCTGGCCAATTTGGGGACCCCCACAGGAGTGTAGAAGTTAGGGGGCTACTGGCAGCAGAACTGTGGCCCCACCCCTGCTCCTCCTCTTCCTACTGAGGTCCTTCCCCCTGACCAGGCCATAAGTCAGAGTCAGGCCATGGTAAGAGCCACCAAGAGAACCCGGGCTGCTGTAGGGAGCCCTGGACCTTCCACCTGCCTTGGGTGAGGGGCTGGGGTGCCTGAAAGCAGTCCCCAGCCAGTGTCCCCACTCCCGAGGCACGCTGCCCAGGGCAGGTGGAGGGTTTGGGGCTCCCCAGGGTGGCTTACCATTGGCTGGCTCCAGCTTCTGGCCTGGCTGGGGGCAGGTCTTTGGGGGGGGGAAGAAGAGGAACCGGGGGTGGGGCACTATATAAGGGAGCGCAAAGGCCCACCTCAGCCCCTGCCCCCCGCACCAGGAAGAGGCTGGTGCTGCTAGCTGCTAAAGCCAGTGGAGGATTCTCCGTTCTCAGAGAACCTCCATGTGCTTTGGAGCCACCACAGAAACTCCTACATACCCGCCCGCCTTTTTCCTGTGCTTTGTGGTGAGGGAACTGTAGTAAGAAAGAGTCCTGGGGCTTGTTGGGTGGAAAGGAAATTGCCAGTTTCCCCTATTGGGAAAAATTCCTCTCTCCGGGTGCACAGATAATGAACCTTGAACCCAGGCTCAGTGTGAGTTGGGTCTTTCCCTGCAAATGTTTTGTGCATCACTTTGCTTTGATAAGCTTCTGAAATGAATCCAGTAAGCAATGCATTGAAATCCATTAAAATGAACAGGCGTCATTCAAATCAGACCTTTCAAAATGATCTCAGTTTGACTAGAAGCATGGCTGTAGTTTTCCCACAGCAGAAGTGTTTTGGGAACATCAGACTGTATCTTAGATGCAGTCTATGATCTGCAGTGACTTAACAGGGGAAAGAAAGATGAGACCGAGTATTGTCTGGAATGAGAGAACCCCAATGGGATTTCAATTTAAGTTCCTCAGCTTAGACCTGTGAAAGATACTAAGTTTCATGTGTGATCAAATATAGGACCTTCTTGCTAGGGCTTTTTCTTATGGTTTCATGTTTGAACAGTGACAAATGAAAAATAAAGCTATGTAGGAAGAAAATATCTTGTATGAAGGCACCACTGTGCATACCTTGAAAATAAGTTTTCCTTTTTCTGATGACTGTTTTGTCTGTAGTAGCTCCTGAATGTGTCATCTGTATAATTACAGGATTTATGTTGGATGTATTGTGTGTAAGGAAGTTGTCATAATTATATGCACCTGAAGCTTTTTTGTAGAAATAAATTGACTGCACTCATAATGGTGTACATAATGGCTGTCAAAGGTGCCGCAAGCCATTAGGTTAATGAATACAGGTCAGCAAGACTTTTGAAGGACAATAATTAATGCCTGTCACTAGAGCTGTTGAAAGGGTTTCAATAAAGATTTGTGCCATTGCACTGGTGTATGGAAACTGTGACAGCAAGTAGCTCTGGAATACTGCAGCAATTGAAGAGAAATGTAATATCACGTTTGCTAGGGCCAACATGTGAATTTTCCTGTTTTGGAGTTTGTTTAAAGGAACAAGTGCTGACTACTTCATTGCTGCTTTGCATTTTTTAATTCACCATCTTGTGTTATGATCCCCTTTAAACATACATTTGAGTGGATACATTGCTTGGGAAAGTTGTCAAATGCTCTGTCAGCTCTGGAGACTGCAGTCTTCTCTCCACAAATCAGGGCACAGAGGTACGTGCTTTCTCATTATGCACTGGTAATAAATCCTGACCTGGAGAGACCTATTTTTTTTTTTTTTTTGGCACAGGAGGGTGGTTCAGTGTCCAATGTCATTCAGCCTTTCTCTTGAGCACTAAGGAGTGTGCAACATTGTAATTCTTTGTAAAGATGTAGGAACTTCAAATATCAAACCCAAACATTCTATGTTAAAACATTCAGTGTGTGGTCAACCCGGGATAACTTCAGTTGTTTTACTAGAGATCAGTTAAAAGTCAGATAAAGTGCTGTCCTGTAGGATTCAAACTAGTAAGAGTGCTTTAAAAATTCTAAGTTGTGTGTTTTTTTTTCTTTCCTTGTTCAAACCTCTCAGTATTATGGGCAGTGAAATGTCTTTCTGGAAAACAAATTAATTGGCTGCAATAAATTTGTAAAAATGTTGCAACATTTTTACATCTCTTTGTAAAATGCCCCCATTAAATGTCAGGTGATAAGGCCCTACTTCAGCAACGCTCTTATGCACTTTTATAAATTCCATGATTTAAGTAGTATTTAATGATGTGCTTAAATGTAAACATGTGCTTTGCAGAACCACAGCCTCAATGCTGAAAATTTATAAGTGAAATTGTGAAAGTCAAATGCCAGATTAGTTACATCAGCATGGTAGCATACTGTTTTCAGTATTTCCCATCCTGTTCCTTATGTATTCTAACATTTTGTTGGCTGCACGTTGAATATACATTTTTACTGAGCAGCCCACATGATGCCCAAATCAA
Source organism: Dermochelys coriacea (assembly GCF_009764565.3). Taxonomy (NCBI): domain Eukaryota; kingdom Metazoa; phylum Chordata; order Testudines; family Dermochelyidae; genus Dermochelys; species Dermochelys coriacea. Next base: position 122,576,480 of record NC_050068.2, on the reverse strand, counting down.
TGTGTGCCTCCTGCTGTAAATGGCAACTGGGATTTCAAATGTGTCATTCAAGCCTGTTGTCATGGTTGGGTTGTAGGCAGCCAGACCTAGTGCTCAAAGCCAGAGTCCACAGTCATGAGACAGGAGTCAAGAGTGAGCAGGATACCAGGAGGTCAGAATCAGGAGACAAACTGGTAAGGTTAGGAACCATGATTCAGGAACTGGACTCAGGCCAGGTCAGGATATCAGGGGGTCAGAGGCAGGACACAAACGGGAGGTTAGGAACCACAAGTCGGATGTCAGGAGTCAAGGTGGGTTGTGATACCAGAAAATGAAGCTGGGGAAGCAGGAGCAGAGCATGAGGTGTGACTTTTTCCAGGACACTTACAGGCCTGGGTTCAGGAGCTGTGGGTCATGACACCTGTAATTGGTGGAAACCACACAACAGAACCACTAACCCAGGAACCTATCCTTGCAACAAAGCCTGTTGCCAACTGTGTCCACATATCTATTCAGGGGACACCATCATAGGGCCTAATCACATCAGCCACACTATCAGAGGCTCGTTTACCTGCACATCTACCAATGTGATATGTGCCAGCAATGCCCCTCTGCCATGTACATTGGCCAAACCAGACAGTCTCTATGTAAAAAAATAAATGGACACAAATCAGACGTCAAGAATTATAACAATCAAAAACCAGTCGGAGAACATTTCAATCTCTTTGGTCACTCGATTACAGACCTAAAAGTGTCAATTCCTCAACAAAAAAAACTTCAAAAACAGACTCCAGTGAGAGTCTGCTGAATTGGAATTAATTTGCAAACTGGATACAATTTAGGCTTGAATAGAGATTGGGAGTGGAAGGGTCATTACACAAAGTAAAACTATTTCCCCATGTTTATTCCCCCCTCCCCCTACTGTTCCTCAGATGTTCTTGTCAACTGCTGGAAATGGCTCACCTTGGTTATCACTACAAAAGGTGGTTTTTTTTTTCTCTCCTGCTGGTAATAGCTCACCTTATCTGATCACTCTCGTTACAGTGAGTATGGTAACACCCATTGCTTCATATTCTCTGTGTATATAAATCTCCCCACTGTATTTTCCACTGAATGCATCCGATGAAGTGAGCTGTGGCTCACAAAAGCGTATGCTCAAATAAATTTGTTAGTCTCTAAGGTGCCACAAGTACTCTTCTTTTTTGCCGATACAGACTAACACGGCCGCTACTCTGAAACATGTTGTTTATTGTTAGTCCTTGACAACATGGACTTCCTTTTCCATCTAGTTGCAAGTTTACAGCAGCAAAACAGCCTTTAACTTAAACAGGAAGGAGTGGGGATACAGTGCCTCCCACATTCACAGCTGCTCCTGAAGTGGGCTTCTAGCACCACAGTTTTTTTAAAAAAAATGGCTATCTCTGATAACTGCATTTCACAGGGTGGGAATCTTTTTACATAGGTTGTGTTCTGAGAATAGTTTAGATTGCATTTGAGAGACTGCCTCATATTGCATTTTCTGTTTGAGTTAAGTACTCTACTGTATTTCAATATAATGTGTAATCCTACATAATTACCACTGGAAGTTTAACCCTTAACAGATTTTCCATCAGCTATAAATATTACAGGTTTTCGTGAATCCGCCCTGCTGAAGTTAGAATTAGGAGGACCTTTTGCAGCAGATGTGGTTGATCGGCGGGCAGAGGAATACATAGTAGTGCAAATTGGGCATATAGAAGACCCTGGATCTAGAAGGAGACGTCAGTCGCAGGTTATGGTTTTCGCATATCATTGTCTTTGGAAATTTTGTGTCACGTCTTTTCAGATTCCTTTCTTTTACTGATACTGGGTTATCTCCATCAACATTACATGGATTTTTGTTTTTGCTGTGAAATGTACATTGATGTTGGCATTGGCTATGTTATTTGTAAATAATAAAATTATATTTTATCTTGACCTTTTCATCATTGCATTTAACCCCTCTTTTTGGAACTTAATGAGCTCTGGGGACAATTCCCTCTGATCTAACACTTAACATACAAGTACTTTTCTTTAAGAAGAAATCAAATTAGAGAAATTTGACTTGAGGGTTTTGCGGGAAAGAAGCACATGAAGAAACAGACTTAAGGTGCTTTTTTGCACTTATGCAAACTGATTTTATGAAAAATGAGCTGATTAACTGAAAGGAGAGACAAATCAGAGTACTATAACGTGTGCTAATGTGTCTGCACGTGTAATGCATGAAAATTAAAAGAAGCAACGTAGTTTAAAAAATAACCATGACCATAGACACCTACTTTTTTGGGGGGTGATTCTGTGTATATGGGTGTCCTGTGATTTGTAGTTGCATCACACCGTAATCATCAGCATTGTAACTCCATACAAACTCATGGTTACTATGTGTAAGCTAATAAAAGCAGGTCCATTAGCTCATCAAGTCACATCACTGGGCACAATGTTGTCGAGGTAATTATAATGTTAAACCAGCATTTCTTACTGATGGGAGAGATGCTATAATTTGTACCAATCATAACAATCCCCAAGAGATCTTTCTGCTAGCTTGGGATAGCCAGAGTACAGTTTGCTCCAGACACCCATCTCTTGATGGACACTTCCTTGGACTGCCCAGGACACTGGGGTGAGGGCAGATAGCTAAAAATTGTCTATGTTGACTTTATGCCACCAGGGGTTCCTTTTCCAAAGGTATCCCCAGCTGGGTGTTTAAGACTGCTTTCTTCATTCTTTGTGCTGCTCCTCTGAGACAAGGGGACAGAGCAGGAATGAGGAATCTTGGCTACAATTTTTAACTGAACTGTGTCTCTTTAAATCCCTTTTGGCTCCAAAGAGAGAGAATCTCTGTACCCATATTTGAAATACACACTCCAGTGTGCATTCTGATAACTTGCCCACATACCAGTGTGCAGCAATATATATGTTGCAGAAGCTGTTTTTCCTGAGTTCTTTATAGTCATTTCTCCATGTAAAGGACCAAATTCTGGCTGCAGTTTCCATTGGTCAATGATCTTCATACATCTTGGATGTAGACCAGAATTTAGACCTATCTGTGTAGACACCAAAATAAAAATGTATAGAAAAATTGAACAGAGCCATGTACCGCTTTTACTGATCTTTAATTACTAGTGTTGTTAAATTGAATCTCTTGCAGATCTTATACAACTGGACTCTACCTTTAAATTCAAGACGAAATGAGCAAGTTATCACAACTAGAATCTTTGAGATACTTAACAGGTTGGCAGAAACCAACTGTAATAAGTTTGTATAAACTGATGACTTGAATGCTATGAAAATATATTTTATTGTCTTTAAACAAAACTACTAAATTCCATCATTTTGTAATTCTTCAGACTGTCAGTAAAATATAAACTTTCCTAGTTTTTTAAAAGTAATTACAATACAGTCATCCTATCCACTTCTTGGACTTAAGTTACATTCCAAGACATGGCATTTACAATCTGGTATTCAAATATCATAAGTTGCTTTACATTTTTTATTTTAACTAAAACAATTTTACAGTATTTTAAAAAATACAACAGTTATTTCATTCTGTAAGGAAGCAGAACTTTTCTTTTTTTCCTACAGTAATGCAATCTCCATAAACATTCAAGCTTTCCTACAGGAGTCTGAAATTGTTCCTCTCTCCATGAAGCATCAGTACCTTCATGCAAATATAGAGACACAAGTAACAATCGCATCAGTCATCTTAGCAGGCGTTTATGTGCTTATCATATTGGAGGTAAGCCAGTGTATACACTTTGTGTATTTGTGTGTGTGTGTGTGTCTGCTTTTGTATCTTTTTTGGCAGTTAATATACTTTCTGAAACTGAATCTGAAACCTTCCAGTACTTTCAGACATTGCTTAGGGCACAAGCAAGACTCCCAAATATGTTCACAGATCACAGAATATCAGGGTTGGAAGGGACCTCAGGAGGTCATCTAGTCCAACCCCCTGCTCAAAGCAGGACCAATCCTCAATTTTTGCCCCAGATCCTTAAATGGCCCCCTCAAGGATTGAATTCACAACCCTGGGTTTAGCAAGCTAATGCTCAAACCACTGAGCTATCCCTCCTCCCCTATGTTGAAGGAAATTGGAATGAATGGCAACTTATCCTAGTAGGTTATTACTAACTACTTCCATAGTATTTGAGCAGTTCTTCGTTATTTCTCTCTATAGGAATCTTGTGGTATTTCCATTATATTTTTTAACTTGGCTGTGTAACAAAGTCAATCTGGGCTGAAACTTGGTGGATAAGATTTCAAGTCAAAAGCAAATATCTGACACAAGTTAAAAAGTCACTTTGATCGTTCCCTTCTCTAAGACACATCAGAACAAAGTAGAAATCTTTTGCACATGTAAAACAGTAAAGTAATCATTACTTTTATTTTTAAAACAATGACAATTTGAAATACCTACAGTGCATCCTTTAGGGAGGAAGGAGAGGATTTGAGTTAATATGAGGGAAGTCAAGGAATGAAGAACTTTAAACATTTATTCCAAGGCTACTAGATATCCAGTTTAACTCAAATATCTTGGTTCATGACTCAAGATGGTAGACATGAGAAATGGTACAGGATTTATGTTTTGCCATTCAACAAGTCTTTCTTGGATTGTAAATAACAACATGAATATATTGTAGCTAAAAGATGAGACATAGGAAATAATTCCTTCTACATTTACACCACTTTTATACTGGTGGAAGTCCATGGACTTCAACTGAGTTGTATTTGATTTTCACTGGTGAAGGTGAGAGGAGAATCAGGTCTATGGAGTGTCTCATAATGGCAATGTCTGGTTTGCTGATTATTCTTTCCTATCCATCATCATGATCTTTTTCATACTGTTACCCATTAAAATGCTAAATAAGATAAGGAATACCTTTCTTCCAATTCAATTTCAATAACAGAGACAGATGCCATGTGACAGGGTTAAAAGTTTAGATTATTCACTTCAGGATTTGAGGTTTATTTATGAGGCTAAATTGGCTCTATGTACTTTATAGATGTGTTATCTCAATACACTAAGTGTGAAGGGGGATGGTATATTGGATTTTGATTTAAAAGCATCAATATATGCAGCACATCATTGAAATAACCTTAATACATTTTAATGCTGCTTTTATTCTCCAAAATGTATGCAGTCCTTAGCAATTGCATAAACATTAGGTTTTGAATTTGTGTGGTGACTGGGCTTTTTTGTGTGCAGATGTTTGCAAGTTAGAGGCTACTTGTGAAGAATTCACAAGTCATAACAGCCAACAAAACTTTCAGGGACTGAGACTGCTAAGACTAGACCATAAAGCCTGGAAATGCATGCATGTTCTTATTGTTCCTAAGAGAAATGTTTAAAATAACTGTAGCTGGATTTTTTGCTAAAATATTAAGGGACCAATTCTACCCTGAGATGTGTGCTTCAGTGGAACTACTTATGCAGATTCAAGGGTAGAAACAGCAATAAACTGGAAAAATTTTTTGTCATATTTCCATTGTAACTATTTTTTATTCTATATCTGAGTTTTCAAAATGGTAAAGTCTTTCATTGTATCAGCAGTTAGCTGCCTTCAAAATGGTATTTGTTCCAGTGGCAAACGTGACAAACAGATAAACTTTTAAATGGCAGAAATCAAAGGGAACAATCAACATTCCAACAGAATATGATGATTATCTGGTCTCCAGATAATGCAGCATTTAAAATTGTGGCTTCTAGAGTAGTGATTTTTCCGTTCTTAGTGCTCTATTGTTCCATTCTCGCTGTCAGAGAAATCAATTCCCAGTGTCAGAGATAATCTTTCACTACTTTCCATTTTGTACATTGCTGCTGCTTTTCATTTTCTATCTTTACACTTTCCCTTAGTTTTACTCATTTCCATTTATCAATTTACTGTTCTCTGATCTTCGTTTAATTCATTTTTATAGCTCACTGTTTTGATTCACTGACATTGTAAAATTATCTTTTGAATTTGCCTTTAAAAAAAGCAAGATGATTTCTTTAGGAAAAAATGGTCTAAGAGTTAATTAGCTTTGTTCAAAGACTATGTAACATATTGCATCTGACCAATAACGTTTAACATGAACAGGAAAAGCCAAGTTAGGAAAGAACCAGCTACGCAAGGATTAGCCATTTAAATGGTTACATTAATTTATTCCCATATCTGGGAGCTCTGAACTAGGGAGGGAGGCCAATGCAGCCCAAACTTTGTCCAGTTTTTGTCATGGATGAAAGTTTGGATAAAGATCCAAAATTTCAGTAGCTTATCTAAAACTCGAAACCGTACCTTCTTGGTGCCTTCTTGAGTTGTCTGTATAAACACAAGGCCATCTTCCTCACCAAGCAAGAGTTTTTTTTTTTTCCTGCTTGTCATGTTCTGTAGTGGATCCTCTATGGAAAACTCACATTCCCTAGAATCCACTCCCACTCTGATGGCCCTTTCTTGGAATCACAGAATCGTAGGGGTAGAAGGGACTGCAAGGGTAATCTATTTTAAGCCCTTGACAAAATGCAGGATTTGTTGTGTCTAAACCATCCAATACAAATGGCTATCTAGCCTCCTTTTGAAAACCTCCAATGAAGGAGCTTCCATAACTTCTCTAGGCAGTCTGTTCCATAGTCCTACTGTTCTTACAATTTGGAAGTTTTTCTTGAGATTTAATCTAAATCTGCTCCACTGTTGTTTGAACCCCCACTCCTTTTTGTCCTACCCTCTGTGACAAGAGAGAGCAGCTTTTCTCCATCTTTTTTTATGGCAGCCTTTCAAGTATTTTAAGACTGCTATCATGAACCCCCTTAATCTCCTCTTATTCAAACTAAACATACCCAGTTCCTTCAGCCTTTGCTCAGATTTCTCTTGCATTCCATCCCTTTTGATCATCTTTGTCACTTGCCTCTGGATCCTTTCCAGTTTCTCTACATCCTTCCTATACAGCGGTGGCCAATATTGGACAAAGTACTCCAGTTGAGGCCTAAGTAGAGCGGTACTATCACGTCCCATGATTTGCATGCTATGCCTTTCTTAATGCAACCTAAAATTGCATTTGGTTTTTTGCAACAACATAGCATTGCTAGTTCATGTTGAGATGGTGATCCACCATAACTCCCAGATCCTTCTCAGCATTTATTCCAAATGCCAAGCATTTATTCCCCATTCTGTATTTTTGCACTTGTTTTTTTTCTTCCCTAAGTGTAGTATCTTACATTTATCTTTGTTGTCTTCTTCCCAACTTGTGCTACCAGCAGCAGCCGATTAACTATGGGAGGACTAGCTTCACCCTTGTGCACTGGTCTCTGCTGCAATCATTCTCTTGGACTTTCCTGGAACTTAGATTTCAGTGACTCCCATTTCTGAAACCTTTGTGGTGGAGGTGTAAAAGGGTCGGTGCTGCAATCAATATCATGGATTTCACTGGAACTGGGATTTCAGTGAAAAAGGCTCAGTCCAGGGAATGGGCAAAAGTTTAGTCTGGTTCTTAGTTTGCCTAAGCCAATTTGTCCATCCCTTACCATTTTGATTGTGGGGATAATTTTATAGTGTGAAACTAACGGTGTTCTGATGAAGTAAAATATTCAGAATTAGAAACTTAAGTGCATTGTTAAAGTGCATAATCCTCCTCCCAAACCATATTCTTGTGAATTTCACACTAGGGACCAAATTCTGTTCTATTTGTATGCATCCAATGAAGTGGGTATTCACCCATGAAAGCTCATGCTCCAATACATCTGTTAGTCTATAAGGTGCCACAGAACTCTTTGCCGCTTGTTCTATTACAGCATTGTAAATCTGTGTTGACTTCATAGGGCAGTTACTTTGGATTTACACTGGTTGTCCTACAAGTAGAAGTTGTACTTAGTATTGATACTGCACTGTGGTAGAAATCATGCTGTCTGTTAGATCTGCTGTCCTTCAGGCAAGACATTGTCATATCGATTTTGTAGTCAGCTTCTTAAAGACATGTTAAGCATTTTTATTTTTAAATTGCAATAAAAGTAAAGATAGATTCATTGGTCACATCTTACATATGCAAAAAAACCCTCCCCCCCAAAAACCCCAACCAACCTCCACCTCCACAATATCCAACTCAAACCAGTCTCCTGTAAAAGGAAAATCACCTTCACAATCATTTTGCTTTTATTGGACTCTGCTATATTTCCCACAGACACCCAATGTTCTAGCATACAACCTTTTTGTCCCCTTATGAGTTGGCATTCTGCAACTGTGCTTAAATCCATTTAGTTTCTATGGCCATCTTACCTTCATTTTCTGTTTGAAGTCTCCTTTATTCATGTGACTAACCTTTCCTTCAATAACTTTACATTGATTTTTTTAAAGTTGATTTTTCCTCAGATATTGATCTGTTACCCTGCTATATTTGGAGTTTCTGTTGCTTTTATTTTATTGAAATAGCTCCTGTTTTAATTTCTTTTTCTCTTGGTTTTTCATTTGAAAAACACTTTACCATGTTACATTTTATATTTTGAACCTTGGCATTTGTTTCTACTCTGTGGGCGTATGCATGTGTGAACTCCACACTTCTTATGATGTGTGGAATTAAAGTAAAAGACTTATATCATGATGTAGAATTGTTGACAAGTATAGAGTATTTCATTTGGTTGTGAGTCACTGCAACTACACAGGAAATCAAAGCAAATGTATGTTTTAAAAAGAATAATGTGTATTAGGTTAACTATATTTTTCTTCTCATATCTGCCTCTGTGATCCCTTCATGATTGATAAGTGATACAGAAAAGTTGAGACATAAATATGTTTGATGTTATATGAAGATGTCTGCAGTGAGATATAGACATCTGAAATATTGAATTGATGTTGATTTTCAGAGAATCACACTGAGAAAGTAAAAAGAAAAGGAGTACTTGTGGCACCTTAGAGACTAACAAATTTATTTGAGCATAATCTTTCGTGAGCTACAGCTAACTTCATCGGATGCATTCAGTGGAAAATATAGTGGGGAGATTTATATACATAGAGAACATGAAACAATGGGTGTTACCATACACACTGTAACAAGAGGTTTCAGAGTAGTAGCCATGCATCCGATGAAGTGAGCTGTAGCTCACGAAAAAGCTTATGCTCAAATTTGTTAGTCTCTAAGGTGCCACAAGTACTACTTTTCTTTTTACTGTTACGAGAGTGATCACTTAAGATGAGCTATTACCAGCAGGAGAGCGGGGGGGAAAACCTTTTGTAGTGATGATCAAGGTGGGCCATTTCCAGCAGTTGACAAGAACGTCTGAGGTCCAACACACACATTTTTTAGAGTTAAGGTTGTGTATATATTGCCCCTAAAAACACTTATAGAACATTTTAAAAAATCCTGAGTGAAAATACTAACTGCTTTAAACTCTGAAAATTCATGGGTAAGAATTCAGTAAAGAAATATGATGAAGTCCTACTTCCAGTTGAAAGAGTCAAGCAGAAAAATTGATGCTAAGTGCAATGAAATCCTGATAACTTATTACATCTGCTTACTGAGAAGGTGTCTTGGTTTTGCATCAGTCTCTCTTCTATACCCACTCTTCTTTCAATTTCCTTTTCAGTTAACCCTTGTGTCTATTTCTGTAATTAAAATGATTAATTCTATCACATTAACTCAAATTCAATAAACACTAGAATGTTATTTTTAGAGACAGAGCATATGCCAGTAAAACTAACATGTATAGAATCTTATACTGACCCCGTTGTTTCCTTCAACTTTGTGGTGGTAAAACATCTTTGACTTTTGTCCTTCTGTCATTGTATACTAGTATTTCACAATTTGCTAATATTATGGTTACCTATTACATGTATATTAAATATAATAAATATAATATAATTAATTGTAATATATATCTTTGGAAAATGATTTTACGATTAATGAAGGGTTTTGGATTGATAGAACTAGAAACTGAAGTTCTCTGTTTAGCACGGGCAGCATCAATGCAAACATTTTATACGCAGCCCCACCAATATAGTTCAACACAGACTTACCAGCTCTAGAAATCAAAAAAGGTAGTAAAGTCTTCATGACCATTTGCTCTTTGGCTTTTTCTCTGAGACTGCCAAGAAGGATGCCGGTAGTGATGTTACTTCGAGAGTGGTCTGAGAATTCCAACTTACTTCATGTAGGCCACCAAACACCTACTGGGTTGGATGTGAACTGGTGATCTAGAGCAGTGGTTTTCAACTTTTGGTCCATGGACCCTAGAGGGTCCACAGACTGTCTAAGATTTCCAAAGTCTGTGTCTCCATTTAAAATTTTTTCAGGTTCCGCAAGTAAAAAAATGTTGAAAATCAGTGATCTAGAGGAAGAAGATACTACACCCTATTACGTAGTCATTGGTTACTCAGGATTTATATAAATTAGGCAAATTATATTAATATTAGGCAAATAATTAGTTATAGCTCCATAGGAAGAAGTATGTGGTTGATGCATTTAATGTAGGGGGGAAGATCATTAGTAGGGAGGAATAATTAGTTGTGTGGCCTTGTTCAGTATTTCCTTTAAATAAGGCCTCTCTTTAGCTATTGTAAATTAAAATCTAATAGAGAGAGAACCACAGTTTATAACTATTTAAGCTACTTAAATATCATTATCAAAAACAGAGATGAAATTGCCATTTTAAACTGATTTACAAAGTATTTTATAAAGTTAAAAATAAAGTGCAACACAGTAGTTATTTCATTATACATAAACTAACAACATATCAATTTTAATGGCAGAAAAATGGTACTAGCAGATATTTGAAATTCTTTGAGAACCCCCATACTGTGTTTATCAAAGGAACCAGGGGTTCAATTTCTTATCCTGTTCTACAGGTAATTCTAAGAAAAAATCCTCCCAGGATCTTTAAAATGATGTTTTAATAATCTAGCATCTTGAGTAACATTGAGTAATTGAATTCTTTGATTAAAATATAGACACACACAAGTGCATTGTTGAGTTCTAAAATCCTACAGTGGTTTACTTAATGAAACAGATTTATGGTCACAATTTTTATTAACTTAATGGAAAAAAAGTTCAATTTTCTTCCATATTATAGTCATGTTATAAACAAGTTTAAATTATGATTATACATCTGTTAGGTTTAATTTTTTGAACTCAAAGTAGTCAATTTTTATGCAATGCTTAGATGGGAAAACTGAATAAAATATTTTCTTAATATGCCAAATATTCATAATAGCAAGTGATTTGAATAGGTTCAATTAAGGTGTACCGATGTTGAGGGAGATTTTTCCCAGTGCTCAGGTAGAGCTAGGGATCAAAGATCAGTGCACTCAGCATGGGTTCTTATACCACTGATTATTTTTGCTTAAAAATGGAGGTAGCAGTGTGCAGATCAGAGTATCCCTCCATACTCTGCCAGAGGACTGGTGGCAACTATGTAAGGAGAGAGAGGGAGTATTCATAGCCTTTGTTGGAAAGGACAAAGCAGAACCCCCCCCCTTAGTTTTTCCTTGTCCGACCTCGCTGGGAGTGGGATGTCTCACTCTGGCTCCCATTTCCATGCTTTTAGTGAGGTAAGGAGGAAGAGAATAGTTAGTCAGCTCCTGGTCTGGGCAAGAAATGGGGTGAAGATCACCAGTGCTGCTCATCCCCTCTCAGTGAAGAATCTTCGTGATTCCTTTTTCCTTTAGCCTCTCTGAGAAGGTGAAGAGAAGAAACTACTGGCCCTGCCAGCTTTCCATATGGTTGGAGGAGACAGCAATATGTTGTCTTGCTCATCTCTGGTCCTTGAGCACGTTGTTAGCGGGGGACGATGAGAAAAGAATCCATGTACCAGAGCTACCAGATCAAGAGTCCTGGCACTAGGCAGGGTTAATCTAGATCAGGGGTGGGCAAACTTTTTGGCCCGAGGGCCACATCTGGGTGGGGAAATTGTATGCAGGGCCATGAATATAGGGCTGGGGCAGGAGGTTGGGGTGCAGGAGGGACTGCGGGGTGTGGGAGGGGGCTCAGGGTAGGGGTGCGGGGTTCAGGAGGGGGCTCAGGGCAGGGGGTTGGGGTCCAGAGAGTTGGGGTTTGGGGTCCGGGGGGAGCTCAGGGCAGGGGGTTGGGGTTTGGGGTCCAGTAGGGGTTTTGGATCTGGGCTCCAGCCCGGCACTGCTTACCTCAAGCGGCTCTGGGGTGGCAGTGGCATGCAGTGGGGCTAAGGCAGGCTCCCGGCCTGCCCTAACTCCACGCAGCTCCCGGAAGTGGCCAGCATGTCTGACAGTGGCCCCTGGAGGTGGGGTGAGGAAGGTGGCTCCGCTGTGCACTGTCCTCACTTGCGGGTACCACCCCTGAAGCTCCCATTGGCCGTGGTTCTCTGTTCCCGGCCAATGGGAGCTGTGGGGGGCGGGGGTGTTGCCTGCAGGTGAGGACAGCACACGGAGCCCTCTACCCCTCCCTCCCCCAGGGGCTGCAGGGACGTGGTGCCGGCTACTTCTGGGAGTGCTGTGGGGCCAGGGCAGGCAGGGAGCCTGTCTTAGCTTCATGGCACCACGGGGCTGGCAATCCCGCAGGCCAGATTGAAAGCCCTGATGGGCCAGATCCAGCCCACAGGCCATAGTTTGCCCTCCCCAATCTAGATGCTGAACATGCATGGATTTGAATCCAGTGAGGATGAATTCTAAAGGTGAAATCCACGCACAAAAACCTGGCCTGAAGCTTTCCTCTTTTTTAGCCTTCTTTTAAAAGGACAGTGTCAGATTAGAAATCATAAGCCAGTTCCTGTGCCCTGGAAAGGACACTTAGTACTACTGGAAAAAAGTCAAAGTAACCTTAAAGCTGCTCTAAATAAATATCTGAAGTGTTCTTCTGATGCAAGGAGCACTGTGGGCTGATGTAAATCTGGTGCAAGGGGCAGGTAGGGGCTGGCTGCAGGCAGGGAAGTGACATTTTTAAGTAAGGATCCTTGCTGGTAGAATAGTCCCTTTGGAACCACTTTAGCCAGCATAAGATATCAGCCTTGTGGCTCTATCTTGCACAGGGAGCTGTTTTAGTCACTGGTTGCCACCAGCCTAAGACTCTACCTGAATTGCAGGATGATCGTCAAATAATTGCATCTGAGTTGCGGACAAGACATGGAAAATCATGGAAAAGTAATAATGGACCTTTATTAATAGCAGTAACTTGGAAAAGCCACAGTAGACCTATTCATTTAAGAAAAATTGCTGGAATGATATAAACACCCAATTATTATGTTATGTCTGTGATATTTTTTTTTTGGCTATCCGGAGAATTTGGTGTAACTACAGGGCTGTAACCAGGGTGGGGTGAGTTGGGCATCTACCCAGGGTGCAAAGCTAGTGGGGAGGGAGAGTGGAAAAATGGGCTGGAAAAATGATGAAAAAACCTGGTAGGGGGTAGAGCCCTGCAGGAAGCATGCATTGCCACTGTTACTTCTGTGCTGCCTTCAGAGCTGGGTAGCCAGAGAATGGCAGCTGCTGGCCAGGTGCCCAGCTCTGAAGGTTGCGCCACTGCCAGCAGCAGTGCAGAAGTAAGGCAGGCAATACCTTGCCTGCTGAAGCAATCTACCCCTTAACATTTTTTCAACATTTTAGTGCTCCATTTCCCCCTCCCCTTCCCATGGCTTTGCAACCTGGGTGGCTGCCTTACTCACGCTGCCCTGGTTACAGCCCTGCCCCAAACTCTCCAAGATCATTTAATGTACTAATGGGGAAACAGTGTGTGTTGCAAACCTCAAAATGTATGCAAAATTGTGAACCGTGCAGAGCTAATTTGAAACGAAATTGCAGTGGAAGCCTAATACTGTGGAATCTATAATTTCTGCAATATTGCAAATGAAGTAGGATCTCACACCAGCCTCAAAGGAGATGTAAAGGTGGCATAGCAGGTTATAGTCACTGTAAGAAATTTTTTTAAATCCAAACCAAATTACTGTTTTAATTGAAATTTAAAAAAACAAACAAAAAAACAGGAGAAAACTTAACTCTTTTTTTTCTTTAACTCAAACTAAGTGTTGGCCCTATAGTACTATCCCTGGCATTACCTCTCTAATTGTTTAAATAATTTTAAATATCTTTTGCGGTTGAGTGTTTTTGGGCTGGTTTTTCTTATTTTGAATAACCTTTTCTTTCTCAACATAGGTTTGATTGTACAGCTATGGTACTGTATGAAACATAAATTGCACTACATTAAGAATTCATGAGATAGAAATGTTATCACTTGGATAGTGCTGCTTGCTCTTCTAGGAATTAAGTGACATAGTGAACTATAAAAGATGCTTTTGTCCAAACTCCTCTTAGGTAGAGGTATTTTAGGTATTTTAATAATAGGGATGTGATATTTTCAGTACCAAGTGTAAAAACTGCTTTCAGTGTCCATTTTTGAGTCTTTATTGCCTTATTAATTTGGAACTGTCTTGCTGAATTTGAGAAGGAATGTGAAGTGTGTATGTGCCCTATCTTGCATTGTATTTGTGGGGTTTTTTTTTAACTGGTCAAGACAGGCAATAGAACATTAAATTAGCTTAATTGAATTCAGCTGTACAGCTTCTGTGCTGTCCATGGCAATCAAGAGGGAAAAGACATAGTCTTAAAATTTTAACAAGGTGCTGGAACACACACCACACATTTCTAATGCACACAAGCTTTCAAACTGAAAAAAACACTCATCACCTTTGTTGGGCCTCAGATTTCTTCCTTGAACAAAAGAGTGAGGGGAAGGGAATGAATGATGGGGTGTGTACCCCATACAAGTCCTGAATGGATATTGTGGGCCTAAGGGGCCAAATATGTTACCTGGCTGCACCTAGAAAGAGAGCGAGGCTAACTTGTGAAGATTGACAGATTGACAGAGCCAGAAGAGTACCCAGAAGTCACCTACTACAGGACAGGCCCAACAAAGAAAACAACAGAACGCCACTAGCCATCACCTTCAGCCCCCAACTAAAACCTCTCCAACGCATCATCAAGGATCTACAACCTATCCTGAAGGACGAGCCATCGCTCTCTCAGATCTTGGGAGATAGACCAGTCCTTGCTTACAGACAGCCCCCCAATCTGAAGCAAATACTCACCAGCAACCACACACCACACAACAGAACCACTAACCCAGGAACCTATCCTTGCAACAAAGCCCGTTGCCAACTCTGTCCACATATCTATTCAGGGGATACCATCATAGGGCCTAATCACATCAGCCACAATATCAGAGGCTCGTTCACCTGCGCATCTACCAATGTGATATATGCCATCATGTGCCAGCAATGCCCCTCTGCCATGTACATTGGCCAAACTGGACAGTCTCTACGTAAAAGAATGAATGGACACAAATCAGACGTCAAGAATTATAACATTCAAAAACCAGTTGGAGAACACTTCAATCTCTCTGGTCACTCGATCACAGACCTAAGAGTGGCTATACTTCGACAAAAAAAGCTTCAAAAACAGACTCCAACGAGAGACTGCTGAATTGGAATTAATTTGCAAACTGGATACAATTAACTTAGGCTTGAATAGAGACTGGGAATGGATGAGTCATTACACAAAGTAAAACTATTTTCCCCATGGTATTTCTCCCTTCCCCCCCCCACTGTTCCTCTGATATTCTTGTTAACTGCTGGAATTAGCCTACCTTGCTTGTCACCATGAAAGGTTTTCCTCCTTCCCCCCCCCTGCTGCTGGTGATGGCTTATCTTAAGTGATCACTCTCCTTACAGTGTGTATGATAAACCCATTGTTTCATGTTCTCTGTGTGTGTGTATATAAATCTCTCCTCTGCTTTTTCCACCAAATGCATCCGATGAAGTGAGCTGTAGCTCACGAAAGCTTATGCTCTAATAAATTTGTTAGTCTCTAAGGTGCCACAAATACTCCTTTTCTTTTTGCGAATACAGACTAACACGGCTGCTACTCTGAAACTTGTGAAGATATGTTTATGAAAGATTGTGATTTGGAGACTCTCCCTCACAAGGGACTGTGCTGTGAATGTGGGAATTTGGAGATGTTCCCTGGTGGCAGGGGTAGGGAACACCACATGGCTGTGTGCAGCAGCTCACTAGAGATGCTTTCCAGTTTGTTAAAGTTTTATTCCTTTCTCATTCACTGGCTTTTTATTTAATGAACCCCAAGATCTTTACATGGTGTCAGAGGTGATGAATGAGAAGGAATCTGCAGTCATTTTGAAGTTAACTTCTTTATTTGCAACTGAAAGCAGAGACAAAGGGACATACCAGAGAAGCACATGGAGCACCAGGACAGAGCCTTTTGCATGTATTTGGCAAGCAATATAGTGGCTTGAACAGCTTACGGGGCGTGGGGGGGAGCCAAAAATGGATGTGCTGCAACCTCCATCCAGTCTGCAATTGTCAGGCAATGTTGCAGAGTACTGGAAAAAATTCAGACAGATTTGAATTGTATTTAGTAGCCATAGAGGCAAAAGAGAAAAATGATAAAGTTAAATCATCTATCTTTTTTTCATGTTGTTTGGGAGGAAGTATTGTATATTTATAACAACTTCATGCTTTCATCTTCTTCAAACTTAAAGTTAAGTAAAATACTGACTAAATTGGAGGAACATTGCATGCCAAAAAGGAATGAAACCTTTGAGAAACATTTTTTTACAGGCTTGCAAAAAAACTTATGACACCATAGAGCAATATGTCAGAGAATTAAGGAAACTCAGTAAAACCTATGACTGGTGAGTTGACAGAGTCTCTGTTCAGAGAGAGAATCATTTGTGGCATTAAAGACAATGTGTTAAGAAAGAAACTGCTCTGTGAAGGAGTCTTAACTTCAGAAAACATTCTCCAAATATGCAGTGCAGCAGAAACTGTGAAAGCGCAAGCCAAAGAACTGAATTTGCTAGAAGAGGTTATCCATGTACTAAGTACAAAAGAATATAGTCAGAATAGGTCAAATCAAAGGGTGCAACCACTCTCTATGAAAACCACTGCTAGGGAGAAGAGTGGGTACAGACGGTTATGTGGAAGGTGTGGATCACAGCATGGCCCCAAACAGTGTGTTGCCTTTGGGAAACTCTGTCAAAAATGTAAGGAAAAAAATAATTTTGCAAAATTCTGAAGATCCCAAATGCAGAAAAGTCAAGTGTATTCATTTAAAGACCATCTGGTTGAGGAGTTTTTCATAGATGTACTGGGATCTAACAAGCCTGATGAGAAGGACTGGATACTACTTATGACAGTAAATGGAACAATTATTCCACTGAAACTGGACACAGGAGCTCAGCTTAATATTCTGTTTGAACAAGATTGAGAGACTGAAAATAAGACCAAAACTGGGACCAACAAAAATAAAAGTAACTGGTTATTCTAGAACAAATAAACCAATGAAGGGGAGATGCACTGCTAGCATCAACCATAAAAACACCATGTACAGGCTCCTGTTCACTGTAGTGTCAAAAGAGGTGACACCAATTTTAGGCCTGACTGCATATGAGAAACTCAGTCTGGTAAAACGTGTGCTCTCACTACAAGATCATACTGAACCTGGTTTATAAAGCACTCTTTCGTGAACATCATGACTTGTTTCAAGGATTGGATTGCTTGCAGGGTGAACATACAATCCAGATAAACAAGCAACTCCCTCCAGTTATCCATCCTTATAGAAAGGTGCTATTTGCACTCCATGATAAACTCAATGCTGAGCTTGCAAGGATGGAAGCAACGTAATTAATACAAAAAATTTGAGGAGCCCACAGAATGGATGAGCTCCCTAGTCATTGTGGCGAAAAGTATGGCTAGCTACGCACCTGCTTAGATGCCAGAGACAAGGCTATAAGAAGAGAACTACCAACCAGAGAAGAGATTATGGCTCAGTTTGCAAATGTTCAATATTTCGGTAAATTGGATGCATCCTCACATTTTTGGCAGCTAAAATTAACTGAAGAAAGCTCAAAACTATGCATATTTAATGCTCGATTTGGAAGGTATAGGTTCTTCACTTACCCTGCAGCACAGCTTCAGCCCCAGAAGTGTGCCACAGAAGCATACATATGATCTATGAACGTATTAATGGTTGTTAACACCTCAATGGATCACATCATCATCTGGGGCTCAATGAAAAAGCAGCATGATTATAGACTTTGGGAAGGCCGGGATGTAGCTAGAGCTGCAAATCTCAAAATAGGAGAGAACTGTTTTAGGAGTTACAGAATTGACTTTTGTTGGGGGGATTATTTCTAAAGAAGGTGTAAAATCTGATAAGAGGAAGATTTCGGCCATTGAAATGATGCCACATCCCCAGTCAAAGAAAGATGTCCAGCGGTTCCTGGGAATGGGTAATTATCTTGAAAATTCATACCTAATCTACCAAAGCAGCAGCTCTGAGAAAACATCTAGAGAATAAAAATGAATGGTATTGGGGTGGAGAACTGGAGGAATTATGGGAATGTTTAAAACAACAACTGATACACGAATCAGTGTTGAAGTTCTATGCACCAGGAAGGCCTAGTAAAATCTCAGCTGATGCTTTACAGTTTGGGTTGGGGCAGTGATTTTACAGAAGTATGAGGATTATTGGCAATTAGTGGCGCATGCATCCAAATCAATGACTGAGGCAGAAACCAGATAAGCATAGTTCGAAAAGGAGCTTTTAGGAATATTGTTTGCCTGGGAGATGTTTAATCAATATATTTATGGACAGACAGTTGAAGTTGAAACAGAACACAAGCCTCTGATAGTGTTGTTTAGCAAACTGATAAATGACTGTTAAGGGTTCAAAGAATGATGATAAAGCTGCAAGTCTGATTTGGTTCACTACAGAGGCACTTTCCAGAGTAGTAGCTCCCACAAAGCCAGAGAAGACTATAGAGAGAGAAATGCAAGCCTGTGTAGATCTGATTGTAAAGTCAATTCCCATAGCTAACAGTAAATTGCAACAAATAAGAGAGGAAACAGAGAAAGATGAATCATTGGGACTCCTTAAAGAAGTGATAATTAAAGGATAGCCTGAAGAAATAAGCAGTTGCTGTCCAAGCATAAGAGAGTATTGGAACTGCAGACATGAACTTATTGTGATAGATAGGATGATTTTCAAGGGTGGTAAGGTTATAATTCCAATGAGTCTCTGAAAAGAAATGCTACAGAAGATCCACAAGGGTCACCTTAGGGATTAAGAGGTGAGCATGAGAAGTGCTGTAGTGGCTGTGGATCAGCCACATCATCACTAATATAGTCGGGAACTGCTTTTCCTGATTGAATTACAATCCAGGCCAACAGGCAGAGCCAGTGAGACCTCATGCAGCTCCACAAAGGCCTTATGAGAAGGTAGCCGCTGATTTATTTACCTGGCAATCAAAGGATTATATAATAGTCACAAATGATGATGATTATTCTCTGTATCCAGAAATGTGTACACTGCACAGTACTAATAGTTAGTCAGAGATAGCTGGCAGGAAGGGAATCTTCTCCAGACATGGAATTCCAGATCAAGTCTTTAGCAATAATGGGACACAATTTTCCAGTGCAGATTTTAGGCAATTTGCCATAGATTGGGATTTTCCTCACAAAACAGCAAGACCAAATTACCCCCAATCAAATGGGCTTGTGGAAAGGTCTATATGGACAGTAATGCACCTTACAAAAAAGACTTTTGACAGTGGGGGTGATTTGTACAAAGCTTTATTGGCTTACCAAAGTGCACCTCTGGAAGAATGTCTTTTCTCCAGCTCAGCTGTTGTTGGGAAGAAGGATCAGATCTAATTTACCAATTACTGATAACTTACTGAAATCTCGTAACAATGAAACCATACGGAAGATGAAAGAAAATCAGAAGTGGAAGCAGAAATGTTATTTTGACAAAAGGGCCCGTGATCGCCCATCTCTTAACCCAAGTGATAGTGTGCTGAGTAATCACATCTCCAATACTTGGGGCCAGAGAGGTACCATAAAAGAACAGCTACATCCAAGGTCTTATGTAGTTCAGACAGACCAGGGGGACACATTTCGATGTAACTGAAGGGATTTACAAGCAATTCTAGAAAGTTCCAACACAT
Organism: Dermochelys coriacea; assembly: GCF_009764565.3. NCBI lineage: Eukaryota > Metazoa > Chordata > Testudines > Dermochelyidae > Dermochelys > Dermochelys coriacea. Next base: position 122,556,536 of record NC_050068.2, on the reverse strand, counting down.
TGACAGCTGAGGTGGACTCTGGCTTTTCCTATTTGACTGATTCTTCAACACACAAAGGTGAACTTGTCACGGAACAAGAGAACAACTCAGACTCTAATGAAAGGCTGATATTGAGAAGATCAGAGCAGGAAACTAAATGTCCTAAAAGACTCAGACTCGCTAACCTGTCTGTATAAGAGGTATTTGAGTGAAGTGAGTGGTAAAGACTCACTTGAGAATTATGTGCTGGTAACCTCTCCTGTAGGTAGCTGACACATTGGGTTTATGGAAATGTACTAGATGGGTTGAGAATTAAATGCATATGTTATTAGATAGTTAACTGTTTATATACATGTACATACAAGTTCATTAGTTTTTCTTTTAATAGGGAAGATGTAGAGATATATTTTTGAAAGACTGTGATTTGGAGACTCTCCCTCATAAGGGACTGTGTTGTGAATGTGGGAATTTGGAGATGTGCCTTGGTGGTGTGGGTGGGGAACACCACATAGCTGTGTGCAGCAGTTCACCAATGACGCTCTCCAGTTTGTTTTATTAAAGTTTTATTCCTTTCTCATTCACTGGCTTATTTAATGAACCCCAAGATTGTTACATAACTGATTGGGAAGTCCAGCTGGACAGAGCAGGCTGGTTAGTATAAAGAGAGGAAGTTTGTAGTAGAAGGAGCCTGCATGGAGAGTTTGTGGTCACTCTTTGGGAACAGAAAGGTGGTGAGGAGGAAGCCAGGGGGAGAATAAGCCATAGGATCCTAACCCTGAAAGAAGGGTCAACCTAGAGTGGCTGTGGGGAAGAAGGCCTGAGAAAGGTTGGGTAGGAAGGAATCCAGGGAAACAGCAGCAAGGAGTGGGAGTGCACAGATCTTGATTGCTAGTTGTAGGGTGCATCCCAGTGTAGTGGGAGGGCCCGGATTCCCCTACCAGCCACTGACAACGTGGCATGAGTCTAGAGAAGGGTATGAGGACATTGGAAATCTCTGAGGCAAGGATGTGAAGAGCAGAGACCTGGAGCTGAGGCCAGAGACCCTCTTGTGAAGACATAGGACTGTCTTATGTTAGGCTTGCTGTTACTCAGAAAGGGGTGAACTAAATCTTGACTTGGACAGAGGGCCAAGTTATGGAAAAGAGATCGCTGCAGCAATGGACTGACTGTCAATATGCACCTGGCCTTGAGGAGCCACTCCTGCAATGAGGGACTCTTTTACAGGGAGGCAGAAGAAAAGTAGTAATGAAGAGGCAGGGAAAAGACTGGAAGGAACAGGGAAATGGAGAGAACGGTTGAAGCAGAGAATGGGTGTCATGAAAGGAGGGGCTGGCTCAGTGAGTGAGAAAATGGCTCACAGAGACATTCCAGAGAAATTCCCCATTGCAGTAGAGAATTCCACATTACCGTGATTCAGTAGTTGGTGGCACAGGTCTTCTGTACTCCATGGGGATTCACTCCTGCAGTAGGGTGAATGGTGTTTGCACAGATAGCTTTCCTTGGTGGGTTGTGGGTGGGGGGCAGCTACTTTAATTTCTCCTTGGAACTTTAAGAGCTCCCCATGGCTGGAGGTTACATCAGGGATATGTTGTGTTCTCCAGTTATTTTGAACACACTTTCTGCATGGCAACTCCTCTTTCCCCACTTCTAAAAGAAACTGGCTATCATATTTTCAACTAACGTTTGTCCATGTGCACTACTCAGCCAAATTTTAGTGCAGCACTAGTTTACTTCTCCATATGCAACTAGGAAATCAGGGCAAATTATGTACGACTATTACACTGAACTCTTTTTTTTTTTTCTTCAATGAAACCCAGGAAGGCCCTTCCAGTCTTGTGTTCTCCAGACGTTTTGCCTCGTATTTTTCAGGGTCATATCCCTGGCTATTGTATTTGTAGCCCTGAGGGATGGAATTTCCCAAACTACTTAGCATTGGCCTAATTCTGCTCCCATTGAAGTAAACTTCCATGGATCTCAGAGGGAGCAGAGTTAAACCAATGCTGAGCTCTTTAGAAAATCTTATCCTTAGTTTTTACTGTATGTACTGACCCAATTTCTTCAGTTATCTAAGCAGGACTGTTTTGAAAACTGCAGTGTCTTTCAACTCCGTAACCAAACGCTTTGGCCTTATCACACAGAAATAGTCTGGTCTATATCCTTCAAGCTCACAACTCTTAGCAACACTGAGATATGCTCACCTTAGTCTGTCTACTCATACAGGACATTTTGCCTGTAGCTAAAATATCACAGGTATAACATTAGCACATGAAAATAACGAACCCCCTGAATTTACAGAAGGCTCCCTTTTCTATAGAGAACCTGATAACCCCAACTGAATCAGATGAGGGATTTACTGAAGCTCAGCTCATTGAGCTTTGTCTGCCTCAGTTCATTTTCTCATTAATTAAGATAAGAGTCCCAATTTACAGCAACTAGCTACTTGTTAAATGTGACTTTCATAGGCTCCGTTGCCTCTAGTTGTGACCAAAGCTCCCTTCTCAGTTCTCCTTGTAGGTCCATAAAATACACTGCAGCTGAACACGCATTATTTTACCATTTATTTTGTCATTTTATTGTTAACTTTTTATAAAGTTGATTTCTTGCTCACAAATCTTATTTGCATAATATGTTATCCTGTCAAGAGAGGAACAACATATCAGGGAGGGCAAAAAAAAGCATTTAACAAATTCAGTTGAATGAAACAACATTTCCATTTTTCATTCTCCTTCAGCATAGATGATGATAGCTAATTTACCTGAAGGTGTGGCTAAATGCTCACATCTACATGACTTGATTTCTATTAAAATTCAGGAGTGTGACAGTTTTGAAATCTGTACATTCTTTCATATCATTTCACTAGCTAATGGTAACTATCAGTGCTTGAAATGTTGGTGGTCTTTATTTCCTGCAGCTGTGAGGATCATTAAAATGTCTAATGATAGGAATATAAATTGAGAAGGTTAAATCCAAAGGTTGAATATTGTTAATTCGAGATTCTTGTTTATAATTTAAGAATAATGAATACACTTTCAGAAACCATGTTTGGTTCACAAATGATTTGCAGAAGATTTGTGAAGAGAAAAAAGGCTAAATTCATTAGATAATATATTCAAAATAAATAATTCAATCTGATTCAAAATCTATATTAAGAAGCTGTTTGCAATGTGAAAAAATAATAACAGTTGGTGTAATTGATTTATTTAAACTTCATTTTTTGGGGTTATCTTTCCTATGAAATAAAGAAGTTTAATAACTTTCATTTCTTAGGCTGATAAGTGAACATCTCAGCTCAGTAAACATGAACCAATGTATATATGAAACTCTTCTTGTTATCCTATTACATTACTTATGTTCACCTTCTATTTATGTTAAACAACTTGTCTAGTAGTATCTTGTGCTTTAAATCAGTGCATTGGGAAGTTACAAAATTGCTACCTTCTAGTCATTTTCCTTCAGGCAGAGATTTCTATACCGCAGCTTTCCCCACTGACATCGAATCAGAGCAAATAATTTGGCACACTTTGAGTAGAAATGAATATAAGGCTGAATGTCAGAGATCAGTGCATTTTTTTTTTTACCTTGGAGCTGTACCAGCTATTCTCTGGGAGTCGCACAATTTTCTACAGAATCTAAGTTTTCATTTAAAAATATTCCTTGCAGTTTACAAAGATAACCTTCCATAGGTGTTGCAATAATTAGATTTACTGAATGTGTGAAGCAGTATGTAATTTGCACAGACCTGTATGGATCATCCATATTGATAAGACCATTTCATATTTTGTATGAATACTAAAATGTGTAGACCATTGCCCTGATCCTGCAAACCCTTGCTTATACATGCAGTCTTTACTCACTCAGGTAGTTCCACTAAATACCTTTTGTGCATATGACAGTACTGGAAAATAGTTACTATGTAATTCTTTGAAAAATAGGAAACTATTGGTCAATCTTTTTTTAAAAAAGCATGCAATACTTTTCCACACTTGTATGGCAAACTTTTAATATATTTTGACTTTTGCACATCTGTCTGCATTTTTTTGTTTTATACTTTTTTTCACTGACATTTAAACATATGTAATATTTTAGTTTACTGTTTGTACAGATGTGTCCAAGTAACTATAGGCAGCATTACATTCATATTACTAAGTACAGAAAATATATTATCAGTGTTGATATTACTTTTCCTGTTAGTTACTTTGTAGCTCCTGCAGGAGAGCCTTTGTGAGCCTTGACACACCCTTTCTCTGGCCAGCTACGTCTCGTATTCCTGCTACATCCACGTTCTTCTCTCTTCTTCAACATGTAAATGCTGGTTTTGCACATCCATTGAATGCCATACCAGTGTAAGTTACACTTTGTCACTTTTTTTTGGCTAACCTCCCCCAACAACTATCTTTTACTGTGGTGGAAATGGCTGCATAAATAAATAATTCAGGGGCAGTGAATTTGCCTCATTCCATTTTGCACAAAGGAAGTGGACATAATTGAATTTCTGCACCTTGGAATCCCCAAAGGTGGAGACGAGGTTCCAGTAGGCATAGAACCCAGAGGAATTGGGTCTTACACCACTCACTCTCCTCTGAAGATCTGGTGTAAGAAGAATATCAGGAATAAGGAGGGTATTATGACCTGTATATGTTATGCCATCCCCAGCTGTGAACAATGCCCTGGAAGAGCCATTACCAGCTGGTGTTGGTTCTAATGGCCCTTCAGGCTGGGACAGAGCCAAGCAGACAATCAGGTGGTTGTAATTGGGTCCCTGAGGCTCCCCATGCTCTCCTTTTCCCTGCACTCAGCAGACCTCAGCTGCAGCAGAGAATCTACATCGGGGTGGGCAAACTACGACCCATGGGCCGGATCCAGCCGACCAGCCATTTTAATCTGGCCCTCAAGCTCCCACTGGGGAGCAGGGTTGGGGGCCCCTCCACATGGCTCCCAGAAGCAGTGGCATGACCCCACTCTGGCTCCTATGCATAGGGGCTGCCAGTGGACTCTGCTCTGCATGCTGTGCCCCCCTCAAGCGCTGCTCCTGCATTTCTCATTGGCCAGGAACTGCAGCCAATGGGAGCTGCAGGGGCAGTGCCTGCCGACGGGGCAGAATGCAGAGCTGCCTGGCCCCTTCTCCACATAGGAGCCAGAGAAGGGACATGCCTCTGCTTCTGGGAGCTGCTTGAGGTAAGCGCCACCCAGAGCCTGCACCCCTGAGCTTTGCCCCAAACCCCTGCCCCTGCCCCAGCCCTGATACCCCTCCTGCTCTCCAACCCCTTGATTCCATCTTGGAGCACCCTCCTGCACCCCAAACTTCTCGTCCCCAGCCAGAGCCCTCACGCCCCAAACCCCAGCCCCAGCCCTTATCCCCCTTCTGCCCTCTGAACCCCTCGGTCCCAGCCCAATGCACCCTCCTACACCCTGAACTCCCCATCCAGAGCCCGCACCCCCAGCCAGAGTCCTCACCCCCCCACACCCCCCATACTCACCCAATTTTGTGAGTATTCATGGCCCGCCATACAATTTTTATTCCTAGATGTGGCCCTTGGGCCAAAACATTTGCCCACCCTCGATCTACCCCCTGTATTTCTGTCCCATTGGCTCACATTCTGCATTGATTAACACCCCATGCAACACATTGAAGTCAAGCAAATTTCCATTCCACTCCACGGAAGCCAGGAAGCCAAATGCATCTTTGAAGTAAATCCCTTGCAGGGCAGAATTTAGCTCAACATTTCTATTCATAATATCATACATTTTTGTACCTTTTCTAAACCAAACCCAAATTTTCATCTATAGTACTTGACAGTGTTCAGGGGAAAATAATTAAGCCAGGTTGCTTGTGTTTCTACAAATATCAGGTTCTGCTGCTAGATTAAAGCTTTAGTCCTACTCTTCAGATTAATTAATGGATCAAGCCCCTGTTGCATTATACGCTGAATTTCTGTCTGTGCACCCCCATGACAGCTATGGTCTTCTGTGGCCATGCAGATCACAAACCCAGGATGAAGCCTATGAGAGCAGGGGATGACACATTCTTGGTCATGGGGATCTGGCTATGGAACAAACCTTCAGAAGAGATCAGGCAAATTCACCATCTTTTTCTTCCTCTTTGAAAAAGCCTTTGGGCTTTTCATTTACAACACTGACACCCCATTCTACCCTTTAAGCCCCTACTGAGAACAAAAAACGTAAACAAACATTTTAAAACTCAAAAGCAAACCCCCTACTCCTTGCAGAGCTTTTATCCGAAACACTCCATGAGATCCACTAGGGATTGTGGTATTAATTTTACATGGAAGGTGCTCTAATACCACAGTGGTGGGTGACAGTATAAAGTCCTTAGCAAAATAGATGTTTGCTAGAGCTGTTTCCTATCCAAATGTTGAAGTATTGACATTTTTATTAGATGCAAACTGAGAGAAATATTTTACTGCAACAGGCGCACATACATCACTGGATAAAAAGTGGAGAGGAGACGAATTGGGCTGCATTTGAAGCTCTACATAAAGTCATTGGCAATCATCTTTCAGCTGCCATTTATCACCATTATAAAGAGAAAGGAAATGTTGGATATGGTTTATCATTTATCAAATATCTTCAAAGGCAAATTTTAGAAGCCACGATGACCTAGATTTCAACTGGGAAAATAATACTTTAGAGCAGTGGTTCCCAAACTTGTTCCGCCGCTTGTGCAGGGAAAGCCCTTGGCGGGCCGGGCCGGTTTCTTTACCTGCCACATCCGCAGGTTTGGCCGATTGTGGCTCCTAGTGGCCGCGGTTTACTGCTCCAAGCCAATGGGGGCTGTGGGAAGCAGCGGCTAGTACGATCCCTTGGCCCGCGCCACTTCCAGTAGCTCCCAGTGGCCTGGAGCAGTGAACCGCGACCACTGGGAGCTGCGATCAGCCGAACCTGCAGATGTGGCAGGTAAACAAACCTGCCCGGCCCGCCAGGGGCTTTCCCTGCACAAGCAGTGGAACAAGGTTGGGAACCACTGTTTTAGAATAATGTAGTCTGGCTTCTAAATGATCTCTCTTTACCTCCTTAAAAGATAAGGCACTTACTTGCCTTCTGAATTTTGGAAGAATTGTTCATTTTCATAAAAGCAGCTTTACAGTTTTCCAAAAACACTTGATAAACTGTGTGCATGAATTGTACACAGGGCTGGCTTTAGCGGGGTTTGACTGTGGTCAATTGCACTGACAGAAATCACAAAACGAAAGGTGCCAAAACAACCTTCTGGTGTGACATGGGATGGGGATGGAGAGCTGCAGTCTTTCCTTTTGTGTTATGGAGGTGCGCGTAGCTCCATAGCCTGGGCCACATGTCATGGTGGCACGTTGTTGCACAATGATGTCAGAGTCCTGCACTGTTTTGGAGGCCTGAAGGGCAAAATCTGCCAGAGGAAGTGCCTTGGGCAGGGCTGGGTGGAGCAATTCCCTCAAATGTCCCAGTCTCTAGGCTGAAGAAATGGGGTGTTGGGCTCCTGGCAGGGTCATCTCCCCCACCATGTTGTGGGTGGGTGTCTGTTACTGCTGTGAGTAACGAGGACTGGATTGGGAGGCTGCATCTGCCATTGATTGTAAAGTGCCTTTGAATAGTTAGTGGAATTTTGATCTGAAGTAGTTTCAAATTTCTGAAATTATTCTGCCATCATTGGTTTTGGAGATTTTACAGTATTTTTAATTAATATCAGGTACCATAATGTGTTCAGAAGGAGTTGTAGAATGGATGAGTTGTGGCAATTGTTTTATTATGGTAAAATACATACAGTAATAGGAAATTTTTTTTTCCTCACCAAATGCACCTGATGAAGTGAGCTGTAGCTCACGAAAGCTTATGCTCTAATAAATTTGTTAGTCTCTAAGGTGCCACAAGTACTCCTTTTTTTTTTTTTTTTTTGCAAATACAGACTAACACGGCTGCTACTCTGAAACCTGCCTGTACACTATATCCCATTAATCAGGATGGTCTGGAGGACATCCAAAATTTGCAGATAACCAAGTGTTGGGATCAATGGAAGTATTACTTCTTCCAACCCCATCCTGGTCCCATATTTTCTGTGCTCTTCTGGCTGCCTGGGGTGTTCCAGTGCTGCCAAGCAGAATTCCCTGATGACTTGCCTCTCACTGCCTGGCCAGATAGCCCAGAAGCCATTGGTGTTGGAGCCCTGACAGTATCAGCTGTGGGGTGTGCAGGCTGGCCATGTCACTGCCCACTTTGGTGCTGCTAGGTCTGAATCCTCACCTGGCTGGGGTCCTGGAAGATAGAATCATAGAATATCATAGAATATCAGGGTTGGAAAGGACCTCAGGAGGTCATCTAGTCCAACCCCCTGCTCAAAGCAGGGCCAACCCCAACTAAATCATCCCAGCCAGGGCTTTGTCAACCTGACCTTAAAAACCTCTAAGGAAGGAGATTTCACCACCTCCCTAGGTAACCTATTCCAATGCTTCACCACCCTCCTAGTGAAAAAGTTTTTCCTAATATCCAGCCTAAACCTCCCCCACTGCAACTTGAGACCATTACTTTGGTTCTGTCATCTGGTACCACTGAGAACAGTCTAGATCCATCCTCTTTGGAACCCCCTTTCAGGTAGTTGAAAGCAGCTATCAAATCCCCACTCATTCTTCTCTTCTGCAGACTAAATAATCCCAGTTCTCTCAGCCTCTCCTCATAAGCCCCCTATTTTCACATACTCATAATTATCTGAACCTTTCACTTTTTGGGATGAAATGATCAGTGCTAGGTTTTAAGGGATTTTTTTTCTTGCAAATGTTACCAGTATTCCCTCATAACTTAGAGCTATGGGAGAAAGGAAAACACACTTTCTCCATTGCTTAAAAATTTAACCGCACTTCCTTTTGAACAGGGCAGCAGCCAAAATAGCTAACTTTTGAAACTTGCCAGGGATGTAGCTCTTAGAAGCGTCTATTGCCTTTGTCTAGTTTGAAAAATAATACTTTGATTTCACAGAGATGTAGATTTGAAAACTACACAGTAGAAAATATTCTGAAGGTTATTGATGCATTCTTCAGGCTAGATGGTGTGTGAATACTTGGGCAGCTCTTTAAGTGCACAGATAGTTCTGTAAAAATTGGTTGGTTCAAGGAGCTTACAAGTTCCATTTGTGAATTTGCTAATTTAGGTTAAGTTGAACCATTGGGGAAAATGACAGGTACTTAGTTAAAAGACTGCAAAAATACTGGTTGACTTACAGTGCAGTTGTAGACCTATGTAGACCTACTTAGCTTTCTGGCAGGGTGGACTGATCTGAGGTTGAGAAGCATGAAGGCAGTATTTTTTAGTAGTGGAGAGGCTGGTAGAAATATCTTAAGTGTATGGATTGGATGGAAGGAGCTGAAGGTGACCTCTGAGTAGAGAGAGCCTGGAATAAACATGAGACCCGGCTCATGTTGTGGATCCGAGAGCCCCACATTTAAATATGATACAAGGGGAGTCAAGGAAGTGGAAACTAAGGGAGAAAACAAAAGGGATTCCTAGAAGTTCCTGCTTGTTGGGAGGGAGTGTGCAGCATGGCTTCTTCGTTGCATTGAAACTATTTACTCTAAAGGGTTTATCCATATTAAATGTCCAGTCTGGGCTGTTGAACCATGGGGGCGATGCCTTGATGAGGAATAGGGCACTGGTTAGTGGACAGCTGAAGACTGGAGTGATTTGTCCCTGAACTCCATTAATGAGCCTAACTTCTCTCTTGACTGACAACGCTGCTTTGGAACCTTCAGTTGAGCCTGAACTGTAAGATCAAATCGCTTCATCCAACTGCCAAACACCCTCCAACCTCACAGAGTCAGAAAGGCCCTAAACATGTGTAATGCTTCCACAACATCATCCTGAAGGGTCAGAGTCTAGGCGTGCGCCTGTAGAAAATCCAATGTGAATCAGTGAAAGATATTTTTATTTTCATTCTTAAATGTAATCAATTGTATATGAATTTTTCTATTCAATGAATATATGGTTAGTTGTGTGCAGCGCTGGCGGTGTTAAAACATAAAGTTTTAAATCAAAGTAAAAATTAGAAACTAAACATTACCTTTTCTTCTTTCTCTTCTACTATAAACAAACAGAAGGGCCCTGAGATGTTGGCACTCTATTACTCTCTTATCAGCAGAACCTTTCTAATGAAATTAGCAGGAAATGAGATTTTTTTCTCAGTATTATTTTCCCATAGAAATAATTTTGACTTCCATCTAATATTTAAACCTAGCTAACCCATTTGTCACTATGATAGTGGTAAATGCAGTCAAGTACATTAAACCTTTGTCATACGCTTTTCGTTGAAAATAAATTTCTCTTTGATCAAAAATTATTCAATCTGTGAAACAAATTTTCATAAGAACATCAGAATGGCCCTACTGGGTCAGACCAAAGGTCCATCTAGTCCAGTATTCTGTCTTCCAATAGTGACCAGTGCCAGGTGCCCCAGAGGGTATGAAGAGAACTGATAATCATCAAGTGATCCATCTCCTGTCACTCATTCCCAGCTTCTGGCAAACAGAGGCTAGGGACACCATTCCTGCCCATCCTGGCTAATAGTCATGGATGGACCTATCCTCCCTGAACTTATCTAGTTCTTTTTTGAATCCTGTTATGGTCATGGTCTTCACAACATCCTCTGGCAAGGAGTTCCAGAGGTTGACTATGCATTGTGTGAAGAAATACTTTTATTTGTTTTAAATCTGCTACCTATTAATTTCGTTTGGTGACCCCTAGTTCTTATGTTATGAGAAGTAGCAAACAACACTTCCTTATCTACTTTCTCTACACCAGTCTATGATTATAGACCTCAATCATATCTCCCCTTAACCGTCTCTTTTCCAAGCTGAAAAGTCCCAGTCTTATTAATTTCTCCTCTTACAGAAGCCGTTCCATACCCCTATTCATTTTTGTTGCCCTTTTCTGAACCTTTTACAGTTCCAATATATGTTGTTTGAGATGGGGTGACCACATCTGCACACAAGTATTCAAGATGTGGATGGATTTATATAGAGGCAACATGATATTTTCTGTCCTGTTGTCTATCTCTTTCTTAATTATTCCCAGCATTCTAGACATTGTAGATTAAATAATTGTCAACCAGCTTTTGGAGTAAAAAAACCCACACCTTTTATTAGGACATATTTTATCTTAATATTTCCTCTTTAAATATTTAATCGGTGCAATAAAATCATTAGACACATGGTGATTATTTCTTTCAATGAGTGTTTTCCTAATGTAATCTTATTGCATTATTACAAGAGCATTTGTGGAGTTGTTGTCTAGTGCTCCAAAGAAGACACTGGGGTCCTATTTTTCAACTCTGCCACTGATCTATTTTGAGATTTTGGACATGGCACTTAGCAGATCTGTGCCTGTTTATGTGTAAATTGGATACAATAACACTGTTAACAGGCCTAAAGTCTGTAAAAGTGCTTTGAAAACCTTGGATGAAAGATGCTTTGAAAGTGAAATGTATTTCAAAATATTGTATTTGTTATGGATTGGACTAAACATTGTTATGGGTCTGGTGTGGTTATGGCTTCTGCCTTCCATTCAGAATAAATATAAAGAAGCTATTGTACTTAGGTAGCTGAAACAAGGCAGCAGCACCCAAAGCCAGTCACATAGAAACACTGAGTAAAGGCTAAATCATGTAACCCAAGGATTTTAAAATGCAGTAGTTGAGGCTCTGAATAATAGAACTGTGTGTGCATACATGTGTGTGAGAAAGAGAGGAGGAGGAAGGCAGACTGAGTGAGAGAGAGGGACAGCCTGGACAAGCACAGTGTACGACCCTGGAAGAAGCTAAAGAGAGAGGGCTTCTGGGTTAGATGCTGGCTAAAGAGGTTTGGGACTGTAAGCAAAGAAGTTATCCACTATTGTTTGTTCTTCCTGCACTTGGAGAAGCAGGATTTTATATGTCTTATAAATAAACAAGGCTGAATCAAAGAAAACACAAAACCCCATCAGCAATTTCTACTTCCCTACCAAAACATCCTCAGGGTCCTGAATTCCAAAATAGTCAATCAGGTCTAGTCAATCAGGTCAAAATGGGATAATATTCTCAAAGTCTAAGACATGGTGGGGCATGTGTGTTTGATAGTTATCTGAAAGTCTATACGATGGGTGTTCAAGACTACTGTTACAGAAGGCCAGTGAAGGGGAGTGACATGGTCTAAGCAGTGGGCAAGGAAAATGCTTTTGGCTGCTTGTTTCAGATAGACTAGAGGGCAATGCAGAGGCAGTGGAAGCACAATTTGAATAGGGAGGCAAAGGTGGACAATGAAACCTAAATTACTCCTAGGGGAAATCTGTGCCAAAAATTTAAAAATTCTGCACACTATTTTAAAATTCTGCAAAAGTCTGCGTATTTTATTTATCAAAATAACACAATATAATCACACCAGTTTCAATTACTTTGGTAATTTATTTCAAAATAGCTGTGAACAGTAAGTCTGTAACAGTACAGATAGCAAACAAGATTCAGGAAATGTTTTTTGACAAATAGATTTCTTATTAGGCATATTAATACAGAACTTTGAGTAATAATTCATTTAAATTACATTGCATAACCATATTTCCCGTAGCCCTCAGAAACAGTGCAAAGGCTTGGGGGTTACCAGGAGTAATGGAGGAGCTGAGGAAGAGGGAAGTAATTGCTAGGAAGGAGCCTGGGTGTAAACTTGGAGGATTGTTGGTTAGGGGTGGGAGAAGTATGGAACAGGTTTTTTTGGAGGGGGGTGGGAGAGGAAGGGATTGTTAGAGAGTTGGGGAACCTGCCCCATGTAGCTCCTGAATGACCCCAGCCTCTCCTGTTCAGTCAGGTGCATCTGTCCTCATGTGGTCCACACCCCCAGCCCCATGTGGTCCTGCTCTCCCCCTCAGCTTCCCCATCCCCATGTGGCCCCATGTGGCACACCCACTCTGATTCAGCCCCTCAGGGCAGTTGGGTAGTGGGCAGTTGCGGGTCAGTTGGGTATCAGGGATAGGAGGACAGTAGGGGTAGGTTACCTACATGTGGAGCAAGGGGAGCTAGTGAGGCTGGGCCTGGTCACTCTGTTCCTTGGCTTGCTCCTGGGTGCTATAGCAGCTACTCCAGCCCCTCTGGGTCCTGCTCTCATCTCTGCCCAGCAGCAATGGAGCCCTGCATGGCTTGAGCTTGAACTTGCTGAAGAATAACCTGCAGGGATGGAAACATAGATCTGCCCCCACAATACTTCTATTGTGGGAACGCTATGCCCACCACCTTTCTCCCCCGGTTCTGCTATCCTGGGAGCAATGAAACGGGAAGACCAGAAAAAAGGAGGTTGCAGTAACTATTACAGGAGATAACTGATGCATGACTGCCCTTTGCCATAGGAACTGAAAGGGGGAATTGATAACTGAAACTGTCTGAGCAGATGGTGTAAGGAGTAGAGGGAAGAATAGTGAAGAGAGGATTTAGGACAGAGCCTAGTAGGACATTGCTAGAGAGGGAAGGAGAAGTAACTACCAGAGAAGATGCTGAAAGAGTGACCTGAGAGGTAAAAAGAAAATCAGCAGGGTGCAGAGCTTCAGAAGCAAGAGAAGAAAAGAGAGAGAGGGTCCTGGAACAGGGATTAACAGAAAATTCAAAGATAATGAAGATGGAGAAGAGCCCCTGAGGCTGTGCCAGGCAGAGATCTATGTACACACTGCTGAAAGCAGATTCAAAAGAGTGAAGATAGCAAAATGTTTTGGAGGAGATCCAGTGGGCAATTAGAGGGGAAGATAGGCCAGTTGTTATATATGACTCATTCAAGGAGCTAAGGAGTGGAGAATAGAGTTGGTTGGAATGTTTTCACCAAAATATGCTGTTTTGCTGAAGCTGGGGTAGTTTGTAGAGATGCAGATGTTTCTATGAAACTTCTGTTGGGAAAGTTTTTGGATGACAGTGAATGTTTGTGTCTGTTTATAGCTGGGTGGTTAGGATCCTGGCCTGAGAGGTAGGAAACCTAGGTTTGAGTTCCTGATTTGGAGTGAAAAACTCTGCTCCGAATCAGGCAGAACAGGGACTTTAACCTGGGTCTCTCACATCCCAGGACAATACCACTCATCCACATTCAGCTATGTTTTTGTTCCACTGCAAAACCAATGTTAAACATCACAGTGAAATGGAATTGTCCTCCTCCTGTCAGTTGTAGTAGAGAATGAGATGGGGATGGGGTAGTAAGTTGCAAAAGCAGAAAGAAGTCAAGGGTGTTTTATTTGCTTTCAGAATAAGGCTATGTCTACACTACAAGTGTGACAATGGCACAGCTGTGGTGCCGCAGCTGTTCTGCTGTAGTGTAGACCCTTGCAACAATGACAGAAGGGGTTTTCTGTTGCTATAATAAATCTATCCTGTCAAGAGGCTTGGATTGATGAAATAATTCTTCTGTTGACCTAGCAATGTCTATACCAGAATTTATATTGGCTTAACCCTGTCTATCAAGGCTGTGCATTTTTCACACCCATGAATCATAGAAGCATAGAAGATTAGGGTTGGATGAGAACTCAGAAGGTCATCTAGTCCAACCCCTGGTCAAAGCAGGACCAACCCCAACTAAATCATCCCAGCCAGGGCTTTGTCAAGCTGAGCCTTAAAAACCTCTAAGGATGGAGATTCCACCACCTCCCTAGGTAACCCATTCCAGTGTGACATAGCTAGGTTGACGTATTTTTTAGATGTAGAGGAGGCCTAAACAGATTTAAAATAGTCTTCAATAATGTCTTGTCTTTTGTTAAAGATTGTTCACAGAACCCTAGCGGCAATGTTGGGCTCCTTGGCAGCTTTAGCTGCATTAGCTGTGGTTGGTGAGGTAAGTTGCAACATTTCAAGTATTCAGTTTTTCTGTGTATTGTATCATAAAACCCCACATATTTATCCCTGTGAAAATGGTCCCCTGGTGCAGCAGCCTTTATGGGACTTAAAATGCTGCAAGAACAGTATTTGTGTACTCTGTGAATTCCTGTTCTTGGGGCCATGAAAGAGAGATGCAGTCTTGGCTCCAGATGGGAAAAAAAGAGAGCAAGGCCAACTTAGTGGTACGGTATTATGATTTTGCAGGAACTTAAATGCAACCATTTTCATCTTAATTCAGATTTACTCTAATACTGTGTGATGTAAATGGGCCTAGGTGAGGTCTAGTCTAACCTTCAGTTTTCTTAGGTTCTTCAAACTCTTAATTTTTCTAGTTTATGTAAGGTCTATATTAATAGTGCTGAAGCTAGCAGTTTTGCTAAGGGATAATCTTTTACTCCATCAGTCTATGCAAATCCCATAGTTCCTCATTTTTTACCAGTAATAATCTTCAAAAGTACTGAGAGAATGAAGGCCTGACTGGAAGCATGAGTGATGTAAGAGACCATATAGGCCATCCTCCTTCCTGGAGATGCTTTTCCACCGACATAGCTACCACTGCTCATTGGCATAGAACGGCTACACGGAAGACTTTACAGTGGTGCAGCTGCAGCGGTACTGCTGTGCCACTCTAAGGTCTGTAGTGTAGACATGGCCTAAGTAACCTTTTTCAATTTTGTTCCCCTTTTTAATCTGCCTGGCAAGGATGCTTGGTACCTGTACTGATTTTTCTCCAAACATTTCAAAAGTATGAACAAGAGAGCATGTATGTGTACGTCAAAGAAAAAGGGCATGCTTATTCTAAATCTGAAGTAAATCCTAACTTAATTGCTTCATGTCCCATTGGGTTATAAAAGAGTTTCTGCCCCCAAAATGGAAATTATGGGTTGTTGATCACTTTGTATCAGAGAGAGGGAGATTAGGTGAGGAAAGAGTTGATGGTAGAAAGACAAGGTGGAAGTCATTCAATAAGTGGCAACTTAATTCTGGTAACTGGTTCAGGAGCTTAAAAGCAGACTGACACCTTAAGTTTGTACAAGAATAGATCCCGTGTTATATTAACTCCATGATTTAAGTCTTAACTGTTTTCATTCTATGATCTGGTCAGTTCTTGATTCCATTCCATTATTCTCAATTTCTTGATTTATTAGTTCAATTCCAATTGTAATTTTAATTTGACAATTGAGCTGTTCAATCCTTAAATAGTTTAGTAAAAGATGTAATAGTTTTAGTTAGAAGTTTACTTAATTTCAAGTTTGCTTTTATTAGTTTGTAATAAATCTCTTAAAATCATAAAGCTGTTTTTTTTTCAAAATAGCAAGAAGAGATCACAATACCCTCACCTGGGAAAAAAATTAATGTTGTAAAGTATACCAGAGCTTCTTGGCTCTGTCCGAAAACTGATATCTTTATCCCTCACATTTTTGTCATGTTCAGCTATATTAGGTTTCCCATGGAGCCTAAACAAACACATCTACTGATTATACTGCCTTGGGGCCACCATAGATGATAACACTCCCTCGGTGGTGTTTACTCCTTTCAAATATTTTTATCTTCCCCCAGGCTCCTTAATTGACAATTAGCAAAACTACCATATATGACTTACTAGTTCTTTCAATCTTTGCATATATCCTTGTGACTACTCTTTTCTGAATTCCCTCCCAATTTGTCCATAGGTGAAGCTGAATTGTCCTATTCTGTTAGCAGAAAGTAAAGTGAAGTGAAGTCTATAAACCAGTTTTCATTTATTTCTGTACAAGAGAAACAAACAATCTAAAAACCAAATGTAGGTGCTAGATAATGAGTCATTCAGACTGTCAGATTTTCCAGAGATAATAGAAAAGAACCGCCTTTGGGTACATTGCAGAAACACTAATTAATTTCTATCACAGCTTATTTAAATCGCCAATTAAGTGGAATTTGCAGTTTCATAGCTAATAACTAAAGTTAGGTGATCCATAGGATTAACTGATAATTTTATTGTTTGATTTGCAGAGACCAAGCATGGTCAAAGTGGTGGAGTGGATTGATTATGAAACTCTGGCGCTGTTGTTTGGAATGGTAATTAAAATGTAACTTTTGCTCTAAAAGTGCTAGAATAATTGTAGTCAATGTCTAGCCATTTCTTTTTATTTGTTAACATCCTTTTAACTGACAGTTGCTATGCTGAAAATTTGGCTTCTTTTGAGTGTTTAAAAACTGGAGGCACTCAAAAACTTGGAGAAAATGAGGCACTTTGGAAAATGTTGGTCTCTGTTTCTTCCCCTCATAAAATGGAGTGATAACTAAAACTGTATAAATAACTGACTTTTTGATTTGCTGAGTCAAGGTGGAATAACATTTCTTTTATTGGACCAACTTCTGTTGGTGTGAGAGACAAATTTTTGAGCTTGCACAGAACTCTTCTTCAGGTCAGAAGGTCAGAGCTCTTCTTCACGGCATTTTTTGGTTTGCTGGCAGCTCTGAAAAGTTGAAAAAAAATGATTTGATCCAAAATGAATAGGAAAATTGCACAAAAATATTGGTGAATTTGTCCCCAAAATGAGCATTTTAAAGGACAAGAGCTGGAGGAGGAGTTCTCCTAATATCCTTTAGCCCAGAGTTTAGGGCACTCACCTTGGATATTGGAGACACAGGTTTAATTCCCCTCTCTGCCTGATGTGAATCGGGTATTGAAATTGGGTGTTCCACATTGCAGGAGAACACCCTAGCCACTGGGCTATGGGATATTTAGATGTGGGGCTCTCTCAGTCTCTTATTTCAGCTGTTCTACTTTGTATAAATAATTAAATATACATATAACTTAAACTTGGGTCTCCCTCACTATAGGTAAATGTTCTAACCACCAGTCTATAGAATTATTCTCACTCACTTTCCTTGGCCTAGTGACTATTCTGTGTATTATTAATGACAATGAATAGTCATTGGGCCAAGGAAAGAGAGTGAGAATGACCCTATAGCTTGGGAGGATTTGAACCTTGGTCTCTCAGAGCCATAACCATTGTGCTAAAAGTTATAAGGAGAGCAGCAGGAGCCACCACATCTGCCCCTGAAAAACATTTGTGTATTTGTGAGAAAGTCACAAATATTTTTGGATCAACCAAAACTGCATTTTGGGGCAAATAAACTACTAATCCATTTTTTTTTTGCCCATCTCTAGTGATAACACACCTCCCATTGAAAGAATTTTTGAGATCTATAAGTGAAAAAGCCTGCATACGTGCCAAGTGTTATCACTAAGACAAGATGGGTAATACCTTTAATTGGACCAACTTCCGTTGGTGAAAGAGACAAACTTTGGAAAGCGCTATCACTCTCATTCCACTTGTTTATTTTATTTACACTAAACCTTCCTCAAACATACTTGACTAGAGAAAGTGATTTCCTTTGTCCTAATCAGTGTTCTGTTGTGAGCCTGAATGAGCAATTGGACAAAAGCATATAATAATATATCAATATAATATAATCACTATAATAATATATCAATTATTTGCCCACCTCTACTCCTATTAATCTATGTTGTCCTTTTGTGACTGAAATATGCTATGGTATCATAAATAGACAAAATCCACTGCCATCTACATCTGTTGCCATCTATGAATTTTAATGACTTCCTGCATCAAAAAAGACTGGGGGACCAGGCAATCTCCCAGAAATATGGAAAAATTTAAATAATCTTAGGGAGTTGATGTCTTCTGAATTCTATAGAGCATTGCTGATGAAAACAATTGTAAACTAATGACCACTTTTGATTAGCAAGAAGGGCAGAGATATTTGTAACATGTGGTGCCTACCAAGTAATTAGGAATGAAATTCACACCTCTAGGGAGGCCTGCACAAGGTCTATGCACCCCTGGCATTCTGAATAGGACCACGGCCCTACTGCACAGATGCAAATTTTACCATAAATGCCAGTAATAGAAATCTGACTTCTGATGCATGGCACCCTGATTTACAGCTGATGTCCTCTCCAAAAACAGGACCAAAATTGTGGCAGAGATGCAAGACTCCTGGTTAAAGCAACAAACCAAACCATTCACTTTTTTATGTAAATAATTCCATCCTTATTTCTTTCTTTTTCTGTAGATGCTTTTAGTGGCCATATTTTCAGAAACTGGATTTTTTGATTACTGTGCAGTAAAGGTAGGTTTATTTTGACATCTCGCATTTAAATTCTTTACAGTACTGTATTTATATTACTGCAGCACTCTTACATATTTATTGAACTAATAAAACTGCTGTTTAGTCAAAACTATTAGACTAATTGCTATATTTAAAAACATTTACGTAAGGACAATTTACATTTGTCATACTACAAAGTATAGTGGTCAACTTATAATTTTTTAAGGAGCTAGGTGTTGAGGAAGCATTTCAAGAAATGATATTTTTATAAGTTAAGGCCACAGACCCTGATTCAATAAGGCACTTAAGCACATGCATAATTTTAAGTATGTGAGTAGTCCCGTTAGGGTGACCAGATATCCTGATTTTATAGGGACAGTCACTATATTTGGGGCTTTGTCTTATATAGGCACCTGTTACCTCCCATCTCTTGTCCCAATTTTTCACACTTGCTATCAGGTCACCCTAAGTCCCATTGACTTCCTATCGACTGTGTGCAACGGGGTGGGCTACATGCATACTCATCTGTGTGCAGTCTAGAGGACTGTAGAGAGGAGGTGGGATCGGGCCATTGGGTTTATATTTATATATAATTAATGGCCACAAACCTTTGTGTAGGGGTTGAACCAAAGACTCAGCTGTTATTCTGTGTGAACAGAATGGGAGCATGGGTGCACAGCCCATGGGTTGGCAGAATAAATTCAGTACTCAGTCATCCCATACATAGTTTCCTGTGTAAAGCTTGTTTACTTAGATTGTATTCAAGGGAGTGAATTTCCATATGAATACTAAAGGAGGAATGCAGGATTTGAAGTTAAAGCAAGAAAAAAAGGAAACCTGGATTCTCTTCCTGGTTCTGCCACAAATTCCCTGTGTTACCCTTAGCAAATCACTTACTCTTTCTGAACCTATTTCCTCATCTGTAAAACAGAAATATTTTCTTACTTCCCTAGAGTAGTTTGTAGCTAAATTAATTAATGTTCGAAAAGCATACTGAAATCCTTGGATGGCAGGCCCTAAAGAAGTGACTAGTATAACAAATATCAGGAGGTAGCCATGTTAGTCTGTAACCACAAAAATTTCACTCCATGCATCTGAAGAAGTGGATTTTTTACCCACGAAAGCTTATGCCCAAATAAATCTGTTAGTCTTTAAGGTGCCACCGGACTCCTAGTATAACAAATGTTCCCCAGTCATTGTTGCACCATCTTTTATAAAGTTGTTCATTGGTCATTTCTGAAAATGAAGGTGATATGTTCCATGCCTTTATTCCATTGCTATTTGTTTGGTTTTATTAGGCTTACCAACTGTCTAGAGGCAGAGTGTGGGCCATGATTATCATTCTGTGTCTTATTGCTGCAATTCTTTCTGCATTTTTGGACAACGTTACCACAATGCTTCTCTTTACTCCAGTAACCATAAGGTATTTTATGTTATGCCTTTGGTATTAGTTGGTTATAGCTACCCATTGCTAGTTGGTGTGTGTCAAAATCATATTTGAGATGTTTGTTCAGCAGTTTGAATGGACCTTATAACCCCAAATGCTCTGACTGTAATTAGTATCTAGAGCTACAAGTGAGCTGTAGCTCACGAAAGCTTATGCTCAAATAAATTTTAAGTCTCTAAGGCGCCACAAGTACTCCTTTTCTTTTTGCGAACTTTTAAAGAGTTCAGCTTCCATATTTTCATGTGTCAGTTGTGAGCACAAGTCCAAGTACTTATAGATTTAACTATCTCTGCAATTAAATAGGTACACATGCAAGTACTGAGTTGTGCCCACATTTGAATTATAATTGCAAATTGCACAACCCATTTAATTCTGGGCTCAAATTGCTCTTGCAAACAGGGGTGCTGGAATTTTTGAAAAAAACAACCCAAACCCAAAAACTCTGTTCCTTCATGTACAGACTACTGTTTATGTACAATTTTGCCTCCTAATGGATGATTTAAAGAAATTATAATCCCTGCTAATACTACTGGCAGTTATTCTGTACTGAAGAACCTTTTTGGAATAGAAGACTCTGAATTCTATCCTTCTTGATCTCCATGAAGTGGATACAATCCCAGATTAATCATAATTTGTTTATTATAACAGTGACTTTAGTTACAGTAGCTTTCTGGAAACTGCATCTGATTTGTAATTACATTTAGTCCATGTGATGATAAATCACTCTTTGGCCTGAGTTTAACCTACATTCAACCTAGTAAATCCAGTTTAGTTTAAAAAAACAAAAACAAAACTGGGGTGGGGAAGATGGTTTTAAATATGGCATCGGGTGATGTAACACTTCTGGTCCTTATCGTATTTAAGTGTATAGAATTGTATGAAGATATGCAGCCCATTAAAATGTAGTTTACAGCAGAAAAGGTCTGTTTTGCAAGTGGAATTTATTACAGGCTGGGAAACAGCTGGTGAATGAAAGCTCCATTTGTTTGCTGTATGATTATATTTTAAACATCACATCACTTTTACTCAAACAGTATTTTTATCACTTACAGTAGGTAAAAATGAGATGGTTAAACAAGCTTCTCCAATTATGTTGCAGAATATTTGGAATTAAATAAAATGGAATTGGTAATGGATTGAAATCCTAAAAGTCTACATATTCTGAACCACTATTTACATGTAATACTACTGTAGCATTTATTCTGTTTTATACTAATCCTATATCCAGTGTTATAAAATTGTAACATCAGCATATGAGAGAATCTTTTATTTGAATTACTATCAGTTGTACTTCTAAACTAGAAAAATCACAATAATTTCTACTCTAATGGTTATCCTAAAAATATAAGGTTATTATGTATGTGTATATTTCTGAAAATGTCATGCTATGGGTCATTCTTCTTATCCTGTTGTTGTTCTCCTTAGTCCTTACCTATAATTTCCAAGTGCTATTTTACACTGTTGTTACCATGGAGATGAAGCTAACAGAAAAGTCTACTGATTCCATGACAATAAGGATTCAGACTTTTATCAGTGAGGCATAAAATATGATGATCTGTTCTTGTCACATTTTGTGGTAAATTGTTTTTAGAAATAATTCAATAAATAACCTGCTTTAGCTATAACTTATTTTAAAACATATTTTGAATGTCAAGACACTTTGATTTGCAATGTTTTACAAAATTGCCTGTTTATATGGGAAATTGAAAATCTTGGATAAGTGACCTATAATGGTTTAATCCTATATTTTAGGTAAACACTTTTTAATGATCCTTCACAGCTTCGCTTTTATAGACTACAATAAGCATTCTTTTTGCAAAGTTTATCTATGCCCCATCAAGAAAAAAACAGTAAAGGAGCACTAAAGTTGTACAGCTATGCACTCAGAAGTCAAGGAATGACTTGTGCAACTGCATTTCAATGAATCATAGAATCGTAGGACTGGAAGGGACCTCAAGAGGTCCTCTAGTCCAGTCCCCTGCTCTCATGGCAGGACTAAGTATTGTCTAAGCCATCCCTGAATGGTGTTTATTTAACCTGCTCTTAACAGTCTCCAATGATGGAGATTGCACAACCTCCTTAGGTAATTTATTCCAGTGCTTAACCAGCCTGACAGCTCGGAAGTTTTTCCTAATGTCCAACCTAAACCTCCCTTGCTGCAATTTAAACCCATTGCTTCTTGTTCTGTCCTCAGAGGTTAAGGAGAACAATTTTTCTCCCTACTCCTTGTAACAACCTTTTATGTACTTGAAAATTGTTATAGTGTCCCCTCTCAGTCTTCTCTTCTCCAGACTAAATAAACCCAATTTTTTCAATCTTCCCCTCATAGGTCATGGTTTCTAGCCATTTAATCATTTTTTTTGCTCTCCTTTGGACTTTTTGAAGTTTGTTTTTGAAGTGTGGCATGCAGAGCTGAACACAATACTCCAGTTGAGGCCTAATCAGTGCATAATAGAGCAGAAGAATTACTGCTCATGTCTTGCTTACAACACTCCGGCTAATACATCACAGAATGATGTTTGCTTTTTTTTTTTTTTGCAACAGTGTTACACTGTTCACTCATATTTAGCTTGTGATCCACTATTACCCCCCAGAGCTTTTTCTGCAGTACTCCTTCCTAGGCAGTCATTTCCCATTTTGAATGATTGTTTCTTCCTATGTGGAGTACTTTGCATTTGTCCTTAATTAATTTCATCCCATTTACTTTATACAGTTTCTCCAGTTTGTCCAGATCATTTTTGAATTTTAATCCTACCCTCAAAAGCACTTGCAACCCCTTTCATCTTGGTATCGTGTGCAAACTTTATAAGTGTGTTCTTTATGTCATTAAGTAATTGATGAAGATATTGAACAGAACCGGACCCAGAACTGATCCCTGTGGGACCCCACTCGATCTGTCCTTGCAGCCTGACTGTGAACCACTCATAGCTACTCTCTGGAAATGGTTTTTCCAACACGTTATGCACCCACCTTATAGTAGCCACATCTAGGTTGTATTTTCTTAGTTTGTTCATGAGACAGTATCAAAAGCCTTACTAAAGGCAAGATATACCACATCTACTGCTTCTCCCTCTCTCCACAAGGCTTGTTACCCTGTCAAAGAAAGCTAATAAGTTGGCTTGACACGATTTGTTCTTGACAAATCCATGCTGTCTGTTACTTATCTTATTATCTTCTAGGTGCCTGCAAACTGATTGCTTAGTTATTGGATGTCCTGAATATCTTTGGGAATCAGTATTCCTAAATATTTCATGTAAAAGAAATGCCATTGAAAGTCCCAATTTGAGAAAAGGCCTTCGTGGGCATATTGATTAATTCCTAAGATGTCTGATTTACCCCCAATTAATTTTATATCCTGAGAGGAGTTCAACTTTATTAATAGTGGTTAGGAATGGTAACCTTGGGCTTAGATATAAATATGGCATCCACATAGAATAATTTTGTGCTCAATTTGGACCACCCTGATACCATGAATATGTTGATTTACTCTGATGGCAGCAGTCAAAGTTTCTAGAGCTAAATCAAACAGAAGAAGTGAAAGGGGGCAGCCTGGCCTCAAACCTCGCTGAAATGGAAATGGGGTGGAAATAATACCATTAGTAACTACCCTAAAAGTTGGGTTAGAGTATAAAACCTTAATCCAAGCAATACATTCTTTATCAAACCCAAATTTTGCTAACACATGCAAAAGATAGTCGCAGGCTATGCAGTCAAAAGCCTTTTTGGCATTTGAAGAAATGACAGCTAAGGGTTCCTCAGACTCTCTCAAAGTGGCAATAATATCAATCGGTGCAAATTGTCTGAGCCACATCTATTATGAAGGAAACACACCTGATTTATGTGTAAACTTCAGCTAAAATCTGAGTGTCACAATTGATTAAAGAAACTGGCCTGTAATTACTACATAGTTCAAGGTCTTCCCCAGGTTTAGGAATAACTGAAATTGCAGCTTCTCTTCCAGTAGGCAGGAGAGTTTGCTCTTTCTTGGCCTCATTGAACATATTCAAAAATATAGATCTTAAAGTTTCAGAGAACTTTTTGTGAAATTCAGTCGAGATCTTATCTGCACCAGGAGTCTTTTCAACCTTCATTTCTTTTATAGCCTGAGCCAGTTCCATGATTTCTAGAGGAGCATCTAATAGTTCCTTCTGTGAGTCAGAGAGCGGTGGCAGAGACAATCCAATAAAACAGTTATCTAGGGCATCTTTACTGATTCACTCTTCAGCTAAAAATAGTTTTGAATAAAACTTGACATTGTTTATTAATATTGGAATGTACTGTATATAATTTGTTACTACTATTGTGAATAGCAGCAATTGTATTTTTGTTAGTCTTTTGCTTAAATCTGCATGCAGCAGCTTGCCATCTCTCAACAGATTATCGGTAGCTTTGCTTCAGACAGAATAAGGGAAACTCGGCCTGTTGGGACAGAAGTTTGTTGATTTCATATCTTAGATTAATGAAGATTCTGAGTTTCTGGGGAGGAGGCAGGAAGCATAGTGTACAGCCAAGGCCTTAATTTCCTTCACCACAGTATAAACTCTGTGTTCTCTCCATTTTGTTTTGAAGATGGCCTAAGAGATAATACAGCCTCTGATGAAGACTTTAAAGCACAGGCGGTGTGTGTGGGGGGGCACACGGGGTTACATGCCCCCCAGATTTCTGCTGGGCTGAGCACAGCTGAAGGGACGTGCCTGAGAAAGGCACCCGCAGGGAGCGCCACCAAGTGGTGCCCAGAGCAGGGAAGTAAGACTGGGCTGGCAGCACAGATCCCTGCCTGAGAGGGTGCGGGGAAACCTGCCGAGTCTCATTCCTTCCTTGCTGGCAGCTGCCGTTACCTGCTTGTATGTGTCTGGATTAGCCTGCCTGGGGTGTGCAGAAGAGCTCAGGGAATCAGCTGGGGCAATGGAGAGAGAAGCAGTGGGGTCTGGGGAGCTGAACTGGGCATGGGAGGCTGGGGGAGGGAGAGGGGGCCAGTGGAAGTAAATTGATAACCCTTTAACACTTCAACCTCAATGAGAGAGAGAAAAAAAGAAAAGGAACTAACATATCACTATCAAGTAGCACCCATCAACTTGTTTGGAACAGCCATATCAGATCTGAGAGAGCAATACATAAATTCCATAAGATCAGATCCTGGCATACATGTCCCTTCTTGTGACGGAGGAGTCTGAAGATTTTTTGAGATATTTTTCTTCCTTCTGAGGGGAACTGAATAATACTATCTTCTTGCCATTCTTAATATGGAATGTTGCCAGGTATTTAATAATATACTTCAAGGCCATCCGCCTAGACAATTGTTTCACTTGGTTAAAAGCTACCCTCACTGCAACCACATCATGGGCATAATCTTGAAAGAGCAGTATTTTAATTGCTGGTTCTCCTCATAACATCTTTTTTTATCTGGATTTCTTCAGTATAAGCTCCCTAGTGGTTAACTTCTAGAACTTCACAATCAATGTTCTAGGCCAATCTTCTGGAGCTGGCTTGAGGGCAAGGGCCTGGTGTGCTCATTCTGTATCAAAACAAAAATCTACTGGCAGATCCAACAACGTAGCAGTTTAGGGACAAATTCAGAGGATTTACCTTTCTCAATTTCCTCAGGGATACCCACAATGTTGATGTTACATCATTGTGAGTGGCTTTCTAGACCAATTAGCTTGGTCTTCATAGTCTTGATATCATTACAGTTCTTCAGAACCTGTAATTAGTAGTTCTTTGAAATCATCTTTCACTTTAGAAGTTCTGTGTTCAGCTTCTCCCATCAAGCTGGATAGAGCATGCACTCTGAATCTCAGTCATGTTGATCTGTAGGGTGGAAACTGTATCTGCAGCCACCTGTTGTTGTAGTACAACCACCAGCTGTGTTCGAGCTCAGGCACCATTTTGTCTGTACAAGTGCGTGAGGCAGATTTCCTCTGTCTTTGCGGATTTGGAGAGGAAGATGCAGAGCTAGAGGGTATCTTGTGGGTTTCAGTAGTCAGGCCCAATATTCCTTGGGGTTGGATGGGGGGTGGTTTAGGCGATGATATTTGGGGATATCCCATGGGTGCTTCAGAGCTCAAGCAACCTGAATCCCCTTTGGTCACAGCGCCCTCTGGTGTCACCCAGGCACAAATTTTTAACACAAAGGGTAATTCCATATCTCTTAGGCACTTAGATTGCTTATGAGGGAGGGAAGTGCTATTATTCCTATTTTAAAGATGGGGACCAGAGGCACAGAGAGATTGTTACTTGCCCATGGTCACATGTCTGAGGTAGAGCAGGGAACTGAACCTGGTCTCCAAAGTCCCAGGCTAGCACCATAACCACTGGACCATCCTTCCTCTCTTCCTCTAATTCACCATTGGAACAACTTATCTCATGTGATCCATTTTCTGTCATATGAAGTCTTTGCATCAAAATAGGAGGTCTTTCTAAAAAAGATACTGTAGTTTATGGGCACAGTCACTTGTTAAAATTCTGTGCTTGTATATTCAGGAGATCAGACTAGATGAGTATGATTGTCTTAAAATCTGAGATTTACTTAAACAGAAACAGCTTTAAACACATGCTTAAATCCATCCCTATTCAACAAATCATGTAAGCATATGCTTAAATGCCTTTGAAATCAAAGGTATGTCTACACTGAATTTGGGAGGTGTGATTCTGAGCTCAGGTGAACAGATTTATGGTAGCTCAGCTTGAGCTAGAATTCTAAAAATAACAGCATGGTTGTTGCAGTAAAGGTGGTGGCTCAGGCTTGCTGCTCAAGCTTAAACCCATAGGATTGGGTGGACTTGAGCGGCTAACCTGACATGGCACCAGTGCCACAAAGTCCACCTGCTATTTTTAGAGTATTCCTCAAGCTGAACTGGCATGAGTCTGTCCACCTGTGCTGGGAATCACACCTCCCAGATGCAGTGTTGCTATACCCTGTGAGGCTTAAGAATGTGCTTAACATTAAGTTGAACCTAAGTGCTTTGCTGAACTTGGGCCTAATACTTTGACTCAGGAAAGCATTTAAGCACATGCAAGTCCATCTCTGTTCAGTTATGCACTTAGACATATGCTTAACTTTAAGCACAAAATGGCTTAGCACATGCTTAAAGTCATGCACATGTTTAAGGGCTTTCCTGAATAAGGCCTTTAGTGAACAGACTATGCAAAATGTACTGTGTACAAACAGCATGATTTTAATGGACCATAACTTGATAAACTCATTCTAATGTTCTGAGATTCTTCTTCTCACTGACAGCTATTTCTTTACAAATTGCTTAATATCTATAATCAGCTGTTCTGCTGATAGTGAAGTTAAAAAAAAATGCATGCATTTTTTTAATAATGCAGAAAGTGTATTTTCTACTCTCCTTGTTCTAAAAATTGCTGAAATGCTCCTGCTCAACCTTAACTTTTTTTTTTTTTAAATGGGCAGAGACCAAATTTGGCAAATTCTAGCCTCAAAAGTAAATGTGTTTAGAAAGTTATATAGCATGGGGAATGGTTGTTAAAATGGGAAGGCTCATGTAACTTTAACTATAATTCAACTATTGTAATGATTTGCTACTTTTAATGTTTTTAAAATATGTATTTTGAATGCAGTAGCCATTGCAGTATATTGTAAAATATAAGTATTAATTATGAAAGGCCAAGTTTTAATCTTTGTTCAACAGTTTGGAGTTTCTGACACAAGTGCTAAGTTTTATAAATCATTTAAGGTTTGAGGCAATTTAATCAAAGATTAAGTAGCTGATTTAATTTTCTTATGTATACTGCAGGTTATGCGAGGTACTTAATCTTGATCCTAGACATGTCCTGATTGCAGAAGTAATTTTCACAAATATTGGAGGGGCTGCCACAGCTGTCGGGGATCCACCAAATGTGATTATTGTTTCAAAGCAGGAAGTGAGAAAGGCGGTATGTATTGTAATCCATTGTGCTACTAAAAGTAGGTGCAGATGTGGGTTTATTCAGTAGTTTAGACCTTTTCCTCCCACAGACATCCATATAAGGAAACAAAATGCACCTATTCTCTTCTGCTATTTTATCGTTAGTGCTGTTGGGTAGAGCTGGGTGAAATTTTTCAAACCAGAAATATGTTGAACAATGGCTTTATTTCAGAAACAATTTTGTCCCCTCCACATTTTTGATGTAATCCAAAAAGGAACTCACCTGCTATTTTGGGGTTTTTTTTACCCCACCCCCTTTTCAGGGGCAAAATGGAAAAAGTAAGGAAGGGGAAAAAAGGGCAGAGGCAGGTGAGAAAATGAGGGGCAGGAGAATTGAAATTGCTTGGGTTTTCAGTGAAGATTTCATCCCAAAATTTCAAGTAAACAAACACAAAAAATACCCTATAGAACAAAAGTGATTTTTGAAATTTTTGAAACTTTTCACAAAAGAAGCTTTACTATACTTTCTTCTTCCACTGGTGTTTGCTTTAATGCAAATTGATCTGTTCCTGTCCCCTCCAATGCAAATGAATGGCCACTTGACATGTGATTGCAAAAGATTCCGACCTGTCTGGAAGCGTCAACTCATCCAGGGAGAAACCTGTTTACTCACTCCACAGACTTGTCTGGTAAACACATTTTAGTCCCACATGTCCTTCACATTTGTACATTCCCATGAGCTTTTACCATACATACAACACACAAGATTATTAAAGATCGGTGTGTTATTACTTTTTCAATGATACCTTACCTCAGGGGTTCTCAACCTTTTTCTTTCTGAGGCCCCCCCAATGTCTTATTTAAAAACTAAATGACCCACCTGTGCCACAACAACTGTTTTTATGCATATAAAAGCCAGGAACAGTGCTGGGGAGTAGTAATCAGGGCAATTGCCCGGGCTCCACAACCATATGGGGTCCTGCAAAGCTAAGTTGCTCAGACTTCAGCATCAGCCCCTGGTTGCAGGGCTCGGGGCCCTGGGCTTCAGCCCCATGTGGTGGGACTTTGCCTTTCTGCCCTAGGCCCCAGCAACTGTAATACTGGCCCTACTTGGCAAACCCCCTGAAACAAGCTTGTGGCCCCCCCAGCGGGCCCTGGATCATTGGTTGAGAACCACTGCCTTACCTGACCCATATCAGATATAATTCATGACATTAATGAATACACTGAACTGATCAGGGCAGCTGAAAATCTCTACTAATCTCAGAGGGCCCCTTTCTCTCTGGCACTGGGATGTTCTTAGATTACACCCTAACACAGAGTTTTGTTGCCTGCAATTCCTCCCCACCCATCTTCCTTCTGCTTATATCTTCAGGAAAGAGGTAGTAATCCTCTTCCTAAGATATTCAGAGAATGTCAGCTGACTGCTGGGCAAATCTTGCTAAATTTAATCTTGCTTGTTTTTTCTGATATTACTTGGCATGGCTGCTGCACACCCAGTCCTGAAAAGCATCCACAGTGTTGAAGAGAGCTTGGAGCATCAGACTTTATGCTAAGTATGAAGAAGATAGCAATGGAAACTAGCCAGTGGGGCTGTGTTGAAATGCCTGTCCTGTTCTCAAAGGATTTAAAGAATAAGGAGGGTTGATGGGGGGAAAGTTTTGGAGTTGAACAAACCCCTGAAATTCAGCCCAATTTCTGAAACACTCTGCACAGCTTGAGTAGCAGCTGGGATGGAATACCAAGAAGCAGCAAATAATTTTCCTCTGCTGATGTTGTGCACAAATCCTTACTTCTGAGACTTTTGTGTGTCAACTCTTGTGCCCTTGTGCCTAGTCTTGAATTTCAAAGAGTATAAATTGACACTATCCCTTCAAAATAAGATCTGTATGTACAGCACCATCTCAATTCAATTTCTTTCAGTTGTTAATCAAACTTGAGAGCGGTTTATCAGCTTCAGCATTTTATTTTTTGCTGATTGCTGATTCCTGATTGCTATGCTTTTCTTTTTCACGTAGGAATTAAATTTTGGGGGTTTCATATAAAGGTATTTCTTGTACTGTGTTTTTCTGTTGAGACATTTCTGCATTGTTACAATTGATAACAAAACTTTTCAGTACTGGTGCAGAGATCCAAGATCTAGAGATGTAAGAAACTTTGTAAATCGAAGTCTAAGGCCTGGTCTCTGAGGTACCATATTCTTTATCTTTGCCAGGTTCCCATAACACATGACTCTGGTCTAATCCAATCATCAGAAATAAAGGTGTTTTCTGTGCCTTTTAGGTCCCCCTTTCTCCTTTTCATTTCAAAAGTAGCAAATAATCGAAGTGCCTTTAACTCTGACTATCTCTATTGAGAACTCCTATCAACAGGATCCACCTTAGTGCTGTCTGTCTTTCCACTGAGATAGATAAATTGCTGTCAGCACTATGAAAAGTCTTAAGTGCATCACATTCTGAGAGTCCATTGAAAACTGAAAGAATTGGACTTATTTCAGTAGCTCTTGGTTATATTCTGATCATCTGTCCTGTTTTACTCCTCATCCAACTCTGTCCCAGTCATTGTATTATCCTGGGAATGAGGCTTTTTTGGTTTGTGCAGCCTCAAAGTTCTTACAATTCAATCCCAGTCATACTCCTTCATCTCTTCAGATTATATAGGAATCCTGCAAACCTTCTAGATTAGACTGTGTAGAACCAATTACTGCTTCTTCATATCTCTCGAATCATGGTTCACGTGGCAGCATTTTCTGTCTTCTTTTGTGGTCCATATCTTTAAAGAAAGAGGCCCTTATGCAAACATTTGGGTAGTTAGGTCCATTTTCATGCAAAATGTCTGTTATCATGTAAAAATATGCAGGACAATATATATGTCTCAACAGAAAAACACAGTACAAGAAATACCTTTATATGAAACCCCCAAAATTTAATTCCTATGTGAAAACATAACAAATATATATTTGAATTCTGTTTTTGACTCTGTTTCAAGTCTCTGTCATACAGGAAGTATAAAGGAACACAAATACTAAATTGAAAAAAAAATATTGCAAAATGTGTTCTAAGTGCTCAATAATGCTTTTGCTGTAATAGCATATTGTAGAATTTGGGACAAGTCTTGGTTTGAGTAAAATGGATGCAAAAACTCGTATTGTCATCAGTGGAGCCAGGAACTGGTAATTAGTGTGTAAATATATAAGAACTATTTTGATACTGTGAAATTTAATGGAATATTTTTGAGTTGGTTTGGTTGGCATGACATTTTATTTAATAATAATTTCACTGAGACTGGGGAAGCACAAAATATGCTATGCTTGTAAATTACTTCTTGCCTGCTTTGTGACGTGTATATAATCACTGAATTATAAAATACATAATGACAAATACTTTTTCAGGTAATGTAGGAAAATAACTGATCTGTAATTGATAATTGCATTTTTACTCCTAGGGATTGGATTTTGCAGTATTTACAGGACATATGTTTGTTGGAATTTGTCTTGTTCTTCTGGTCTCCTTTCCTTTCCTCAGACTCCTTTACTGGAACAAAAAGCTTTACAACAAGGAGCCAAGTGAGATTGTTGGTGAGTTAGAGCATGAAATCATATTTTTATAGCCATTGAGTTGGATAATGTTTAAAATTAAATGAATGCTGTGTGCCATAATGTTGTGTGTATGAAAACAGATTGGTTCACACAGCCTCATTCTATCTCTGAATGTTAATATTTTACTAATAGTTTGGTTTGGATTGTTTTTTATTTTGCAAATACTGATTTTCCTGACACTACTGCTTTTAGTTATGTGTTAAGATTTATGTACATACTGAAGGTGTGCAGCAAACTATATGAAATATGCAACCACAGTAAATAAACATTATGCTAATTATATCACCTTAAACTAATGAAGCATTTTTCATTATGTTGAGAGGCATAATCGAAATAGACTTATCAGCAATTTAAAAATCATTGTTGTGCTTTTTGTTTTTTGTTTTGGTCATTATGGTTGTAGGAGATGTGACCATGGATAGAATTCTAAAATAATCTAAACTACTCAAGATAACATTTGTGCAGGACTTTCACTCATGGCCTTTTGTTCTACAAGTTCCTTGGAACTTCCCAAGGTCTAAAGGTTTTTGGTCCCTATAGCAGCTGTCGTGAGTTGGGGCCTGAGCTACATTTGTCATCCTCCCACTGGTAGTTGTACCGTATAGCGGTCTATAGGTGGCTTTTGGAAGCTTCCAGATAGTTCTTTCTTGTCTGCAGTCAGAGAAGGAGTTTATTGTAGGAACTTTGTCTCCAGCTTGCTGTTTGGCTCTTCATCCCAAAAGAGACAGGAATTGGAAGGGTTGTCTTCTTCTGGTATGGCCATTCCTATCTCCTAATCAGGTCCAGTCCTTTTAATTTGTCTTTTAGTTTGCTGACCTTACTGACTTTTGTTTCAATGTTTTCGAAGCCTTAGTCATTGCTCTAAGGCTTTAATTTGACTACTGTAATCCTCACTCTAGTAGGGTTGCTGTGCCCTGGCACCAGCTGGTGAAGAGGGTGTTACATACCCCTGTCTCAGCTAGCCCTGCTTGAAGAAGGTTGAGTAATAATAGCTCCCCCTTGATGATGGTGATTGCTCACCTTCTCCTGCAAGAATTTAGTAGTCTGGACAATCATGGTCAAAGCAAAGGAAGGCAGAGCATATGGCATCACACCCCAGAACCTTGTGCTTCAGTGCTGAGATTCAAAGGTTGGAGGCAATCTTTTGAGTCAAAGCCAAAGTACCGGTTAAGCTTTAGGAATAGGTGTCTGTCCTGGTCAGATCCTTTCTTCAGTAACTTAAAAAGGTAAGTGCATGAGGGTGTTGATTTATCCTCTCATCAGATGTGGGCAGCATTTGATGTAGTTGATACAGCAATGAGATCTGCTGTCTTAGCCAGGTGTGGGTGGCTGTAGTCTCCAAAGAAAAACCTAATGACTTGCTTTATCAATGAGAGAGCTTGTTTTGAACTGCAGGCTTTTACAGAAATCTAAAGAGATGAAAGTGACACCCTGTTTTCTTGGGCTTGTATCCTGTTCCTTAGGCCCTTTCCACAAGGGAGGGAAGGGGAAGGTTCCACTGCTTAGAAAGGTGGCTTGTGCCTTGACAGTTGATTTCAAGGAGGCCAATACCCACTCTGCCCAGGATATTCATTCACAACAGCAGAAGCCAATGGCTTTTCACTACGTACCAAAAACTGGGAGGTTTTTGAAGTATTCTAGGGAATATAGGGGAGACAAGGTGAGGTAATATCTTTTATTGATGAGAGAGATGCACTTTGAAGGTTACACAGAGCTCTTCTTCAGCTTGTCTCTCACACCAACAGAAGTTGGTCCAATAAAAGATATTACCTCTCTCACCTTGTCTCTCTAATATCCTAGGACCAGCTTTGCTACAACAACACTGCATACAACTAGGGCAGATAGGCAGCCAACTGCTTTCTGTTGCTTGCCAGGACATCCCTGTCAGAGCAGATTTTAAGAGCCTTTTACCCTGATGTGTGCTCTTGTCCCCTGTACATGTGAGTCCTAGGAATTGCTCTGTGAGACTGCAACAATCAAGTTTTCAGAAATTATCAAGATTTTCCCCCACTTCTGGGTATTAGGAAGAGATGTTACAGGAAATCTATTCCTAATGGCAAAAAGAGCTATTAAGCCTGTGCTTCTAGGCAGGAAAGGAAAGGATATTATATCCTGATAGTAAAAGAGAAAGAAGCATCTGGTAACACCTTAGGTCGCAGGGAAATGAATCAATATATATCCCCCAAATAGTTAGCTGGTTACCATGCGAGCCTTCAATGATCTTTTAGAAGAAATTATCTGGCTAGGTGCGCTGCAGCTTCCTACTTAAGGTTATTCAAAAGCAAAGGAAGTAAAGGAAGATTTGCCATAGGGGAACTACACTACTAATTTTGAGTCTTGCCTTTTGGGCAGGCCTCAGTGCTGCATCTTTACACGAAATGGTTGGACACAGTGATAGCCTACCCTGCTCATCATGGGAGTGGAAGGTTCAGCTTACTAGGCTGATCAAAGACGCCAGTGGGGTGACAGAATCACTAAGTTTAAATGATAATTTACCCAATTCCCAACTTGTTCTGAGTAGACAATTGAAGTATACAGGATAGGAGGGCTGAGACCACCATTATTACTGCTGTTAGGGAGAAT
The DNA here is from genome assembly GCF_009764565.3 of Dermochelys coriacea. NCBI lineage: Eukaryota > Metazoa > Chordata > Testudines > Dermochelyidae > Dermochelys > Dermochelys coriacea. The sequence goes on along the minus strand of NC_050068.2, from coordinate 122,522,091 downwards.
CCAGAACTCTTAAGAGTGTAAGAAGTTCCCATCTGTCTTGCACAAGGCCCAAGAATAAGAATCCTGCATGGATGAGCTCTTCAGAGAAAAATAATTACAAGGTGAGTAATTATCTCTTTTTATGGATGGGAGAGTGAAGCCCCATAACTTTAAAAGCCATTGTAATTTTGTATAATTATAAAAGATTATTACCTTTCTTTGCCTACTGAGAGCATATTATTATAATCTTTGGTATCCAGCAATTATTTCATAACCTACCTGTTTGTTTGAAATGAAATTAGTTTGCTTTAATGAATTTCTAATTAAAGTGATAGCTTTTATGGATATTTTATTGTATAATTGGAGTTGTTATATAGTAATATTTTGTTTAAAATGCCATTCTGCAAGCAATCCCTGTGACGGGATGTATTGGGCCCGTTGAGGTCCCCTGCTGGAGGCCTTGAGGTCCTACCACATCCTGCCCTAGAAAAGGAGCAGTAAAGGTGGGTCCGCCTGGCCTGCCTAGAAAGGCTGCAGGGAAGAAGCCAATCAGAGCCCAGCAGGCTCAGTTAAAAGGAGCTACAAAGTCTGAGCAGGTCAGTTGCTGGTTGGGACCAGAAGAGTGAGGAAGGACTACAATGTTGTGAAATTCTCCATGCGAGGAGGTCTGGGAGAGACCCTGCTCAAGCAGGGAACAGACAGAGAACCTGAGGACTGTAACTGTAAGGCAATGTGGGTGAAGGTGTTGGGACAGAATGGGAAGCAGCCCAAGGAATCCAGTAGCAGCAACTTTTAAGGAAAGCAGTACATGGCTGATATTTGCAGGGTCTCTGGGTTGGGACCTGGAGTAGTGAGTGGGCCTGGATTCCCCAACTAGTGAAGTAGCCAAAGTCCTGAGAAGGGGACACGTTTCATGTGGAAGCCCAAGCATAGGGCTGGAATATAAAGGATTCAAGGACAGGGCTAAAGACCCTGCAGAGGGCCAACCATTTGTTGAACTTTACCAGCCGAAGGGGACTGAAGTGAAGGAGTGACCTGCTGGAGCGTTGGGGCAATAAGAAGGTGAAGAGACTCCAGGGAGAAAGCCCTGGGGACACTGCTATATATCAGGGCAGGCACGGACTTGAAGCTAGCCCAGAAGGAGGGGAGGACTGAGCCCAGAGACCAGGTGAAAGACTTGAACAAAGGTACAGGGATAGGCCCTGTTGGACCTTTTATCTTGGAAGGGGTTCATCCATTTTTGATTTTGTGTGAATTAGCCATATTTAGATCATACTTATCCCTAAAATTGTGAAGTTATTTTTGTGATACTTTCTATAATAGAAAATTGCCTTTTTATGGTTTTAACTTTTACATTGTGTTTTAAGTATTTTAAAGAAATCAGTTGTGTATAGTCACATTACTGATTAACGTGAATAGTACATTCATTCATGAATATTATATTTAGCCAATAAAGTGTTGCAAAGCTTTAAGAAACTGGCATATTTTGCTTCAAATTAGCCTCCTTATTTATAATCCCTGTTACTCAGCCTAGTATATTCAGAAATTATAATCAGTGTACTGTGTGCTTTCCCCATAATCAGCAGCTATTCCATTTCTGAGAAGCTAATCAGTAGCTACTCAATTAAATCAAATGCTAAAGCACTATTTCTACTGAAATTTTCTGTGAAATGGGAAGAGAAGATGATAAACACAGATTTCATTAAAAGGTAGCTGCAGTAATTTGGCTTTGGAGAAGCAACAGAATATGTTCAAGATGTCTTAATGAGTCCTTTCCCTCTTTAATTGCCATGATTCTGTGATAACTTGAAATGTATTGTTTGAAGCAGCTCTTTTAATCAACTAAATGTCTGCCATTTTACTCTCTGATTAGTAATCAAACAGTCTTTGAAGTTATAGGAATAGCACTGATATGCTGTTCACAAATTTGTATTGTCTGTTATGTACTTTAAGTATCTTCAGTTGTTTTTGGCTACTTAGATTAGTCAGCTCTGAGTGGGATACTAAAAGCAGATTGACTTTGATTTTAAGAAGTGTCAATTCTGTTTGTTTGAGGAGAATATTGACATTTTATTTTCAGAATTGTGCGTTATCTGTCACTTTAAATCCTGGCATCAGTTGAGGGCTGTAAAACCCAAGCAAGCTTGCGCTCTCCCCATAATATGGCTTTCCTCCTGTGGCTTGCTAATCTTGAAACAGACATAATGTTTACAAAACAAAATTTAAAAAAGGAGAAACAAACATAAATAGAAACAAACAAATAGAATGTTAATATCTCTGTTATGGTTACAAGGTGAACTGCACCTTAGATCCCTGTTAGCACTTCTTGAGTGCACCCCTTGGGTGATAGGCTTGGCTTCCTCCATCTCACTGTGGGTGGAACTATGTGGTCCAACCACTTTTAGACTGGGTCTCTGGGCTGCAACCCCCCCGTTTACCAATTGTGTTAATGTGACAGGCCCAACTAGGTGTGGTATCTGTCAGCCCATTGTCTCCAGTGACCTATGGCCAGCAGCGTGGTTAAAGTGACTCAAAAATGGCTTCTTCAAAACAAAGATTTATTCATCCCCCAAAGGGTAAAAAGAGTAAAGGTTTATATACACGTCGCCTTTTATTTAACTTTTAATCTTACCTTAAAAGCTTTTGTGCATTTCAACCAGCCCAGTTACCTTCACCAAACTGCTCCCGCTAGTTTCTGCCTCTCTCTGTCTCTGTCTCCTTGCAAGCCAGTCAGCTTTCACTGAGAGTCTGGGCACTCAGGGTACACTGTCTACAGTGCAGTTAAAAACCTGTGGCTGGCCCATGCTAGGTGACTTGGGTTCGGGCTAACGTTCTGTTTAACTGTGTATAAATGTCTGGGCTTGGGCTGGAGCCCGGGCTCTAGGACTCTGCAAAGTGGTAGGGTCCCAGAGCTCGGCTGCCGCCTGAGTCTGAACATCTACACTGCACTTAAACAGCCCCTTAGCCCAAGCCCTGTGAGGCTTACTTAGCTGGCAAGGACCAGCCATGGGTGTCTAATTGCAGTGTAGACATACCCTCAGTCAACCCCACCCTTTTCTGGGCCTGGTGTTCTCTAATGTTTAGAATCCTCTTTATCCTAGCCTTAGCCTTGGGAAGAGTAAACCATTCTCAGCTTGGCTGGAGCCAGGTAGAGGATATTGCCCAATAAACATCTTCCCCATGGTTTTCTCTATTGCTGTGTCATTGTTTTGCCTTTCCTGCTTGGTTTCTTTAACCATCCCTTTTTATATAACTCCATAGCTAATAACAAGTCAAACATACAGAGGCAAATTCATCACAACTAATACAGATATTTCCCGGTTTGTTACAATCCCAAGTAGGTGTGGGGGGAAGTGGGAGACAAAATGTATTGTAGAAACACGAGAAAATAATGTTTAATTCCCCATTTCCATGAGGAAAAAATGTTGAAGAAACATCTTCTATACCCTAATGAGGTACTGAAGAAAAAGATGAAAATATATAAAACCTAAATGAAGTGCCTATGCATTTCCCAGAAACTTGGGTATTCTAAGAACAAAGGACAAAGTACAAAAAGTTCAGGGCAAGAGTTGAGAAACAGTCTACAAAAAAGGCATTTGCATAGCTCAGGATGAATAAGAGAGATCTTTACCCAGTTTCAGTTTGTCACCTGGGACCTGGCTTCTTTAATCTGTCTTTCTTTAGTGGAGAAGAATTAAAGGAATTTCACACTCCCCTAAAAGAGAAATAGGATTAGGTGGTGTGGTCAGAGGGTAGGAAAGAGATGTTCCCTAAAAGAATATGAATGGGGGAAACAATGGTATATGCCGGTAGGAGGAAATAATATTGTTATTCCTCTCAAATAGACAGAATTTTCTGTTGTAAAATCAAAGGCCTGTCTTAAAATCATTGTTATTCCCTTGAGGATTAATGACACATTTTTCCCCATTAAGTACTGCCTTCTACCAGAGGCTTACAGCTACTTAGCTGCTAGTGTTCAGATCTCAGGATTTATGAAGTTCTTTATCACCAAGGCAGTGGGTTATATACAGGATTGTGGAGCTGTCACTCCCCTTACTGACTGCTGCAGAGGTGGACTTTCCTCTAAGAGGACCCCTAATTTGGGGAGATATAGCCCTCCAATTTTCCTGTGTTGTTTATCCAAATTCTGATTATCACTTACTCAAGAAAATAACTATTAAATCAAGAGTGTCAGATGCCAGTTGTGGGGCCACGTGCTGTCCAATTGATATATTTATCCAGCGCACGTCAATTTAACAATACTCTGTAGTCTAGCCCACTAGCAACAGAGGAAACAGTGCTGCAGTGGCATCCCACTTTGCACACGGAGCCAGGAGAGCACAGGGGAATTGTCTAGGATCGTGTGATTGTAGTCATGTGTAAAGAATTTGGTATAAAAAGAAAGTGATGTAATCTGCTTCAGCATGAAGTGCAGAAGCATAGAAATAGACTGGTATGCTAGTCAGTCTCCCTCCCCAGTGTGAAGTGCTACTGCATTCTCTGCAGTGATCAGAAAAAGGGTGAAATGGGAGAGAAGAAAAAAGGCACAAAACCTGGAGGTGGAAAGTATCAAAGTGTAGAAAACAAAAGGAGAGAAATTAGTGGGGGAGGCAGAAAAGAGAGGGAGGGACAATACAGCTACTGAAAAAAGAGGAGAGAAGAAAAGACGAGCTGAAAATCTTTAGTCCTCACTGAGCAATACATTTGACACCTGTGTGTTAACTACAGATCCTTCCAGGATCTGAATAGTGTTGTTATAGCAAAAATAATATCATTGTACTGTACATCATTTGTAAAATACAGAATGTTGTCAACTTTGTACTGTAATTTTAGAAGAATACATGCAATCTTTCTGTGCGCAAATTAAAATGTTTTTAATACTTTTTCCCTTGAACTTGTATTTTAGTTTTCTTACTACTAAACAGTCTAACCATTCCTTCTAGTATTCTGTATAGGAATTCCAGACTAATTAAAATTGAGGTGGTTTAGAGGTTTCAAAATTCACACTTTCCTGAGTGCCACAGAGACAAGCATCTGCATCCTTTCTCTGCAGGAAGGCTTAGAGGGAATTGTGGGCCAGGGAGGGGGCATGGTCATTGGTAGCTGTTCGTTGTCTGGGTCCTGTGTAGTAGAAATACAGCATTTCTGTTTAATTTTGTGTTCCATTCTCCTGAGTAAGGGGTCAACGGTTTAGACTCTTAGAGCCTGATGCACAGTCCATTGAAGGCAATGGAAGTCTTTTAATTGACTCCAGTGGATTTTGGGTCAAGTCCTTAGGAAATTGGACATCTGTTAGACCTCAAAGAGAAATTTTAGGGATCTGTCATTAGATAACAGACATTCACAAAAGGCATTTTGTTTTTAACTTGTCCCAGCATTTCTGCCTGTCATTTTCCTCTCTCTAAAGAGGATAATTGGATAGCTACAACAGTAGATTTACCTTTAACATTAGATTTCTGATGGTAAAAATATCAAGTTGTTATCTCTTTCACTTGCAATGGTACCCTTAAAAATAAACCAGTGTAAATGGCTGTAAACCGATCACTAGGGTTGTAACCTTGACAGTGATTTTTGCTAAAGCTCACAGGTTATTCATGCTTCCTCAGAGCCCCCAAAAACTGAGATTCCCTGCTTTCAGTGATGCTTAATTATCTGCTTTATTTATAAAAATTGATTGTATTAATGCTTATTCATGCTAAAGCACAGTGGGGTATTATCACAGGGGACAAGAGTTAGAAGTACTTTTTGGGAGAACAGGCAAGGTGACAGTCTTTTTTTTTAATGTGGTTGAGAGTGGACTGGTGGCAAAGTGTTCTACAGACCTGGCAAAAAACTGACTAGCTTTTTATGGTATCGGTGAATACCTCTAAAACTCCTGACTTTCTGTACAATTCCCAAATTTCATCTGATTTAGTTGTTGGCTACTTCTGTTGATCTTGAATCATAATTGGGTCTACTGGGGTTCTTTAAAAATAGATCTTGTTTTGACAGATGTATATTTAAAGATTATATTTTGACAACAATAATAGTATTTAGTACTAATGTAGGACCCTTCATCTTGAAAGTGCTTTCCAAAAGGTAACTAATTCTCATAACACTCCCATGAAGTAGGTAAGCATTACTATCTGTTTTACGGATTATGAATAAATGCTACTTATCAACATTTCCTTCAATCCCTGGATAAACCAGTAATTTTATTTAATGTTAAATTGTTAACAAATGCTGCATTTTGTGTACATTAACCACACAGTCTAGAATGTTGTATGGGAAAATAGAATATAAAAATTAAGGGTACCAAGTATCAGGGGGTAGTCATATTAGTCTGTATCCACAAAAACAATGAGGAGTCCACTGGAACCTTAAAGACTAACAGATTTATTAGGGCATAAGCTTTCATGGGTAAAAAACCCATTTCTTCAGATGCATGGAGTGAAAATGACAGAAACAGGCATAAATATATATTGGCACATAAAGAGAGTTACCTTACAAGGGGAGAACCAATCTTGAAGGTCAATTTAGTCAGGGTGTATGTGGAAGTCCTTGACTAGTTTCCATAGGTAGGTAAGGTCTGGAACACAGTGACTTTGCTGAGAATGGAAAGGCCATGTAGGGGGATTTCACATCTTCCTGAATGCCGCAGGACCAAGTTTCTGTATCCTTTCTCCATGGCCAAGGTGGCGGCATGCTCTGTGGGCATACCACCTGTAAGGATTCATTGGCCAAACACCCTGAGCAGGATGGATGCTGTTATTGATTACTTCTGAGGATTCAGTTCCTCATCCTTGCTCATGTTAATCTGACCACATTTGTTCATTACCAGGGTGTGGCAGGGGAGACAGTTATGCAATGTTAAATTCATGGAGTTTCCCCATAATAGAGAGTGGGTTATCTTCCCTCCTTTTAAAAGGCAGGGTGTTTTGATCCTGGGGTCTTTGTTCCTGTGACTCCCTACCAGCTCTGGAATCCCCTATCTCAAAGGTTCTCAACCCTTTTCTTTCTCAGGCCCCCCTCAACATGCTATAAAAACTCCACACCCCACTTGTGCCACAATAATTGGTTTTCTGCATATAAAAGCCAGGGCCGGTGTTATGGGCTAGCAAGCAGGGCAATTGCTTGGGGGGCCCATGCCACAGGAGCCCCCATGAAGCTACATTGCTCAGGCTTCAGCATCAGTCCCGGGTGGTGAGGCTCAGGGACCTGGGCTTCAGCCCCATGCAGTGGGACTTCAGCTTTCTGCCCTGGCCCAAGTGAGTCTAATTCTGGCCCTGCTTGGAGGCCCCCTGAAACCTGCTCAAGGCCCTTTAGGGGGCCCCAGACACCTGGTTGAGAACCACTGCCCTATCTCATTTCCATCTGCCTTGAAGTGTGGCTGTAATGGAGCCAAGCTACCATGAACTCCCCCTGTCTTGCAGCCACGAGACTTCTTCCTTAACTAGGTTCCAGAGAGCAGAAGGGCTCCCCTTGTGTCACATGGGAACGTATACTTAAGCCCAGAGTTACAAACGCATTTAGGCACTGAAAGATGCAGAGAGATGGCTAGTGAGATTTTTCAAAAGGGCCTAAGTCAAGTAGGAGCCCTACAATAGACAACTAACCTGCTTAGGTGCTTTTGAAAATCCCGCTAGGCAGCTCTCTGCATGTTGAGGCACTTAAATACCTTTGTAAATTTATCCCTAAGTTGTTGAATGTCCTCAGCTGGATGGTGGTATGGGTGAGGGATCCAAAAGACAAGTAGTGTGCTAAGAAATCCAAGATGTCCAGTGAAATCATTTAGCATGAAAGATTATGCAAAGAATAATGGTTAATGAAAGGAATATTACTAGGCATATTAAACATTCTGCTCCAAACTTGTATTAGCATTGCTAAACCATTTTAATTTTCCAACTGAATTACTTAGTTTGTTATACTAAAGGTTGTTGTCAATACTTGCTGTAGTGTTGAGAATGTCCTGAGATATGAGAAGTTCATTTATTTCTGGCATATACTGCAGTGTGTCTTTTAACCAATTGTAATCCTTTAACTTTTTTAGGAAACAGATAATATTTTGGTTCCTTAAGTCTTGTATATTCCTTTTTATATCAAGCTCCAAGTTCCATCATGGACATATTTTCATGTTTTCAAAAATGGCAGAAAAGCTCTGTTTTTCTTCAAGTCTTTAACACCTAATTTTATTATAATCATGGATAAAAATATAGTAATTTACATTAAATAGACCTGAGATTGTTTATTCTCTGTTTGAAATTCTTGAATGCTTTCTTACTGCTACTTTAAAGTTGTGAGAATCCCTTGGGGAGAGAAAAAAGATCAAGTATTCTCCAGTTTTCTGATAACAAAATTGTATCCTAATATTGTGTACTAATTTGTAGTAATGTAATTTGCCTCTGATTTTTGAAAATTTTATTTAAATTGAAAGGTTTCTAGTTAGGAGAACTAATGGTGCATTGTGCATTGTGATCAGGAGCCACCTTTATGCAGATGCAGAAGTATACCGCAATATCTTTATGTAGCTATAGAGCAAGATTTTACACTTTTATCATATTCCTTTCCCAGAGGGGGAACCTACAGAAACAAAATCCTAGTTGAGAGATGAAAACATCAAGAGGTGATTGCTTTTATATACCTATCTCTTGTTCTTATGGCATTAATAACCCTGATTACTGAGTGTATCCCAAAATGAATGAAGAGATATTTGTCAGTCAGCAGGGCCTGGACTTGATTTAACTTTCTGTGCTGATATTGTGGGAAGATTGACACAGAAGCCCATTAGTGGTTCCTTACTTTATGTCAATAATTATTGTCAAACCCGACATACTTACTACACCTAACACACTGTTTTCATGATATATACCAAAAGGTGGCATATAATGTTCATTGGGAAACAAATAGCTCATTGATCATTACTATTTTTGCATGATGTGGGTATGGGGTATGTACAAAGTTATGGATATAAGTTAGAATTATGTTCTTAAAATGTGTGACAAGCAATGCGTAAGCCCAGTCTGCCTTAGACAAAGCAAGGTGCATTTGCTTGTCTCCCCAGCCAGGTTGTAAGGCAGAAACAATGAATGTATATTTACATATTGGGTAAACAAAGCTAAGAGGCATGTCAAAGGGTTACTGTCTATAAAAATGGGGTTAGGAACCTCAAATGATAAGCAATTGAATCAACCGCTTGTATACAATATTACTGCATTATAAAAGTGTATTGAGTAAGGTCTTTTATGAAGGCCTGTGACATATTGTTAATTAATATCATTGTGAAATATATGTATTAACACTACATGAAGAATTATAGATACTGACTGATATTGTGCTTTAAAGTCTGTGACCAAACACAGGGAGAAAGACCTTTACTCCCAGGCAGTAGGGATGGTAGCTCTACCTATGGATCTACAATGTAAATTAAGGATTATAAAATCAAAACAGTGTAAGCCTCATTTACATATGAACAGCCGGGCAATGGGAAGTCAACAAGAAGGGAGGAACAACAGGAAGCCTGCCTGCCTCTTGTAACAGGGTTACTGAACTCTGGGAGATACAAACAGAAGCAGAGAGCCATTTTGGTATCCATCACTTGGGAGGATTAAGGGGCCAGAGCTGTTGAAATCACAGAATGTTGGATTCTTCAACAAAGGGAGTTGAAATCTCTGGGAACTGAGTTTAGATGAGAAACCTGCTTCAGCAAAGATTGTAACTTGCTGAAGTTAAGTTTTAGTTTTAGAAGCATGTTTTTACTTGTTTGCTTGTAACCTTTTCTATCTTTATTCCTTATACTTGGTATCACTTAATCCTATGCCTTTTTGTTAAACTTGTTTTACTTTTATTATAAACCAATTCAGTGCTGTGATTTGACAAATAATTTGTCAAACCTCAGTTAAATTAATGGGCTGCAGTGAATTGCCTATTTAAAGGAGCAACAAACGTAACTTCTGTAAATGTTCAGTTAGAGGACAGGACACTGCAGAGAGATACCTTGGGAGTTGGTGTTCACTGTTTGTTACCTGGAAGGCAAGGTTTGGACTGGCAGAGTCCTGAAGAGTTTGCTGGCAAGGCAGACAAGCTGGTTTGTCAAGGAGCTGTGTCTCAGTTTATCAGGAGCAAAACTCTCACTTGCTGAAGCTGAGAGGGGTGACACAGTAACTCACAATTCTGGGAACCCCAGCAGAACATCACAGAAGTCTAGGTCAGAGAATCAGAGTTTGCATTTTATTCTGATTGCTCTGAGGTTTGCAGTCATTCTGAGAACTTCTGACTGTGAAGTTGGTCCAATAAAAAATAATACCTCACTTACCTAGTCTCTCAGTTTTTAGACAGCAGTTCAGATTGAATAGTTATCTAGATTTTAAAACTACGGAGTATACCATTGCTATAATGAGTTTTCACTCCGGCAATTCTTCTATTTAACAATGATCTCTTCTGATTTTGATTTATCCTTGCCTACTTTATTTAACAAAATATAGCTGAATTTAATGATTTACCATTATATCTTAAATTGATTGCTATAACATACTCTGTATCTTCAGTGCCTTCATTATTAGGTTGCTAGATTAAAAGCATTGGATGAAATACTTATCTGTTGGGTTATAGCTGAAGTCATTTTGAAGCTGCACTTTCTTCATGATTCTTCATTTCTTAATAAAACTTTGGCTTTGTCAGGTTTAGATAGTTTGTTGCATTCTTTGCTTGTATTAATATGACCTTTTGATGGGACACACCACTCACTTTGTCTGGTGCCTCCTTCTGGTCACTGTGGGGATTAGCTCTCAAGGTGATGCCCCTTCCTGTGGCTGTATGCTGTCCCCTCATCTTTCACTGTGGTCTATAGCCCCTCTCTCATTCCCTGGAACCCCAGCGTCCCCTTCATGACTCTGCCTTCCAGCCAGGTCACTCAGCATTCCTCCTCCTCTTCAGGATACAGACCTTCAATTTTCTGTTGGGCAGGCAGCCTTCCTGTTCACTACCCCACCAGTCTATGCCATGCCCTCGGTGGCTGGTAGGGGAACCCGGGCCTGCCAACTTCTCTGCGTTCCAGTCCAGGGACCCTACACAAGTTCTTGGCTTTCCTCTCCCAGCCATCACTGCTCCTTCCTTGATTCCTATAGCTTCCTACAACTCCTTGTTTCCCTCCTTGCTCTGGGTGTACCAGCTCCAAACCCTCCTTCCTCTTCCCAGAGAGTGACTGCCCTTTCCCAATGGCAGCCCCTGTCTGTTGCCAGCTTCCTGGCTTTATAGGCCCCACCTGTTTCTACCCAGCTGAACCAGCTTGCAATCCATTCCCTGCTCCCTGGCTCTCCCTCCAGGTGCAGTCTATGGCATTAATAGGCCTACCTGGCCACCTTCACCCCTTCCAGTCCTGTGTGGTGGACACCCCATCACAGACCTTAGTAGTTATTTATTAAATTAAAAAATGTTACTGCAGGAAATTATATATCCAGTGATGAAAAGAGATAATGAATTGCACAGCAATTTCTTTTTCTCATGACCGTTGCCAAAATACCCATTTGTACTGTAATTAAAAAAATAATTAACTTGATTTTGAAGATAATCTGAGTTAAGTCTCTTGATTGTGAGTATAGTGGAATTACTTTGATAGATTTCAAAGCAGATCTAATTTTCTCTGAAACCAAAATAGATCACTGGGAGTTTAGTTGAGGGAATGGTGGCAATTTGTTTTGGATCTTTCTCTGCTTCTGAAGTTGATAAAGTAATAGTAATAATGTTAGGAAAGTGATAATTAGCAAAAGAAGTAGTCAAAATGTATTAGTAATAATAAAGCTTCTATTAGGGTAGTGTCTAGAGTCTCTAACAGAAGTGGGAGCCCTACTGGATTAGGTGCTGAACATACATATCCTACGTCACTTCCCAAAACAGCATATAATCTAAATAAGCAAGGGATAAAGAAGCAATTATTATTCCCACCTGTAAACAATGGAAAAATGAAGAATATGGCCCAGCTTTTCAGAGGGATTTAGGCATTCTTCTCCTATTGACTTCAGTGGGAGTTAGCCATTGAAATACTTGCCTGAGGTCATATAGAAAGTTTGTGGCAGAACTGGGAACTGAACCAACATCTTCCGACTTGATGTTCAGTGTCTTAACCACAAGACTGCTCTTTTTCTAACAAAATGTATAGTTATGATAACTGTGTGCTAATTAATAACCAATCTTGACTGAGATTTTTAATGGGTCACTGAAGTTGTCATTATACTGAATTCCTGTTTCAGAGACATTAACATCTTGCCTTGTGGTTTAAGTATAATTAGTCCATTTTAGTTTACTGTATATCTCTCAGCTATGTTTGAATGTTATGTAAAATACAGAACTGTGTTTAATTTCCTCCATTTTTACTGCTATACGTTTAGCAAACTTTGTTGTCTGTTATAGGTGTCTTAAACTTTATTCTTTCATGTAAAATGCCATAGCAGGCTGCCAGTGTTTTACTGAAACCCCTCACCCAGCTAGCAATTGTGGATCTTGCAGGCGAAAACCCCCACATTCTAATGATATTGTTCATGATAGGAAAAAAAAATCCTGACCATCTGTACTGCTGGATGCTATGCTCTGCTTAAATTGAAAACATAATCTAGCAAGATACAGGCTTTGTTCATGATAGTTTCTCTCACCAATCTTCTTCCCAGCCATGAATGACTTTCAGTCAGAACCTTCCACAGAAGCACAAAGTGCTGTTTTCTCTTGTCTTCCTAAGTGAAAGATATTTGCCTAAGGAGGTTTCTCACCAATATTCAGTTCCCAGATGGAGGCATGGATCAACGTTTATGAACTTCCCTTGACATGCCTGGTTTAAACACACTTTAGTCAGAATTCTAGCATATATCCATAACTCTTAATACCCACCATGGACTTACATTATGCAAGAATGTTAATGATCATTAAATGATTAGTTTCAAATGATACCTCACAAGGCATGTTTTGTACAAAGATTATTACAATAATATGTAGGATATGAGTATCCGGATGCTCAGGGTTGCAGGAGTTCAATAGGGGCTAGTCATGTGAATAAAGATAAGCATAATCATAAATGATTGATTGCAAGATCAGGACCTTAAACTTATTTGGTATTGTTGGGAAGCTTGGTCTGGTACTTAGAATACCTTGGTGAGAGCCAGGAACTTCTGAGTTTTAATCCCAGCTGACACTGATTCCCAATGAGACCTTGAGCAGCACTTCTTTGCCTCAGTTTCCTCATATGTAAAATGGGGATAATGCTTATTTATCTACTTCACAAGGACAAATTAGTTAATTGTAAAGCACATCTAAGAACTAAGGCCTATAAAAGTTGTAAGTGTTATGTGAAGCTATACAACTCAATGGTGCTGTTTTTTTCTTGTTCAATGAATATATTGATAAAATTACCTTTGCTATAAAATCTTAGCTAGGAAAAATATATTTTAGTGAAAAAAATTAGACTGCAATACTTTGAGGAGAAAATTGTACTCCTAGAAATATGATTTGCACTTTATTAGCCACAGCCCATCACTGCTGACTGTCTTGACTGTCTTTCACCAAGAGAAGTTGGTCCAGTGAAAGATATTACCTCATCCACCTAGGCTTCTAGAAGTGTAGTGCACTTGCAGGTTAAAAATTACCATAAATTAACAGTTATCATCTCATCATGGATCGTCATACTTTCCTGAGTGTATTCAACAGAGCTGGTCACTTAGGATTTTGAGAATTAATTACATTGAGTTTGCAGATGGTGTTCTTTGATATTGCTATTGTTAGTGGAGGAGTGAATGGTATGCTGAAAGAGGGAATCGTTCTGAATGTGAGTAACAGGATCTCAGGAAGAGAACACACATTTGCAGTTTTTTAAACTAAATACAACTTTTTTAAAATGTGGGGTGAAATCCTGGCCCCACTGATGTCAATGACAAACCTCAGTGGGACCAGGATTTCACTTGCACATTTTTCTTGTTTTTCAGTGTTCAATGTGTTGAATGAAGGGAGGATTTAAAGTGAATGAAGGAACTAGCACAGATTGGGCCTATGGACACCATATATTTGATGAATCATCTACTTGAGACTAGAACTGGATGGAAAATATATTTTTCAGTGGAAATTTTCTAAAAATTAAAAACATTTGGCCAATCTTCCTCATTAACCTCCCTAGAAATGCTACTGCAGTGCCTCATGGGAGTTGCATGCCTCTCATTCTCCTCTATGGGCTAGGCTGTCTGACTGTGCTACATCCCATCTGATGCACCACAGTCTCCTCTCCTACTGAACCACTGCAATGCATCATGGGAGTCCCTGCCCACAATGCACAATGAGGTAACTCCCATGAGGCATGTTGCTGGCATTTTTTAATTGAATTTTTTTAGTTTTGGGATATGTTTTTTTTTAACTTAAAAGCAGTTTAAGTGCTTAGTTTAAAATTGTTTAAATGAATCAAAAACCCTATTTGGTGGAAAATATTCAACCTTTCCTACTTGAGGCAAGTAGTAATGAGCTAGTGGATTCTGTAGATGGTGAGAAGAAAAAGATAAACTCGCACTACTCAAATGTCCCTCGTTCTAAATGACCACACTAATTTAAATCCCCAAATTAACTAAATTCCACACATGTTTATTGTTGAAACTAACCCTAAGCGGAAAGAGTCCAACAATTAGACCTTAGTTTCAAGTACCTTTTAATTGGACCACCTTAATACCCGACCAATTCCAAAATCTACTCTCCCTCCTACCAGAGGTTCAGAAAATCTCTGAATTGCAAGGTCAAATCCATGTGCTTCAAAATATATATCAAATTAAAAAATATGCTTTCCATACAGTCTATAGAGTGTCTAATTTATGTACTAATTATGATGTATTGTGTTATGTAACTAAGATTACAAAACAACCTCATCATATTATTACAATGGGGATGTCAATGCTTTTATTGCTTTTGTGTAGATTAGAAATATGTTGTTGTTGCTGTAAAAAAATGTAATAACAAAAATATCTTTTATGTCCATACTAACCATGCATTATCATTACATCCAACCAAAGTTTATGGGGCTAATCCATTTGGTTTGGAGTCAGAAATACAAGGTTTGATGAAAATGGAGGTTTAAGAAGGATAGTTGTGCTGGAAGCACAAAAGGGGGGATTGTGGAAGTGTGAATGGGAAAAGAGGATTTGTGTGTAGTTGTTTTAGTTTGGTTAAGAAACAGAGCAAGAAACAGGCCAACCTTAACCCTAATAACGCGAGATTGGTAGAAGTGGGGTTTGTGCGAGGTGGATGGGAAGACCTTGCTTTAAGATAAGAATGGAATGCAATGTTGACTAAGATAATGGGAAGAAAAATGTATAAACAAGACACAGCTATATGTAATGAAAGGGTATAACTATTACTTTATATTGTTTGTACTTCGAAGATTTGCCTAAGGACAGATACTCTATCCAATTGCTGTCTTCCCTGCAATTGCATGAATAAATTGTTTCTGACTTGTTGCTGACAAACTCAGCGTGAAGACTGTTTTCTTCCACAATTTGGAATGGAGGTTATCTAGAGAGTTAATTACATTAAAGAAGTACATTCTACAACATTTTCATTTTCCTGCATAAGTGACTTTTATGTCTCTTTATTTTGAAACTTTGTTGCACATTACAATGGGTATTTTGCACACAGCACTTCACAGACAGAATAGTAACATATAGTATAAGTCACATTATCTTGCCGAGGAAAGACGAGAAAGGAAAACAAGTTTTTGACTTAAGATTTCTGCTCTTCAATTCTGTTTAGTACATCAATATGATGATGATGATGATAGGTGTCTTATAAAAAGCAAAGACAGAATTTCATGCAATGAAAAAGCTACTAGGGAACAACTTTTTACTTTGGCTGAAGGAAATTTGATAAAAGATTTAACCATCTTCCAGTAACAATAACCATAGTAGGATGACTGGCCCCTGGGGGCTGAATAGATGTGATTGAACAGATGGGGAGATACATTTTTGCGTGGACTACCTTAAGCTAAATGCTGTAACTTGCCCAGACAACTGTCCAATGCCACACACAGATGAACTACTAGAGAAACTGGGACGGGCACAGTTCATCTCTACCTTGGACTTAACCAAGGGGTACTGGCAGGTACCGCTAGATGAATCCGCCAAGGAAAGGTCAGCCTTCACCACACATGTCGGGCTGTATGAATTTAACGTACTCCCTTTCGGGCTGCGGAATGCACCCGCCACATACCAAAGACTTGTAGATGGACTCCTAGCGGGATTAGGAGAATATGCAGTCGCCTACCTTGATGATGTGGCCATATTTTCGGATTCCTGGGCAGAACACTTGGAACATCTACAAAAAGTCTTTGAGTGCATAAGGGATGCAGGACTAACTGTTAAGGCTAAGAAGTGTCAAATAGGCCTAAACAGAGTGACTTATCTTGGACATCAGGTGGGTCAAGGAACTATCAACCCCCTACAGGCCAAAGTGGATGCTATCCAAAAGTGGCCTGTCCCAAAGTCAAAGAAACAGGTTCAATCCTTCTTAGCTTGGCCGGTTATTACAGACGATTTGTATCGCAATACAGCCAAATCGCCGCCCCACTGACAGACCTAACCAAAAAGAAACAGCTAAATGCCGTTCAGTGGACCGAAGAGTGTCAGAAGGCCTTTAACCAGCTTAAAGCGACACTCATGTCTGACCCTGTACTAAGGGCCTCAGACTTTAACAAACTGTTCCTAGTAACCACAGATGCGTCCGAGCGTGGTGTGGGAGCAGTTTTACTGCAGGAAGGACCGGATCAAGAATTCCACCCTGTAGTGTTCCTCAGCAAAAAGCTGTCTGAGTGGGAAAGCAACTGGTCAGTCAGTGAAAAAAAATGTTACGCCATTGTCTACGCTCTGGAAAAGCTATGCGCATATGTTTGGGGATGGCGTTTCCACCTGCAAACCGACCATGCTCTGTTACAGTGGCTTCATATCGCCAAGGGAAATAACAAAAAACTTATTCGGTGGGGTTTAGCTCTCCAAGATTTTGATTTCAACATCCAACACATCTCAGGAGCTTCTAACAAAGTGGCTGATGCACTCTCCAGTGAAAGTTTCCCAGAATCAACTGGTTAAAATTGTCCTTGAGATGTGGAAAATATTGTTAGTCTTTATATACTTGGTAGTATATTTAGAGGTGCATGTGTCTTATTAACTCTGTTTTTTCCTAGAGCTCCAGGAAGAAATTCCAGCCAGCGTTTCACCCTAGCTGTGACTTGGGGGGCGTGTCATAAATATAAAGGGAAGGGTAAACACCTTTAAAATCCGTCCTGGCCAGTGGCAAAATCCTTTCACCTGTAAAGGGTTAAGAAGCTAGGATAACCTCGCTGGCACCTGACCACAATGACCAATGAGGAGACAAGATACTTTCAAAGCTGGGTGGGGGGAGAAACAAAGGGTCTGTCTGTCTGTGTGAAGCTTTTGCCAGGGACAGAACAGGAATGGAGTCTTAGAACTTAGTAAGTAATCTAGCTAGATATGTGTTAGATTATGATTTCTTTAAATGGCTGAGAAATTAGACTGTGCTGAATAGAATGAATATTCCAGTCTTTGTGTCTTTTTGTAACTTAAGGTTTTGCCTAGAGGGATTCTCTGTGTTTTGAATCTTATTACCCTGTAAGGTATTTACCATCCTGATTTTACAGAGGTGATTTTTTACCTTTTCTTATATTAAAATTCTTCTTGTAAGAAATTGAATGCTTTTTTCATTGTTCTTAAGATCCAAGGGCTTGGGTCTGTGGTCACCTATGCAAATTGATGAGGATTTTTATCAAGCCTTCCCTAGGCAGGGGGATGCAAGGTTTTGGTGAGGATTTTGGGAGGGAAAGACATTTCCAAACAACTCTCTCAAAAAATAAACCCGGACGTTTGGTGGTGGCAGTGGAAGTCCAAGGGCAAAAGGTAAAATAGTTTGTACCTTGAAGTTTTAACCGAAGCTGGTAAAAGTAAGCTTAGGAGGTTTTCATGCAGGTCCCCACATCTGTACCCTAGAGTTCAGAGTGGGGAAGGAACCTTGACACCTTGTTAAGCCTATAGCTGCATGATTTATAATCTCATAACTGCGAATAATTGGTCACAAAGGTAGGGGGCTTAAATAGATATGCTACTGTTACTAAATAATATGAGCAAAGTAATCGGAACAACAACAAATAGAACTAATGTTACCCCCTCCTTCAGTATATAAGGAAATATTTATTTTCAGGACATTCTGAAGGATAACTCTTAGTAAATGAAATAAATGCTTATTCATAATTTAGCAATAAACAATTATAAATAAGCAGCACCAAGAGATTCACATGCCTCTCTCTTCCCACACTAAAGTTCTCTGGCTATATGAGTGATCTGGAATTGGGCAGCAATTAACCGTTGGCAATTTGCTTAAATGGGCAACTTGGGAAAAAAGTTCCTTCTAGGTGGTATTAGATATTATCTGTGTATCTAAGGATTCTGCTCATACTTTCTTAGGATTCTTCTAGGAAATCCAAGGCTCTTTCCTAATGCAAACATTCTACCACTCTAGCTGAGCAGAAGCATACAGTTTTCCACCTTGATGTCAGGCTCCAAGGCCTTGTGTCTCCTGGGGGGGGGGGGGAAACCACAACTGTGTTAGAAAACATGACAAGGCAACGTTTTGACGAACACCAGATTAAATATTATTTTGGCCTGAGTGTGGAGAAGGATGTTGTGTTTAGAAATGTGTTGGGTGGCTTACTTTGAACCCTAGGATTCCCAACTGTCTCAGTGCCTATGGAACAAGCATCTCGGAAGTCTGGCATCCTCGGAAGTGGTTTAATGTCATTACACAATGTTCTCAAACGCAATGCTAAAATTCCACCACACTGGATAATTAAAATATTTATTTTATATAATTAACAATGTTTTAATATGAAAATAAAATAAGTGAAAAGAATCCCAACAAATCATTAAGCTAGTATTGTTTTTGCTAATTCTTCTTGTACATTTTCATGCTTTTCGTTACACTCCATTCACCTTCCTTGATTTATATTTGTCCATTCTTCTTGTCCAGGGTTGTTTACCTTCATATATTTCTATAAAGTGGCTAGCACTCTGTTAGCACTACAATAGGATACGGTTAATTTTGTATAAGATAAAAACAGATGGACAAATTGTTTGATTTTTAGACCCAGAGTTTGTCCTTGGATATGTATGCCCTGTTCTTTCATCAGCCAATGGGAACCACTCATTAGTATTGGAGGGAACAATTTGTTCTTTGGAAACCGAATCTGGGGTTTGTTTAATTAAATTTTTTTAAATGTTTTTCCTCTTTATTTACCATTATTTTTTCCTCCACACCAAAGCAAACTTTCAGTAATAGTTTTGAAGATCACTAAAGATTCTGCGCTGCTTCCATTTTAGTGGTTTTTAACTTTGGAGTGCAAGTCACACAGTGTGTATTTCCATTTTTTGTTTTGTTTTGGTGGTCTGATTTAATATGCATTTTATATCACTTTAAGCTAAACAATCCTATTTCTTCTTAGAACTGAAACACGAGATCCATGTTTGGAGACTGACAGCACAACGCATCAACCCTGCCAGCAGAGAAGAAACTGCTGTGAAATGCCTCTTAATGCAGAAAGTTCTGACTCTGGAGATCTTGCTGAGGAAAAAACTCAAAACGTTCCATAGGTATAGCCTGCACAAACTCACATCGCTTTAATTTAGTTTTGTCAAGGCACAGATTTTTGGGGGACTTGTGAAATCCATATCTGGCAGAATGGAGGACAATTTATTGGGGATGGCAATTTATGAAACTTTGCTCTTTTTAGCATGTGGCTGCAGGGTTTGTTGTATCAATGCTTTGCTAGCTATGTGTAAGATTTGGAGTGAAATCTAGCCCCACTGAAGTCAATGATACTGAGGCCAGGATTTTACCTTAGTAATCTTACGCACAGCTAGGAGAGTGAAGATCAGTGTGTTCTCCATTGGGACCAGACCTGGATTCCATGCCACCTTCTGAGCATCATGAGGACATTGGAGAAGAGGTGCTGCCCCTTCTACCCAGCACCCTTCCCAATGGTGATTAAAGACCAAGTAAGTAGCTAAAAGGTGTTTGATAAATGTAAGAAGACAGAATTGGCTTTTCAAGGCTGCAAAATATATGGTAAATGCCCCTGAACTTCAGGGTCTAGAAACATCAGGTAGTTTTCATTTGACAGCATAAAAAGTAAGTTTGTGACCCTTTTCCATTCAACAGTGTCCTTCAGAACATACAGTGTGGCATGCTGCTAAATAATTTTTAAAAATAAAATATTAAAGTGCTCTTCAATGAGGATGAGACTTGGAAGACATCCCACTCATGTATAAAATTATTTATTATTAACATTTTAAGAAAGCGCTATCAATTTAAATATGACTCACAATTTAAATGTTGTGCTGAGGGTGGGAAGAGCTTTAATAAAACTTAAGTCCAACAAAATGTTAATCCAATTTTTTTTAAAGTCCAATGAAAATCACTGCTAGTCATTTAAAAGTTGCTCTTTAGAATTTGAAACCTAAGTAGTACAGCACAACCTGATAGTGAAATTGACTCTAAACAAAAGTGAAACTGACTTTATAATTTTCATTGTCCAAGCTGAGTGCAATGTAGATAATTAAACAAAGGACATGAAAAGGGAAATGTAAATTGAATTTTAAAAAATTCTTTCAGTAACCTAAAGTGTTTTTGTTTACATCATATGATGTTTATGCTGACATTGTACATATTGAATAGTCCGGCAGGTTCATGTTAAATGATCAAAATCAGGCAATTTTTTTTTTAAAAGGAAATAAAATATTATAAGAAATAATGATTTACCAAAGAGAGCACTTCTGAAGTGTGCATATAAACTACCTGGCTGATGCTGGAAGTCAGGATTCCTTCACCATAATGCAGCAATATGTAATCCATTACTGTTAACAGCACAGCTCCTGAACCCCAGGGCATGCTAGAAGAGCTGACTATATTGATAACTCAGTAAAGTAATCCAGATTTTAAAAACTTCTTTATAAAATGCAAATGATATATCTCTATCAAAGTAAGTGTATGTGTGTGTTGATGCTATCACATGACCATTGTTTTTATCTCAAAATGATGCATGTCAACTTCCAGAGCTGCTGCAGGAACTAACTACAGTCTTTGGCCTCAGTCCTGCAGTGAAGTTTGCTAATTCAAACCTAAAAAGGCGCAGAGGTCCTTTGAAATCAGTGGGACTTTTCATAAGCATAAGGTCTATATGCTAATGGACTGCATTGCAGGATTTGGTTTTTAAGGTGAAATCCTTGTCCCCATTGAAGTTAATGGGAGTTTTGCTATTGGTTGTAATAAGGCCATGGCTTCATACATAGAGTGCATTGCTTATATAAGTAAGAGGATGGTCTAAATGTGAGGGGAGCTAGTTATAATAAAGAGGACCTATTCCAATACTATATTAAGATTGTGGCAGAATTCTAATTTCATAACTAAAGGGTATGGATCCTTTTCTTTCAGACAAATTTCACAAGAAGATAAAAACTGGGAAACAAATATTCAGGAGCTCCAAAAAAAGGTAAATAAATGGCAGTTATAGTAAGTTTCAGAAGAACTGAAGTATATCCTAGTAGAAAAAGCAGAAACCAATTCAGTGCACCTATCAAATACTCTCCATGCAGGGAAGAAAAACTGGTGGGCTGGCTTCTGAATGGGACAGAGTTAAGGTAGCACATTCAGATGTTCAGGTTAAACTTAAAAGAAACCTTAAGTTTGAATTTCCTCTTTCTTATTTTTTTTTGTTTTAACTATAATGTACTCTGTGTGTGTGTGTGTGTGTGTGTGTGTGTGTGTGTGTATATATATATATATGTATAGACACACACACACATACTTCCCCTCTCTCCCTCCTGCCAACTGCTCGATATGTTCCTGCAACCTTAAATTTACTTAATGATGGTTTTTGGTCACACTTTATACTGTTATAAAGTGTTAATACATTGATGATTTAATAAATTGCTAATCCATTGTTATAGATTCCAACAGTTCAACAGGTTGCTTATATCATGGCTTGTAGCTATAGAGTACATCTTCTACTGATATCCTTTTTACCATCTATAACATAATATTTATGTCATTAACATATTTATATTCATTTTTTTTGGTGGTGCAATAGCACCTAAGAACACCAGTTAGGGACCAGGGCCAGCAGCACTATGCGCAGTACAAACACAGAACAAACACAGTTCGTGTTTCAAAGAGCTACAGTTTAATCAACCTCTTATTAAAAGAACCTTGTATAAAGTGTGATCAGATTTTTAAATAGTCTTAACCGTGTGTGTGTGTGTGTGTGTGTGTGTGTGTGTGTGTGAAGAAAATGGTGACTAGGGAGGGGAATACCAGGATAGGGAGAAGGTGTGGATTATACAGAGGAATCGGGCGGGGGGGGGTGGAATCTAGGTGGAGCAAGTGAGACTAGAAAGAGGAACCAGAAGACAATAGAGAAGATTGGGACTAAAAAAGGAAACTAGAGAGAAATGGGGAAGAAGATGGGGACTGGTGATAAGAATATGGATCTTGGGGGAAAAAGAGGGGTCAGGAAAGGAGAGTGCAGGAATTCGGTAGAAAATGGAGACTAGAATGATGAATAAAGGGAAAGAGTAGAACCTGTGGATTAGGTTCTAAGATTTTGGAGCAGAATTCAATAGCAAGGGATTAATTTATTTCTATGCCATGGAATCACAGACTGCATTGAGCCCTGATTATAATAGAAATTGAATTTCAGTGTTACTGTTCCCATTACAATAAAGTTAAAACAGATAGCTGAACAAATCTGAACATTTTGAGCAGTCATGATCTGCAGATTCCTGCTATTCACATTTGTGTCAAGGGCCTTAAATCTACAGTTGCCTCTTCTAAATTGTAATCACTTACCTAACATATAGTATGGTGATTAAAATGTTTAAAAATTGCCTTCCTTTATTATCAATTGCATACGAAACAAATTTGTATCTAATTTAGAAGTTGTAGCTAATGTCAAAAGATTTTTGTTGTCTAAAATAGCATTGTTTCTACAGAATTTTCTTTTTTTCCCCCAAGAGAATCTTTTTCCTAATTTAAGATTTTTACTTTTCTCTTCCTGTATCACCTTTCCTTTACAGCAAGAGATTTATGCCTTACAAATACATGTTTGATTGAAAGTGTGTATAGTATAATAAATAGTTTCTTCTGTAACATAGTTGCTGAATGTTTTTCCTACCTACAGCACAGAATAACAGACAAAATACTTCTCATCAAATGCCTGACTGTGTTGGGATTTGTTATCCTGATGTTCTTTCTCAATTCATTTGTTCCAGGCATTCATCTAGATCTTGGTGAGTCTGATTTCTCGGCTTTCTCATACTGATAGACTTAGACTTAGTAACAAAAAGGAGACATTTAAGTTTGGATCTCTTCACAAGGTCCTTTTCTTCTGTACTATACATATCTCTGTCACACAGTCCCATGACACTGATCAGACCAGAAGTTTCCCAGATTAGGTTCTCAAAACCTAGGCATGTCCCAATTAAGTCAGTAGTGACAGGTATGCTGGTGACTTCCATTTTCTGACCCGCCTTCCATTTACCAGAGAGAAGATCTATATCAGAGGGGTCAAAGGTGGGTCGGGTTCCCTTGGTGCCTGTGTGCATGCCTCTGAACCTGCCAAGAGCTGAGGTACTAGGTATGACAAAAACCAAACATGAGAGAAAATCATTCCTGCAGGAAAATTAAAATGTTCTGGGAGCCATTCCTTCAGTATAAATCTCTCTTTGTACATCTTCAGTTCTCTGATTCTTCATTATGAATGTCAATGATTTTCATCAAGGAGACATCAAATTTGTATGGATTGTGGGGACTAAAATAGGTAATGTCCCTCGAAATAAGAATTACCACTGAGAGGTACCTGTGTATTAACAGGTTTCAGAGTAGCAGCCGTGTTAGTCTGTATTCGCAAAAAGAAAAGGAGTACTTGTGGCACCTTAGAGACTAACAAATTTATTTGAGCATAAGCTTTCGTGAGCTACAGCTCACTTCATCGGATTTAACAGTTTATAATTGAGCAAAAGCTAAATGGAATTTGGTGGTTCAAAGAAAAGGTATTTTCCTGGTCCGATTTTCAAAGACCTGCTGCAAACAATGGAGCTGTGAGAGCTTCTCATAGAAAAGGTCACAAGAATCCTTTGTACTGGAAAGTGTTAGGCAACATACATAGAGAGTTTGCTACCTGCTCCCCTTATAATTACCCACCACCAGCAAACCAGATAACTCAGAAGATTAAATCCCCCTCCCTCTGCATTATTTCCCCCCTCTCTTATATTTTTCTGTCCCCAAACTCCCCATTTTTATCTGCCGGGGTGGCAAGATAAGGTTTACAGCATGATTTGAAGGTTTTCAGATTCGGCCTATTTCAGACTAAGGCTATGTTTCATTGTTAAAACTTTTGTTGCTCAGGAGTGTGAAAAAACACCCCTGAACGAAAAAAAATTTAATGATGAAAAGCACCGGTGTGGACAACCCTTTGTTGGCAGGAGATGCTCTCCCAGTGGTGAAGCAACTGACCCTCATTGGAGGTGGTTTTATTTTGTTGCCTGGAGAGTTTTTTTCCTGTGACAGAGTGGCTACACTGTGTACATTACAACGGCGCAACTGTAGCAGCCTAGCCCTACCTTTGTAAGGTGCAGAGTGTAGACATAGCCTAAGGCAATGGAAGCTGTGGGAGAGTGAATTCCAAAGTTGTGAGGCCTTCACAAAGAACACTTGCTCAGAAGCCCTTTCTCATGTATACCAGTGGAGCTTTAGCTTAAGCACCTCTGCTGACCTCACCTGTGGAAATATGGCACACAGAGAGAGGTAAAGCAAACATTTTAAACTTCACCCGGAAACCAACAGGGAGGTGCTGTGGCATATACTCCTGTCAAGATACTCTTACAAAGCCATAGTTAGCTTAAATTCCTGCTTAGTTAAGGTGTAGCCCCATGCAGAGTACCTGATAGTAGACTTAGTGAGGCAGAAAACAGGCACTCGAGGTGGGCAGCTGAATGAAGAGAACATGAAGTGAAGTCACACAGACCTTTTAAAAAACACCCTTCTCTATTCCCACAAGCTAGGGAGTCTTTCCAAATTGGAGGCAGGGGTTTGGCAGTTTCCACATTGCTTCTCTTCTCCAGTCTCTGCTGGCATCTCTCAGATACTCCAACCACCTCTTCTCTAGAGCCTCATAGGGTCAGTCAGAGACAGGAAGGAAAAGGGACCGCCTTTACAGCTCAGAGCCTCTTTGATTTTTCAGCACCTGTGCTGCAGAGGGAGTGGTCTCAGCAGTCCTGTGGAGCTGGAACTGTTGTGCTTCCCCAAAGGGACTCATGATACAGCGTCATACCCCATTGAGAGGTCACGTAAGCTGGGGGAGGGGGTAATTCTGAGTTTGAGGAGATACCAGTGCTAGGTCCCCACCCACATGGGCAGGACTTCCCCAGCTCCTGCAGCAGGAAGGGAGCCTCAAGCCATCCCATTAGGCACACCCGCCAATCCCTGAATTGGCTCACATGAGGAGAGAGAGGGAGGTGGTGTCCAATCCCTGTAGATGGGCTGGGGACCCACCAGACCCAGGTACACATGCATAGGAGGCAGTGAGGGGGCTCAGAAACCGGTGATAAGGAAGCCCCCCCTCCATACCCTAGATCACATGAGGGGGAGAGAGAGCTGCTCAGATTCCCCTAGAGGGGCAAGGGCCCCCCAGATATGGGTACATGGGAGGGAAGAATGTGGTCTCACTGATGTCTCGGCTCCTATTCTCCCCCACTCCCCCTAACACTCACCCCCACATCCACCTTCCCAGTGTCCCACCCCTCCAGTCCCCCAGCTCCCACAGCTTCCTCACTTGAACTCCCAACCTCTCTCCCCTCCCATACCACACATCCTGCTTTATCCTCCCCCATAACCTCCTCTTTTTACTTCAGCCCCCAACCCTTCACCTCCCTTTTCCCCACTCCTCTGCCCCTTAGTGCCCCTTCCAGGAAGCATTCACATGTCTAATTTTTTTCTGAAAAATAATTTGGTTACATTCCCATCAAAATAGAATTCTTCCATTGACCTAGCTACCACCTCTCGAGGAGGTGTGTTACCTACAGTGTTGGGAGAACCCCTCTCATCAGTAATGACTACTGTGAAGCACTGCTACAGCGCTGCAGATGTCCCTTTGTAGCAGTTTTAGTATAAACATAGCCTCAGTCCAAAATGTCTTTTGTCTTAAGTGGGGGCTTGTAATTAACTTATCTTTAGGCCATGTCTACACTACAAAATTATGTTGCCTTACGTCAGCATGCAGCCACTGTAGTTATTAAATCACTTATGTGTGCACACGCTTGGCAACTTGTGTTGGCGGTGCACATCCTCACCGGGAGCATTTGTATTGACTGAATTGTCGGTGTGGTGCATTGTGGGACAGCTCCTGAAAGCCAATAACAGTTGATGGAGGCAATGCAGTGTCTACACTGACACTTTGTTGACTTCCCACTAGGGGTGGTGATGTTACTAAAGGGGTGTAGAGAGTCACTTATATCATCAGGAGTCAATTTAAGTGAAGATACTTCTACAGCTAGGTTGACAGAAGGTAGCTTACGTCAGCCTAACTGTATAGTGTACACCAAGCCTTAGTTATGTTAATTGAAGGATAAGTGACTCTCTGTACTTCTGGGGAACACCCAGCACCCTCATGTTCATCCTTTTAAAATGATTGTATAGTATCCAATGCAAAGTTTGTCATGTTGTGTGTCTTCGGAAGGCTCATGATACACTGAGCATTGTCGTTATAGTGATGTTATAGTAATTGTTACAGTAATGTTGTTATAGGTTATAATTTCATGTATATAGTTATGAGGCTGAAAATGTATCCTCATGACTTAAAATAAGCCCAGGCAAAAACTCTCCAAGAGCAGAGAGTCGGTTCATATCTCATCAGGGCATGTATGGGACAAACCCAGCCCAGCCTCACAGGAAAAATGATGCTGGCCTAGGCAGCAACAAAAGGATCTGTTGGATTCTCGAGTGAGTCACCCCTCTGCCTTTGGTCAGTTTGGGACTGCGATGCAGTAATGTTTACCTGACTCTGAAGGGGAGGGGGCAAAGCCAAGAGGGAAGAAAACATGATAAAAGGGAGAGCTGTGCTCTTTCTCTCTCTTCCACCTACATCTACAGACACCACACCAAGCAATTGAAGCGCTGATCAAAGGGCAGAGCCTGGCTGAAGAGCAACCAGCCAGCCTGTGGCATGAAGCATCTAAGTTTGTAAGGACATTGGAAGTGTTCAGATCAGCTTAGAATGCACTTTGCTTTTATTTCATTTGACCAAATCTGACTTGTTATGCTTTGACTTATAATCACTTACATTTTATCTTTGTAGTTAATAAATCTGTTTGTTTATTCTACCTGAAGCAGTGTGTTTGGTTTGAAACATGTCAGAGTCTCCCCTTTGGACAACAAGCCAAAGCCTAACAATTTCTTTGTTAAATTGATCAACTCATATAAGCTTGCAGCATCCAGTGGGCATAATTGGACACTGCAAGATGGAGGTTCCTAGGGTTTTGTCTGGGACCGGCGATATTGGCTAGTGTCATTTGGTTGCACAATCCAAAGAGCAGCTTGTATAGTAGAACAGCCCAGCAGTGGGGGTTCTCACAGCAGAGCAGGGTAAGGCTGGTTCCCAAAGTCAAGGATTGGAGTGATCACCTAGCGGATCACCAGTCCAGATAACACCAGAGGGGAACGTCACAGTAAGTTCACAGCCAACAATCTCAGTGAGGTCTGTTATTCATTCACTCATTAGTACCTCTCCGTTTAACAGAACGAGGCAGCAGAAGGAAAAAATGTGTTTGGGGAGGAGGAGGCATGTAACTCGGATCTCAAATGACCCCAAATTTGGATCACTAATACTACCCGTGTCCCCATGTGGTGCACCAAATTTCAAAGCAATCTGAAACTCTTTGGATTTTGGAACACTTACAGGTGTTAAGCTTTAAAGCATATAAGATGGCAGGAATGGAAACCCTCTAGCTGTTTTTTTGTATTGGTGCATGGACACTGTAAAAATGTACATTTTTCTAAATACCGGTCTCCTTTTGGGTCCTGTGAAGATTTAGTGGTGCCTTGCACTCCCTTTGTTAAAACTAAGACTGAGACTATTTTTTCAGGAATTACATCTCCACAGTCCAAGAGTCAAGTGACTCTTCTGAGGGACACCAAATTTTCAAGGAATCCAAGTAACCATGTTGATTTTAGAAGACTTAGAAATGTTGCCCTTTAAACAGAAGTCATGACACAACCTTAAGTATAATGGTGCTGCTGTGCCACTGTAGTTAGTGTTAATGGGAGCCACAAACTCACACCATGAGGGCTTATTGATAACTCCTGAACTTAATTTTAACTATCAGTTAGTTGCATATTATTGTTACTATACTTTTGCTGCTGTGATTCTCCATGGTTTTTCAGTTCTACAGTGTATGGAAATTTTCTTAAAATACAACACATCATATACTCTAATGCTTCTGTTAAAGTTGTTTAATATTTTTCCTCACAAAAAGGAAAGTGGATCTGTCATAAATATAAAGGGAAGGGTAACCACCTTCCTGTATACAATACTATAAAATCCCTCCTGGCCAGAGGCAACATCCTGTTACCTGTAAAGGGTTAAGGAGCTCAGGCAACCTGGCTGGCACCTGACCCAAAGGACCAATAAGGTGACAAGATGCTTTCAAATCTTGGGAGGGAGGGAGGAAGGCTTTTGGTTGTGCTCTTTGTTTACATGGTTGTTCTCTCTTGGGACTGAGAGAGGCCAGACAGAAATCCATGTTCTCCAACCCATCCTAATCCAAGTCCAATATTGCAACCAGTATAGGTAAGCCAGGCAAGGCGGATTCGTTTAACTTTAGTTTTATGTGCATTTTCCCTGTGTTAAGAGGGAGCTTTATTGCTGTTTTCTGTAACTTTAAGGTTTTTCCCAGAGGGGGATCCTCTGTGTTTTGTATCTGAATACCCTGTAAAGTTTTTCCATCCTGATTTTACAGAGATGATTTTTACCTTTCTTTTTTTAAAATAAAATCCTTCCTTTAAGAACCTGACTGATTTTTCCATTGTTCCAAGACCCAGGGATTTGGGTCTTTGATGATTTTATAACAAATAGGTTAGGATATTATTCTCAACCCCCCCCCCAGGAAAGGGGGTGTGTAGGACGTGGGGGGATATTTTGGGGGAACACATCTTCAAGTGGTCTCTTCCTTGATTCTTCGTTAAATCACTAAGCTAATTTGCAAATGCTGATGTTTTAATTTAAACAATAAAATCAGCATATTTAACAGCCTTATTAAATGCTAGCTGCCTTCCTGTTTAGTTTTCTTGTATCCCTTCATTAATGTATTTAGTTCTATTTATATGCAAATAAATGCAGTGTTAAGGCTTAGACTTTAAACAAACAGAAATAGAAAATTTAGAGTGAAGGTTCCCACAACAGCCTTCATTCTACCTCTTCTGTATTTGATTTTTTTTTAAAGTAACTTCTGTTTTATTCTGTTGGTTAAGCCCTCCCGGGAAGATACTAATTTCACTATAGGTGTGTACAGTGCCTAGCACAATGATTTTTGACTTTGGCTCATATTTGCTAGCATCATATAAATAAATAATAATTAATATATGTTTATGTTTATACTTTATATGTAACAGTTGCACATATGTAGCATTTTGTACTATTTGATCTACGATCTGGTAATGAGATGTTATTTTAAAGTGTATTTTTTTTCCTGACTCTTGCATGGTAAAAATCCCAACTCTGATGTAGCATTAACAGATTTTTGCACAGAATTTTCTTTGTTTTTTTTCTTTGTATGCCTTTCAACCTGTCCACAATTTGCTCCTCTGTATTACTCTAAAGTGAAGCTCCCATAACTTGGCTATGTGCTGTTCATAGGCCATACAGTTTCTCTGCAGAACTTCCTTTCCAACTCCCTCCCCAGTAGAATGTTTTTTTTTTTAATCCAGTTATATGTTTGGCCTCCACACCATGCCCTGGGAAAAAGTTCCACAGATTGACTATGTGTTGTGTGAAGAAGTATTTCCTTTTGTTTGTTTTAAACCTGCTGCCTATTAATTTCATTGGGTGACCCCTGGTTCCTGTGTTATGTGAAAGTGAATAAGGAAGTGTTATTTATCCTTTCTCCAAACCATTCATGATTTTATAGACTATCAGATCCCCCTTAGTCATTCTTTTCCAAGCTGAACAGTCTGTCTCTTTAATCTCTCCTCATATGGAAGCTATTCCATACCCCTACTCATTTTTGTTGCCCTTCTCTGTACCTTTTCCATTTCTAGTGTATCTTTTTGGAGAGGGAGCAGCCTAGGCTGTTTCTTTCAACTTGTAGACATGGAATAAACCAGGCTTGCCTGGGCTATGGATAACGGGGCTTAAGCTTACGTAAAGGAATATGTGTGTAGGGCTCTTTGTTGTTTTAAATCCACTTCTCTAAGTCCTGTGTACCTTATGGGCAGAATAAATCATGCTTTGTTTTGAAGTAGCTGTTTCTGTATCACTGCAAACACATGCTGTCACAGGCTCCCGGAGGATAGCTCCTGCAGGTGCCAGGCCCATTGTGCTCGCTAAATGACACAGCTGGCAACTGAGAGTATAAACTGGAGACCCAGTTGGAGATGGTTGGATCATGAGATCCCACCCCCAAGGCAAAGTGGAGGCACAGGCCTGCCACATAATAGGGGTGCACTTTGGGGACTGCAAGAGTGTCTTAACAGGAGGAGCCTACTCAGGGGCTGTGACAAGTTGTTCCAGTGGTTAATTACCTTCACTGTGAAAAATGTGCACATTATTTCTTGTTTGAATTTATCTGGTTACAACTTCTAGCCATTGAATCTTGTTATACTTTGCTAGAGTGAAGGGCCTTCTATTATCAAATTTTGGTTCCCCACATACATAGTTATAGACAGTGATCCAGTTACCTCTTAGCTTTCTCTAAATATTATAAGATTTAATTGGTGAACTCCTCTGTGTTTATACTCAGGTTCCTCCTTGAGAATGAATTCTCATCTGTATTTTAGATTCACTGCAGTTCACACCTCTGGCTGTGCCATCACATTGTTCTTGACTTCCCGTAATTCTGTAAAATATTGTCTTTGAAACCTGGGAGTGCTGCTCAGCTGCACCCTAACATCGGCCCTTCGTGTGTTCTTCTCATGATCAGTGGGATTTTATGTTGTTATAACATTTAAATCCTGTGACCTGAGCACTGTAAAAAGAATGCATTCATTGTTTTCATTTAATTTAATCTGACTTCTCCTTTATTCAGTAAACTAGATTTTATAGGCCTCCTTTTTCATTTTATTGCCAATGCATTCCATTTAGAAATGTGTTGAACTGTTGTGATCACAAAAAGCCCTTGTTGTGTGGTCCTTCCTTTGGAAACCACTTGTCACATTTACTGACTCATTTACATAATTCTCAGGAAGTTTTGAAGAAATTGACAAGAGAAATTAAAGACTATAATTTGAAAGGGCACCAGCAGAACAAAAACCAAATGACGTCCATAGAGTGTATGATGCAAATTAGAATGGAAGTTTTGTCTTTTTACAAAATGAGTGACACTTCAAATTCGGCTCGATGAGTTTTGCCCATGTAATTTCTCTTGATTTTCAGCCTGCTGTTTAAACAGACATGCAGATTGCCAGCTTTTACAGTAGTTTCTATGATTGAACTAGTGATTATAACAGACTAGTGGTTGAGTAGCCAAGTGTAGCGCTTGCTTGGAAAATTGCCTAGTGATGAAGAAAGCTCTATGTTGCTCTGGAGTCTTTCATAAACTTGATTAAAGTTACAGTTGTTACATAGTACAGTTGTACAGAAGTTGCATTCAAAACTAAAAATTTGAATGTAATATGCACTGAACCAGTGTTTGTTCTGCTTAGAAAAACTGAGCCTGATTCTCCAATCACTGCACCCTATGAAACTTAAGCAGCTTCCATCCCCTACTTGTGGGTTCTTGTTTAACATGTTTCAAAAAGTGGATCTCAGAGTTCACTAGTTCATAGCAGAAGTGGTTCTTCCTCAGTACAGTTGAGGCAAATAAGCAGGGAGCGATGTGTACAGAAGCTTGCACAGCTGCTGACAGTGCTACACCTAAATTAGATTACTTAAATCTACAGGTCCAGGACTAGACAAACCCACCTATCAGTGACAAATAGGAAACTTTTCATAACCTGTTAATTTCTACACAATTTAAGCTTTGTGAAAAAGTCAAGTCCTCATGCAAAGAGAATATTCCAAATGTGAAATGAATGTAAACTGCGGGGTGTCTTTCTGAGAGTGTAGACAGCCTGAAAAAAATGAGGTGTATATGGGTTATTGCCCCAAACTTGTTTCCAGGACACAGCCTGAGCAACTGACCTGTGTATTAGGGAGTTCCTTTGGGGTGGGGGTGACGTTGCACTCTATATGATTTTTATGAAAATATGCTAATGAGTTTGAATATAATGTAACTGGAATATGTTTCAGGCAAAAGGTCTCTTGTAAGGTATCATTACAAAGTTTATAATCTACTGAGTGTGGTCATCCTTTTTTATAAATGTATCACTCTTGTATCTGAAACTAGAAAATATGAAATATAACTCTGAGGGCCTATTGTAATTATGCAAAATGTCGGCCATTAATGGTGGTTTGGAATTTTGATGGCTCCCATCAAACAGGACAATTGACTGTGGATGGTTCTGTTTGCTTGCAGGCCTTCCTGTCAGTCAGGCTGGGAGGAATGAAGGCTTGGGGTCTCACAGGACATGTGCTCATGTCACCTGAACCGGGATCCATTTTTAACATGGTGCTTTTCCATTTAGAATGAGGGGTGGGAACCCAGAGAGGGAGAAATATAAGAACGTGGAACAGAACAAAGGGTGTGGCAATCATGAGAAATCCCCTAGCTACCACCTGAGCTGGAACAAGGGCTGTACCAGGGGAAAGGATTGTGCCCAGACTAGGGAGGTGTACAGTCTGTGATAGAAGCTTATTGAAACATCTGAGGGTGAGGTTTTATCTGTATTCAGTTTTCTTACTGTATTAGGTTTAGACTTGTGTG
This sequence comes from Dermochelys coriacea, assembly GCF_009764565.3. Lineage (NCBI taxonomy): Eukaryota > Metazoa > Chordata > Testudines > Dermochelyidae > Dermochelys > Dermochelys coriacea. The sequence goes on along the minus strand of NC_050068.2, from coordinate 122,488,990 downwards.
TTTTATTTTATTTTACTTGGTAATTCACTTTGTTCTGTCTGTTATTACTTGGAACCACTTAAATCCTACTTTTTGTATTAAATAAAATCACTTTTTACTTGTTTATTAACCCAGAGTATGCATTAATAACTTGGGGGGGGGGCAAACAGCTGTGCATATCTCTCTGTCAGTGTTATAGAGGGTGAACAATTTATTAGTTTACCTTGTATAAGCTTTATACAGGGTAAAATGGATTTATTTGGGGTTTGGACCCCTTTGGGAGTTGGGCATCTAGTGTTGGAGACAGGAACACTTCTTAAGCTGTTTTCAGTTAAGCCTGCAGCTGTTGGGGGACGTAGTTCAGATCTGGATCTGGGTTTGCAGCAGGCTAGCATGTCTGGCTCAAACCAGGCAGTGCACTGAAGTCTCAAGCTGCCACGGGAAACAGGCTCAGGGGTAGTCTCAGCACATCAGGTGGCAGGTCCCAAGGGGTTTTCTGTGATCCAACCCATCACAGTGGGTCTGAATGGATTTTTTTCCCCCCAGGCCACCCCACTGAGGCAGGACTGTGTAGGGACCTCCAGAGCTGCCAGGGAGAAAAGAGGAGGATTTATGCCGGAGAGAGATGTGAACAGTCTCCATTCATCTTGAAAGACTTATCAGCTCTGAATAATCTTTGTCTTTCTCAGTTTTACACCTCAGACTGCTGTTCTAGAATTTTGGGAGGCTACAGCCACCACCCAGCACGGTAGTAAATAGGATAAATCTTCTGAATCTGCCACACTGCATGGTTGTTAAGGCCTATCAACTTTCATGTGAACTAAATTAATGTAAATAGAAACGTGTAAAACTAGATTGATGCTAGGTAAAAAAAGAATGGGCGGGGGGAAAGGAATGTTTTGACATTTCAGTTTAGAAATTAAATGTTGTCTCAGATGAGTTTTAGGGATAGTTAGGGTGAAAGGTGAATAATTTAAAAGTTTGCTGCTGTCTTGGGTTTTCTTCTTCCAAAATATTTGGAAGCACATTTTAAATAAATAATTTAGGGTGGCATATGTTAGCTTAGGAGTCAAGAATACCAACTTTACTGGGAAGGCATCTAGAATATTAAACAAAAAAAGATTGTGTTTGACACATTTTAAGGGAGGCTAAGGCTTTGTGCCAAAATAAAAATTCTCAAGGTTCATTCAGTATTCATAGCCTATTTCACTGTGCCTTTGTGTAAAAAGTGATTTATTCTCTTTAATCATTTGCAGAATTTAGCGTTTTCTTCCAAAGTATCTAGGGGTGAAATATTAATCATTGCAATACAAATGAGCTTATATGTATTGACTGCAAAGTAACTATCCACAATGATATTTGAATCTCACCCGTATTTAAGTTCTTAACAGCTAATATTTCTTCTTCCATCATTTTACTTCTAAAGCATTCCCATAAACTTCAGGAACCAACCTTCTTTAACAAAGTTTTAAATAAAAGATTGAACAAACTAATTACATGAAACCTACTTCACACATGTTAATGTTTCTGATTTTTTTGACCCTAATACATTTGTGTGAGGGAGACCTTCACTATAAATTGCATAGCTGATACTATTTATGAGGGTGGTGGTGAATTAGAAGAATTTGTTCAATATATTCATCAATGATCTGGAGGATGGTGTGGATTGCACCCTTAGCAAGTTTGCAGATGACACTAAACTGGGAGGAGAAGTAGATACACTAGAGGGTAGGGATAGGATACAGAGGGACCTAGACAAATTAGAGGATTGGGTCAAAAGAAATCTGATGAGGTTCAACAAGGACAAGTGCAGAGTCCTGCACTTAGGACAGAAGAATCCCATGTACTGCTACAGACAAGGGACCAAATGGCTAGGCAGCAGTTCTGCAGAAAAGGACCTAGGGGTTACAGTGGACGAGAAGCTGGATATGAGTCAACAGTGTGCCGTTGTTTCCAAGAAGGACAATGGCATTTTGGGATGTATAAGTAGGGGCATTGCCAGCAGATCGAGGGACATGATTGTTCCCCTCTATTCAACATTGGTGAGGCCACATCTGGAGTACTGTGTCCAGTTTTGGGCTCCACATTACAAGAAGGATGTGGAAAAATTGGAAAGCGTCCAGTGGAGGGCAACAAAAATGATTAGGGGACTAGAACACATGATTTATGAGGAGAAGCTGAGGGAACTGGGATTGTTTAATCTGCAGAAGAAAAGAATGAGGGAGGATTTGATAGCTGCTTTCAACTACCTGAAAGGGGGTTCCAAAGAGGACGGATCTAGACTGTTCTCAGTGGTAGCAGATGATAGAATGAGGAGTAATGGTCTCAAGTTGCATTGGGGGAGGTTTAGGTTGGATAATAGGAAAAACTTTTTCACTAGGAGGGTGGTGAAACACTGGAATGCATTACCTAGGGAGGTGGTGCTTCCTTAGAGGTCCTTCCTTAGAGGTTTTTAAGGTCAGGCTTGACAAAACCCTGGCTGGGATGCTTTAGTTGGGATTGGTCCTGCTTTGAGCAGGGGGTTGGACTAGATGACTTCCTGAGGTCCTTTCCAACCCTGATATTCTAAGATTCTAACTCTAATTTTACTAGGTCCTGCCTGTCTGGATTTAGGCTCTTATCCAAGGCCCACTGAAATCAGTGTAAGTCTTTTTGTTGACTTCACTGGGCTTTGGATCTGATCCTTAGTCTATTGCATACACAGAGTGTACCAATGAAATGAGGACTATTGAAAGCTATAGAGTTCTCCATTTGTTTATGATAATGTACACAGGATTATCTCAATTATGTCTCCATCAACAGTCATGAAGGAACTCTTCTAGCTGTTCCAATGTTTAACTCTATGTAATACCTTTTGGTTAGTTCTGAACTCTACCATGCCTCAACCAAAGACCCCTCACTGTTTCCAGAACATTCTAGCCAGTTCCTTTCTGACCACAGCCTGCTAAGCAGGTCTCCACAGGAGTTGATTAATGCAGTTCAAGCTCTCATTGCCTGACACTTCTCTTCCCAGACACCAGATATCCTTTTTCCTGACTTCCAGTGAATACCAACTGAATTGGCTGGGAAGCTCCTGCCTTCAGTCAGTCCTTTCCTCAGGAGCTGATGGTTGAATCTCTGTTCTCTTCCCTGGTGAGCTGTTTTGCTACCCTTTTAAATTCCTCCTCCAGCTCTGTGCAAGCCTTGCAGATGTGATGGGATGGAGCTGGTTGAGCCCAGAGCAGCTCCTTAACTCCCTATGGTTCTGAGTGCGGTTTGTATACCGCATCACACCATCCCAATCTCTCTTGTCTATAGTAATTCCTCTTGCTAATTTTTCACAAGTGTTGCTCCTGCCAAAAGTAAGCTGTCAGTTTCTACAAGTGAGGCTGTCTCCTTAACTCCTGGCCTGAAAACGATGGGCAGCAGAGTGGCACGTTAAGGCATTCTGACTATTAAGGATTTCCACCCATGAACTGCCTTCTATTATTTCATCTCTTAAGGCATGTTGCAGTGCTGAGTTAAGCTGGCTGGAAGCCATTTCTTGGATTCAAGAACAAAAAGGCACATGAGTGACTTGCACATTTTATTTTGCTGCTCTCTGATGTACATCATGTAGAGAATTTGACTGCCATGTGGAATAAATACTAGCTTTCTGTTTTGATTTAAGTGGGTAGGTGTTAAAATGAGGGTGAACATAATGGTTTTTTAAGTATTTGGCTTATCCTTATCTGACTGTTTTATTTATATATATATATATATATATATAAAAAGACACCTTTCTGCATAGTACAAATAATTTGATAAAGTGAACTATCCTTTTGCTATAGTGAGAGTTAGCATGTTGGAATGGAACCATATTCTTGAAATCAACATTGGCTTGAACACAGAATGTCAGGTCCAATCCATGCCTTCTTGACAAATTAACTTTGCAACATTTCTACTTGGAATGTGTGAGAGAAAGGTGTCTGGTTTCAAGGACATTCCTAATGTTCATGTCTTTTGAGGCAAATTTCCCAAAATAGGTGCGCAAATTATGCCTTCAAAATGTGCATTCATCCTTGCAAAACAGACATTGTCCAGACAGTTGCACAACACGTGACTTATAATTGTGTGTGCAAATGCCTATGTTTTCAGTACAACTTTTGTTTTGTGAAATGTACCCTTTCAATCTAAATATTCATTTTATTTTTGACTCACAAGGATGATGTAAGCTATATATTTTAATATTTGTCTTTTTAAAAATCTGGCAGCTTTTACTGAGAGAAGGCTCTGTAAAATGATGCAGACCTATATACATAGGAAGTCATGTAGCCGTTACATCCGTCCACACCCATCTTGTAGCTAGGGCAATGGTAGTGACCAGAGGCATTTGGCCATCTCAGATGTCTGTGCTCAATTGTGTTTTTCACAGAATTCTACCTTAAAGATCATCACATCTTCTATCACTTGGATTAAACAGGAGAATCAACAAGAATAGTGAGTGTGGACTTTGTAATGCAATGGTGGATGTGATTTCTCCACTCTGATCCTACAGTGACCAATTGCTATTGTTTTAACAAAAGGTTACCTGAATAAAGCCCAGTTGACCTTGGAATTTAAATCTGGTATCACTCAGACGGTGGATGTGCTGATCTGTGGCTGAAAAGCAGCTGGTCTTGTTGTGTCTCCTCTTCTCCTCATTCTATACTATGAACTTTGCTTTTTCATTTGATCTCTTCCCTCCACCATGGGTTGCTGTTTCTTTTCAGCTCTCTTACATTCTTTCCATTCACTCATGCCGGATGAAGCTACCACCGTCACATTACAAACCGCCCTACACAATCACCATCACACTTCCATCCCCAAGGTAGTCATAAAATGTGCTATTGCAAGTGGCATAACAGCCTATAAATCATTTATATATAGTGAGACCTGTTTTAGGAGGCCAACAACTATCACTTACTTAACAGAAGAGATCTAATAAAGGCAGAACAAGATTGTGTTCGGGCAACGTTAGAAAAAGTCTATACAAGATTAAAAATACTTATCTGGTGCCAACATTTATTATTTGTAAAAACTTAACACATGGTCATACAATTTGTGTATTCAGGTACATATGGCAAAATAACAGCGCTAAAATTAAGATGCTTTAAAATACTTCAGTGCAGTACAATTTTATTTTACATTCAGAACCGTTAGAAAAAAAGAGTCCAGGAGAAGGGATTCTGTCTGAGTGGAATATTTCAGCATTTTAGTCAACATAAATGATTTTGAAATAGCATAGAGAGTACATTTATACAGTTTGTGGATGATATCAAACTGGGAGGGATTATAAGTGCTTTGGAGGACAGAATTAGAATTCCAAATGATCTTGACAAACTGGAATATGGTCTGAAATAAACAGGATTTAATTCAACAAGGAAAAATGCAGAGTATTACACTTAGGAAGGCATAATCAATTACACAAATACAAAACGGAAATGACTGCCTAGGAAGGAGTAATGCAGAAAAGGATTTAGGGTTATAGTGGATCACAAACTAAATGAGTCAACAGTATAATACTGTTACCAAAAAAAAGCAGACATCATTTTGGGATGTATTAGCATTAGTGTTGTAAGCAAGACATGAGAAGTAATTCTTCCATGCTACTTAGAATAATAAGAATAATAAGGCCTCAGCTGAAGTACTGTGTCCAGTTCTGTGCATCACACTGTGGGGAAGATGCGGACAAATTGGAAAAAGTCCAGAGAAGAGTAACAAAAATGATTTAAGATCTAGAAAACCTACAAGGAAAATTGAAAAACTGGGTTTGTTTAGTCTGGAGATGAAAAGACTGAGTGGGGACATGATAATAGTCTTCAAGGTTGTTATAAAGAGAAGGGTGATAAATTGTTTTCCTTATCCACTGAAGACTATAAGATGTAATGGGTTTAAATTGCAGCAAGGGAGATTTAGGTTAGACATTAAGAAAAACTTCCTACCTGTCAGGGTAGTTAAGCATTGGACCAAATCCTTAGGTAGGTTGTGAAATCTCTGTTCTTGGAGATTTTTAAGAGTAGGTTAGACAAACACCTGTCAGGGATGGTCTAGATAATATTTAGTCCTGCCACAGTGCAGGGGACTGGACTAGATGACGTATCGAGAATCCACACACACACACACACACACACACACACACACATACACACAACATTAGCAAATACTCAGTGTTGATGTGTACTCAGGTTTCATGTGTGGAGTGCATGTGTACTCAAGTTGCATGTTTTTGTAGAGGAAATATGAAGCTGTAATTAAAGTTTTGTATTATACTGTGAGGGAGATTTATGTGTTGTGTGTTTTTCTTATGTGCTGGAGGGAGATGAAGTTCCTTGTGAAGATGGGGAGTCTATCACCATCAGTGGAGATGATGTGTATAGGCATTAGTGAGTGGTTCAGAGATGTCCCATAACTTGGCATTCCCTTATTTTCAGGCATTACACCCCTTGTAAACTAATTTTCATTTGGGGAACATCCTGGGTTTTTGATACAGCACATATAAGATGTATAGCTGTCCCCTCTTGATGAGGTTGCTGGACTGCTGTGGTGCCCTAAACCTTCTTAATATACTTAATAGCATGCCAGGTGTACCACGACTTGAAGGAAAGCACTGAAGACACATTACTTGCTAGTCTTGCACGTACCTGGTGGGTCCCAAAAACACACACATGCACAAATTACACACACACAAAGTTATGAGTAATAGTGGTCATTTTGACTAAAGGAAAATTTTGAATACACTGGAAAAGATAGGAGAAAAATCATTAATAATAGTGTTTAATTGCAAACTGGTTTTGTTAAATGCACACTCATCACTAGCTGATGGGGAGTTTTAACTATATGGAAAATGAGAATTATAACAGACCAGCCATTTATCAGCAGAAAGGAACTGACGAAAAGTGAGAGACGGGAAAAGAGTTTTCTTAAAGGGCTAATTTTTAATTAATTTCAATTCATAAACCAAGCAACAGATTTACTTACAAATTACAGAAAATGCAGTCCTTACCCACAAATTATGTGCTGTAAATTTGGGAAAGATGCACTGTATTCAACTTGCAAAACAAAGAGGCTGAATATCTTCTTCAATTGTAAAATAGACTCCAGCCTTAATATAGAAGTACTATTGTATCTGTATAATACATATATACACAAACACATGCGTGCACGTTATATGCACAAATGGCTGTGTACGTACATATTCCCACTGCATGTGGTGGTGATACCAATATAACTAACTGGAGAATCATGTGATAAACGAAATTTACTACATGGGCCTGCAATGGCAAAAAATTCATCTGCTCTGGGACTACTACTAAAATTCCACACCTTTAGGCTTCAACAAACAACTATTTAAAAAGAAAAAGGCAAATGTTTCTCTGTTTCCCTCACATGGGGGAATTTCCACTCAAAATTACTCTGGCCCAAGTTCTAGAAAAGGGCAAGCTTCACCAGTGATGGGTTTAAATTTCAATATCTTGTCGCTGTACAGGGCTAGCCATGAAATCTGTACACAACTGGATAGGGAAAATTCCAAGCTTGCCAATGGAACCCAGCATCTGTTTAGCACATTATTAGCTTTCAAATCATATCATTTTTAGGTAGAGAAAAATACTTTTGGTTATTTATAGAGATTTTCATGTCTCCCTCTGGGCTCTATACTGCTAGGCTAATATTAAGAGGCCTCAATCTGGTAAAGGATTTAAGAACAGGCTTAATTTTAAGCATGTGAGTAGTCCCTTCGAAGGCAAGAACAGGGCTGCAACTCATCATACTAACATTTTTTTGAAGATCAGTAAAACATATCTAAAACTGTCTTTCTCTAACATACCAAAAGTAAAGTGTTCAGAATAAATGGTATTATGGCGTAGTATTATTTTTATCACCACTTGTTTGGGATGATCTACTTAATTTACTAGTGACTTTGCCAGTGCAGTCAAACCAAACTCATGCTAATATAACTTTGTATTCTCTGTGTGTGTACCTCTATGATATACTATTTTTTTATCTTCACTGCAAATATGTCTGATGGCTTGGGATCTTGCACAAATGGAAACGCTGGATGTGCCTTTAAGATTTTCATGCAAAGGAAACTATTTCAGATTACAACAATTAATATGCATATATGGTTTCTCAGGATTTCAGGTTCTTAGAAGGATGCCCATTTTATCAAGCTTTTCAATTTGGATGTAAGCCAAACAATATCCCAGTTATTAAAAGTGACAGCTTTTTCTTAATTAGTCATTTGCAAAGTCTGCAGCAGCCATGGTTATCTTTCCGCTCTCCTTCCTCATATTCTAGACACTAATTCAAGTCCTTGATTATTTTCAAAATAGAGAGTCAGCTCTCTTTTTGGACTGCAATAATATTCTGTTTGCAATCAGAGATTTCTGTTCTGAAGATTTTCTTTCTCGGTGGAGTTTAATGTGAGATAAACCAAAGCATAAAACTATTTCTGTTTTTTTTCCTGGGGCAGTGCAGAATATGTGCACACCCTTCCTGTGTAGGAGACATCACAGAATTTTCAGAGTGCATGGTACATTAAAGTTACATGATAGTCCTATTTCTCTAAAACCAATAGAAACTGTAGACATAACTGTATCCTGTAGAAGCTGTAACTGTGCAGAACAGGAGTTTAAGATCAGCCCATCAAATAAGAGACACACGACTGATTTCTCTCTCTCTCTCTCTCTCTCTCTCTCTCTCTGATCTATTGTATTCTAAAACACAAACCATTTAGGATGTAATAGAAATGGGATGAAATTTAATAGTGCAAAGTGCAAGATCATGCATTTAGGGACTAACAACAAAAATTTTTGCTGTACGCTGGGGATTTATCAGTTGGAAGTGACAGAGGAGGCGAAAGACTTGGGTGTATTGTTTGGTCACAGGATGAAGTGTTAGTACCATTATACAAGGCACTGGTGAGACCTCATCTGGAATACTGTGTGCTATTTTGTTCTTCCATGTTCAAGAAAGATGAATTCAAACTGGAACAGGTGCAGAGAAGGGCTATGAGAATGATCAGAGGAATAGAAAAATCTACCTTGTGAGAGGAAACTCCAAAGAACTTGGCTTTGTTTAGCCTAACCAAAAGAAGGCTGAGGAGAGAGATGCTTGTACTCTATAAATACACCAGAGGGATAAATACCAGAGAGGCAGAGAAGTTATTTAAGTTAAGCACCAAGGTAGACACAAAACCAAATGGATATAAACTCCCCATCAACAAATTTAGGCTTGAAATTAGACAAAGGTTTCTAACCATCAAAGGAGTGAAGTTCTGGAACAGCCTTCCAAGGGGAGCAGTGGGGGGAAAAACCCTAACTGGCTTCAAGACTGAGCTTGATAAGTTTATGAAAGGGGATAGATGGTATGATGGGATTGCCTACAACGGTATGTGACCCATGGTCGACTACTAGTGGCAAAAATCCCCAAGCGGCCAGAGATGGGACACTAGATGGGAAGGGTTCTGAGTTACTACAGAGAATTTTTTCCCAGGTATCTGCCTGGTAGGTATTGACCACAGGCTTAGGGTCTAATTGCTCTCCCTGTGTGACTTTGAGAAGGAATTTCCCCCGGGTCAGATTGGCAGAGACCCTGTTTTTTGGGGGTTTTTTTGCCTTCCCCTGCAGCTTGGGGCACAAGTCACTTGCAGGTTTAAATTAGTGTAAATTCTGAATCTTCTGTAACTTGAAGTCTTTAAATAATGATTTGAGGACTTCAGTAACTCAGCCAGAGGTTAGGAATCGGTGACAGGAGTGGGGGGTGTTGTTCTGTGGCCTGCAATGTGCAGGAGGTCAGACTAGATGATCACGATAGGCTTGAAGGTCAGAAGGGGCCATGTAGGCAATGAAATACAGTAAATTAGGACACACTGTTCTCATTCTTTTAGGTCTTAGCTGTTGTTTCTTCTTCTTCTCTTTCCTTTCCTTCTCTCTCTCTCTCTGTGCTCCTGTCTGCTACCTTTGTTGCTTCTTCCTTTTGCACTTTGTTGTTATTAGCTTCTGTTTTTGTGAGTGGGCTTCTGTAGAAAGGTGGATTTTGCATTGTAATAGGAAGACTAGATGTCATGTGATGACTAAAGATCATTCTGATACTTGCCAGTAGGATGAGCCTCAACCTGTTACCAAAAAGGCTGTGCCTCCATCCCTTTGATAGTTTCCCCATGGACACAGATAGTTTCTGTGTCCCTGTTGGGTACAATGGGCTCTGAGAGTCTTGAATAGAGAAGCCAGTCCCCACAGTACCCTGGTTCCTTAAAATAGTTCAAGATTAGGGAATGGACCCTAAACTGGAGCCAGGACAAGCGGGAAGTCAACTGAAGGCACAAAGCCCTGACGTGATATGTTCTTCATAGCTAGTCCATCCCCAGACGTTGTCTGCCACGCATCACACAAAGTGGAGTTTCTAGTTAACTTTGATAGACGCAGCCAGTCCTGGGAAGAGGAAGTTACACTAGTCCAGTCATAACATAGTAAACCCACGGAGTGATTATTAGGTTTGTATCAGTGGGTGTGGTCTCCTGGTTAGCTGGATTTGGAAGAAGGCACCATTTCAGTCTGGTTTCCATGGACTAGGGGTGAGTCTAGTGATACTTGGAGGCTTCTTAAGGCAGATGATTTAAGAGCATGGCCAAAGTCTTGATTAAACTCCTTGAAGTGTTTCCCTGTTCCTCACTTCTGTTTTGTCTGGAACACAGTGTGTGATGACATAGATTGCGTCTTCTGAGAAAGAGATAGAAAGTTGTGTGTAATCTGCACAATTATAGTGTGTGGGGGGCATGATAGTATAATAATTTCTTTCCTAGGGTCTCCTATACTACATACATTTAAAAAAAGACAGAGGTGATAATATTGCTTCCTGTACAGCTGCACATGTGAAGCTTTTGAGGGCTAGGAGCTGCTACCTATCACTACTCTCTGGGATCTGCTAGAGAGGAATGAAGAAAGCCACACTGGAGGATGTCTTGTAGTAAACATTTGTGTGTAAACCTAATGCAGTTTATAAAGACTGGCAGTAACTTGTAGAAAAACATCCTAATAAAACATTGGCACAATGTTAACAAATGAGTTACAATATGGTTCTCTATGCAATTCAGTTACTTTACATAAACATTAGCAAATAATTATTTCCTCTGTATAGCACATTTAAGGTAATTTGTCTTCATGACAAGCAGGAGGAAACAAATAATGCCAAGATATTTACAAAGATTGCTCCAGAAATATTAAGAATGGGTTCTTAAACTTTCCAGGTTTGCTAAACGTTACACTTGTGCAATATGAGTCTAAAATGCTGCCACTTAGCGCGTGGTTTGTATAGGTATAAATGTTGAGGGTACAATAGGGGCAAAAGTGGTGGAGAATCAGGGCTTGCGGACCTAATTTTACCTTTAGACTTGAATCCAAAACTCGTGTTGATTTTAATGGAAACTGCACAGGTCTATCTGAGGACAGAACATCGGCTCTCTGTTTGGTTTCGCTGTGGTGCAGTGGCGGCTGAGACTAGACAGTAGAGAGAGAAATCAGTCAATTCATGTGAAACATTCATTCATCACAGTCTTTATTTATACTGAAATATACTAAGGCCAGATCTTCAGCTCTGGTGAAGATCGCACCAAGGAAATCGGGGGTTAATCAATAATTTAGTTTGCATTAATAGATTACATGTTGTTTTTATTTTGGAAGGCAGAAAGGCTATAATGGAGTTGTCAATGGCAATACTCAAGGGATACGATGGACAAAGATTAGGAGTTCACCCCTTCTGTAGATACTGCTAAAGCATTCCTGACCTTGGAGGACTTTTCTTCCTGTGGCTTATAAATACTTCTAAAGAGCTTAACTTCTTGCCTTTGGAATGCCCAGGCATTTTCAAAGCATTTTCCTGGGAGCATTTCCCGCTACATGTTTTTCACAGCTCAACATTTCAAATTACTCCAGGTGAGTGCTGTAGCTATAATACGGTCAGGAATGCTTTTTAGGAGCACAGTAGATACTTTTCAGCTCATGCAATTATGTCAAAATCCCACATCCACCTTGACAACAGCTGACATAATCTTTAGTCCACATCAATCCCATCTTCTATGTGATGCCATGCAGGTGACTTGTGTAGAGGAAGGCACTACATCCGTATACAGCCTGACTCACCACCCCACATCTAGCCTTCCTCCTTTAAGCTGCTGAACTGCACCAATTCCCCTGCCTGGCAAATATTTCCACTCATGGAGATGGGAGATGGATTTGGCCCTCATTAGTCCAGATTCACTCTCAGCAGGACTGAGAGGCTTTCATCTCCAGGGGAAGGTGCCCCCTTCCCTTAGAGATTCAGTCCTGGGAGGGCAGCTTCATTTTGCAGCTAGGGCTTTGTCAGAGACTCATCACTGGGGGGATCCAGCTGGCCTAGCTAATCCCCTTCTAGGCCAGCCCTGCTCTTTCTTTGTGCCATTTATGCCACACTTTCTCCCTGAGCAGTATAAGCATTGCTTTTGGGCTGCTTGACCACTGCTGCTGGGCACTTATTCTCACCAGAAAGTGAATCAAACTCAATATGTTTGTTTGCCAAGTGGTGGTGTTTCCTTCCTTGGTGGTGAGTGGAGATAACAATGAGTCATGACTTTTGGATCTGGAATCTGACTCAATTACAATGTCCTCAAAGTCTGGGGTGAGGATTTGTGGTCCAGGTTTAGGTCCATTGGAGAGTTCTGGAATGTGAGCTGTCTCAAAGTTTGGGGAGGTTTGGCTCCATGTTGCACTTTGTGTTAATCGCTAGTTTTAGGAAAGTATTTTTGTTGAATTGTGAAAAAAATGAGATTTCCTAATCCTTCATCTTCCTCTCTTCAAGTACATGCAACCTTGATAGATCAGGCTTGCCTCATGCTTAAGGGGAAATTCTTGTGAGAGTTGTTTTAGTAGTGTAGAGACATCAGAAGCCAGATTATGGAGGATCAAGTTGAGAGCTTGAGGAGAGGGAGCCTATGAAAGGCTTTTGGAGACCAATGGAATGGAGGAGAGTAGTTAGAAAAGCTGGTAGTACTGAGAGAACTTTATTTTCCAAGATGGCTGTTCCAATAATGTCTTCATAGGTAGAAAATGGTTCCAGTGAGAGAAGCGCTAGCAGTTAGTCAAGGGGGAAAGTGTTTATAGAGTAGAACGTAACATAATATATACATTACTATTTTACAAATTCATTAAAAGGCAATGAAAATTTCAAATCAGGATCCAATATTTGGCTTTATAAAGACCTTTCTTCACATTCTAATGAGCGCTATGTAACTAAAAGAATTTTTCTCTATATTTTTATGCATGCAGTGTTTTCAACAATTGCATTGTGTTCCAAGGATTGCAATTAATCTAAAATTCCCTTGAAAGCATGAAATATGTTATTTAAAGTTCCAAAAGTACATATGTATTGGAAGAATAAAAATTGCATTTCCTGTGTAAGGGAAAATTTGTGTAGAACTACTGTGGATCTCTTTCTTTAGGAATTGAAGGGCAGTCAACATTTGTTAACTTCATTAATGGAGAGAATATTTGATCTGTATGTTTCTACTTTTATTTTTTAATCAAATTTAGATGGAATGTCATTGGGTATTAATTTGAAACCTTTGGATTTTCTTAAAAACTAGCCTCTGTTTGCCAGATGGTGGGAATAGGCATCAGGGGATGGGTCACTTGATGATTTCCTGTTCTGTTCATTCTTTCTAAAACACCTGGCATTGGCAACTGTCAGAAGACGGTGTACTCAGCTAGATAGACCATTGGTCTGACCCTGTATGGCCATTCTTATGTTCTATGTTCCTTGGAGACAAGGGAAGTATAAACACATGTGTACCACCTGAATGGCCCCAGATCTTAAGTGCATGGAATCAATCTGTTATATTTTGCTATTTCACAGTATCAATGAGCTAGAAGTGGCCTCTTAGAAGGCCATTTTATTTATCTACCTGCCCTGTGGCAGGATCTTAGTATCTCTAAATCATATGCAGTACTTGATTATTAGTTTTTCATCCAAATATTGGCCCCTTATCCAGCAGAGTTTCCTTCTGAGCAAAAATAAGCACATGCCTAATGAAAATTCTCTTTGAAATCTGAAGTTTCTTAGCTTGAAACCTGCCATAGTCCCTTGGCAAATATTGCCATTTCATGCACAGACGGTTCCAGAATACATTTAAATAATATTGACGATAACCCTAGAGTATGAGTCAGGAAATTCTGTGGTTGTTTTCCCTGGTTGAATATTGAGCTTTTAGACATCTGTGGATGAAAAGAAGTGTACAAGTGTATTAATGCTCTAATAAATTTGTTAGTCTCTAAGGTGCCACGGGTACTCCTTTTCTTTTTGCGAATACAGACTAACACGGCTGCTACTCTGAAACCTAATGTATGCTGTGTTATTTTAGTCATGACGGTCCTGAGATATTAGAGATACAAGGTGGGTGAGGTAATCTCTTTTACTGGACTAACTTCTGTTGGTGGGAGAGCTTGAAAGTTTGTCTCTTTCACCAACAGAAGTTGGTCCAGTAAAAGAGATTACCTCACCCACCTTGTTTAACTGTATTAACAACATATATAGAGAGAGTATATATGTAAATGTGGGTACATGCATACGCCATGTATACATAGTTTATCTCTGTTTTTAAGAGAGAACCCCCTATCCTGGAATAGCCTTCCATTTCCTCAGTTTATCCTCTAGCCAAAATGTCCTGGAGGTTCTATATGGTAGCCACCAGTGTACTGTCTGAGGAGGACTAGACAGAGAATACCTTTCAGTGCCTATCCTTATCAGATGGCATTTTATTTGTGAAGCAAACTAGTGGATTTTTCAGCAGCACAAGATGCTGCCTCTTGCTAAAGCCTGAACATACTTGCTGATTCCTCAGCACTCCCAGGCATTGGTGGCCCCAACAGCATAAGATTGTTAATCAAATGTGGAACTCCTCCTACATTTGTACAGGGTTTCTGTTTCTACATAAAACTAGAACATATACTTGTAAAAGAGATTTGTAAAATTTCCTTGCTACACAGTCAGCGCAAAAAAATAGATCAGAAAATGTTTAAATGAAAAATGTGTTACTGTATATTTTATGTCCTTAGTAAAATAAATGTGCATCTTAGACAAATCTAGAAAATGTAACAAATACTCCCTGTTCTCTTTATTTAATACAGGGTGGATTGCAATGTTGGGAGCTATTTGGCTACTAGTGTTAGCTGACATCCATGATTTTGAGATGATACTAAACAGAGTGGAATGGGCAACACTTCTTTTCTTTGCAGCACTGTTTGTTCTAATGGAGGTAAGAAGAATTCAGACAAAAATGCACTTATTCCCCTTTATTTTTAACTGTGATTTCTATAATCTGGACGTTAGAATTGCAAGAAGCTCTTGAATAATGGGGACAAGCATTATCCTGAATAGAGACCTCATACAAGAAGGGGGTGAAAGTTCTGTAATATTTCTCTTAATAGTTTAGTCATAATAATAGAGAACAGAATTATGGAATGGGGAGAACTGCTCTGGGGTGAAGTCTCACTTTCATTATAACCTGGATTTTGTCCTCTTCCCCTTCTCTAATTTCCAATAAAGAGAGGTTTAGTTTCAAACTTGGCATGTGCGTTCCATGTGAGCAGACAATTATTTTTTAACCAAGTTTGAAGTTATTTAGAGAAGCCATAGAAAAAACAGGAGTTAATCGTAGTTTGAAAATATCTCACTTTTCCCCATATCCTGGCTACAAAATGGCTCATCTGAGAGGATTCAATTGCGATTTGTTGAAAGCTGTTTGTGCGATCTAGCACACGAGACCAAATTTGAGACACTGAAAATCATCATTAAATCACTGAGTGCAAGTGATGCTTGAATAGTTTAATACGTTGAGGTGCATTCAATTTCTGAATGGCTCGTTGATTCAATTTCATTTGAATCCCATTTGATTCAATATTTCATAATGTGATGTGAAATTTTTGTTTTGGTTTGGCACAAATGTTTGGAGAAGGGATGATCTTCGTATGAATACCCACATTCACATGCAAACAAGGTGATTTGTACATGCACAAGAATGCTTGTTATTCACTAGTCATTATTCTGTTTTAAAAGTTTCAATCATCCAATCATAGGGCAGAAATAAGGCCATGATATGACTTAGATGAACAGTAATACACCATGAATAGTAAAAACGAGCAGTTTATAAACAACTCATAATTTGAAATTTGTTTGCATAATCAAATAACTATAAATAGCAAATAGATGTGTATATCTGAATTTATTTATGAACAATTCATCAACAGAAAAATGGGTTAAATTTGCAGCTGATATTTGTCATGAATAATTCAGCTAGTTTTGTTTAATACTCCAAATAAGGAGTTCAGAACCTGTAAACTCCTGAAAGATTATTGGAGGCTCTGATCATTGGAAAGGTTGCAGTCAGCTTTATGGAGTTCACCACACCACTCATTCATCTATTGGGACCTAGTGCACCCATTCACATACACTCTCACACATGCAGTTTCCAATGCTATCTATTCTGAAATGTGTTAGGTAGGTTTGGGGATCCCTACTGAAGCCACCTTAGTTTTATGGTACTAGCATTTTATGCAAGTCACATTCTCTGAGTTACTGTTTTAGCTTGAGTTTAGATGTTTTTATTTGAGTACAGTGTGGCTATAATGTAATGTAGTAAACCATGTTGAAAGCAGTTTTGCTATTTATTGAAATCTTGCAGTTCCTATTGATATAATTCCCTGAACCTTTTTTTATAGATTCTCTAGTCACTGGTGGGTATTGGAAGAATGGTTAACAAAACAATATTTCTTCAGGCTCTCTGGAGCCATACTATCATTAACTCATGAAACAAACTGGGACAGATGAAATGCTCATTGGAAAAGTGGAATCCACATTTAAACTCTTCCATTTACAAAAATTGGGGAGACAGCTCTGTTGCTGTTAGCTAAATGCTGAGAAGTTTATTTTTGAAATGGGTACAGCATATTATAGGAGTGTAGGCTTGCATAGCTGCTCCTAACTGTCAATCTCTGAGGGCGGCCACGCCTCTTCACTGTCATACACCTGGAATGGCAATCTTTATTAGGGGAAATTAGTTGTCTCTAAGACTCAAACCCTCAGACAGGGTAGAGCAGTGAACAGTTCAGGGGCCCAGGCCCTGGGGCAGGGCAGTGCACCAAGCACAGTGTAGGGGGCTCTGGCAAAGGGTGAGCACCCCAGCAAGTGCTGGTCTCCTGACCTAAGGAGGGGGAGTACTGCCATTCCAGGAGAGGGGTAGCGGGGGGGAATGCAGGCCCACCCAACTCCAGTGCCACCCAGCCTAGGGCCCTAACAGTGGCAGAGTGGTCTGCCACTAGGTCAGCGTGGATCCTGACCACAACATGCTGACATAATCTCTGGCAGCGCTGCTGCCAGACTGGGGTTGGCTGCCCTTGGGACACTTCCTATACTCCCCCTTGGGTGTACCTTCCAAGGGTCGTCTGCTATCTCCCCAGGGTACACTGCGAGTGGCAGTTCCAGCAACTCCTCAGCATCTAGTGTGTCTGCCCATATGGGTAGCTCAGGTCCCTCCTCGGGACAGCAGAAATCTTCAGTGGGCTCCTGCATCCGCAGTGGGGAGAAAGTGTGTGGTGTTTAGGTGCTGCTTGTAATTATTGGAACTGGGAGCACTGGAGCTGGAAAGGACAGGAAACAGGAAGGAGTGGGATAGGGGGAAGTTGGGGAGGCCGAGTGAGAACTACAGAGGGTGCAGCAGCAGCTTGGTAAGGAGGTTTCCACTTTAAAAATAAAGTCCTGTTGAAGTTTGTTAGTACCTTGCCTGGTTGTTACAACATTTTGGCAATGAGGATGGATCTTCTGCCTCTGAACTCACCTGCATCCTTTCTGCAAAGCCCAGGTGAGCCTCCAATTGCTTTTACTGCCTTGATCCGTATGTTTGAGACTTATCTGCTTGCAATCAGTGCTACAGAGATTTCTGAAGTAAGAAAGCGTGCTCTGCTAATCCACTGCCTTGGAGCAGAAGGGCAATGTATATTTTACACTTTTCCCCTTGCAGATGATAAATATGAGACTGCACTCACTGCATTAAAGAACTTTTTTGTGCCAAAAGTGAATGTAGTAGTTAATCGCTACAGATTTTGCCAGCGTGAGCAGAAAATAGGGGAGACTATAATGCAGTATATTGCTTCCCTGAGGAGTCTGATTGTAACTTGTGACTTTGGGAATATGGCAGATGAGATGATTAGAGACCAGCTCATTGAGAAAACAACCATGCTTCGTGTAAGAGAACGCTTACTTCTTGGACCACAGCTTACTAGAAAAAGCAATAACCATTGCTACTTAGATTGAATCAGCTACATCTGAAGACACAATAATGAGCATGGATACTGGAGGCACAGTCCAGGCTATGACTCCTTCGCAGAAAAGTTTACTATCACTGCAGACAAACGATTCCAAGAGAAAAATGAATGAAAAAACACCGAATCAGCAAATACAAAATACAGTAAAAGCATGCTTTCGCTGTGGATCCCCACAACACCTTGCAAGCTACACAGGATGTCTGGCAAAAGTAGCTCAGTGCAATCATTGCAAAAAGATTGGGCATTTTGCTAAAGTATGTCACAGCAGCCAGTTCAATCAACAGGTGCATGCAGTTACAATACCAGATGTTACTGTGCTGAGCATGGACAAAATCAGTACTGCACATATTCCAGAACAAATAAGGTGCACTGTAAACGTTTCCGCCATACCCTCAGGCAAATAACACTCTATTCAGCTATTGTTGGACACTGGCTCAGCAGTATCTATACTATCTGATTCCATCTATTTGCATTACTTTAAAGATGTGCCTCTTACTGAACCCAAACTTCACTTGGTGTGCTATTTGAAAAACCATATTCCAGTACATGGCTGCCTGCCAGCAATAGTTACTTTTGGTGATTGCTGTGTAACTGCAGAGTTCTACATTGTCCACAAAGGCACGCCTATCCTTGGCAGAGATTTATTGGCCGCTTTAAATCTCAGGATAGTTAATGGACGAATTGATCTTCCTCAGCAAAGCACTCTTGCAGAACACACACCAGTTTCAGCTGGGACCCAACACCAGGTTGAGGAGAAACTCGGCTGTTCTTATGGATTTCTGCATAAAGTTAAAATGTGGAATAATGTGATGCCTGTATGACAGAAGTTACGGCACTTACCATTTTCAGTCAGGGAAGCTGTTTCAAAGGAACTTAGGAAACTTGTTCAAAAGGACCTTATTGAGCAGATTGACTCCTCGGAATGGGTTTCACCTATAGTAATGATGCAGAAGAAGGTTGGAGGCATTTGCCTTTGTGTGGACTTAAGGGAGGCAAATAAAGCTATTGTGATTGACAGCCATCCTCTTCCTCACATAGAAGAAGTATTTGCAGAACTCCATGGAGCAAAGCTGTTTTCTACTCTTGATTTGCAGAGCACATACGACTAGGTTATAGAGTAGCAACCTTGTTAGTCTGTATTCGCAAAAAGAAAAGGAGTACTTAGAGAAGGTGCCACAAGTACTCCTTTTCTTTTTACTAGGTTGTTGCATGTAGATAGCAAAGACCTCACACCATTTATTACATATGAGGGACTATTTTGTTTTAAATGTATTCTATACGGTCTCGCATCTGCCCCAAGTGCCTTCCAAAAAATGATGTCATTGATTCTGAAGAATCACCAGTGCTATCTGGATGATATTATCTTGTTTGGAAATACTTCTGAGGAGCATGACAATAACCTGCAGTCTGTACTAAACTGCATTAGCAAAGCAGGCCTCAAGCTCAATATTTTGCTAAATTTATGGAAATTTAGAAAAACTGAACTCTCCTTTCTGGGGCATACAGTTTCGCAGGCTGGACTAAAACCTGATCCAGATCATATCCTGACAATTTCAAATGTTCCTCCTCCAACAGATTAGCAAACCTTACGTTCCTTCTTGGGTCTTACCTCCTGGTATGCAAAATTCATTCCCAATTATGCTTCTGTCATTGAACCATTACGAGAATTACTACAGAGAAGTTCAACCTTAGTGTGGACAACGGATGCACAAGCTAGTTTCGAAACAGTGAAAGACTTGATTGTACATAGTCCAGTACTTGCACTATTTAGTCCTGCATTACCCACAGTTGTAACTACTGGTGCTTCTGATTATGGACTTGGGGCTATCCTCACACAACTTCATGAGGACAACACAGAGAGGACTGTTGCATTTGCTTCAAGGACACTAAGTAATGCTGAGAGAAAATATTCTATAGTCGTAAAAGAAGCACTTGCAATGTGTCTGGGCTACTGAAAAATGGAGAACTTACCTGTGGGGCCGCGCGTTCAAGTTGCGCACAGACCACAGCCCTTTGACGATGTTGTTCACCATAAAAGGCCTGGGAAGAGCAGGATATCGTATTGCTAGATGGTCTGCAAGACTACTCTCTTTCAGTTATGAACTGGATTATAAGCCTGGAAACCAAAATGTGGTCGCTGATTGCCTTTCTCGCCTGCCTTTGCCTTCACCACATGGTCCACTGGAGGATGAGGATGTAGTGGTTGTGCTTATTACAAGCACTCTTACTGCAGTTACAAGAGAACAATTTCAAGCTGCTTGTTCAGCATGTCCAATTCAACAAAAACTACGGGAATTTCTGACAAAGAGATGGCCCAGTAACCAACCATAAAAACCTTGACCCAGTTTTGCTGCCTTATTTTAGAGTTTGGGATGAACTTTCTTTGCTTGATGGCTGTGTGATACGAGGTACATGCCGGCTACTTGTGCCAGAAGAATTACAGTCAAAACTCATAAACCTGGCACATGATATTTATCAAGGAATTGTCAGAACCAAACACCGACTATGTGATCTGTATTGGTGGCCAGGGATGAACTCTCAAACTGAAGCAGTCATAAAATCCTGTGTCACTTGCCAAATGCATGATAAGACAGCAGTGACATGTACCCCTCCATTACAGCCTGTTCCTCTTCCTGAATCTGCATGGGAAAAAGTGGTGATTGACATTGTAGGACCCTTTGATACTGCTCCAAGTGACTGCCGTTATGCTGTCACTTTAATAGACTATTTCAGTAAATGGCCTGAGGTAGTGTTTACATCGCAAATCTCTTCTGCTACAGTAATTAAGTTCCTCTCTCCAGTTTTTAGCAGGGAAGGTAACCCCAGAGAACTGGTTTCAGATAATGGTAGTCAATTTACTTCCCTGGAGTTTGAAACTTTTCTAGCAGAGAGGAACATTTTACACAGAAGGTCATCCCTATATTACCCTCAAGCCAATGGGGAAATCGAACGGTTTAACAGAAGTTTGAAAGAGAGTTTGCAAACAGCTAAACTGGAAGGGTGATTGTGGATAACCTTCACAACTGATTTCTTGCAAACATACCGAGCTACACGACATGCCACAATGCAAAGATCACCCGCAGAGTTACTGCATGGGAAACAGATGAATACTAAACTGAACATTGCTGGATTGTTACAGGCACGACTTGATGCCCCAACTGAGGATGATATGAGAAAAATAGCTGAACAGAACCAAGCAAAGTATAAGGCTTTCACAGACAAGCGGCAGGGTGCTAAGGAACCAAAGTTTCAGTGTGTTTCCTTCATTAGAATACGAAAACCTGGAATTTTACAGAAAGGGGACCATAAATTCACAGCTCCTCTTAAAATCATAGAGAAGAAGGGACCTTACACCTATCCACTTTCTGATGGGTGGATATGGAATGCTTCTTATCTTGCACCTGCCTATACACCAAGAGGAGATTATGCCAACATCCAGTCTGCACTGGATGACTTCACTGTAGTATCAACCCAACAAGACGTTGCACTGGAACTGGGGCTTCAGAGATGTCCTGTCAGACCCAGAATACCACCTGTCTGCACTAGAGACTGTTATGTAGTATCTACAGTGTTTTCAGTGCAATATTTCTGCCAACAGTATAGTGTCTTGTTTCATATTTGTTCCTGTGGTTACAACAACAGTGTTTATTTTAATTGGGAGAGTTTCTTAAGAGAGGAGGGAATGTGGTGTTTAGATGCTGCTTGTAATTATTAGAACTGGGAGCACTGGCTGTTGGGAGTCTGAAAGAACAGGAAACAGGAAGGGGGGGGAAGTTGAGGAGGCTGAATGAGAGCTACCGAGGGTGCAGCAGCAGCTTGGTAAAGAGGTTTCCACTTTAAAAATAAAGTCCTGTTGAAATTTGTTTGTACCTTGCCTGGTTGTTACAACGACGTGTCCGTCTCCTTTGGCAGCTGCCTCCCAACTGCGCTAAAGGGCCCGCCTTTTATACTTTCTGTTCCTGTCCTGCCCCTCTGCTTTCGGTGTGGAGGGCATGGCCTTCTGGTTCTGTCAATCCCGGGGGTGGCTGGCTGCCTCTCACTGTCAATCTCTGAGGGCGGCCATGCCTCTTAGCTACATGGAAGAATAAATTCAAATGTCATTAATGTCGTGGCTACTCTGTACATTTTATTAAAAATATGAAACTTTTAACAGGACACTCAAGTAGAAACCAAATTTAGATATGTTTAAAAAAATAATACAAATGTTTAATGGTTTTGAATTTTCCAGTAAAAGAGACTTTTGTTTAGATTAAACATTCCCTTCTGGTGTTTGTGTAGTGTATGGAGGAATTTAACTGAAAGATGTAGTCATCTGTTTTCTGGGTACTGCAACGTTAAATGCAGAAGCGATTCTTCGCTCTTCCAGAGTCAGAAGTGAGCTAGCTGCCATTTTGTTTTTCATTTCAAATGCAGAACATTATATAGGTAGGACACTACAATTATCCTCAATTCTTTTTCAGGAGTGCCATGATATCTTGACCTTCTACCACGGATGACACCAGAGATAGACCTAAAAACTGAAAGACAGTTCCCCTGCCATTGCAGTGTCATTCTTCCTAGTATCACACAAAAACATGGACATTAGGTTTGAGCCTAACTTCCTGTTTGGAATTTGAATGCTAAACCTACTGGCCCAGAAGGAGACTCTGCTACCAGATGAACCACACTAATATCTCTGACTCAACTGTGTTACAGCAGGTGTAGCACTTTTTTGTAGCCTTCTGCTCTGACAGCACTGTGTTTGACTCCCTGTTGCTCCTATTCAAAGCTATGGTGAATATTCTCCATGCTGATTCAATAGGGGAATGGAGAGAGTAAACTAAAAGGTTAGAGCTACTCAGACTGAGGGTTCTGTTTACTTTGAGAGAGTTGGTTGTTCTCTCAGGGTCATCTCAATTGTATGTGTCCTGTGCCTCTCATATCACTGGCCTTTGATGCCTGCTGTCTTTTCCCTGTGACATTCATGTACTTTTTTTGTTTAATAACCCACCTGAGCAGTTGGTCCTTGGTGTAAGAAGGCAGCTGGAATTTGAGGGTGTAGTAGAAAATGTACCTGAAGAAGCTTCAAATGACTGTTCCATTTGTTGCTTAGTTTAGCACAGAAAAACAACGATAAGAGGCTAGGCTCTTCGGAGCTGCCAGCAATTTGCAGAAGCTATGAAAATGTAGGAAGTTTGTATCTGTAACAGACAGGGACATCAGCATTAGGTAACAAAATTTAATAGACCTGCTGAGCCTTGAGATGGGATCCTCAAAAGTGCACCCCAATCCCATTCTGACATATGGGACATGCTGGAGAGGGAGATGACAAGTCAGGGGTCTACTTCATTATGCTGACTGCCCACAGTGGCATAAGTTAGAGCAGCCCCCTGACTGTTCTAAATCATGCTGGGACCAGGCCAGTGCAAAACCAGGGACCTATAACTGTCTCTTCAATGCCCTCTCTCCTCTTCTGTGCTGAGCAGAGCTAAGCGGTGAGAACTGAGCTTAGAATCTGGGAAAAGAGGAAGAGTTTGGGGAAAGTTGAAGATAGGAATTGGCCCCTAATAAAAAACTGGAAACTAAACATTCAGTGTGACGACCTGTGCACATCTCTAACTAAGATCTAGGCAGTAGAGAATGAAGTTTAGAACACTGATTTTCTTTGTTTTGAGTTATTAGTATTCTCACTTGGTGGAGTCCAAATTTCTCCACTTCTGCCATAGAATATGTGGTTCAATAGTCTGGTCTGGACTGTTGGAGTAAATAAAGAACAAGGGTTTTTTTAAATTCTTTGCTTTAACATTTACATTCAGATCTGGGGTATAACATAGCCACTTTGTGCTATGCTGCCCTCAGAATCTTGATCCAGAGCTGGTGGACCCTTGTAGGATAACTATAATGCAAGAGAGATGGGATTCCTCTGCTGCCATAGAAGCAGTGTAGAAGTTCCCACTCCACCCTCTCTATACCAATATCGTGGTATGGGTAGGACATCCCTATGCTGCATCTGTGATAAATGAAAGGGGATGGGAGGTAGCTCCCTTTTATGGATACCCAGCCATGCAGTTAGCTATAAATCCCTCTTGGTGGTAGTTCTCTACTTGCTTTACCTGTAAAGGGTTAAAAAGTCTCTCTGCATAGGTAAAAGGAAGAGACTGGG
The DNA here is from genome assembly GCF_009764565.3 of Dermochelys coriacea. Taxonomy (NCBI): domain Eukaryota; kingdom Metazoa; phylum Chordata; order Testudines; family Dermochelyidae; genus Dermochelys; species Dermochelys coriacea. Next base: position 122,464,522 of record NC_050068.2, on the reverse strand, counting down.
CACCTGACCAAAAGGGCCAATGGGAAGGCTAGAAATTATTAAAACTGGGGGGAAAAAACCTTTCCCTTTGTCTGTCTATCTGTTGTTCTCCAGAGAGAGGGGGACAGAGCAGCAATGCTGTAAAAAGCTTTGGGCCAGGTATGAAAAATCATCAAATCATACCTAGAAACTACTCATTTAAAACCCCAGATATGTAAGTAGATCAGGGAATGTCTAGGAAGATGCGATCAGGTTTATCTGTTTATTTCTTTATGGCTTGTGGTCTCCTCTGTTCTAACCCCAGGTGCTTTTGTTTTGCTTGTAACCTTTAAGCTGGACATCAAGAGAGCTATTCTGATGCTTAATCCATGTAATTTGTTTTTTTTTAAATCTAGCAAAAAGACAAAGTTCCAAATGTGTGTATTCTTTCTTTTTGTTTTGAATAAAATTTACCTTTTCTTAAGAACAGGATTGGATTTTTGTGTCTTAGGTTTGTGTATATGTTATTTAATTAGCTGGTGGCAACAGCTATTTTCCTTTGTTTTGTTTCTCAGCTCTTCCCCAGAGGGGCTGGTGAAAGGGCTTGAGGGTACCCCACAGGAAGGAATTCCCAAGTGCGCCTTTCTGGGTTCTCAAAGCAGTTTTTGCACTTGGGTGGTGGCAACATCTACCCATCCAAGGTCAGAAAAAAGCTGTAACCTTGGGAGTTTAATACAAGTCTGGAGTGGCCAGTATTAATTTTTAGAATCCTTGTGGGCCTCCACCTTCTGCACTTGAAGTGCTAGAGTGGGGAATCAGCCTTGGCAGCATCAATACTTGGATGTGGTTTCATTCCTTGAAACTGTTAGCAGCCAGTGTAAATTAGAGCAGCTGTACACGCAACAGCCCTTGGACTGGAAAAACACAAAGGTGAACTTCATGTAACTTTGCATCTCCATATACTATCTCCCTGACTTGCACTGGGTGTTTCTTGGCAGTAGCTGAGAATGTGACCATTAATTGGTTTTTGTTTTTTGGGTTCTGAGTCAAGCTATTTTACAGAAATTTTTTTTCTTTTTTTCCCCTTTCTTTTCCCTCTTTTCTTTCTTTGCTGGGAATAAGCCACAAACTTCAGGCCCTTACCTGAACTGTCCAAAGTTTGAAATATTTGCTCTAGGTTATTGGTTCATATCAAGGGTTTCTTTAAAATAATTTGCACTCAAATACTCAAACAAAATGCATCCACTCCAGAAGAAGGGAAACTTTAGACCTCAGAGTGGTGCTGTTAATGGAGATGAGATGTCTGTGCCTTTAGAAAATCTGGTTGACATTTCAAATGCAACAAAATTCCACAAGTAATGTGGCTCTGTTGACATTTCTACTGTTCTCAGTAGCTTGCCCAGTTGTAATGTGTACCTTACACAGGGTGAATATTGATATCTTTTTGAGAGAAAATAACTGTGTTGGATTTGTTTTAATTCACTTTAAAATATTTTTTTCAGCTGCATATTTGCTCACATACTATTGGTTGATCTAAATTTATCTCTTTTAGGCTTTGGCTCATCTTCATTTAATAGATTATATAGGAGAACAGACAGCTTTGTTAATAAAGGTACATTTCAATGTTTACGGTTATTTCACTCCCAAGATAGAGAAATATTTGTATTGCTTTACTAAATATACAGTCTAATCATTGCATATTGAAGGATATGTGAAGGGTTGTATTCCTGCAAGGGTGCATTTCACCCTTCAGTGTGAATGGTCTTCAATATCCATTGTGTATACCTCTCCAAAGCCAGAATATATGATCTTATCTGAATAATAAGTCTTTTCTGTAGTTTTAATTAACTAATAAACGGGGGGGGGGGAGAGAGGCAGATAATGTACAAACAGAGAAGAAAAAAGCTGTATAATTAAAGCTGCACAGGACATTTCTTGTATGAAACATAAATATGATTGTTAGAAATGTCACTTGCTGCATGCCTCCTTTCCCACATTTCTGTTGAATCAGCAGAATTATTGTGTGAATAAATTCTTCAGTTATTTCTTTTTAAAAATTTATTTTATATTCATATCATCTTTTAAAAAATGAGTGTGTTGATGTTTTAGTGAAGAATCTGTACAATTATGCCATTAGTAGCACATAGAAATATCAAGGCTATTACTAGAGCTGAAAAAAAATGTCGGTTATCTTCCAGTTTAAATGGAGTTGTAACTTCGTTTTTCTTAATACCAGGTGGTTCCCGAGGATCAACGCCTAGCAGTTGCTATCATTTTAGTACTCTGGGTCTCTGCTCTGGCATCTTCCCTAATTGACAACATTCCATTCACAGCTACAATGGTATGTCTCTCTTTGTTAGATGTATTTCTTTTTTCCATTATGTGCAGTGAGTCCAACTATTTGATAACAAGCTTGCTTTGTGAGACCTCAACTGTGTTACAATTGTCCCCACGTCTTAGAGGCAGTGAATATCATTACTGGGCTTATTCATCCCATTTAGGCATCTCAGTGGCAATTTGCAAATACAAATAACAGATTTGCAAATGCCATTATGATGATGAAGTATGAAATTAAGTGCACCATTGTACTTGCATTTTTGCACTGGCCCTGGGCTTTTGGCCTTTTAAGCATCTGGCTCTCAAATCTTATTATTCTTGCATTAAATCCATAGTGGCACTTCATAGTAATTCATATGACAATAAATAGTCCTTGGGCCAAGGAAAGAGTGAGAACTACTCTATAAAAACTGGTGCTTAGGGTACTAACCTAGAATTTGGGAGACCTAAGATCAAGTCCCTGCTCCAATGCCTATTAAATTATTTATATAAAAAAGGAACAGCTTCAACAGGAGAGAATCAGAGAGGCCCAACCCACTGGAAGAGGCAGTCTGCATTTGCAACCTTTAGCCCAGTAGTAAGGGCATTCTCCTGCAGTGTGGGAAACTGAAGTTCAAATCCCCTCTCTGTATTAGGGAGAGAGGGAATTGAACTTGGGTCTCCCACATGCCAGTTGAGTGCTCTAATCATTGGGGCTAATCTGGTTTGATCTAAATGGGGACAAAGAACAGGAGCCACACAAGAACAAAACAAAAATTGGATTAAGTGAATCTATGGAATTTCTCCATTGCTTAACAAATATGATTGATTCCAAATACAAAGGTCAGTGGTTGAGCTGAAAACAAGAAGAGGAGGCTGAAATTTGGCTGACAGATTGTAACCCTAAAACTCTTTTGTTCACTTCAAGCATTTAAAATTGAAGATCCAGATTTCTACCCCAAATCTACATTTAAAAGGAGATGATGTCACATTCATTTTAACAAAATGATGGAAAATTGTGGAAGTAAGATCACAAAAGATCGGACAGTTGAATTCAGCATTTTGTCAATGTTTTAGAACCATATGCTTCTTTCCATCCAGCTCAGCAATAAAGTGTGTTTTCAACACATTCCAATAAGTTTGGTCTAAACTTTGTAATAGGTATGTGTTGTAAGAAAAAGAGCAACCACAAGAAAACTCCACAATTATTTGGTTCAGTGGTTTTCAAACTAGAGTACATGAGCTCTCAACAACTGGGTATATAAGGAAAATCCTGTAATGGAATATTTTATTAAATGAAATTTGGCAATCTAATCATAGGTGTATTATGACCCTATCTCATATGGCAGTTCACAGTAGACTACATTATTTGGAAAGGGTTATGCAGCCTAAATATTTTGAAAACCACTGTATCTGTATCTATATGCATCTAAGGGCAGATACAAAAGAGTAGGGCCTACTAGTTCAGAGAGTGGATACTCAATATCTCTTGTGTTTTATGTACAGAACTGTAAGCTTTTCATGCTGGACAGTGTCTGGCTGTTTATGCTTGAAGAATGTATGTGGTGAATCACATAGAATTGATTTGTTTCATTCCACAAAAATATTCTTGATTTTTCAATCTCCTGTTCTCCTTTGTGTGTGTGTGTGTGTGTGTGTGTGTGTGTGTGTTGGATATACCCACAACAACCCTGCTTAAATGCTTTATTTTTTTTTCATTTTAAATGCTTGCTGTCTTAGCACTGTTAATTCAATAGCCAGGGAGTTTCCCCCTAAAAATGTTAGGTGATATAATGGTAATAAAAATCATGTTCCTTGTTTTTATTGATTTGTTTTGTAAGCTGAATATGTTGAGCCATCTGTTTATATATTTTTTTCTTTTATTACCCGGGACTGAAAATGTAGCCAAAATAAATCCTAGTTTTCATTGACTTTTAATACTATTTTCTCAATATACTGTAATAAATAATTTCTATTAACTATATTGTCGCTGTTAGCAGGCTGGCTTGCAGCACAACTGAGACGGTTGCTGGTAAAAGCATTTTATTTCTGTTTATACAGTCATATATATACGATAGTTGTTCATCCTTTTTACAATTCATTATCCAATGTCCTTATCTTAGTGTTTCATTATTCTGCTGTGCTGGAAACTAGAAGTCGCTTCTCATGCTATTAGCTTTGTAGTGTAGCCAAATTCCCAACCTGTATATAATCTTGTTTACTTCGTTACTCATGACCCGTGGGGTAGCTTTATGCTCTGCCAAATTCTGATATCTTCCATTGACAAATTCTTCCTTAGAACATTTGATAGTCTCCATCTCCCACACCTCCCCCTTTTTGTTTTTTTTAAAGGCAGCAGAAACCATGCGAGATATAGCCCAACGCATACATTGGATTATACAAGGACCACATAAGCAAAAAATACAAATACAAAATCCCATTATTATTATAATATGCAACAACGAAGTTAGCCATCCGGGCCATCCAAATTTAGACAACCAATCCCATAAGGGATTGGTTTCCTTTGCTAATTTATGAAGATTTTGTTCTAACCGTGCTAGTAATTCATGGATGGAATGAGAATGGTCAGACAAATTAAAGCAGCACATACCTTCAAAATCCTCACATCCATGCCCATGGGCTAACAGCAAAAAATCAATTGCAGCATGATTTTGTAATACTGCATGACGAATACTATCTACATCCATTAGTAAAGCAGTTAATATTTCTGAGGTTAGATTAAATTGCTTAATACTCCAACAAGCCAATTTCTCTAAATCAACTAAACTCTTTACACTAGCGACACCAAGGGCAAGAAATGCCGCAAATATTTTTGAAGGAGTATCCCAAAAGGTTATTGTATCCTTACAATCAGGAGTAAAGTCCTCCAATGCTCGCCTAGTGCGATTGCTTTGGTGTTTAATCATATTACAGTTAGGTGCATACAGTGTCAAGCGGCCTAAATAACATGGCCCTCCCATGGGAAAACTAGGGATACCCTGCCATGCGCGATTTCCGCAAATAAGAAAGGTCCCTGGTGGTAATGCCTTTGCTGATCCATTATTCCATATACCCTTTTGCGGCAATTGTAAGCCTAGGTTGGCCCCTCCTTGCTGACAATAATTTCCCGCCACAAAGGAGGCAATTGGCGTAATATTTTGCATATTAGAAAACATAGAAGCATTCATTTTCCACCCATATTGAGAATACAATACATGGAATTGTCCACCTAATTCAATGCACCCCACAAAATGATTATGAGTATCGTTTATTGTTGCGGGTAAGGATCCTAATAATGTGAGTTCTTGGGGTGGGTTAAGCAGTGATTGATTTAATAAATTTATTAGCGTTCCTTGCAATAAACTCCAAGCAACCCCCGGGCACTGTTGCCCTGGTGTCCCATTATATAGTCGATAACAAGTATTATTAATATTAGTATCATTAAAATCACTTGAGCAAAGAACACTATCATTGCTAACGTACCCTCGATATCCATTTAAATCTATATTCGGATAACCTATAAGGCATGTACTAAAAGGGTCCGCGGGTGTTGCCATAGATAAACAAAATGAAGATTGCCCTGTCTGATTCGCCCAGGTGACCCATACGTTCTGACGGGGATCAATGCGTGTAAGCAGAGAAGAGACTAGCCATAGCGGCCATAGGATTATCCATAGAAGCAGTAGTTTCATCCTTCATTGATTCTGTAATACAGAGCCGGACCCACTTTGCAGGTATCCACCGAGGACCTGTGTCAAGGGAGACACAAGCATAACCCCGACCCCAGGTTAATAACGGTACCGGTCCTTTCCACTGTTGAGAGGCATAATCAAACCACTTTACCTTTGGTTTTTCCTGCTCCTTTTCCATCCCTGTTCCCCCTAAATGCTTTTGTATTGGAACATTATTACTGTTATCAACAGTGTTAATAGGTTGGAGCCAGTTTAATACATATATAGCCTTCGCTAGTTGCCCAGCGGGAGTCTGCAGTATAGCATCCTCCCCACATCGTGATTGCTTATCTAACATTCCTTTTAAAGTAGCATGAGTGCGCTCAACAATGGCCTGGCCTGTAGAGTTCCCCGGCACCCCTGTTTTATGGTTTACTCCCCACAATTGCAAAAAGGCTTGTGTACGCCTAGCAATATACCCAGCTCCATTGTCTGTTTTTATTGTTTTTGGCACACCTAGCGCTGCAAAACATGCCTGCCAATGTTTGATTACATCCTTACTACTGGTGGAAGCATGGGGCGTGACCCAAATAGCCCCAGAGAAAGTATCTATAGATACATGAACATATTTCTGTTTTCCAAACGGATTATATTGAGTAACATCTGATTGCCATAATATTAATGCTTCTAAGCCTTGGGGATTGACCCCAATAGGAAAAGCAGGGGCTAGTTTATTACATTCTGAGCATGAGGCCACAATACTCCGGGTCTGAGATATGGGTAGGGAAAATTGTCAAATAAGAGCTCTTGCCTACTGATGGAAGAACTCATGAGATAGACGGGCTTGCTCAAATTGATTCGGTACCACCACGGATCCTACTAGAGTGTCTGCTTGCTCATTCCCTATACTTAAGTATCCCGGTAGGCCCGTGTGGCTTCTTAAATGCCCCACAAAATATCTGTCCCTTCTCCCATCAAGTCGATGCCAAAGACGCAAAAGTATTTGTTGTAATCTAGGGTTGTGAATTCTTCCAAGCATCGCTCTCTCCAACTTATTCACCAAGCCCACAGCATACTTGGAATCACTTATAACATTGAGTGGTTCTTTGCTCCAATTTTCAAAGGCCATAAGTATGGCCAAAAGTTCTAGTATCTGCACTGATCCTTCACTAATAATCTTTTTATGGGCCCAAACACATCCATCCCACCATACCATCCCCGCAGTTCCCGTTCGTCCCGCCGCATCAGTGAACACCGTTATTCCTTTTACCGGTTTTTCCTGCTTCATAAGGTGTCTTTCTAGTTGCAGAGGGGAGGAAAAGAGACGGTGGGGCGGGTAGTGACAGCTCAATTGGCCTTGATAATCAGCTAAGGCAATGGCAAACGTAGTATCATACATCAACAACTGTGTAATAACCATTTGGGAAAAGGTTAACAAAATCTGGTGCGGATCAATCCCTGTCATGGTAGTTACTCTTTTTCGTGCTTGCATTATTAACATAGCTATAGCTTCAACTCTGGAAGTCACCGTCCGTATATTTTTACAGGGTGGAAATATCCATTCTAACCCTATTAACGAATCTCTATCCGTTTCATCCCATTGAAATAACAATGCTTCCAATACTGAATCCAAACTAAAAACTGCTACAACAAAGGGCAGATTTTCTTTGTATCTGCCCAAATAACCATTTCCAACCTTTTGACCAATTCGTTGTAATGCCTCCCGCTGTTGTGCTGATAATTGTCGTTTATCCCCGGGACTTCTCCCCCCTTGTAATAGAGGAAGGAGAGGGGCTATATCATGATTTGTGATACCACAAAGTGGGCGGAAGTACCACTGAAGTTCACCCAGTAATTTCTGAGCATCATATAGTGTCTGGACATGAGGTGAAAATGTCAAATGTTGAGGACGTACTGTACAATCAGTAACCCGAAGACCCAAATATAAAAAGGGAGGTTGGGTTTGAACCTTTTCCGGGGCCACTACAAGACCTGCTTGTGCTAATTGGGAAGTAATCAGTGCAATAACAGAGGGTTCAAAGGCTGTAGGAGCCGCAAACAAAAGATCATCCATATAATGATATATTTTCCAGTGGGGATACCTTGTTCGAATAGGGTGAATAGCCCATGCAACAAAAAGTTGACAGATTGTGGGTGAATTTTTCATTCCTTGAGGCAAAACCTTCCATTGGTATCGAAGGGCAGGAGCCTCATGGTTTACTGTCGGGACAGAGAAGGCAAAGCGTTCTCTGTCCTTTGGGTGCAAAGGAATGGTAAAATAACAATCCTTTAAGTCAATAATAAGTAACGGCCATTCAGATGGGAGCATAGACGGGGCAGGTAGGCCAGGTTGTAAGGAGCCCATATCGACTATGATGGCGTTTATGGCATGTAAGTCCTGTAATAAACGCCATTTCCCTGATTTTTTAAGAATAGTGAATACAGGCGTATTCCATGGACTAACGGAGGGTTCCAGATGGCCGAGATTTACTTGTTCAGCCACCAATTCCGTTAACGTGGCAAGCTTAATTGTTGGCAGCGGCCACTGAGCAACCCAGATCGGCTCATCAGAACGCCAGGATAATGCAAGGGTTGGCCGCTCCTCAGTGGCCGCTACTAGAAAGGCGGAGAGCTAATCGTGACTCCCCACTGACTTAAACAATCTCTCCCCAATAACCAAATAGTTGTATCAACAAGATAAGGGCGAACCGACCCCATCAATGTATGGTCAGTGACATCAGTAATGTTAATAAAGAATTCACTCAACATGGGATTACGTTGCCCACCGATACCCTGAAGGGGTGTGGTTACTGGCTGCAGTGGCCATGTCGATGGACATGCATGCAGGGGCAACACTGTAACATCCGCTCCTGTATCAATAAGAACTTGGTGCTCAAAGAAAAAGCCATCTTGGCCTCTGAATTGAACTACACGCGTAGGACAGTCCCTTCCGATTGATAGAACAAATGCTGTCGTCAGTGGCGTAGAGTCTGAGGACCCAAACCCACTGGTCCCTCTCACCTGAGGTAATGCAGAGGGAACAGTCGTACAGAAAGGTATTAGCTGTGCAATTTTTGTTCCGGCCATAATCGTAATGGGCGGGCAGAGTGCCCGTACCATAATCCCTATGTTCCCTGTGTAATCAGCATCAATCAGCCCAGGAAGCACAAAGAGCCCCCTAAGGGAAGAAGATGATCTGCCAATCAATAACGCACTTAGCCCATGCCCCAGTGGTCCAGAGGCCACGGAAGGGACAAGTTTTACCTCATCATTCTCTAATGTAAAGTCGGTGGTGGTGGCCAAATCAACTCCGGCACTGCCGGCGGTTGCCCCGCGGAGGCCATCAAAGCAGCCGGAGTATTGTTTGTCCTCACGCCCTGCCGGTTGGTGCTCCGTGAGGCGTTTCCCGCCCCCTGCAATGGGGTTCCATCCTTCTTAAACCGAGAGCGGCATTCCGTGGCCCTGTGGCCAAATTTTTCACATCGATTACAGGTCCCAGGAAAAGGGGCAGGGGGTGAGCTGCTTTGCGTTTGTGCTCTTTTCTTTGGGCAGTTTCATTTTAAATGACCCATCATACCACATTGATAACACGCCCCCTCCCTTCCCTTTCGCCAATTCGGCTTAGAGGTGTTCAAGGCTACCGCCAAGGCGTGTGCATGAATCTTTGCCTTATCCTCCTCTTCCACCAAGGGGGCACGAGTGCAGGCTTCAGTCATATCGACTAGGGAGGCTGATTTTGGCAAAGTCACCAAAATCTTCTTACACGTGGGATTAGCATTTTGGAGAGCTAAATCTAATCCTAGTGCCGATTGGGCTTCTGGTGTTAAATTAGGGGCCCTATCCAATGCCGTTCTTAGACGATCCAAGAAGAGGGCAAAGGATTCGCCCATACCCTGCGTGATTTTTAAATATGGGGGTGAAGGGGTGCCCAAATCAGGGAGCTCCTTAAATGCCTCCAATGCTAGAAGTTGAGACTGTTGTAATATTTGGGGTACCAATCGCGCTGTACCTGAGGATCTTCAAATCGCCCCTCTCCCAACAGCATGTCTAATGTTGCTGCCTGGAGAGGGTCGCCCTGGGGTTTATCTAAATTAGTCACTACCGCATGCTCAGCCTTCTTTTTCCAAGAATCTTTCCATAATAATCTCTGTGTGGGTGTTAATAGCATGTCAGCAAATTTTTGTGGATCAAAAGGACACATAGCCTGCCCTGAAAACATTTGCTCCAATAATGCTTGTACATACGCATTTTTTAGCCCATATGCCATAATAGCCTTTTGGGCTTCCCTCATTAGTTTCCAATCTAACGGTACCCATGTTCTAGCCCCGGTCTGTGATACTGAAACTGGGAACGTAGCTGGCATAGCATCCAAGAATTCCCCTTCAATAATAGCATCCTTTATCAACCCATGCCACCTCTTAATTGGATCAGGTGATCCTTCTCTCCTTTCTCCCTCTGTTCTCCAAATCACCCCTCTCCCTCTGTCCCCTTGTTCTCGTTTGACTGGAGAGTACTCAGGCGGCAGAGGCTTTGCCTTTGGTCGGACCGGTCGCGTAATAGGATTCAAAAGTTTACGGTAGTCTTCCTCTGCTGTTGTCGTCAAGGCTCCTTCCCATGTGAGATGTTCCGTACAGTCATAATATCCGCATAATTTGCAAACATGAGGCCACTGCGAAGGATCTGGTATGCCTTGATCCCGTAGCTGTTTCAATAACTGTGACTGTGATGATCCCGCTGGTCTACCCTCCTTTCGATCTAGTTCGTCCATTATCTGCTGAGCCTTACTGCCCTCCTTGTACAAACGGCGAATTATTTGTTCCTGCGTCAGGTCACCAAATTCTCCCCCTTCAGGAAAATCAGTAATCCGAACCAGTGCAACAGGGGCCGACGGTAAAACCGAAGGATGCTCCACCGAAGGATATAGCCCGGATTTCTCAGGCACAGAAACAACCTTGCCCTGGGGAGATTGTCCCTCTGAACCTGATTGATCCACTGCCATTGGTTCTTCATTACCGGAGCAATCGGCATCTCCAGGTAGTGGCACTTCACCAGCCTCTGGGGGTACCAAGGGGATCGTGGGTGTTGTTTTCCCAAAAAAGTCTCACGCCCCGGCCGGGAACACCCCTTTAGGGGGCGACCCAAGCGCCTCACGTAGCGTGGTACGGGCTCCAGCCTGAGCCGCCGCATTTGTAACGGCTCGATGAACTATTCGCCAGGTAGGGCTTAACGCAATAGCCTCTTTATTCCCAACACCCACTGAATCCCACATGTCCTCCCCCAACGCCTTCCATACCGTAAAATCAAATACATTCTTTGCAGTAACCAAAAAACCCCGTCGCCTTCCCCACCGAAGCAGTTTTTGAAGAGCTTCCGGGGAAAATTTTTCTTTCTGGTTACTGAGCAGATTGCTTAAGACCTTGAATACGGCCTGCTCATCTGCAGATGCTGCGACTCCCATTATGAGAGATGTCCCCCGCCGCTCACCTTTAATAGTGGGGAGCTCCCTCACCTCAATTGGGCGTCCCGGTTCTTCCGTTAAATTGAGGACACCGGCAGCGGCGGTCCCTGCTGTTTCTTACTCTGGACGTGGTGCCGAACTCATGGAATTCCTATCACGTCGGGGTCACCATTTGTCGCTGTTAGCAGGCTGGCTTGCAGCACAACTGAGACAGTTGCTGGTAAAAGCATTTTATTTCTGATTATACAGTCATATATATATACAATAGTTGTTTATCCTTTTTACAATTTATTATCCAATGTCCTTATCTTAGTGTTTCATTATTCTGCTGTGCTGGAAACTAGAAGTCGCTTCTCATGCTATTAGCTTTGTAGTGTAGCCAAATTCCCAACCTGTATATAATCTTGTTTACTTCGTTATTCATGACCCGTGGGGTAGCTTTATGCTCTGCCAAATTCTGATATCTTCCATTGACAAATTCTTCCTTAAAACATTTGATAGTCTCCATCTCCCACACTATATCGCTGGCAAGGTGACTGAAACTTGACAATTCATTGTTAGAAACCAGACTGATTTTGACCTAGCACCTTTTAATCTCTAAAACTGATAGGAGCTCTTCATTTTCAGTGCTGTATTTTTCACAGGTACTAATGTCTTCAATGTCACTTTATTTTTGGATCTCCCTTTGTCTTCTATTTTACCAGAGTGTTCTGTTCAATCTTCAGTATTCCAGTCCACTGGTAAAAGTGTAAGACTGGACCCTAGCAATCTGCAGAAACAGACTGTCCTTAATGAGACATTGACAGTTTTGAGAACTACAGATACATTTTCCCATGAATACACATTCTGAACAGTGTGTGCACTTTTCATTCCAAACACACACAGTGTGTAATTCTTAGAAAAATATGTACCAAGAATTAACATGATATAAAATTAAGGTCTAAAAAAACCAACCCCTTGAACAAAGAACATACCATTATCAAGTATGTGCAGGCCAGCTTGTGTGTAGTCTTTTGCAAGTGCACAGGAGAGATGTAACATGGTACCTTCCACCCTCCCTTCTGCCCCTATGCAGGCATTGGGCACAGACCTGTGGGGTAGCTGAAGCCACGCTTCCTAGATAGTACTGGCAGTGTTTCTAGCTTCCCAGTGGGAAGAGAGAGAGGGGACTCTATCACTACCTATCAGAACTGAGCCAGCTGAGAGAGGAATGCCCATCACTCCCTTTCAAAGGGTGATTGATCTGCTGTTGCTGCAGCAGCATGAGTTACCTGGAGTAGAAAAAAGAATTCTGAGGGAGCTGCTGCATAGTTCTTCCTCACTGCCTCCCTACCACATTCTCCATGGCTTAACAGCCACAATGTTAATGCATTTTCTATATTTGTGCTTCAAGGAGGGCTTTCCCCATCACCCTAGCTTTTCCTTCTGCTTGATCTTACAGTTTAATCAACATCCTACATGTGTAACTGGTTTTTGTCATAAAAATTATGAATTGAATTATGAATCAAATTATGTACCAATCATCATTATGTTTTTCACTGTGAGATCAAATTGAAGATTGTGTCTGTTAAGGACAGTTAAAGCTCCCGCTTAAAAAATTATCTTTGGTAATTAGGAAACTTGATAAGGAAATCGTATGAAAAAATGTTATCAAATTTTTAAAATATGCCCTGTTTTGAGTATGCCTACTTTGTGATATTTTTGTTTGCAAATGATGTAAAACAAAGGATGATCAAGGAAATGGAGGGCCTGTTTTACTCAAGGAGACTAAGAGAGGTTAGTTTGTTTAGCCTAGCAAAACAAAGGCTGAGTGGGGGCATGATAGCTTTCTATAAATACATCAGGGGGTTAAACGCCAGGAACTGTGAAAAGCTATTTAAGTTAAAGGACAATGTTGGCAGGAGAAGAAATGGGAACAAACTGGCCATGAACAAATTCAGATTAGAAATTAGAAGGTTTCTAACCATCAATGGAGTGTGGTTCTGGAACAACCTCCTAATGGGAATAGTGGAGATGAACAACCTACCTAGTTGTAAAATGGAGTTTTGATAAGTTTTTAAATGGGATTATATGATAGAGTTGCCTGCAATAGCATGGGACTGGACTCAATGACCTGGGAGATCCCTTTCAATCCTTTGTTTGAATCACAAACCAAAATCAATAATTTGCTTAGTGCCCTCCATTCCAGTTGCAGCAAGGGGGTTTGAAGAAACCCACAAAACCTGTTCAGTCAGGTTCATATTCTGAGTCTAGAAGGTACCAGTGTCATCATTTAGTCAGACCTTCTGTCTAACACAGGCCATTCAACTTCCCCCAAAATAATTCCTAGAATATATCTTTTAGAAAAACATCCCATCTTGAATTAAAAAGTTGTCAGTGCTGGAGACCACCACAACTTGTGACAAATTGTTCCAAAGGTGAATTACTCTCACCATTAAAAATCTATGCTTTATTTCCAGTCTGAATTTGTCTATCTTCAACTTGCAGCCATGGGTTATACCATTCTCTGCTATATTGAAGAGCCCATTATCAAATATTTGTTCCCTATGTAGGGACTTTTAGACTGTAATCAAGTCACTCCTTAACCTTCCCTTTGTTAAGCTAAATAGATTGAGTACTTTGAGTCTGTCATTATAAGGCATGTTTTCTAATTCTTTATTAATTCCTGTGGCTCTTCTCTTAACCCTCTCTAATTTATCAGCATCCTTCTTGAATTGTGGGCACCAGAACTGGACCACTGTATTCCAGCAATGGTTGCACCCAGTGCCAAATTCAGAGAGTAAAATGACCTTTCTACTTCTATTTGAGATTCCCCTGTTTATGCATCTCAGGATACATTAGCTCTTTTGACCACAGCATCACACTGGGAGCTCATGTTCAGCTGATTATCCACTGTGTCCCCCAAATCTTCTTCAGAGTCACTGCTTTACAATCTTCCTTTAGTTTTTAGGGACATCATCCCAGGTTTCTTTTATATGACAGAGCTGAGAGGAATATGAAGACATACTGCATCTTGTAGAATGATTCAGACTTCTTGGATCGGAATTTATTTCCTGAGGCCGATTCCCATTTGTTGGTATTTCCTACAGGTTTTTTTTTTTATTTACACCAATGTAGCAACCCCAATGTGTGTTTCATACATTTATAAAATTGACTCCACATAAACTAATATCAGCATAATCATACATGTTATAAAAGCAGTGAAGAAAATGTTTATCTTCACATTTTTATATTTGCTTTATTTTTATGTATGTGACACATCCCATGCACTAACCATAACATATAATACAGTATAAATAAATACACTCTTAACTGACACTATTTTAATTAAATGTGTCATTTATATAAAGCTGTTAGATGCCTGGATTCTTCTGGGTACATCAGTTTATATATCTATCGAATCAAGATTAGTGAGGGGATTGCCTTAATATAGCATGTGTTTGAGGGCACTCCTCTTATTTTCAGGTGCAATAATTATTTTCCACAGACATACCGTCTGTCTGAGTATCTGCAGGCAGACACTTTGCCCTATAGCGAAAGGGCAAAGAGAAGTTGGCTTTGCTCTGCTGAACCCCATCCTTCATTTTCCCTAAATCATGTCAAAAGCATGTTAAACTTTCCAGCAAAGCTAGCAAGCTCGCTAGAAATTAGTGGAGAGATTTCTCCTCAATAAAAACAAGGAAAGGGCTGAAAGCAAGAAACGTTAAACTCCTGATATAAAATTGTTGCTCTCATATAACTACTGTTATCTGTACTGTTCATAGACCCTCTCGAGGGTAGGAGAAATGAGCATAAGCTTTGGCATATGGTTGACACACAAATAGACACTGGCTTTTGCCTCTATTGAAGGGCACTATGTTGTAGCTAAAAAATTTCAAAACATTATTGAATTCCAAAGAACACAAAATAAATATGGGAAAGGTAGCAGTATTGTGTTTGTTTTAGCCAAATGCATCCTGTTTTGTAATAACCAAACTTGACTTGTTGCAGACCCTTGTAAATATATACAGTTTGGTTCAAAGTCAGTTTTATAAGTAATCCTCATCTGAAAAATATATATATTGAAGCCTAGAATGCCACATTTCCTTCCAATCATTTAATAGTTTGTCTCTATTTGCAGCACTGGGTTAATTGAATCTGTAAATGAGATTGAGGTTTTAAGCATTCAGTGTGTGTTCAAAACTGATGCATAGCACATACAATTGTATAGATTAACATGCAAAGGACATTAAATATTATTTAATGGGAAAATGGAGAAGCACTACTCTTAAATTCAAGTTCATACATTGACTTCTCCTGTGTAAAATATCATTGTTAAAAAAGGAGACATCCAATGATGAAAGGTCTGATCCAAAAGCCAATGAAGAAAATGTGAAGAGTCTCATTGACTTCAGAGGTCTTTGGATCAGGCCCTATGGACCAAGGCAACAGTAGATGAGCCAGCACTCTTGTCACTGCAGCTTTAATTAATGACTCCAGAGCAGAGCCAATTATCAGGGCTGTGCCTAATGGATGTGCTGAGGAGAACTAGGAGGCTACTTAGACCATTAGGCAGATGATATAAAAGGAAGGAAGAGGATGGGAGGGAGTTACTTTTCCCTCCTTGTCTCAGGAGCTGAGGGCTCCCTAGGCCTATATATGTAAGGCCATATAGTGTATGAGGGTGGTGGAAAACAATATTGTAAATAAACTGCACGTGATGTTTTACTAGAAAAAGGTCTCTGAGCTGTTTGTAGATTTGAGAAGAGGCATGAGAGAGTGGGACCCTGCCACACCCTCCAAGAGTTACTGCTGAAGTGCAAGATGTTTGATTCCTACGTACACTATTCAGTGTCATTGGAATGAGGAAACACTGGGATGGAACTGAAACAATGTGGTTTTGTTTTATCCAACTTTCCTTTGGGGGCATTAAGAATTAGTCTTTTCATGAGACTCTGTACTCTGTGTGTGTCAGTCAGGGTAGTTTATGATGTCTGCACAAAACTTGGGGCATTCCTTGGCTTGGTAAAATATTTTGAACTGGAATTCTGGAACTTTAATTGACTATTTCTTTTTCAACTCCAATCCAGTTAATGAAAGTTCAAGTTCAAGATGCAGCATTGCTTGTGGAGAGTTGCTGTTGTTATCAAAAGATATGTGTTCACTACATTAAAATCCTAAACCCAGGAGAAATACTTTTCAGAAATGTGGAAGGTTATAGTATGTCAGACCCAAAATTTGACTTATAACAGTTATTGTTTGGTGATGATTATATGTTGAATTCCAAGTTCCTTTAAAAGAAAAAAATATATGTGAGACAGCACTCCATCACTGAGACAAAAATATCTATTGATAATGCATGACTTTTCAATATTTTCTTCTCTGCTGCAAAAGCAGCCATCTGAGGGAATTAAAGATAAACAATCCAGTCCTGCTGTCTCTTTTGTTCTCAGAAGGATGACACTACTGATGTTTTTGACAGACTAAGTAGACTCTTAATAAGAAGAATAAGTCACAGCATTTCTAACTGAAGGAAAAATCAATTTGTCAAATAAGTAGATAACAATAAAACTGGTGGGGTAAAAATATACGTTCGAATTTCTAACAAGGTATTAAATATAGTTTATACAAGATTTTAAAATGTGGTTGCCCCCTTTTAATTTAAGAAAATTACAAGATTTTTATTCTTATTTTCCATCATTGTAATGTATGTTTGTCTCTAGAAAAGGTACAAAGGATCAAGTACTTTCCTAGTATGGCTTCTTGTTTCTAGTAGATTTCAGTGGCCTCAATCAGCAGTGGCAACAGGTCATTAGGAACAAATGGGGCTAAAGCCCATCAATAATGCCTCAACTGTCACACTACAAATAAAGGACTGGATTCACTAGTGGGAGTGTCATAAAGAGTCTGTGATCTGGCCATGAATGCCTAACAGAAAACTATTTTCTGGGTGTTATTGTGCTGGATCTGCATCTGTTCCTCTGCCTCCCCTCCACAGGGGACACTTAAGGGGTCCTTAAGAGGTCAGCTGTCCTCCAGGTCTCAGATCATGGCCCGGAAATGTCTGCACTGCTAGGCCCTAATTCAATCAAGCATTGCTGGGGTCTTATGTCTGAACTGTGGCATTGGCTCAGATGGTGAAGACGGCTCTAGCAGGGAATGCCTTCCTACTGGGAAGTCCCCGAAAGGCAAGAGGAGAATTCTATGCTTGTAAACACACCAATGTTATATCTTAGCTCTTGTTGGCATTTTCAATTGTTTAATTAAATGGATTTTGTTGATACTCAGTTCATGGTTAGTGTTACCAATATATATATGCATGTGTTTTTTGTTTATATTTTTTTCAATAACAGATTCCTGTGCTTCTCAACCTGAGTCAAGATCCTGATGTTAACCTGCCTGTGAAACCACTAATCTTTTCATTGGCCATGGGTGCTTGTCTTGGAGGTAAGGGACTGTAATCATTTCAACATTACTGTATGTATAAACATTCCGCAGACTAGCTCAAGTGCAATAAGGATCTATGATTTTATTATAGATAGCACACTCAGTTCATATTGACTTTGGAGGGCAATGGATTGGGCCCTTAATGAGTGTCTGCTGCATACCCTATAATAGAGTTTTTTTCTGATCTGTGTTTGAAGGCCAGATATGCATAACATAGTCTAAATGCACAGAGAAGCAGTCCAGATGGTGCTTAAAGGGTTCAGATCCTTTGTGAGGAAAAAGAAAAGGATTAATTTAGCATTCAGATTCATAGATGCCATAGTGGCTTATTTAAAAGAACATGCAGTTAATGTATAATATCTGTGATCTAAATATCTGATCCAAAGGCCATTGAAGACATTGGGAGATTTTCCATTGACGTCAGTGGGCTTTGGCTCAAGCCCAGAAGACTACGTACAGATCTATTCACTACCTTATTTAGCACTCCTTACTCGGACAAAACACCCATTGATGTTAAATTGAATTGAAGTCAGTGGGAGTTGTGCTTTAGTAAGGAGAACTGAATAGAACCTGGTGGTATTTAACTAAAAATAAAATACCAGTTTGGTGCTAACTTGGGTTCCTTGTGTTGCTGCTGTAATTAATCTGCCTCAACATACAACAATGTGATAAATTAGATGGATTTATTTCTCTGCCAAACTTTATTATTAAAGGAGTCCCACAAGGGTCTGTTGCAGGCCCAGTCAGCATTCTAATTTATAATAGCTGTATAGGATAGCTATCTGATAGCACTTTAATTCATCTTTATGCTGGTTATTCTTTTTTATATTCTACAAATACTTCACTGTCATTGGTTTTGAATGAGTTACACCAGGATCTTACCAAAGTACTGACTAGTCTGTTTTTAAGTTCAATTAAAATAGCATGTGATTTTAGTAGAATAATAAATCTAATGTTGATTTTGATTGCTGACAGTACCTGAGAATTTAATATTTAATTATTTAATTAAATGTAAGAATTTAATTTAATTTATAGTACTGTGCTATATTTCATCTTATAAACATTCAGTTACTTGTTTAGATGCTGCTAAAACTCGTATTGATTTTTCACAACAAAAATTAAACCCAAATTGAGCTTCCTGAGCTATACAAGCCTGTCTCATTTATTCGGATAAGTGATTGCTAGTTCAAATGACCTTAATACCCAGCAAGGATTATAATGATATAGTTGACAGATTGAATTTTAAGGGTGTATTGCAGGGGTTGGATACTATGCCAATCACCAATTATTTGTTACTGGGACATCTTTTCATAGTCATCATTGTGACTTAGTCAGCTGAGCTATCCCTCTTCATCACAGGGGTATGAAGCATCAGCATTTATTAAAGTAAGGGCTTAGCTAGACAAAGAGTTAGTTTGCAGCAAACAGGAACGTAAATTTACAGTGCATTAGCCTGCCGTGCACTAATCATCTGTGTGGACCATTCCACCATGCACTAAAAGTTCCCTGGTACATTTTAATCTACTCTGATTTCAAACAGCAACTGGTCAGTGTGCACTAGGGAACTTTTAGTGCATGGTAGCAGGGTCCACATGGACAGTTAGCATGTGTCACGCTCGTGTGCTGTAGGTTTACTCCCCAGCTTGCTGTGCATCAACTGATTGTCTAGACAAACCTAAGTGTCAGAGTATCCTTTTATTTCCAGAATTTACTCATGCTTGCCTCCGTGCATCTCTAAGATACTACTATGGTTTCATTAAAGTGGTTGGCTGGGATTTTCAAAAGAGGGAGTTAGGTGGCCAAACCCCATTGGAATTAAACAGGACTCAGGTACCTAACCCCTTTGGGCTTTATAGTAGAACTCAGCTGCCATTTCTAAAGTTTCACTTACCTTCTTGCCCATATTTGTTGTTGTTTCATCATGTGCTGTTCAAGAGAGAAAATCATGTATGTGTGAAGTATGCAAAATCGGTAAAGGTGTAAACAGTGCTTTGGGATTTATTTAAATGAAAGGCACTATGTGAATACAAGAAGTGCTCTGATACTAAGTACTTAGATGAATAGCTTGATAGAGCATTATCATTAGTAGTTAGTAAACTCAGAAATGAACTCTCTGTACAGCCCTTTGTCATTATTTGAAAATAAAGTTGAAGGCTGAATGAAACATGTTAGTCAGTGGATGGATGGCCTGCAGGCCAAAGTACAGACTCTTGGTGCTCACATTTCAAAACAATCTGCTATATCTTGGAAGCCAGTGAAGGGGAACTTGGTGAGAGAGCAGTGACTGGAACTTAAGAATGAAAAATGCTCAGAATACACTTGTTTAAAGTGCTCTAGCAGCTAAAAAAGACTAGACCAATCTTCTCATATGAAAGAACCAGTGATGACCTTTTTGAAATTCATTACAAAGGAAGAATTTGTGTGTGTTGAAATGGTGTAAAGAAATCCCATGAGGGCAAGTAATCCTATTGTATTGTAATGTGATTTTCTGCTGCATTGGGCAGAGACTGGATCCTACCAGCCACTCGTGCAATCAAGGAAATTAAGTACACAAGCCATTCATAGGGAAATTTGACTAACCAGTGCAATTTGACTCACAAAATATAGATTTACAGGTTATTTGTTAGCAGTACAGTACAGCTGTAACAGCAGCAAGACACTGTTGATATATTATTAGCAGGGCTTAGGGTAAATGCTGTTGCACACTGAAGGCTAGTGTAGGAGGGTCAGTTCACCACTTGGCCCTTTCCCTGGCACTGGATAATGCCCTTGAACATTAGTACTAAATGTATGCTGCTGCTTCTTTTCTGCCCCTGGCTGCTCGTCATGCAGTTGTGTGTACTTTTGGGGGAAGGTAGGGATGAAGAAAGACTCATACCACTCTCCCAACTCTGGAATGGAAGTGAGGTTTTGGAGTACAATCCAGACCAGTGAGAGGTTGAGTCACTCCTTGTCCTTGAGTGCCTTAAAACGCTCTGCTACAGTAGTTCTCTGTATGGATGCTCCCAGCCAGTATACAAGAATTTATGGATTGTCTATGGTTAAGCAGCCCTGGTTCAGCAATTCTGACTCCAGCAGCCTGCTAGTTACACTACAACCACACTCTGGTCTTCACCAGCTGTGGTTCCTACTAGCCAAGTGACCCCAATACACCCCCAATCCTGAATTTTCCCAAAACCATCTGCCCTGGAATGCCTAGCCGTTTTTTGAAACATTCAGAGGAGTCATAAGGTCCATTGCTCCTTTAAAGGGACAAAAGCACAACAACTTGTTGCCTTAATTGGAAAACAACATTTATATTCAAATACAGCACTGGCTTAGTATAGATTAAAAGTAAAACAAATTTATCAACAAAAGAGAGGTTTTAAGTGAATTCAAGTACAAGGGAAAAATAGTTACAAGCAAATAAATGTAAAGTATGCTTTCTAGTGATTAAGATTTAACAAGCTACAGCCTTGGTTCAAAGTTGATTTTTTTATCAGTCTTTTTCCTTTCCAGCCATCGCTGACATTCTCTCAGTTGGGAACTTCCACAGAAGTACAAGATGCTAGTTTCTCTTATCTTCCTAGGTGAAAGATCCTTGCCTAAGTATGTTTCCCACCTATATTCAGTTCCCAGAAACTTCAACCCCCTTGGTTGAAAGGTCCATCTTTCTCAGCTTTCAAGAGCTCCAGCACCTTGTGTCTGTCCAGTGATGGATTTCAGGATGGTGTCTTCTTTCTCCTTATATCTTCCCAAACTCAGTTTTTTTCCCCAGACTCAAGATGACCTCAAGTTGTTCTTCCCTTCCTGTGGACTTCCCACCTCTCTGCTGATTTTTATATAACTGGGAATTCCATTGTTTTGATCACATCTTGCTTAATTTAATTGGAGACAGGTAGCTAACTGCCTTCCCTCCTGTCTGGGAGAAAACCTTTTTCTCCCTTTGATTGGTCACAGATTTTAAAGCATAATATCAATCAATGAGTATCCATAATTACTCATATAGTATTAATACATACATTTCACAGTGACATTAATCACTAGTGTGTCATTAGCTTTTATAAAAGACCTTACTTGATACACTTTTATAATACAGTTATACAGTAGACAATCAATTGATTTAATTACTTATCATTTGAGCCTCAGACACCCTGTCTTTATAGTCCAGTATGCCATTGAAATGTGTTCTTAAATAAAGTTTTTTCCTCCTTCTGGGAAGCGATGCCATGAAATCTGATGAAGACTTCATGCTGGTTCCTTATCTGCTGGTGATACTTGAGTCGTTACCTCCTCCTTTTGTTAGCTTGATGGTTTTGTTTACCTTTTATATAAATGTATCTTCACTCTCTCTGCCTGACAAGCCAGCTGGTCAAGCAAACTAATTCAAATGCTTTGTCTAGGTCAGCCTGGGCTTATGCATGACTTTTCAAACACATTTTAAGAAGCATAATTACAGTGAGTTATTAGTTTTCCAATGATATTTTGCATGACCCCTTTTAGATACAGATTATGACAACAGTGAACTAGAGTCCACTGGATTGTTCAGGACAGCTGGAACTCATTGCAACATGCCAGGGAGCTCTTGGCCATCTGACACTGGGATGCTCATAAGGTCACATGTGGGGAGAGATTAAAATGGCATATACTGAGAGGATTTCTTCAGTTCTGCTTGCTGTCCCTCCCCCCTTTTTTTTTTTGAAAAGCAGGTAGGGGAGGAGCTGGAACAACTAACTTTCCTCTCAGTCCAGAGGCAGTGGTGGACATGACTGGCTCAATGCCTCATGCAGCACAGGAGAGGCAGCAACAGCTCTTCCCAGGTACACTGGAGAGGATAGGCTCTCAGAAACCAGTCACAGCTCCCTAATTCTCAAGGATTTCCTTTATGACAACAGAGATTCCCTTTACAGCTTTATGACAACAGAGATTCCCTTTACACAGGCTGAATTCTTTAGGGGAACTCTCTGACCAGTGTAAATTAAGCTTCTAAAGTCAAAACTGAACATGGTAGACTGGAGATTTTAAGCTTGCCTGGACTTATGATTTCTTCTATCTGTGTATTGAATGTTCCTGTTCACTCACATATACCTGCACAGTAATGGTCAGCCTAATTAAGCATTGGGAATTTATTGCTTATAATCTTTTCAATGCTTATTTTTTTACAGCTTTAACATCTGGCAATATTGATTATTTTTTAATAATTGATTGAGCCTGATAGAACCTGTAAAGCTGCAATACACCAGAAAGTATCAGCAAACAAAAAACTTGGTGGCTTGTTTCCTGAGGTATCTTGAAGACCATTACCCATTCCATAATTCTCCTGAAGGAGATTATAATGAAAATCTAACTGCTCATATCCAAAGCTAATGTTTGGAGGCACAATGTGGTGGCACATTGTGATGGCACAATGGTCTATTGTCTCCTTGATTACACATGGAACTCCAATGATGTGACTAGGAGTACTAGCCCAAATCCCAGGGGAATAAATCCAGAGAAGATTGCTAAACCCTCTCTCTGGTTGCTTGCACCACTTTGGAATATGAGATTGGAGGGGGCGAGTTGTAGGCAATTTTCTGCTACTGGGCACCTTCCCAGCTTAGGTTACACTGGCAGTAGTTAGCAAAACCCATGGGTGAATCAAATCCATCATCTATAGGACCTCTGTACTAGATTATAGCTATTTAAAGAAGCAATTGACTACATAAATGGGCAGTCAGGTATGTCTTAGTGATGCAGCACTACAGCTTTACTGTCACTTGGCTTGTCTCTTTGGTTTACTCCTTTTATGTTGTTGAAGGTGATGTGTGCTCTGCACAATGGAGAATCTATATTTTATTATACCCTTTGCTGCTATCAAATAAAATGTTAAACTATCTACGAGCCTGCAAGACTTAATGAAGGTAGATTCTGGTTAATATTGCCAGACAAAAGTGCATCTTTGTGAAAGATAATATGAGAGAAAAGTTATAGTCTCTAATAATTAGGCTTTAAAAATATATTTCAAAATCAGTGCTAAATTGGTACTAGGAAAACAGCATAAATATAGCTAAATGACATTCTTTTATAGTAATAACAGCTCACATTTATTTAGCACCTTTCATCTTGAAGGATACCAAAGCTCTATATAATTTTAAAAACTTGAGAATATTCAGGGTGAAAGTATAGTAGCTGTTGAAGAGTACACAGTATCACTTCACAACATTTAAGATAGAAAATGGGGGTTTAGTCTTATGTCTCATCTAGAAGACAGCTATATTTTAGATAAGTTTCCTGCCTGTGAAGGTATGTCAATTCATAATCCAAATAAAAGGGTAGAATCAAACGGATTGAGACTGATTGGGATCTTTTAAAAGGAAAAGGACAGTGTGTTGCATCTTGACCTTTACAAATAGCTGAAATAAATAGACTTAGGGACTGTTCCCTATTTTTCAAGATGATAATAAATGTGTTTCTAGATGTTTCTAAATGTGCCTTAGAATGCTACAAATCTAAAAGGAAAAATAATGTACCTTCATCCTTTCTTATGTTGGCACCCTCCCATTTCCATTCTTGAGTATTCTTAAGCTATGGTTGCTGTTAAGTACACAACAGCACTGTTTACTTGTCCTCCTTTAAGAAGCACTCATTTCAGATTTAGATTTTACATCCTCAGTCTCTCTCTCTGTCATTCTAACAGGAACAGTGTCATATCCGGAGTGAGCACCAATAAAATTGCTATCTTCTGTAGTCAGTTCTTCATATTTACCAACAGTGTTTTCCAAAATGTCCTGTTGTTGATTTTTCCTATGAGCCCCAAGAATCTGTATATTTCTCTCCTCTCTTAAACTCTAGATTAATGTCCTATTTTTTTTAATTAGGGTAATCATCATTGTTCTCATGTCCCGTGATAAATATTTCATTAAAGGCTTCTGACAGTATCAGTACTAATTGATTAAGGTCTTATAAAATTCTGCTGGAAAGCCGTTGCACCAGGAACTTTGCCCAAGTTGAGTGAACCAATTGCCTGCATATCTTCTAGTAGAGAGATATCTTCCTTCATATAATCAGTTTGATGTAGTGAGAATGTATTGGTCATATAGTTTGCAGCTGAACTCACCATGGTGTTTAAAGGTTATCATTAAAGATCTTTAAATTTTCTGTTAATTTTATCATGTTTTGAACAGAAAGACCATTGTCCTTCAGCAAAGAGGATATAGAGTTATTGGCTGAAGTCATTGTATTTTTCCTCTCTAGGAGTTTGCCTGCTTTATCCCTCTTCCCCCCCCCCCTTCATAATGTGTTTGTTCAACTCTAGTAAGAATGAATTTGTTCCAGGTAAACATATATTCATTGTATTTGTATTTTGGGGTAGTGAGAAAGTGCAGGAGCTCATTATTTTGGGGGTCTACTTTAGGGTGGTTTTTTTTGCCCCCCCCCAAATTTACCAAGCTTCTCTACCAAGAATTAAGTAATAGGTTCCTTTCTTCTTTTCAGATGTGAATTTTATGCATTCTGCCCTTAAGATTGCCTTCAGTGCTTCCCATATCATTCTAGTAGAGGAGACAGCTTTTTTATTTTCCTTCAACAAGTTGATGGTTGACATTTCAATCATTTGAAGAAATTTAGAGTCTCTAAGTAAATGTGTGTTTAACTTCCGACTTGAGGATCTTGTAGCACTTTGGCCAGAATCTATGTGAAGAGAAATTAGAGCAGTGATGGGCAACCTGTGGCCTGCGGGCCGCATGTGGCCTGCCAGGGTAATCCTCTGGCAGGTAGCCAGACATTTGGTTTACATTTGCATGGCCACCCGCAGCTCCCAGTGGCTGCAGTTCTCCATTCCCGACCAATGGGAGCTGTGGGAAGCGGCGGCAATCATATCCCTGTTGCCCATGCCATTTCCTGCAGCTCCCATTGGCCGGGAACAGTGAACCACGGCCACTGGGAGCTGTGGGTGACAGTGTAAATGTAAACAAACTGGCGGCCCACCAGCAGATTACCCTGATGGGCCGCGTGTGGCCGTGGGCTGCAGGTTGCCCACCACTGAATTCGAGCATGATCAGAGATGATGATACTACCAATTTACACCTCCAGACATGCAGAAGCTAGCACCTTAGATTTCGTTATATCTAATCTGGAATAGGATACATGAGGTGGAGAAATATGCATAGTCATGCTTCATAGGATGCTTCAGTCTCCAAGTATCCAGTAGTCTAATATCCTTTGGTAGGGATAATGGATGGTGTGCCAACATGTCCTGAGATTTTCACCTAGAGCACTGCGCTTTGTCTATGATATCATCCATGACAGCATTCCAATTTCATCCTAATAACACTGGGACATCTGCTCTGCTGGACATAAAATCAGATATTTCTGCAAGAAAGTCTGCATTTCCATCATTAGGATTCTATACACTCTCCAGAATTAATCTCTTAGTATTGAAAATGCCTTCAATTATTATGAATCTGCCCTCCAGCTTTTACCATGACTGAGTAAATTGAAAAGTTAGGCTCTTGTGGATTAGCATTACTACTCCCCTGCTTCTGGATTTGAAAGAGGAGTGATATTCATGTCCTACCCATAGTTTTTTAATTCTGTGTACATCTTCATTCCTTTAATAGGTCTCCTGAAGGAAAGCTATATGACATCAATTTGATTTTAAGTGCCTGAAACTTTCGATTCTTTTGGAGGATTCATTAAGTATCGCTACTTTCCAGGAACAAAACTTAATAGAGTTCATGAAGAATCAGTGATTGTTCAGCTGCTCATTGATGCCCAGTAGATTAAAAGCCTTTGAGTGTCTGTCTATTAAGAACAAACAAACAAAAATCATACACCTCCCACCTTATGTTTAACACCCCAGACTGCTAATACAATCATGTTCAGATCCCAGATGGCGTATGCCTACACTGACCCTTGCACCCCCCCAATATAAATTAATTAGGAATCTCCCAGAAATATATCTATATTTACCAAAATATGTATATGTTCCAAGTATATAAATGAATGAAACCTATTGCTTCAGAGATATGAATGCATAAGTAGTATATATAGTATATAAATGTTAATATGCACATGGTATATAAATAGTTACCTCAACAGATTAATGGAAAAAGGTAAACATGAAGTGACAAATGATAATGTGTGCAAACAAATATGAATATATTATTACCATATATATTTTATACATATATAACGTTAAATAAGGATAGAAATGTAAAAATTACAAGTGTCCATACAAAGTGATACAAATAATCACAAATAATAAAGTAAATAATTGTGACTATATAGCTACGTGTACATATTTAAATACATAAATCAACATAGATATAGTTATAAATATAAGTGCATATAAGGAAAGGAGATAAGAGTAATATAATTATTGTGAATGTATCGATATTTTTATATTGACTTATCAATATATTGAAAGTATTGATTCTCAAGCTATACTAAATATCTTGCATGTCAGAACTAATACTCTAGAACACTATTAAAATATCAAATATGTCAAATATTGCTTGGCTTTCACGATCACAGTTTCCTTTTCTTCAGGGCTATACTCTCCATTTACTTTTCCTTTTTGAGAGAATCATACTGTTACCCTTAGAATCATAGAATATCAGGGTGGAAAGTGACCTCAGGAGGTCATCTAGTCCAACCCCCCCACTCAAAGCAGGACCAATCCCCAACTAAATCATCCCAGCCAGAGCTTTGTCAAGCCTGACCTTAAAAACCTCTAAGGATGGAGATTCCACCACCTCCCTAGGTAACGCATTCCAGTGCTTCACCACCCTCCTAGTGAAAAAGTTTTTCTTAATATCCAACCTAAACCTCCCCCATTGCAACTTGAGACCATTACTCCTGTTTCTGTCATCTGCCATCACTGAGAAGAGTCTAGATCCATCCTCTTTGGAACCCCCCTTTCAGGAAGTTGAAAGCAGCTATTAAATCTCCCCTCTTTCTTCTCTTCTGCAGATCTCCCTTAGTGAGATCTGGTCTCAAATCCAATACTGCTTGCCAAGCATCCAATGGAATATTGAAGTATTTCACAGAATCTTCATTATGAAAATGGCAGGATATCTGAGGCTGTATTTAATATCTGATCCTCTGAGAGCTGCTTTGATGCCATTAAATGCTGCTCTCTTCTTGCTTAAATTTACAGAGAAGTCTAGAAACAAAGAAAATATAAAATCATTATTCATAAGTGTTCCTTTTTACCTAGTAGCAGACATAACTTTGTTATTACATCTTAGCAATTGAAAGATGACAGGTCTGGGGCTATTGTACTCTCTCCTTCTGGCCCCTGTCACTCAATAAACCCTTTCAATCTCCAAGAGAAGCAAACTGTAATCCCAATCCCAGTACCTCAGAGAGTGTGTTCTGGAGAAAGCTAATCATGATTTTTCCTTCCAGCCCTTCAAGGATTCCTACAAACCACAAAGTATTCCTTTGTGATCTGTTTTCGAATTGGAATTAATTTGCAACTGGATACAATTAATTTAGGCTTGAATAAAGACTGGGAGTGGATGGGTCATTACTTAAAGTAAAACTATTTCCCCAGGTTTATTCCCCCCCTCCACCCCCCCACTGTTCCTCAGACGTTCTTGTCAACGGCTGGAAATGGCCCACCTTGATTATCACTACAAAAGGTTTCCCCCCAACCCCCGCTCTCCTGCTGGTAATAGCCCACCTTAAGTGATCACTCTCGTTACAGTGTGTATGGTAACACAACCATTGTTTCATGTTCTCTATGTATATAAATCTCCCCACTGTATTTTCCACTGAATGCATCTGATGAAGTGAGCTGTAGCTCACGAAAGCTTATGCTCAAATAAATTTGTTAGTCTCTAAGGTGCCTCAAGTACTCCTTTTCTTTTTAAGATTTCTTGTGTCTCCTCAAGACTGGTTAGTCTTTGCCTTAAGAAAGCATCCTCCATTTTAATCTCCTTCAATTCTATGGCTGTTTTCTGTATTTTTTTCTCGAAATAGATTAAATGTGCTTTGACTTCTCCCACATCTTTAGAGAGTTCACGTGTATCGTAAGATAAAAGATCAAATGTGGTACTTAGAAAGTCCTTCATAGCTGAAAAGTCCTGCCTGAGAGACTATTGAGTTTCCTTGACATTACCTTTCTTTGGAGACTCAAGTTTGGGTCATTTAGGGTATATCTACACTGCAATTAAACACCCGCAGCTGGCCCATGTCAGCTGACTTAGGCTTGCAGGACTTGAGCTAAGGGGTTGTTTAATTGCAGTGTAGACATTTGGGTTCAGGCTGCAGCCTAAGCCTTGGACCCTCCCACCTCCAGGGTTCTAGAGCCCAGGCTCCAGCCTGAGCCCAAACATCTACAGAGCAATTAAAGAGCCCCTTAGCCTGAGCCCCGTGACCTTGAGTCAGCTGGCACAGGTTAGCCATGAGTTTTTAATTGCAGTGTAGATATAAAAACAACAAGGAGTCTGGTGGCACCTTAAAGACTAACAGGTTTATTTGGGCTTAAGCTTTCATGGGTAAAAAAACCACTTCTTCAGATGCATGTACACATACCCTCAGTGTTTCTATTTTTCCTAGCAGGATCCCTAATAACACAACAAAAATGGTCCCTCTCTTCTAATTAGTAAATTTCTGACAGAAGGTTGTAGTTTAGGTACCCAGGAGCCCTTAATTGATTAGGTTTAGTGTGTGGGGGAGCCATCTTCTCTACAGGTCATGTAACTCCCCCCCTAGGGTGACAAGATAGCAAATGTGAAAAATCAGGATGGGGGTGGGGAGCAATAGGTGCCTATATAAGAAAAAGCCCTGAATATCAGGACTGTCCCTATAATATTGGGACATCTCGTCACCCAAACACTCCCCAAACTGATGAGTTTAACAGTTGCCCTTATTTCAGGTTAATTGTAACAAACAACAGTGGCCTCTAAATCAAAAGCACACTCAAGACCAATCAGGAATTCTAATGATTCTGGCCAAGAGGTTTCAACAGGGGATTGTTTTTTGGGGTCAAGGGTGTGTGTGTGAAAGAGAGAGAGAGAGGGGCACAGCAGTGACAACACAGGGACAGGAGCAAGAAAGAAGCAGAGAGAGAAAGTCAAGCTGAGGCAGGCTGGAAGCACAGTAATGTGGCCTCAAGATAAAACTAAGAGACAATGCTTTTTGAATACATGGTGCTGGCTTGAACAGCAAATAAAGGAACTGTCTCCTGCAATTTTATTCCTCCTAGATTCTGAGAAACATGACCTTGTATGTTCCTTGTAAATACACAAGATTACATTAAAGAAAATACCAGACTTTGTTGTCTCTTGTCAATTTCTACTTCCAGCTGCAGCCTGCAAGGCCCAGAGCTTTGCCTAGCTGCTTGGGTAACATTGCTAAATCTTTCACATGGTCATAACTGAAGATTGAATTACTTGAAGAGAAACTGAAAAGATTTTTATAAACATTGTCATTTTAAATGCAGAAATTAATTTTTTAAATTAAAAACCCTATCAAAAACTGATCTATTAATTAAGGATGAAAGGAAAAATCAAAAACAGAATACATTTCCTATAAATTAAATCTCACACACCAGAACCTTTGATTAGTCCACAAAGAACAGTAAAGTAGAAAATAACATGAAAATATTCCCCCAAAGGAATGATAATTTTCTATTTTCAAAGAACAACATTCAGATGAAAGTTTTTTCTTCCTAACGTCTGTAGATTTTTATATTGTCCCTTATTTTAGTATCTGAGAGTCTCCAAAACATTTAACAATAGAAATAACAATTTATTCTTCTCTCTTCCCAGCTTGTAGGAGAAATAGGTTTCCTTGTTTAGGTTTCAGAGTGGCAGCCGTGTTAGTCTGTATTCGCAAAAAGAAAAGGAGTACTTGTGGCACCTTAGAGACTAACCAATTTATTTGAGCATAAGCTTTCGTGAGCTACAGCTCACTTCATTGGATGCATTTCTTTTCCACCAAATGCATCCGATGAAGTGAGCTGTAGCTCACGAAAGCTTATGCTCAAATAAATTTGTTAGTCTCTAAGGTGCCACAAGTACTCCTTTTTCTTTTTGCCTTGTTTACAGGCTGGTGTGTGAGAGAGCATGGGTGCTTGGTGCCTTTGTGTATGTGTTTTTGAAGAGTCTTGTCACTTAAGAATGTGAATTCCACAATTGGTGCATCTACTATAAAAGTCGCTTCTTCTGCACTCAGAAGCATCCTATTATCAATGTCAGTGTCATGGCAACAGTGGAATTTTGCTGTCATTGCAAGCTGTGGCCACTAAGAGAGAGATGTTCTGTCAGGTGGCTAAAATCAATCCATGAGGAATTTCAAAATTGAAATTGAGACCTTGAACTGGACAGTGCTTGCAATTTCTAAAACTGCACACCATATTATTTAAAGACAGTTGCAACGAACAACTTTTAAAATATTCTTCACCAATCCCAAATACAAACACCATAGT
This sequence comes from Dermochelys coriacea, assembly GCF_009764565.3. Taxonomy (NCBI): domain Eukaryota; kingdom Metazoa; phylum Chordata; order Testudines; family Dermochelyidae; genus Dermochelys; species Dermochelys coriacea. The sequence goes on along the minus strand of NC_050068.2, from coordinate 122,433,297 downwards.
TTTAAGATGACTCTATATAAGTATATTTCAGGTTGAGGGACAAATATTTGAAAAGTTGTTGCACTTTTTTAAAAATTGTCCTGACTGTCAACTATATATAGAGGCAGTATCAACAGTGTGTGGATAAGATGAAGTGTAATATTTTACTTGTTCTATATCCATGAGTTTTCATATTTACGGCATTGTGCATCTGGTGTTTTTAAAAGGGTCCTATGTCATGATATAAAGAAAGGAAGAATAGTTTAATGGTTCAGCTCTGAAATAAAATTATGTTCTGAATTGCTTTAGTAAAGAATCTACCTAAAATCTAACACTAATTTGATGCTATTTACACTGTGGATAAAATTAAAGTAAGTACTATAGTACCTTTACTTATACTAATGATTTTCTTTTTGTGGAAAGCAATTATTTGCTATGCAAATTTTGCAAATTAATAATAGACTAATGATTGGAGAAGGACAGCACAGTTGGCATTTTGGCTTCCTAAAACACAAGTGTAGGTTTATTTAATTGTATTTATTTACTTAATACATTTATTTGTCATGAATTTCAGCATGTCCTTTGCTTGAAGCTTGTTCTATCTATATTTCAGATTATTGTATTTAAACACATTCTTATTTCAGTGGGTCACCAATACAAGACAGAGTGAACTGATCTACAATATAAAACTGGCAAGTACATTCAGCTTGAATGTACTGGGGACTTCTAGCCAGAGCAGAGCGAGAAGTAATATCATGCTTTTAAATTCTATTGCAGCAGAAAACACTAAATCTTTCCAGATTCCTCTCTCTGCTGAGCTAGCCTTTTCCTAGATCTAGCCCCTGTTTTGGAAAGCCACTGACAGCTGGTGCTGTTGGTAGGAATATTGAAAAATCAGTGGAGGGAGAGGAAACAGGAAAAACTCTATTCATGCGGTGATTGAATCATGGTCACAGCAACAGTGCTATCAGAGTTCTAGCATAGTTTCCCTGACCAGTATGGAAAGACGTTGTTTTTGAATCATTTTACAACTATGCTATTGAGACTATTCATGCATAACATGGAACATACCACAAGGTTTCAATCGTAGAGGAGTCACAGCCAGCATGTTGATCATGCCAGCAGGAATTACAGAAGCATTTGTATATGTAGACTCCCTCCTCAGGCCCTATGTTACCAGCACTCCCAGCTATCTTCGAGACACCACTGACTTCCTGAGGAAACTACAATCCATTGTTGATCTTCCTAAAAACACCATCCTAGCCACTATGGATGTAGAAGCCCTCTACACCAACATTCCACACAAAGATGGACTACAAGCTGTCAGGAACAGTATCCCCGATAATGTCACGGCTAACCTGGTGGCTGGACTTTGTCCTCACCCATAACTATTTCACATTTGGGGACAATGTATACCTTCAAATCAGCGGCACTGCGATGGGTACCCGCATGGCCCCATAGTATGCCAACATTTTTATGGCTGACTTAGAACAACGCTTCCTCAGCTCTCGTCCCCTAATGCCCCTACTCTACTTGCGCTACATTGATGACATCTTCATCATCTGGACCCATGAAAAAAAAGCCCTTGAGGAATTCCACCATGATTTCAACAATTTCCATCCCACCATCAACCTCAGCCTGGACCAGTCCACACAAGAGATCCACTTCCTGGACAGTACGGTGCTAATATTCAATGGTCACATAAACACCACCCTGTATCGGAAACCTCCTGACCGCTATTCCTACCTACATGCCTCTAGCTTTCATCCAGATCATACCACTCGATCCATTGTCTACAGCCAAGCTCTACGATATAACCGCATTTGCTCCAACCCCTCAGACAGAGACAAACACCTACAAGATCTCTATCATGCATTCCTACAACTACAATACCCACCTGCTGAAGTGAAGAAACAGATTGACAGAGCCAGAAGAGTACCCAGAAGTCATCTACTACAGGACAGGCCCAACAAAGAAAATAACAGAATGCCACTAGCCATCACCTTCAGCCTCAACTAAAACCTCTCCAACGTATCATCAAGGATCTACAACCTATCCTGAAGGACAACCCATCCCTCTCACAGATCTTGGGAGACAGGCCAGTCCTTGCTTACAGACAGCCCCCGAACCTGAAGCAAATACTCACCAGCAACCACACAACAGAACCACTAACCCAGGAACCTATCCTTGCAACAAAGCCCGTTGCCAACTCTGTCCACATATCTATTCAGGGGACACCATCATAGGGCCTAATCACATCAGCCACACTATCAGAGGCTCGTTCACCTGCGCATCTACCAATGTGATATATGCCATCATGTGCCAGTAATGCCCCTTTGCCATGTACATTGGTCAAACTGGACAGTCTCTACGTAAAAGAATAAATGGACACAAATCAGACGTCAAGAATTATAACATTCAAAAACCCGTTGGAGAACACTTCAATCTCTTTTGTCACTTGATTACAGACCTAAGAGTTGCAATTCTTCAACAAAAAAAACTTTCAAAACAGACTCCAACGAGAGAGACTGCTGAATTGGAATTAATTTGCAAACTGGATACAATTAACTTAGGCTTGAATAGAGACTGGGAATGGATGAGTCATTACACAAAGTAAAACTATTTCCCCATGTTATTTCTCCCCCCCACCCCACCCCCCCACTGTTCCTCAGATGTTCTTGTTAACTGCTGGAAATAGCCTACCTTGCTTGTCACCATGAAAGGTTTTCCTTCTTTCCCTCTCCCTCCCCGCTGCTTTTGATGGTTCAACTTAAGTGATCACTGTCCTTACAGTTTGTATGATAAAACCCATTGTTTCATGTTCTCCGTGTGTGTGTATATATAAATCTCCCCACTGTATTTTCCACCAAATGCATCTGATGAAGTGAGCTGTAGCTCACGAAAGCTTATGCTCAAATAAATTTTTTAGTCTCTAAGGTGCCACAAGTACTCCTTTTCTTTTTGAGAATACAGACTAACACGGCTGCTACTCTGAAACCTGTTTTTTAAGTTGTTCCTTCATGGTGCAGAGAAAACCAGTATGGAACTATAACATTTTTTATAAAAGAAAGAGTGAAAAGAGGAAATATACTCATAGGAAAAATGTGATAATTAAAAAATAGAAAAACACAATCTGGGGGGCAGTAGCAAGGAAATAATTCAGTTTAAATGAAAAGAGATGAAAGATGTTGGAGCTGTAGAAGCATATACAGACTTGTGAAAAATTTTTACTTTCTAGGTGCAAAGAAAGTTAGTTTGCTTTTTTGCAGAATCATGAAATTGTGATTTTGGATTATCCTCTTTCTGTTTAAAGCCATGCGCTGGACTAGGTTTGAAAGTATTTTTTCTAATTGCACTATTTTGCACAGGTTGGATCCTTGATAACCCCATGATAAATGTACAACAGCAGTGCAGGGCCCAGAGTAGGAAGAATGGTCCTAACATAGAAGGAAGACCTGGTTTCAGTTCCTGGCTTAACCAAAGACATGCTATAGGACTTTGGACAAGATATTTACTCTAGTTTGTGCCTCAGTTCCCCATCTATAAAATTTCCTACCTTGACCAGTTGTTGAGAAGATAAAATCCATTAATGTTTGTGAGGTACTTAGATAGTATCATGATTAAGACTATATAACTATCTAGAGTGTGATCCTGAGGCTCTTAGCAGTAAATCCCTATCACTTATAGCTTCTTCAGAATGCAGCAGCAGCGGCATGCTAGCTTGGTGGCTTGAGTATGATCTCATTATGTTCACCCTGTGTTCCTCATTGCCTGTCACCACTGTTTTATTCTTGTCTTATTCTGCTATAACTCCATTGTTGGTGTAAAACTGGAGTAGCATAGCAGGGAATCAGGCCAAGGTGGCATACTGAATAATTTGGTCATTTAGTTGCTAAATCTCTTAATATTTTGTTAATTGTAATTTATTTCTTACCTATTACAATGCATTTCTTATATTCTTTAAAAGAAAAAGCATAAATCTTTCCCCAAGGTTATTTTTACTAGAATCCCTCTTGGCCCCATATTTTTTTACCTTTACACACTCATACCCCTCCATTCTTTTCCCATACCTGAACCCCACAGGTTTGTTTTGCTTGAATGTGAAGAGGGTGTTTTACTGTATTGTGTTTTAGACTATATGTGATGTTGTTCCTGAGTACTTTGGGATGTGGAAAGCTATGTGAACAAAATAATTATTCATGATAGTAGGTTTGCTGGCTTAGTCACTGCAATCTCCAGACACAGCATATGAATTTTTGGAAAATCATGTGACTGCCTTTCCCCAGCTCTGCTCTTTCATAAGCTGAGCTCTGGGGGACCCAGAATACTTACTGAGTCAAAACAATTAACCTCAGCATTAATTACCTTCTGATCTAGTTCTCTCAAAGTCAGACCAGTAAAATATCAGTACAGCAATGAGTAGCAGGATCAAAATGTAAGAATGATCTTATGGTAGAGGGAGCACAGGAAAAATACATGCTTAGAACAATGGATTCCTAACATAGTACCATTAGACACAACAGATGAGTTGCAATACTATATTTGGAAAAAGCCCTCTTTTAGAAGGCTGCCCCTTTTGCTCAAAATATCATTTACAGAAGAGAATGCTGAAAGTATTGTAATTTTTCCCCAGCAATGCTTCAGGCCAGATTTATTGGCAAAGGACACCAATTATGATTGGAAGAGTCAGCTAGCTACAAAACTTTTATCAAGTTCAAGCAGGTCTTCCCAACCTAAAGCTTTGGATAATGAATTGGACTGTTTGGATACCTGAATAATTTATTTATTCATATATGAAATGGAGTGATTAGAAATGGAATGGGAGAAGGTCATCTTGAAGGTCAATTGAAAGAATTGCAGAGGAACAAGATCTAGTGTGTACTTCCCCCTCAAAGATGCACACATTTTAAAAATACAGCACAAATACTTTGCTATCTCTTGGGGGAGAGGTATAAATTGGCATACCACCATTGACTATTGAAGCTATACTCAGCCTGCACCTTATTTCAACTTTTTTTAAAATCACTAGTTTTATGTATGTGTAAAAAAGAGATTAAGAGATTAATTTGCCAATCTCATGTATACACAGAAGAAATGCATCCATTTTCTTAGACCCTCAATCAATAGTTCAACATGTTGTTGCAGAAATGTGCTTCCTTTCCTGTACTTCCTCCTCTTTGTCTTCATTTTATCTTGATGGCACCTCTATTTTTATAAAACCAATAATCAGAAAGTTTCTCTGAATACAGGTCATTGGTGTAATTTTGACTACATAGTGTTATGTTTCATTCCCATTCTCTTTCCTTGCTGGGAATCTGAGGATGATGTGAGGCTTATCTATGAAAACATTAAGCTATTTATAGGCTGTGAGTTATTGTTGAGATGGCTTCCTTTCAGGTATATGCAAGAGAATTTATTTTTTCTAACTAGCAGATCTAAAGTCTTCAACCTAGACTAACTGAATGGCAAATCAAAGGAAGAGTAAGAAGCAAAGGACAAATATAAACTGGCATTAATTTTTTTTTGAATTACAGGTAATGGGACATTGATTGGAGCATCTGCAAATGTTGTTTGTGCAGGAATTGCAGAACAGCATGGCTATGGCTTCTCTTTCATGGAATTTTTCAGGTACATTTTTAGACTTGTTACTTTAAATTTCTGTTTAATTTTCCCTTCAATAAATGTATCCAGAAGCCTGATATAAAATATATTAAGTAATAGTCTCAGTTAACATTTGAAGATGTTAGAAGAGAGTTGATAAGTAATACGTGGACCTACTTCAATAAAACAAATTATGTCATTATTCCTGGGATTAGCCAAGCATCACAAACATGGGCCTGCAGAGTTGTCAGATCTATACAATTCAGGTGGAAATGGAGCTCCTCAAGGAATAGAAAAGGAGTACTTGTGGCATTTTAGAGACTAACAAATTAGAGGATCTGAAGATAAGATTTCAGAAAGTGCACCTGACTTCAGTTGGATACAAGACTTTGGCTTGTTAATTCTAACAGGAAGCTTGGTACCTGGGCACAGTCTGGAAGATTTGGCATAAAGCCAGTGTAACTCCATTGAATTCCGTGCAATTATACTAATGTAAAACTGGTGTAATGAAGCACCAGTCCCACTGCATTCACTTCTAAGCATTTCATTATGAGAAACACAAATAACTGAGAAGTTAGACAGTGGTTCTCAAATTGTGGTCAGTGGATCATTTGCTGGTCACATGATGGAGGTTTCTTTTATTCATTTCCAGCTTCTGTGTTACATTAACAAAGGTAAGATACATAGAGGGTCAGACCTTAAGCTGGTGTCAGTCTGGGTTGATGTAGCTACGCTGAAGTCCTTGGAGCAACACTGATTTACATCAGCAGAGGATGTCTGGCTCAAATACTTTTAATTTACTTTCCAGGTAACCAATTGCTGTAGCTACTTTAAGAATGTTATGCCATCTTGAATGAGGGAGGGAGGTAATGGTGAGTGGAAGAAGGAAGTCATTGAGACAATCTGTATTAAAATATAGTTCAGAGAATGAAAAAGTTTGAGTTAAAGAATTTAATGACAAGTTAAATGTTGTCTAAGGGAAGTTAAGGGAAAATGTACTAGTCCACCTTTTTTTTGGTGAAGGTCAACTGGAACTAGTGGCCATAGAGTACCTCTGAAGATAAAATCTGGGAAGGGGGAATAAAATCTACTTTCTTATTTCAATTACACTGAATAGTACACAGACTGGGAGTTGAATGTTTTTTTACTTTGATGATACAGAAAGTAGAAAGACATATTAGAAATGGAGCAAGATGAAGGAGGATAATGGAGGCAATGGTTGAAGCAAAGACTTGGCATTTCCTAGTGGACCACCCCTAATATTTTGTCTGAAACCCTCTACTAATATTGAAATGAATTTTTCAGTAGTTTGTTAAACATATTTTAGAATTATTGTTTCTGTTGTTGTTTGTATATTCTAATGAACATCCCTCATATCACTGGGCCATAGTCTGATACCCTTGCTCATACGAGTAGCAATTTGCTCCATAAACTGGTCCCACTCAAGTGAGTGAGATTACTTGTGGAGCAAGGTTCTCTTCAGTCTAAGTAAGAGTATCATAATCTGGCTGTTGTGACTAAAAATATAAGGAGTTACTGTAAAAGAAGTATGTCACAATTTGAGCTACTCTATACTTAATTTAAGGTGGTCAGAAGGCGTTGAAGGGACAAAAACTGGCACTTATTGCATTTTGCCATTTAATATGTTTTCAAGTTCCTCCAGTCTTTAAGGTGATGATGGGAAGGGATTGATGGGAATTGTGAGATGAAGGACTAAAAATCAAGCCCAGTTAAAGATTAAATTACATTTGATTTAGCCAGAATACCATACTGGGTTTATTTTATACCACTTAACTTGCATATTTGGAGCAGAGAATACAGGAAACTTCTTCCCATAATTTCTGTCCTTTTTTTCTTTTTTGTTTTTTTTTCTACCTCCCCATCCCTGCTGCTTTCCCTTGTGCTGGTTCTGTGAAAGCTACCAAGCCTGCATGTGGCAGAATCCAGAGCTGAGACATTGGTAATACTGATGAGAGAGCTGTAAATTTCTGATAAATCCACAAATATGCTGCTGTTAGGAGAATTTGATCCAAACTATCCCTTTAGACCCTAACATTCACATTTTCTGATCATGAGTTTCAGAAGGACATAATGCAAATCAGATCTATGTCACAAATTTTAAGTTTCAGGACCTTTTTAGACTATTTACTGTCTTATGCAGGGAGGGTGATAGACAGTGATTGCTAGTATACTTTTAAGAAATTATAAATGGGTACTTGTACAAAATACGGTGATGTAGAAATGATGGGCTTATTTTGGATTGCTCTGTGCACATTTGCAGACATTCAGATTATCCTTTTAGGATTTAGCTTTTCCATCAAGAACTTTCTCATTTTTTTCCAAAAAGTCAAACAGAAAAATTTCCCCGGTTGGATTTCATCTTCATTTCCCCCTTCTTGTTGTGCCACCATGGCACTTCATGAGAGTCCATCCAGAGGAGGTGAAGTCCAGCTGGAGATACTGGTCCATAGAGCAAAATGGGGGCATTAAGTTCCTGAACTACAATCTCAATGAGGCACCTTTTCCAAGTGACAATTTTGTAGCTGAAAACTGAAAAGTTTTCAGGTGTTCTGTTTTTCAACAAAAAGTCAAAATTTTCCATGGAAAGCTTACATTTGTCGTGGGAAATTTAATTTACCCAAACATTAAATTTTCCATTGAAAAACAGTTTTGATGCAAAATTTTTGACCAACCCTACTAATTATAACATTTCAAACTTGATGAGAAACCCTCAAGGCGTGGTTGAATCACTCTTCCCCTGAGTGGTAGGATACAGGTGTTGTCAGGATGCACCCAGAATCTAGCTGCTGCTGCTGCTGTGTCTCAGAGCTTGTCTAGATGAATAGTTAGTGCACTGCAAGCCGGGGTATAAATCTACCTTGCATAGCATGCTGTGCACTAATTGTCTGTGTGGACCCTGCTGCCACTCATTAAAAGTTCCGTAGTATGCTTTGATTTACCTGGCTTTGAAACAGGAGTAGGACAAAGTGCACTAGGAAACTTTTAGTTTGTGACAGCAGAAGTCCGTCTGGACTAGAGTGTGTAGCAGGCTAGTATGTGGTAGATTTACATGTGCACTAAATGTTCATCTAGAAAAGTCCTCAGGGGGAAAAGTGCTGCTCTCACTTACACTAGTGTAAACACAAAGTCACTTCAGTGGAGTTACTCCAGAGTTGAACTGATGTAACTGAGAGTGGAATTTGGCTAATAGTATTTTATTGGAACTGTATTTATGAAGGGAATGGCAAGACTGTTACTGATGAGGAGTTAATTCACAGCTAAGAATCTGGCTTCTGCTCGCCACTTTTTGTATTTCTGTAGGATCATAGACTCTGGTAAACCCCCTTCCCAATGTTTAAGCACAGGTTAGTGGCACTAAGGAGGAATGCATGAATACCTACATGTGCTATTCAGAAAGAAGCTTGTCAGATAGAAGTAAAATAAATACTTTCAGAAATTATTAACCATGAATCTTGTTTGGTGGTTCAAGTTTGTAGGCTAGATCATCAGCTAGTATAAATGAAGCCATAGCTTCATTGACTTCAGTTGGAACTAGGTTGATTTACATCATCTATTGATCTGATCCTGAAGATTGATTTTTCTGTATGATACTCTTCACATCTGTAAGACTCAATGTTAGACTATTCCAGATACCTTTCATACCATTAGAGATATAGTTCATTTTCCTGCAAATACAGAACTGAGCACTGTGATATATTTTCCAGTGTTTTATCCAGTCTAAATTTATCGTCCCAAGTGAACAAACTTCACCAATTCCTTAAAAGACATTTTAGAGGGCTAGTAGGAAGCTTTTCCTGTTAATTCTTCATTATTTTCCATTACTCCTAGTTACATCAGTATTTCAGAGTAGTCCCATCTGACCATAAAAATCTAGGAATACAGTACTAAATAATTCTACTTCTCCATGGAGCTAACACACTTCCTAGATGTGTAGACTGTTATTGTGGCCCGTTTAACAGGGTGGCAGGACTTTGCTGTTAAACATCCTTGTTAACAGGTTTCTAAAATCTGCAGGTAAATACTGAATGATTCCTGCTGAGTCACTGTGGCTCATTAAATCCAACTTGGATGTATGAGCATGGGAGAATCTCTCAAGAGAGAAGGAACTAAGACAGAGGAAATTTTGGAGGAAAAGCTCGGATCAGCCAAGTTCAGGAAGGAAGTTTTGGCTGAGGTTTCAGTTGTATTCTTATTTTTTAAGTTATTAATGAAGCTAATTAGCTGAAGGGAATTAATAGGGGGAATGAGTTTGGACACTGACTCAGCATGTTGTACTCTGCTGAAGATGGGAAGGGAACTCGGCCCATCTACATTATACACATCCACTACCCTTAGAAACTGTTTAGCCAAGCACTACTTATTTGCTTTTTAATGTTTCCTCCTGAGCAAAGCTCTCTTGTTTCAGCTTGTTTCTCTTTGAACTTCTTCCAATTTGGTAGTATCATTTGGGTAATATGGAGCCCAGGAATTAATACAATATTCCAGGCGCAGTCTCACTACAGCCAAGTAAAGAGAGAGTGCCTGTATTTTTCCTTTGTTCTTTGACCTGATATCTTTGCTTACAAATATCTAAATTACTCTAGCTTTTTCTGCAAGCCTTTACCATTTCAAACTCGTGCCTAATTTCCTATACACTTTTAACCCTCGGTCTCTTTCAGTATATATTTGCCCCGATGTAATTGCTTGCATTTTTCCATAAACATGTCACCCTAGGACAAAGACAGAAGAAAATATATTAAAGTTTTGTTCAAAGTATTATACGAGTGGTGTGTGGATAGTCACAAGGATAAACATTACAACAATAAATACACATACGGATGTGATGGAAAGCAGAAAGATCAGAATGCAGAGGGGTGTCCTCTGTACAAGGTGAACGGTAAAAATGTGAAAACCTAACGAGCATAGTATTTCTGGAGCTAAGAGCAATTTTGTTTGGCCCTATAGCAAAACACCACCATTATCTGTGATGAAAGATGTAATCAAGAAATCACAGATGAGCGATCAAGCTGTTTCATAGAAAAAGAAAGTGGCAAAATGTACTAATTTTATTTCAGTCAGATAGTTGGTGACTGGAAATTTGGTATGGTGGAGAATAAACTGGGTGGGAAGAATAAATAGAATTACTTTATACAATTAAGTAATTATATGGATAACAATGATTTGGCATTTGAAGAAGAGCCTGTAAGGAGGGACTGGTGTGAGCTCCTGGGGCCTAATTTACAATTCATGCTAAAATTAAGTGGGTAGAAACATAGAAAGTATTCACTATATTTTGGCATGTTTTGTTATTCCTCTATTATTGCTATCCCTCATTATAGCATCTAGAATGCTGAATTAATATTCTTCAGCTTCACTGGGAGTAACAATAATTTGAAAGTATTTGAAAAATATTAGTTTATAGTGATAGATTCAGAAACAAATTGTTTTATTAGAAGGATTTATCCCTGAGGGGTATACTTTATAACAAAAGTGGTTCTAGTAGGATATCCCATTTATCCTTGCTGGAGAGCAGTGACCCATACAGAATGTGATGCCTTCTCTGATGATTGTCATTCACACGTAGGAGGACAAATGTGATGTTTTAATGCTACTCCCGGTGCATCCTATTTCCACAACACATCAAAATTGTTTGTGTAAAATATTGAGCTCTGCAAAGCCACATAAATCTCCTTACTTGATTATCTGTAAGAGAGCAATATTCCTATTCCTTCCAGTTCATTTAGCCTACGTTCTCGGACTCTTTTATTACTAATACTTCATAAAAGTGCTGCCTTCCAAAATAGCTCCTTGCTCCTCAAACTCAGTCTGTCACGCCATGCTGTTCTAGTACTGGGCCTGTGAAGAGTGCAGACTACCCAGTTGTACTGGTTTTGGTGATGGAGACATTCATTGAGGAATCTTACAGTGAAACTAGGGTTGCCAACTTTCTAGTCACACAAAAGCGAACACCCTATCCCTGCAACTTTCTTGAAGCCCTGCCCCCTGCTTACTACATTCCCCCTCCCTCGGTGGCTCGCTGTCTCCCACCCTCACTCACTTTCACGGGCTGTGGCAGGGGGTTTGGGTGTGGGAGAGGTGAGGGCTCTAACTGGGGGTGCGGGCTTCAGGGTGGGGCCAAAAATGAGGTGTTCAGGATATAGGAGGGGGCTCTGGACTGGGGCAGGGAGTTGGGGTGCGGGAGGAGGTGAGGGCTCAAGCTGGGGGTGAGGACTCTGGGGTGGGGCTGGAGGATGAGGGGTTTGGGGTGCAGGAGGGGGCTCCAAGCAAGGGGGTGGGGCTGAGGAGTGCAGGAGGAGGCTGCAGGTTGAGGCAGGGGGTTGGGTGCAGGGAGGGTGAGGGCTCTGGGCTGGGGGTGTGGGCTCTGGGGTGGGGCCGGGGATGAGTGTTTGGTGTGCAGGAGGGGGCTCCAGGTTTTGTGGGGGTCTCAGAGCTAGGGCAGGGGGATGGGGTTTGAGGTTGGGGCGTGGGCTTACGTCAGTGGCTCCCAGTCAGCGGTGCAGCGGGTAGGTAGGCTGGGTAAGGTAGGCTGCCTGGCTGTCCTGGCACCATGCTGCATGTGCCCTGGAAGGTGCCAGCAGGTCTGGATCCTAGACAGGAGGGGCCAGGAGTTCCCGGCCTGTGGGAGTGCAGAGCCAGTGCTCAGGGCGGGGCAGAGTGCAGAGCCCCGTGGCCACGCCGCCTAGGAGCCAGACCTGCTAGCTGCTTCCAGGGCGCAGCGCAGTGCCCCAGGACTGCCAGGAATGAGACTGCCTTAGTGCTGCAGCACAACCAACCAGACTTTTAACAGTCCCTTTTCGACCCGGTGTTCCAACTGAAAACCAGACACCTGATCACCGTAAGTGAAACAATAATTTCACTTGTGGCATTTGATAGTTTTTGTGCAGCTATGCAGCTCCAGAAGGAAAAATCTAGAACTGTACATGGCAGGTTTGCCATGCTTTCAGGATTGTCCTGGAGTCTCCAGGAATTAAAGATTAATCTTTAATTAAAGATGATGTCGTGACGAAACCTCCAGGAACATGTCCAACAAAAATTGGTAATCGTAGTCTCAGGATGCTTCAGAGTGCAGGGGACCAGCCCGTACATAACACAATTATGGGAGATGCTGCTAGCAGAAAGGAATTTGGCATTTCAGACTTTTTCCACTATTAGCATGCTTAAGGAATTCAGTTATTCAGCCAACTTCATTTGGATTTTCCAATTGTGTTCACTTTTAGGATGACACCAAGCACAGAGACTTTCAGCTCACAGAGATGAGAAGGTAGTTCAGCCTTTGTGCTTCTTCAAGTATTATGTTCTCTGCTGAGATTCCTGGGAAGGGTGTCAGTTGTTACTGGTGACTATCTGAAAAACAAATGAGAGATTTTCAAAAGCACTCAACAGTTGCCTAATTCTGCTGCAGTTGATGTCAGTGGCAGTTTTACCATTGACCTCAGCGGCAGCATCACTTTTGAAAATCCCACCCTAAATATCCTCCCCACCAAAAACAATGAAAATACTTGCAATAGAGAGTGGTTTATTTTCTTTTCAGTACACTTCTTTGGTTTCATTTTTGTAAGGGGTAGCAACAACAAGGAGGAAAATGCAAATTAATGACATTTGTTGCTTTGTTTTTAAGCAAAAAAAGTGCAGAACAATTTAGTATTTTTGAGCATTTCAGTCTGAAGAATTTTTCCTTTTCCAACTTGAAATAGGATTTGTCTACATTAGGTGTAATTTTTCATGAAGTTTAGCTGTGTAAAGCTTTTCTTGTTTTCTAATTATGACCAATACTTTTGAAAAACATTGTTGGGTTTGTGGAAATTAAAGAAAAGGAGTACTTGTGGCACCTTAGAGGCTAACAAATTTGTTAGTCTCTAAGGTGTCACAAGTACTCCTTTTCTTTTTGGAAATTGAAAGTAATTGCTTTTTTTTTAATTGTGAAGGGTCCTTGATTGGATTAGCAAATTCATTTGCCAATTAAATTATGTGAAAATGAAAGAGTGAGCTTTGGGTCATATTCCGCTTTAAAAGAATAAATAGGATTAATCGCTGTGAGTCGGTTGTTAAAAATAGTTTTTGTTTTACCTTTCATGCTGTATATACGTCATGTATCTTAGTACATGAACAATTACATTTAAAAGCACATTACAAAATAAGTCAAAGTTGGGATAAAATCCACACAAAGCCCCAGATCTTGCAACCATTTACAAACATGCTTAATTTGATTACTATGAGTAGTCCCAGGGTATGTCTACACTAAAAATGTATCAGCTGAAGCCGTGCTGCTGTTGTGATTCAGAGTAGATGCTTAACTACAGTGACTGAAGGAGTTCTTCCATTATTGTAGTAAATCCAGCTCCCCAAGAAGCACTAGCTTGATTGATGGATGAATTCTTCTGTTATCCTAGTGCTGTCTACCCCGGGGCTTGGTTTGGCTTACCTTCTTCTCTCATGAGTGTGATTTTTTTACACCCCTGAGTGATGTACCTGGATTGACCCAACTTTCTAGTGTAGGCCAGCCCTCGGTGAAGTCAATAGATAGTGGTAGTAAAGCTAAGAACGTGCATGAGGATTTGCAGGATTGCTGCCTAAATACTTCCCAGGTTTCAGAGTAGCAGCCGTGTTAGTCTGTATTCGCAAAAAGAAAAGGAGTACCCGTGGCACTTTAGAGACTAACAAATTTATTAGAGCATAAGCTTTCGTGAGCTACAGCTCACTTCCGATGAAGTGAGCTGTAGCTCACGAAAGCTTATGCTCTAATAAATTTGTTAGTCTCTAAGGTGCCACGGGTACTCCTTTTCTTTTTGTAAATACTTCCCAGTACACTTCTGCACAAGTACATTGGTATGCCCGTATATAGTGAAATGGAGGATTAAGGCATAAAACAGTAGATTATGTAACTGGGTGAACAGCAGGGAAAAATTGACTATAAATATTTGTGCAAATTGAAAATTAATTTTTATTTGATCATGTTTGACTGTCTTGTGATCATCCTCTCCACACATTTAAACTTGTTTGTATCTGAATTTTTGCCCAAAAAATCACCAAAAGTACCTTTAAAGGTATATATTTGCTTGTAAAATATTTAATTCACATTTTGCACTATTTTACTTAATTAGGCAAGTTTATCTAATGATAAAAGAACCAGAAATAATAATATCATGTGTCATATGCAACTAATTAATGTAGTGTGGATTGCAGAGTGCTACCTTCAGGTAAAAATATTTTCTGAAGAAATTCACAGATAATTCTGAATAATTAATAAAGCTGAGACATTCTTGGTGATCATGTAGAAGTTTCTGAGGACTCTACATGATTTTAAAAAGTGATTGTAAATAATATAATCTGTGTGTGTCTGTGTATATATGGAATACATGGTGGAATTGCATAAAGGTTTTGTTGACGTGAGTTTGGGAAGTTTGGATTACTCATGAGTGGCAAAACTATGAATACAGGACTCTTATGCCAGTAAAACCTTTATACCCCACCACACCATCATGTACACTTTATAATATGATACAGAAATCTATTTTAAGAATTTTTTTTAGAGAATTAAAAAAAAGTTGGGACAATTTCTTGTATCCTTCTACATGTTAATATGTTACCATTTACCATTAGTGTAAATGCACAGGATGCAGAAAGAGAGAAAAAAAATAAAATGAATACATGCAAACCATCTCCCAGTAGGACCTCAAATGGCTTTTTCACACACAAAAATTCCATCAATTTACAGTCAGATATCTAGGCTGCCTCCAGAAGAACCAGAGTGAGTGCTAGACTCTGCTGGGAACCCAGGAATCTCCCCTTTTAATAGTATGAAGTTTCCATTTTTAGACTTGTAGGGCTGCAAAATAGTAGACATTCGGACCAAAGTGTCTGCTTGTGTAAGTGAGCAGAAATCTCTTATACTAGCCAGGAATTTTCCCCCAAAAGTGACATTTTATATGCAGAAGAGATGTCCATGTCTCTGGGGACTGGATTTTGCCTGTCCTGGGTCTCAATCAGGTGTATTTTTGGGGTATATTCTGCATTTGATAGTGTGGAGAAATGTATCTATGGAAGGTTGTTTTTTTGAAAAACAGTGGCTCTTTGGAGATACTCAAAGATTTGGAATGTGTGATTCAGTCTCTGGGAGACAAATTAGTGGAAAGGTCACAAGTATGTGATAAATTGCACCAGTGAGTGATAAATGTATTTATAACATCTTTCTAATTTATGGGATGGGTATGATCTCCATATTTAGGATGTGGGTGTGTATATTTTCTCCTATCCATGAAATGCAGCCACTTCTGTGTAAAATATGAAAACTATTTAACAAAACAGTCACAACACTGAATAACAATAAGCCATAGAAGTTAAAAGTACATTGTTGTTAAAATAAAAAGGGTAGGCAGGATGCAATTACCTTTCATTGGAATTTAGCATGAAAACCTGGGTTCACTCACTTTACTCTTTAAAGACAGGTTTCAGAGTAGCAGCTGTGTTCGTCTGTATTCACAAAAAGAAAAGGAGTACTTGTGGCACCTTAGAGACTAACAAATTTATTTGAGCGTAAGCTTTCGTGAGCTACAGCTCACTTCATCGGATGCATCCGATGAAGTGAGCTGTAGTTCACGAAAGCTTATGCTCAGATAAATTTTAGTCTCTAAGGTGCCACAAGTACTCCTTTTCTTTTTACTCTTTAAAAATATCAGGGGATTATTAGTAACCACAATTGTTCAGTACTTCCTTTTTATTGTTAGTAGGAATATAAAAGGATAAATACTTTAGGTAACTTATTTTTAAACATGTTAGTTGTGTCAAATGTAGGTGGAAGTCATTCCAAGCGTCAAGTATTAGAAAGACTAGCTTAGTTATATATGTCTATGCTAAATGTAGAGATTATCTGGGTGACCACCGTTATTAAGGACTATGTTAAGAATCAGATTCAAAGCTTGCCATGAGAGAAGTCATGACCAATTTAAAGTAATTTAATATGACTTACAAAATCAATCAATGAACAGCGAGGAGTTCAGTAAAGCAAAATAAGATTTTTGTCACGTTGACCCGTAACACATTCTCACTCATCCTTCCTAAATATTATCTTCCAGTGAACTCAATATCTAATAACATCTTGACAGCATCATTTTGAACACTAATGATTTCCAGTTAAACTTTTTGTCAGTGACAGGTACTGGTCACTAGATTGTTGTTTGTGCCATCATGCTCTTATGCACACTGCCTGCTCTTTTATAGGTTTTCAAGGAATCTTGAACTATAATTTTCCTCGTAAAGCAAAGTCACATAAAACATTTGGTCAAAGTTTCTGTAGCAATCTTATCATTAGCATAATACTTGAAAAGTAATGTATTTATCAGTATATACATGCCAATAATTTCTAGTTTATTTCACATGTAGGAAAGGAAGTGGCAAAAGGAGAATTTGAGCTGAAGAATAGCAAAGACAATTTAAAATCAGAGGAGAATTGGGGGTGAATATCTAGGGATCTTTCAAGACCATTAAGGGGCTACTTTCATGCAGTCTGGCATAGATACATGAGACCTCCATGTTCCCAGGTATCCTGGAGGTGGGGAGTTCATCCTGAGAGATGCCAGGCAGTGTTATGTCTATAGGACCCCTCTCTTGGTTTTCTCTTAAGAGGATAACTTTAAAAATTATCTGGGGTGAGGGTTCACAGGTGACATGCTGAAGGAAGCCACTGAGTGGATGAATTGAATCCCTGCATTCCTTTGCTGTTCCAGCCTGACCCCATTCCTGGCTAGTACTACTCACTTTTTGAGAGGTACAGGCCTTCTGTAGTTCCCAACAGAGGTTATGATCAGTTTCTTGTGCTGTGGCCATCTACCCTACACCATGGAGTTCTTGCCAGCAGGATCCACTATCAGGATTATGCAGTAGAAATAGATGCAGTCTCTGGGGTGAATTGTGGCTTAGGTCTTTTAGAGTGTAGGGTACTATCCAATGGGATGTGTAGAAGTCCTCTTGATTGAGTTAAATTTAGGGAGGACTGGGCACTCAAGAAGGTAGAAAATAGGACATGATGACCTATTAAGTATTTTTCCATCGTCACATTATTTCAGTAGGAGACAGTGATAGTGGTAGCAAGTGAGATTTTGAGTAGTGTGGGCAAGCACTACTCAAACTTTTACTCAAAAGTTTCTCATGCACCTAATTCCTAACTTTCTGTTCTTCAGCTATTACAGCATTGGTCCTCTCTTGTACTGTGGTTTCTCTGTGTTGAACTGTGAAATATCTTGAGAGTTTTGTTATATAGACAAATGTCAAAACACAACACTTACTGCACATGTGTACTATATCAAATGCATCTCATAATGGGATAATTTCTGTGCTAGTTTACAACTTGTTGATATAGGTATTGCCATTATTGTCCTTTTATCAGAGGAGCCTCAGAATCTATATAATAAGATTCCATAATTGTCACTCTGTCTGTGTCACTCTGAAGCCTAGACACTGTTCAGTCAGTGTGAAGCAACAGAAACAGCTACAAGCACAGCTGAGAGAGAACTCTTTTTGTTTGTAATATCACCAGGTGCAATCATCACTGGGATTTGTGGTTTGTTACTGTCCAATTTTTAAATTCTCAGCTATTGTGACTTTATGCCAAGAGGCCTAGAACATTCTGATGTCAGAGGTAACTCAATCAATCACCACCCATACCCTTCAGCTAATTTAATGCAACAATTTCATTGGTTGTAGAATGGACACTGCACAGATGGTAGATTTACTTGGCCTAGCTGTCACACTTGTGTGCCATGGGCAGAGCCATCCCTTGGGGAGGGCGAATCAGGACAACCGCCCTGGGCCCTGTGCTTTGGGGGGCCCTATGCTTCCATAAAATCGGGACTTTCCTGATATTTAGCCCTTTGTCCCGCATCCCGACTGATGTACGATCAGGATACCATTTGTCTTGATATTCAGGTGAGGAAGTGGGTGAGTGAGTGGGGTGAGGAGGCGAATGGCAAGTAGTCAGGTGGTTGAGGAGGCGAGTGGCGGGGGGCGGGGAGGGAGTGGAGGAGGTGAGTGGCAGCTGGGTGGGTGGATGATGGTCAGGAGACTAGTGGGGAGGCTGATTTGTCCTGGGCCCCACACCCTCCTAGGGATGGCCTTGGACATGGGTTTTCAGCTACTAATATAAATAATCTCACTTACATTCTCCAACCCTAAAGAGGAGGTAAAATCAACACCTTTGAAGGAGAAACCACTCTTTTCTCAGCTTTACTATGTACTGTAAATCCTGGTCTGATGCTGTTAATTTCATATAAATGAATGTTGCAGTACTGAAGGGAGATTTTTTCATAGACTGAATGTTTTTGTGCAGGGTATCCAAACAGTTCTTAAACTATTGTTCTAAAATTATCCTCAGCAGATAGTTTATACATATTTTTGTTTTATCTAAAACCATCCAGAGAAAGAGGGAGAGATTTTCTTTAAATACCTGCACAGTGATGGTATTAGGTGATTCTCAGGAGATGCTTTCTGTGCCAATGTGAAATCTCTAGTGTTAGTTTAGAAGTTAGTTTCCAGCTTTATAAAATATTGATGTCAGATTTTTGAGAGATGTTTTGAAATGAATAAAATAATCTTTCCATGGAGAGATTTTTGAAGGATCTCCCAAGACTAGGATTTGAATAGCAGGTGGGCGTGAATTGTGACAAAATAAAGTATTTGTAAAGCAGAATGGTTGCTCCACAAAATGGATGAAGGACTAGGAAATATTCTGCAGGGAACAGCTCTTCATTGGCAAAGGGATGGAATCTAATAAAGTCTTTTCCATCACCGATGTATCTGACTATGATGTTTCAGATTTAAGCCTTGACCAAGTAGCTCATTTGTAACTGATTGAGAAGCAATATTCACTTTTCCAGTAACTTCTTCAAGTCTGCAAAAGTCCAGTAGTTCCCTTCATTTTTCACAATATGTATGAAGACTACACTGAGTGTCGCTACCCCAGGATCAAGTAAATCTATTTGGGACAGTATTGCATATGAATTTGCATAATTTTATAGTGCAGTGCAATACCCTACAACTAGAGCATGGCTAGTTATCCATTGTTAGGGGATACAGTGACTGAGAAAAAGAATATTTTATATTTGATTAAACTCCTGCTGCATGAAGGCAGGTGTTATCCTAGTCTCTGTGGTGATGTCTGCTTTAGAGTTGAAGTAAATATGCTTTTGTTAAATGCTGAAAAGCAAGAAGTAAAGGTCATATTTATCATTATGCTGATGTGCTTGTCATGCTTGTAGTTTAGAAATTAAAAAAAGAAAAAACCTAGCCTGTTAAATCAGAGATGCTATTTTTTACAGCTAAAAGAGGTCAGTACATTATTTTTTCAGATAATCCATCAATGCCAGGGTGAGTGAGTTTCCAGAGTCCATAATGTTAATGGTTCAGCGAGGACGTGTGTGTTTCTGTGCTGCTATTGTAGTCCAGCATTTTTTTCATTGCCTAACACTGAATGAAAGGCTTAATTGTTATCACATAAGCATTGCCTGGACTCTTCCACAGCCCTTGAATTATACAACTCACTGATTGTCAACACCCTTACTGTCTTTTCATTGCCTAGCTACAACTGGAGAAACATTTAGGGGAAAACTTGTGCCTAGTGTTGCACAGCTGTGGGTCTGTGTTTTTCAAGGGTGTGTCCAGCTAGACAATGTGCCATGCTTTGGTCAGCAAGGCCAGGTATTACACAAACAGGGAAAATATAAAATTGATGCTAAGCAGGGACAATTTCTTATTACTTTAGATATGTACAAATTCTAAACAACCAAGCAAACAAAAGAAGTGCCTAGTCATACACTAGATGCCAGTGGCATACCTTAAAAATAGAATGTTAAAACATCATGAAACACACAATATGAAACCAAATAGAGTTAAAAAGATAGGAAATATACAGTATAAGGGTACATTTTGCTCAGGTATTCAGATTAATTCTAGAATACCATGGCTGCACTTTCTTGCTTTTATTCAATCAGCCCAGAGTCTGCCCTATGATACCTATGTACAATTCCCAATCAGATCAGAGGGACTAGTGCACACAAATGAGGAAAAAATTTAGCTGTAATTTATTTTGCTAAAGATTCTGAGTTCTGTAATATGTGTAAAGTACAGAATTGGCTGGAAGCTTCTTTGTTTCTGCTTTTGTGCAGATGCCTCAGTCATCTCTTGTACATATCTCTCTTCTTACTATATGTTCCATTCTGTGCATCCGATGAAGTGAGCTGTAGCCCACGAAAGCTTACACTCAAATAAATTTGTTAGTCTCTCAGGTGCCACGAGTACTCCTCATTCTTTTTTGTGGATCCAGATTAATACAGCTGCTGCTCTGAAACCTCTAGTTCAGTGGTTCCTAAATATGTTTCGCCGCTTGTGCAGGGAAAGCCCCGGGTAGGCCGGTCCGGTTTGTTTACCTGCTGCTTCCAGCAGCTCCCATTGGCCTGGAGCAGCGAACCGCAGCCACTGGGAGCTGCGATTGGCTGAACTTGCGGATGCAGCAGGTAAACAAACAGGCCCGGCCTGCCATGGGCTTTCCCTGCACAAGCGGCGGAACAAATTTGGGAACCACTGCTCTAGTTAATTGTTTTTATAACAGCAAGGAAGTTCTCTTCCTTCCCAACTTGCTTTCCAAGAAGATAGTAAGCATCTCCACCACATCCACTCCTCCTGTGGCTATCCCTGCTGTTCTTCACAGCTGAGAGCCCTACAGCTAAGTGTTATTTCCCATCTTAAAAAGCTGAGTCAGAAGTTACGCTGCAGTGTTGCAATTTAACTTTGTATGTAACAGACAGAATGGGGCCACACCAGAGATGCAGTGCTACCAAACTATTTTTTAAATGATCTCTGTCTGCTAAAGTGATATGCCTGTGGTATCCAGGGAAACTATGTTTGCATCATTTCCCAGAATTGTGATTAGAAGCTGCCCACCATTTCAAATGCCTCCAAGGGGCACTTCACTTTTGGATAGTCTGGATTCTCCTATTAAGAGTCCATTTTTAAAAGCGTAATGAGAAGTACTATGCAAATTTTGATTCAGCTTTTTAAATATTAAAGGCAAGTTCTTCTTTTTTAAAAAGTCCCACTTTCATCTACAAGGGAAACTCATCATCTGGTGGTGGTGAAGTGGAGGAGAAGGAAGGGCAGAGTGAGTGCAGATGACACTGCAGGGAGGCGGAGGATACAGATAAGGCCATTATCTTCCAGAGAAGCAAGGAAACCTGGGGGGAAAAGTTAAATTCAGGCTGCTTAAAGGAGTAGGGATTTATATTTTGTATTCATTTTCAGTTGATTTTAGGTTATTTTAATTATAGATCTCCTTTAGTGACATAATGATAAATTTTATTCATTTTTTTTTTTTACAATGTAGCCTGTTGGCTAAAGGTGTGATGTCCCCTTTTAGTGGCTGGTCCATACACAGGATAAAAGCCTAGTAGAACCTCCTAATAGAGTTATTCCTTTGCTCAAATTGTACAGGCCTGTGCTCTGGGGGCCTGACCCAAAGCTTACTGAACTTGGTCTGAGTCTTTCCATTAACTTCTGTAGGCCCTTGGATCTGGTTTCTAACAGTGAAGGTGCTAGCTAGGGTTGCCAGGTGTCTGGTTTCCAACCGGAACTCCTTGTCAAAAAGGGACTGTGGCAGCACCACTAAAAGTTAGCTAAAAGTCCAGCTAAGGCAAGCTCCCAGAAGCGACTGGCATATCTGGTTCCTAGCCACAGAGGTGGCCATGGGGCTCTGTGTGTTATACTAATAAAATAAAAACCAGCAGGATCTTATTAAAGGGAATAAGGCAAAATGCCACATTTATTGTGAATACAGAAAGAATCGTAGTAAGCAATTAGTTATAGCTATAACATTCCATTCAATTTCATATTTATTCTCACATTCATTCATACACACACAGGTTCTGCAAGGTTGTTATCATAGTTACCAGCCTTAGAGTTGCTTGTGCCAAGCCTATGGCCAGGTGGCCTGGACATGAGGAGGGAGCAGGGCCTTGTCAGATGCTCAGCTGATGCTCCTGGAAGTTGGTTTGCAGAATCAGGCCCTAAAGTTCTCAGTTTCTAGAGTCCATTTTTATAGGAATTTATTCCTATGCCAGTCTATGGGAATTGCTTCATCATGCTGTTGCTGAATCAATCAACAGATGGCATATTCCTGACAGCTCCGTGCTGCCAGATGTTATTTTGTTCTTTGGTTCGCCCATCCTTGAGGCTGTTGGGTGGATTCCAGTCTGCCATCCAGGGGTCCTCTGGTTGTTTCCACTTCGGCCAATTGACACTGGATTCTTAGGCTGGCACCTCCCTGATCATTCATTTTTTATCCACACCAAGCATCCATCCACATAAATCCTCTATCTCTATTTTAATCACAATTGTTAACAAAGTGAGATGAATACAACAAAAGGGTGGGGAATCTCTGTGTGCTGTTTCTGTTGTTACAGAAAAAGAAAAGGAGTACTTGTGGCACCTTAGAGACTAACAAATTTATTAGAGCATAAGCTTTCGTGAGCTACAGCTCACTTCATCGGATGCATTCACGAAAGCTTATGCTCTAATAAATTTGTTAGTCTCTAAGGTGCCACAAGTACTCCTTTTCTTTTTGCGAATACAGACTAACACGGTTGCTAATCTGAAACCTGTTGTTACAGAGTATCAATTTGAGTCTCTCTCTGTGTGAGTAGTTGTTGTTACAAAGTATTACTTTGAGAACAGACCCAGTTTTAGGCTGTACTAACACAATTAGCAGCTTGCAAATTTCACACAGAGAGGGAGAGAAACAGTAAAACCAAGAGACCAAAAACCAAGAGACTTCTTAATTAGTAATACCCTGGAATTTAAACTATGGGGTATCAAACTCATTTGTGATTTTAATACAGAACTTCTTTAATATGATCCAACATAACATAATCCCCCTTTTGACACTAAGATTTATAATTGTCAATATCACTTTCTATGTAGCCTATTCAAGAGAAGGTACAGTTTTGATTCCAATTCATCCCACATATATGATCCTAGTGATGTATCTTTACTACAAGGTTCTGGGGCAACAGGCAAGGTGAGGCACACCAACTTTTTAGGAGTTCATTTGGTACAACCTCTAGTGTCCAATAGCTTCCCTCCCTCCCCATCCCACTGCTCGAGGTCCAGGGTAGCCAGAAGGATTGAGGTGGCCACGGGGCTCTGTGTGCTGACCCCACCCCGAGTCCCAGCTCTGCACCTCCCATTGGTCTGGAACTGCGGCCAATGGGAGCTGTAGGGGTGGCTTCTGTGTGTGCGGGCAGTGTGCAGAGCCTCCTGGCCCCTCCATCTAGGAGATGGACATGCCAGTTGCTTCTGGGAGCCACCTGAGGTAAGTTCCACCTGCCTGGAGCCCATACCCCCCCCGTACCCCAGACTCCTGCCCCAGTCTGGAGCCCCCTCCTGCACCCCACATCCCCAGCCAGAGCCTTCACCCGTGCCCAAGCCTGGCAAAAATGAGTGGAGGGTGGGGGAGAGTGAGCGATAGAGTGAGTGGAGGATGAGGCCTTGAAGAAGGGTCAGGGGTTGGGCCTCAGGGCAGGGTGTGGGGCAAGGGTGTTCGGTTTTGTGTGATTAGAAAGTTGGCAACGCTAGTCCTAGGTTCTATGTCCATGGACAATACATGATGGGAGTAGTCATTATATTTAAAAAAAACAGTGTATAATCATAATACAGACATTCCAGACTGTGTGTGTTGGGATGGGATATCGCCACTGCCTTTGACCTCATGTCCAACACACCCGAAGTGTAGTAGTATTCCCGTATGATACCTAGACTGTCATGTCCTATTGCTTACATTTAATAGTAGTAGTAACATTCCACTCCTGTCTGCCAAGGACACGCACACAATGAGGATAGAGCTAAGTTTTTTTTTTAATTTTAACTTTAAAACTTAAATATCTGCCACTCACAAAATTGCGCTTGTTTGATAAATAAAGAAGGCTTTCTTTTTACAGTTTTTCAGGAGTAATGGTTTTGACAGATTGATTGATCTCTTACCTCATGTTAATAACTTCTTTTTAATGGTGGCACTTTAACTGATGTCTTAAACTCCCTCCATCGCAGGGTCTCCAGGCTTGAAGTTGAGCCTGAGCCTGAGCATCTATACTGCCGTTTTATAGCCCCATGAGCCAGAGTCAGCTGACTTTTTATTGCAGAGTACACATACACTTAGATGTAAGGGACCTTAGCATAAATGTTAATTAGTCCTAGTGAATCTTGTATGTATATACAGTATTTACAGATTCTGTTTTGTCTGGCATACAGAGAGCAGTAAACCATAGTAGCAAAAATTAGGTGTATCTGAAGTTGTGAAAAATGGTATTATATGATTTTATTTGAGAAGTAGTTATAAAAAATTTTGGAAAGGATATATACAATTGAGCTTCAGGCCATAAGCCAACCTCTATTTAATGGAGGTTAGAAACTTTTCCTGTGGGTAGATTTTCCATTACTGCCTGCAGTAGTTTCTTGTACTTTTCCCTGAAACATCTGGTATTGTCCACTGCTGGACTGAAATTTTTTGATGGAATACTGTGTGTGTGTGTGTGTGTGTGTGTGTGTGTGTGTGTGTGTGTGTGTGAGAGAGAGAGAGAGACAGTAAGTTATTGTAAATAATTGTTATAGTTAATTAAAATAAATGCTTCTGAATTTTTAAATTAACATTTTGATTGAGAAACAAGTAAATCAAACCCACATCTATCTTAAGATAATTTAGATGTGAAACCAGTTTAATGAAATGATCAGATAATTAATAAATGCAGATTGTATTAAATAAGTAGGATTAAATGGATTGGGTTGTTTTTATTTTTTGATAATGTAGGAACAAAAGAGATTGAGTGTGTTATTTAAATACAGTTTATGTTCTAGACTAAACTTTTTGCACCAATAGTATCTTCAAATATTTTTTTATTTTGAATCTTAACCTAATAGTGAATATAAGCTTCCTATCATGTGGCCATTGACTTGTCTTAAAGGTTTATCAGGTTAAAATAGAATAGTGAAAAATAAGCAATAAACCAGAGTGAAAAATGTTAATGTATAAACTGATAATAAATATATGAAGAACCCTATCAACTCAGTTTAAAGTTATTGCAACTCATTCATCTCTGCTGTATTTTCCTCCTACTCTTCTCCCACACCTGTTCCTCTAAATCTCCTCTCTTCTCTGCCCCTGTATAGTCTTCTCCCTTTTTCATCTTCACATCTATTTCTGTGTCACTCCATTCCCTTAAAACACCCTTCCTTGCTTCATTTGTATCTCTCCTTGAAAACTTATACCTTCCATGAAGCCTTTTGACAATCCACAAAATAGGCAATATAATACAATATTTAAGGCAGGACTCAGAAACAGCTGGTACACACATGCACTCTGTACTATCACTTCTCTGAAGCCATTGCCCTGTTCTTTAGAATCTCAACTATCATTTAAAAATAAAAGTCAGTCTCTATCTGTTATAATTGAAATAGATAGAAAACCTAAAAACTGTGAATCAAGTGTAACCAAGTAAACCTCTGTGTGTGTGTGTGTGTGTGTGTGAGAGAGAGAGAGAGAGAGAGAGAGAGAGAGAGATCCTGGAACAACATCCCTCAGCAGTTTTAACTGCCCATTCATCATCTCAGTGAGGGGTTAACTCAGATGGCCAGTGATGCTAATTTTAATGTCAGCATTGTTAATTGTTCCATTTGTCATGTAAGAGAGAAGATGGAGGGTCACAGATCTGCATGAATTACTGTGAGGGAGGTCTCATTTTGGTGAGAAAGGTGGGTGGGAGATGCCACCACTTCTTTTTCATAGTCAACAGGAAACCAAGCCCAGGGAGCCTAGCAGAGCCTATGTGCATGTTGAGCAAGCTGCATCAAGGGAACCAGGCTCCAGGAGCCTAATGGAGCTCAGAGAGCTGCACAATTGTGTTTTGAACATCTGCAAAATCTGTGAGCAGCGTCTCATTTTAGTGACAAGTGGGTGGAACTAATTATGTGCATAGAGCTTTGAAAAACACCACTAACTTCTCCCCACCACAATCTGACCCCTGGTTTAAGGAACTGAAACTGACTGCTTAGAGACAAGATCCTCTATGCCACCAGTATGCCTCATATGTCTGGACTTTATCTGTATCTGATCTGGAGACAATTTCTGCTACACAGTACATATAAGGAGTTTTGTAAAGTCAATGCGATCAGTATCTGGCTCTTGGACTGTAAGATTGACTGTAAGATTTGTGTAGCCCAATTCACATGTCAGGTGCAATATAGCAACTTTCAGTGATTTGTCAATTATAATTTTGTTAACTCAATTTTCAGGAAAAAGCTAATTGCTGTTCTTTTATTTTATGTATTATTTATATTATCATAATACCCAGTTAAGATTGGGTTCCCATTGTGTAGGCACTGTTTAAACATATAGATCCCTGCTCTGAAGAGTTCATAGTCTAATGGAAGACCACACATGAGTGAGCATGTAAAGGAGCTGTCCCTGGTGCTGTTGAGAGAGGCGTAGTAGAACCATGAGCCCTAAAAGTCCTGCCTTTGTGGGCGATGAAGGGGCAGGAAAGCTCAACTAGCTCCCTGCATCCTGGGGTTGCTGCTTCTAAACTATCCTTCCTGGAAAATACTGGGGCCTTCTGAAAGGAAAATTTCACTTGGAAAGCTCCATGGAGAACTGGTGGACTGCTGTGGCCACATGTTCACCAAGACCTGGTTCCTGTGGGTTTGACAAGCTCTCTTCTATTGCCCCTCATTCTACTGCTAAGACTTCTCTTCTTGCAGGATGTTCTTAGTAGAGCTGGTCAAAACTTGGAATTTCCATGTTGAAAATTGGAACAAAACCAAATATTTTAGAAATTTCCCATGATGCAGTTTTTAATTTTTTTATTTTAGATTTAATTTTATTTTGTTTCCTCTCTCCCTCCATTTTCATATTTGTATTATTTTTATATTATTTCATGACTTGTCAGTAGTAGTGCATATTATGCACTGTCATAATGTGACATAATGTAGCTGACATCAAAGTGTCTTCTTTATGTTGTAATGAAATGACAGTTGACACTCAAACAGGAGACACTTTGGTGTAGAAAAGAAGATATTTCAGTCATTATGAAATAGCAACTGCCCTTAATGATTTGAAAAATAAAATAAAATATAATTTCTACTATTGTCATATTATGCCATTTGAATATTATGTCATGTTATGCACTATTGCTACTACTGACATGTCATGAAATAATGTAAAAATAATAAAAATACTGTAACAATGAAAAATCCACAAAACTAAATATAACTTAAAATTTCAAAATTCCTAAATGAAATTGACATCCTGAAACAAATTTTCATTCCAAAATGAAATTTCAAAATTCACTGAAATGAAAATGTTCTTACATGATTGTTTCATTTCAAAATAACTGTTTTTTTCTCTGCAGGAATTTTCTCAAAAGGCTTTTATTTTGATGACAAAAGCATTTGCTTTTTAAAAACATGTTTTGATGAAAAATTTCTGACCAGCTCTACCACTTAGTCTAAGGAACCAATCTTTTTTAGCTATGTGTACAGTTAGTATTAACTGTATCCTGGAACCAAATTATTAGTGACTTTAACCTGACCTCGAGATTTGTATGCCCAATTTTTTGAATACCTAACTTTGAATACCTCAAAAAATTGAATTTGAGCACAGAAATTGGGTAGTTAGATGGCTGACTAGGGGAATGCTATTTGCATGTGAAAAAATTGCACTTTTGAAAATGTGTCCAGTGGCATTTAGAGGATGAAGAAGAAGAAGAATCTGATTTGCTTCTGCATTTCCCATTGGAAATTATTGACAACATTCTCTGACAGGAGCTACTGACATTCACTGATAACACATCTGGATATATTTTTTCACTTGGCATGTTTCCACATGAAATCTCTTGTTCAGATGGAGATACTAAAATGCTTTAACTTTTCTTCTTTTCTGCACATTAATTTTTTGACTTCCAATACAATTCTTTTAAAGACATGCGTGTACCATAATTGTTGTAAATATCAAGTTAAATAAGAATTAATTCTACTCAAGCTACTCAGAATTTCATAGAAGGTAGGTCCATCAATGGCTATTAGCCAGGATGGGCAGGGATGCAAAACCATGCTCTAAAGTCTCCCTAGCCTCCATTTGCCAGAAGCTGGGAATGGGCGACAGGGGATGGATCACTTGATGATTACCTGTTCTGTTCATTTCCTCTGATGCACCTGGCATTGACTGCTGTCGGAAGACAGGACACTGGGCTAGATGGACCATTGGTCTGACCCAGTATGGCCGTTCTTATGTTCTTAATTAAAGTACATCCCTCTGGGCTTGATCATGCATACCTTATGCATCTCAAAATTATATTGATGTCGATGGGAATTTTGGGTGCACAATGAATGCAAATTTGGGTCTCCTTAAGTTATATTTATAGCTTACATGGACAGTTCCTTCCCTTGTAAAATTTTCTTTCCTCATTCCCATAATAGTCCTAAACTTTAAGCATAGACTTTAAAAAAAGGAGTGCCTAGTTTGGCTCTTAAGTCCACATTTAAATTCCTAGATAAGAGCCTTCATTTTCAAAAATGTTGAGCCACTGACTGTACTTATGAAAATTAGCACTCAAATGTGTTTAAGCACTCAAATGTGGATTTAGGAGTAGACCTTGGCAGTTCCAAAAAATAAAATAAAATAAAATAAATTTGGTTCAGGTCAAACCAAATCTGAAAATTCTGAAACATTTTTGCAAATCAAATGTCAACAAAAATGTTTTGGGTTTTTTTATTGGGGGAATCAAACAATATGTTTTGTTCATCCAAGGAGGAGGTGATGGTGGTGCTTGCCATGTAACTTTCATCCCAGTGGCTAGGACTCTCATTTGTGGCATGGGAGACCCTGCTTCAGTTCTCCCCTTAGTCTGATGTAGAAAATGGATCTGAACTTATATAAAATACTTGAATAGTCATTGGGGCAGAGAAAGAGTCTGAGAATGATTCTATAGTCTGGTAGGTAAGTCATTTACCAGGGAGATGGGAGCTGCAAGTTTAAGTCCCTGCTCTGACTATTTCTATACAGTGCAACAGCTTCAAGAGGAGAGATTGAGAGAGCCCTACTTTAGACTATCCTCTAGCCCAGTGGTTATGGCACTCTCCTGCAAAGTAGGAAACCCAAGTTCAAATATCTGCTCCACAGCAGGTAGAGTGGGAACTGAATCTGCATGTCCTACATCCTGAGTGAATGCCCTAACCACTGGCATAAAAGGAAATGGGTACAACCTCCTCTAGATATTTTGTGAATAGAGTCTAAGCACCACCAAAAATGTTGTCCAAAAAATTTCACCAGGTCAATTTAGGAGCCTAATTTTAGGCATTCAGTAGGCAAATCTTGGCCTTAAATATTAATAAATCTATTTATGTAGAACTGCGTGTTTTGTTAAAAGTAGTTGAAAGATTTTTGTTGGCAGCAATCAGCTACTGTTGAAGATTATTAGAAACTTTTATATGGAGAGTATTCTTGTTAATATTAGTACTGTGAACATGCCAATACTTGTCACAAGCCCCACGGCCCACAGAAGCTTGACATTTGTTCAGAGAATAAATTGTCTTTACATTCATCCAGCTGTGTATTCTTATGGTAGAGTCTTTAGTGTGATTAATCACATGGCCATTTCACATTAGAACTGTCAAGAACTCTCTTAGTGCAAGAATAATAAATTAAATGCAGTCTAGTTATTGCTCATGGCTCTCCTGTTGTGAACTCTATTTTTTCCTCTTTCCCTTTCCCATTTCCTGAGCTTGTTGCAAATACTTCAAGAGACATATACTGCTGTGGACTTAAATTGGGATACCTCCCTGGACCTCCCAGATGCTAAGTTTTTATAAAACCTACAACCAGTAGAAGTATTTCCACATAATTTTAACATCCACTTAAAACAAAAGCCTTTACACAAATAAACAGCCTCCTGAAGCATCTGAAACCCAAACAACGCAGCACTAAAACCTAGAGTGAATTTTCAAAGGCATAAGTGGAAGGAAGTAGGCACCCAACCCATCCTGAAAGTCAAAGTAGTGGAAGTTCTAGGCCTGACTCCCCATTGTGTCTGTCACAATGTCAGTTTTATATATGAAACTGTCTTAAACAAAAGAGATGCTGAATTCACTGGTTTTCAGTGTACTGAAAGAGAGACCAGAAAAAAGTAAACAAAAGTTCAGTTGCTTCAAATGTTTACACACATACTTAATTTTAAGTAAAAGAAGAGTCCCA
The DNA here is from genome assembly GCF_009764565.3 of Dermochelys coriacea. NCBI lineage: Eukaryota > Metazoa > Chordata > Testudines > Dermochelyidae > Dermochelys > Dermochelys coriacea. The sequence goes on along the minus strand of NC_050068.2, from coordinate 122,402,417 downwards.
ATGAAGGCAATACATGCTTTACTGGATTGGAACCAGAGAACCTAATCAGTGATGAATAAATTGAATTTTAAAAATATTTTCAGTTTTAATAGAGTATATTAGTAATAGTAGAAAATGTTTTTGCACTGTCAGTGTTAAAGGGTTTGTTCAATAGCATTTTAATTTTATGACCGAGCTATGTTCCAACAGAGCGATGAAATCATCAACCAGTAAGAAGAGCTCTTCATTCTTATTCTCATTTAACAGTTTGCCTCTCTCCAATTTTCATGTGTGCTCACACTGACGTTTACTGGTGAACATCACATGGTGAAGCGATTTTGCATTTTATTACTGATGATTTGCAGGGTTTCACTAGCCAGTTAGTCCAACTTTTTAAGAATGGCACCTTAAAGTGTACTACAATTGGAAATTTTCATGATGATATTGGCGCAGGAAATCAATGTTTTGATATCAAGGTGTCAGACAATCCTATTTGTTATAAAAGTGGTAGTCCAGAATGGAACAAAGTGTTATTTCTATAACTTCTGACAACAACAATTAATCATAGAATCATAGAATCATAGAATATCAGGGTTGGAAGGGACCCCAGAAGGTCATCTAGTCCAACCCCCTGCTCAAAGCAGGACCAAGTCCCAGTTAAATCATCCCAGCCAGGGCTTTGTCAAGCCTGACCTTAAAAACCTCTAAGGAAGGAGATTCTACCACCTCCCTAGGTAACGCATTCCAGTGTTTCACCACCCTCTTAGTGAAAAAGTTTTTCCTAATATCCAATCTAAACCTCCCCCATTGCAACTTGAGACCATTACTCCTCGTTCTGTCATCTGCTACCATTGAGAACAGTCTAGAGCCATCCTCTTTGAAACCCCCTTTCAGGTAGTTGAAAGCAGCTATCAAATCCCCCCTCATTCTTCTCTTCTGCAGACTAAACAATCCCAGCTCCCTCAGCCTCTCCTCATAAGTCATGTGCTCTAGACCCCTAATCATTTTCGTTGCCCTTCGTTGCACTCTTTCCAATTTATCCACATCCTTCCTGTAGTGTGGGGCCCAAAACTGGACACAGTACTCCAGATGAGGCCTCACCAGTGTCGAATAGAGGGGAACGATCACGTCCCTCGATCTGCTCGCTATGCCCCTACTTATACATCCCAAAATGCCATTGGCCTTCTTGGCAACAAGGGCACACTGCTGAGTCATATCCAGCTTCTCGTCCACTGTCACCCCTAGGTCCTTTTCCGCAGAACTGCTGCCGAGCCATTCGGTCCCTAGTCTGTAGCGGTGCATTGGATTCTTCCATCCTAAGTGCAGGACCCTGCATTTATCCTTATTGAACCTCATTAGATTTCTTTTGGCCCAATCCTCCAATTTGTCTAGGTCCTTCTGTATCCTATCCCTCCCCTCCAGCGTATCTACCACTCCTCCCAGTTTAGTATCATCCGCAAATTTGCTGAGAGTGCAATCCACACCATCCTCCAGATCATTTATGAAGATATTGAACAAAACGGGCCCCAGGACCGACCCCTGGGGCACTCCACTTGACACCGGCTGCCAACTAGACATGGAGCCATTGATCACTACCCGTTGAGCCCGACAATCTAGCCAGCTTTCTACCCACCTTATAGTGCATTCATCCAGCCCATACTTCCTTAACTTGCTGACAAGAATGCTGTGGGAGACCGTGTCAAAAGCTTTGCTAAAGTCAAGAAACAATACATCCACTGCTTTCCCTTCATCCACAGAACCAATAATCTCATCATAAAAGGCGATTAGATTAGTCAGGCATGACCTTCCCTTGGTGAATCCATGTTGACTGTTCCTGATCACTTTCCTCTCCTCTAAGTGCTTCAGGATTGATTCTTTGAGGACCTGCTCCATGATTTTTCCAGGGACTGAGGTGAGGCTGACCGGCCTGTAGTTCCCAGGATCCTCCTTCTTCCCTTTTTTAAAGATGGGCACTACATTAGCCTTTTTCCAGTCATCCGGGACTTCCCCCGTTCGCCACGAGTTTTCAAAGATAATGGCCAAGGGCTCTGCAATCACAGCCGCCAATTCCTTCAGCACTCTCGGATGCAATTCGTCCGGCCCCATGGACTTGTGCACGTCCAGCTTTTCTAAATAGTCCCTAACCACCTCTATCTCTACAGAGGGCTGGCCATCTCTTCCCCGTTTTGTGTTGCCCAGCACAGCAGTCTGGGAGCTGACCTTGTTAGTGAAAACAGAGGCAAAAAAAGCATTGAGTACATTAGCTTATTTACTTGGCCAGCTTTGAAAAAGAGGATCTAATGGAGTGGTTAATGTATCTGTAGATCAACTTTACTTTGCTCTGCAAACTTGGCATCTGTTTCTTAATATATTTTATCCAAATGAATTGGAAGTCTATTACATATATTATATAGCTGCTTTGTCTTCAGGAAAAAAAGGGAATAATTTGGAAGCATATTATTAATATATTTTTGCAGTAGTTTTGTGAAATACAATGAATTGCTGTTTTTATGAGTAAGATTTTTGTCTTTTATTTTCCTATATACTTTTCACTATGTACCGAGTTCCTAACTGCAGAAAATTATATTGTAATGGAGAAGTAGCACCACTAGAGTTAAGGTTGTGACTAGCTTACTGTTTAACAGCTGATTTTTCTAAGTTTGATAAAGTGCACATGATTACTCAGATTGTCTTGAAAACTGCTATGCTTCCTGGAGATCTACAGTAGGGTTAGAGGTCCAGTGAAGGTTGTCTGTAATGCCTTGTCCTCTTCCAGAATGTTGAGTGAACCTATATTTAAATCTCAAAAAACTCCAGGAAATAATAAGTTAAGATAAAACAAACTTAAACCCCTGAAAACTAGGAAATACAGAGTTAAAGTATACAACTCCAGTGAAGCATAGGAAAAGCCCAGGTATCCAGTAGGAGAGCTGAGCTTAGAATGGCAGTTGTTCAGTTTGACTGTATTAGATTAAATAGGCCCTTACAATTTCTAGAAGTACAAGAGACTAGTATGGTGGTCTGTCCCCAACAGTGTCCTCAAAGAGCTTCCAGTCTCTCCTCCGATTCTCTCCCGATTATAGAAACAGAAACTTCAGATTTGGGTTTGGTGCTCACTTGGGTCTCTCAAAAGCTCATGGCCTATGGAATCCAAAGGAAACCAGGCTACATATATATATTTTGGAATTGAAGGCCATCAGACCTTATGGCTACATTCGCAAAAAAGAAAAGGAGTACTTGTGGCACCTTAGAGACTAACAAATTTATTTGAGCATCAGCTTTCGTGAGCTACAGCTCACTTCATCGGATGCTGTAGCTCACGAAAGCTGATGCTCAAATAAATTTGTTAGTCTCTAAGGTGCTACAAGTCCTCCTTTTCTTTTTTGCGAATACAGACTAATATGGCTGCTACTCTGAAACCTATGGCTACATTGTTTTTCCACAAGTCAGAAGACATAAATAAATACAGATGATGATTGATTAACATGGCAACGCATTAAAGAAAGGCTTGGACCACAACAATATGCCATAATGCTGCTGGTAGCAGTGTGGAGTGGGAAAAAGTTTTGAGGGTAGCAGTGCACATGATAAATAAAATACTCCAGTTGAGACAGCTTGGATCATTGAGTCTCATGTGATCGCCATAGCTTGAGGATTTTACAGAGGCTAAGGCCACACAGAAGGAAGATGTTTATCTTCAAGACACTTATATATGTCTACCAGCACAGACTAGCTACTAAAATGGAAATTCAAGAAGGATTTTTTGAATTTTCAAATAGCTTTACTTTGTCTTAGATGTCCCCTATCCAGCTTGTACCCTAAATAGGTATGTGCAGAGTGACAACTTGTGTAAGGGACAGCTTTGGGAGCAAGATCTCTGGGCAGTAGCAGGCAGAAAGCTAGTTGAAGACAATCAGAGGGAGGATAACATAGAATACACTTTTTCGACTTAGGCTATGTCTCCCCTGCCTAAAGGTTATTTTTTTAACTACAAGATAGCTGACATCAGCTATCTTGCTATAAACGCCTCGTGGAGATAAGGGCCAGGCAGTTTTTATTGCATGTACCTAGGTGTGAATGCACATAACTAAATCATGGTAAAAACTATAGAACCTAGTCTCCACTAGAATAGTACAGTGAGATAGACAACCTACAGAAGTTCTCACTGTAAAAAACCCACCCACCTTTTTGGCAGTGAAGACATAACTTAGTGTCCATAACATGCTCTGTGCTGAAAACCAGCCAATAATGTTGTCTTACCAGAACACAAATTGCTTTTTGTGCTTTAAAAAAATGTATAACAAGTTGTAACGATGCTGGTTCTGACGGAACCTAACTGAGAGCGCCAATTCAGGACAAATTGTTTCAAGCAGGGCAATTACAGCCCAAGGCTGGGGTTTCTGTGCACATCAAGGCAAACCAAACCAGCCAAACAGAGAAGACCCCATTGGCTAACCACATTCAAGCAATTCCCATAGACACTCCAGTTTCCCGGTATCACAACCAGTGCCACTCATTATGGGGACAAATGGTTATGAAAGCCAATACCCCAGTAAAAGAAAAAAAAGGTTCTCTCGATCCCGAAGGACCAAGCCCCAGACCCAGGTCAATATACAAATCAGATCTTACTCACAAATCACGCTATTGCCAATCCTTTGGAATCTAAAATCTAAAGGTTTATTCATAAAAGGAAAAAGATATAGATGAGAATGAGAATCAGTTAACTGGAATCAATTACATACAGTAATGGCAAAGTTCTTGGTTCAGGCTTGCAGCAGTGACAGAATAAACTGCAGGTTCAAATCAAGTCTCTGGAGTACATCCACAGCTGGGATGGGTCTTTCAGTCCTTTGTTCAATGCTCCAGTGTAGCAAAGTTCCTCCAGAGGTAAGAAGCAGGATTGAAGACAAGATGGAAGAGCTGCAGCAGCTTTTTATATTCTCTTGCCATGTGGTCTCTCTTTCTTTGTTCCAAAGAGAAGCATTCCATCACATGGCCTGGAAAAACCTCAGAGTTCTGTCCATAGGCATGTCCCTGCATACCTTGCTGAATTGCAAGGCGTGTCTGCCTTCTCTCAATGGGTCAGTTGTAAAGCTGATGGTACTTAATGGGCCATCAAGCAGGCTAGGCAGAGCTGACACCAAATTGTCTGGGGTGTCATCCAGAAGTATAGCACAAGTTTGAAATACAGACAGTATTGAGCCAATATTCATAACTTTAACTACAAAAATGATACACATATATAGACAGAATAATCATAACCAGCAAACCATAACCTTGTCTTAGACACCTCATTTGACCCCCTTTATACAAGATTTGGTGCCACTATGGGACCTTGGTTGCAACCATGTTCTATATGGTCCCAATTCATGTCAATAACGTGACACAAGTATGTATTTATCACGTTAGCTTTATACAGCACTTTATGCACCGAGAGAGAAAGAGAGACGAATTGCCTGCTCCAGAGAACTTACAGTCTAAACAAGGCAAGACAAATGCAAGGTGTAGGACAACAGTTCATAAGAGAAAGGAAAGAGAGAGGGCTTGAAAAGGAAAGCTTGAAGGAGGGAGTTAAAGGAATTGAGAGAAGGGCTCATGGCAAGTGGGGACAGGGAGACTTCTCATTGACTTTAATTTAGTTACATGTTTTATAGTCACCTTCTCTCTTTAGTATCCTGGGACCAAAATGGCTACAACAACATTGCAAATATCTCATGTTTTGATACCAAACCATGTATGTATTCTGCTACTTCATAAAGAAAGATCATCATAGGTTGAGGATGGCCCTGTTTTTCCATCACTTTACATATTACACATGTGATCTGTCACATAAAATCCTTTTATTCTCTGAAAAATATTTTCTATTTATTTTGATTTAATGTATTAAAAGGCACCTATACCAGGCACTAGGTGCCCTGAAAGTCATTAGGAATACAATCCATAGTAACAAAGAACTGTATACTAGTGGAAAAGGGCAGCTTATCTGCTGATGCTGCTGTCTGAGCAGATTTGATTATGCACTGGTTTGCTATTTATTTATCCTATGACTAGTTTGAGTTCAATCCCTAGTTCTCAGTCTGCAAATATTTGCTACACACATTGGCCTTGATCGTATAATGAGCACCACACAGACAGAAGACTACACTCACAGGAAACTGCATGGACTTCACTGCAGGAGAGGGGATGTTATGCTAACTAGTTAATCAATCTGGTTTTACTTTTGAGGGCCTGACAGGGGGTTCTGTCTAAATCTGCTACTGCTGGGAGATCTTGCTAAGCTGTGGTTTCCTTATTTGATATATTCCTACAACTTCCTATAAGCAGTTTCTTGGTCTTACTTACCAGTGCTTTGGTGCACACACTGTTTGTTTTTTATTATTAGGTGAGAACTAGGATGAGACAGCTGTATAACTATTTTGCTGCTAGAATTCTTTTAGTATTTTCTTATATCATATTTCTTATATTTCTTCTTTGGTGCATACCTTGCCACCAATCTTGGAAGCAATAATGATGTAAGGGGGCATTTCTGGGGGAGGTTCACAAGATGATATTGTTATCTGTTTAAATACTTGAAGCCCTTTAATGGTGCTCACGCTGTTTTATGTAAAGCATAAAGCATATGGTTGAAAAATTTTCTTTGGAACAGTTGAAAAATGCATTTTTAATTCAATTGAAATGTTTTGTGGGATTGTGTCGATTTTGATATCATTTTTTGTTGTAAATTGTTTCAATAGTGTGATTTTGATTCATAGAATCTTAAACTTTAAGGTCAGAAGGGACCATTATGATCGTCTAGTCTGACCTCCTTTACAACGCAGGCCACAGAATCTCACCCACCCACTACTTTAACAAACCTCTAACCTATGTCTGAGCTATTGAAGTACTCAAATTGTGGTTTAAAGACTTCGAGGTGCAGAGAATCCTCCAGCAAGTGACCCATGCTGCAGAGGAATGCGGAAAACCCCCAGTGCCTCTGCCTATCTGCTCTGGAGAAAAATTCCTTCCCGACCCCAAATATGGCAATCAGCTAAACCCTGAGCATGTGGGCAAGACTCACCAGCCAGCCATCCAGGAAAGAATTCTCTGTAGTAACTCAGATCCCATCCCATCTAACATCCCATCACAGGCCATTGGGCATATCTACTACTAATAGTTGAAGATCAATTAATTGCCAAAATTAGGCTAACCCATTATCTCATCCCTTCCATAAACTTATCAAGCTTAGTCTTTTGTCGTTCCCCCCCCACCCCCCGCTTCCCTTGGAAGGCTGTTCCAGAACTTCACTCCTCTGATAGTTAGAAACCTTCATCTAATTTCAAGTCTAAACTTCATGATGGCCAGTTTATATCCATTTGTTCTTGTGTCAACTTTGGAACTGAACTTAAATAATTCTTCTCTCTCCATGGTATTTATCCCTCTGATATATTTATAGAGCGCAATCAGATCTCCCCTCAGCCTTCTTTTGGTTAGGCTAAACAAGCCAAGTTCTTTGAGTCTCCTTTTATAAGACAGGTTTTCCATTCCTCAGATCATCCTAATAGCCCTTCTCTGTACCTGTTCCAGTTTGAATTCATCTTTCTTAAACATGGGAGACCAGAACTGCACACAGTATTTCAGATGAGGTCTCACCAGTGCCTTGTATAAAGGTACTAACACCTCCTTATCTCTACTGGAAATACCTGATGCATCCCAAGACCGCATTAGCTTTTTTCACGGCCATATCGCATTGGTGGCTCATAGCCATCCTGTGATAAACCAATACTCTGAGGTTCTTCTCCTCCTCTGTTACTTCCAAGTGATGTGTACCCAGTTTATAACAAAAATTCTTGTTATTCATCCCTAAATGCATGACCTTGCACTTTTCACTATTACATTTCATCCTATTACTGTTACTCCAGTTTACAAGGTCATCCAGATCTTCCTGTATGATATCCTGGTCCTTCTCTGTATTGGCAATACCTACCAGCTTCGTGTCATCCGCAAACTTTATTAGCACATTCCTGCTTTTTTGTGCCACGATCAGTAATAAAAAGATTAAATAAGATTGGTCCCAAAACCGATCCCTGAGGAACTCTACTAGTAACTGCCTTCCAGCCTGACAGTTCACCTTTCAGTGTGACCGGTTGTAGTCTTCCCTTTAACCAGTTCCTTATCCACCTTTCAGTTTTCATATTGATTCCCATCTTTTCCAATTTAGCTAATAATTCCCCATGTGGAACAGTATCAAATGCCTTACGGAAATCGAGGTAAATTAGATCCACAGTGTTTCCTTTGTCTAAAGAATCTGTTACCTTCTCAAAGAAGGCGATCAGATTGGTTTGACACAATCTACCTTTTGTAAAACCATGTTGTATTTTGTCCCAATTACTATTGACTTCAATGTCCTTAACTACTTTCTCCTTCAAAAATTTTTCCAAGACCTTGCATACTACAGATGGCAAACTAACAGGCCTATAGTTATCCAGATCACTTTTTTTTTCCTTTCTTAAAAATAGGAACAATGCTAGATTATCCTTAACCTCCACTCCATCCTCAGTGTTTAGCGGTCCCACTTCTTCTTTCTTTGTTTTCTTCTTATTTATGTGTCTATAGAACTTTTTATGATTGGTTTTAATTCCCTTTGCAAAGCCCAACTCTACATGGATTTTGGCCTTTTTCACTTTACTCCTACATGTTCTGACCTCAATAAGGTAGCTTTCCTTGCTGATGCCTCCCATCTTCCACTCCCTGTATGCTTTCTGCTTTTTTTTAATCACCTCTCTGAGATGTTTGCTAATCCAGCTTGGTCTACAACTCCTGCCTATGATTTTTCCCCCTTTCTTGGGATGCAGGCTTCTGATAGTTTCTGCAACTTTGACTTGAAGTAATTCCAGGCCTCCTCTGCCTTTAGATCCACATGTTCTTCAATCCAATCCACTTCCCTAACTAATTTCTTTAATTTTTTAAAGTTAGCTCTATTGAAATCAAAAACCCTTGTCACGGATCTATTTTTGTTTATCCTTCCATTTAGTTTGAACTGAATTAGCTCATGATCGCTCGAATGAAGGTTGTCCCTAACCATTTCTTCTATGAGGTCCTCAGTGCTCACCAAAACCAAATCTAAAATGGCATCCCCTCTTGTTGGTTCAGCAACTACTTGATGAAGGAATCCATTAGCTATCGCATCCAGGAAAATCTGAGCCCTATTATTATTACTAGAACTTGTCCTCCCGTCTATATCTGGGAAGTTAGTCTCTCATGTTCACACAATTCCCATTAGTATTTACTTCATTAAAAACATTAAAGAGGTCTCTATCCATAGATCGGATCCCGGCAGTATATAGCACACCCCAAGCACTGTCCCGGGGAGGCTCTAGTAGCTTTCTTCCCCAGTGTGATTTTTGCCCAGACAGACTGTCTTATCCATTCCATCACTTCTTATTTCTTTACAGTCTACCTCATCATTGATATACAATGCTACTCCACCACCTTTGCCTTTATTTCTGTCTTTCCTAAACAGCACATACCCTTCAATACCTGTAGTCCAGTCATACTACTCTTCTACCGTGTTTCTGTTATCCCTATGATATTTGGTTTCACTTCCTGCACCAGTAGCTCTAGTTCCTCCAGTTTGTTACCTAGGCTCCTCACATTAGTGTACAAACATCTAAATTTTTTCTGTTTGTCCTTGCTCACATTCTTTACCTGATTAGGCACAGACATTCTACTGCCAGTATCACCTATCAGACTGATATGTGCACTACCCTTCCTCCTTTTATGTCCATTCTCCTACCCACGGCTGTATCCTTTTTTACTTTGTTTTCTTCCCTCTCAATGTTAAAATCCAGCATGGAGATTACGTGTACATGTCCCAATCATCTCCCCCAGATTCCTAGTTTAAAGCTCTCTTGATCAGTTGTGCCATCCTCCATCCTAGAAGTCTATTTCCTATTTCTGATTCATTTTGTTTGGACTTTTATATTATATTAAAGTATTAATTTAATATATTATACTTGTATGCTGTGTATTTAATATTGTGTATATAAATATTAACATATTAAATACAATATAATACAAGTCAAAATAAATTGAAACCACACTTGAAATAAAACATTACAATACTATCTCCAGGTATATCAAACTCATTAATAAGGTGAGCCTGATCCAATACCCTGCCAGTTGCTGTGGGTCACATTCATCAAATGTTAAAATATAAATAGTAAAGATAAACCATGTTGGTAATTACTTACTTTGATTTAGATTTTAGTGCTGCTATTGCTGCTCCCCGATATCTGGTATCTCTTAGGCTCCTAAGCAAATGCTCCTAAGCATTTCCCTTCACTTGGACACATACCAGCTTCTCTCAGACTTAAGTCTCTCCAAAGCCTCTTAAATGTGACCAAGTGGTCCTACACCTATGTGCGAGGTTTGTTGGATTGCTGTGCTGGAGTCTGGATGACAGCAGTGTGATTTGCAGTGTTCAGCAGTATGTTGCACTCCAACTGCCCTGAGTGGACCCTGATGGTACGCTCTAGATGTTCCTTAGTTTGCCCTGATGTATTATGGTTTGAAACAGTACTACATCAATGCATACTAGCAGGGTCTACATGGGAGAGTTATAATGCAGACTCCGGGATCATGTAGACAAGTTCAAAGATTCATGGGATGTCCAAAGGCTGAATGGAACTATTCTATGGGCTGGATCCAGCCCACAGGCCATACATTGGACAGCTCTCTTCTAAATGAATGGTTTTTGAGTTTTTGTTTTGAGAGAAATGTAAAAAATTCAGCTTTTTATTGTGATTTAGAACTATTTTTTTCAGAATTTCCTGCAGAACAGAAATTCCAGTTCCTGACCAGATCTGTTTTCACATTTGCCAGAAATAGGTCAAAATAGCACTATATATAGATAGGAGGTCCTGCATATTTGTGTGTAGTTAGTAAACCCAGCTGTGCCTGTGTGGTTTCTTTGTATTGTTGTGTCAAGGAAAGAGGAAAAGATGTGCATAGGAGAGTTTTGGCAGCTGGTCATGGGCTGGAAGGGAAAAGATTGTTCCTTCTTTCATCCCTTGCTATGCCAATCAACGCCTGTCAGCATTTATGCAAATTTGACTATGCATTGGCCCAATGCAGACCTTTAGAGAAACAGGGTAAAGTGTCAAGATGTGAGAGGCCAAGTGCTTTTTAGGTGCATACACACTCAACCAAAACTGTGAGCAATTTCACTGTGGCAGACAAATCCTCCTGGTGACCAACCTGGGCCTATTGTGTATTAACTCTACAAAAACTGGAAGAAAACATTGTAAAGGAAAAGGAACAAATCCTGAAAATAGCAATATTCCCAGTTTTCAGGGGCCCTAGACATGGTAGAATGTACACTGTACTTATTCATGACAGCAGTAAGTGCTGCTTCCGAGCATGCTCTCTTCGCACTCCTTTAAGCCATTCTGCTTTCATCAGCTCAACATAGGCATAATACCTCAGGCTTTGTCTTCACAATCACTACAGCTCCACAGGCTCCTATCCTGATCTATACTACCCAGCACTACTCCAGGGGAAAAGCCAATATGCAGCTTTATGTTTTTAAACATTATGTTGCAATATTTTGTTTGGAGGTGCGAGCAGCAGGACAGACTAGCTGCCTGAGTAAGTAACTAGGTGGGATCACATTTGGGGCAGCTAGATGCTTGTGCCACTGTGGCTACACTTCTGTTTTTGCCACGTTTGCTCAATCAGAGCTCGTGGTGTATGTCTACCCAAGCTGGAAATTACACCTCCAATTCAAAGTGAATATGTAGCCGCAAAAAGATGGATGAGGGGAAACTAATTTACTGTTATTAGCTCAGTTTAATGAAATTATTTTATTTTTACTAAGACTGATTCTACCCACCTTTTAAAAAAACCAGGCTGGATTTTCAAAAGCACTCAGCATTGGCTCAACTCTGCTCCCACTCATGTCAACAGAAGTTTTCCTAGTGACTTTAGTGGCAACAGAATTAGCCAGTTCTGAGTCTTTTTGAAAATCCCAACCAGCATGTATCACTCTGAAAGGTTTAGGCAGTTTACAAGAATAAACAAATGAAGGCCTGGTAGTGATAAAGCTGAGCTGGAAAAAATGTAGCTGTGCCAAGATTTAATGATACTTCCAAAGTCCCTGGTACTTAGGAGCATTTGATTCACCTCTTCCTGTGGAAAGAAACACTTTTTCTTAATGCAGGTATTCAGGTTGTGTTCTGTCACTTTATACGCTGTAGGATTACATCCAGTGCCTCTCTGTTGCTTCTGTAATGTGATGTAATCCAGGAGGTGCTATGACAACTCTAATAAAATAAATTGTCTTTTGCCAGAGGAAACAGTACCTTGCTGGTAGGAAATTACCAGGGCAGCTTACAAAGCAGCTAGAGGCTCTTTGGGCAGCTACCCAAAATGTATTGGTTAATTTACCACTATCTATAGTCTGTCAGTGTTTTTACTTTAATTTGCATTTGTTGCTGTCTTATACATCCTCTGTCTTTACACTGTTTTTTAAATTGTAATGTAGTCCACAGAAACATGCATTATTGAAAATGATCTTTAGATATTAATTCATTGTATTGTAAACAGAAATTCAATTGCTCTGTCCATGGAAGTTACCTGATGATCCCTTAGGCTAGCCTGTTATGTTGTAACTAAATTGATCTGATTTCCAGTTAAAAGCAAAAAGAACTGTCAACAATGTAACAACAACTGTAACTCGATTCTTTGCCTATTACTAAATACTTTAGAGATCTTCTTTCCAAAACCTTTCAGTTTGAGACTTTCAGATAGATGTTTCTTTTCTTGCCCTGAGGAGCACATTGTACTTTGACTGTATTAGTACATTGTGGGATTACATTGTAAGAGCTCCATATCATTGATATTTATATGTCCATATCTAGGGCATCATAAAGCTAGTGCCCAGAGAGCAGCGCTAACTGTTTTAGACAGGATAAGTTACAGATAGGGCCATGATTTTGCTGGCAAGTGTTGAGTGAGGCAGAGCCTTTACCTGATTTCCATCTTGCTCTATTTGGAGAGGCAAGCAGTTGATATTCTTGCACTCCAGGATGGTCATTATGCCTGAGCTTTTATACCGTTCCCCACTCTTCATGTATCCATGCAATGTGAAGTACAAGCTGGTCCTAAAGGAACACACAGAAAAGGCTTACCAAAAAACTTTACAATAGTCACAATAAACACAGAGATCATGGTGAGAAGAACTCTGAAACATTCTGTAACGTGTAAAGTGTCAGGCTAGGTATTCATTACCCAGGTGTAACAGAACATGTGTTCTTTAGCCTACAATAGGTATGAGGTAGAACACTTTCTGGAATTCCCACTGAGAAATGGTGCCTCTACACCACTCCTAATGTGGGTAGTAGATTGTGCCTTAGAGACACATTTGAGTCTTTATTGTTCTGTGTTGTAGTTCATAGAACAAATCTGCCCCAGCACCATGTTAACACCCAGAACATTTGAAATAAACTAATTCATAAAAATGTTCTCAAGTTCCATTAAGTTTATAGTGTATTCATGGTCCCCATTATGCAAGGCACTCTGGAAACACCGAACAAAAAGAACTTGCAATCAAAGCAGAAGACAAAGAATGGATATGGACACACGGAAGTACAAGGAAATAATGAGACATTTTTAATAAGCATGGTAGGCTGCTATCTCAGCACGCAAGAGGCCTTACCATTCTCAAGTTTTTATAGGCACCATGGCAAAGGAGAGTTTTGAGGAGAGATTTGAAGGAGAATAATGAGTGAGTTTGCAGATGTTTACAAGGAGCTTCTCCCAAGCATGGGGGCAACATGGGAGAAAGAACAGTGGTGCTTGTTTGAAAATTTAACACCTGGGCAATGGGGTGGCTGGTATCATGGGCTGGTAGGAGTCAACATTTCAGTAATGAATGAGAGATAATAGGTAGGGGATAGATTGAAAAGGGCCTTGAAAGTGAAGAGAAGCAGTTTTTGTTTGATGCAATAGAGAAGAGGGAGCCAGTGGAGGGATTCCAAGAAAGGGGTGATATGGTCAAAATGATGGGCTAGGAAAATGATCTTTGTGGCAGCATTCTGAATGGATTTCAGTAGGGCAAGATTGCATTTGTCAAGGCCAGAGAGCAAGATATGGCAGAAACTGAGATGTGATATGACGAGAACCTGGAAAGAATTTTAGCTGTATGGATGGATAGGAAGACTGTATTTTAGTGATGTTATGTAGAAAGAATCTATACAGTTTAGACAAAGTCACAAAGTTCAGCCACCAGGTTTGCCGTGACATTATCGGGGATACTATTCCTGATGGCTTGTAGTCCATCTTTGTGTGGAATGTTGGTGTAGAGGGCTTCTACATCCATACTGGCCAGGATGCTGTTTTCAGGAAGATCACGGATGGATTGTAGTTTCCTCAGGAAGTCAGTGGTGTCTCGAAGATAGCTGGGAGTCTACATAGCCAGACAATCCTACTGTCAGGGTGCCAATGCCTGAGATGATGGGGCGTCCAGGATTTCCAGATTTATGGCTCTTGGGTAGCAGATAAATACCCCAGGTCGGGGTTCCAGGGGTGTGTCTGTGCGGATTTGTTCTTGTGCTTTTTCACAAGATTTTCTTGAGCAAATGGTGTAGTTTCTTTTGGTGACCCTCAGTGGGATCAGAGGGTAATGGCTTGTAGAAAGTGGTGTTGGAGAGCTGCCTAGCAGCCTCTTGTTCATATTTCGATCTATTCATGATGACGACAGCACCTCCTTTCTGAGTCTTTTTGATTATGATGTCAGAGTTGTTTCTGGCCTCACAGTATGCCAACATTTTTATGGCTGACTTAGAACAATGCTTCCTCAGGTCTTGTCTCCTAATGCCTGCTAATGTCATGGCAAACCTGGTGGCAGAACTTTGTGACTTTGTCCTCACCCATAACTATTTCACATTTGGGGAAAATATATACCTTCAAATCAGCTGCACTGCTGTGGGTACCCACATGGTCTCACAGTATGCCAACATTTTTATGGCTGACTTAGAACAATGCTTCCTCAGCTCTTGTCCCCTAATGCCCCTACTCTACTTGTGCTACATTGATGACATCTTCATCTTCTGGACCCATGGAAAAGAAGCCCTTGAGGAATTCCACCATGATTTCAACAATGTCCATCCCACCATCAACCTCAGCCTGGACCAGTCCACACAAGAGATCCACTTCCTGGACACTACGGTGCTAATAAGCGATGGGTCCATAAACACCACCCTATACCGGAAACGTACTGACTACTATTCCTACCTACATGCCTCCAGCTTTCATCCAGACCACACCACACAATCCATTGTCTACAGCCAAGCTCTACGATACAACCGCATTTGCTCCAACCCCTCAGACAGAGACAAACACCTACAAGATCTCTATCAAGCATTCTTACAACTACAATACCCACCTGCTGAAGTGAAGAAACAGATTGACAGAGCCAGAAGAGTACCCAGAAGTCACCTACTACAGGACAGGCCCAACAAAGAAAATAACAGAACGCCACTAGCCATCACCTTCAGCCCCCAACTAAAACCTCTCCAATGCATCATCAAGGATCTACAACCTATCCTGAAGGATGACCCATCCCTCTCACAGATCTTGGGAGACAGGCCAGTCCTTGCTTACAGACAGCCCCCGAACCTGAAGCAAATACTCACCAGCAACCACACACCACACAACAGAACCACTAACCCAGGAACCTATCCTTGCAACAAAGCCCGTTGCCAACTCTGTCCACATATCTATTCAGGGGACACCATCTTAGGGCCGAATCACATCAGCCACACTATCAGAGGCTCGTTCACCTGCACATGTACTAATGTGATATATGCCATCATGTGCCAGCAATGCCCCTCTGCCATGTACATTGGTCAAACTGGACAGTTTCTACATAAAAGAATAAATGGACACAAATCAGACGTCAAGAATTTTAACATTCAAAAACTAGTCAGAGAACACTTCAATTTCTTTGGTCACTTGATTACAGACCTAAAAGTTGCAATTCTTCAACAAAAAAAACTTCAAAAACAGACTCCAATGAGAGACTGCTGAATTGGAATTAATTTGCAAACTGGATACAATTAACTTAGGCTTGAATAAAGACTGGGAGTGGATGGGTCATTACACAAAGTAAAACTATTTCCCCATGTTTATTCCCCCACCTTCCCCAACCCTCCACTGTTTCTCAGATGTCTTTGTCAACTGCTGGAAATGGCCCACCTTGATTATTACTACAAAAGTCCCCCCCCCCCCCGCGTCTCCTGCTGGTAATAGCTCACCTTAAGTGATCACTCTCGTTACAGTGTGTATGGTAACACCCATTGTTTCATGTTCTCTATGTATATAAATCTCCCCACTGTATTTTCCACTGAATGCATCCGATGGAGTGAGCTGTAGCTCATGAAAGCTTATGCTCAAATAAATTTGTTACTCTCTAAGATGCCACAAGTACTCGTTTTCTTTTTTAGAGATTTTAGTGAGTGGTTTCAGTGGAGTGCAAGGAGCACAAATTAAATGTTTTTAAAAGTCAGTTTTAAATTCTTATTATTCAAGGGGAAAAACAGGTTAATGGTCAAATACAGCCCTGAATTTAGATCTGAACTGTTTACAACTCAGTTCACAAGAGACCAAATCCTGCTTTTGGATTTATGTACGTGGCTTCTACTGGAAGTCAAAAGGAGCCATGTGCTCTGCATCTGAGGGCAAACTTTGACCCCCAGCAGGTGCTGTGAATAGCGTGTAATTTTGTGCTCATCACAAGGAGAAACAGGTAGGAAATAATGCAGACCTTTCTCATCTCCACTGAAGAGCTCTTTGGCTTATATGTTTATTCATTTCTTTTCCCTCAAAAATATGCATACCTAAGAGAAATGCTTTTAAATCTGATACACTGAAGTTCAGAAAGCCATCTGCTAAGTTTGCAGCAACTTCGTATGTTTTCATGGAGTTTAATATTCTGTCATTCTGCTACTCAGAGTAGTGTTCCACACACTTGAGCTGTTTATTTAGGTTACCCGGTGTTTTGAATACTATGCAGAGTAATTAAGTGAAGATGTGCTTCTAAATATTCTGAATGCTATCAGCGGTTCATATTTCAGAGTCTAGCAGAATTTGAAATATTAAATACTGTGTCATTAAATAAGTTCCTTCAACTACACTTGTGCAAAGTTGTTTACTTCCAAGCTAACGTGTAACTATCCAAAGCAAAGTACATTTGGTATAGACTAACACAGGTTTATGCATAGAAATACAACCAGTCCATCGCACATTTGCAGTGTGTTTAGTAGTCAGAATACATTGATTCTTCATATAGTATACTGATAGAATACGAAGTTTTATTTTTGTTACCACTCTGAACAGAGCATTCAGAATATATAACTGTTTGGAATATAAAATGAATGCAAAGGTATTATTACCTTGAGCAATAATGATGAATAAATCCTCACTTCAGTGATATTTAAAGAGAATTTCTAAGTTATGAATTTGCTTAAAAATCTTTTGGTAAATGGCACTTCTCATGTGCTTTGCTTACCAAAGCCTCAGGTATATGTTATGGAGGTGTCAATAGCAATTCCATAGATAAGCTTGCCTGGAGGTTTCAACTGAAATCACAACTCCTCTTTTTCAAACTTTAATGATTGAGTTGTCTCCCAATTAGTACAATAACTTTTCAGAGGGCACTTGAAATTTCTTTGTGATTTTTAAGTGAAATTTATGCTAACCATTGCAGAAGAAAACATTTAAAATGGTTTTTTTTGCTGAGTTTTCCTCACATTTCCTTGCCATTTCCATAGTCCCCACAAATTCCATTCTTTCTCTCTCTGCCAGTTCCCATACTCATTTTGGTAACATCTGCGATATTGGAACTTTACAAAATTAAGCAGAACTGTTATCTCCATTACTCATCAAACCTTACTTAAGTTATGCCAAGATTAACTTCTAGAACTGCTCAAATAGTCAACTCCCCTTTTCAACAAAAATGAAAAATTTCAAAATTTTTCATTTTCTTCATCAAGTTGTACTTTAATTAAATGTTTTCCTACCACCTCTATCCCCGAATCACCAGTGGTGCTGTGCATGTAGTGACGGTGAGCCAGAAAGACAGACTGGGCATGAGATGGACTCTGTATGAGGGTGAGCAGAGATGGGGAGAGGGAGGCCAAGTAACTTATCCAACAAATTAATATTTTCTTTGAGACCTCTGCTATTTGTTTAATTTAGCTGCCAAGACTTTAATTAAGTACAGTGTACTTAGTCTGATTAAGCAGTCAGTGAAGTTGCCTAAGGACTTTCTCATTTGAACAATATCAAAATTAGAAAAGAATTTGCTAGTTAAATAA
The DNA here is from genome assembly GCF_009764565.3 of Dermochelys coriacea. Taxonomy (NCBI): domain Eukaryota; kingdom Metazoa; phylum Chordata; order Testudines; family Dermochelyidae; genus Dermochelys; species Dermochelys coriacea. The sequence goes on along the minus strand of NC_050068.2, from coordinate 122,384,085 downwards.
GGTATCAGAATCAGATTGGAAGTGCTTGATGAGCAATATTTTCTGGAAAATTTTTATATTTTAAACCATTATTTGGAAAAATAATTTTAATGGGAAGCAAAGGCAAAATTTACTTATTAGAAAGGACAGCCAGAGACACGAAATGTTGATAGTGGGACACTTACACAGATTTGCCATGTGAATTGTAGAATATTTAAAATACTTCTATGAAAATTATTTATATTTATCACCTCAGTGAAGAAATTGCTCATGTTTAGTCATTTATCTACTGAAATAACTACCATGTAAACCCTATTGATGGTTCTGATTCAGTGCTTACCCCATGGACAAGTGAAGTTAAGGAGGTTAAATTGCTTTTCAGATTTGAGATGAAAACTGGAAGAAATTTGTTAAGCATCTAGACAAGTGCTTTTTAGAGCAACAGAGAAGTGTAATCACTGAGATGGCTGCTCACATTTGATGTAGAACCAGCTGAAAGGATTCATTTCTGAATAAAACCCCTCATGATCAAATGTACATAGAGATGGCGCTATGAGAAGATTGACAATAATGTAGCATAGTAAAGAGTTCAAAGAATTGCCTAGAACTTCTTATCAGAATGGGAGTATGGGAGACAATTTAAATGGAAGATAAATGAGAGCTGGAGACAGTCACCCAAGATAACAAGACATAGCAAAAATTATTGTGTGTATGTACAATGTCTTGATCCCCAATCTTTATTAGAGCATCTAGATACTACTATAATACCACTATTAAATAATAAAAATGCATTCCTACAGCTTATCATTAGATTGGATAGAGTGTGTGTATGTGTTCCTGGAAATGTATTGTTAGCAATTCATGATTAAGTTGAGAAAGCCTTTACTTTGTTCAGAAATCCTTCTGAAGTTTGAAAAAGGCATAAAGTTAGTGTAGAGGAAGGGGAGGTGAAGACATCTGCTCATTCCTTATTATCGCGTAATTGGTGCTTTGTATACTCTGTGGCGAGTTGGATCTTAGTTCTGCAGAAAGGCCTCTGGATTCTGTGGCAGTGTCATTTGTATTTTAAAAAAAATGGAGGGTTTGGATTAAATAAATGTAATGAATGAATAACTCAGTCACTACAGTAGCCCCTCTGCTGTTTGTTTAATATTAAATTCAGTTCATTTTATGCTGTCCCCACAGATTTCACTGTACCAGACATTTTCATACTGACAATTTATAACTGCAACGAAAAAGATAATCAGGGCACACCTGGCAGGTTTGGCAGTTAAGTAAAGCACAGCTGGAGCCTTTGGCAGTTGGGGATAGCCGTCTTGCATTTGTTTCTGTTAAAATGGTCAGAAGTGAAATAGCTGATAATGTTGAAATTGCTATCTCTAGTTTTTAGAGTTAACACCCTATTGAGATAAATGGGACAGTCCATACTTTTTATAGCACAGTTTAGCAGCTATTACACTCGGTTCACATTTTTTAAGGTTTTCTTCACAACCAGGATGACTAGAAACATACTGGATTTTCAAATAAAAGGTTAGATCCTGTCACGTAAACCTCTGATAAGGACTATAGCATATCTGTAACTGCAGAACACACTGGGCTCTGAATAGTCAGTCAGCCAGCAGAAAGGCCCCCTTCCAGAAAGTTGAAATCTGACGTAAACCAAGACAAGACAAAGCTATTACTTATGCCCTGATCCTGCATGCGCTTCACTTTAAGGCCATGAGTAGTTATGCATCACCTAGTGGTAGGTGGGTTAGGCCTCTGTTCCTGCCAGCTCCAATTTTTCTTTCGGGCCACAGTCATGCCATTTGACCATCTGCCTGTTAGTGGGTGTTGATTCAACCCTTCGGTCAGATCCCCAATCCATCTTCTTTCTTCCTGGGATAAGGAAGATATGGGATCCCCTGGCCTCATGACTGGGGAGAACTTCAACCCGCCTGTTGACCCCTATGGGTGTCCCATACCAGCCGTGTGGTTCTAAAGGTCTTTACCCTCTCCTTCTTTCCCCAAGAGAGAGTCAGGAAGTAAGGGTTTTCATGCCCTTCATAAGGAGGGGTTGGTGGGGAGACTGGGCCCTCCCACTCCATTAGGCTCCAGCCCAGGACCCAATAATAGGCACCAATGTCCAGCACCCAGGAATGCCTTAACTGTCTACCTGGGCCACTTCCTACCAGCTACTCTCTCACCAAAGTCTTACAGTTTGCCTCAAAGTAGTAAAATAACTGAACCTTCAGTCATTCTGGGCTCAGTAGGGAAACTCTTTCTCTCCAGGAAAAGGTTTCTCTAGCATCCTTCCTCAGGAGCTCTCAGGACAGATCTCTCCCTCTCTGTCCTATTAGGTCCCTTTTGAGTTGCCGGCTCCCTTTTAAGCTTCACCACCAGCTGAAGCATGCTCTGCAGGTGGGGCTGGGTGGGGTCGCCTGGGTCCACAGTTGCTCCTTAACCCCTTCAGTTCCAGTGTGTGTGTGTGGGGGGGGATGTGTGTGTGTGTTATGCTACCTATCACAATAGTCCCATTGAAGTTAAAATATGTGCATTCACCATTGCCAGATCAGGGCATTATTGCTTCAGGAACACACAAAAATGAATTAAAATGGGCCTGATTCTGATCTGTTTTGCACCAATGTAACTCTATTGACTCAATAGATTTACATCAGAATCAGTCCCAATCATCTATTTTCAACTTGATTTTTAACAGGATTTAACTTTCCCAAAGTAGTTAAGTTTTAAAAATTACATTAATCTAAAACTTGCAATCTGATTTTTCTATTCACCTAAGTATGGCACAAAATGCCAAAAAAAAAAAAAAAAAAGAAATGACAAGCTTTGCACTATATATCCTAGAGGGAAGAGGAATTTCAAGTTCATTGTTATTTCCTTTGTAAAAATACATTTGAAAGGAGAATGAGTTGTACCAAAGTGTTCTTTATATAGAATTGTGGACAGATTTTTGTTATTATTTTGGGTATAGCAGAAAATCTTATTCACATAAAGAAAACCCACAACCCTCCCCCAGTATTTATTACTTAGTTATTACATGAATTTAGCAATTGTTTTTGGTAATTGTTAGATGAGGTTACAAATACTTTTCCAGCTATGCTTTTACTCATGCAGCATTACATTTATTTTAATGGCATTAAAGGCATAAAACACTTGTGTAATAGTTTGCTGCTCAAGCATTTTGCAGCAGTTCAAATCTGGAGACTGGTTTCTTTGAGGTGGACACAGGGTATGCTACAGACTTTACATAATCACATTAATCCTAAAATGACAGTGTCTAAGAATTGGTAATTAGGAGAACATAAAAGAAGTTGCTAATAAATAGAAGAGGCTTTGCAATTTATGGGCATTTATCTTCAGGAAGTGGGACCCATTTGCTTTGTAGTTATGAAAAATCAAATGAAGACAAAGGGGAAAGAAATTGCCCTAGGGAAGTTTAAAATGAATTTTTATTTCACACAGACTGGTAAAATGTAACCGTTGAAAACATTGCTTGCAAATGATTTATTTCTTCCTGAGATGGGAGCTCTATCCCAAAAAAGTATTGTTCATCATTATTCCTTTTAATTTATATTTGAAGATAAGAAAGCCTGAAGGACAGATGGTAAAGCCTCTAAGCTCAGTGGTGCCCACACAAGTAAAAACCATTTTGGGTAATATGGAAGTTATCTAAAGCAATCTTTTATCTTTGGTAAGTCTAAATAAATCATTCCAACCAATAGGACAATGTTTATCTTCTTGCCCTTCAGTGCATTAAGGATGTTGGTGCAAATGTCAGTGAAAAATCTTTTTTCATAATGCTGCAGTTCACATTTATCAGAGTAAAAATATTACATCTTCTGCCTGCATTTTCCTTATCTGAGGAAGCCAAATTCAGAGAAATAGGAACCTAAAATGCAAAATGGTATAAATGCACTGGAAACAATGGACAGACTCAAACCTGATATTCCAAAACAAAACAAAACAAGATTATGCTATGATCTTGTGGTGGGGGAATTTAGGGCCTATTTGGAATCACTAAGCACATGGTTGGTTTTCCCAGTTGTACATAAGAGTAACTTGACAGGTAAGAGAGTAATGGAGAAGTGCCATTTCACCTTATTCTGAAAAATGATAAGGAAAGTGTAATGTTTTGTAAAGCTCTAAAGCATAACAAGCCTTTTCCAATAATCTCTTTATCTTAATCCCTCTGTACTCGTTATAGCTGTAGGCTTGAGTAATATTTATGACTTTCTTTCTCAAAAAGACACTTGAAAACATAAAGGCCTGCATTTTAAAGAGTTACTAGTGATTTAAGATGCCCAGTTTGAGATGTCTTAAAGGGGCTTGATTTTCTGAAAGTGCTGAGCACCAATCCTTTCAGTCCCTATAGATTCATGTTTACACCATGTACCTTAACAGTTCTGTGTAAATCAATCTAATTGGTTCCAGTGAATGTATCAAAACTGTGCAAACTGAATTTTCTAAAATGGTTTGCTACTAAAAACAACAGGTTTTAACACATATAATAATGTCAAGATTTTCAGAAAGTAGATTGATCTCTTTCCACCCACATCAATGTAATGATGCCACTGGCAATAGTGTTGTGTTGCAGAGAAGAAGTTCTGTATGCGTTATCTAGCAAATCTCCCATGATGATATTCATCTCACTAGCAAATGGATGCTGGTAAACATATAACTACACTGTAGCTTTCTAAAGGCACTGGAGTCTTTTCTTTATATTTACATTTTCTAATTGTTGGAACTGTGTGAAACTTTGATAATGAAACCAGAGGAAATTGAAAGACTGGAAGAACATATGCCAAGTCTGTTGTGGGGTGTGGTTAAGGGGTGGTCACCTTGCCTGCCTCAAACATTGGGCCATGCAATATTTTTCAAGCAACCCTTAAAGATATATTGAATGTGTGTGTGTGTGTCTACATACCTGCACAGTACATAGAAAGCTAATACATGATAGTGTGGTTTAGCAGTGGCATAAGGTTGAGAATAACCAGTATAATGTACAAGCAATGAAGCTATGAAAACCATCTCAGATCTCCCATACTAAAACATATTCTGTGTATTTTGTGTCACAGCTCCTTTGCTGGTAGCCAGGAAAGGGACTAGTCAGCTGTTCCTAGAAGGCGTAATGAGCTGAGAACACCATTCTATGACACCAGGTAGTAAACCCGTTGAGAGAAATTTGGGGCCTCGATACATCATATTTGCTGGGGACCCATCCCTTCCCATTTCACTCCAATTTTACCCCAGTTACTGATGTTTCAGGGGCCTCCTGAGCTCAAGTCCCTAGTACAGTTATTCTGCTCCCCGCTCCTCTCTTGTCAGCCCTGCTAGTAACAATGCTTATGGGGCACAGGAGTATTTTGATTTGAATGTGTAGGTTTAAATTAACAGGCCTGAAACTCATATGAATAGAAACCATGCAAAGTGAATTTGCCTATACAGTTTGCCAAGGCATGTGCAAACTGAAATTGGAGCACTTGGCTCAGTCCTGCTACCTAGATACTTCTGTCTAAATATATGGAGCCGTTATGTATATTGTTTCAATTGACTATGTAATATACACTTGGGTGTTAAACTTTTTTCCCCCTCTGTTTAGTATATAAACATAAGAAACAAAAGGAAGTTCACATACAAACCGTTACAATAACATTGAACATCTGGCTTAAACTACAAAACCCAGGAAATCCAGAGCTAAGGGTAAAATTCAATACTTGACCTATCCCAATATGCTAACATATGGCATATAAGATTGCTCATATTTAGATACCCGTAATACTGAGGTATGCTCAAGTGGCTGGTAAAGAATGGACTATAAATTTGCTTGCTTCTGACAGCTCATTTTGGAGCCTTAACGTTTTACAGTAGTACTATATTTTTCCTTGGGAATATTTGTTGATGTAGAACAGGAAAAATATATTTATAAGTGGAGTCAGCTGAATAAAATGCTGCAAACAAGTAGATATAAAGCAATTTAGATTTTAAAGGAGTCTATAGATTTTAGCTATATTAAAACTCAGGGAAATCTGCTTATGATACAGAGCTGTCTAGTAAAATTGCTTGAAGCACCTTTGTATCTCTAAAGCCACTGAAAAAGACCATATGCATGATGGAAAATATAAACAATGGATGCAATATTGGAGCACTGTTAGTGGGTTGTGTGTTGTTTCCTCTAGTTTTTTTTTTTAATGTAGTTGATATTTGAAGGAAAATCTGAATGGCAGACACCAATGGTATTCTGAAATAATTAAACCAAACTACCCCCTCAGCTAAATGACTAGAATTTGGAGAGTGACAAATGTAACCTAAATTCCATTAGGTAAGTAGTTAATAATTGTGCTCTTTATTTAAAATATCACTTATTCTTTCAGGCTGTCACCTATTTCTGAGTAATGTTATATAATGCGGGTGTTAGGTGTTCAAAGTCCAATATAAATATTCCTCTGGTGGTCAAAGCCAAAGAGTGTCTGTTTTTCTCTTTTAAACTTGCTCACTCTTTTTGTCTCTCTCTCTCACACACACACACACACACACACACACACACACACACACACACAGAGGTTTAAAAATATTAAGACATAGGAAGACGAGAAACTGAATTGCTCTCATTATCTGCCTTAGGGTATAATGTCTGAAAGTGAATTTATAGTTCACCACTGGAGCAAGAGCAAATCACCAGAATCTTGACTTTGTAAAGGGCACCATCTTTATTTTTAAATATATATTTGTTCCCACTGGCCCTCTAGAAGCTAAAATGTGCTTTGTTGTTGGACATTAGAGTTCTTTCTGTGGGGAAACTAAGGAAAAACTTTTTCACTAGGAGGGTGGTGAAGCACTGGAATGCGTTACCTAGGGAGGTGCTGGAATCTCCTTCCTTTGAGGTTTTTATGGTCAGGCTTGACAAAGCCCTGGTTGGGATGATTTAGTTGGGGATTGGTCCCACTATGAGCAGGGGTTTGGACAAGATGACCTCCTGAGGTCCCTTCTAACCCTGATATTCTATGATTCTATGAAAGATCAGTCTCCTTCATGTCAAGTTGGAACCAGTCAAGAAAAGGACATTGGGTCATTTTCATTAGTGGTATAAAAGGAGGTAACTGGTTATTATAGCGGAAAGTAGATATTTTAGAGTGTTCTTGCAGTGTGATGTTTTGTCTATTGCAATTAGTAAAGATACTTGAGATAGCAGCTCCCAGTTTAAGGGCGAGGAGCTTACCCTGTGAGCTGTCCTCAGCATTAGAGCTCAATTTTTTTCTGTTTGCCTGGCCAATCCCAGGGTTGTTCAGGGTTCAAGACTTACCTGTTATCTCAGGTTTTTCAGGAAGGAGTGACTCCGCGGGATTTAATGTGGTTGGTTGAGGGGTATGGTGATGGATTAACTGGTTATTGGTGATAATAATGGGCTATCTTGTGAATTGACTTTGGACAGTAAAGTATTTGCATTAAAGATAGCTATCTTTTTGGTTTTATGGGAATGTGTCAGAACTTCTGCATCAACTGTGGCTTTCCTTGGAGGAGCAACTTCTACATTGCTGATGGCAGTGTGTGTGTGTGGAGGGGAAGGGGGGTTAGTTTGTGTTTTAGCCAAAGAAAATGAACCCATTAGAAAAAAACTCCAAATACTTCTAAAGAATGCTTTGTTGTTTTTTTTCCTGTTTTTGCTTGCTTGCTGAAGAAGACTGTACAAATGAAATATAATGGCTCTTGACCACCTCTTTGTGCTTAAGTGCTTTTCTGAATGGGATGGGTTACTCACATACTTGAATCTAAACACATGCTTAAATACTCTGCTGAATTGCAGCCTTGAATCCTGAAATCTATGTCCAAAGCTACTCTTTACTAGCCCGTAGGTAGTCTTTGGCTACCTATTTTTCCACAGTCTCAAATCACTAAGGACTAGTCCATAGAGGCAGAAATGTTGAATTTGTGTGATATACAGATTTAGCACTGGCCATCATAACATACACCAGATCTCAGAGTAGCAGCCGTGTTAGTCTGTATCCGCAAAAAGAAAAGGAGTACTTGTAGCACCTTAGAGGCTAACAAATTTATAAGCTCATGAAAGCTTATGCTCAAACAAATTTGTTAGTCTCTAAGGTGCCACAAGTATTCCTTTTCTTTATACACCAGATCTGCACCCAGCCTAAATTATACCCCTCTTCCCACATCAGTGAACACATCTCAAAAAGTTTAAACCTGGTAATTTAATTTAGCCACAGTTTATACGTGGAGAACTGAACCATGGCTCATTGTATTTTATGCACTCTCATCCAGATATGGTGAGGTTCAGTTTCTGATACATTTTTCTCACTTCTTTATACTGATATGATAACTTCAAATAAAATTATCTTCAGATACAAAAGGAAAGGAAGAAAAGTGACACAAATGCACCTATGGTATGTTCCTGCCCAACACCAAACTACTGACATTCTCTCTCTTTTTCATTGCAATTTGTTGGCTTTCATTTTTAACATTCTACCCAGGGGTCAGCTGGACTTAATAATTTCTTGTGGGAGGCAGACAATTAATGCAAACAGGAAGGTCACTATATTCATCAGCTGCTGTTGCTATCTCACCATCAATTTGTTGCAGTCTTTTGAAGTCATAACTATGCTGCTTTTCTCCATATTTCAATGGGCCGTTCATAGCTTTTAGTATTTCCCCATGGTGTTTCATACAAGTATTTACCATCACCACCCCTGCCCTCTCAGGCTTGAATAGCTTTTGAATAGTTATTATAGAGGCATTTGTTTTTCTGAGACCCCCCTATATTTCATATGAACTGCATCACAAAGACAGTAGAGCTAGGCAAATACTGCAAAAACATTTCTGTGACTATTGATTTGAACATTCAAGTTGGAACTGGTAAATTAACCATTTTCTTTACAGTGAAGGACTACACTGACTGCTTTTTTTCTTCAGATGAGCAGATTTTGGAAGGCCAGCAAAATGCTTACTACAGGTTATGTATGGAAAGCATAAGGTTTTTTGTCAAAAAGAATTCAGGAGGTTTTTTTCCAGAACGTAGAATGCACAATTTAACACCATTTATTTTTCTCACTTGAAATTTAATTTTCCTGATATGATGCTCATTATTTGGAGGGACTGTATGGAAAATCTTGGCACAGACTCAAAACCAAAAGAAAACTGGGAGAAATTATTGTAATTTTAGCAATCAGAAGAAAATGTGGTTATAGGTTACATTCAGTGTTTTCAATTACATGTTAACTACTATGTATGGTAACTGGTAGGTAACTACACTATAATTTTTATGTAATTCACAGTAATTTTAGTGTTTCCTGAATGATCATTGGCAGTGTTAGCCAGCTGCTATTTTAGAAACAGGTGTCCAATTGTAAAGGTGTCATAGTCATGTGGATAAGCAGGAGCACGTCTTTTTTAGACCTTTTCTTTAAATGGGCACTAGAGCCAATACCAGCCTGTCCTTTCAAATGATGGAAATAACAGTATTTTGTGGACTTGGGATGATGGAAAGTTGAGATAAACAAGAAGGCAGGAAACACAGAGGTCTGCATGCAGTGGAAGACAGAAGAGAAGGAGGAGATAAGGGAATAGGAGAGGGACTAAGAGAAATAGAAGGGATAATAAGAACAGAGAAAGAAAGGGGGAGATGAATTCCTAGGACCCTGATGACCAGGGGACCACACATTAAAAATATATCCCAAATTAGGGCTGAGTGAATATTGTAAAAAAATTTCCCATCAGTATTCATTCAGATTTTTAAATAGATTTACTTCAAGTGTGTTTGTACATTTGTGCGTATGTTAGCATTACATGCTTTCTAGTGAATCAATATATTTGTAGGAATGGTTGCAGAAGCAGATAGTTTTACGTAAATGTTGATGTATTCTGAAAACTTTCATCTAAGGGTTATGTTTATCCAGTCAGAGAACAGAAAATATACCACATACTTTTGGTGACCAATCATATGCTCAGATTTTAAATATCAAAAGTGAAATTTTCTGTGACACAATTTAATGAACAGTACTAAAACTCTACTGGCTTACTCTGGCAGAGAATTTGGCAGCAAACACTCAGAAGGAGTTCCTTGAAAATGAGCTGCATACCAAAGATTATTTGCAAAAGTTATTTAGCAAGTAATTTTGGATGAAGACTAGATCTGAGAAAATTGAAGTGTTCACAGATTATTCACAGATGCAAAAAAAATGAAATTTGTACAAAAAAAATCTTGTCTCAGTTCTAGGTGAGATGTAGAATGGGGACTTGCTCCTTGAAAATATGAGTTGTTTTCTTCATATTTAAATAAATAGAACCCACAATTCTTTTGTAAGAAAACTAGTTAGCTGCCATTCTTCATCCATGATAACTGTTCTCCCTTCCTCCCCACAAAAAAGATGTGTGTGTGTGTGTGTGTGTGTGTGTGTTAATGTTTAAATAAAGAGGATTACAAACATATCCTTTTGATTAAGAACCATGGATATTGCTATCATTATACATTCCTTTAGAAAGGAAATGTAAACGAGCCACCTTGTAAACCGAATGATAGGAACTTCATTAACAGGAGTGAATTGCATTTAGAAGCTTCAACACCCAAATCCAATTTTTGAGGCAGCTTTTGTAATTTCAAGATGTGAATTTTTGAAATAAACTTGTCACTGTAGGATTTCCAAACCAAAGTGTGTCACATGTTCAAGGACTGGCCTGAAATGACAAGGACTCGTATTGTATCTTCTGCTGGGTTAAACATCTTCTCATATAACATGGCACTTGCCAGGTGTACAACATATTACCTTATTGTGTGTACAGGTGTTGATAAAGGAGAGGCCAGTGAGTGGGAGAGAAGAATTTGCAAGAAGTTCTCTAGAATGCTCCATAAATTACATTCTTAAAAGTATATTCAGGTATAGATTAGGGACAAAATTCAAGCCTCATTTTAAACCAGTGTGCAACCCCACAGCAGTCAGGTGGGTGACATAGAAGTGAGAGCAGAACTTGCCACTCAATGTTCATATATACTACCACCATGATCCACCTCTGTAACAGCTTGAACTGCCAATGGTTTGATCTTGGAGGATTGCTGGTATCATCTTGGAACTCCAGAACTCACGAGAGAACTTCACCTTTCATTTTGAGAGATGTCTCTGCAGATCCCCTAATGATTCACTACCCTTTGTGCTATGTGCTCAGAACAATCTAGAAGGCAGTGACAGTTGGGTCTGTCTTTTCTTCAGGATAAATCACTTTTCTAGTATATCCCACTATAAGCCACCCCCTCACATCCAATTTCTCTGAATGATTTTGATGTCTCTGCCTCATTTTAGACAGAGCTGTATTATGCTACGACTTTTGCATAAAATGTTTTGTTTAGGTGGCAAGGTACATAATTGCTTCATTAACTGTAGGTGTATTGTTATAACAGGAAAATGACTCCCTACATAACTAGCCTTATATTTAATATACTTTTCCTTTTTTAATTACTTAGGGGAACAACGAGAGAGATGTTGCTCCCTTTCATATTCCTCCCAAGTGTTGGTGTGCTCGCACACATTTGAAGTGGTGGTGTTGGGGTAAGGAAGGGTTGTTTTGACTTCTGAGCTCTGCTAATCTGTGGTGTTATGGTTTGGAGTAGCATCAGATTAGCACACTACCAGCCACAACCCTAGCTTTGCTTTGGAGGAGCATACTGTGACTGCAATATAGTTTCTGATCTGGTCCTCTTTTTATTCTTGTCCCTAACAAACCGTGGTTCAATTTTCTCTTGTTTTTATATTCTCCCTCTCCTAAAATACACTGGATGAAATTCTGGCCCCACTGATGTCAAAGGGAGTTTTGCTATTGATTTCCATGGGGGCAAGGACTTCACCCTCTATTCCAGCCGTTGCCTGAGGCCAATGTTCGTTCTGTACACTGCACAGCAACAGTAATGTTGTAGTTTTTATGTTCTGTGACATATGTTCTTAGATGTGTTTTTTTAAATGAAAGTACCTATAAATTACATTGTAAATGTTTTGGGGCAGGTACCATGTCTTCCTGTGTGCCAGTACAGCACCTAGCATTGTGGATTCTGATCCTGACTGGAGTCTTCCAGCCCTATAACTAATAAATACTATTAATCATTTTTTTGTTCAGAACTATAACACTTCTCTCATCTGCACAGAGATTAGCAAAGTGAAAATGGTATCAGTAAATTCAGGTCCATCAGATTGCTGTTCAGGCCAGTGGTAAAATCAAGTCCCACACTACATGGGTAGTTGCGTGAGTAATAAAAGTCAGTGGAACTACTTGCACGAGTGACTATGCATTGTTGTGAGCAATTGACCCACAGTCTGGCCTACCGCAAATACCCCAAATAAATCAATGAAGTAAGGTATTACGCAACATGAGTATGGGTGGCAGAACCAGACCTTTGACTCTTACTGTTAAAGCAAAGGTATGATTAAAAATCCTGCATGTTTGCGTGTTGTTCTGCATAATTCATGTACTTCCTGTACAGAATTGCACAAAGCTGGAACCAATTTTTCAATTCTTTTTTTACAGAAGGGATAGCAATTATTGCTTTTTTAAATCCCCTTTCTTCTTGTCCTTATGCACCCAGGTATTAAGTGCCCTTCATCTCTGAGCTCTTGTGTATCCACTTGTGAGACCCAATAAGTTATATTAGTACAGGACAGGATCTGGGCTTTGCTAAGTCACTGGAGCTTACCCAGCAGCACTGAATTTATTGTTCAGTAAGTGCAAGGTCTAATGTAAGTCTGCAGATTCTTTTCCTATGAAATCCTTAGCAATCTAACCTTCACCAGACCCTTGTGTGGAAATCCACTGGATGCATTTACATTTGTAGGAGGACTTTTTTATAGCACCATTTTATTTTTAAAGTGAATTTGTCAGATCTGAGCACTTTTAAAAGTGAGATGGCAAATCTTAGGAAGATCAAATGAGCTCAGAAAGAAAAAGACTGATATTGTTTGAAAACCAGTTAGGTGACCATATAATTATTTTTTTTTAAATTTCAAAGGCAGCTCTAAAACTCAGAAAGCTGTTTGGCAATGCCATGAATTTAGTAATACAGTAATTTTGTGAAAGAATAATTGTGCAGCTTTTTAGAATAAGTAATCATTCAAAAGCTAACACTGGACCAGTCTAGCTGGGGGAGAAAATATACTAGGATATACTCAAAATCAAATTTAGACATAAAAAGGAAGCCATGCCTCCTGGGTAACGTTGTGACAAGCTATTGCATTCTTATCTTATCTTACCAAAAATCACTAGGATTCTGTGTCTGTTTTGTTCACATGCATAAATGAGAGGTACCATACACCTTCCTCAGGGAATATTTGGAAGTCTTGGCAGCCTGGTTGCCCTGTCTAACAATCCCTCATTCTCCTTCTGTTCTTCCAAACACCCCCCACAAACAAGCAAAAACTTAACTCTGCTGTTGCTAACCAATGTTTTGAGAGCTCTGATGATGCATGGCCCCTACTGCCATCCTTAAATCCCAGAGTGACATGGGACCTTCCAACCTCCTCCCATAGAGAGGAGAGTGGCTGGCATCATACGCAGGAGTTGCCATAATGGATCAGAGACTATTGTCTAACATCCTGTCTCTGACCGTGATCAACACCATGTGCTTCAGGGAATGTGCCAGAAATCCCACAGTAGGCAGATGTGAGATAATGTGCCCACCATGGAAGTCTTTACTTTTACACTCACTCAGTTTTGTGGGTAACTTCTATTTTTCTTGGGTTGCTCAGTTTCTGTGGGGTGGTCTATGGGATGAAAGGCTCACTGGGACATTGGGTCCAGAGTGCTGAAGTAGGCTGGTGGGGACATATGGACAATGAGGGGGGATAAAGCAGTTTATTTTTAACAGAGGTAGTTCTAACTAACATTTTTCTTTATGCTATCTGTGTGTTATTGCTAGTCTACCTTGTCTAAGCTTCTTTGGCAGGGGCTGTCTATTATTTTGTGTTTATATACTGTCTAATGCCATGGATTTCCAATCCTGACTGAGGCCTCTAAATGATACCATAATAAACTGCTACTAATACTAAAGCTCCTCTAATGCCATTGGACCTGTCCTGCTCAGATCATTCTACATGGCAATGAAACAGCATTAGAAAGCGTTACATAAACCCTGGATAGCATAGTGTTGCAGGTGCAGGTAGGGAGCAGGAGGAAGAGCCCATTGCACCACATGCATCACAAATGTTATTTTCTTTTAAAATGTGTATATTTGCATATGGAGAAAGGGAAAATAAGGAGATTTTAAAGCACATGAGACCTGAGAGTTTTCTCTCCCTGTCAGCAGCTACACGTGTTCCTTTGCTGTCTGAGTAATTAATGGTGGGTGAAGGGTGACGTTGTCTTGAACCCTCTAGATTGTGCCTAACATGATAAGTAAGGCAAAAAGCACCACTAATACAGTCACGTATACTAGGTACATCCTTCAATTGCCAGTGAAGACAATGAATGAAATATTGGCACTTCAAAGAACACTACCACACTTGATGATGCTTAGTAAAACAGGTGGATGAATATGAACCTTGAGAATATGAGTAAAAAGGTCATGTGTATGAAATATTATATGACACTGCAGGACACACAAAGTCCTGCCCAGTCTTCAGTGTCTGTCATTTTGAATTTTCTGTCAACAGAAGCTTTAAAAGCTTAAATTTATTCTGAAAAATCGTACTGTGGGATTTACCTCTGCTGAAAGAATTGTTTTGACATGAAAACAAATCTTTTAACACTTTCCACACAGGCCAAAGAGATTTCCTCAGATACTCTAAGAAGTTGGTGCATCTTGTAGAACTACAATACTTTTCAGCTGACACTCAAGACTGTTCAGCATTATGGGGATAAATACAGTACCAGCATGATGAGGTTTATTACTTAAATGCCATTGGAAGCCAGCTAAAGGAATGTCAGCATAAACCAGAGTTACAAAGAACCTTATTAAGGTTAGAGTGTACACACAGTATGAAGACATAAGTAGTGAATGAGCTATCCTACTGCTTGCTTACCTTGTGAGAACTGATATAATCCATATAATTGTGTATTGACTGGCACATGACCAAGACATTCAGTTCTAGATTCTCAGTTGGCATAAATTGCTGGAGATCCATTGAAGTCAATGGAGCTATGCTGATTCACACCGTGTGAGGGTCTGACCCACACCTTTCTAAATGTCATAACTGGAAGTAGAAAGTCTCAACTTGAACACTAGCTCACCAGGGATCACTGTCATAAACCCGCAGTACCTAATGTTCTTTCATTTTTTTTGAAATGTTGTAAAGGTATCAAAAGCTAAGAACTTGTGTGATAACTTTTACTTTTACTTTCAAAAAGTCTGACTGCCATGTTATTGCATAGTGGTGCATTCTTAATGATCTTTCTTTATTTTGTTGTTGTTTCAGGTTGGGTTTCCCCATGATGATTATGTCCTGTACTATTGGGATGTGTTACCTCCTTGTTGCTCATGTTGTACTGGGTTGGAACACTTAATAATTTATCCTTTCAAGACAAAAAGAAGCTCTCTGTCTTGTTCAATCTATACATCAGAGCACTAAGAAGACACCATAGAAAAGAAGAAGAAAAAAACCCCACTTTAAAAAGCGATGTATTGATTAAAATGATTGGCAGTCTTACTTTTTGTCATTCATAACCTTATGTTCTGTGAACAATTTGCAGAGTTGAGTATTGAAGTTTAAAGGATTCAAAGTGTTTGTCATGGTCAATATTAATAAGCACATAAAGAGATACCATCACAAGGGAATATGTTGTGTCCTGAAACTCTGTCTTGCCACAATCTGAGTACAGTCATAGATGAAGAAACATCATTCACAATGGAAGATGTTCACTAGTTTCTTCTTAGGGGTTCATTTGTCTTTGTCAATATATTTAGCTATTTGTATTAAAGTAACTAACATTCAGTCTGTACAAGCTGTAACAATAGACCTATAAGCAGACAATCTGTACGCTATAAGTGATGTACCATTATCTATGTTCAAAAATAAAAACATCCCAATAAGAAATTGGTATGGAAGAAATTATTCTTTTGAAATTGACTAATAAGTCATACGCCATAATGTTTTTTCATTTTAAAATTTCTTGTTTTTTCTAATCTTGTTGGCCATAGAATGTGGCAAAACAATTTACATTTTTCTTTCAATTATTAATTCAGTTCTTTGGTGGATTACCCTAAATCTTTTAATAGGTTCAGATACTACCTGTAAAATGACAGGTTTCAGAGTAGCAGCCGTGTTAGTCTGTATTCGCAAAAAGAAAAGGAGTACTTGTGGCACCTTAGAGACTAACAAATTTATTAGAGCATAAGCTTTTGTGAGCTACAGCTCACTTCATCGGATGCATTCAGTGGGGAAAAAAACAGCTGTAGCTCACGAAAGCTTATGCTCAAATAAATTTGTTAGTCTCTAAGGTGTAACAAGTCCTCCTTTTTTTTTTTACTTGTAAAATGAAATCATACTTTGGCTGTGCTTTTGTTTTCTTTGATAATACTGTGTTCACTCATATATATTGATTTTTATATTTGGCTATTGGACCAGGTCACATTATTTATTATGAAAGCTATTTCAATCCTCATCTTCTCAGCCTTTCCTGGGACTGGCCCAAATTACCCAAAGATCTGTCTCATCCTGTGTAACACTAGAACTAACATGCTGAAGAGTGAAACTCATGTGAATAGGGGGGAATTTCAGTGAGCGAACGCAGAAGAACAAATGATGTTATTTGCCCCTGTTTCTAGTAAAGTGATCTAGTAAGTGAGAAAGGAAACCAGTAATAGTATCTTTCCCCCGGAGGATTTAATATTAATAATAAAACATATAGCTTGATCCACCCAAGTAGCTGGAGTAGCTGATCATTTGCAGGTTGCACTCCTTGACTAAATGCCTTTGACTTAAAAATATAATTTAATAAGCATAATTCAAATTAGCTACAATGTTCCTTCAAAGAATGATTATCCCTCCTCCATGTTGCCTCATCCCAATAATGAGTGCAAACCCCAGACCCCCTTTTCAATATGTTGCTTTATAAATAAACAGAACAAATAAACCCAGCCTGAAACACATACTTATGGGATTGAGCTGGGCCTAACTCCCATTCAAATCCATAGGAAAGCTGCAAAGTTTTTCTTTGGAGGAGTGCTTTACTCTGTAATGAATGAAATTCTGTTACCATTCGAGAAACGTGTGCACTCATTTGTGTTGATCCATAGTTTTAAAAAATCAATTGCCCTCCACATTTTTCATGTCATGCTTATGATAGTGAGGTCGAGGGGTGCCCTTTACATGCTGAATAAAACAAGTGAGACAGTTGATTCAAAACTCCTTAAATGCATTTGTTGTTACATATTGCCTTTTACTCACCAATGTATATAATATGTTTATTTTTCTTAGCTATAAGAATCAATCTTACCTTTTGAGGGCCAAGCCTTCTACATAACTTTAAAAAAATTGTAAGAAAAATAAACCCGTGTATGAGTTCCTGCAACACCAAACATAGTCAAGCCAATAATGTGATTGCACGACCACACATGAAAATACCTGACCCCATTTGCAACTTCCTGGAAAGGGATGGTGGGGCATTGGGTCACATTATATCTACTCATCCAAAACTGGTGTGGGTAGGAGGTCTCATTGGTTTCTATTTAGGAAGCTCTTCCAGCAGGACTGTTTTGAGATTTTCTTTGTCCTAAACTACTTGATCTGACAGTGGTGGGTGTATAGTACACAGGGAATAAAATATTATGTTTAAACAGTTATCCCATATTCTGAGGCAACCAAAAGTTTTGGAATAAATTCAGTCTATTTCTAGAAGAAGTCTGCTATGCTGTAATATTTTTCTGATAATTTCCTTGAAATAAAACTGATTTATTACCTGGAGCATCCTTGCTGCTTCGTTTGTATTGTGAGACCAGGCTTACTGAGAGCACAGAGGACAAAACAAATGAGGAACATAAGATAACGTTGTTTGTTTTCACAGGGTTTTATGTGATTGTAATCGAGTGCTCAGCAACCAAAGGAAGAATGGTGAATACATCAACACGTTTTTCTGCTATATTACTCTTGTTTCTCACTTCAGCAGACAATGTGCTTAAATGAGAATTACACACGTACTTCAGAGCATTGCAAGATAATGGAATAATTTTCATTGACTTCCTTCATAGTTATCAGTTTAAAAGTTTGAAAAACAGAGAAGTTTAGTAATACATTATATAATTAGATCATCTCTTGTATGCTTAGGACTGGTATCTGTGAGGCTGATTCTCATTTTCACAAAGGCCCCTTTACATCGCTCTGGCAATGAAATCGGTTTTAGAGTGAATGTAAATTTATGCCTAGTTTGAGGTTATCAGTTTAAAAGTTTGAAAAACAGAGAAGTTTAGTAATACATTATATAATTAGATCATCTCTTGTATGCTTAGGACTGGTATCTGTGAGGCTGATTCTCATTTTCACAAAGGCCCCTTTACATCGCTCTGGCAATGAAATCGGTTTTAGAGTGAATGTAAATTTATGCCTAGTTTGAGGCCCTTTTACCAGAATTGTGTAATGAAATACTAGGCCTTGTAAGTACAATTTCCACCCCTTTGGCCCGACGGGAAGTATGCTGTAGCCTAAGATTTAAGAGACATGGATTAAATTCCTGGTTTTGGGGAAGTCACTTAGCTCTCTCTGTCTCAATTCCCCATCTGTAAAATGGAGATGATAGCAGTTCCCTACATCACAGATTGTGAGAGGCTCAGATAGTATAGCAATGGGGATTACATTAGTACCATAGATAGATTCACTGCTACATTACTCTATTGAAACCAATGTGGACACAGAAAATTTTTAGAACCTACATTGCAAGAGAATTCAGAAATAACTAGCCACTAAAGAGAGGATATCTTACTGTTTGCCTACTGATCTAATTCATTATTATTAATCAAATAATATTTTAATATATTTATCACCATGATAACCAAGTGTCTTTGAATGCATCACTTCAGTTCAACCGAAATAATGTTTAAAATCTATCATAGTTTTTTCAGAGAAGATTCCAATGTTCTTCCTGAAAGGACAAATACTATATAATTTACTTTGACTTTTTATGACAAACAGTAAGTATTAAAGCATGGGAGGTTTCAACAGAAGTATCACTTCTCTTGACCTGTAAATTCCTCTAGAATTGTAAACATCAAGGATAATATTATGTAAATTTAAAGAAAGATGATCTTTTGTGAATTCTTTTCAGAGTAGCAGCCGTGTTAGTCTGTATTCGCAAAAAGAAAAGGAGTACTTGTGGCACCTTAGAGACTAACAAATTTATTAGAGCATAAGCTTTCGTGAGCTACAGCTCACTTCATCGGATGCATCCGATGAAGTGAGCTGTAGCTCACGAAAGCTTATGCTCTAATAAATTTATTAGTCTCTAAGGTGCCACAAGTACTCCTTTTCTTTTTGTGAATTTGTTATTCATTTTTCACCCATTTCAATAGCTTTGTACATAATTGAAATGTAACAGTAAATCAGGACTTTTTTTCCCTTTCTGCTCATTGTTGGCAATTTTAACATTTAAAAGCAGAAATGCATTTAACTCTTGATTGTAAGCATCTCTCACAAAATCCTAGCCCAATGGGGAATTTTGCTACTAATTTCAATAAAGCAAGGATTTCACCCTTGATTTACAATCACTATAAGAATGAAATGTACTGCAGTATGATATTTGTGATACTAACTTCAGACAATGGAAATCCAACAGAAGTGAAGCCAATAGAAAGGAATATAAACTATGGCAAGTATTGTGTAAGAAGGAAGGTTAAGATAGAATTTGAAGACCAAATAGTCAGAGATGAAAACAAATAACTATATGAAAACTAGGAAGACCAAGGGTGCATTGGACTGCCACTGGATAAGGGGAACAATTAAAGAAAGGGGACCATACAAAATAATGAATGGTATAGAACAGGAAGAGTAGGCACGTTTATTGAGCCTTTCTCAAAATACAATACAAGGGGACAGTCAATGAAAATATTAGGCAGAGATTTTCAAACTGATTAAAGGAAATATTTTTCATGTCATGCTCAATTTGTCTTTGGAACTCACTACAATAGGATATCACTAAAGCAAAATTAAACAGAAGTAATTGTCATTTACATGTGAGCATCCAGATTTTCAATAATAAGGATTAGTAAACTCAGAGGATTTTGAAAGAGATATAATACCTCATGCTTCAGGACATAAGTCAAATTCTAACTCATAGCATAGGAAGAAATTTTCCTTGTTGGGTAGGTTATTTCTAGAGCTGGTCAGGAATTCTCCAACAAAAATTGGGTTTTCTTTGTAAAAATGCTGAGTTTGTGTAAAATTTCAAGGTTTTGGTATTTTTCATTCCATCTTGAAACAAAACTGAGACCTTTCCATTTTTTTCATGGAGACAGAGACCCATTGAAGAATACCCCATACCATGGTAGTTAGAGTGCTTGTGTGGGATGTGAAAGACCCAGTTTCAGGTCCCTGTTGTGTCTGATTCCATTTCAATCTATATATTGGGGGTAATGACATCTACTTTTGTAAACACTTAGAAATCTTCACATGCTATATAGCCAGTAAGTACTTATTTTTATAGATAACATAGGATTAGGATTAGCTGCAAACACCATCTATTATTTTAAAGACCCAGGTGTGGAAAAAATGTGGAAGTGCCCTAATTGATTCATTCAGTCTCTCCTCTGCCTGCCTTAGCAGCTCTATCAGTCCATCCGGTGACTGCAGTTACTTCAAACTCCCTTCTGGCCCCAAATCAGTTCGCTGCCTCACGACAGCCTCATTAGCACAATTCAACATTAGTTTCCCAGGCCTGTACCTTGCGCTTCTGCTTTCTAGCAAAATGAATTCTCTGCCTTCCATCAGATGATTAGACAGGGTGTGAATTGGACAAGCTCCACACTGCTCACAAATTCCCTGATCCTATATTCCACCCAACCTCCTTCAAATCCAATTTTTTTCACTATAGTTTCTCCATTACAGACACATAACAACCTATTAAAACGTAAATCATATAAAAAAGGAGCCACACATTCTGTGCAATTCATGCAAGCCCATAACCTTATTTATATGAAACTCTTGCCCTTGCTACATGTCACCTGGCATTAATGCTGAGGCCTGAAATTAGAAAAAGAATATAGAGAAGCCGGGGGGATTGTTGGTTCAAGGGATTAATAATAGGCTATTGAGCCTTTCACTTCAAGGGCACTGCTCAAACCTAACTAAGGTAAGTATTCACTGTAAATCATTTCTATTTGATGTCTGTTCTGTATCTTCTGTGAAATGAGTTTAGTGGTCTTGCCCAGTGAACAAGTGCCACATAATACATAGTTCTCATGGATAGCTTGAGAAAAATGACCAAAGAGCTGACACAGCATCATGGCTGGAGCAATAGACCTGCTACCAGGGCCAGCTCCAGGCCCCAGCGTTCCAAGCAGATGCTTGGGGAGGCAGTTTGAAAGGGGCGGCAGAGTTTCCGCGGTGGTGGCAATTCGGCTGCAGCTCCTCTGTCCCCGGCAAATCAGTGGCAGCTTCTCCCTTTTGCTGGCCGCAGCGGCCGTTTTTTTCACTGCTTGGGGTGGCAAAAACGGTAGAGCTGGCCCTGCCTGTTATTAATTCTTCAAGAAAATGGATTTATATTTGTTGATTAGGAGCATGGAGACCTGGCCCAAACTAGGTGAAAAAAAAAAAAGGGAAGGGGACTGTGTAGTTCTGTAGGGAGGCAAGGGAAATGTTAGTGGGGACGTCTGGGTGTCTTCATCCTCCTCATTCAATCCATCTCCCAAGTCAATGGAAATGTTCCCATTAACTTCCTTGGGAATTGGCTCAGGCCCTGTGTGTGGTGCTTCTCTGTCAAGGTAGAGAGACATTACTGAGGAAGTGTGGAGAAAGTTGAAATGCCGCTGCTTATGTTCTACCTCCTTTGTGACCAAATACAGACTTTCAGTCTTCAGGGCTGTTAATCCAGCAACTGTTCAAAACTCTAATAAATCAATACATGGAAATAAAGGAAATTTATTCCTAAATTTGCCAATGCCAGAGGTATGTGTTCAGTTAATCGTTGATCTAGCTAGCCATCTACCATCTCACACATTTAATAGTGTATTGGGAGAGCAAAATGCTACAACCATTGAGTTGAAGGTTTAAACCCTCAGCAAGTCGGAGACTGCTTTGCCTTGTGAGGGTAAATTGAAAATGAAATTTTTTTCCAGAATTGACTCAGGAGTGCTTAAGGCTCAGGATGCTTTTTTGTTTGTTTTCCTCCTCACAGTCCCTCTTGCATTTACTGTTGAGCTCAAAGAGCTAACAGCTCCAGCCACCAAAATTGAATTTTTAGCCTCTCAACAAGCCTGAGAGTGGGAGATCCGCAAACTGCAATTTTTCTTTCTTTGTTTTATATAAAAAGAACAAGTTATTTGATTTCTTCCTGTGAGGTGGAAGTATTTAAAGCTTTGGGTTGCTGGTTATTTTCTCTGGAACAAGGAGTTTATTGGTAGATGGATGCTGGGAATGAGGCAATGCATTTCAAGTTTGCCTTGAAGGTTCATGCACTTTCATTGAGTCTTGTCAGTACATGTCTAAACACTGTAACATAAGTGGTAAAAATGACAGACCTGAATGGTATTCCTTCACCTCTAGACCTCATGAGAGTGAGGAAAGAAAATACTCCTCTCAGACTACAGAAGTCAGGGGATTCTGACCCTAAAACTTGAGGTAAGAAAGGAATGGAAAAGTAGCTAGATCCAGCTGAGAAAACACCTCTGATAAACCACAATAAATATATTGTGTTCACATGCATAATAGATAGCAGTTGCCATTAAAATCTTGACAATTATTGTTTGAAAGTAATGATATTATTACATACTTGGCAGTATAGGCAGCATCACCTATAGCTAAGTTTCCTGGTACTTCAAGACTCCTGGGTCCAAAGCCAGTTCCTTATAACTTTGCCAAACTTTAACAGTTTGGGTTAAAAATTTCACTGCTGAGTGTTTTCCTCATGCTAAACTTTTGGCAAAAGTTTCAGCAAAAATGGTTCAGCTGTTTCCAAGAACAAGATTAGGGGGAAATACATTTTTAAGCCCATATTTTTAAAAAAATAATCATGCCACCTTTTTAATTGAGAAGCTCTAGTGCCCCCCAGGCTTTGAGGCAGGGACTTGAAAACTGGCAGGAAGTCACCCTGGTGTCAGGGATATGGTTTTTTTTTTTCTGGCACATGAAAAACTGCACAAATTTGGCCATGTTAAAACACTTTGAAAAATCTCAGTTCACACCTGCTCAATAAACGCTGCTTAGACTTTGACAGCTAAACTCTCAGCAGATTCTGCCTGCCTTGAGCATGCTTTATCCTAGGACTGCATGGGATGAACAGAACTTTCCCTGCAATCTCTGGTCCTAGCTGCTGTGGCTGGGGACCCAGGAACTGAGAACAGGCAGACTCTCTCTCTCGTACTTTCAGTGCTGCCCTTGCTACTGACCAGGCAGTATGGGGGAGGAACAACCTGACTGAAATACAGAGGGGACAGAAGCAACCTTAATATTGGCATTTCCTAACTTCTACCTGTTTCACTTTGCAACCTTAATGCTCTTTTAATATTTTTTGCATGTAATAAGTGTATCTATAGTAAGTGTATGGAAATGAATTAAGCTAAAATCAAATCAAGGCCACTTTAATGCTGAATGAGAGTCTCCACACAGGGGTTTAATGCAGTTTAACTAAGCCACTTTGAATTCACATTTTTAGTTCATTCTGATTCAATTTTCCTGAATGTAGACAAGCCCTTTACGTCTCCCCTGCCCTAAAAATAGGGAAGATGGGTATTGTGTTGTAGGGAGAGCTTTTGACTGTCTGAGAAAGACTGACTATCTCAAAGCAAGAGAGAGCAGCTGAGGATAACAGGTTTTTTGAAACAGACAGCGTCCTTGTTATGTTAACAGGTTTTCGGCTAAAACAAAAATTCTGCACTAAAGTGTTGGATTTTGTAAACAAGTCATCAACATCCTTTTTTAATGTATTTACATTACAGTTTTGGCTTATTATTTCTAGTAAAATTGATGACAACTTGCATTACATTTGATTGTGGAATGATACAGGCATCACAGTGATAAAACATAAAGGAACTCACACATTTCTTCCCACCAACATTGAGCAAAACTCTTGTGTAGCTTAAACACATTTGCCTCTTCAGTGTGTTTAAGAGGAAAACAAATTACATTTGCAGTAGGTGAGCAGCAGTGAATGTAGCCTGTTCTTAAACAGTCTCCAGGACACATCCTTTTTCAGCAGGAGGGCAGTGTGATGGATCTGAAGTCAGGGATTACAATTCCCATCAGCCCACTCCTGCTTCCTCATGACTAAAGGGGAAAGACCCTGAGCCGGGAAGTGACTGGGTTTTATTTGGGATCTGCAGCCACGTGACAAGGAGGAACTGCAGGGAAGATGAAGCAGGAGCTACATGGTGAATAGGGAGCTGGAGAGAAGACCCAGAAACTGTCTGCAGAGCGACATGTAGGATAGAATGTGACTGCCGGACATCACAGCTGGGTACAGGGCTGGGTAAGGCTTCTGGGGGAGCAGCAGCAGATGGTCAGGAAGCCAATGCATAGGGACCCCAAAGGGAGGCACTACCTGAGCCTGGCTTGGAAAACTGTAAGCTCCTGTTTGCTTGAATAGAGACTGGACTGGAGAGAAGAGCCCTGACTCGTGACTGGACTGCCCTAGGGGCCAAACAGGAACAGTGAGGATTGCCAATTTTGTTTGGATATATTCCTGGAGGTTTCATTAACCGACATAACCTTTAATATTAAAGATTACTCTTTAATTCCTGGAGACTTCAGGACAATCCTGGAGAGATGGCAACCCAAAGAACTGCTACTTTCAACTGTAAAGGGTTAGCCTTTGTACATATGGTATCTTCAATCATTCCCTTTCCTGACAGCCCTGGTAAAATACTCCCTTAGCCAGGTGTCTGAATGGTTATTGGGACCCACCAGGGCTAGCGTACACCAGGCCTAGAGGCTGTAGCATCTACAGTGGTTGCCTCTGAGCTGCAGTACAGCTGATGTGCAGCGGTCTGGTGAACTGTAGAGCCTCAATAATTACAGGACCCTGGGGAAGAATGGTAAAAAGGGAAGATGCAGGTGATAGCAACATGTTTTCAATTTGCAGGTTCAACACTGTTTATCAGGATGCGTAGCACTATGTTGGCTTTCTCCTTGCCACCCTTCCAGTCTCTAGTTAGGTGATGCATAGTGGCTATCAAATTCAGTCACAGCAGTTTCAAAGATCTCCCCACTGTATTTTCCACCGAATGCATCCAATGAAGTGAGCTGTAGCTCACGAAAGCTTATGCTCAAATAAATTTGTTAGTCTCTATGGTGCCACAAGTCCTCCTTTTCTTTTTTGCAAATACAGACTAACCCGGCTGCTACTCTGAAAGCAGTTTCAAACAGTGTGATAGTGACACTGATTTGTTCCCTTATAATAGCTACATCGCTAAAGTGGCAGTGCTAGATCACGCATGAGCTCCCACTTGTGTGTTGGCTGTCCTATTAGCCGACACCCTGGGGATTGAACTGGGGACCTCCAGAGCTAAACTGCAAAATCACTGCAGCTGAGGGGCTGTCCAACTTATGCCCTCTGCAGACTGGCACACTCACCCATGGATTACATTGAGACTCTGCAGCAGCAGTGATGTTATGGAGCAGAAATATCTCACAGCATGACTTCCCTCATTGCTGCAAGAGAGACTAAGGGGAGAAGGAAACTGTTAGGGGCTTATTCCTTCACCCGCTCACTTCCCTGGTCCTTCTTGCATGAACAGAGAGCAACAATACCCGAAGTCCAAAGTTGCAAACAATTCAATGTTTATTGGGGTAAACTTCCAGCAAGGAATAATTCCAATTTCCTTCCTTAGTGTCCCCCTTCCCATCTCTGACACCACAGAGCCTTACCTGTGTCCCTGTTCCCATTCCCCACCTTAGCAAAATATGATTCCAATTTTCCCACCCTCATTCCCCCCCATTCTTCCTGATTGACTGCAGACTATATTGTAAAACTTGAGTTCTGCTTAGCTATACCTTAACCAATCATTTTACTGAAACTGAACTAACCAATTCTAACATGATTATTTAACGAATTATATCCCACCATCTTAATTGGTTTACACCCAACAAAATTAATTATACAGCAGACAGAAACAATCACAGAACCAGACAGAGATTATACAGACAAACAATAGGGAAATGGGGACTACAGTGATAGAACAACAAAGAAATGAGGATTTCACATCCCAGCTATTGAGAAGTGAGTTCTTGTCAGACAGGTTGCTAGCAAACTAAGTTTCCTTTTACATCTAGGCTCTTCCCTTTCTCTGGAGGCAATAGGAATACAATCCTGTCCTGATAATGCCTAACAGCCCAATAGCACCTTATTTCAATGCGACTACGTTGGAATGGGAGGAGGTGACCGGTCGCTTCCCAGCTTATGGCTGCCTCTGCTGCTTAGCCAGAGGCCTTAGCCTAAGAACAGGGCCTCAGACTGTGTCAGTGAGAAAAGGCCTTATACCGGCAGACAGCAATTTTGATTCTCTTTCTTTTATACCTCTAGAACTAGCTAAATGATAAACATGTACCTAAATTCTTAAAGTATAGGCCTTTGCAGACAGGCCTGAGTATCTATATTCTAACAGAAACATCTGGTTCAATTGTTCCCAGACCACCATCACAATTGTCTAGCCACTTATATACTGTGCAAAATCAGTGTAAAACACTATCTGATCAGGAGGGTAGTTTTCTTACATTGTTTTTTGTACCAGTGTAAATGATTACACAAGGAGTAAAGCAGTAGAGAATCAGACCCATTGTTGCTGGCACTGCCGCAGTGCACAGTTGGCTCCAGTCCCTCTTTGAAGACTCTAGAGAAGGGCCATCCCTGTGTTTGAAACAAAGTCCCAGGGAACTTTGCAGGACAGGAAGATTTTGCCCTTAGTGTGTTTGTTGACTTGTATAGAGATGACTCAGTGACCTGTGCCTCAAGTTTAGAAACAATTAGATTCCCTGTAGCCCCAAGTTATAATCTCAGCCTGAATAACAGACATTGAGGAATCCAAGTTTAAACAGAGTTCTGCTTGTACAGGTGTGACACAGAGGGCATATACATAGTTCAATAGCTTCTCCTTCATGGACCCTACTCGTTTTCTCTTCGGAGAGAAAGGGTTACTCTTTTACAGGACCTTTTTCGCAGCAGGCCCTCTGGGGCTGACCCTTTAAATTGGGCAGATCCAAGTAGCTGAATATTTTAAGTTGTTACTTTCTGCATCTTTCTCTCCTCTAGCTGGTAAGTACTCCTGTTATGATTCCCTCTGATCATTCTCAAAGTGGGTCTTTCAGAAGAGATGCAACTATCCCAAGTAAATAGAAACACCCAGTACTTTTCCTCAGAGACAGTGTTTGTTGCAGCATTCTTGGAAACGATTTCCTTGCAGTGTTGTACAAAATACTGTGTATTACATTGCTCACAGCCATCACACCTGAAGGAGTTACATTTCAGTAATACTTGTGCACTATATATTTTCAAAGTTTTCAAAGGGTTGAAAGGGTGGCATAGTAATATAAGCTACTGTTAATAAGTATACATTAATGAAAATTATGAAGAAGAACCTGAAATATGTCAGGAATCTTTTGTATCACCAGAGAATACCACACGAAACATCTTACCTGATGAAAGCAAGGGGATCATTTAAGAGATGGTTGACTTTAATTCAGTGAGGAAAATAATAAAGAAATAAGGTCTATATTGGTATTTTAGTTTCCCCATATCCTCCTCCTTCCACTTTATATCAAATACTTATAAAACTGTGGGTACAGAGAAGCATATACTACAAGCAACCACACAATATTATATTGCTGACTTGTAGTGAGTTGAAAATATGACTTGAGGTCTGAAGATGACTACAAGCACAGGTGGAGATCTCTTTGAAGTCTTGCATCCTAATGATTTCATCTTCTGACCTGGGAACTTAAGTAAGAATTAGATTTGTGCTAGCATCAAATAAAATGAGGGTTATGAAGTCAACACATCCATCTGAACTGGAGCTTTGCTTTGTAGTGTAGTATTATCAGTGTTTTTAATGAGAGGTTTACATCACTTAGGCAAACACAAACATAAAAAATTGACAGCACATATTTAGACTCATAGACTTATAGGTCAGAAGGGACTATCATGGTCATCTAGTCTGACCTCTTACACATTGCAGGCCACAGAACCTCACCCATTCACTCCTGTAATACATCTTTAACCTCTGGCTGAGTGGTTTAAACACTTCAAGTTAGAAATAATCCACAGTTTCCACTAGTTTAAACCTGCATTTGACCCCTGCCCCATGCTGCAGAAGAAGGTGAAAACCCACCCGGGGTCTGCCAATCTGACCCAGGGGAAAATTCCTTTCCAACCCCAACTATGGTGATCAGTTAGACCCTGAGCATGTCAGCAAGACCCACCAGGCAGACATCTGGGAAAGAATTCTCTGTCATAACTCAGAACTCTCTCCATCCAGTGTCCTGTTTCCAGCTGTTGGGGATTTTTGCTACAGGCAGTTGCCGATGGGCTACACACCATCATAGGCAGTCCTGTCATACCATCACCTTCATAAACTTATCAAGCTCAGTCTTGAAGCCAGTTAGGATTTTTGCCCCAACTGCTCCCCTTGGAAGGCTGTTCCAGAACTTCACTCCTCTGATGGTTAGAAACCTTTGCTTAATTTTGAGCCTAAACTTGTTGATGGACAGTTTATATCCATTTGTTCTCATGTCTACATTGGTGTTTAACTTAAATAACTCCACTCCCTCCATGGTATTTATCCCACTGATGTATTTATAGAGGGCAAGCATATCTCCCCTCAGTCTTCTTTTGGTTAGGCTAAACAAGCCAAGTTCTTTGAGTTTCCTCTCATAAAATAGGGTTTCCATTCCTTGGATCATCTTAGTAGCCCTTCTCTGTACGTGGTCCAGTTTGAATTCATCTTTCTTAAACATAGGACACCAGAATTGCACACAGTATTCCAGATTAAGTCTCACCAGTGCCTTGTATAACGGTACTAACACTTTTCTGTCCCTACTGGAAATACCTCACCAGATGCATTCTAGGACTGCACTACAATTTTTCATGGCTACATCACATTGGTGGCTCATAGTGATCAACTAATATGCCCAGGTCTTTCTCCTCCTGTCACTTCCAACTGACACATCCCCAGCTTATAGCAAAAGTTCTTCTTGTTACTCCCTAAGTGCATGACCTTACACTTCCCACTATTAAATTTCATCCCATTTCTATTACTCCAGTTTACAAGATCATCCTTCTTGTATGATATTCTGATCCTCCTCCATATTGGCAATACCTCCCAACTTCGTGTCATCTACATATTTTATTAGCACACTCACTTTTTGTGCCAAGGTCAGTAATAAAAATGTTAAATAAGATTGGTCCAAAGACCAATCCCTGAAAAACTTCACTAGTAACCTCCCTCCAACCTCACAGTTCACCCTTCAGTATCAACCATTGTACTCTCCCTTTTAGCCAGTTCCTCATCCACCTTTCAGTTTTCATCTTAATCGACATCTTCTCCAAGATAATTCATAATTTCTCATGTAGAACTGTATCAAACGCCTTACTGAAATCCAGGCAGATTTAGTTCTACTGTATTTCCTTTGTCTAAAACATCAGTTATCTTCTCAAAGGAGGAGATCAGGTTGGTCTGGCATGATCTTCCTTTTGTAAAACCATGTTGTATTCTATCCCAATTACTGTTCACCTGTATGTCCTTAACTATTTTCTCTTTCAAAATTCGTTCCAAGACTTTGCACACAATTGAGGTCAAACTAACAGGCCTGTAGTTTCACTTTTTCCCCCTTTCTTAAAAATGGGAACTATATTAGCAATTCTCCAGTCACAGGGTACAACCCCCAAGTTTACAGATTCATTAAAAATCCTTGCTATTGGACTTGTAATTTCATGTGCCAGTTCCTTTAATATTCTTGGACGGAGATTATCCAGGCCTCCTGATTTAATCCCATTAAACTGTTTGAGTTTGACTTCCACCACAGATGTGGTAATTTCTACCTCCATATCTTCATTGTCATTAGCCACCCTGCTACTACCCCTGAGCTCTTCATTAGCCTCATTAAAACCTGAGGCAAAGTATTTATTTAGGTGTTGGGCCATGACTAGATTATCCTTAACCTCCAACCCATCCACACTGCTTAGCAATCACGCATCTTCTTTTCTTGTTTTCTTTTATTTATATGGCTATAGAACCTCTTCTTATTGGTTTTAATTCCCTTTGCAAGGTGCAACTCTGCTTGGCTTTTGGCAGTTCTCACTTTAACCCTACACTTTCTGACCTCCAAGAGGTAGCGTTCCTTGCTGATCCCTCCCATCTTTCACTTCTTGTGGGTTTTCTGCTTTCTCGTAATCACCTGTTTGAGATGCTTGCTCATCCAGCTTAGTCTGCAACCCACTCCTACGCATTTTCCCCCCTTGCTTGGGATGCAGGCTTCAGATAGTTTCTGCAACTTTGACTTAAAGTAATTCCTAGCTTCCTCTACGTACAGAGCCCTGAGTTCTTCAGTGCAGTCCCCTTACCTAACTAATTCCCTTATTTTTTTAAAGTTTGCCCTTTTGAAATCAAGGATCCTAGTTGCAGATCTGTTTTTGTTTATCCTTCCACTTAGTTTAAACTGAATTAACTGCTGATCACTTGAACCAAGGTTATTCTCTGCAATCAGTTCTTCTATGAGGTCTTCACTACTCACCAATACCAAATCTAAAATGGCATCCCCTCTTGTTGATCCAGTGACTATTTGGTGAATAAATCTGTCAGCTATCCCATCCAGGAAAATCTGGGACCTACTATTATTAGTAGCACTTGTCCTCCAATCTATATCTGGGAAGTTAAAGTCTCCCATAATCACACAATTCCCAGTAATATTTATTTAGTTAAAACATTAAAGAGATATCTCTTGATATCCAAATCAGATCTAGGGTTGCTGTAGCACACCCAAAGCACTCGCCCGGGGAACCTCTAGTACCTTTCTTTCCCAAAGTTATTTTCACCCAAAGAGACTCTGTCTTATCCATTCCATCACTTCTAATTTCTTTATACTCTACCTCATCATTAATATTTGGGTGACCATATGTCCCATTTTGGCTGGGACAGTCCCTTTTTAAAGCCCTGTCTCAGCTTTCCCGACTTTTAATTTTTCCGAAGGAGGCACTTGTCCCATCTGCTCTTGTTTACTTGTTCAGTTGTCAAGAGCAAGCAGGACAAATGCCCACTGTTGTCAAAAAATGGGGTGCAGTGAGGAGGAATGTGCAGAGGGGCAAGTAGAGATGCCAGCCTCCAGCAGCGGGGAAGCAGGGCTGGGAGGGGAGGCTGCATTTCAGCATGTGCGGGGGCCAGCGGTGTTCCAACAATGGGCAACAGCCTTGTGCACGGGTTGGGGGGGGAGTGGGGCTCAGGCGAGCGGCTGAGGGTGACTTGTTTTCTCTTTGGGAAATATGTTCACCCTAATTAATAAACAATACTACTCCACCACCTTTTTTTCCTGAACAGAACATACCCTTCAATGCCTTTATCCAGTCATGACTACAATTCAACCATGTTTCTGTTATCCCTATAATATCTGGTTACATTTCCTGCACTAATAGGTCTAGTTCTTTTTGTTACCCAGGCTCCTTGCATTGATGTACAAACATCTCAACTGTTGCTGCTTGGCTTTGCCCACATTCCTTGCCTGATTGGGTACAGTCATTCTACTGCCAGTATAACCTACCTGTTAGCTTCATTGGTATTGGCACTATCTTTCTTCTTAATTCTCTTAATCCGTCCATTCTCCTAGCCACGGCTGTTCCTTTTTCCATTGCTGTATCCTTCCTTACTTGATTTCCCTCCCTCTCAATGGTAAAATCAAATAAAGTTTCATCTTGCTTACATGAGATCTGAATTTGGTCAATTTTATCCATTTGATATTAAATGAATTATTTCTGTGGAGGCTTATGGAAACTAAGAAAACTGACACATAAAAGTCTGCTGAGAGGCAATTTACTGAAGCTGGTAATGATTGCACTCTTTTCTGACTCAAAAGAGAGAAGGCACAGCCAATCCTTTTTACCAGGAGAAGCCCTGGTTGGCAAATCTATGTATGATCACCTGCATCATACAGGAGGTCAGACTAGATGATTACAGTGGTCCCTTGTTTTGGGCCAAGGTGCTCGAAGCACCACAGGCCTGGCAGGAGTACTTTGAGAAAAACAAGGCTTACACACAGTTGTGAGTTATTGGCTTTACTGAAGGTTAGTGACCCACCTGCAACGGAGACTCCAAGCATTACAGTTACGGAGGCAGGGAACCCAGCACATCGGAGCTTTGCCTGGGACGGAGTCCAATGGAGGGGCAGACAATTAGCGTTACTAAGCATTACACAAAAACAGCTTATGAATATAGAATTAGGTACTTCCCAAAGGGGGGACAGGTCCCAGCTGCTTACTTTCCTGTGTTTTTCCTGCTTTCCTGTGTTTTTTAGTAACTATTTATGTTTTATGTTTTACAGTAATTTTTTGGCTTGAGAAAGTGGAAATTTTTTAGCTAGACCGTAACAAAGTTTTTTGCAGTCCCCTATACTCCTCCCCTCACTTTTTCAAGTGATGTTAATGACCATGAGGATACAGTGCAGAGGGGAAATGGCACACAGCACTGGGAGACTAGGCCACAGCTGCAAAGGCATCAAAAATACAAGCCAAGAAGGCAAATAAAGCCAATAAGCAGGCCTTGAGCAAGATGGCGGCCCAACCCCGTAAGGTGGAGAGCCAGCACCAAAGCCAGGCGTTCCCTTGTTGTTGGAGGATTTTTGCCACCAACTGACGGAGTCATTGTAAATTGGCTTTAACTGAGGGCCTGGCATCCGTTACATTGAAGCAACACATAGCAGCAAACTCCTGGCATGGGTGGCCGTGTCTAAGCAGCAAATAATCAATAGCTAGCCTATTTTGCAGCATTTTTTGGCGTACCTCGCCCAACTTGTGTGAAAGGAGTGTGAGGACTGTAGAAGTCAGGTTGATAGCTTTTGCGACAGCACATGCAAGGTTTTTCACCATATGATAATTATGCACCACAAACCCAGGAATGCCAATCAATGAAAAAGCAAGGGCCGCAGCTTCGGCCTTGGAAAATAAGGTTACATTGGCTTTACAGGTGGAGTCAAGAGGGATGGTGTCTCTCTGGTGGCGGGCAGAGACTTGTGAAGGATGTGGAAAGATGGGGGGGGGCCACAAGGCCAAGGGCGCAGGGGACCCCTGAACTATTGGCTGGAATGAAAGAATAAGCGGTCCTGCCACATAAGAGAAACCATCCTGTGGGCAATTTCATATGCCCATATGCAAATGACACCATAGTGCTTTCATTACAGATTAACTTTACATTGGTGTGCTTTGCTCCAACGTGCCTGGCATTTACAAAGAACATACAAGAGAAGGCAACAGTTACATTGGCAAGACGAAACGAATACATAGATGCGTCAAAATTATATTGGGTGGGACCCAAAGCATACAAATTTATATATATAATAGTTTTATTAATTGCTTTTAGTAAGGAATAGTGCTGGACGAGGGTTAGGTCTGTGCAGATGCTGATGAAACAGGTCTTTATTACGGCACCCACGGCATATGTATGCGGTAAGCAAAATGACGTTGCATTAATGGCACTTTGGGCTAACACCAACCAGGCATTTATGGATGAGATGGTAGGTCCTGCAGTGGTGATTCTTATAAGGAGCGCCGCGACAAATGGGAGAGCAAGACCATGTGGGGATAGTCTTTGCCTTCCGGGAGTATGTATGCCCATCCTTCCCCAGTGGTGAGGACTACAGCGGCCTGTGATTTTTCATAGAGTCATAGATACTAAGGTCAGAAGGAACCATTCTGATCATGGTAGAGGACATGATTTTTGCTGCGATACCGTCCACCGCACATTACCCAATACGTGCCACTCGGTCTCGCTTGGGGAGCTGGTTTTTAGACCTACGGGAGGTAAAGGGAACAGGTTACACAGGGCCTCCCCTTGCTCCCATTGCAATGGCTTTGTTGCAGCATTGGTGCAAGAGAGGGCGCCCAATGAGTGGTCCGAACTTAACCAATACGGGGGATAAAATTGTAAGCCTGAAACCAATGGTGTGATGAAAAATAAGCATGGTGGCTCTCATTGGAGCTGTGACTGGGTGGACCAGGGGTTCACCTTCTGTCCAGGCTGCAGAGCATAAGGATATGGTGCGTAAAAGGTAATTATGCCTTGCGCGGAGTTAATCACACCCGGCGCCTGTATAAGATTCACCTGTAGGTGGGCATGCAAGGCAGAGAGAAAGACCAGACGCTGGAAGGGCGTCTGGCCACCCAATGAATGATTGTTGAGTAGCCA
This sequence comes from Dermochelys coriacea, assembly GCF_009764565.3. Taxonomy (NCBI): domain Eukaryota; kingdom Metazoa; phylum Chordata; order Testudines; family Dermochelyidae; genus Dermochelys; species Dermochelys coriacea. The sequence goes on along the minus strand of NC_050068.2, from coordinate 122,349,605 downwards.
GACAGCCTGCTTCAGCACCCCAGACCACCATGGAGCTTATGGGTGGGAGTGAGGCGACGGATTTGATTTTTTAAGAGCCCGTTCAGGCGCTCAATAAGTCCTCTTGCTGTAGGTGTATATGGAAGATGGTATTGCCAATTTATTGCTACGTCTGCGGCCCAGGTCGTACAGCCTGGGCCGTAAAGTGGGTTTCCTGGTTGCTTTGTAGACTGCGGGGAGTTCCGTAGCGGGAGCACAGTTGCTGTAGCGCAGCCAGTGTAGTGGCTGCGGCTGTGATGGCACTGGGGTATACAAACAGCAGGCCAGTATATGTATTTACAGCCGTAAAGGCATACTGCCAGCGCTGCTCTTGAGGCAAGGGGCCAATATAGTCCACTTGCCAATCCTGACAGGGACCTGCAGCCCAAGAAATTTTGCCGGTTGGTCCCGGGAGGGCAATGGGCACCAAGCGGGAGCAAACCAGACAACTGGCACAAACCGTCCAACAGGCTGCCAAGGGCAGGGAGGCGCCTTGGTGGAGGGCCATGATTTGCGTTGCTTGGGCTCCTCGGTGGCCGCCCTTTACATGGTACCATTTCGCCAGCTGCAAGACCTTCTCCCGTGCCATGGCATTGGCCGCCGCATTCCAGTAGGTCTTGGAGGTTTTAACCTTTGTGTGGGCGTTTACATGTTGCATGGCCAGAGGGGCCCGCCGGGCATAGCACAGGAGTTGTTGCCAGAGCGCCGCTCCCCACAGGGGCCGGCCTGCGAGTTTCCAACTCTTTGCATCCCATGCAGTTATTTAGGACCAGAGGCCCTTGTATAATACCCAGCTGTTTGTATAAAGGTAAACCCGTGGTGGGGTGCCCTCGATTGCTAGGGTGGCGGCCCACAATTCGGCCCACTGGCTGGAGCCAGCAGTTCCCCAAGCCATTGCCACAACATTTGCATGAGGGCATAGGCTATGGCAAGCCATTGCCTGGCTCCCTGCGCTGTATAGTAGGCTGACCCATCCGTGAACCATGCATACTGTTCCTCGGTGGACAGTTGGTCCACCGAGGGGGCCTTTTTTACTGGAGAGGTGGGCACGGGGTCCTTCACTGGGGGCAGCTTCTCCATGAGAGAGGGCACATGCTCGAACGTGATGGCCCCCAGTAACAGGGTAGAAAGGGAGGGCCGGCCCAGCAACATGCACTGTTGCAAGTAATGCTTCCACTTAAAGTGGGTTGCGCAGTGCATTCCTTCCAGTGCTCGCTGTGGCGGAGCACCTCCTCATCCTGGGCCCGGACGGCGGTCAGGAGGAGCCACCCTAGCTCCCCTATCACCCGCCGCTCCGCCCCAGAGCGCCGGTTCGCTCGTAACCATTGTAACCCCTCTACCAGCTGCACGGGTGTAACCCCCGCAACCTGTTGAAACTCCGGCCAATCCCCTGGGGCAGCCCACCCGGCCATAATCTGTGCTACCGGCCCCCAGCGCTCCATCGGGGGCCATCCTGGTATGTGCTGTAGGGACAGCGACGGCTTCCCCACTTCCCCTACCTTCGGCCAAAGTGGCATCGCTTCTCAGGGTACCCTGCTCGCTGCGCCAAATGTTCTGGGTCAAGGTGCTCGAAGCACCACAGGCCTGGCAGGAGTACTCTGAGAAAAACGAGGCTTACACACAGCTGTGAGTTATTGGCTTTACTGAAGGTTAGTGACCCACCCGCAATGGGGACTCCAAGCGTTGCAGTCATGGAGGCGGGGAACCTAGCACACCGGAGCTCTGCCTGGGACGGAGTCCGACGAAGGGGCAGACAATCAGCGTTACTAAGCACTACACAAAAATAGCTTATTAAATATAGAATTAGGTACTTCCCAAAGGGGGGACCAGTCCCAGCTGCTTTCCTGTGTTTTTTAGTAACTATTTATGTTTTTGTGTTTTTTAGTAACTATTTATGTCCTACAGTAACCTTTCAGCTCGAGAAAGCGGAAATTCCCTAGCTAGGCCGTAACAAAGTTCTTCACAGTCCCCTACATCCCTTCTGGCCTTGGAATCTAGGAATCGTCTCAAAGTCAGTTGTAAGCTATGTGGTTTGAAATCCAGCATCATCACTGTGAAACCCAGGAGAAAAGCAAATTAGTTTGTAAAGCCACCTTGCTCTGTCAGGCTCTCTTACCTGATAAATATCTGCATTTGAAAATCTGTTCATGGTCTACAAACATTGGGCTAGATTCTCAGCTGGTGTAAATTGGTGTAGTGCAGTGTTTCCCAAACTTGTTCCGCTGCTTGTTCAGGGAAATTCCCTGGTGGGCCAGGCCGGTTTCTTTACCTGCCACGTCCGCAGGTTCGGCCAATCGCGGCTCCCCACTGCCCGCAGTTCTCCGCTCCAGGCCAATGGCGGCTGCAGGAAATGGTGGCTGGTACGTCCCTCGGCCCGGCAGCTTCCCGCAGTCCCCATTGACCTGCAGCGGCGAACCGCAGCCAGTGGGAGCCGTGATCGGCAGAACCTGCGGACGCAGCAGGTAAACAAACCGGCCCGGCCCGCCGGGGGCTTTCCCTGAACAAGCAGCATCCCACGTTTGGGAAATACTGGTGTAGTGTTATCAACTTCAATGGAGCTATGTATATTTACACCAACTCAGGATCTGGCCCATATTGCTGTTTTGACTGATGCTCTGAATAAATGACTGAAAAGCAGAAGGGGACAGAGAGGTAAATGTAGAGCAAATCACATATCTCTATGCATGCTCTCATTCCATCTATGAAACATACTGGCATGGGACTAGCAAGGATCTTGAGGGGTTCTGACTCTTTTGAAGGATGGACTTGTGTGCGTTATAACATTGGAGGTGAAACCTTGATGCAGGAAATATAAGTGGTGCCTTTTAAAATACAACTCATTTATTATTTCTAAATAGAATGAACCCTTTCACGAGCCTGGCCTTCACTTGTTCTCCACTTTGCCATCATTATCTGTATTGCCATCTCTCAAATTCTGTCTCTCTCTTAGACCTGGTCTACACACAGTTTTTGTACTGATATAACTACTTTGTATGGGGTGAGATTTTTGTATTGATATAATAATACAGGCATGTGTCTTAGTGTGGATGCAGATATAAAGTTACCTTATAGCTTATACCCCTTCCCACACAAGAGTAAGATATACTTTTATAAGCAAATTATTCCAACAAAATTTGCCAGAAGCTGGGAATGGGCAACAGGGGATGGATCACTTGATGATTACCTGTTCTGTTCATTCCCTCTTGGGCACCCGGCATTGGACACTGTTGGAAGACAGGATACTGGGCTAGATGGACCTTTGGTCTAACCCCGTATGGCCGTTCTTATAATTGTGTCTACATTAGATGGTAGTTCTGCTGTAGCTATAGCAATATATATGAAGTAGTACAACTTTTGTGTGTGAACATGCCCTTATTCTTTCCTGTACCTGTTTTGCTTCAGACTCACCATTTATTCACACTTGTAGAGCTGTGCAAATAACAACTGATTTTTTGATTGGCTGGCAGTTCTGGAAATATTTAGTTATATTATTCTCATAGCAAAATGTCTGACCAAGTATTAGTATTTTATCAATCACAGCTGGTTAATAACATAGTAAAAGCATCCTGATTGGCTAATAACTTTGATTGATTAATAATTAGATCATACCGTGTTTTAATATCCTGTGCTGCAAGGAGCTGCAGGAGACGCATTAAAAAGCCACTTGTGGCTTGCGAACCTCAGTCTGAGTATCACTGGTTTGAGTGATGTGTGAAGGGGGGGTCTGGTGGTGTGTGCATGTGTGTGAGGAGTCAGAAGCAGTGAGTGGTGTGTTTTGAGGAGGTTACCCAGCAAGAATGGTGTGTTTGTGGGGATTTCACAAGTGATGAGCAGCATGTGTTAGTGCTCAGGTTAGGTTGGAAGGGGCAAAAATGGAAGGTGTGAGTGATGGAAAGGTGTGCTAGGCAGGTCTGAAGCAATGGGTGACAGGTTTGAGATCAAGGAGGCTCATGGTTGAGGAAAAGGGTTAATTACACTTGGTGAGATTGTATATGTGGGGAATTGATAACTCCACCCCTTTGGCAATCCTTGTACTTTCTCTGGAAGTGATTAGGTCTGGCTCTTAATGCCAGCATGGAAGTACTTAAAAGGTTTATGCATCTCTTTTCTTTGTTGAGAAATAAAACATAATGTGTAAGGTTTAATTTTTCTTTTTTCACTCTATTAATCATGGGATTCATTAGATAATTCTGTCCAAAGCAGGACTTATGAAATTAGAGATTCAGATTCAAGTGTAAAATGCATATCTGCAGTACCATATTTGTAAACTGATATTCAGCAATATGACGAAATAAAATTAATTCCAGGCTAAGTCTATTTTACATATTCATCTTCCTCCATTGTGTTCAAAGTGGAAATCTAGAACAATTTGAAAAGTAAGGTTAGATTAACTAGTAATTTATGAATATTCTCTTTATTAATGGTTTTTGAGAGAACTGTATTTTTATTGGAGCAGTACCATGTCAGTGCTATCCATCTGACAATCTGTGCTTTATGGTGATATTTGTCACTCAGGTGTCTGACTTATTGCAGCTGGGGTTTTAAATTTACATTTCATTCTTTCTTGAGAGCATTTGTTTTGCTTTCTCGTCTCATTGGTTTCAGACAAGTATTAATAAAAATTTTGCTTTCAGATTTTTGCCACCTTGAAAATCTCTCCTGCAGGGATACGTCTTCATTTTATGACCCACTCTCATAGGCACTAGAGCTGGGAGGGACACTGTTTTCCTGTTTTGCATCAGGATGAAATTGACACCTTCAAATTTTTTCAGAAAAAAAACCAGAAAGAGAGAGAGAGAGAGACTGACTGAGACTCCAGGACAGCCAATAGGCTGGTGATTAGGGCACTCACTTTGGATGTGGAAAAGTGGCTGTCCACCATCTTAAGTGAGTACCTTAACCAGCAGGCTATTGGCCATTGTGAAGTAAGACTCTCTTTCTTCAGTTGTGACCAGATTTTCCAAATGGATGCTAGAAAGCTTTCCTGACAAACATTTCATCAAATCTGATATGTCCTTGTGAAAAGTTTTGGTTTTAATGACTTGGCATTTTCTGATGAACAATAGTTTAGTCAAAAAAATTCCTGAATAGCCACCTGGCTACTCAGTTGAGATCAGATTCTTCATCATTCTTTTATCTATAAGAGAAAACCCACAATGCATGCTGCTGCCATGACACTATAACCAGTCCTCTATTTCCTCTAAAAGAAGAACTTTTGGCTGCTTCTGGAACTCTGCTATAAAAGTAATAGTTTTCTTTTGATTTCTCTCTTTAAAAATGTTTTCGTGCCATTTTGTGCACAGGGAGTCATATTCACCAGTATATTCCAGCTAGGGTGACCAGATGTCTCAATTTTATAGAGACAGTCCCGATTTTTGGGTCTTTTTCTTATATAGGCTCCTATTACCCCCCGCCCCCAATTTTTCACACTTGCTGTCTGGTCACCCTAGTTCCAGCTGCTTTGTATTGCTTCTGTCATGCAAAGGAGTCATAAAACCAGTTTAACCAGTCACTTAAATCCAGTTGATGGTAGCTTTGTGTCACAGAAGTGGCTCAAAGGAGCTGAAACATACCGGTGAATGTTCTTAAAGGGGAAATAATGTGATGTACTCTGTAAATTTGACTGGTGTTTTATTATTGGCTATAGCGAGGTCAAGACTCACCGGTGCAGTGCCTTCTGCTGGTTGTCTCAAGAATTAGCTCTCTAGCCTACAGAGTGCCTCCTCCTGGCCGGTGTCCCTTCTGGTGCCCCTTCACCTTGGGGTGCTGCCCCCTGGCAATGCCCCCACAGTCAGGGTCTCCCCTCCCAGGGGAACCCCCAACCTTCTATCCTCACCTTACCTCAGTGGCTACTGCCAGTCAGCATCTAGCCCCTGCTCACTGGGGCAGACTGCAGTCTGTAAACCACTCATCAGCAAGGGGGGTTTGAACCTGCTACCTTTGCCTATTCCCAGGCTACACCTCTGTAACCCCAGTACCCTTCCTGGCCTTTAGTAAGGCCTGCAGCCTGGGGGTTCTCCAGGCTGGAGCTCCTCTGGCCTTTCCCCAACCCTGCTCCACTCCAGGTACCCTTTTCTCCCAGGCAGCCAGGTCCTTCTCTCTCAAGAGCTAGAGAGAGAGTGCCTGAGCTCCTGGCTCACAGCCCTTTTATAGGGCCAGCTGTGGCCTGCCTGGGGCAAGGCACCAGCTGTGGCTGTTTCCCCAATCAGCCTACCCTTTTCTCTCAGCTTCAGCCCTCTCCAAGGGCTGGCTTTTAACCCCTTTTGATCTGGAGCAGGGTGACTGCCCCTCTACACAGGCTTCTTGACTTTTTTTTTTTTTTGCTTCTTTTGTTTTTTCTTTGGGCAGGGGTAGCTCAGCTAGTTGGATTGGATATTGTCAGACTTTGTCTTTATAGAATGTAGTTGCAAGTACCAACTAGTGGAAGGATGGATAGACTCTCAGAGGCAAATTCAGTAGCAGCAACAGCAAATTCTTGAAACTTATGTACGTTCTAGTTAAGGTGGAACTGGAGAGGGAGCATATAGGTTTAATGTATCCTCATGACTGTGCATCCCTCTCTAACATGCTGGGCTAGTCAGTCAGTGGGAAGTACTTCAAACTTTGTGCTTTTGAAGGACAGTGAAATCTGGCCTGATTGAAGTCAATGGGAGTTTTGCTATTGGGTTTTTGACAAAACAAAATATATTGTTTCAATATTTTGATTTGACTATCCTGCTGCAGTGGCTCATGGAAATTGTCATTCAGATGCCTTAGTTTCTGAGCAAAAGAATTTGGTTATTGATATTTTTTGTGAAAAGTTGAAATTTGCAGAGGAAAATTTTAACAAAAATCATTTTTGTTTCATCATCTTCCACGGGAAACCCTTCTCTTCCCCACTACCTACCATTCAGCCACTATGACGTAGAATTCTGTCATTGCTTGTATGGTACATTTCATTCTTATTACTTAGTTACTTTGTGTATAGTATGCCTCTATTGTGATAAGTGTGTGTGTGTGTGTGTATGTTGGGGAATGCAGGGGTAAGACGGGCATTCCCAGTAGATTATTGTCATTTGTGCACATGCACTCTTCACAAGAAAGACGTGCAGTGTGTGCTTCACAGTCACATTGACTCCCATTAGCACATAGAAATATCCTGACTTCCCAAACGAAGTCTTTGTATTGAAGCAATTTTTTTAAAAAACAAACAATTAATACCTACCCTGAGACATCCGGAATACTTTAAAGCCTACAGCAATTTACATCAAGACAAAAAAATGGTGAAGTCAAGCTTTATCAGTTCAAGCTGTGCACAGTTGATCATTTGGAGTGGAATGTAATAAGAGCTTTACAACTTACAGCAACTCTTGGGAACGAGAGCACGATGCTTTGCTTTGAATAAAAGAACAGCTTTTGTCATTAGAAAGAAATAAAACGAAATCAATGTTTGGAGCTGTGTATCTTCTCTGCTTACTCAGTGATATCAATTATTTCCCTGTAATCACTTTTTAAACTCTCAGTAACAGTGTCATGAGGACACTGAAATACCTCTCGCCAGCTTCCCTTGAATGACACCTCTCTGCTCAACTGAACTCGTGTCTTTTGAGGCATAATAAACAGGATCAATAGATGAAAATGGCTTGAAAACAGCTGTGTGTGCTCCTTATTTATGCTTATGTTTTATGTTACTGGGCATTTTAAGGAGGCTATGCTACATGTCTATTTACTTCAGCCACATTGTTCCAACCTTCCTTAAGGCTTCCTGTTACAAAATCAATCTATTGTAATAGTGAAAAAGTGAACCATTGTAAGGGTTACACACTGGGAATTAACCTGTAATACTTGTTGCTACTTGTATGTGGTAATCCTAGGTGCTCTCTAGAGGGCAGAGGAGTAATCCTGGAGGCTTCTCACTCTTCTTAATGTTTGTGTCCTCTCATGAAACTCTATGATTATGCAGTCACTGCAGTTTTGCAAGACGAAAGCTAGATACTACAATATGGGACATTGCTTAGGTCGATGAATTATGATGTGTGGGGCAGTTATGTGGTTGTAAACCTGGGGAAGGAAAAGAAGAACAATAGAAAGATAGTAAAGGAAGTGATTTTGGTTCTTTGAACTTTAAAGGCTATCCTTGTGTACTGTTTGCAATCTGATTATTCAGCCTGACTTCAAATGTTTGCTCTATTTGTTCAGAGTTTTCCTCTTTTTTTTGATTGCTGTCACTAGCCACCCTTGATATTGCCATTCTCCAATGTTCTCCTTCCTATTCAGTTTTCTTCCTCATGTCAAATAATACGCTGTTTACCTTTTCTTTTTCTGTTTTTGCAGCACAAGAAATGTCGTAGGAGAAATGTGGATATTAGCAGGTCAGCAAGGCTATCTCTCTACCAGTATAGGACTGTGACCTCCTATATATTTTCTAGAAGCAGTCAGTACATGGAAATTAGTCTTACCTCTTTTCTTCCAAAGGAAATCCCTCCTCCTTCTTTCGCAGGTCCCTTGAACAAAGCTCCCATGAGGTGGATCCATTCTTCTTTGTCTCTCTCTTTCCCACCTGTTACAAAACACTTTTCACCCAAAAAGGAAGTACGATACATTTATTCATCTTCTACAGCCAAAAGTTCCCATAGTACCTATGCATAATTAAAAAGTAAAGTCTGCTGGAAAAGCAAAGTCTATTTTTTTCCTAAATAATGTGGAAAAATATTTTTAAAAGCAAACAAATATTTGGAATGAAGTGGAATGTATAAACCTTTCCTTGGAAAGGAGGTATGATTCATAATTGTCTGCAAATTGTCAGAAATATTCTTCGGCACATTCTTGTTGCAGGTCCTATAATTCATACTCGTTAATGACTTAGGGAGCAAGCTGGAGCTTTTTAAATAATAGTTTGCAAGAATGATAATTGCAGGCCTGTCAGATGGTACATAAAGCTATGGAGACACCCTGTGCATGTGAGAGGCCTACATTATAAGAGGAAAATCATGATTGCCTGATAAGGACAGTTGAATTATACTTTCTACATTAAGTCTCAAAGGAACATGTGGAGGTCAAAATCAGTGGTAGTTAAACTATTTTAAAGGTGAACTGCAAAAGATATTTCTTATTCCTTTACTTCTCCTTTATGGACTTTTGTAGCCTATGAGCTCTGTCCAATCATGCCTAGGGGTCAAAGGGCCTCCAACAGTCATCTTATTTGTAGTCTTTTCCTTGATATGGTCTCTGGGTGAGAGAGAAAGCTAGGAGGTTGCATAAGATCAAAATCGTCATTTTCCAATGTAATCAACAGATCGAGTAGGCTGCTTCCTTTCTTCATTGTGCCACATTCTAGACTGCACTGACCACAAAAGGCCAGTGAAATGTTTCAGTTTGGCAAAGAGTATTGCAAATGTTTTTAAATTCTGAAATCCTGTGCCATTCCTAGTAAGTAAGCAGTAACTGAGTGAAGCACAAAAACAAAGTGTATGTTTTCAGGAGGCTAAAATGAAATAACTTACACACAGCTGTGTAAAAAAGGAGAAACTACACTTCCAACAACACATGGTTCAACTTCTGCGGATTGTAATAATGAGCTATGTACACCATCACCTGGAACAGGAACCAAATGCCCGTTGCCTGATATGGCTAGCATTTCTGAGATACCTCAAGGACCAGCATTTTAAGTCTTTCCCTGCACGTAAATTTGGCAAACAAGGCCATTATTTCTGTTCATCCTGGTTTGCTGATTTTCAATGGCTCCATTATTCTGAAGCTAATGACAGCATACTTTATTTTTACTGTTGTACCGCTTTTAGGTGCAATCTACTTTTGTCTAAGTTCTCAGCTGAAGCTTTCACACTCTAATTGGAGAAAGATTTCAGACAGATTTGAGAGACACCAAGCTTCTTCGTATTATCATGAACTTGTTGATATTCTTCAAAAGTCCACAAAGAATGTTGGCAACATGCTATCTTTTCAGTACTCTCCAGAAGAAAAAAGAAAACAAGAAGATCCTAGTGAAAATACTAAGTAGGATACTATCTTGCCACACAAAGACTTCCAATACTGAACAAGCTGAAAATATACCCTAAACTGGAGATGTTGACTGCAGCTTTATTCATTGCTTTGTCTGCAGGCAGAATATGATCATGATATGTTACAATAGTTGAAAAAGAATCAAGACAAATTCACAAGTCCAATTATTCAGAATGAGATAATAGAAATCATAGATCTTAAAATCCTGAGGGATATTTCCGCAAAAATATCTGGAAACTGGTATACAATTATGGTAGAAGAAACAACAGAGTTCTCTAAAAATAGCAGAGAATTTGGCACGTGAGAATATTATTAAAAATAAAGAGATCCAAAGAGATACTACTGAAACTAATTACAAAATCACAAGATTAATATAAAAATCTCCCAAGTGAGACGCTGTATTTATAGACATAAAATATGAAACATTAAGTATAGAACCAGGCATCTATGTGCCCCCCCAAGATGGGGTTCCTGTACAGAAGCATTGGCTTTAATATCTGAAAATTACCTTGAAATGTATAAAATTACCTGCACATCTACCAATGTGATATATGCCATCAAGTGCCAGCAATGCCCCTCTGCCATGTACATTGGCCAAACTGGACAGTCTCTATGCAAAAGAATAAATGGACACAAATCTGACATCAGGAATCATAACATTCAAAAATGGGTAGGAGAACACTTCAACCTCTGTAGCCACTCAGTAAAAGATCTAAGGGTAGCAATTTTGCAACAGAAAAGCTTCAAAAACAGACTCCAGTGAGAAACTGCTGAGCTTGAATTAATATGCAAACTAGATACCATTAACTTGGGTTTGAACAGAGATTGGGAGTGGCTGGGTCATTACACATATTGAATCTATTTCCTCATGTTAAGTATCCTCACACCTTTTTATCAACTGTCTAAATAGGCCATCTTGATTATCACTACAAAAGTTTTTTTCTCCCCCTGATAATAGCTCATCTTAATTAATTAACCTCTTACAGTTTGTATGGCAACTTCCAGCTTGTCTGTATATATCTTGAAAAGAAAAGGAGTACTTGTGGCACCTTAGAGACTAACACATTTATTAGAGCATAAGCTTTCGTGAGCTACAGCTCACTTCATCGGATGCATTACTGTAGCTGTAGCTCACGAAAAGCTTATGCTCTAATAAATTTCAGAGTAGCAGCCGTGTTAGTCTGTATTCGCAAAAAGAAAAGGACAGATTTCCACTCTATACAGCTAAATTCAGTGCCTTGCATAATCACAGGTTTCAGAGTAGCAGCCGTGTTAGTCTGTATTCGCAAAAAGAAAAGGATTGTGCGAGTTTTTTCATGAAGTTGACAGAAGTTGACTTTTCTTTTTGCGAATACAGACTAACACGGCTGCTACTCTGAAACCTGTGATTATGCAAGGCACTGAATTTAGCCGTATAGAGTGGAAATCTGTCAACTTCATGAAAAAACTCGCACATCCTTTTCTAATAAATTTGTTAGTCTCTAAGGTGCCACAAGTACTCCTTTTCTTTTTGCGAATACAGACTAACACGGCTGCTACTATGAAACCTGTATATATCTTCTTACTGTATGTTCCAGTCTATGCATCTGATGAAGTGGACTGTAGCCCATGAAACCTTATGTTCTAATAAATTTGTTAGTCTGTAAAGTGCCACAAGTACTCCTGCTCTTTTTGTAATGTGTGTAACTTGGAAAGTTGTGAAAGATACAGTGAAAAATCTTGAAACGAGACCTTGAATTGGCAGCGTAGCAGCTGAGTTGGAAATGTTCAACTTGTTCTTTGGTACTAAATTAAGTTAAAAACTCCTAAACATGGTAGGCAGTCTGCCCAAAATTCTGCAAGGGCTGGACATTTCAGCAACAGAAGGCCAATTTCTTATGGGAAAAAAAAATAACTTCTTAATTTACTTCAATCCTGGTCAGTGACTGGGATGTGGCAATTGTGCCTAGAGGCTAGAGCAGGAGTCAGTAGTCAGTAATTCTTTGGATTCTTTAACCATGAGTTGGTGTTCCAAGAAGGAGGCATGCTCGGCAGAGATGGGCTCCACCTAATGAAGAGAGGGAAGAGCATCTTCACAAGCAGGCTGGCTAACCTAGTAAGAAGGGCTTTAAACTAGGTTCATTGGGGGAAGGAGACCAAAGCCCTGTGGTAAGTGGGGAAGTGCAATCCCAGGAGGAATCACGAGCAGGAGAGCATGAGAAGGGAGGACTCCTGCCTCATACTGAAAAAGCGGGATGATCAGCGAGTTATCTTAAGTGCCTATACACAAATGCAAGAAGCCCGGGAAACAAGCAGGGAGAACTGGAAGTCCTGGCACAGTCAAGGAATTATTACGTGATTGGAATAACAGACTTGGTGGGATAACTCACATGACTCGAGTACTGTCATGGATGGATATAAACTGTTCAGGAAGGATAGGCAGGGCAGAAAAGGTGGGGAGTTATATTGTATGTAAGAGAGCAGTATGACTGCTCAGAGCTCAAGTATGAAACTGCAGAAAAACCTGAGAGTCTCTGGATTAAGTTTAGAAATGTGAGCAACAAAGGTGATCTCATGCTGGGAGACCGCTATAGACCACTGGACCAGGGAGATGAGGCTTTCTTCCGGCAACTCACAGAAGTTACTAGATTGCAGGCCCTGGTTCTCATGGGAGACTTCAATCACCCTGATATCTGCTGGGAGAGCAATACAGTGGTGCACAGACAATCCAGGTTTCAGAGTAACAGCTGTGTTAAGAGTAAAAAGAAAGGTTTCTTCAGGTATGTCAGCAACAAGAAGAAAGTAAAGGAAAGTGTGGGCCCCTTACTGAATGAGGGAGGCAACCTAGTGACAGAGGATGTGGAAAAAGCTAATGTACTCAATGCTTTTTTTGCCTCTGTCTTCATGAACAAGGTCAGCTCCCAGACTACCGTACTGGGCAGCACAGCATGGGGAGGAGGTGACCATCCCTCTGTGGAGAAAGAAGTGGTTCAGGACTATTTAGGAAAGCTGGACAAACACAAGTCCATGGGGCCAACTGTGCTGCATCCGAGGGTGCCAAAGGAGTTGGTGGATGTGATTGCAGAGCTATTGGCCATTATTTTTGAAAATTCATGACGATCGGGGGAGGTCCTGGATGACTGGAAAAAGGCTAATTTCGTGCCCATCTTTAAAAAAGGGGAGGAGGAGGATCGGGGGAACTACGGGCCAGTCAGCCTCACCTCAGTCCCTGGAAAAATCATGGAGCAGGTCCTCAGGGAATCAATTCTGAAGCGCTTGGAGGAGAGGAAAGTGATCAGGAACAGTCAGTGTGGATTCACCAAGGGCAAATCATGCCTGACTAACCTAATTGCCTTCTATGACAATATAACTGGCTCTGTGGATGAGAGGAAAGCAGTGGATGTGGTATTCCTTGACTTTAGCAAAGCTTTTGATACAGTGTCCCACAGTATTCTTGCCAGCAAGTTAAAGAAGTGTGGACTGATGAATGGACTATAAGGTGGATAGAAAGCTGGCTAGATCGTCAGGCTCCATGGGTAGTGATCAATGGCTCCTGTCTAGTTGGCAGCCGGTACCAAGTGGAGTGCCCAAGGGTCGGTTCTGGGGCTGGTTTTGTGCAGTATCTTCATTAATGATCTGGAGGATGGCGTAGACTGCACCGTCAGCAAGTTTGCAGATGACACTAAACTGGGAGGAGTGGTAGATATGCTGGAGGGTAGGGATTGGATACAGAGGGCCCTAGACAAATTAGAGGATTGGGCCAAAATACATCTGATGAGGTTCAACAAGGACAAGGGCAGAGTCCTGTACTTAGGACAGAAGAATCCCATGCATTGCTACAAACTTGGGACCGAATGGCTAGGCAGCAATTCTGCATAAAAGGACCGAGGGGTTACAGTGGACAAGAAGCTGGATATGAATCAACAGTGTGCCCTTGTGGCCAAGAAGGCTAACGGCATTTTGGGCTGTATAAGTAGGGGCATGGCCAGCAGATTGAGGGATGTGATCGTTCCCCTCTATTTGACATTGGTGAGGTCTCATCTGGAATACTGTGTCCAGTTTTGGGCCCCACACTACAAGAAGGATGTAGAAAAATTGGAAAGAGTCCAGCGGAGGGTAACAAAAATGATTAGGGGGCAGGAGCACATGACTTATGAGGAGAGGCTGAGGGAACTGGGATTGTTTAGTCTGCAGAAGAGAAGAATGAGGGGGGATTTGATAGCTGCTTTCAACTACCTGAAAGGGGGTCCCAAAGAGGATGGATCTAGACTGTTCTCAGTGGTAGCAGATGACAGAAAAAGGAGTAATGGTCTCAAGTTGCAGTGGGGGAGTTTAGGTTGGATATTAGGAAAAAACATTTTCACTAGGAGGGTGATGAAGCACTGGAATGCATTACCTAGGGAGGAGGTGGAATCTCTTTCCTTAGAGGTTTTTAAGGTCAGGCTTGACAAAACCCTGGCTGGGATGACTTAGTTGGAGATTGGTCCTGCTTTGAGCAGGGGGGTGGACTAGATGACCTCCTGAGGTCCCTTCCAACCCTGATATTCTAGGGTTCTATGGTTCTAATTGGACCCCAATAAGGCCAGAGCTGGAGTCAGAAGCCAGGATCCAGAGCAAAGAGTCAGAGTTGAAGTCAGGAATTGGAATTGAGGGTTAGGATTGGGCTACTTGGAGTGAGGCAAGGTTGGGTGCAGAGCAGGAGCATGGCTAGGAACAAACAGGCACAGGAACTATCCCTGTTGTGGGTGAACGCTTTGAGCAGATACTGAACTGCTGCTTCTGGACTTAAGAGCTAGTCTGCTGACTCTTCCAACTAATCAGGTAGTATAATCAATCAGGCAGCCTAACACAGGCCAGCTCCCCTCATTAGGTTGCCCGGAGACTGGCTCTCTACAGGCTCTGATTCCTGAGAGTACCTTACCTCCTTGAGGGCTCCTCACATGGTCCTCGAGGCCTGGTTTCTCAGGGTCCTTCCAATGGAATTCTTGCAATGAGTCTGGGACATGGATGTTCTCTACCAGTTCCCAAGACTGCTGTTCTGGACTGTAGCCTTCCCAGTCCACCATGCCCAGTAGTCTTCCCAAAACTTGCTAAGACTCAAGGATTTAGTGGACTAAGTACTCCTCTTGTCCATAGACTATGAGTGGCTGGTGGGAGCAATTTGGATATAGGTTCTCAGTGCAGGGTTTTCAAAGTATGATGTGAAAGACAGGGAGCATCTTCAATGACTTGGGTAGCTGTAACCAGAAAGGTGCTGGATTTACCTATTAAAACACCCCAGGTATTGGTCACCTAGTTGGCAGATGGGTGGCTCAATTTAAAGTTCTGGGAAGAGAGCCACACCTTGTCCTTATAGCCAGGCTGGGGACATCCCGCTGGTTTTGGTTCACATGGTGTTTATAAGCTTCTTGAAAGTGTTCCTTGAGCTTCTGGTGCAGGTGGGGGGCTATATCCATGGCAGTCCATACTGGGGAACTGACAGGTAAGAATGGGGATTCAAACCTGGGTCTCCCATGTCCTGGGTGACTATTTTAACCAATGGGCTAAGGTTATAAATGGGAGCACTACATTTTTCTCCTCCAAAAAAGCACTACACTGTCTTAAGTACCCAACTCCTGGAGAAGATTCACAGCTGTGAATTCCAAGTGGAGTCATGCACCTCCCTCCAGCTGGGATTTAGGTACCTAATTCCCTTTGAGGGGCTTAAGTTTTACCCCTCTGCTCAGCATTTCCTATTGGCTAGCCTAAGTGGCTCCTTGCTTGGCATGCTGGCTTTTATGAATCCCATTCCTACGTGCCAAACTCTCCCCATTCCTTGTATAGGGAGCTTGAGTGCCTGACTCAGGGTATTGAGCAGTGAATCCTTTTAAGCTGATGCTGTCATTTTAAAATGGAAATTCTTTTCCAGATCAGGTGGCTCAGCTCACTAGATAATTAGTGCTCTGCATATCTTTCATTTCAAGGATGGACGTTCTAGAAGAGAAATGAGTTTGGTTTGATTTACACCCACTGCATCATTGACTGTGTAACACAGAAAATAACAACCATGATCTGAGCGAGAATTCAGACTGAGTTTAAATATGACACGTATTGACTGTGCATAGAGTGAACAGTGGTTGTTGATAGAAAGGTCTTTTGCATTCTTCTTGAAACTCAAGATCTTTCCTAAGTAGTACAAGAGAACATGTCGTTTGCCAGGATCATACAGAAATGCCATTTGATTATCATTATTAAAAGATCTTGGATTTTAAATTCTCAGAAGTGAAATGATTATATTTAGAAGGTTAATTTAATTATGCACTAAATTGGGACTTTTATTCTTTCCTTGCTGTCTTTTCCATACCTTGGCATATAGCCTAGTGTATATTACCAGCAAATGTTCTTCAAAGGCACTGTGGTGAAACCCCTTCATTATTAAGTGTGTTTATTTCCATTCAGAAGTATCAAAATACACAAACTACTGCTGAAGATTTAAAATACTGAAACCAAAAATGTAACCAGTAAATCTATTTTCAGTCTGAATTAAATTAAAAATAACACTGTGCATAGTAAACAAGTCCTAGACTTTGTGCAATTAATTATGATTATTAATATGTGTAGATTTTGCTTTAATTTTTATTTCTTTCCATGGTGTTGTCCCTTTGAATGGTAGAAGTTTGCAGTAGGAAAAAAAATTGATCTCAAAGACTCCGGGTACTTTACGTTTATTCACAAAATGCACACAATGCACCATGTTTACCTTGCACAGAGATAGCAAAAGCAGCAAAACTGTACACAGGGTATCTCAGTTCCAGATACACCAGCAGAGCCAGCACTGTGTTCCACTCTGTAAAAAGAAACTCCCGCTAAGATCCTTGTTCTCTGTTCTGCACTTAGCATGCTGCCTCTGTTGTGGCTGCCTTTCCTGTACCCTCACATGGAAACCCCACTCAGCTCAAAGTCATACAGCTGTCATCATTTTTGTCAAAAACAATGAGGAGTCCAGTGGAACCTTAAAGACTAACAGATTTATTTGGGCATAAGCTTTTGTGGGTAAAAAACCCACTTCTTCAGATGTTTTTTTGTCACGTGTCTCAGTTAATTATGACTCATGATTGTCGAATAATAGGCTCATTTGGAATGATTTCATCAAAGATTATAAATCAGAGATTTGTACAGCATTACCAGAAAGAATAGATACATTACCACCCTTTATTGTCAGCCTAAGAGCTGGATCTGTGTCTCTCCTCCACTGTAGCTGGAGGGATATGACAGATTTCATTCCGCAACTAAGTTCCCAGACCAGTGCCATTATAGAGATAAACAAAGAAAGCCTCTTTTGACAAAACAAACATGTTTTGATGTCATTTCTGTACATTCTTAGTTTACCTGATTTCATGGAATCATAGACTATTAGCGTTGGAAGAGACCTCAGGAGGTCATCTAATCCAATCCCCTGCTCAAAGCAGGAGGGCTTTGTCAAGCCAGGCCTTAAAAACCTCTAAGGATGGAAAGTCCACCACCTCCTTAGGTAACCCATTTCAGTGCTTCACCACCCTCCCAGTGAAATAGTGTTTCCTAATATACAACCTAAACCTCCCCCACTGCAACTTGAAACCATCGCTTCTTGTTCTGTCATCTGCCACCAGTGAGAACAGCTTAGCTCCATCTTCTTTGGAACCCCCTTCAGGTAATTGAAGGCTGCTATCAAATCCCCCCTCACTCTTATCTTCTGAATAAATAACCGTAGTTCCCCATTTATATGTGAAGGCATGATTATTTACAGCAAAGATAATTTATATTTACAAGATAGAATATTTATGGGGGAAGGACCCACTGAAATATATTTTCTCATCTGCTGTGACAGTTACCCTGTATCTGTTCCCCAGGTTTACATATGCTTATGTAAACAATAGATAGATAAATAGATAGATAGATAGTCTGGGAAACCATTCCCTTGAGATATATCTATCTGGAGTTTTATGGACACAGAGGCCCCCAAAATTGTTAAAAACAGTCCAACACATAAAATTCCTCAATAGGGTTACTTATCTGTGAAGGACCAGTGTTCTGGGCCTTAGAAATCAACATACTCTGTTAATATTCTAAAGAACAGTAAATGTATAAATGAAATGTACAGGAAGTAAAGGACTAAAAGGAATAATATTTACTAATAGGTACTAACATTCTCTATACTGAACTTAGGCTTGTCCAGCTGGGCCTGGCTGTTAGCATCCTGACCAAGGGTAGATTATGCAACAAAAGGAATGCCTCAGACAGATTAAGCTGTAACTTTCATCCACTGGAACTAGCTTCTCTGCAAAGCTCCATTCAAACAAATGAGTGTTTAACTCATACAGTTCATTTATGGCTATATGTTCAAAAGAGCTCAGCAGTCAACAGTTCCCATGTAGATACCTCAGTAGGTGACTGGTCACCCATGAGTTCCCATGATTTCCAGTGGCAGCTACTGGGTGCACAGACCATTTGGAAATCTGCCCACTTCATTTTGGTGGCTGAGGGTAATCAGAGGAAGGATTGCAGCTCAGGTCGACATACTGAGGTTTAACTTAAATGACTTTCACAGCGACAGAAGCTAAACCAAAAAAGGCAATATTCCTCCAGAATAAGAGCACCAACATAGGGAGTTATACCAGTATAACTCTAGTGGTGCAATGTAGTTATTGTGACAATACCCAGGGTTGTGAAGCACCTCACCAATACCTGCTCTTAGTGAGAGGAAGTCTTTTCTGTGTCTCCTCTGGATCAGCTCCCTGAAACCACCAGCCTCTGGCAGCGCAAGCCCTATCTTCCAGGTCATCAATATCCCCCCTCCCAGACATCACTGTCTCTGTGCAGGTAACAGGCATACACCAACCCCCAAATCCTTGGGGTGTTCCCTGCAGTGTCCAGCTCCTGACCCACTGAACATACACAGAATTACTAGACCCGCTGTTTCCAAAGGAACAGTACACACCAGCTTTTAAGATTCAACTCAGGATCATCACTTTGCTTAACACCACAGCACTTACATATATTTATCGTGAAAACAAGAATAAATTTATCATCCAAGAATAGAGATTCAAGTAACAATGAGTAAGAACACTGGAAACAAATGGTTGCATATAAATCAAAATCATAACGTGCTTTCTAGAGACTGAGCTTAACTAACAGCTTACCCTCCTGTCTAAAGAAGTGTATCTCAGCCAAAATTCTCTCTACCATTTTCAGCCAAGCCTGATTGAGATTCCACTTTCATGAAGCAAATTCACTGTCCATTTAGTTCCTGGGTGAGTGAAGCCTGGGTGTCTCCTTTGTCGTTCTCCCCCTCCTCCCGCAAATATACTCAAACCTTTGATGTGCACTTCCCCCTCACCCCCAGACTTCTTTTTCACTTCCTATTAGTTTCTGTCTTTGAAATTCTCACAATACTTCATTTGTGTTTGGTTCAGCCTGGTGAGTGGCGCCCTATTGTGACTTTACAATTCTTAATTCACATTTAAACAGTCACACAGATAAACATTTCTTGGCTGATAGAAAAGCCTGCTTTCATTTTTGCTGGTGCCCAGTCCATAGCCACAGACTTCAAGAACACATTTTCAGGAGATTATATATATATATATATATATATATACACACACACACACACACACACACACATATAACTCTTTTCATAGTATCTGTACATACATTTCACAATGCTATTGATGACTGGAGTGACACAGGCTTTTATTAGAGACCTCACATGACGCTCTTTTGCTGAGTTAGAATACAAAACTCAGGAGATTCCTGTAACCCTTATGCATCCCCTTCATGCCCCTTTCCAGTTGGCACTAAGAGATTCCTTGATCACAGCTATGCTTGTAAATCTTCCCATGGAGACAATCCTGAAGTCACTCCTCTGCTGCAATAATTTCTCATATACTGCCCTGGCTGCAGATTGGTCAACAATAGTGTTACATTGCAGAGTGGATTGTTCTTTCCTTGGGAGAAAGATGAGTGGAGATAAACTCAGGCTAATCTTTCCTAATCGGTGTTCACTAACAATATGTGCATAACGATAGTTCTTTAATCAAGGATGGATGAAACAGGCAAAGCAGCAGCAAAACTGACACAAAAGCAATAGCTGCAGAAGGAACTTTGTCTGCAAGTTCTAACCAGACTTCTCCAGTACACAAACCTGTCTCTGCTTTCTGTGCAAAACCCGTGGGTCTGAAATTCACTGACAGAGCACTGAAGTGACAATCCCCTTTTATGAAAATATGCTTGGTTGTCACTTGGATGGTGTGTCTCTCAAAAACACTACATCCTTGGACTCACTATGTGTGTAGCCCTATTGTAAACAAAGGATAACCTAGATATGCTGTAAAAAGGAGAAATAATATCTACCCCAGAGGGATGTTGAGGCTAAATATATTAATGTCTGTAAAGCTCTTTGAGAGCCTCAGAAGGAAGTTGCTGTTTAGAGGGACTCCTTAACTGTTCTATCTGTTAAAAAACTTCTAATGATAGTAGGTGCTGAGTGGAACTTTTTAAGTGCACATACTGAAACAGCAAAGTATTTTTTATAAAGTTGTAAGACCAAATGTAGTATTTGCTTTAATGCATGTATGTTGTGAGATCATGTAATGAAAGAGCCTAGAGTAGTCTACATTCACACTAGATTTGTGTTAAGATTGTGCAGTTAATGTCTCAGTGTTGAATTTGCAGCAATGTAGTTTTATATGTTATATAATACAGTTTCCCACTGCAGTAGTGACCACATTTAAAAGTAAAGTCAAAGTTTTACCCTGTGTTGCGTTAAGTCAGCACTTTAAGAGATATGCACTGTACAAGGACAAATGCAGAGCTCCCATCAGTCTTAGCTTATACATTTAGAAATGTATATTTGTTCCCATCATCAGGCATTGGGCAGCATATTGTCATAAAATGTATCACTGACACAAATTCAAAATATAAGCCTTTCAGTCTAAAGTCCCAATACTAGAACTCCCAAAACAAGAACGATTGTTCCCTGTAACAGATTCGGCTGCAAACCAAATGCCTCGTGGCCAGAGGTCATGCTATGGCACCCTGCCTCTGTTTTCCCTACTTCCGGGGTTTCTCAAACAAACTTCATACCCCAGTCCAAAGGTAATTTTTAAACACTCCCCTTCTGAAGGGCCATTTTATTCAGTCCTCTGAGTAGACACTGGCCCTCCAGGTCCCAAACCCAGTCCAGTGTCTCTATCTTCCTTAAGTAAGGAGTGGCCAGCACTCCTTCCCTGAGCTAGTCACAGTTACATCTTGGATCTCTTCTTCCATTCATTTATGCTACCAGCTGGCTAATATACTCACACCAGCTAGAGTACTGGTGCATTCTACTAGAGCATAGGCCATTTTGGTGGCTTTCTTGACACAAGTACCTATTGCAGACATTAGTAAAGTGGCAACTTGGTCACCAGTCCACACTTTTGCCTCTAATGCCATTTCCCATCAGTACAGAGACAATATCAGTTTCAGATGGGATGTCTTACAATCACTTTTCAGGTAGACTCCTGGCCCACCTCTGTGTGTGTTTTTGAGTCATGTACAGTGGAATGGACATGTGCAAGAAGATGAAATAACCTACCTTTCTGTAGCTATTGTTCTTTGAAATGTGATGCACATGTCCATTCCATGACCCCCCACCTTCCCCTCTCTTTCAAAGTCTATCTGGTGTGAAGGAACTGAAGTGGGTGAAGGATGGCCCCATCCTCTCACACCAGCATGCAGCAGTGCATGGAGACATTGGGCACGCAAGTCACCCTGATAGGTACCACTCCAGAAAAGTATTTCTGACAACTATGCATGGGGCATGTACATACCTACAGTGCAGTGGACATGTGCAACACATCTCAAAGAACAACAGTTACAGAAAGGTAGGTAACAGTTTTTCCCCACCTCCAGACCCAACCTCTTGAAGCTAAGTCTAAAGGAGAAATCCATTGCCTGGCTCATTGCCTATTCACAGTCTGCAGATCAAAGATCCAGACTTTATACAAGAGTAGCTCACAGATTCATGGTGATTCGTTTTCTAATCAAAAGGTGTTATGAACTTCTGTATGGGGTTTGAAGGACTGTTCACCTGCCAGGGCCCTGGTTGGAGTTGTGGTGAGCTCAGATAAATTTATTAGCATGCATTTATGCTCTTTTGTTGTTTTTAATATCCTCTCTCTGTAATGCATTTATCTTAAGAATAAGTGTGCTTGCTTAGAAAAAGTGGTGTGGTAATCTATACCTATAGGCAATTACATGATTTATAGCCTCACAGGTGAGGGCAACACGGGCCTGCTTAGACTGTCTGTCAGGCAGGAGAATTCACAATGTAGGTAGGGAACTGTGCAGCTGGGAAAACCCCCAGTCAGAAGTAAGAGATGTGGGTTTCCACCCAAGAGAGGTGACTGCTGTGGAGCCAGAAGCCTGGGAGCGAGTGCCCTTGCTGGACAATGGAGGAATGTAGGTACAGAGGGGAATGCAGGTGCAGGTGCCCTGATCTGTGACTCAGGATATTTTATTTTATGGGTCCTGTTGCTCTGTGTGACACAGTGAACCTTCAGGAACCTCATTTAGCCTTTACTGACATGGTAAATCCCGATAACTCGCCAGTCACAATGAAAAGTATATAATTTAGACACTTTCTGTCTGCAAAGGAACTATGTTTGCAGCCTACTAAATCTGTGTTTTGTAAAGCAAGTGTCTTTGATGCATAGATTGTTTGCTCCTGACCTTTTCTTTTTGCTTTTATTCTGAAAAATTAACAAAGCAGTACACTAACATTAAATACAATACATGGTCTGTGAGCACAGCATTAAGTATACCTGATAGGATAAGTACAGTAGGTCTAGCAGAGCTGGTCGGGAATTTTTCAATGCACTGTTTTTCCATCAGAAAATGCCAGTTCAACATCAAAAGTCTTTGCAGGAAAGGGTTGGTTTTGACAAATTTCCCATTTCAAATTTTTTCTGAAAAAAAAAATTGAAGCTGTCAAAATGGCATGTTTTTACTTTTTTAAATGTAAAAGTTCTGCTTTTTGGGTCAAAATGACTGTTTATAAATGTAAGTAAATGTATGGTAAACATAAAAATAAAAATGGTTGAAACTCAAACAAAATTTTCTGAAATTATCCAAATAAAACATATTGATTGACCTGCTCCATTTTTTCTCCAGAGTTTTGGTTTGGGAAAAAATTGAGATTTCAGTTTTACATCCCAATTCAGACTGGAACATTTTTCAGAGTCTCAAAAATTCTCATGGGACAGAAAAAACATTTCCCACCCAATTCTGATGGCAAGGCTAAACTTTTTATTCTCTAACGGTGTTGTAAGAAGCATTGAGGTAAAGAAATGCAGAGCTGTACTGTAGATGTCTAATGTACTATGCCTAAAAGTCTGTCTCCTAGCAACATAAATGTTGCTCTTTTGGCAATTTAATATTAGCTTTGCACTTGACTGAAAACATTCAGTGACAAGTTGAGCTGTAGAACAGGTACCCTGAAGAGAAGGAACTATGATAATATAGGTGGATGTTGAGTACTGCATTCTGACATCCCAAAGGCATGCAAAAAATTATGGACCTAGTTCTGAGGCTCTGCCATGTATCTGGACTGAGATTTTATTTAAATAGCCTACGGGATTTGGATACACAGTTCCCATTAATTCTGATGGGAATTGGGCATCCAAATCCCTCCGGTAGTTTTGAAAATCCCAGCTGTTAGGTAGTGGGAGAGAACTCAATGGGACTACTCAAATGAATAAGAACTATTCAGCATGCATGGAAGTGGACAAAATCAGGCCCATAATATAGTAGCTCTAACACAAAAAGAAAAGGAGTACTTGTGGCACCTTAGAGACTAACAAATTTATTAGAGCATAAGCTTTCGTGAGCTACAGCTCACTTCATTGGATGCATTTGGTGGAAAAAACAGAGGAGAGATTTATATACACACACACACAGAACATGAAACAATGGGTTTATCATACACACTGTAAGGAGAGTGATCACTTAAGATAAGCCATCACCAGCAGCAGGGGGGGGAAAGGAGGAAAACCTTTCATGGTGACAAGCAAGGTAGGCTAATTCCAGCAGTTAACAAGAATATCAGAGGAACAGTGGGGGGTGAGGTGGGAGGGAGAAATACCATGGGGAAATAGTTTTACTTTGTGTAATGACTCATCCATTCCCAGTCTCTATTCAAGCCTAAGTTAATTGTATCCAGTTTGCAAATTAATTCCAATTCAGCAGTCTCTTGTTGGAGTCTGTTTTTGAAGCTTTTTTGTTGAAGGATAGCCACTCTTAGGTCTGTGATCGAGTGACCAGAGAGATTGAAGTGTTCTCCAACTGGTTTTTGAATGTTATAATTCTTGACGTCTGATTTGTGTCCATTCATTCTTTTACGTAGAGACTGTCCAGTTTGGCCAATGTACATGGCAGAGGGGCATTGCTGGCACATGATGGCATATATCACATTGGTAGATGCGCAGGTGAACGAGCCTCTGATAGTGTGGCTGATGTGATTAGGCCCTATGATGGTATCCCCTGAATAGATATGTGGACAGAGTTGGCAACGGGCTTTGTTGCAAGGATAGGTTCCTGGGTTAGTGGTTCTGTTGTGTGGTGTGTGGTTGCTGGTGAGTATTTGCTTCAGATTGGGGGGCTGTCTGTAAGCAAGGACTGGTCTGTCTCCCAAGATCTGTGAGAGTGATGGGTCGTCCTTCAGGATAGGTTGTAGATCCTTGATGATGCGTTGGAGAGGTTTTAGTTGGGGGCTGAAGGTGATGGCTAATGGCGTTCTGTTGTTTTCTTTGTTGGGCCTGTCCTGTAGTAGGTGACTTCTGGGTACTCTTCTGGCTCTGTCAATCTGTTTCTTCACTTCAGCAGGTGGGTATTGTAGTTGTAGGAATGCATGATAGAGATCTTGTAGGTGTTTGTCTCTGTCTGAGGGGTTGGAGCAAATGCGGTTATATCGTAGCGCTTGGCTGTAGACAATGGATCGAGTGGTATGATCTGGATGAAAGCTAGAGGCATGTAGGTAGGAATAGCGGTCAGTAGGTTTCCGATATAGGGTGGTGTTTATGTGACCATCGCTTATTAGCACCGTAGTGTCCAGGAAGTGGATCTCTTGTGTGGACTGATCCAGGCTGAGGTTGATGGTGGGATGGAAATTGTTGAAATCATGGTGGAATTCCTCAAGAGCTTCTTTTCCATGGGTCCAGATGATGAAGATGTCATCAATGTAGCGCAAGTAGAGTAGGGGCATTAGGGGACGAGAGCTGAGGAAGCGTTGTTCTAAGTCAGCCATAAAAATGTTGGCATACTGTGGGGCCATGCGGGTACCCATCGCAGTGCCGCTGATTTCAAGGTATACATTGTCACCAAATGTGAAATAGTTATGGGTCAGGACAAAGTCACAAAGTTCAGCCACCAGGTTAGCCGTGACATTATCGGGGATACTGTTCCTGATGGCTTGTAGCCCATCTTTGTGTGGAATGTTGGTGTAGAGGGCTTCTACATCCATAGTGGCTAGGATGGTGTTTTTAGGAAGATCACCAATGGACTGTAGTTTCCTCAGGAAGTCAGTGGTATCTCGAAGATAGCTGGGAGTGCTGGTAACGAAGGGCCTGAGGAGGAAGTCTACATAGCCAGACAATCCTGCTGTCAGGGTGCCAATGCCTGAGATGATGGGGCGTCCAGGATTTCCAGGTTTATGGATCTTGGGTAGCAGATAGAATACCCCAGGTCGGGGCTCCAGGGGTGTGTCTATGCGGATTTGTTCTTGTGCTTTTTCAGGGAGTTTCTTGAGCAAATGCTGTAGTTTCTTTTGGTAACTCTCAGTGGGATCAGAGGGTAATGGCTTGTAGAAAGTTGTGTTGGAGAGCTGCCTAGTAGCCTCTTGTTCATACTCCGACCTATTCATGATGACGACAGCACCTCCTTTGTCAGCCTTTTTGATGATGGCTTATCTTAAGTGATCACTCTCCTTACAGTGTGTATGATAAACCCATTGTTTCATGTTCTCTGTGTGTGTGTATATAAATCTCTCCTCTGTTTTTTCCACCAAATGCATCCGATGAAGTGAGCTGTAGCTCACGAAAGCTTATGCTCTAATAAATTTCTTAGTCTCTAAGGTGCCACAAGTACTCCTTTTCTTTTTGCGAATACAGACTAACACGGCTGCTACTCTGAAACCTAGCTCTAACACAGTAGATGAAGACATGCAGCTGAACAAGGAGGAGTTTCCTTTAAGCTTTCCTCATGTGCAAAGTATTACAGAGGGAACCATATTACAAATTTATTGAATACCCTTTGCTTGCAAACATGCACTCCTACATGCACTCACATACAGAATGGACTATATTTCAGAATGGCAATGTGATACACTCTTGTGTTTGTGCTAGGTTACTGTCTCTTTAAAAATGCAGGACTCCCAGTCTGGGTTCCATTGGCTTCTGCTCACCATCTTTTGACCAAAACCTTCCACCTCCTTGCTCCCTTTGATTCCTTCTGCCATGCTCATCTGCATGCTTTCTTCCCTTCTGCCACCTATTCCTGCAACTCCCTCCTCTCCTTGGGGCCTGAGCTTGAGAGTTTCTGCATTCACACAACTGCTGTTGACTTGAATGAGGGTTTTCAGTGCTTGGCTACTTTCAGTTTCAGCCCTTTCCTGAATAAGGTGACTACTTACTCTCTATTCAAGTTTCACCTTAAAAATTCACTTCATTCCTGGAGTTTGCCAGTATTAACCCATGAGAATCAAAAATGCTGTCACATGCCACATTGTAGGTCACAGAGCTGTCCTCTGCCTTCTGTACTACGAAGTTCTACCAGCCCCAAATGACGCACAGACCTTGCAGGATGAACAGGGCAGAGTCTCACCATTCCAGAGGGAGCTCTGGGAGGAGTAATAATAATGAATTGTTATTTATTATTTGTGTCACAGCAGTGCCCAGATATTCCTACTCTGACTGGGGCCCCACTGAGTACATCTACACAGCAACACCCTCCGTCCCCCCGGCAGCAGTGAATTTCAGAGCCAGGGTCAACGGCTGGGCTCAAGTAGACATATGGGCTTGGGCTGGAGCCTGGACTCTGAGACCATCCCCCTCACAGGGTCTCAGAGTCCGGGCTCCAGCCTGAGCCCAAACATCTACACTGCTATTTTTAGCCTTTCAGTGCAAGCCCCGCAAGCCTGACTTAATTAATCCAAGCTCTGAGGCTCACTGTTATGAATCTTTTTATTGCTGTATAGACATAACCATTGTGGTGAGTGCTGTACACAGACATAATAAAGAATCAGTCCTTGCCCTGAAGAGCTTGCAACCTAAATAGACTGGGAAAAGAAAGGAGTTGTGGGTTTGGAGGCACAGAGAGATTAAATAACTTACTCAAGGTCTCAGGAACGGTGAAATCCTGGCCCCATTTAAGTAAATGGGAATTTTGTCATTGACTTCAATTGGGGCCACAATTTCACCCAAGGCTTGTGACAGAGCTGGGATTTGATCCCATATCTCCTGGTTCCAGTGCGGTGTTGCAAGAGCAACCTACCTTCTTTTCATTAAGAATAATTATTATATTTTGTATTACTGCCTAAATTTAATTCATTAAAATCAGTGATGCCAGAAAAATGCACTGTCACAAGAAATGTATATTCATTGTATTGTTATAGGTGGGAGATGAAATTACAACAGCTCATTTGCAGATAAAGACCAAGAAATATTGGCATTAACATCTTAGCTGTTGTGACTAATAATATTTTGATTCAATGGCTATAGATTTATTTGGGGAATGTAGTTTGGCTTAGTCATTCTGATTGACAGTCATCTTTTATTTTTAAGCTCTACTGCTCTACCACACCAGTTTGCTGTTATTCTGGTTATAAATGGGTAAATTACTGAATTATTTGCAATATTTAATTCATCCAAAAGACCTTTTGTTGAACAAAATCTATTATTTTAACATTTATTTGATGGAAGTTCCTCTACTGAGTTCACAGAGTGTGATGACATGATTTCTTGTAGTACTTTGCCTCATAAGCCTACCACAGAATGGCCTGGTAGGTCATTATTTAAATGCTCCATTTAAAGTAAATGTGGATTCCTTTGATTCATAGATATTAAGGCTAGACGGGACCACTTGGTTGCACATATATGCTATCCTAAGGAACAAAATTCACAAAAATTAATTGGACCTAATACTGCACCTGTGCAAACAGACAATGCTCATTTGCTGGCATTGTGCCCATTATGCCAGGGCTGTAGTTGTCACTTTATCAGCCCATCCCTCTTCAAGAAAAAACAAGCAATAGAAAATGTCTAGATAGAAGGTACTGTGACAGAGCTCTGACCTTGTCCCAATGGGTCCCACGCTTCCAGGCTGTTTATGATAGCTTCAGAGGCTCATTGCAACCCTCCACATAGCCCTTCTCTCTCTAGGGCCAGGGATACAGTCTACTGAGCCCTTTTCATCATAAGCCAGCAATGGAGGTTGGTGAGAGAATTCCCACAGTTTCTGTTGCTCCTACGGCCTCATGCCAAACAGTTTAGCCTTCTGTCCTGACGGGGCCTGTTTTCCACTCCCAGGAGGTGTTTCTGAAGTGGTGGGTTGGGGGGAACCTGGGCCCACCCTCTACTCCAGGTTCTGGCTCAGGGACCTAATAGTAGCAGCTGTTGGCAGCCAACCTTTTACTGCCAGAGTTGCTACATTTCCCTGTGCCACTTCCCCACAGCTCTCCTGCTTCTCCCTTCTTCACCCTTACCAATGACTTGAGGATGTCTTCATTAACCAACCCTTCAGCCATACTTCCTCTCCTCTGGCTCCTCTCTGCCTCACCGGAGTGAGCCCTTTTATATTATCAGAGGGGCCTTAATTAGAGTCAGGTGGTCACATTAGCTTAATGGCCTCACCTGACTCTTTGCAGGTTAATTGGAGTCGGTGTTCTCATTAGCCTGGTCAGTCAGGGAACAGAAAACTGTTACTCCAGTGGCCAGTATATCTGCCTTCTGCTACTCTGCTGTACCCTACTGGCCTGAGTCTATCACAGTACTTACATCTCAGCAAGCAGTTTGAAAGTTTAATAAAATTGGTTAATTAAGATGAGGTGTCCAAAGATCCAGAAAAAAATAAATCTACAGGAATGACAGTAAGAAAAACTTTAGAAAACAAGAGAAAAAAGAAGAAAAGAAAAACATGGGAAGTCAATGGGGGTCTGATGATTTGGACCATCTGAGGATCTTGTGGATGGGCCTTGGGAACAGGAATGTGACTATTTTAAGATGACACTGAAGTTGTGAGCCTGGGAGTTTGGAAAGATAGTTGGGTGGGCAGCTATCACAGAGAGAACCAGTGAAAATGTGTTAAGAGAAAGATGACAAGCACTGCTTGTTATTTTTGCAAGCCAACTGGCTAAGGATTTAAGAAATGTAAAAGTTCTTCAGTTGAAGCTTAATAATGTTCTCCCACTTTAAAATACTTTTTTTATGTTCTCCCACTTTAAAATACTTATTTTTTTCCTTTAAAGAACCAGAGAGATTAGCTGCAAAAAACTCCAGTCCTAATACAATTGTAGGTTTAAGAAATCAAGCACTCAAAAATTAAGGTTATACTAAATCATTCATGTTGCACACACATATAATATTTTCTATTTTGGTTTACCTTGTTAACTGGCAATCTTGATGTGTTATTGTTACTTATTAACATACGCCACAGAATATAAAAGATGTTGAATGTGGCCGAAATAAAATGGCAATATTACCATTGATTTTAATGGGAACAACATCAGGTTTTTAGAATGTCCTGATTTTGAGCGGAAGATTTCATTCATGCTATTTCCCATCACCCCCAGTAAAAAATATAAATGAATATTCTATGTATGGCAACATAATCTGGCTTTTGAATTTGGCCTCTGAAAAGTGGTGTTGCTACTATCTAATGTCCAGTGTCCTGTATTTTCTAGCATTGTTGCTTTTCAATGGGGGCAGTGAAGATAGTTCTTGTCCAATTCTCAAGCTTTCTCTATAATTTCTCATTCTTGAAGAAGGAAGGAAACAGAATAGTCTTCTTAGTAGTATCATCATTGCATTGTGTCTCTCATTCAAAGAATATTGTTTATTCCAGCTCTCAGGAAATTAACAAGGCACCAGGTTGTTTCTATGGCATACATTATATGCTGTAGAAATAGAAATGAATGAATACCAAGCCTTATCTTTATAAGGCTACAAAAATAAAACAGTGTGTGCTTGAGATCGGTGTTTGAGGTGCTGCTAAAAAATAAGAGATTGGTGTAAAGGTGATGTTTTTTGGAAATAACAAGGAGTCCAGTGGCACCTTAAAGACTAACAGATTTATTTGACCATAAGCTTTCGTAAAAACCTTTCGGGTAAAAACCTCACTTCTTCAGATCACAAAGGCACTGAATTGCTTTCATCTCTGCAGACAAGCCACTTCCTTTGAGAAACCACATACGTTCAAACAAAAACATAGGCCAAATTAGTTTTGTGACAGCTTGTCCCTGACACATGTACATCAACTTCAAATATGCATTGGAGAAGAGGGTTTAAATTTTTGTTTATCTTCTAATCCTCTCAGGATAACATCAGAATTATCCAAACGTTGTCACTGCCTGTAGGTTAAGTAACAGCTTCCAAATATGAATATATCTGTCAGTGGCAGATTTCAGCTAATACTTCATAATTGGTACCACAGAGTAGAGAAATTGATTAGAAACAACTAATAATTTCTGCTGCTTAGCCCCATGCTTTTGTTTTTGATTGATTAATTTATGTATGCTTTAAAATTAGTCCTCATAATTAAGATTACTGTAAATTTCCCATATTAATGGAAATTAGCTGCAAACAGGATACACACTTTCGAAGCACTTTCTGCAGGTGCTCACCATAATTTGCTTTATCACTATAATAAGATGACATACAACTCCTTTCCATTCTGCAAATAAAAACAGACTCCCTATAATATTTCTCTTCTTTAGTTGGTATGAGAAGCTGCATAGTACACTTTTTGTTTATAGGACACATTTCTCAATCTCTTGATTTTCTGAGGATAATTACTATCACTGGGTGTAAACCATTTCTGAAGATTTTTTTTGCTTGAGTATTTGGCTTTGTCTACACTGCCAATTGAACGACAAAACTTTTGTCATGCACAGGTGCTTAACCCCCCCCCCCACCAAAAGACAAAAGTTTTGTCGTGGCAAGAGGCAGTGTAAATGTCTCATTGTCAGCAGGAGCGCTCTCCTGTTGACAGTGCAAAACCCGCTCAGGCGGGGGTTGAAGTATTTTGTTCGCAAAAGTGCCGACAAATAGCGTTTACATTGCCCAACTTTTACGGAAATGGCCATGAGCCCCAAAGCTCATGAAGCAGTTGGAGTAGGCAAGATGCAGAAGGGAAAATAAGTTATGTAAAGCTAAGGGTCCTCCCAGAGAGGAGGAAGAAACAATTGGGAACAGCTACCATATGTAGCATTGTGACAGAGTTCAGGGAATTAACAGGTGAACCTGCACTCTGAGCACTCTGGCAGTAATTTTGACTCCCCCAAAGAGATCTGATAGGGGCATGAAATGGAATGAGCTAATCACGATAGCAGGCTGGGTGAGCTAAAGGATTAATCAGCCCATCAGCTCAAGACTGATAAGAAGAGTACACGAAGGGAGCAAGGGGGAGAAGAGCTGGACTAGATGAGCCCAGAGTTAGAGTACTCTTCAGGAAGGGAGACCTTGTCTTCTCTTGGGCCCTGGGAAAAGAAGCCCTGAGGCTACAAGAGATGCTGTAAATACCATTGCTGCGTACAACTGTAAAGGTGGTGGTGGAGAGAACATAAATAAACAGCACAGTGTGGGAATCTAACCAGAGGAGTCTGAGCAGGTTTCTGTAGTTCAAGAAGGCAGGAGTGGACCATATTCTGCTACAGGCCTTTCAAGCCCATTGTGATTTACTGCTGCTGTTTCAGTTTGGGCAGTAATAGCCCCGGTGGGAATGTTAGTGCAGGCAATATTCCATGGGAATGTTTGTGTTCTAAATACTGTGGGCTCAGTCCTTTGCTACTCAGCCTCTGCATGGTGCAGCAGAAGTAGAGGAGAATGACTGTGGTGGTGGCCAGGGGATATTTTTGCCTCTAGCACAGTTTAGAGCAACTTCAGTGCTGCTCCACACCATGTGCAAGCTGTGACTAGGGCTCAACAGGTATACAGAATTGTATGGTCTTGGTTGAGACTCTCAAGCTGAGTATAATACTGTAGTATATATGAAAAATGTGTTAGCCACTGTATTTGGTTCAACAAAATACAATCAGTATTTTATATATTGGACATTTGAATCATAGAATCATTGTAGATTATTGGGTCAGAAATGTTTTATTCTGCAGGACTGTTCCCCACATATCTATCTTAGGTACTTATATGGGAGGAAGTGATCACGATTTGATAGAATTCAAAATCCTATGGAATGGAGGACATGAGAACAGCAAAACAAGGACATTGGACCTCAGACAGGCGGAATTCAACCAACTCAGAGAAATTGTAGGCAAGGTTCTGTGAAAAGACCAATTAGGAAGAAAAGGCATTGAAGGGGGCTTGCAGTTCCTAAAAGATGTAAAACTAGAGGCTCAACATCAAGCTATTCCGACGCAGAGGAAAGAGGAGGCCAATGTGCTGCACAAGGAGCTTTTTAGCTATTTAAAAACAAAAAGAGATACATACAGCAAATGGGAGGAGGGGCATGTCACCAAGGAAGTATACTTGGGAATAGCGCAAGCATGTAGGAAGAAAATCAGGAAAGCCACAGCTGGCAAGGAATGTTAGAGACAACAAGAAGAGATTCTTCAAACATTAGACAAAAAAGAAAGATCAAGGACAGTCTAGGTCATCTGCTCAATGGAGAAGGTGAGCTGGTAACGGAAGATGATAGGAGGGCAGAGCTGCTCAAAGCCTACTTTGCTTCAGTCTTCTCACAAAAATAACATGTTACCAGATGACTACCAAAGTTACCACAGACAATAAAGGGGAAGGAATGCAGAGCGGGATAATTAAAGAACATGTCAGAGATCATCTGATCAATTTGATTGAATTCAGATAAACAGGGTGGATGCTCGTCACCTGAGGGTACTGAAGGAATTAGCTGAAGAAATCTTGGAGCCATTGGCAATAATATTTGAAAATTCATGGATAACAGAAGAGGGCCTGGGAGACTGGAGAAGGGTTAACATAGTGCCCACCTTTAAAAAGGGGGGGGAAAGGAGGAGCCAGGGGACTATAGACCTGTCAGTCTGATTTCGATGCCTGGGAAGCTACTGGAGCAATGCATAAAACATTCAATTGCAAATACCTGCAGGATGAAGGGGTGATCACTTGCAGCCAGCATGGATTTACCAAGAACAAATCATGCCAAACCAGTTTGATTTCCTTCTTTGAGAGGGTAACTGGTTTGGTGGATAGGGGGAATGCGGTGGACATAATATACCTGGACTTCAGCAAGGCTTTTAACACAGTGCCACATGACATTCTGATAAGTAAGCTGGAGAAATGCAGGCTCGGCGGAACTACCATTAAGTGGATACATAATTGCTTAAACAACCACAAACGAAGAGTAACTATTTATGGAATGATGTCAGATTGGAGGGAGGTCTCAAGTGGGGTTTCACAGGGATCTCTTTGGGGTCCAGTATTGTTTAACATCTTTATTAATGACCTGGATGTAGGAACAGAGAGCATAGTGATCACATTTGCAGATGACATGAAGCTCGGAGCGGTTGCCAACACTTTGGAGGATAGAGCTAAGAGTCAGAGGGATCTTGAGAAATTGGAGAACTGGGCTATAGACAACAAAATGAAATTCAACAAAGACAAATATAAGGCACCACATGTAGTGAAGAAAAACCAAATGCTCATACAGAATGGGGATAACTGGCTTGGCAGCAGCACTGCTGAGAAGGATCTGGGAGTTGTGGTGGATCACAACCTCAATATGAGTAAGCAATGCCATGCAGTTTTAGGTTGCATTAACAGAGGGATAGTCACAGGAGGTGATAGTACTGCTCTACTCAGTGCTGGTTAGGCCTCAGCTGGAGTACTGTGTCCAGTTATAGTCACCAATGTATAGAAAGGATGTGGAAAAACTAGAAAGGCTCAAGAGGTGAGTGACAAAGATGATCAAAGAGATGGAATGCAAGGCATGCAAGCAAAGGCTGAAGGAACTGGGTATGTTTTGTTTGGAAAGGAGGATATTGAGGGGGGACATGTAAGAGGTCTTCAAATACTTTAAAAGGCTGCCATAAAAAGATGGAGAAAAGTTGTTCTTTCTTGCCACAGAGGGTAGGACAAGAGGCAATGGGTTCAAACTACAGCATAGCAGATTTTGATTAAATCTGAGGAAAAAAAACTTCCTAACTGTAAGAACAGTAGGACAATGGAACAGACTTCCTAGACAAGTTATGGAAGCTCCTTCACTGGAGGTTTTCAAAAGGAGGCTGGATGGCCATCTGTCTTGGATGGTTTAAACACAACAAATCCCACCTCTTGGCAGGGGGTTAGACTAGATGACCCTTGTTGTCCCTTCTAACCCTATGGTTCTATGATTCTATGCTCCCCCATAATATAATAGCACAATTTTTACTGTATTTATCTTCATAATAAGCCTTTGAGGTAGGTAAGTGCTAGTATCTCCATTTGACAGGTGAGGCACAAAGAAATGCAGTGACTTGCCGTAGGTCTTACAGAAAGTCTGTGGGAGAGAAGGGAATGGAACTCAGGTGTAAGGAATCTGAAGCTAGCCCCCTAATTGCTAGCTCACTTGCCTAAACAAGCTTGTGCTTGTTACACAGACCACCAGTGCCAAAAAAAAATTAAATTCTCATACAGAAAAGGAGGCTGACAAGACAGAAGGGTTTGTTGACTCCCCTTCTGCTGCAGAGTGCTAAAAACTGGGTAAATATTTAGGCACCAGAAAAATGATTTCCTTCTTTAAACATCTCACAGAAACTATCTCACAAAGTTTTGCTGGGGGAGGTGGACACTTCTGCAGCAAGGTGCTCTATAATTGGTGGATACACGCTCTTACTGTGTGAGAGGCTTCTTTATAACCAGCTGTCTTCTCTTTGTAGGAGACACGATAATGCAAAGAGGTTGATACTATGTACTGGCTCATATGATCCAGAAGACTAAATTACAGGAGAATTGCAAAGGTAGAAGCATTGTCTAGATTGCCAGAGTCAGCTGAGGTAAAGAGCAAAAAGGATTCAAGGTACAAACATTTCATTCATATGTTTTTTGTTGGGAAAACACACAGATAGCTTGCTGTTATCCTTCTTCAATTGGCACAGGTGCTCAGCCCTTATGAAACTCTAATCTGCTGGAAAACATTAGCAGGTTGTGTTAGATGGCAAGTTCCTCATATAACTGGAAAAGACATTGCTTTGGCAACGAAAAGTGATCCAGTTCTATCAAAGGTTTTTCACTGTATACTGCATGGAGCTTTTCTAAACATGCATCTCATGTTGACATAAAGCCATATTTCAAAAGGTGGCTGGATTTTGTCTGCCAAGATGGATTATGTTCTGTATGGGTTTCATATAATAAACCCTCAGATTTTCCAACTCAGCCTGTTGTCTGAGCCGCAGCATGTGCTCGAACATATTGGGTCGGGCCAACATGAGTAGGAAGCTACTTTGCAACTTCAGTTAGACAAAGATCTTGAGAACTGTCAACAATTTTACAGATTACCTGCTAAATGAACATACAAGGGGCTTGAGTCACATTTACATCAAGGCCCATTTACACCGCAGTTTACACCCACATTAAGGTCCCTTTACAATTCTGGAGTGGAGTCAAGTGACCTTGGGCTGTGTCTATACTACAAGCTAAGAGTATGAGTCCCAACTCACATACAAATACTTGTACTAGCTCAGCGACAGCTAGTGGAAGTATAAATAGCAACTTAGCCGTACCAAGTACGTATCCATAATGTTTGGGAGGGTTAGTACTTGGCATGGCTAAGCTGTTCTGTTGCTGCTTGTGCTTCTGTGGCTACTTGTGCTATTTATACTTGTGCTAACTCTCATCAGGTTAGCAAGAGCATGTGTAGGAGCTGGGAATCACACCCCACAGCTCATGGTGTAGATGTAACCTTAAGAAATATCTACACTGAAAAGAAAAACCCACTTCTGGCCTGTGCCGGCCGACTCAGGCGGCTCGGACTGCTGGGCTCCTCCATTGCTGAATAGACTTCTGGGCTAGAGCTCCAGTCCGATTCTGGAAGTCTACACAGCAATGAAACAGCCCCACAGCCTGGGCCCTGTTAGTCTGAGTTGGCTGGCACAGGCCAGCCATGGGTGTCCAGTTGCTGTGTAGACATACTATCAGCTTAATTTGTAATGAAAGAGGTGCCAGGGCTCAAGCAATTTTTTTACATTCATAACTGATGCAGCAAGCCCAGAGGTTCTGGGGCTATGAATGGCCAAGCCTAGAGGTGCCGGAGCTCAGCCCTGGCAAGCCCTGGCTCCAATTAAGCACTTCCCTCAGTAGAAATGGTCCGACCTTTTTTCGTTAGTGCCTCAATAAGCAGGGGTTTGCTATTTCACATCAAAGGTGATGGCATTAAGTGGCATCCATTTATGCACACAAATGCTGTAAGCCAAATAGCAAGCACTGTCACCTTTATGTGAACACAGCTCATAGATTTGAACATCTCTGCTAATTGACATTCATAACTGTGTGCACAGAATAGATGTTAGTGCTCTAAGGCGCATAGGTACACACAACTTTTCATGAACATCAGTGGAAGCTGAGTTAAGGCCCTTTGAACATCTATGTGTCAGTTATATTTGGAGAGTATAATTCTGTAAAGCATTTGAGTTGCTCTATAAATCAATAGGTAATATAATATTTAGTACTGGCTGAGAATTCACATGCAGTAGGAAGACACATATTTTCTTGTGGCAGATGCATATTCTTGGTGGCCAGAGGCATATGTGCCAGCATAACAAAGCTGCTATTAATAGAGACATTTAGAAGATTTTAAAGCACGCTGAAATCCTTCATCTAAATGAACTTCTTGGAGGATAATTTTGGGTTATGTCCTTCCTAGACAGTAGAGAGAATTGACATGTCTGCTTATGGAATGGTAACCTTTCATAATTATAGCAGAAACAGATTAAATTGGGGTTTCCTTATCAACCTGAATAATCCCCTCCCCAGGTTTCCAGAAGATTGTTGCTGTTATTTTTTATTATTCATTTTGAGTATTTGTAGGCGATATGGGGCTCCTTGTGCTGAACACTGTCCATTTATATATCAGGAGGCAGATCCTGCTCCAAAGAATTTACAATGCAAATACACGGAAGATGTATAAAGGGGAGGGGGAGAGAAACAAAGTATTATTATCTCTATTTTACAGATGGGGAACAGAGTGACATAGATTACGTGACTTTGCCAAGGTCACACAGTGAGGCTGTGGCAGTCAGGCACTCAACCCAGATCTTTAAGAGGCTATCCTTAATCACAAGACCATCCTTCGCTAAAAAGAAAGCTCACTGAGGTTTGCAAACCTTTCAGTAAGCTTAACTCCAAATTTCAGATTCAGGTTATCTCTTTCAGCCCTTGGGCTCCCCTTTTCCTCCAAAGGGCCTGGTATCATCTTCTTGGGTAGGAAGAATGTGTAAGGGAGAGCAGTGACCTGTAATCTCTTTCCCTCCACTAACTTTTAGGTAGACCTTCCAGAGGCAGTAAATTGGCCTAGTCCCCGCCTCTTCCATCTTTAATGGAGAGAGGAGTTTTTTCCCTCCTAGCTAGAAGAGATTTTCAGGGAATCAGGCCACGGATGCTGGAACAATTTGTATAGTGGGGGTGCTGAGAACCAAACTGCATTGAACCAAACTGTAAACCCTGTATATGATGGAAACCACTTCAAGCCGGGGCGTGCAGTAGTACCTCCATTACCCTTAGTTCTAGCACCTATGAATCAGGCTGCCTGACAGACTTCCCATTCCCATTCAGCAGCCGCAGCAGGACTTCAAGCTTCAATAGATGCCACAGCAACTCCTGCAAAGCCTGCTTACACTAGAGGACTGCTCTAACTTATGCTAAATTAAACAGCCTCAGTGGGTTGAACACATTAAAGAGGACTGGAAAGATGCAGGGTGTTCAAGCCAGACCTCCTGTCCTCCATCCATGCCTCCTTTCCCTGTTATGCTAGCAGCACAAAATCAAGACACATAAAAGCCCTTATGTAGGCGCTATACCACCAAAGGATTATCTTTACAGAGGATGATGCTCCTTGGGCCAGCTAAGAGGACTCGAGGACCTGATTATGTCAGCAGTATGATGAAAAGTGGTTACATCAGCCCAGAGAATCTGGACCATTTTGCCCAGGTGTGCATAATTACACATGGTGCAAGGCAACAGGGAATAAAGCCTCTAAAGGTTTTTTTTAAATAGGCTGATGAGAGAGAGTTTCAAAGAATAGGGATTTATCATTTTTTGACCTAGCCTGATCTTTGCAATGACAAATGACAGGCTGGCTTCCTTTTTTGAAAAGAAATTATTTGGCATCACGAACACTGGTGTACTTGGTCTGAAAAAAAAAAACCTATTTATATTTTTAACTTCTACTTTTTTAATTTTGGGGGCTTTGTTCTTTAGCCCATTAGCAACAGCTTCAAGTCACTTAAAATACTGCTAGCCTGATCTATCTAATGAAGCGAGCATTTTATAATGAAAAGAAGTAATTTACAGTTAACCTGGTTTCCCTTTCTGCCTCCAGGTCTCTCTCTTTCTGTTGTGATGGAATGTGCTCCTTTTTTATTTTTATAAGTAGGTCTGAAAGCTGAAATATTAAAGCTTTTCCTCCAGAGATGTGGGAATAAAAGGCGATTTCCAGCTCTGAAATGCTTGGCGTGGCACTTGCAGATTTGGCCAGCAGGAGGCTTCCCTTCAGTGCAGTCGATTAGAGCTGCTGTTACAACTGTGCTCTGATTGTGGGTTGCAATGCTGTGTTGGTCCACACCCACGGTATTTACTCTGATACCTGGCTTTTGAACATTACTTAAAGGACCACAGGCAACCATCTTTGATCCTACATTTGACCTATCATAAATTATCTGTCGAGGAAGTGTCCTTGGGGTACCAAAGAGATTATACAAAAACAAATGCAATTCTCTGTTTCCAAATAATAATAGCCGTAGTTTAGATAGGGCCTAGACAATTTGTGTGTGTGTTCTTCTGTCAGTGCATAGAAAGAGAATATGTTAACTACAAACCCCTTTTCCCAAATTTGTGCTGATACCCTTAAAGAGGCTGCTATGTGAACAATCAAATAAAAGAAACAGAGCCAAGTTGGCTTGTGATCCACTGGAAACATTAGGAGTGTGGGAGGGGTGTCATTGTTTCCCAAACAGAAAAAGACAAGATCAGTAGGGAAAGAAACTGAATGTTCAGTCATTTATGAGGCGATGGCGTAGCTAGCACGGGACATTTGGGTGGGACCCGACTTCGGGTGGGCAGGCAACGACTGGAGGGGCAGGCACAAGGGGGCAGGAGGGATTGGGGACTTGCCTCTGTCCACCCCCTCCAGTCCAGCCAGCCTTGGGGGGAGGCAATGGATGCTTTGGCCGGGGTCCCCCTGAAGGCCCTGTGCATGCACCCAGCTCCGGAAGGAGAGGCCAATCTCCATTGCACACAGCTCCCACAACCTGTCCCCATCACACCGTCCCACACTGGGCTGGCTCCCCAAGGCAGCCGGCCTACTTTTTTATGATGGCTGCTGCTGGGTGGGCCAGCCGGCTGCCCTCCTCCTCCTGGGGCATGCGTGTATGGCATGTTCGTCAGGCGCTCTAATGCTATGCTGCTGCTGCTGTCCCTTGTCCTCTGGTTGGGATGTGTGTGTGTGCACCCGGTGTGCAGCACCCTCCAGGTCTGGACGGGGCTAGGCCTGGGGCTGGAGCAGAGTCGTGGCTGTGTGGGATGGGCCTGGATGGTAAGAGAATGGGCCACAGGCACCCAGGCCCATCCATAGCTACGCCCCTATTAAGGGGATTTCATAGACTCCCTGAAGCTAGTTCTTTATCTCCTCAGTGCTACCAGATCAAGAGTGAAATTATCTGGAGTTCTGCCATTGGCTTCAATTGAGCCAGAATTTCAATAGAGCCAGGATTTCATTCAGTAGAGCCAGTTTTCACCTCAAGTGTTTAGGCTTAGTTAGATACTCTACATGTGATAGATTCTACCTTAGAATACTTTGTATGGACACAGGTGGGAAAATACTAGGGCTATGACACCTACCAAAGCTGGCATTGTTATATGTGGAAATCCATCCTCTGTGGTCCTGCTCAGAAACACTATAATACTGGTTTCAGAGTAGCAGCCGTATTAGTCTGTATTCACAAAAAGAAAAGGAGTATCTGTGGCACCTTACAGACTAACAAATTTATTTGAGCATAAGCTTTCGTGAGCTACAGCTCACTTCATCGGATGCATTCAGTGGAAAAAATGGGTATTTTCCACTGAATGCATCTGATGAAGTGAGCTGTAGCTCACGAAAGCTTATGCTCAAATAAATTTGTTAGTCTCTAAGGTGCCACAGATACTCCTTTTCTTTTTATGATAATACTGAGATTTTCAGTGATTCCTGAATCTAGGATGATCACCTGACAATCATCTGTTGACAAACAAAGCAATCTGCCTCTGCTAGCTGTGTGCCCCAAAGGGTCAGTCAATGTTTAAAAGTAACCAATTTCAGCCAATTTAAGGCCTCCATTTTGAATCTCTGGGGCAGAGGGAGGAAGAAGGGAAACATTGCTGTGAGTTTCTCAGTGAGTCAGACTAACCCTATTTAACCTGACTGAGTTTTGCAAAGTGGAGATGTCTCAAAGGAACGCTATGTCTAGTTGCTTTACATCAACAGTGCAAAAGCATCAAAAAGCTTACTTACATGCAATTTAAAGGGTTAACAAAGAACATTCTGTTTACAGTGTTGGTCCATTAAGAAACAGGGAATTATGGAGGAATTGGAGCCCAGGGTAGGCTAAGGAGAGTAGATTCTCTGGAGGCTGATGTTGCCCTCACAGCTACATGGATTATTATTATAATCAGTCAATTTCTATTGGGTAAAATTTCATCTTTGCATGACTAATGTAACAGGTGAGACCTTGGTACCGTTTCCCCTCCTGAGAGTATTTTCAAATGCTGGGATCCCTGATACTGTATACAGGGTCTGGACAAATATGCCTAAACTGATGATGTTAGAGACAGAAATCATAGAATCATAGAATCATAGAATATCAGGGTTGGAAGGGACCCCAGAAGGTCATCTAGTCCAACCCCCTGCTCAAAGCAGGACCAAGTCCCAGTTAAATCATCCTAGCCAGGGCTTTGTCAAGCCTGACCTTAAAAACCTCTAAGGAAGGAGATTCTACCACCTCCCTAGATAACGCATTCCAGTGTTTCACCACCCTCTTAGTGAAAAAGTTTTTCCTAATATCCAATCTAAACCTCCCCCATTGCAACTTGAGACCATTACTCCTCGTTCTGTCATCTGCTACCATTGAGAACAGTCTAGAGCCATCCTCTTTGAAACCCCCTTTCAGGTAGTTGAAAGCAGCTATCAAATCCCCCCTCATTCTTCTCTTCTGCAGACTAAACAATCCCAGCTCCCTCAGCCTCTCCTCATAAGTCATGTGCTCTAGACCCCTAATCATTTTTGTTGCCCTTCGCTGTACTCTTTCCAATTTATCCACATCCTTCTTGTAGTGTGGGGCCCAAAACTGGACACAGTACTCCAGATGAGGCCTCACCAGTGTCGAATAGAGGGGAACGATCACGTCCCTCGATCTGCTCGCTATGCCCCTACTTATACATCCCAAAATGCCATTGGCCTTCTTGGCAACAAGGGCACACTGCTGACTCATATCCAGCTTCTCGTCCACTGTCACCCCTAGGTCCTTTTCCGCAGAACTGCTGCCGAGCCATTCGGTCCCTAGTCTGTAGCGGTGCATTGGATTCTTCCATCCTAAGTGCAGGACCCTGCACTTATCCTTATTGAACCTCATTAGATTTCTTTTGGCCCAATCCTCCAATTTGTCTAGGTCCTTCTGTATCCTATCCCTCCCCTCCAGCGTATCTACGACTCCTCCCAGTTTAGTATCATCCGCAAATTTGCTGAGAGTGCAATCCACACCAACCTCCAGATCATTTATGAAGATATTGAACAAAACGGGCCCCAGGACCGACCCCTGGGGCACTCCACTTGACACCGGCTGCCAACTAGACATGGAGCCATTGATCACTACCCGTTGAGCCCGACAATCTAGCCAGCTTTCTACCCACCTTATAGTGCATTCATCCGGCCCATACTTCCTTAACTTGCTGACAAGAATGCTGTGGGAGACCGTGTCAAAAGCTTTGCTAAAGTCAAGAAACAATACATCCACTGCTTTCCCTTCATCCACAGAACCAGTAATCTCATCATAAAAGGCGATTAGATTAGTCAGGCATGACCTTCCCTTGGTGAATCCATGCTGACTGTTCCTGATCACTTTCCTCTCCTCTAAGTGCTTCAGGATTGATTCTTTGAGGACCTGCTCCATGATTTTTCCAGGGACTGAGGTGAGGCTGACTGGCCTGTAGTTCCCAGGATCCTCCTTCTTCCCTTTTTTAAAGATGGGCACTACATTAGCCTTTTTCCAGTCATCCGGGACTTCCCCCGTTCGCCACGAGTTTTCAAAGATAATGGCCAAGGGCTCTGCAATCACAGCCGCCAATTCCTTCAGCACTCTCGGATGCAATTCGTCCGGCCCCATGGACTTGTGCACGTCCAGCTTTTCTAAATAGTCCCTAACCACCTCTATCTCTACAGAGGGCTGGCCATCTCTTCCCCATTTTGTGATGCCCAGCACAGCAGTCTGGGAGCTGACCTTGTTAGTGAAAACAGAGGCAAAAAAAGCATTGAGTACATTAGCTTTTTCCACATCCTCTGTCACTAGCTTGCCTCCCTCATTCAGTAAGGGGCCCACACTTTCCTTGGCTTTCTTCTTGTTGCCAACATACCTGAAGAAACCCTTCTTGTTACTCTTGACATCTCTTGCTAGCTGCAGCTCCAGGTGCGATTTGGCCCTCCTGATATCTTTCCTACATGCCCGAGCAATATTTTTATACTCTTCCCTGGTCATATGTCCAACCTTCCACTTCTTGTAAGCTTCTTGAAATCAGCTACTCATGCACAAGAGTCATGTGCCTCCAGCATAAAACCACCCCTCTTCCTCTTGGTTTTATGGTCAGCTTGCTCACAGTTTAAAAAAAAGTAGTTCAGTGGTTCTGCCTTATGAGCCCCAGGATCTGATGCTTTCTGGGAATGTCTGTTA
Organism: Dermochelys coriacea; assembly: GCF_009764565.3. NCBI lineage: Eukaryota > Metazoa > Chordata > Testudines > Dermochelyidae > Dermochelys > Dermochelys coriacea. The sequence goes on along the minus strand of NC_050068.2, from coordinate 122,306,254 downwards.
ACTGCCAAATTCCCAGACATAGTAGCCATGTGGTTCCCTTTAACAATACCACAAACATGTTGACAGCCCTCAATGTGAACATTCCACAGTGCTTTGCCCACAGCCTTCATGGATTTGTATTAATAAAAGCTGGTCAAAAAAATCACGATGAAAGTTTTTCCCATACGAAAATACGATTTCAATTAAAATGAAAATGCTACTTTTAAAAGTGAAAAGCTTGGGGTTCCTCCCACTTTCATTTTCCCTTTAGAAAAAGTTAGGGATCAGTAAGAATGTATGGAGGTGTGATGGGGTGTCAATCCAGACAATCACTGAGTGGGTTAATGTGGGCCAGAAGGGACCAATTAAACTTATAAGGTGCGCCTGAAGGGAAGCCAGGGTTTATAAGCATTAATTGCAGATGAAGCCCAGCTGGGGGGCAAGGCTGGGCTGTGTAAGGCCTAAAGCAGATGCTGGCTGGCTGTGTAGTCTGGGAGAGGCTGAGAGCTGGGGCTTGGAACTCTTGAGCAGCTAGGGCTGGTGGCTGGCTGATTGGAGCTGTAAATACAGGCTAAGAGGGAAAAGCTGGCAGCTATGTTGGAAAATGAGGGAGAAAAAGCAAGGAATGAGGAATGGCTTCAGATTAGGAAGAAGAAAAAAAGAATGGAAGTGTCTGGAACTGAAGAAAAGGGAGCAGACAGGGATGGAAAAAAGCATGAGGAAAAGGATTGACATCTTATAATTATCAAATCACTAACTGAAGATGTAAAGATAAGAGATGTTGAAAACAGTTGATTTCAACAATTAGATGAAGTATTGGAGACGTATTAAGAGCTAAAAGAAGGCAGGCTGGAGATTTGTTAGTAGAATGTACACATAAGGAACAGTCTGAGAAACTTCTTAAAACTACAATTTTAGGGAAAAAAAATAATTTGCCAGCTACTTATATTTATGACTGGAACAAGAGGGGTAAGGAATAAGGTACCACTAGGCATGACTGAGGATGAAACTAAAAGGGGTATAGGTTAGGACCATCTGCTGTTTGTTAAGCGACTGATTAGCGGGAGATGGGGAGAACACAAGTCATCCACTGCCATCCGAGTAACATTTAAAAATGCAGCGTTGCCTGATAGGATTCATAGATTATCAACTCTTTTGGGTTAAGCCGTATATCCCGGTTCCTTTGGGACATTATACATATCAAAGTTTTGTGCATGTGGCAGCTGTCTGAAGGGGAAATGAGGTGTGGTAAAAGTGAAGAAGAACACTTCTTTGAGAACTGTATGTAAAGAACAGAATTAAAATGCAGCAATTGTAGGGATAAGCAGAGTGCAGCAGAATGAGCTAGAGAGATATAGAAAATTGAAACTGTTAATTTTCCAATGCAGAAGCTACCAAAAGATATTCACAGCTGAATGTAGAAAAGGAGGAAAATGCCAGTGAGGGAATAGAGTGACTGGTACAACAACATGCAGGGTGTGACACTGAGCCAGGGAGGATAAAGCAACTATCAGGCTAAATGACCCAAATTCAAACTTTAAAGACATATTAGAAAAGTATATAAATAGTAATTAGTGCCATTCCCTATAAATAGCTAACAAAACCATGTTAAATAGACTAGAGCAGAGGTTCTCAAACTTTGGTCTGTGGACCACCAGTGGTCCATAAGCTCCATTCAGGTGGCCTGTGGATAATTCCCTCTATTGTGCGCACCTAGGCAGCCGCACATGCGAGAATGAAGGGCCTCCCACCTAATTAGTGGAGCCACGCAAGCATGGCTCCACTAATTAGGTGCCTGGCCCCTGAGAAGATGCACATGTAAGATGAAGTGGTGGCCTTGGGGGAATAGGAGGTAGGTGGGAGGGGGCAGTGGGGTGAGAAGAGATTGTGGGGGGAATTTGGGACATTCAGGGCTGCAGCGACCAGAGAAAGATGTGACTTTCCCCACTTCCAAGGCTGCGACTGCCAGGGAGAGACCATCCTCCCTCCCAGCCCGAGCTCGGGAGCTGCCATGGCAGATGAGAGAGGGAGGGACCCCCCTCCTTCCGAGCCCCAGCTTGGGGGGTTGCCGCGGCAGGGGAGAGAGGGCACATCCATCACATTAGAAAGGAAAGACTACTGATATTAAAATACAAGTTGTGTGCTTTTATTTGTAGAACAAAAAAAACATTAATTATTAAGGGTTTTTTTTATATAGCGCTTTTTTCCAAAGCGCTTTACAATAGTTAGCTAATGGTACAAACAACATTTGGAAAGATCATTAAGTGACCCTCAGCAATTTTCAAGTGGTCTGCAGAAAAAAAAGTTTGAGAACCACTGGACTAGAGCTTTCAAATGTAAACTTGTATCGTTAGAGAATTGGAAGAAGATACTGATCATATTTCTCTATGTTTACCTATATCTTGTTAGATGTTAACCAGATTAGCTTGGAGATGCTAAACTTTTGTTCCTGTCTGTTACTATATTCTATTGATTCAGAGATCAAAAGGCAATATTAACATTTACATGAAATATGTGGCATAATAATATCATTGTATTTATTTCTCTTTGAAGTTTGTAGTAAACTACCTATGGACTGCTCAAATGAATAATTGTGTTATGCTAAGCAATGCAACTGATTACCTGCATATACACAGAAAATAGAATTGACTTTAAAGCCACAATATATATATATTACCTAGTCTTCATCCAATGAATGCCTGCTGTGTTGATTACTGTAAAGAGGCTAACACAGCCTGCCAGAGATCTATAAAAAGAACTCTAGGGCCCCAATCCTGTTAACTCAGATCTGCTTAAAATTGGTCAGGGGAAGCTTGAGTCGCAAGACTGAGGTCTCCAGCAGCAGTCTGGATTACCCTGTTATTTCTCATGGAAGAATTTATACAGACCCTGCACATGGATGGCCTATTGAATTATAATCTCTGGAATTGATTCTGAAAAAACTTTTTAGAACTCAACAACTCACCATCTCTACTCTAAAACTGACCTAAAAACTTCATCTCTTTATGGATAATGAGCTTTTAACCAATTTTCTCTCTCCTTTTTAAAATAAATCCTGGTTTAGCTCATAAGAATTGGCTGTAAAGGTGTATTTGGGTAAGATCTGAAATATTAATTGACCTGGTGGGTAATGTGTCCAAATTCTTGGAACTTGGTAGAACTTTATATATGGTGAATAAGATGTTAAATAATCCTCATCATATTTGACTTGGCTGTCTGGGTGGGAGCCCAAGGCTGGAGAGCTTTAAGGGAGCTGTGGTTTTGGTATTGTAGAAACTATTTTGTTGCTGGTTTGGTGAATCTAATTATTAGATTCACCAAACTTAATCACCAGTTTGGGTAGGGTGACCAGATGTCCTGTTTTTAAAGAGACAGTCCTATTTTTTGGGCCTTTTTCTTATATAGGCACCTATTACCCCCCACCTCCTGTCCATTTTTTCAGAGTTGCTATCTGGTCACCCTAAATCTGGGGGATCATCTGCCCCATTCTTTGCAGTTTGTCCTGATTGAACAATCTCAGTGTGGCCCCTCCAGCAACCATGGTCACAAAGGGGAACAGAGTATGGCTTGTAAGCAAAGATAAATGTATTGCATTTATGATAGACATGATCATTTGCACTTTAGAGACAAGAAAGAAGACTGAAAGAATAAAAATTATAATAAAGATGGCAGAAAAATATTTGCATATAAGCAATCTCTTGATAGACCGCAGTCATGCAATTTTAAATGAAGAGATATAGTTTAAACAACATGGTTCTAATGATATTTTTGCTGGAATGCACATAGTTTAATAAGACCTAGTCAGGAATTAAAGAACACTGGTTTTGAAATGGAAAAGGAACCTGACATGTATACAAGAAATGTGCTTAGTAAGAGAACTTATGTTTAGACCTCCAGGATACGACATAATCAGACATGACATAAAAAGTAATAAGAAGGGGAGTGGTCTATATATTTATAAAGGAAGGTCGAAGTTACATTGACAGAGATGTACAGAACTTAAGGTTTGAGTAAAATACTGTTGCAATTCATCTGCAGAATAATATCTTTATACGAATCTATAATGTTTACAACTTATATAAAAAAAACCCAGACAATCAGAAATTGGAAGTATTAGTTAAGGGTGTCAAAGGCTCGTATATAATTTTGGAGACCTTAATCGCCATAATGAATTAGAGGGAAGCAGGAAAACTGATTATAATGGCAAATGCGTGCAACAGTTCACTAATATGCACAACCTGGTATTGCTCAATACTGGAATACCGACTAGGTCTAATTTGATGGATGGAACCTTTTCATGTTTAGATCTGGGAATTGCAACAACCAATATAGCAAGTACATGCAGCTAGGAAATCTATAAAGAAGATGGAATGGGAAGTTATCACTTCCATATGCTAAATATATATCAAAGCCAAGGTAATGTTAAAAACACTGAAGGAATTCCTACCTGGAGCCTTGGAAAAGCAAACTGAGGATTTTTTTAATAAGTGTAGAGAGTTTCTAAGTACCAACTGTATAAGTCATAATCTAGAGGAATTTCATGATAATATTATAAAGGGAGTTGTAGTAGTAGCCAGTCTAGCTATATGTAAGACATTGAATTGCAACAAACTCAAAAATCCAATGCCCTGTGGAATGAAGATTGTAAAGCAGCAAGTAAAGAAAGAAATAAGGCATTCAAACAAGCAAAAAGTATAATCAATAGCAAGGACTTAATGAACTATAAAAGATGTAAAGCAGTGGTCAGTGGTACAAAGAATTATTAAAAAAACAGAGAAAGAGAGTTGAAGAAAGTATTGAGGGAAAATGAACAAAGATCCCAAGGTTTCAGAGATATATAAACAAGTGAAAATAATGAATCAGATATGGGGTAAAAACAAATTTATACTTGGTCTTATAGTAAATGACACAGTTGAAAGTTTTACTTAGGAAAAGCAGATATTTTAGCAAAAGAATTCCAAAATGTTAGCAGGTTTCAGAGTAGCAGCTGTGTTAGTCTGTATCTGCAAAAAGAACAGGACTACTTGTGGCACCTTAGAGACTAACAAATTTATTTGAGCATAAGCTCAAAAGTTAAAAAAAAAGCATTAAAAAAAGCATAAAAAGAATAAAGGTTAGCAGTGATACAAATCAAAGTAAACAGTTTTGTGAACAAAAAAGAAAAAAGTTTGCTGAAAAAAATTGTGAGCTCTTACATGGCTGGTAGAATACAAAAATGACATACTGAATGAAAATTTCTGCAGACAGGAACTCAATAAAGCTATAGACAAAAATAAAAATACAGCCCCAGGTAAAGATAGCATCTGCAAAGCAATGCTTAAGCACCTGCCGGAAGGGAGTTTGAGAGTTTTATTGAAATTATATAATAATATTTGGGGGGAAAGGAATATTGCTGGCAGAATGGAAGAAAGCGGTGGTTATACTGATAGGGAAAATGTGGCAAGTTGTGCACAAGACCTGATGCGTATAGACCTATTGCCATCCCATTGTGTGAGGGCAAAATTATGGAAAGAATGATAAATGAGAGATTAGTAACATATCTGGAAAAATGAAATTATAAACTGTGCACAAATTGGTTTCAGGAAGGAAAATGCACACTTGATCATATTGTAAGATAAAGAGAAACCAACATACAAAAAACCCATGAGAAACAGGGAGTTTTTGATGTCTGTATTTTTGGACAGGGAGAAAGCATATGTCATGCTATGGAAAAAAGACTTGCTCTATAAACTAGCCACAATTGGAATAAGAGGAAGAATGTTCTGGTGGATAAGAGATTTAAGTGATAGAACCATACAAATCAGTGTGGGGGTGGCTTTGTTGAATATTTACAGTAAAGGTTCTTTTATCCAGCACTTCACCAACCGACAAGCTCTATAAACAAGCATTTCTGAGTTGCACTGAAATGACAGGTTTCAGAGTAGCAGCAATGTTAGTCTGTATTTGCAAAAAGAACAGGAGTGCTTGTGGCACCTTAGAGACTAGCAAATTTATTTGAGCATAAGCTTTCAAAGTCCGGTTTATAGTGCGGTTGGTGAGGACCGACAGAGGCCTGGGGCATGGGAGGGGCTGTGGGATGTGCTCTGGGAGGAAGTTTGGGTCCAGGAGCGGGCTTGGGGCAGAGGATTGGGGGGTGGGAGGGGCTTGGGGTGTGGGATGTGGTTGGGGGGCTCTCACCTCTGGCGACTCCTGCAAAGCAACTCCCTGTCCCTGCAGTTGCTGGCTGAGACGTGCCCAGGTGGCTCTCTGCAGGCCCGCTGCCTCCCTGCTCCCTCTCCAAGCACTGACTCCCTGGCTCCCAGCCCATTGGCTGGGAACTGTAACCAACGAGAGCTGTGGGGGGCAGTGCCTGCAGATGGAGGCTGCATGCCAGGTTGCAGAGCTGCCTGGCTGTTCCTCTGCCAGCAGCAGCAGGGACAGGGAGCTGCTTGCGTGGAGCCACGAGAGATAAGCACCTCCACATCCCATACCCCGAGCCTCCTCCCATGCCCCTGCCCCAAGCCCCCTCCTAGATTCAAACTCCCTCCCAGAGCCTGTGCCCTACACCCCCCATGGCCCTGCACTCCAAACCCCTCCCTCTGAGTTAACTGGCATTTTTAATTTACCGGCACCCCCCATACCTCCAGCATGCTGGTTAAAATGCTGCTTTTACTGTATAAACTTACTAATGGCACTCCAGAGGGCAGTGGCATCAGACCAACCCTGTTTAACATGATTAATGATATCCTGGACGGCAGATGGGCAGGGATAGGTAATTAGTCCATTTGCAGATGATTGTGCTATATGGGCCAAACATAGAAGACTTAAGATAGCTGTGGAGAGAACCAATGAGTTATTCACGGGTATTTCAGAATGGGGAGATACTTGTGGTTTTAGGTTCTCACTTGCTAAAACAAAGGGAATGATCTTCACAAAAAGGGATATTGGGGAAGAATGGACCATATATCTCTCTATAGGAAAAAAATCAGGTAGTTCAAAATTTTACATTTTTAGGAGTTGTGTTTGAGAACAAACTAATTTGAAAAGGTCATATAGATAATATCAAGACTAAATGTAGAGATAGGATGAATGTGCTTTAAAGTATTGTGGGACCAATTAGGGTGCAGATAAGAACACGTTGTTGATGCTGTATAGGATATTAATAAGACCGGTTATAGATTATGGAAGCCTTTAATTCACCTTCTAAATCAACACTAAAAAATTAAAGCCAATCCAAGCCAAAACCCTGCGATTTTCATGTGATGTGGGTATTACAACTCCATTGTATGTGCTGCAAGTAGCAACCAGAGAAATAGGTTCATAGATTCATAGATACTAAGGTCAGAAGGGACCATTCTGATCATCTAGTCCTACCTCCTGCACAGCGCAGGCCACAGAATCTCACCCACCCACTCCTATGAAAAACCTCACCCATGTCTGAGCTATTGAAGTCCTTAAATCATGGTTCAAAGACTTCAAGGAGCAGAAGAGCCTCCCTCAAGTCAACCATGCCCCATGCTACAGAGGAAGGCGAAAAACCTCCAGGGCCTCTCCAATCTGCCCTGGAGGAAAATTCCTTCCCGACCCCAAATATAGCAATCAGCTAAACCCTGAGCATATGGGCAAGATTCACCAGCCAGATAACCAGGAAAGAATTTTCTATAGTAACTCAGATCCCATCCATCTAATATCCCATCTCAGGGGATTTGGCCTATTTACCCTGAATATTTAAAGATCAATTACTTACCAGAATCCCATTATCCCATCATACCATCTCCTCCATAAACTTATCGAGTAGCATCTTAAAACCAGATAGATCTTTTGCCCCCACTGCTTCCCTTGGAAGGTTATTCCAAAACTTCACTCTCTGATGGTTAAAAACCTTCGTCTGATTTCAAGTCTAAACTTCATGGTGGCCAGTTTATACCCATTTGTTCTTGTGTCCACATTGGTGCTGAGCTTAAATAATTCCTCTCCCTCTCCTATATTTTATCCCTCTGATATATTTATAGAGAGCAATCATATCTCCCCTCAACCTTCTTTTAGTTAGGCTAAACAAGCCAAGCTCCTCAAGTCTCCTTTCATAAAACAAGTTTTTCATTCCTCGGATCATCCTAGTAGCCCTTCTCTGTACCTGCTCCAGTTTGAATTCATCCTTTTTAAACATGGGAGACCAGAACTGCACACAGTATTCTAGGTGAGGTCTCACCAGTGCCTTGTATAACGGTACTAAAACCTCCTTATCCCTACTGGAAATGCCTCTCCTGATGCATCCCAAAACCTCATTAGCTTTTTTCACAGCCATATCACATTGGCGGCTCATAGTCATCCTATGATCAACCAATACTCCAAGGTCCTTCTCCTCTTCAGTTACTTCTAATTGATGCGTCCCCAACTTATAACTAAAATTCTTATTAATCCCTAAATGCATAACCTTACACTTCTCACTATTAAATTTCATCCTATTACTATTACTCCAGTTTACAAGGTAATCCAGATCCTCCTGTATAATATCCCAATCCTTCTCCGAATTGGCAATACCTCCCAGCTTTGTATCATCTGCAAACTTTATTAGCACACTCCCACTTTTTGTGCCAAGGTCAGTAATAAAAAGATTAAATAAGATTGGTCCCCAAACCCATCCCTGAGGAACTCCACTGGTAACCTCCCTCCAACCTGACAGTTCACCTTTTAGTAGGACCTGTTGCAGTCTCCCCTTTAACCAATTCCTTATCCACCTTTTGATGTTCATATTGATCCCCATCTTCTCCAATTTAACTAATAATTCCCCATGTGGCACGGTATCAAATGCCTTACTGAAATCTAGGTAAATTAGATCCACTGCATTTCCTTTATCTAAAAAGTCTGTTACTTTTTCAAAAAAGGAGATTAGGTTGGTTTGGCATGATCTACCTTTTGTAAAACGATGTTGTATTTTGTCCCATTTACCATTGACTTCAATGTCCTTAACTAATTTCTCCTTCAAAATTTTTTCCAGGACCTTGCATACTACAGATGTCAAACTAATTGGCCTGTAGTTACCCGGATCACTTTTTTTTCCTTTCTTAAAAATAGGAACTATATTAGCAATTCTCCAATCATTCGGTACTATTCCTGAGTTTACAGATTCATTAAAAATTCTTGCTAATGGGCTTGCAATTTCAGGTGCCAATTCCTTTAATATTCTTGGATGAAGATTATCTGGGCCCCCCGATTTAGTGCCATTAAGCTGTTTCAGTTTCGCTTCTACCTCTGATATGGTAATATCTACCTCTATATCCTCCTTCCCATTTGTCATGCTACCATTATCCCCAAGATCCTCTTTAGCCTTATTAAAGACTGAGGCAAAGTATTTGTTTAGATATTGGGCCATGCCTAGATTATCTTTAACCTCCACTCCATCCTCAGTGTTAAGCGGCCCCACTTCTTCCTTCTTAGTTTTCTTCTTATTTATATGGCTATAGAATCTTTTACTATTGGTTTTAATTCCCTTTGCAAGGTCCAACTCTACTCGACTTTTAGCCTGTCTCACTTTATCCCTACATGTTCTGACTTCAATTAGGTAGCTTTCCTTGCTGATCCCTCCCATCTTCCACTCCCTGTATGCTTTCTGCTTCTTCTTAATCACCTCTCTAAGATGCTTGCTCATCCAGCTTGGTCTACAACTCCTTCCTATGAATTTTTTCCCCTTTCTTGGGATACAAGCTTCCGATAGCTTCTGCAGTTTTGATTTAAAGTAATCCCAGGCGTCCTCTACCTTTAGATCCATAAATTCTTCAGTCCAATCCACTTCCCTAACTAATTTCCTTAATTTTTGAAAGTCAGCCCTTTTGAAATCAAAAACCCTAGTTGCAGATTTATTTTTGTTAATCCTTCCATTTAGTTTGAACTGAATTAGCTCATGATCACTTGAGCCAAGATTGTCCCCTACAACCATTTCTTCTATGAGGTCCTCGCTACTCACCAAAATTAAATCTAAAATGGCATCCCCTCTAGTTGGTTCAGCAACTACTTGATGAAGGAATCCATCAACTATCGCATCTAGGAAAATCTGAGCCCTATTATTATTACTAGCACTGGTCCTCCAGTCTATATCTGGGAAGTTAAAGTCTCCCATGATCATGCAGTTTCCATTAGTATTTACTTTATTAAAGACATTAAAAGGGCTCTATCCATATCCAAATTAGATCCCGGAGGTCTATAGCACACCCCAAGCACTATCGTAGGAGAGGCTTTACTAGTTTTCTTCCCCAATGTAATTTTTGCCCAGACGGACTCTGTCTTATCCATTTCATCGCTTATTTCTTTACATTCTACCTCATCATTGATATACAATGCTACTCCACCCCCTTTACCTTTGTTTCTGTCTTTCCTAAAGAGCACATACCCTTCAATACCTGTAGTCCAGTCATGACTACTATTCCACCATGTTTCTGTTATCCCTATAATATCTGGTTTCACTTCCTGCACCAGTAGCTCTAGTTCCTCCATTTTGTTACCTAGACTCCTCGCATTGGTGTACAAACATCTTAATTTTTGCTGTTTGGACTCGCTCACATTTTGTACCCTATTAGGCACAGTCATTCTACAGCCAGTATAACCTATATAGCCAGTATAACCTGGGACTAGTATCCACACCGCCCTCGCTCCTTATATACATTCTCCTACCCACGGCTGTATCCTTTCTTACTTCATCTTCTTCCCTCTCAATGCTAAAATCTGGCATGGAGATTTTCTGGACATCTCCCATCCATCTCCCCCCAATTCCTAGTTTAAAGCTCTCTTTATCAGTTGTGCCAGCCTCGATCCTAGAAGTCTATTTCCTTCCCTACTCAGATGAAGTCCATCCCGAGAGAACTGACCTCTGTCCGTGAATGCCTCCTAGTGGCCATACATCCCAAAGCCCTCCTTATAGCACCACTGCCTAAGCCATCTGTTGATAATCATAATCTTGTCAGACCTTTGTTGCCCTTCTCTAGGAACAGGAAGGATCCCGCTAAAGATCACCTGAGCCTCAATTTCCTTAAGCGTCTTCCCCAGCCTAGCATAGTCTCCCTTAATACTTTCCAGCGAGAATCTAGCTGTATCATTTGTTCCCACATGAAGGATAATTAGGGGATTCTTTCCCGCTCCCTTTAGGATCCTTTTCAACCTCAGGTCTACATCCCGTATCTTAGCACCTGGAAGACAGCACACCCTTCTATTCTCAGGATCAGCTCTAGTTACAGGCCTGTCTATTCTTCTCAATAAAGAGTCCCCGATCATATAGACCTGCCTTTTCCTGGTGACTGTGCTATTCTCCAGTCTCTCCCCTGTTCCCTCTGGCTGCAAGTTCTTTCCATTCCTATTTTCCCTTACAATCTTCTTCAACCCATCCTGTATCCTCCTGGGGCTCATATTTGGTGTAGTCTCCCTTGACTCTTCCCCTTTTTCTATAGGACTAGCCTCTCTTCTCTTCTTCCTTACCCTTCCACCTTCAACAAGTACCTGCTGAGCCCCTTCTTCATTTTCCAACTCTGCAAACCTGTTCCTAAGCTCTATTTCTCCTTCACTAGCCCGTCTTTTTCTCTGCCTGGTTCTTTGAGTCACATGTTTCCACTGACCACTTTCCTCATCCAGTCTCTCCTCAAAATTCCCCAGCCCTGCTTCCATCTGTGAGTCTGAGCTTTTCCCTTCAGATACCTCATATCTTAGAAATGCCTGATATCATAGAAATGCCTATAAATTTAAGGATAAAATTGTTACATTTAACCTTTTGGGCTTAGGCTAATGTAAATAGTGAAGATAAGAGTATTAAATGAATACACAGGTATTGTTGGGAATTAAGTAGACAAGAAGTAACTTGGCGCCACAAACTCCCACATGCTAAAAAGGTCAAAAGGTCGGTAAAAGACCTGTGTGAAAAGGAACGTCTGAAGAAATTAAAATCTTTAGTCATGTGAAAGCAAACCATAGCTGGATGGTTCTCTCTTCCCTTGTGGTTTTGGAATTATATAATAAAACAAAGGGAAGCGTAGGACTACCAAGATGATGACTAAGATTTATGAGTTTATATATGGCAAATGGGGTCAGCATTACCAAATTTATACTGATGGCTCTAGAGGTGACAACACAGATAAAGTGAGAACGGCCTTTTGTATCCCTGAAGTTGGACTTAAGAGATCTATGAGACTATCCCATTTTGTGGCCATTGTGACAGCTGAATTGATGGGCATACTGTTGGCAGTGACCTGGATAAGGGATGTACTCTTGACTATGACTGCTATCCTATCTGACTCTTTATCTAGTATAATGACAATTAGAAAGGGAGCTTTGGAAAACAGGAATAACTTAATCAATGAAATATTGTTCTTAACCATGGAGATACACTACTATATCTTTACCTAATTGTACTGTCAGGATACCAGGCAATGAAATGTCAGGTAAAGCAGTGAAAAATGCCTTTAAATTAGGAGGTTTATATAAAAATCCCTCTGAGTAAACATGACTTCAAAAGTTTAGTTAAGAAGGTGTAATACCAACAAACACCCCGGTTGTTGGGCAGGATTGAACCTGGGACCTCAATGCATGAGCAGCTACTGCATGAGCTAATAGCCACAGGGCCCTTAGCTAAGGCCATAGCAGAATCACTAATCTCTAAGTGGTCTCTGTGCCACTAGAGGGGACAGAAAACCAGACTGAGAAGGTGTGTGGGTTACAAAGGCACTTAACAAGGAATGACAATTACTAAGGCCCAAAGATAAAAAGGGATGAAGGTTCTATGAAATATGTCCTAAACTTGAGGATAATGGTATACTTAATAGCTATGACAGAAGAAGTGAAGTAAGTATATTTAGAGTACTAACAGCTCACTGTGACCTGAATGGTAATTTATCTTCACTAAACAAGTACAGGCTGTGTGACACATACAAAGTCCAAGAAATAGTTGAGCATCTGCTATGACAGTGGTCTTCAAACTCAGGTATGCGTTCCCCTAGGGGTACATAAGCTCTTGTCAGGAGGTACATGAGAAAAATCCTCTAATGGTGGAAGCAGTACCTTTCCCCCCCTGTTTTCATAATTATATTATGACCCTATCTCAGATGGGGGTGCACAGTAGATTACATTATTTGGAAAGGGATGGACTTAGCCCAAAAAGTCTGAAAACCCACTGTGTTATGGCAATGCAGGAATAATTACATAGAAAGATTTTTTATAAAGACCTGAGATGCTTCAAGGTGAAAGAATATAGTCTGAAAGGATTAAAGGGAGTACCATGAAAATGTGGTAGCAATAAAAAAGCATTACTTAGCTTTTTTTAAGGATACAGAACTGAGTGAGAGGATGTAGATTTTTGCCTATGTGAAAACTGCGGTAGGTAGCAGTCATAGCCTCACATGCTGAAGCTGCTGGTCATAAAATGACAGAAAAAGAAAGAAAAGAAAGCCTACAGTGGGAGAAGTGAGATCAGAGTATAAAGGCCAGGAAGTGAGAGCAGGAAGCAGGCCTACAGTCACTCTCTGGAGGGAAAGAAAATTGGATAGGGACAAGGAGGAAGTCCAGGGAGAGGGTAGGCCCTGGGATCCTGTCCTGAACTAGGTGATTCGGCAAGAAGCCAAGAAGGGTGAAGTAGCTGGGGGGGAGCAGAGTAATATCCAGTGGCAAATCAGAGATAGGAAAGGAGATAGAGAGCTGAGGTAGGAAGGAGTCCAGGGAAACAGCAACAGGGTGTGAGAATGAGCAGACCTGGATTGCTTGACACAGGGTCCCTGGGCTGGAGCCCAGAATAGGGGCGGGCCTGTGTTTCCCTAGCCACTGAGAAAGTGTCACTGGACCTAGAGTTGGAACAGAAGACTGCCTGAGATGACATATGGACAGTTTGCCTGTGGGAATATAACCTCAGAAAGGAGGGACTACATAACGACCTGAGGCTGAGTCATGAAGAGGGAACACCCTGATTTGTGGAGGGGGGGCACAGAGTGAGCAACTGACAGAAGAGGGCACCAGACAGGGCAAGAGCTAATTCCCAGACCCTACCACAAAGAGGTGCACTTGTGGTGAATGGAAGCCCCTTTATGGGGGAGAATGCTTTCCTACATTTTCACATTTGCGGGAAAAGCAGAATTTTCCCTATAGATTTTTCACACAGAGATTTTTGTGTGAGAAATACCATTTTTCTAGCAAGCTCTAATATTAATGATTTTTAAAAATAATTATTTATTTATATTACTGTTCCAACTACTAGCCCTAAACCAAACCTCTGTTTGAGAGATGGTTGCAGCTAGCCAGAAACTGGGCAACCACTTTCAAACGTTCTACTGCTGTTTCTCATTGAAATGGAACTCTCTGTGAACCGGATGATACAGGATAGCTGGACAAGGTAGGACTACACATGTATGCTGATATCTCTTTTGGAGAACAAATGGTCTTAAACAGTTTTTTGCTTGGTAGAAGCGAAAGACATTGAGGCATTAACTGTGGGGACTGTGATCCAAGTTCTTATGTCCTTCTGTGGAGTTAATCCACAAAATAAACTCTGCTGATAATTGCTTTGGAGAGGATTTTATGGTGCCAAGGCTGTATGCTTGAATATCCTTTTGACAAAATATTCAATGATCTACTTACTCATACACTTTAAGGTCAGAAGGGACCATTATGATCATCCAGTCTGACCTCCTGCACAACACAGGTCACAGAATCTCATCCACCCACTCCTTTAATAAACCCTAACCTATGTCTGAGCTATTGAAGTCCTCAAATCATGGTTTAAAGATGTCAAGGTGCAGAGAATCCTCCAGAAAGTGACCCGTGCCCCATGCTGCAGAGGAAGGCAAAAACCCCCCAGGGCCTCTGCCAATCTGTCCTGGGGGAAAATTTCTTCCCGACCCCAAATACGGTAATCAGCTAAACCCTGAGCATGTGGGCAAGACTCACCAGCCAGACACCTAGGAAAGAATTCTCTGTAGTAACTTGGATTCCACCCCATCTAACATCCCATCATAGGCCTTTGGGCATTTTTACTGCTAATAGTTGAAGATCAATTAATTGCCAAAATTAGGCTATCCCATCATACCATCCCCTCCATAAACTTATCAAGCTTAGTCTTTTGCCCCTCTTTAAAAACTAAGTAGTTTTTCCATTGGGATCTTGTAAACTATCTAGTATTTATCTCAGCAATTCTATGTAATGATGTAGCAACCAAAGTTAGAGTTACAATTTATCGGGAAAAATCCTATTATATACAAATTAGGGAATGTGTCTCGGTTTACAGTCTTGCCTGAGAACATGGGCAATAATCAGAGCTACATATTTAGGGCTCGTTTCTGCCACCCTGACTGGACTGATATCAGTGGGATTACTTATGGGTAAGGCACTACTCAGCAGGAAAAAGAGGTGAAAGAATCAGGCTTGTAGCATCCAACAATTATTTTAAACAGTGTATTAACATTATCACTGGATCAGGTATTGGGCCAGGTCCCTAGATGATATAAATCAGCATAGATCCATTGACTTCTATTGAGCTATGCCAGTTGGGTGACACCCTGGCCTCTTAACTTCAGTGGGGCCAGGATTTAATCTAGTATTCCTACACTCAACTAGATAAAGACAAACTCCAGCTGAATGAATGGGTGTGGGGAGGCTGGGACATTTGTTACTTTACATTTCATTTAACATATTAGAACAAAAAAATCTTCAAGAGTAGCAAAAAACTACAAGGTCTTTACAGTACAATGGCTTAGTTTATGCTTTATATTAAGGTTGGCTGGTAGTTTGTTTAAAATCTCTACAGACAGGAGTATTTATTTTCTGACAGAAATGTTTATCACACATGTTTGTGCCCTGAAGGGGTCTCATTTGCATGGGTAATGAAGTTACAGGTTGATTTTAAACTAGGTTCACGTTAGACATTAGCAGAGGGAGCTTCCGTGAAGTAAAGTAGGCCCACATCATCCAGACTCCCAGTATCTTAAAGGGAGATTTTTTACCTCAATGCTTAATTTGTGTCCTTGTGTCAACCAGAACCTAATTCTGCAATTAACAGTTTTTGTCCCCACTTCCAGTATGTTCAGAACCAAGCTCCTTGTTTTTAGTAGAACATTTGACACAAGGGGGAAAATGTTCAGTTCAATGAGTGGGGATTCATCCATGTGCCTCCATTAGCATTAATGTGAATGCCTCAGCTAAATCCCCTGAATATCTCCTCCTGTATGTCACCGGGAGACACATAACTCTTTCTTTCCAGGATGTGTTATTTCCATTTTCTATGCCCGCATATTAATACGACATATGGGGAGATATTTTTGACCTCCCCAGTTGGGATAATTTGTTTTCGTGACCCTTTTGAGCTTTAGGATGACTAATATGTTGCTGTTTCACTTACGGCAGAAAATTATTAAAACCTGGAATGTTTTCCTGCAGTTTACCTAATGCTGTTTTAACCAAAACAGACATAGTGCTCTTCCTCTTTGGTTCCATTGCATCTGGATTGAATCTGACTCTCCAACTGGGGAAAATACTGCTCGTGCCAGGCTGGAAGGCTGTATTACATACTGACATCTCTTCCCATCTGGAGGCAGTTATGGAGAATGAGGGGATAAGCTACTGAGTTGCTGAGAGAGAGGAAGGAGGGTCAGTGCCACTCCAGTCTAGAGAATGATAGTGGTAAGCAAACGGCAAGAGAAGCATCTGAAAAGGCTGTGCAAGCATGAAGAGCTAGATCAGAGGTAAACTTTTCAAAAGTGCTTAAGTGATTTACTAATTAATCCATTTTCAAAAGTAATGGAAGCACTTAATGTCCAATGAGATTTAGGCTGCTAACAGAACTTGGGGCTTGGTCTATGCTTGAAATGCTACAGCAGCAGAGCGCTGCAGCTGCACCACTGTGGTGCTTCAGTGTAGATGCTCATGGCAAGTGATGGAACATGCACTCAATCCACTTCCTTGAGAAGCAGTGGCTAGGGTGATGGAAGAATTCTTCCATCGACCAAGCGCCTTCTACACTGGAGGTTAGATCTAGCCTTTGGGAGCTTTTGAAAATTTTATCCCGTGCCCTTAAGGCTCAGCCCACGGCAAATGTGTCTGAGACATATTTTAAAACAAAAATAAACAAAACTTTGCTTACAAGTGGAGACCACGTAAGTGCAATTTTAGGGCCTGATCCAAAGTAAAAAGAAGACAATCAGGCTCTTAGTCGGGTGGGAATATCTAAGTGCAAGTATAAATCCCCTAAAAAAATAATCAGGCTATCTAACGGAAATATGTAGACATAAAGGCCATTCCAGACAAGCATGTAAAGTTGTGGCAATAGTCATACTGATGAAATTAACATAGCATATCACTTTTTTCTATTACGATCCAAAATAAAATAGGACCTAGTTAATCTCTATAATTATATTACAGTGTTTGAATATTGTTGTCTTCTAGTATTTGAGAGCAGAAATGTTATTTACTGCATGCTTCAAAGAACTTGGTATTCAATTTTTTTGAACCAGTGAGTGAGTTGGCCTTTAGCATGTCAAATGCTGATTAAGGAATGAGTTGTCCTCTCTGGAATTGCTGTGAGCTCCTGTTCATGATCTGTGTAACCACAGACTAGCTGGCTACCTTCTATTCTTTTCATTCAGATTGCTCTTCCTTTTGGGTATATTTGTGGTACTCCAATAAATCACATTTTTCAGCTTATTGCAAGTGACTGTTTTAACCCTCAGGTTTCTGTAGGCTACTAGTGACATCATTCCGCTACATTCCTCAAAGCTGACAGCTTGACAGCTTAAAGGTTAACTGTAAATATCATTAAGGAGAGTGATTTGACTAATGATAGCTCATTGATAGATCTGAGCTACCAAATATTTCTTCTTTCAAAAGTTGTCGCCTTTGTCCCTGGTAGAATTCTGACTAATGTTGACATGTTGCATATGTTGATATATTGGCCCTTGATTTTGATAGATTGAGGTCAAGATTTTCAAATGACTGCTGATTTTGAGTATCCATTTTAAAGGGGCTTGATTTTTCAGAAAGTGCCAACCATCCATCTTCTGAAAATCAGGTCTTTAATAGCATATTTATAAAGGTGGGTGTTTGTTTTGCAAAGTCTCTATTGAAAGGAGCAAAAATGTTAGGTCACAAACTGCAGCTCATCTTCAACCCTTGCTTATTCCACATCCTATATCCATGCCGTGGTCAAATTTTTTAGCTTTTTCCTCACTTCAGTTCAAAAGTCCTTACCTTTTGTTCTGTCCAGATGGCCAGTTCAGTCACTGGAAATCTAATCTCATCCTTTCTTGAATACTGTAATTTCCTCCTTTCTTGTCTTTTTACTACTAATATCTCTCCCCTCTAGTCCATCCAAAATTCTGATGCCAGATTAATCTTTCTCAACCAATATCATGTTTTTATCACAGCACTCCCTTCTTTGACTTCTGACTCCCGACTTTGCACACATCAAGTTTCAACTTTTTGTTCTTGCTTTCAAGGCCCTGCATCACTTAACTTCTGGCTACATCTCTGATCTTCTTTTCTGTCTTCCCCTTGCCTCCTCCACTCTACTGCTACTTTCAACATCCTCTTCACATTCTCCTCTCACTAGTGCCACTGTGTCTTCTTCCATGCTGTCGCTTATGTTTGGAAAGCCTCTTCAAAATCTCTTGGTTCATCCAGTTCACTCCTAAACCAACACTCTGGCATCATAAATAAACAAGTGCATTTACACTTAAAAACAGAAACCGCAACAGAAACATTTGAAATTAGAGGTGTGGCTAAGTCTAGTAACCATGGAAGTTGATTGCTAGACCATCTTTCATCATTCATCTTCTTGCTGATGTGTGTTTTATCTTTAGCAGTCTGCCAAGCCTATCATTTAGAATATACCTATTCTCTCTGTGTTTCCTGTGAAGTGATTTGTACACTTTGAATGCTGTAAAATAAGTAATAAAATAGACTTTGATTGGCTGGCTGTGGGGTTGTATTACCCCTTCTTAGGGTTTTTTTGGGAAGGTTTTTTTTTGTTTGTTTTTTACTTTTTGTGTGGACAAAATAAGGAAACGCTTATTTTCTCAGGCTGTCAAACAATTTTTATGAGCATGGAGTGGTGTTTTAAGGAACTAACATATTTGAGCTATATCAAGATAGAGAACAATAGAGTACTGTACATAAGACTACTTACTTTCAGGTTTATAACAGCAAAATGGTTTTGCACAGGAGGTCAGATCGGTGGGAAAAAAGGTTGGATGCTCTTCCAAACTCCACCCACAAAATAAGGTCCGCCCATGTGATTGGCAAAAGCAGATGCTGCTCACAATAGGTTGTACAGATGTAAAAAAATATGAGTGTGCAGTTCGTGGGGCTTCTTGGGCCTTGGCAGGGCTTGAACATGCCCATGGGCTCTGCTAGGCTTCTTTGGCTTGGCGCCTTCCTTAGTGGGGGAAAATAAATGGTGGCATCTCCCACAGAGCACCCACTGGTGACACCAAAATGAGATGTCACGCTCAGTAATCTGTGCAGCTCCATGACCCTCCTGCTCCTTTCTCGTATGAGGAATGAAACAGTAATCAATATTGACATTCAGATTATCATTGGGCGTCTGATGATGGATGAGGCAGTTTGCATTACACATCGCTATGGTTCCAGGCTCTTTGGAGACTCTCACACACACATACGTTATGCTTGGTTCACATTTCTGAGTTTTTCTTCACAAACATAATAGCTAGAAATTGACTTTTGGGAAAAAAATGAAAATGAAAGCTGCAGATCAAGACTGTAGGCTCAGAGAAGTATCAATATAGTGTCTAGGTGTTTACTGGCTGTTTCTGAACCCTGGCTTTGCATGCTCTAGAAAGCACATCTTGTTGCTTCAGTTTTCCTGTCACTGCTGAGCTATGTTTTTCAGTTTTCTCCCTGTTGGGGAAAGAAGACAGAAGAGAAAGAGAGGAATCTAATAATCTTTACCAGAGATATTCAGCTGAACACAGAAAATGTCTGAAACCAGTTCATGTGAAATGCTGAACAATTAAACAATTAAATATTGCCATATATGTTTAAGCCTGGTAGCATAGCACTTAGACCATCTATCTATTTATATGACCCTCATCATCATAGTATATGAGCAGTTCCCAGGTATTAAAACTGGGAACAAAACCAATATGGCCTTGGTTCTGGTGGAGTGTGCAAAACTGATTTAAGCTCATGGAGTCTAGTCTTTGGAAAGCCATAGGCCATGTCTACACCACAAACTTACGTCGACTTAAATTAGTTCAGAATACAGCTGCTGCAGTTAGAGCATTGGTTGTGCATGTGTATACTTAGCTCCTTGTCACAGCAGTGCATGTACTCACCAAGAGTGCTTGTATTGATGCAGAGTGCAGTACACTATAGGCATCCTATGTGCAACTCACCAAGGTTCAGCACACTGTCTTCTGGGTGGCAAAGCATGATGGGGCCAAAACAAGGAGTGACTGGGAGCATGGGGTCAACTTCCCAGTCTGCAATGTTTTTTGTTTCCAATAATATCACACCATTTTTTCAAAATCTCTCCTTGCTGTCTGCCATCTATGAGAGAATCATGGAGCCTATGCAGCTCTGTGCTATTGGCATGAGCATTGCAAGCACAGAGCACACAATCCTGGAGTTCCTGCGGAGCCACAAGTAGAACCAAATGAGTGGGGAACATGACAATTTGAGTACAAGTTGCAGGGACACAGCAGGAACCAGTTCAAGGTTGTTGGTAGTAGTCAGAGAAGATGGTGGAGCACCACTTCTGGGCTTGAGAAACAAGCGCTGACCGGTGGGATCAGATCATAATGCAGGTTTGGGCTGACGAGCAGAGGCTGCAGAACTTTCGGATGCTCAAGGCCACATTCCTAGATTTGTGCGCTGAGCTTGCCCAAGCCTCCAGCGCAGGGACACTAAAATGGGAGCTGCACTGACAGTGGAGAAAGTGAGTTGTAATTGCACTATGGAAACTTGCAATGCTGGTAAGTCGGGAATCAATTTGGAGTCAGGAAATCCACTACAGGGGCCATTGTGTGATGCAAGTGTGCAGGGCTATTAATCAGTTCCTGCTACACAGGACTGTGACTCTTGGCAACATGCAGGACATACTTGATGGATTTGCAGCTTTGGGGGTCTAGAACTGCAGTGGAGCAATAGACAGCATGCATATCCCTATTTTGGTACCAGAGTAAATTGCCATTGAGTACATCATAGACTTCATAGAATCATAGACTTTAAGGTCAGAAGGGACCATTATGATCATCTAGTTTGACCTCCATCAACACAAAGGGCTACTTTTCTATGGTTTCACAAGCATTGGTGGATCACTGGGGATGCTTCACAAACATCAGTGTGGCTGATCAGGGAAGGTGCATCATGCTTGCATCTTAAAGAACAGGACTCTTCAGAAAGCTGCAAGCAGGGACTTTCTTTCCTGACTCGCAGGTTACCATTGGGAATATTGAAATGCCAGTAGTGATCCTGGGTGCCCCAGCCTACTCCTAGCTCCCTTGGCCCATGAAGCTGTACACCAGCCACCTTGACAGCACCAAGGAAAGATTTAACTACTAGTTCAGCAAGTGCAGAATGATAGTTGAATGTGCTTTGGTCAGTTGAAGGGATGTTGCTGTTGTTTACTCACAAGATTGGACCTCTGTGTGAAAATATTCCAATTGTTATAGCTTCCTGCTGTGTCCTGCATAATATATGTGAAACAAAGTGGCAGCGTGTGTTGTGAACTAATAAAGATGAATTACGTTCAAAATAATATTTTATTCTGTAACAAAATCAGTGCAAAAATCCATTTTAAAAAAGACATTAAAACTTAATAAAACTTAATAAATTAAGAAAAAAGAACTCATGAATGGAAAGAAACTTTCCTGTCCATTTCAGCTACACATACACCAACTGTGGCTTTCATAGGCTTTCATAGGTCAGTGTATGTGTATGTGAAGCAGTGATTGTCTTCAATGTCCCTGGGTTAGAGTGGTAGGGATAGTGCAGTAACCTTTGATATCACATGGAATGTTGGGGGCATCCCAATATGGAGGTCTCAATGGGCTGGTGAGGGAGGTGATCCTGAGATTGTTGAACCTTCAGGTTCACCAGAGTCTGAGCATCTATATTTGCTACTGGAAAACCACCATTGTGTCCTGGTGCATCTCCCTCTTCTTTTCCTGCTGGGACTCCTGGGCCTTTCTCCTCTCCAATCTTTTCTTCTACAGGCTGTCTGCAGTGTTGATCCTCCAGACCCTGTGCTCACAGTCTGATACAACACTGGCTTGCCTGGTCTCACTGAATATGTCATCCCAAATCATCATCTTTCTCCTCCTCATCTGGTTCAGGCATTCCATGGGTGTGGAGGGAAGACCTTGAAGACTGCAATGGCAGCAGCTGAAGATAAAACACAGAGGTACCATTGTCAGCATATTCACTATAGAAAGTGAAATTTAGTATGCTGAACGTCCTCCCCTAAAGTTTTAAGGACTATTTTGTCACTTCTGCTTAGGATTTCCTGTACATGGTGCCACCCACAGCACCAACCATGGTGAATATAGCCTGCTGAGGACTGGGGAAACGAGGAGCGAATTACTAGTAGTATAGGATGGGTCAGTGTCACTGAATACTGGCACCGTTTTCCACAGGCAGTGGTGATTTTAGCTAATATCTCACTCCAGAGGGTAACACAGCCAGAGAGAGGACAGCTGCTGCTGCTATCCCAAAGCTTCCTGGGCCTGTATGCTGTTAACCTGTGTACTGCAATGATGCCTGCTGAATGTCATGGGAAATGTTCTACCCTGGAGGAAGAAATAAGGCAGCCTTTCTTAGAAACCTTCAGCAGAGGATTGCAGAGAACCTCCAGGAAAGTTTCATTAAGATCTCTCAGGAGGATTCAAGGGACATTCCTACGTAGAGAAACAAATGGAGAGATACCCCGGTCACCTTTCCCCCATACTCTTCCTCCTCCTCTTGCTCCTCCTCCACCACCTCCTCCTCACTGTTTATGGCAGGGGCCTGTGACTCAGGATCCTCTCAGGTATCCACAGTGCTGTGGGGCGGAGGGCAGGTGGTCTCTGCCAAGTATGGCATGTAGCCCTTTGTAAAAGAAGAAGGTGTGCAGCTCTGCACTGGATTGATTGTGGGCGTCTCTGGTTTACTGGTATGCCTGGTATGCTCCTTGGCTTTCAAGTGGCACTGTTGCTGGTCCCTGTTGTATCCCTTCTCCTGCAGCCTGAGCAATCTGCTCATAGATATCTATGTTTCTATGGCTAGTTTGAAGCTGTTCCTTCACAGCTGCTTCTCCCCACAGGCCCAGAAGATCCAATATCTCTTGTATACTCCAGGCAACCTTTTCCAATTCAGGAAAAGGAATTTCAAAAATTCACAGGGCTTTAAAGCGGAGGGGGAGCTTTTGGTCTCCTTTACTTCTGGGCAGTGGAGTTCACCATGGTGACTAGAAAAGTCAGTGTGGGGCATTGTGGGACAGCTGCTGGAAGATTGTTAGAGTTGACTTAAGTATAGCAGTATCTGCACTCACATTGCGTTGTCCTAAGTACATCGACCGTAGCTCTACGCCCTTCAGGGAGGTCTTCTTACTATGTTGTTGTAACGGGGCACTTACATCGATAGGAGACAGGTTTAAGTGTAGAGACATGCACAATGATGGTTTGCACAAACCCATGCACAAACATAGGTTGATGTTAACTGCCTTGCCTTTCCCTGCCCAAACTTTGCAGTGTAGACCAGGCCATAGAGTGCCTATAGAGTGGAGTGGGATGCAGTGATGTTTCTGGAAGGTGGGGAGTTCGGGTGCTGCTAGGGACTGTTAAATGAACTCTTGGCTCAGGCATGAGGACAGTTTCTAGTACTTAAACAAAGCAAGCCTGGGTTAATTCTTGTTCAGCCTGTTTCTTTTCAGAGTGGGAAGAAAGGAAGCATAGGGCATTGCTACATAATGCATTGCAAATCCTGATTCCTCACTGCTTTTTGTAGTGGTTTACACGTGTGCAAAGTGAGTGAAAAATGCTACCCAATCAGAATGCAGTGTTTTGAGTTCATTTTGTACAGATGTAAATGACTACACAAGATGCCAGGCAGTGGAGAATCAGGCCCGTGATATTTTGGGCATTAGAGATGAAAAATCATTCAATCCCATCATTTAGAGAAGACAGCTGTATGTGAAGAATTCACAAGGGGAACCATAAACTACAGTTGAGCAAAGTCATGCTTTATCCATACAACAAGGTTATTTTTGCTTGATACTAGATCATTTCAGAGGATGATGTGGCAGATAGAAGGGGCATTATTGAGCTGATCTATTTGTCTCATGCAGTTGTGGAAGCCACAATGCATCATCTTGACACATTTTCATTGTGTTATTATTCCATAGGAATGACAGAAAGTGTATGTGGGGGGGAGTTCTGTGATGCATCAAGATTTTCTAAACATCTGTAGAGACAGGCTGTAGTCATGGAATCTTGTTCTTATGAATTGAACAATTAGGAGAGAGACTGCAGGATTTCCCTAGTTTATCTTGTGCAAAAGGATGTCACAGAAACCATTAATAATTGTGAGATGATGTTTAGTTTGTCGCAAACATTTTCAGGGGGCACCCTGATATGTGCTTCTCTCTTTCAGGCCTACTGAATATTTAATTATTTATCTGAAGGGGAACAGCTCCAACTGGAGATGGAGAGCACAGGCAGGAGAGATTCTATAGCTCAGTTGTTAGAGTACTCACTTGGGATGCAGAAGACCTAAGCTAATTTAAGTCCCTACTCTGGATCAGGTTTGGACATGGGAGGCTAGTATAGACTCATCCTTCCTTCACTACTAATTTGGTCATCTAGTTAGTTTATGGGGACACTATTTGGGAGAAAGCTCTAAGCTCCATTTTGAAAAAGGGGTTGAAAAGCCAGAAAGTTTGTGTTTTTTAAAAAGTATTTTTAAAGTTTTATTTTGTGGTTTTTTTTCCTTTTTCCTTTTTATTGGTGGTGGTGGTGGTGGTGGTAGTGGTGTTTGCTTGTTTTAGAAATTCTGGTCTTGTCTACACTGGTGATTTAAGAACTAGTAGGATTATGACATCACAAGTAACAAGAAAGTGAAACTAGAATAAATGAGAAGCAAAGTGTTCTTTTATTTAGACTGCTTAAATCTTTGCTTTTTGTTAATGCAGTAATTTACATGAGCAAGAAACATTTGGGAGAAAAGATGTCTTAAAGAGTCAATATACCTGGCCCTTCGATTAAGGTCTAAGAAATTCACAATCCATGTTGCTGAGATCTCCAATAAGTCTCCCAGCAAAGTTCAGACTTGATGCTCCTGATAATGGAAGCTGAAACTAGACACATTCAGACTGGAAATAAGGTGCATATTTTTAACAGTGAGGGTAATTCACCATTTGAACAATTTACCAAGGATTGTGGTGGATTCTCCATCATTGGCAATTTTAAAATAAAGATTGGCTTTTTAAAAAATATGCTCAATTTCAAAAGGAATTATTCTGGGGAAGTTCTATGACCCATGTTATACAGGAGGTCAGCGTAGATGATAACAGTGATCCCTTCTGTCCTTGGAATCTATGAATTGATGCATTTCTAAGATAAAAACGAGCAGAAAAAGAAGGCTTGGAACCACTGTTTTATCTGGTAGAAATTTCAGGCATCTTTCTTGATGAGTTCTAGGTACTTAAAGGTGACCTCCAAAGGGGTTGGGGGTGGGGGCGCAAGAAAGAAATTGCATCATTTTTGCTTCTCTTTGGGGTAAAGAAGGGTTTTTTTAAAGCTACTCAGCAAATATACCAGTTTACCAGAATGAGTGCTGCCCATCTCCCTCCCAGCTGTGCACAGTATAATAACTTTGAAGCTTACTCAGCAGTACAAACTCCATGTTGGATTTTAGTGTACATGGTTTGATGGAAGGTGGGCAATGATAGTGCCCCTGGTTTCCAGCTGAGTGGCTTGCCACAAAGGTAGGGAGTGCACTGAAAGAGCTTTTAATGAGAGCTGGCTGGAAGCCAGAATTTCTGTTCCCCAGGAAATTCTGAAATTTCAAAAATATAACTAAGATCAAAAAATAGATAAAAATAATTCCAAATCGGAAAAGCCGAAAAATTCCCTGAGAACAATTTTTTTTATTTGAAATCCTCAAAACTTTTCATGTTGATAATGTTTGATTTGTATGTTTCATTCCAGCTTTTAATTTATACGAAAATGTTATATTTTATATTACAGCGTGTTATTAAATATATTAAATTTATATTTAGTATTTTACAAATGCTAAAGAAATCAAAATAGAAAATTGCATGTTTCTTAAATGTTTCCATTCTGCATCAGAACAAAAACTCAGAAATGAAAAATTTCCCACAGAATGGATTTTCAAACAATAGTTCTGAAAGAACAGAAATAGAATCTTCAAAAATGTCTAGACAGGAAGCTGGACACCTGGTGGGTGATTGTGATCCCTGGGTTGCCTGGCTACCCAGCAGCCTGCCTGTTTGAGCTGCCAGGCTCTTTGGGCTACATAGCTCCCAGGAATCCCCAGCAGTTTCCCAGGTTGCCCAGATCCCTGGCTAGCTGGCCTTCTGTTCCATCAAAACATTTCAGCCAGCTCTACTTTCAACACTTTCAAATGATATTTTATGTGGATTGTATTTGAAGATTTCTGGGGCCTGGACCCATAGACCCAATAACAGTATGTAAAACTTTCATCAGGAGTCTGTTTCTGCGTAGTCATGTAGTAGTTTTGGCAAGAAAAATATTTTCCCCTTGCTATTTATTGAGTGAGATTTACTTTGGGAACCAGTGGAGACTGTTGGGCTGGTGGTAATCAGATAAATCACGGTATGAACATGCTGCATTTTGGGGTGAGGATACTGGTGCTGTCAACCTTGGAACTAACGTGCTGGTCAAATCGTGGAGTATCACATTAATATCACAATGTCTTTAGTATGTTCTAATCCCTGGTAGGATTAAATGTACTATGACAGCTTGCTTGGGAGAGCAGGGAATGTTCAGTAGTTCTTTGGATACTGTTTTTGATGATGCACTGTTTTGGATGTCATAAAGTGAAAATTACACATTGACACAGTGCATGAAGTTCATAATGAAGCTCAGTCATGCTAATTCAGCTGGTGGCAGTGATGGCAGTTTGCATCCACAGGATCTTTCAAGAAAGTTAGAGTTAAAAAAACAGTTAGAAACTCAGGAAATACAGATCTAATCATGCACTTCTCAAATAAAATTTCTCCTTCTCCCAACCTACCTTAACTCTATCCCATATAGATGCCTGAAGAAAATCTGAAACTTTTCCATCATTGCACATAGTTTATTTTTTATCAGTAACCACAAACCCCAGTGTTTTAATCTCAATCACACAATGGCTGTGCTGCTTCAGCATGATAATATATTTCATACGTTCCTGACTAGAGAAATAGCATTTTAAAGTAGTCATCTTCCTACTCCTTATTGATGGTTTAGACCTGCTGGATGCTGAGGACACTCATCTCCTCATATGAGATGCTGAGTACCTTACAGGGTTGAGTACTATAATTCCATGTGGTAGAGAATTATCCAAGTGATATATGTAGGTCTCCACCTACAAACTTAATGGACTAAATTCACTAGTTTGCTCTTGGTTCTTTGTGTGCCTCTGATGATGCAAAATAGGAACAAACTGGCTTAACTGTCTTTATAGCTGTTTTGTGTTGCCAGAGCAGCACAAAGGAAGATGGAAGAGTGGCTTCTTTATGGGGCAGAGTTAAGGTACTCTAGGGCCTTGTTTGAAGAGTGCCACCTTAACTGCACTCCCTGGATTTCTTTCTAATTTGTTTTGTTTTACATCTGTTGTTCTTGAAAGGTAACATGCACTCAAACCACTGGTATGTGACTGCATCTAGAATGAAATGAAATTTTCTTTATGGGAATAGACTAGAGCAGGGATGCTTCACAATCCTGACAAATAACACAGCTTTTTTTTTCTGAACCCATAGATGGCAGCTAAAGTAACTATTTTTTTTTAAGTTGCAAAGTCAGCAACTTCAACATGGAGTCTCTGTGAAACAGAGAACCCCTTGATGCCATTTTTACAGTCACTTTCCAGAGCAGAATGACACTATAAAAATCACAAAAGAAATATTTCAACTCCTCTACTGCTCAAATCAGTCTGTAGGGAGGCAGAAGAAGATTAAACCTACAAAACAGAAGACTGTTAATAATTATTAATGAAGCTTACTGAAATAACTTTCTTCACCGTGAGGTACCACACTACCTGGGGGTGAGATTCATCGCAGCCCAGAGTCCACCATGAGGCCCATGTACCATTTAAGTCAAACTTAAGACCTATTTTGGAGGATCTTAAGTGATGCAAGGGCCTTGTGCTGGCTTTCTTCATGGGATGTTTTGCCATGGGAGAATGTCACTTTGTCTAAGGACTAAAGATGAAAGTTTACTGTTGTCTGTTCATGTTGGCTGTCCAGTGATTTTGTATATGACCAAAGAAGTTTAGTTCCTTTGATTACAGAATTTGAGTGGAAGTCTGAGGTTCAGAGGTAAGAATAATAATGGTGGCTAAGACTGAATGCATATTTTAATTTACCCATTCAGTGCAAATATTATGCCTACTTAAATTTTTAATCTCTTTCTCTGTAGTATTCTCCTAAGAAAGGACCTTATTTATTCCTGACACCTCTCAGGAAAATATGCATTCCTTTTGGGTGTTCAGTAAGAGTTTCCTTCAGATGAATCAAACCTCTCCCATTTGCACTGGCTAAGGAGAGTCATTCAT
Source organism: Dermochelys coriacea (assembly GCF_009764565.3). Lineage (NCBI taxonomy): Eukaryota > Metazoa > Chordata > Testudines > Dermochelyidae > Dermochelys > Dermochelys coriacea. The sequence continues at coordinate 122,277,547 of NC_050068.2, read as the reverse complement.
TTGTCATCAAGAAGAGACAGATTAAACTCATCCAGGCATATAAAATATAATACAGTGAACTAAGGATGAATAGTTCAGATTTGTTTAGACTCTACAAGGATTTAAAAGTAGGTCATACCCAAAGTACCTGTATCCAGATGAGAGTTGTACCCAGAGTTGATTTAAATGAAATATATAATGTACAGGATTAGCTAGAGACCCACGGATAATACAAGGTCGCCATTTATCTAATGACACAAACCATGAAATCAGTATTTTGAATGGTTTTTGAAAGCACTAGGCCCCTGAAAGCAGAATCAGTGACAACAGTCTATAGTATTAACTATTAGGACATTCAATTTTTAGTACATATTTCATCTTTTTAATGTATCATTTTAAAAAGCCTTTTAAAGTTATACTGAAGATAACTTTTTCATTCTTAATGCCTGATTTACCCTCCAACTGAGGTGGGCTAAACAGCAGTAGCACTTCTAGAGATGTTAGTGTATTAAATAACTCTATTTTCCCATTCCCGGTGATGTCCGTGAAAAGACGCTTCTGATTTACCATCTTTTCTTTTTTCTTTTCTTCCCTGATGGAATGCTGAGCTTGAAGTCCTGTTTTCTTCTTTGATCACTGAAAACCAGCTGTCTCAATTTACCCCTTCATACAGAAACTCAGCATGAGGCCTTTGAACCACTTCAGTCCAGATAGTTAAGTACTTTATCAGGGAATGTGGCTTCAGAATCAACATCAGAATATGAACAGTGCTGCCTGCACAAGAGAGAGGTTCATAAAAGATGAGGAAGTGAAAGTGCCGTAAAAGTTTCTATTTATTTTTTATTGACTAATTAGGAGGGGATAGACAGTGAAGGAGACATATGATTTGAAAATGATCTTGGCATCTATGCGTCTAGAGGAGAAGTATTAATCTATAATAGAACAAATAATTCTAATAGTTTCCAAAAACTTACACTTTGAAGAATAAGTGGCAGGGATAGTGGGGGACAGAAGGGGAAGGAAGAAAATAGAATGCAGTGAAAATGGTATAATGGTAATTTGTTAATTTTGATTACTTGTACTAGCTAATTGACTAATTGTATATATGTTTCCATGCATTAATCACAATGTATTGTGTCATATAATGCTAAGAAGACCAGAAATCCCTTTGATTGCTAATTTTAGTAGGTTTTGCTGCATAGCTATTTGTCTCTGTGCTAATTAGTAAGAAATCTTGCTTTATAGAGGATTTTTGTCCCATTTTTTCCCCAAATGAATGGTCATAATCCAGTTCCTTCATCCAAGGAAAGTAATATTACTAATAGTCTTAGTCTCTCTGACTTGTGGTGTTGCAGCTGACACTAAGAATATTTAAAAGATGGTTGTGCAAGTATGACATTCAAATCGATGTCCTTACAATGTTACTGTGAATTACTCATAGTTCAGGAAATGAAAGAATAGTTTTCAGGCATATGCAGTAAAAAGGGGATATGTAAATTAATTTAAAAATACTCTAAATATTCAGTAAACAATGATCAAGGCCCAATGAAAATCATGTCTCTTGAAAACTATGAATCTGTTATATAAAACTTTAAATTGGGAACTATCAATTTTTCTTTCTCCTTTTTGTTTTGTCTTAAGTGAATAGTTTTAGTAAAGCTTTATTGAGAAGGAAGAGGAGATGACATGGTTTAAAGTTATCCTAGACCCAGGCCATCCTTCCTGTTGGATAAACCATGGGAGTGAACTGGGGAGAAGGTCCCTTATAGACCCCCCATTGCATTAGTTTGTAAGGGTTGGGTATACTCTTTTCTCCCTGAACAAGGACGAAGCAGGGGTTTAAGCCAATAAAGCCTTCATGTGTTACGAGATCCATGCAAAGGATCCCATGTTCAGGCTCTGTGCTGACTGCTGGTCCTCTTAGCGTTGCCAACTTTCTAGTTGCAGAAAACTGAACACGCTTGCCCTGCCCTGCCCCTTCTCTGAGGCCCCTCCCCCACTCACTCCATTCCCCCTCCCTCTGTCATCTGTTCTTCCCCACCCTCACTCACTCGCTCATTTTCACTGGGCTGGGGCAGGGAATGGAGGCATGAGAGGGGGTGAGGACTCTGGCTGGAGCTGCGGGCTCTGGGTGGGGCTGGAGATGAGGGGGTAAGGGCTCTGGGCTGGGGGTGTGGGCTCTGGGGTGGGGCATGGGGTGCAGGAGAGGGCTCCTGGCTGGGGCAGAGGGTTGGGGTGCAGGAGGGAGTGAGAGCTCCAGCTGGGAGTCAGGCTCTGGAGTGGGGCTGGAGATAAGAGGTTTGGCATGCAGGAATGGGCTCCAGGCTGGGGTAGGGGGTTGGAGTGTGGGATGGGGGTGAGGGCTCAGGGCTGGGGGTGCAAGCTCAGGGGTAGGGCCAATAATGAGGTGTGCAGGGTGCAGAAGGGGGATCTGGGCTGGGGTTGGGGGAGAGGGCTCCATCTGGGGATGTGGGCTCGGGGTGGGGTTGGGGTGCAGGAGGTGGCTTAGGGCTGGGGTATATGGTTGGAGCATGGGAGGGGGTGCTGGCTCTGGGGAGTGCTTACCACAGGAGACTCCCGGGAAGCAGCGACATCTCTCTCCAGCTCCTAGGTGCAGGCGTGACTATGTGGCTCTTCACACTGCCTGTGCCTGCAGGCACCACCCCCTCAGCTCCCATTGGCCACAGTTCCTGGCCAATGGAAGCTTCTGAGCTGGCACTGGAGTCAGGAGGAGAGCGCAGAACCCCCGTGGCCGTCCCTCCACCTAGGATCCAGAGGGAGATGTTGGCAGCTTCCCAGGAGTCATGTGGAGCCAGTTAGGGAACCTGCCTGTGCCGCCAGCTGGACTTTTAATGGCCCTGTCAGTGGTGCTGACCGGAGCTGCCAGAGTCCCTTTTCGACCAGGCATTCCGGTCAAAAACTGACACCTGGCAACCCTAGTTCCTCTGAGACTCTCTCCAGCTTTCTGTCAATGTTACTCTGATAGAGACACACAGACATGGCATCCCCTGCAGACAGCAGAAGGTCTTAGCAGAGGGGGACAGCATGTGTGAGGCGGCATGTGGGGTCACATGCTCTCCCCCCACATTGCTCAGTCACATGGTGTGGGTGGGCCCCCTGCCTGCAGGACAGCTGAGCTGGTGAGCTGCACTGGGCAGGAAGTGGCAGAGACAGGAGGGATAGCCAGGAGCTGCAGGGGGGCCACGGTTTTCTAGGAGGGAATGGCTGCTTGGGGGTGTGTGACTTGAGATATTCCAGGGTTGTGACCTTGCACTATCAGCAGGCACTGGGTATTAGCTTAATAATTAATTCAGAGGTTCATATGTCCCAGTTCCACCTTCATCCTTCTCTATACTCCATACTTTCCTTGCCTTCCTAAAGCCTGGATGCTATAGCATTTGAAATTGCTTTCCAAGTGACTTGTCCAAAGTCACACAGGATATTGGTGGCAGAACTGAGGATAGGATCCAGGGCTTCAAGACTGATCCTTAAGCCTCAAGAGCAACCTTCCTTTAGTGTCACTTTCAACATGAGTCATTTTCCAATTAGTCAATTCTACTAATTAGGACATCTCCACCTGACAAAATAACTAGAATTCATATGCACTTATGGCAATGCCTTAAAGAGGAAGGGGAAAAGGTACTGAATTGACATTTGAAACCATAAATATCAGAAAGATATTTCCAACAAGTTGAGAAATAGTCAGTGAGTGGGTCGTATTGTCATCAGCTGATAGAAGACTCAGGGTTTGTCTAAAAGGGCACTTAGTTTGCAGCGAGCTGTGGTATGAAATCTATGCCGCACTACTGCTGCTCACTAAGTGTCTGTATGGACCCTGATGTCATGCAGTAAAAATTGCCTAGTGAACTATCAGTCTTGTGCCAGTATTTAGCCTTAGAAGGAGTTTACCACCATTCTTCTCTGGTTTCTAAGTGAGGCAAATCAAAGCTCATTGGGCAACTTTCAATGAGCAGCAGCAGAGACCACACGGCCACTTAGTGCGCAGCAGGCTAGTGCATGGTGGATTTACACTCCATCTTGCCACACACTGAGTGTGTGTATAGACAAGCCCTTAGAGAATCCTCCATTCTTTATGGAAATTATAGCATTAGTAGTGAAGCTGAAAGATAAATTATAGCAATAGTAGAAATCAGGCACAAGTGGTTCTCAATTGAGGGTGTTTCATATGCTTTGATCTTTCTGCTAATAGGAATGCTTTGGGGAGTTATTAGGACCTTTTTCCTCTGTGTTACGTAAGGAAGCCCCACTGCCTAAAATTAAACAGATCCCTTTTAATTGTGTTTCTTTTAAAAGAACACTTATAAAATTAAATGGCTAGGGAGAAAATCTGAATAGCACTCCACAATAATGAAAGGATATTTCTATACAAAGTGTCTCTGAAGAGGCGTGCTCTAGGCCAAACAGCTACCAACTCATAACTGGTGTTGCCAAGCAACACTACCTCACATACTTAAAATGAAAATGAAAATTAGCAGTCACTGAGGAACATGACACCATTAAAAGTTGTGGAGAAAGTATAGCCTAGTTAGTGCAAGAAAGAGAGCTGGGGAACCAAGAGAATTTGCTGAGTCAGTCATTCTCTGTGTGATTGAACACGTCACTGATATTCCTGTTCTGTAGCTTGCAGCTTCTTGTCCATCATTGTGGTGTCTGAGCATCTACTATACTAGAGATGAGTGGTGGATTGCTCTGCCTGGATACAGTCATATCAAACTACAAATTCCCATTTTGTTTTGTGAACGCCATCTTGATTGCAAACTCCTCTGTGGTTTCACTGATGCTTTTTTACCTCCATCTTAGACTGGGATTCTAAAGGTATCTGTGCACTGCAGCTGGGAGCATGCTTCTCAGTGTGAGTAGACCAAAACCAGGTGGAGAGTAGGGTCCTGGGAACTGAAAAGACTGAAAAAATTCAGAAGGGGACTTGGAGTGGGCAGACCACTGTGGAGGGGCTGTGGGAGGTTGCATGCATTTTTAAATTTTTCCATAGAGCTATATAGCTCTTGTGCTTTTTTGGTTAGTAAAATGTATTTGGTTTAGAAATTCCTTTGCAAAGTCTGTTTGTGTCCCATAATCCTGAAAGAGGAAACAGTAACTCAGAGGTTCCCCAGCATTGGTGGAACTCTGGGAATGTGCAATAACTACTGGGGAGGCTTGGGAGAGATGGCACTAGTTTTGGGGTGTAGGCAGTTGGACTGCAAAGTCCCCATCTCTCAGGAAGGTGTGCCGGGACCTGAGGGTGTGTTTAAAGGCTCAGCGTCAGAGACAGGGCCTAGACTGTATTGAGTCCCTGCCAATCTAATATCACATGGGATCCAGTGGTTGAATCCAAGTATAACAAGCTGGTGAGTGGCCACCAGGATGAGCTCATGCAGGTTTAAAATGTTATGCTTATAAGAAGCACACTGAATCTTTTTCAAGGGGATAAGGCAATACACCGCATTTATTGAGGGTACAATTTAAGCATTAAAATCAGCATATGCTTCCATTCTCTCTCTCTCACACACACACACACTCTCTCTCTTTCTCACCCCACCAAAAGGTTCCGCAGCTGGATCTTATAGTTACCATTCCTTAGTGTTGCTTGGTCACTTTCAGTGCCCAGCTGAAACTGCACACGGGGGTGGGGGGTGGGGAGAGGAGCTGAAGCTGGGTCTCTCTTGGATATGTCCAAAGCTCCCATGCTGATGCAGAATGAAATCAAAATCCATGGCAATACACACTTCTTTTATAGTAATAAGTTCCCATACAAGGCTATAGACCTTGCTGTATCACACTGGAGCTGTTGATCACGAGGTAGTCAAGGTTGCTCCCAATCAGCATTATTTTGGGTTGTTACTGGGAGTATCCACAGCTGTTTCTTATCTCGTCCCTCTGGCTCCACTCTTTATCTTGTCTTTGGGGCGTATGCCTTTGCTTTCGGGTAACTCTGATATGTTCGTACCTTTGAACAAAACGTTATGGTTGTTCTTCCACAAATTTACAACTGAACATTGACTGAATACAGCTTTGAAACTTGACTATGCAGAGGAAAAATGCTGCTTTTAACCCTGTTAATTTAATTGAAACAAGCACAGAAACAATTCCCTTACCTTTCAAATCTTTTAAACTTCCCCTATATTTTTTAGTGGTTTACATTTAACACAGTACTGTGCTGTATTTGGTGTGTGTGTGTGTGTGTGTGTGTGTGTCTGGGCTGCTGCCTAATGGCATACTTCCAGTTCTGAAGAAGGTGTGTGGTTGACTGGTCAGTCCATAACTCTAAGGTTCTACTGTAAGTCATTAATCTATATGCACTTGGTTAAAATGAGGACAGAACTTAATGATGATGATGGGAAAAATTCTGCCCTCATTTACACTCATGTAAGGTATGGCCCAAATTACTATGTAGTTTTTTAAAAAAAAAGAAAAGCAAATAATTGGATCAGTTTACTTTAATAAACAGAATAACAAATATTTAAAAGATAACATTTTAAGTGTCACCTATCATTTTCATGTCCAAAGAAAAGTAACCTATATTGTATTGACCTATACCCCATACTCAAAGAGGCATACAAAGTAAGCTGATAAATCCTTATAACCAAAAAGAGTGTAATTTCTTATGCTGACAGTACATATCATCTTTTGACCCTTGACCCACAGTATTGCGTGCACTCTTGATAAAGGTGAAAATTATTACTGACTCCATTAATCTAAAATCATTCCCAGTGCTGGAGTCTAAATATGCTGCATTTCTTTACAAGACCTTACTAATGAGGTGTAAATTACTGAAAGTGTCATCCATTTACTTAACAGATGTCAAGTATATTGATAACTGAGTATGATACTCCCATGCTCCACCTTCACATTGCCTGAGTTGGAGCATTATACTTTACTTCATATATTTCCTACCTCAAAATAATTATCATGTCATTGTAAACTGGGGGAGGGGAGGGTGTCACTTAGCTGAATAACATCCAGCAATGCTCAGTAGCATTCTTCAGTAGCAACAAATCTTTATGAGCATAAATCAAAACCAGTCACTATAAATACAACAATGACAAAAAGATTCCCCTGCCAGGGGATACCCAGACCTGAGCACATGGGTATGGAACCCTACTTTTCTATAAAAAGAAAAGGAATACTTGTGGCACCTTAGAGACTAACAAATTTATTAGAGCATAAGCTTTTGTGAGCTACAGCTCACTTCATCAGATGCATTTGGTGGAAAATACAGAGGGGAGATTGATATACACACACAGAGAACATGAAACAATGGGTTTTATCATACACACTGTAAGGAGAGTGATCACTTAAGATAAGCCATCACCAGCAACGGGGGGGGGGGGGGGGGAAGGAGGAAAACCTTTCATGGTGACAAGCAAGGTAGGCTATTTCCAGCAGTTAACAAGAATATCTGAGGAACAGTGGGGGGTGGGGTGGGGGGGGGGAGAAATAACATGGGGAAATAGTTTTACTTTGTGTAATGACTCATCCATTCCCAGTCTCTATTCAAGCCTAAATTAATTGTATCCAGTTTGCAAATTAATTCCAATTCAGCAGTCTCTCATTGGAGTCTGTTTTTGAAGGAGTACTTGTGGCACCTTAGAGACTAACAAATTTATTAGAGCATAAGCTTTCGTGAGCTACAGTAGCTCATGAAAGCTTATGCTCTAATAAATTTGTTAGTCTCTAAGGTGCCACAAGTACTCCTTTTCTTTTTGCAAATACAGACTAACACGGCTGCTACTCTGAAACCTGTTTTTGAAGCTTTTTTGTTGAAGGATAGCCACTCTTAGGTCTGTAATCGAGTGACCAGAGAGATTGAATTGTTCTCCAACTGGTTTTTGAATGTTATAATTCTTGACGTCTGATTTGTGTCCATTCATTCTTTTACGTAGAGACTGTCCAGTTTGACCAATGTACATGGCAGAGGGGCATTGCTGGCACATGATGGCATATATCACATTGGTAGATGCGCAGGTGAACGAGCCTCTGATAGTAGCAGCCGTGTTAGTCTGTATTCGCAAAAGAAAAGGAGTACTTGAGGCACCTTAGAGACTAACAAATTTATTAGAGGATAAGCTTTCGTGAGCTATAGCTCACTTCATCGGATGCATCCGATGAAGTGAGCTGTAGCTCACGAAAGCTTATCCTCTAATAAATTTGTTAGTCTCTAAGGTGCCACAAGTACTCCTCTGATAGTGTGGCTGATGTGATTAGGCCCTATGATGGTGTCCCCTAATAGATATGTAAACAGAGTTGGCAACGGGCTTTGTTGCAAGGATAGGTTCCTGGGTTAGTGGTTCTGTTGTGTGGTGTGTGGTTGCTGTAGAGTATTTGCTTCAGAATGGGGGGCTGTCTGTAAGCAAGGACTGGCCTGTCTCCCAAGATCTGTGAGAGCGATGGGTCATCCTTCAGGATAGGTTGTAGATCCTTGATGATGCGTTGGAGAGGTTTTAGTTGGGGGCTGAAGGTAATGGCTAGTGGCGTTCTGTTATTTTCTTTTTTCGGCCTGTCCTGTAGTAGGTGACTTCTGGGTACTCTTCTGGCTCTGTCAATCTGTTTCTTCACTTCAGCAGGTGGGTATTGTAGTTGTAGGAATGCATGATAGAGATCTTGTAGGTGTTTGTCTTTGTATGAGGGGTTGGAGCAAATGAACCTTGTCATAGTCATTTAAAACATTTCAAACTATGTTAGATCAGGGGTTCCTGTGAACCACACGGATTGTGAACAGGAGTCAGAGGATCACAGTTACTCTGTCTCCCCGTATTGCTAAGGAAGAGGGGATCCCGGTTACAAGGAGGGGCCTGACATGCAAAAGTTAATGGGAGAGCAGTCTTGGTATGGAAAATGTTGAGAACTACTGTAATAGATAATGTAAATAATATTGTAATCATTAATTCTACAAAATAATAAAAGAAAAATCTCTTTAGAGGATTTCTGAGTAACCAGAGAAGATCTTTAACCATTACTCTTGACTGATTTCTAATGGAAAAATCTGTTCCCGAGGCAGAACCGTTCTTAGGTTTTTGCATTAGGAATCCAATTTTCAGCAAATAAAGATGTAAAATAGGGTGAAAATCAGTAGCACCACCTTTGTAATGACTTTTGAATTTGGCTCCAGAAAGTCAAAGTGAATCTTTAAGAATGGGAGTCTTCAGATTTGTCTGCACAGCAAGTTACTGTGCAGCAAGCCAGGGTGGGAGTCTACAGCGCACGAGGTTGCCACTTCCAAGCAGTACTACACAAAGCCACTGGGCTTTCTCTGTGCTTCAGCGGTGGTCACATGACAAATTACTGTGTGGAAAACTGGTGCAATAATAACAGAAAACAAGTGATTAGTCAAATTAAAAATACCTCCATGACTAGTAAGAAATTTGAACACAACTAGTTGGGTGGCTGGCAATCTGGCCAGTACTGACATGTGAGCAGCAGAACAATATATATACTTAATACTACAATTTTACTTTCGCTTCTTTTCCTATTTCCTTCCCCTGCCATATTTTGCAGGTCCGAGGAAGAGTGAGTGGGGTTTGCTTTTACCCTACCTTTATGTGCTGATTTACCTTTGCATTTACATTAGGCATAGCCTTGTTTAAAGAGATGCTGAACTTTATAAATTAGGGTTTGTGGGCTCAATTTTTTAAATTTATGAAGCCAAATTTAGCTTAAAAGCAGTTTGTTTCCCTTTTCTACAGAGACAGACAGAATTGCCAGGGAAGTCACTTCTCTTTTTCCATAGAAAGGCTCTTCCCTTTTGTCTACAGAAACATGCTGGCTGCTGCCCCAAGAGTTTTAAGAAACATTTCACTGTTCTCAGCCAGCTCACAGGAATTACAAATTAAAGGCACAGCAACAATTAATATCTTTAATTTTAAACTTCCTTGATAAATGACTTACAAAATACTTTTGCAATTATTTAACTTTTAATTATTAAAGATAAACAGATTTATAGTGGAATATTTTAGAAGCCATGTAATTTATGTTTTACACAAACCTTTCTGCCTCCATTACACCTGGCAGCCCTCTCACATGGATTACAAAATTTATGGCTACAAAGCCCCTAAGATTTGGGAATGTGTAAATTGTCATTATCTTTTGATGAATAGAGCTTCCTTCTTTTATATAATTAATAATTAGCATTGTTCTTAATGGTTAATATTTAATATACTTAATTAATAATAATTATTATTGAGATATATAATAATATGTATGATTACTATCCAACTCAAAGAATCCTACCTTATTACCACCCCAACTCAAATTTCATATAGCCTTTGAATTGTGTGCAGAGCCTTTAAGCGCTTTAAATTTTGTTACTCATAATAGTTAGTAGGAGTTGTCCCTTCTTAATTCATACAACATATGAATACATCAATCTCTTTATATCCAGGTCTTTGGTCATTCATGATAGGAATTCTATAAGACACATATCGGAGAGTCTGAAATGATTGGTTTCAGAGTAGCAGCCGTGTTAGTCTGTATCCGCAAAAAGAAAAGGAGTACTTGTGGCACCTTAGAGACTAACAAATTTATTAAAGCATAAGCTTTCGTGAGCTACAGCTCACTTCATCGGATGCATACAGTGGAAAATATAGTGGGGGGCATTGGTCAGAAAGGGGAGAGTGTTCAAAATGATTGTTACCTTTCGCATGTGAGTATCCCTACTGACTGTTACTTCTCACCTCTTCACCTTAGCGAGGCTAATAAATAAATAAAGATAAAAAGTAAGTGGCGGTCTTTCCACCAGGCAAGATAAGAGAAGTAACCACAGTGCAAAGAGACTGCCTCGTAAAGAACACAGTCAGGAAAACAGAGAAATAGCTTCTATGTTTGGAAAGCCTAAAAAACTCAACCCTTTTGACTTTTGAAACCACCGGGTGTCTGTGATGGGCTACACCAATCCTGTCCGTGATGACACTTGCAGCCTGGAATTCATCGAGGGTGCACAGTGCACCTGTCAGAAATAACAGGTTCTTTTTCAGATGGCTACTTGGGGTGAATTAAGAAGATGAAATGGGTGAAGCTTTATGAGCTTTAGTTAATGCAGAGAAATATAATTGAAATATAGGAAAAATCAATATACATAAGTGTCATAAATATAAAGGGAAGGGTAAACACAAAAGGGAATTGTCTTCTGTGAGGTGGAGTTTCCTCTACCTAAAGGCAGGATAGCTAACCTCCTGCAGGGGAATTCACAAGTCTTCACAGACCTGAAGTTTTTTTTTTTTTTTTTTTTTTTTTTACCTCAGAGCAACTAGAGGGTTTTTTTGCCTAGAGACAAAGGTGTTAGTTTTTTTTTTGGGGGGGGGGGTGGATTTTGATCTTTTGAACAAGGAGAACAGAGTTTAAAAGGAAATTTTTTTCCTTTGGGCTGCTGGAAAGCAGGTTTCCAACTGGAAGTAGTTGGAGTCCATCTCTCTGCTTTGGGGACAGAGCAGAGACAAAAGGGAATTATCTTTTGTGAGCTGGAGTTTTCTCCTTTCACATATAAAGGGTTAAGAAGCTAGGATAACCTTGCTGGCACCTGACCAAAATGACCAATGAGAGACAAGATATTTTCAAAGCTGGAGGGAGGGAGAAACAAAGGGTCTGTCCTCTGATGCTTTTGCCTGGGACAGAACAGAAATGGAGTCTTAGAACTTAGTAAGTAATCTAGCTAGATCTGCGTTAGATTAAGATTTCTTTAAATGGCTGAGAAATTAGACTGTGCTGAATAGAATGAATATTCTTGTCTTTGTGTCTTTCTTGTAACTTAAGGTTTTGCCTAGAGGGATTCTCTATGTTTTGAATCTAATTACCCTGTAAGGTATTTACCATCCTGATTTTACAGAGGTGATTCTTTTTATCTTTTCTTATATTAAAATTCTTCTTGTAAGAAATGGAATGCTTTTTTCATTATTCTTAAGATCCAAGGGTTTGGGTCTGTGGTCACCTATGCAAATTGGTGAGGATTTTTATCAAGCCTTCCCCAGGAAAGGGGGTGTAGGGTTTGGGGAGGATTTTGGGGGGAAAGACGTTTCCAAACAATTTTTTCACAGTAAACCCGGACGTTTGGTGGTGGCAGTGGAAGTCCAAGGGCAAAGGGTATAATAGTTTGTACCTTGGGGAAGTTTTAACCTATGCTGGTAAAAGTAAGCTTAGGAGGTTTTCATGCAGGTCCCCATATCTGTACCCTAGAGTTCAGAGTGGGGAAGGAACCTTGACAATAATTATAAGGATAAGTATAGTAAAGTGGTTTCTTGCATTATTCATAATTACAGTCTTAAGTTGTACATACTCACAACTTTATGGAGACCATTAGAAACAAAGATGGAAGGAAAAGTAAGTGGAGATCACCTCAAGAGGGAGATGGTGTGCCAGGCTTCCTACCTGGTTGTCCCATCTTGTCAACAGACTGGATAACTATATATTTTATATACCATTTTCCATTCTACTTACACATGTCCAGCACATATCTGATAAAGATTTGGTCCTTGCCCATGTGTGGTAGTCCAGCTAACCATGTACTATATTCTGGCTCACCATAGTTAAACTTCTGAGCATTAATGTCTCACTTACATCAGTTGATATCATAATAGTTTTGATACATCAATTCAATTAGTTCCATAGTTACCTTGTTTCAAAAATACCCTAAGATGCTATTATATGTTTGTTTGTGGTTTACCTATATCATAGGCACCAACTTCCTTTCTACCCAGGGGGTGCTTGACCCCACTCTCCACCCCAGGCCCGGCCCCCACACCACCCCTTCCTCCAACCCCCGTCCCACCCCTTCGTGCTCCCACTCTGCCCCAGGCCCTGCTCCACTCCATCCCTTCCCCCAAATCCCCACCCCACCCCGCCTCTTCCTTCCCTGCTCCTCCCCTGCCCCCACTCCACCTTTTCCCCCCAGGTCCCACTCTGCCTTGCCTTTTTCCACCCCTCTCCCCCAAATGTGCACTATCCCCGCTCCTTCCCCTCCCTCCCAGTGCCTCCTGCATGCCCCGGAAGAACTGATTGCGGAGGGCTGGGGGCTCTAGAAGGGAGAAGGAGAAGTTGATCAGCAGGAAGGCCAGCAGGGAAGAGGCCCTGGGGGGGGGAGGGGGAAGGGAGGAAAGCTTGGATGCTAAGCACCCGTAAATTTTTCCCATGGATGCTCCAGCCCTTTTACTTGCTGCTACAACTTCAATAACATCCATTATTATTTCTGAAGGCATACTTAGTCAACAGATTATATTTTACCCAAAACTATATATCCTCTGAGATCATGTCAGAGGCCAATGGTCAACTGTGCTGCAGCAGTATCCACATAGGGAGTTACTGGTGCACTGTAGATTCACATCCTGCCTTGCTGTGCAGTAATTCGCTGTGTAGACAAGCCCTGAGTAAATTTAAGAGTCCAAAGTCTAAATTGGTATAACATACACATTACAGGAAAGCGGGGTAGACGAAAACATAAGACATACCCACATAAACTCCCTTAAGACTCCTTTAGACTCACCTCTGAATCTGGTTTGTGGGATGCACAACTTCAATACATTAGTGCTATGAATCATAATGGGACCCTCAGTCTTAATTAATGCTTTTTTTTCCAAACATCCTGGAGAGAATAGACCCCGTTGGTGTTTTATTTATCTGCAGTCTCTCTCTGGACTTGTTTTCATGGCTGAACCCAGCATTCAGGTGCTCATATGCATTACAAATGCCGACATTTGCAAATGTCAGTTTAATAACAAATTCTGGAAACCCTTTGTATTGTCATCTGCTTGATGAAGCATCTGAAGAATGAAAAACAACAGGCTCTTGCTAGTGAATGAAGTTGTAAATTATGAACATAAGTACAGTACATTATTGATTGTCAACAAACACATTGTCTTCACAGTGAGTACCTAGATATTCTTCATAATTCGTGGTGATTAATCTCACAGAAGAACACACAATAAAGTTCATTTGTCTTCTATTGCTTCTTCCAAGTTCTCTAGGCTGTTCTGACTGTATTTCCTAACTCTTCATCTTACACTCAGGGATTTTTTCTGGTTTGCAGTTGTTTTTATTTAGGCTGTGTCTACGCTACAAATTACTTCGGTATAAATTATGTAGCTCAGGGCTGTGGAGCAACATAAATTACACCAACATACCCCCCAGTGTGGACAGCACTATGTTGGCAGGAGAAGCTCTCACAGAGGCAGGAGTTATTAAGCTGGTGGGGGAACTCTCTCCTGTCAGCTAGTGCATTTTCACCAGACGTGCTATAGCGGTGCAGCTGTGCCACTGCAGCTGCTGTAGTGTAGACATTAGCCTTAGAAAAAACCTCACAGCCTTTTTAAAGGCTTTTTCTTCTCATTTGGTGTCATATGTGTAACCCTGTAGCAAAATTAGGCTCCCTGGCGAGCCAGCAGCTCCCTAACTAGAGCTGCAGAGGTAAGCAGTATAGCAGATTTTGCAGTCTGTTAGTCAAGACTCTGCATGCTGAGAGCAGAGAGACCCCATCTACTGTGCTGTAAAGGTGTCTTGTTTGTGAAATGCTAAGAAGTGGGAAGCCAAACAAAGGTGCTCAAGGAGCTGATCAAAATAAAGAATAAGTGGTAATATATTTAGAAAATTATATTTCAAATGACAGATAAATATACAGAGGGGAAGTCACTGACTATTTAAAGTCATGGAATAGATATTTTAGGAGGAGGAAGGAATTTCCCAGGCTTCCCTCCTATGAATAAATCACAGCATCACAATCAGCATGACTTGCTGGAATAAGCTTGAGAGGGGAAACGGAGCTTGTGTTGAGGAAGTTACCAGCTACTAAAGATAAAAGAGTTAATGTGAATGAAAGAGATAGAGAGCAGAAGTAATGAGGAAAAATGCAGGAACCTGGCATTTGGAAAAAAGGAAGACGAAAGAAAGAAAGGAAAAAAAAAGATGAGACAAGAAAGAAATGTAGGAAATAAAGAAAAGAAATTAAGGGAAGTGGAAAGCATAACCAAAACTCAAATGACAATAATGCCTAGTATTATTGAAGTTAATGCTATTGAAAAACATCTAATTAGGCCTCATACACCCCTCTGAAGTACATAGGGTTGCCAGGCTTCTGGTCGAAAAGGGACCCTGGTGGCTCTGGTCAGTGGTGCAGTGGGGGCCTGGGGCTAAGGTAGGCTCCCTGCCTGCCCTAGCTCCATGCGGCTCCCAGAAGAGGCCGCCAGGTCCTTGCAGCCCTTAGGTGCATGGGTGGCCAGGGAGGCTTCACATGCTGCCCCCTCCCCTAGTGCCGGCTCCGCAGCTCCAATTGGCCGGGAACCACAACCAGTGGGAGCTGTGGGGGTGGCACCTGCAGGCACAAGGGCAGCACATGGAGCCTCTCTGGCTGCCAATGTGTCTAGGGGCTGCAGGGACTTGGCAGCCACTTCCTGGGAACCACAGCAAGTGCCACTGAGACCCAGCACCCCAAACCCTCTCCTGCACCCTAACCCCCTGCCCCAGCCTGGACTCCCCTCCCACACCCAAACTCCCTCCTGGAGCCTGCATCCCCTGCAACAACCTAGCCCCCTGCCCCAGCCCCCTCCTGCACCTCAAACCCCTCATTCCCATCCCACAGCCCACACCCACAGCCGAAGCCCTCACCCCAACCCCCTGCCCTAGCCTGGAGCCCTCTCCCACACCCTGCACCCCTCATCCCCAGCCCCACCCCAGAGCCTGCACCCCCAGCTAGAACCCTTACTCCCTCCTGCACCCCAACCCCTTCCCCAGCCCAGTGAAAGTGAGTGCGGGTCGGGGAGAGCAAGTGTCAGAGGGAGGAAGGATAGAACAAGCAGGGGCGGGGCCTTGGGGAAGGGTAGGGCAGGGGTGTTTGGTTTTGTGCGATTAGAAAGTTGGCAACCCTAAAAGTACAATAGGTAAGTAGTAGTATCCCTACTTCACCCTCAGAGAAATAGAGGCAGAAGTGATGCAGCAAAACTCACAAAGAGCACCAACAGCAGAGCCCAGCTTAGAATTTAGAAGTTTGGGGGTCCCAACTAAAAGGTCACACTTTCTTCTGCCCAAGGGGAGGAAGAGAATGGAGAATGATTTAAAGAGACAAGTGGAGAAAGTGACGAGAGATGTGGAGTCAGAACTTGAAGAAACCTGTACCAGAATTAGGAATTGGAGAGGGAACTAAAGTAAAATAAAAGAGAAACATCTTGGATGGTTTAGTGAAAGAAGGGTGAACATGGAGAAGGCTGAAATAACTCCAGAATGCTGGAGTCTGTTAATGGGAACTCTTGAGTAACTGATGGTTGTTCTATTCTGAGGTGTTTGCAAAAGCCCTGTCCCTGACATGTGCCGATTACAAAAGCTCTGCCCTTGAGGGCCTTCTTTCATAAGCTTCAGGGACTGAGAAGCAGAACATTTCAAACAGGATTAAATAACATTTTGAGTCAGTATACAATTTTAGAGCTTATTGCAAAAATCCTTTGACCAAAGGATTTGTTCTTTCTACCCATGTGTTTTGTCTTTGGCTTTTTTGTCCAGGTGATACTCATATCGTCTGTCAGACACTTTCACTTGAAACCTAGTCACTGAGTGATACTGGAAATAATTTTATATGATCTGTCAAGGTTCCTTCCCCACTTTGAACTCTAGGGTACAGATGTGGGGACCTGCATGAAAACCCCCTAAGCTTATTTTTACCAGCTTAGGTTAAAACTTTCCCAAGGTACAAACTATTTTCCTTTTTCCCTTGGACTTTATTACTGCCACCATCAAACGTCTAACAGATATATAACCGGGAAAGAGCCTGCTTGAAAACGTCTTTCCCCCCCAAATCCTCCCCAAACCCTACACCCCTTTCCTGGGAAAGGCTTGATAAAAATCCTCACCAATTTGCATAGGTGAACACAAACCCAACCCCTTGTATCTTAAGAACAATGAAAAAACAATCAGGTTATTAAAAGAAGAATTTTAATAGAAGAAAAAGTAAAAGAATCACCTCTGTAAAATCAGGATGGTAAATACCTTACAGGGTAATTAGATACAAAACAGAGAATCCCTCTAGTCAAAACCTTAAGTTTCAAAAAGACTCAAAAACAGGAATATACATTCCATTCAGCACAGATTATTTACCAGCCATTTAAACAAAACAGAATCTAACGCATATCTAGCTAGATTACTTACTAAATTCTAAGACTCCACTCCTGTTCTGTCCCTGGCAAAAGCACAAAACAGACAGACAGACCCTTTGTTTCTCCCCCCCTCCAGCTTTGAAAGTATCTTGTCTCCTTATTGGTCATTGTGGTCAGGTGCCAGCGAGGCACTATGCTAAATGGAGATGAGCCCAAGCTGTGAACCCAAAGCTTGGGTTCTGGGCCCAAAGTTTCCCCAAATTTGGATCTGTTTGGATTTGGAGGTCTGGTTCCAACTCATTTCCAGAGCTGAATGTTAAATCATTTTACTGAAATGTAACGTCTGTTTTAAAATTGTTATGCACCACCAATGAAAATCAACTGCAAGGTGAGTTCCAATTGCAATTAGAGAGAATTTATGGAATAGTTTAAAGGGACTTGTGACTTTACCAGTGGGACACTTGTGGGAACCATGAAATTCACACAATTTCCCATAAGTTCCTGCTACTTCATAATGATTCCCAGTGGCTACTTTTAGATAGAGACTTGTGGTCATATTTTCTGCAGGAGCAACTCCATTGAAGTAATTGTAGTTATGCCAGCAGAGACTTTGGCCCATAAAATTTTGCCATATCAGATTGGACAACTGGCCCATCAGGTCTAGGGATCATCAGGTGTGGGAATGCCCATTACCTGATGCTTGGTAGGACATGAATCTTCCCCTACATTCCAATTGTTTAATGCTGTAGCTGGTAGAACACTTTTTTTGAACTGGGCTCCTGATCACTTTCAATCTTGACTCATGATCTAGTATGAAATATAGCTTGAATATTTATAAATATTAATTGAGACTGACAACCCCTTTTTAAAAATACAGCCACTGGTTGACTCAAGGGTCTCCTCTTGCAGTGAGTTCCACAGGTTAACAACGCATTTGGTGAGATAACATATCTTTGTGTTCTAGAGTTAGCAATCATTAATCTCAAGTGACACCTTGATCTTCTATAATGAGATAAAATGAAAAAGTAGAGTCAGTTCAGTTTATACTGTCACAGAGGCTTTCAGCTGGGGCAGGGCCACACACTCCACTGGGCAGCATGTGCATCAAACTTTCTAGGAGTATATGCCATACCTGGTGCACGGGGTCATGACACACAGGTGGCTGGGCCAAATTTGAGTGAGTGGCATTGCAACTTGGTGCTTGGACCCCTCCAACTTCTTCAGTCCTTCTGGGACTGATCCAGGTTCGACCATCTAAACCGGTAAGGGGTGTCTTTATAGTAGTGTTTGATATCTTCTGGCTATTGTGTGTGTTTTTGGTGGGGAGGGGCTGCCCAAGTAAATACTAATATGGGTCACAATTATAAAAAGGTTGAGAACCCCTGCACTATACGATTCAAAGTTTAGTATCTGATCTACTTCAAATGCTTGTAAAAAAAGGACAGTTTAGATCAAGAGAAGTAGGAATTTCAGTGTTAACTTTTCAAAATGTTAATGGAAATTAGGTGCCCAACTCCTATTCAAAGTCCCACTACCACAAGCATTTCATGACAGCTCTATATTCATAGGATGAGATGCTCAGCTAGTTTAAGTCAGTTAACAGAATTACCCCCAATCTTCTACAGCTGAGGGTCTGGTTCACAATATCTGTTGAAAATGGAAGTTTCACACCTGTGACATACCCAGGAGGCCATCCAGACTAATGAGTAGCTGTGTCACCCCTGTCCTCTAATCTGGGGTGCCCTTTACACTGCTGTGCTGCCCACAAAGCTTCTAGCATGTAGATCACTCCCAGCTCTGTCTGTGTGTGAGCTGCAGCCAGCCAGCCAGCCACACCTTGACTCTTACCAGCCTTAAAAATTACCACAAAGAGAAACCCAATACACTCCCAATCCTCATATTTTCCCCCAGAAATGTATGTTCTGTACTGCCCAGCTCTCTCCTGACAGCACAAATATATTTGCAAAAAGAAAAGGAGTACTTGTGGCACCTTAGAGACTAACAAATTTATTAGAGCATAAGCTTTCGTGAGCTACAGCTCACTTCACGAAAGCTTATGCTCTAATAAATTTGTTAGTCTCTAAGGTGCCACAAGTACTCCTTTTCTTTTTGCGAATACAGACTAACACGGCTGCTACTCTGAAACCTGTCACAAATATATTCTCTGTTATTCCTTTAAGGGAACAATATGCACACAACTTGTTACCCAGACACTTCAACTTGAACACACTGGATTAGATAAAACAATAAAACAAGTTTATTCACTACAGAGAGGTAGGTTTTAAGTGGGTACAAGTAATGAGGCATACAAGTTAGAAAGGGTTACAAGAAAAATAAAGATAAAATGCTTACTAGTATCTACTTAAGAAACTATCTTTGTTACAAAGCAAACTTTCTCATTACTTGTTCCAGCAGATTACTGACCAAACATTCAGGTCAGGACCTCTCCTCCAGAGTCCAACCACTGCTTCCTTCGTCTCTTCAGGTGCAGTGAACGTGATGGGCGGGGGGGGGGGTCGTTGCAGTGTTTGTCTCTCCTTTTTGAGTTTCAGTCCCCCACTTGCAAAACATTTCTAGATGAGAACCAGGACCAAAAAGTCTATGTGGAAGGATATTCCCTGCTGGGTTTTTTTTTCATGTTTGAACGTCCTTTGTCTTCCCTTTCTGCTTGATGTCTCTATTTATTGCTTAAATGCAAATTAAGCAGAGCGCACATTGCTTTCTCTAGGCCAGATCTATTTGCCAACTTCTGTATGACAGAGCTGTGGGGTTTGGAACGTGTGTTAATAACACCATACAGGGGACTCTAATAAGTTCACATACAATGTTGCCACACATATTCAGGACAATACTGACCAGCAAATTATGAGTTTTCAAATGATACCTTACAAGACATACCTCACACAAACATTATTGCAATAGTGTGTAGGTTATGAACCTGGGTATATTCTGTTACTACTCCACTCAAAAAAACCCATTCACTGGAATTATAAAGCAGCCAAACAAGGAAAAAAAAACAACAAGCAAAATATGTGCAATTTTGATGTTTCCAACATGTCTATCTAATCTCACTGAGCATATAATCTCACTTGTATTTTTCACCATGTCTTGATTCTCTGGCAAAAGTGGAAAAGTGCTGGGCCAAAATCTGACTTGGTGTAAGCAGCTGCAACTCAATCAACAGTCTGTGGTCCCAAGCTTATAACTCCCTGTCAGTTGCTTTCCTGTCGCTTGGACATGTAAATTACACATGTTTACGCAGTTAAATGTCATACTAGTGTAAGTTACACTATATTAGCGCTTATGCCTGTTGTCTACCCAGTTACATCCCATATGTAACTTACACTGATGTTGAAGTCACAGTTGAATTGACTCTGTATGCATAGCTCAACTTATTTTTGTAAAGTGTTTTGCTTTCAAATAAATAATCCCTCCACTGCATGTGTGTGGGTGAGTCAGTTGTGGCTGGTTATGATAGTTACTGGTATATTCCCTGTGGATATTGTATATCCTACACTGTTCTGCACTGGAATCAATTAGAAGATGTCCATTATGCTTGACATAAAAAGAAAAATTCCCTCAGTTGATTGGATTTTTGCCAGCACATGACAAATTTTGGATAATAGATAGTGATAAATTAAATTATGTTGTGATAGCAGATTTCAGGGCCTTGCAGCTGTCTTTTCCATTTCAGAAGAAATCAGTGACATGGAGTTTGGATGTTTTCTTAGTTCAACTTATTTATATGACACTATATACTCCAGTTGTGAAATAGAGATGAAGAACATCATGCAGGCAATTCTCTCATTCAGCCAGCATATCAATGCCTAGTTCCTGGGGATCAATTTTGCCCCCCAGAATGACTCTAGTGAGATAAATTAAGGCAGAGAGAAAATTTCTTTGCTTCACGCCACTGCTCTCTGTTACTCAGGGACTGTGTGGTGTATAGGGGGTACATAGAGGTTTACAGGGATCCCCTGGGTCAGATATATGCATAATAGTTCACCAAAGGGTGGCATGTGAGATCTCTACCAACAGCCAGTAGCCCATTGGTTGCCATAATCATTGTGGAATATATGTATGGATAATATTTAAGGAGTTATGTATCTATACTGAAATAGCATGTTCTTAAGGGCTTGGAGTTAAGGCAGGTCACCAGGAGGTGACTTAACTCCGATATGTTCCTGTCAGGCAAGAGGTAACGGACACCTATCTCCCTGTCTAGTCATTTGGGTATTGTGTATTGGAGGCCTATTTGCATAAGTAAATTGTGAAATGAAAGACTGAAAATCTACAAGAAACTAAATCAGCAGGATGAAACAAACAGCAGGGAGTGTCTTGTTTATGAATAGAGACAAATAATGGGACTGGTATATAGGACTGCCAACCCTTCAGGATTGACCTGGAGTCTCCAGGAATTAAATATTAATCTTTAATTAAAGATTATATCATGTGCTCAAACCTCCAGGAATATGTCAAACCACAATTGGCAGCCCTACTTGTACATCTTAGGGGGTAAAGAAAACACTTAATCCTTTGCCTGGATGGCAATCTGATTGTGTACTTGTCTCATGAGAGGAGGGTCACAGCCAACTTGGCTGCAAAATGCTGCAAGGATTTTGGGTGAGCAATATTCTACAAGACATGAGAGTATCTTGTTAGTTAAGGCGAGGCTCTAGAATGAATGTTCTGATTTTGTTTTAAATGTAACCATTTGTTTCTAATACTTCTACTTGCCACTACTTTAATCTCTGTGGCTTGTTAAAATAAACTTATATTTGATTTCATTATAAACATATATAAGTGTTGTGTGTGAAGCAGCGTAGTGATCTGAGGTGGAACTGGTAAGCTGAGATGTACTATTAAACAGTGACTAGTGAAAATGCCCAGTGGACCAGTGGACACTCCAGGGAGATGCTTGGAGGACTTCAGAGCTGGAGCATGCCTATCACAAATCTGTGGAGTAACAGTGGGGCTGTAGGGGAGTGCTTGTGTCACCCATGGTGGGGTGGGGTTCAGGAGCTGACCCATGGCAGGCAGAGGCAAGGCTTCCTCACATTAAGGGCAGGTTGTAGTGAGGTGCCTCACAATCCTGAGTACCCCCAGGAAGTGTCACACTGCCCTTAAAAGAAACATCACAAAACTAACCAACAATGCAGATATTTTTTTCAAAGTCTGAACAGTGCTTGCATACTAACAGAAAGACCATGTAAAATTGCCACCTGGTGACTCCCCCATAACAATTTTTAGCATCAGCACTAAGCTTCCATTTAAAATCAGTTCCAATTACCTCTCTCAGATCTCTCAGATTTGTTTTCCTGCTGTGTTTTTTTAAAAATATAATCTAACTAAACTGTGATAGTGTCTAATCACTGTAGTATATAGGCACCTGATG
This sequence comes from Dermochelys coriacea, assembly GCF_009764565.3. Taxonomy (NCBI): domain Eukaryota; kingdom Metazoa; phylum Chordata; order Testudines; family Dermochelyidae; genus Dermochelys; species Dermochelys coriacea. Next base: position 122,255,095 of record NC_050068.2, on the reverse strand, counting down.
CAATAATTACAAAGAATTACTTCTGGGTTGTGCACAAAGAGACCAATAACCACTCATTCCACAAGTGGAAGAAAATCTTACGTAATGCATAAGCTATTGTTTTTTTTTTGGGGGGGGATGGGGGAATGAGTAGCCTGTGTGCTTATTGGGTTGGACTTTTCGAAGATGTGCAACATGCATTGTGAGATGTGAACACAACCACCTTCCCTCTCATGATAGGAACACCAGAAGGCCTTCTATTGAAAATACTCTCCCCCCATCTCCTAAGAGGATGACCCATAGCCAACCTACTATTTTTTAGCTTCCTCTGGGCTCCCTCCCTTCTCCATAGAAGCTCTCAGTCTTCCTGCCTTCCTATTCTTGCTCAATCCATCTGCTCCCCTATATCTCAGTTATCTCCCATCTTCCTCTCCCATTTATCCTCTCTTCTCTGTCCCACTGCTGCTGGAGGTGAATGAAATAATGCAGAGCTGATTAAATCATGATTTTAGGGTATCAGGCTTAGGTGATGCCTTAACTAATGATCTCCTGATATTTCTAGCTTTGTGTTGGAAGTCTAAATTGTATTGCGAACCCCAGCCATTCAAAAATCATGAGCCAGGCCCCAAGCCAGAATCTTTAGCCAGGTTCTTTGAATATTGTTTGTCTGAGTGATTGTCTGAACAAGAAGTAGAACTGGGTGGACTTGTAGTATCTAAAGCTTTACATCGTTTTATTTTTGAATGCAGGGGTTTTTTTTGTACATAATTCTATATTTGTAAGTTCATCTTTCATGATAAAGAGATTACACTACAGTACTTGTATTAAGTGAATTGAAAAATACTATTTCTTTGGTTTTTTACAGTGCAAATATTTGTAATCAAAATAAATATAGAGTGAGTATTGTACACTTTGTATTCCATGTTTTGATTGAAATCAATATATTTGAAAATGTAGAAAACATCCCAAAATGTTTAAATACATGGTCTATTTTTTAACAGCGCGATTAATCGCGTGATTCATCACAATTACTTTTTTTAATCGGATGATTAATCATGATTCATTTTTTTAATCACTTGACAGTCCTAGGTTGTTTTTTAATTATGAGATTGAGATTTAATAATAATAATAATTAATAACTAATAATAAGTTTTACTTCCTTTTTATTTGCCTTCTGGGTTTGAATTTTTTTTCCTCTAACTATGACGGGAAGAAACATTTTAAAAAAAAAAGATGAGACCTCATGTAATCACAGAACTCTAGGAACTGGAGCTTTAAGAAAAAAAATACAGTGAGATTTGCCATGCAATTGTGAGTGCTGGCAATGTTGTATAAGCACTTGAATAACTGTAACTGCTCATTAGCAGACATGTTTGCTTGGAGGAAAATACAGCATTTCAGAAATTTACAATTAAAACTACTTTTACCACTGTGAAATGTACCTAACCCTGAGTGCACTGTGAACATCTTGAAAATACCTCCTGAACATGTAGTGACCACTTCTCATGCTGCCTTGTCAATTGGACATAGAAGTAGTTATTTCCTATTGACACGGCAACACTTTTGTAGTTGCCACATAGAAGATTAAGAATGATCTTTTCTCTGTGAAAGGGACTTCAATGTTGAGCTCTATTTTTGGAATTATTCATCAGCTTCTCTTCACACTGATTACAATTTTTAGTTCATATACAAGAACATTGTTCCTATGGAAGTAGTAATTAAAGCTATCTTTATGAACAAATAGGCAAATAGAAAAGCATTTCTGCTACAGATAAATTTAGGTTTTAACCATTTCATACACAATTGGGAGGCCATTCATAAACTCTATACCAGAGACTAATAATCATTCTTCGCACTTCTTTACTGCTTTACTCACTAATTAGATTTTCCAACACGCCTGTGACATAGGTAAGTCAGAATTATTATACCAGTTTTGCAGTAGAAGAAACAGATATAGAGAGGTCATAAAAATTGCCTAAGTCCATAGAACAAATCAATGGGAGTGCTGAGATGAAAGCTCAAGTTTCTTCGATTCTAGCATCATTTTCGGTCACTAGACCATGCGGAATGAATGTGCATACCACCTAATCATGCCTCCATCACAGAAGAATAAATTTGTTTATATCAAACCCCCAAATGTCCAAACTCAGGAGCAAGTTCCTACTGCAGTTATAGAACCAGATCCCTAAATCAGCCCAGTTTCATTTACTTCAATGGAGTTCAGTTGAGGCTTTGGATCACTGCTTTTTCTGCTCCAAAACTAGGAGATTGGCTTGGATCTAGCTAGAGGGAAATACTGAATTTAATAGCACAACTTTATTTTTTTATAACTTTTTCAAAAAGGAAAAGACAAGCACATTACTGCCCAAGTGAGACCAACACCTCTTCTTCACTCAAAAAAGAAAGCAAAAGGATAAATATAAATGAACACAGTTAATTGGGCTGCTATAGAGGACATCATAGAATCATAGAATCATAGAATATCAGGGTTGGAAGGGACCCCAGAAGGTCATCTAGTCCAACCCCCTGCTCAAAGCAGGACCAAGTCCCAGTTAAATCATCCTAGCCAGGGCTTTGTCAAGCCTGACCTTAAAAACCTCTAAGGAAGGAGATTCTACCACCTCCCTAGGTAACGCATTCCAGTGTTTCACCACCCTCTTAGTGAAAAAGTTTTTCCTAATATCCAATCTAAACCTCCCCCATTGCAACTTGAGACCATTACTCCTCGTTCTGTCATCTGCTACCATTGAGAACAGTCTAGAGCCATCCTCTTTGAAACCCCCTTTCAGGTAGTTGAAAGCAGCTATCAAATCCCCCCTCATTCTTCTCTTCTGCAGACTAAACAATCCCAGCTCCCTCAGCCTCTCCTCATAAGTCATGTGCTCTAGACCCCTAATCATTTTTGTTGCCCTTCGCTGTACTCTTTCCAATTTATCCACATCCTTCTTGTAGTGTGGGGCCCAAAACTGGACACAGTACTCCAGATGAGGCCTCACCAGTGTCGAATAGAGGGGAACGATCACGTCCCTCGATCTGCTCGCTATGCCCCTACTTATACATCCCAAAATGCCATTGGCCTTCTTGGCAACAAGAGCACACTGCTGACTCATATCCAGCTTCTCGTCCACTGTCACCCCTAGGTCCTTTTCCGCAGAACTGCTGCCGAGCCATTCGGTCCCTAGTCTGTAGCGGTGCATTGGATTCTTCCATCCTAAGTGCAGGACCCTGCACTTATCCTTATTGAACCTCATTAGATTTCTTTTGGCCCAATCTTCCAATTTGTCTAGGTCCTTCTGTATCCTATCCCTCCCCTCCAGCGTATCTACCACTCCTCCCAGTTTAGTATCATCCGCAAATTTGCTGAGAGTGCAATCCACACCATCCTCCAGATCATTTATGAAGATATTGAACAAAACGGGCCCCAGGACCGACCCCTGGGGCATTCCACTTGACACCGGCTGCCAACTAGACATGGAGCCATTGATCACTACCCGTTGAGCCCGACAATCTAGCCAGCTTTCTACCCACCTTATAGTGCATTCATCCAGCCCATACTTCCTTAACTTGCTGACAAGAATGCTGTGGGAGACCGTGTCAAAAGCTTTGCTAAAGTCAAGAAACAATACATCCACTGCTTTCCCTTCATCCACAGAACCAGTAATCTCATCATAAAAGGCGATTAGATTAGTCAGGCATGACCTTCCCTTGGTGAATCCATGCTGACTGTTCCTGATCACTTTCCTCTCCTCTAAGTGCTTCAGGATTGATTCTTTGAGGACCTGCTCCATGATTTTTCCAGGGACTGAGGTGAGGCTGACCGGCCTGTAGTTCCCAGGATCCTCCTTCTTCCCTTTTTTAAAGATGGGCACTACATTAGCCTTTTCCAGTCATCCGGGACTTCCCCCGTTCGCCACGAGTTTTCAAAGATAATGGTCAAGGGCTCTGCAATCACAGCCGCCAATTCCCTCAGCACTCTCGGATGCAATTCGTCCGGCCCCATGGACTTGTGCACGTCCAGCTTTTCTAAATAGTCCCTAACCACCTCTATCTCTACAGAGGGCTGGCCATCTCTTCCCCATTTTGTGATGCCCAGCACAGCAGTCTGGGAGCTGACCTTGTTAGTGAAAACAGAGGCAAAAAAAGCATTGAGTACATTAGCTTTTTCCACATCCTCTGTCACTAGCTTGCCTCTCTCATTCAGTAAGGGGCCCACACTTTCCTTGGCTTTCTTCTTGTTGCCAACATACCTGAAGAAACCCTTCTTGTTACTCTTGACATCTCTTGCTAGCTGCAGCTCCAGGTGCGATTTGGCCCTCCTGATATCTTTCCTACATGCCCGAGCAATATTTTTATACTCTTCCCTGGTCATATGTCCAACCTTCCACTTCTTGTAAGCTTCTTTTTTATGTTTAAGATCCGCTAGGATTTCACCATTAAGCCAAGCTGGTCGCCTGCCATATTTACTATTCTTTCGACTCATCGGGATGGTTTGTCCCTGTAACCTCAACAGGGATTCCTTGAAATACAGCCAGCTCTCCTGGACTCCCTTCCCTTTCATGTTAGTCCCCCAGGGGATCCTGGCCATCTGTTCCCTGAGGGAGTCAAAGTCTGCTTTCCTGAAGTCCAGGGTCCGTATCCTGCTGCTTACCTTTCTTCCCTGCGTCAGGATCCTGAACTCAACCAACTCATGGTCACTGCCTCCCAGATTCCCATCCACTTTTGCTTCCCCCACTAATTCTACCCGGTTTGTGAGCAGCAGGTCAAGAAAAGCGCTCCCCCTAGTTGGCTCCCCTAGCACTTGCACCAGGAAATTGTCCCCTACGCTTTCCAAAAACTTCCTGGATTGTCTATGCACCGCTGTATTGCTCTCTCAGCAGATATCAGGAAAATTAAAGTCACCCATGAGAATCAGGGCATGCGATCTAGTAGCTTCCGTGAGTTGCCGGAAGAAAGCCTCATCCACCTCATCCCCCTGGTCCGGTGGTCTATAGCAGACTCCCACCATGACATCACTCTTGTTGCACACACTTCTAAACTTAATCCAGAGACCCTCAGGTTTTTCCACAGTTTCGTACCGGAGCTCTGAGCAGTCATACTGCTCCCTTACATACAGTGCTACTCCCCCACCTTTTCTGCCCTGCCTGTCCTTCCTGAACAGTTTATAACCATCCATGACTGTACTCCAGTCATGTGAGTTATCCCACCAAGTCTCTGTTATTCCAATCACGTCATAATTCCTTGACATCACCAGGACCTCCAGTTCTCCCTGCTTGTTTCCAAGGCTTTGTGCATTTGTATATAAGCACTTGAGATAACCTGTTGATCGCCCCTCATTCCCAGTATGAGGCAGGAGCCCTCCCCTCACAGACATTCCTGCCTGTGCTTCCTCCCGGTATCCCGCTTTCCCACTTACCTCAGGGCTTTGGTCTCCTTCCCCCGGTGAACCTAGTTTAAAGCCCTCCTCACTAGGTTAGCCAGCCTGCTGGCAAAGATGTTCTTCCCTCTCTTCGTAAGATGGAGCCCGTCTCTGCCCAGCACTCCTCCTTCATGGAACACCATCCCATGGTCAAAGAATCCAAAGCCTTCTCTCCGACACCACCTGCGTAGCCATTCGTTGACCTCCACGATTCGACGGTCCCTACCCAGGCCTTTTCCTTCCACGGGGAGGATGGACGAGAACACCACTTGCGCCTCCAACTCCTTTATCCTTCTTCCCAGAGCCACGTAGTCCGCAGTGATCCGCTCAAGGTCATTCTTGGCAGTATCATTGGTGCCCACGTGGAGAAGCAGGAAGGGGTAGCGATCCGAGGGCTTGATGAGTCTCGGCAGTCTCTCCGTCACATCACGAATCTTAGCTCCTGGCAAGCAGCAGACTTCTCGGTTTTCCCGGTCAGGGCGGCAGATAGATGACTCAGTCCCCCGGAGGAGAGAGTCCCCGACCACCACCACCCGCCTTCTCCTCTTGGGAGTGGTGGTCGTGGAACCCCCAACCTCAGGACATCGCATCTCATGCCTCCCAACCAGCGGAGTCTCCTTCTGCTTTCTCCCCCCAGACATATCATCTGGTCCACTCTCCGCACCAAAGTATCAAAGTCATGCTGGGTTGTCAAATTACTGTTATACCTCATTAATAGAAAAAGCAGAGCGATAAGAAAAATTGCAGCATTTAAGATATTTAGAGGCATGTGTGAAAGTCTGGTCTAGTAGAGAGGCCTCTGGTCTAGAACTCATAAGAACATAAGAATGGCCATACTGGGTCAGACCAAAGGTTCATCCAGCCCCGTATCCTGTCTTCCAACAGTGGCCAATGGCAGGTGCCCCAGAGGGAAAGAACCTAACAGGTAATGATCAAGTGATCTCTCTCCTGCCATCCATCTCCACCCTCTGGCAAACAGAGGCTAGGGACACCATTCCTTACCCATCCTGGCTAATAGGCGTAATGGACTTAACCTCCATGAATTTATCCAGGTCTCTTTTAAACCCTGTTATAGTCCTAGCCTTCACAACCTCCTCAGGCAAGGCATTCAACAGGTTGACAGTGAAGTGAAGAAGAGCTTCCTTTTATTTGTTTTATACCTGCTGCCCATTAATTTCATTTGGTGGCCCCTAGTTCTTATATTATGGGAATAAGTAAATAACTTTTCCTTGTTCACTTTCTCCACACCTCTCATGATTTTATATACCTCTATCATATCCCCCCTTAGTCTCCTCTTTTCCAAGCTGAAAAGTCCTAGCCTCTTTAATCTCTCCTCATATGAAACCTGTTCCACACCCCTAATCATTTTAGTTGCCCTTTTCTGAACCTTTTCTAATGCTTTTTAGATGAGGCAACCACATCTGTACGCAGTATTCAAGATGTGGGCATACCGTGGATTTATATAAGGGCAATACGATATTCTCCATCTTATTCCTATCCCTTTTTTAACGATTCCTAACATCCAGTTTGCTTTTTTGACTGCCGCTGAACACTGCGTGGATGTCTTCAGAGAACTATTCACAATGACTCCAAGATCTTTCTCCTGATTAGACTCCAGTGACTTGGATTTAATTCTTAGTGACAAACTTGTGTTACCTTGGGAAAGTCATTTAATCTTCACTGTTCCTCAGTTCCTTTCCTGTAAAATGAGGATAACACTTCACTACCTCACTTGGGTGTTTTAAGGATAAAGCTAATGATGGTGAGGCTGTCAAATACTTTGGTATTGAGGGGCATATAAATATATAGATAATTAGATACTATTATCCCCATTTTGCAGATTGAGTGAAATGCTGGCCCCAAGAAAGTCAATGGGAGTTTTGCCATTGACTTCAGTGGGGCCTGGATTTCATCCTAAGAGATGGAGGCTAAGAAAGGGTAAGTGGCTTGTCTGAGCAACCCTTCAGATCTAATGGATTGGGCATAGTTCTAGAAAACAAGGATCTGAGTTTAAAATCGTGGTTCACAATGGTATTGAATTTAACATGGGTATATCACTTCAGTTATCAGATCCCCAGTTTACTCATCTGAAAAATGATAAAATAATGAAATTTGTCCATGTCATGGGGCCTAAGTGATGTGTGTAAAGTGCAGAGTGTTAAGAAGGCCGATTAGAGGTGAGAACAGATCCCAGAAACTTCTCTGTGATTAATTCACTTCAGGCCAAGGGAGTTTTTAAGGCTACTGCTGGTTTCTCCATTTTGAAATTCACAAGTCATCCCTTTTAACAAACCAACTCTGCACAGGAAAGGTTTTCTGATTTCATAGAATCCCAGGGTTGGAAGGGACTTCAGGAGGTCATCTAGTCCAATCCCCCTCAAAGCAGGACCAATCCCCAATTTTTGCCCCAGACCCCTAAATGGCCCCCTCAAGGATTGAACTCACAACCTTGGGTTTAGCAGGCCAGTGCTCAAACCACTGAGCTATCCCCTTAATTTTGTAGGATTGCTCCAAAGTCATGAACAAAATGTTCAGACTAAAGAACCAGGTTTCAATTTTCTCCCCAGCATGAATAGTTTACTCAGCTCTAATGGAAATCTTCCCCCCAGACTCACTCATTGTTCCACTCAGAGACCTGCCAAAAAAAAGTGTCACACAGTGTAAGCTTGTTGCCCTAACTACATGAAAAAAGAGACCAGTTTTCCCCCTATTATTGGCATTTATCTCACAGAGATCAAAATTGAGCCATTGCTGTTGTTCTTAATTAGCTATTGCTATTACCACAGGAGCTAGGATCCCTAGTCATGGACTAGGACCCCATTGTGCTAGGCACTGTACAAACACAGAACAAAAAGACACGGATTTTGTCTGGTCTCCTTATCTGTTTCTATTACTCAATTTTTAAACAGTCCTAAAGAACCCTAATTCATTTTCTTCTGTGCTGCTGAGAATGAATCTTTTAACCTCTAATCAGCTCCTAAATAAAATAAATGTCCACTGCTGCCACCATGTCAAGGTTCCTTCCCCACTCTGAACTCAAGGGTACAGATGTGGGGACCTGCATGAAAGACCCCCTAAGCTTATTCTTACCAGCTTAGGTTAAAAACTTCCTCAAGGTACAAACTTTGCCTTGTCCTTGAACCCAATTCTGCCACCACCAAGCATGTTAAAAAAACAGAGAAAGAGCCCACTTGGAGACGTCTTCCCCCCCCCCAAATATCCCCCCAATTCCTATACCCACTTTCCTGGGGAAGGCTTGATAAAAATCCTCACCAATTTGTACAGGTGAACACAGACCCAAACCCTTGGATCTTAAGAACAGTGAAAAAAGCAATCAGGTTCTTAAAAGAAGACTTTTAATTAAAGAAAAGGTAAAATAATCACCTCTGTAAAATCAGGATGGTAAATACCTTACAGGGTAATCAGATTCAAAACAATAGAGAATCTCTCTAGGGAAAACCTTAAGTTACAAAAAGACACAAAAACATTCCATTCAGCACAGCTATTTTACCAGCCATTAAACAAAAGAAATCTAACTCATTTCTAGATAGATTACTTACTAACTTTTTACAGGAGATCTGAGCTGCATTTCTGATCTGTTCCCAGCAAAGGCATCACACCAACTGACAGACAGACCCTTTGTTCCCCCCCTCCAGCTTTGAAAGTATCTTCTCTCCTCATTGGTCATGTTGGTCAGGTGCCAACAAGGTTATATTAGCTTCATAACCCTTTACAGGTGAAAGGGTTTTGCCTCTGCCTAGGAAGGATTTTATAGCACTGTGGACAGAAAGGTGGTTACCCTTCTCTTTATATTTTTGACAAATGTCATGACTTCTCTTAGCTATAGCCTCTATGTTTCTACTTCATTATATTCTCCCTCTGCTGAGGGTTAACAATATGAATATAAATAAGACTCATTTACCATTGTAGGCATCACTTGCAATATTTTGTTTCTTTAGCCAATAACTCTCCCCTTTCCATGAAGTAGAGCCACTCTTAGCAAAAATTCAGCTCTAATCAGTATTTGCCAAGTAGCAATATATTTTTATTATTATTATCCTGAAAATATAATGGAAAATACGAGTGATAGATATATATGATTTGGCTGTATGCATAGGTCCAATTTTTCAGATATACAGAATTACGCAAAAATTTTCATGCATCAATGTGTTCTGAGTTAAATTCTTCCCTAATTCACCCAAGGTCTTTGTACTACTTAAGTCCCACTTAACCCTTTAAAATAGGGGTTAAGTGGCATGTAAATTATTCCTGGAGCTTGTGCTGGCCCTCTGAACTGGATGAAGTTCTGTCTAAGTGATGGGATCCAGGCATCTATGGATCTCCACTTGAGTGTGCAATATTGCTAATCCCGAGCATTTCAAAATCACAAACCATCCCTCTTCCCCCCCACCCGAACCAAAATCATGAGATTGATTTACAAATCACACAGTGTTAAATGATAAATATTTGGTGCTTTTTATTTGCCTTCTGGTTTTAACCCTTTAGGGTGCACTTGCATCATGTTTTCAACCTTTACCCTGCAATCATGAGGGCTAGTGACAGATGAACTTTTAAAATAAATGACAGTTGAGAGGTTTCAAGAAAGACACCAAATATTGCCATGTTCCTGATAAAATCATGACAGTTAGCAATGCCAAGAGTGGCAGAAATCTCTGCTTTCTTCTTCTGCTCCACCTTCCTCATGTATACAGACCTAAGCCCTTAAGGACTTGGGTGGTGATGACAGGGTCCCTGGGGTACAACCTGAACTGTGAGACTGCTAAGCCCTCTGTCCCACCAACTTGTGTTATCCCTCACACTGTGATGCTGATGTCAAGCTGCAAACCTCTGACCGGCACTGCACTTGCATAGACATCCACAGACAGGGACACACCCAGTTGAGTTACATGAATAATTTCCAAGTCACTCATGAATCAGCAATAGAGAGACTCCAGGTAATTCCCCCCAGTCTTGTACCCTAGAACTATATTGTCTTCCATTGGTCAGAAGCCTGACCAGTGTAAGTTCATTACTTAGTTTGCCACTCCAACAAAAGGGCAGTGGCCGTGCAACAGCCCCTGTTAACCTGAGCTGAGATTTCCCAAGCACTTCAGCCAAAGCACACTATTTTAGGTAAAATATAAATGTATTAACTACAGAGAGCTAGGGTTTAAGTGATTATAAGTGGTAGGTATAAAGATCAGAGATAGTTACCTTAAGAAAATAAAAAGTAAAGATGCATTCTAAATCTTAAACCTTTATCTAAGCAAGAATTGAATCATAGAGATTTTCTCATCCTGACAGATGTTATTAATAGGTTTATAATTCCTCAATACACAGACTGGGACTACCTTCCAGTCTGGGACCATCCTTTCCCAGTCCAAAGCCAGTCCAAAGTGTTTGTCTTCCAGACATTCTTCTAGGTGTTGAGATGGTAGGGAGTGGAGGGGGAGGGCATGCAGGGGGAAGAGTGGCCAAGTAATGATGCCACTGTCTCTCTTTTATACTTTCTTCCAGCTTTGCTGTGACACCACCCATGGCATAGGTGCCTCCTCTGAGAAGTCTCTAGCATAGTGGATTGCGTGTTGATGAGCCATTAATGCCTTCTGGCTATTGATGGCTACTCCTTTGTTTTAACTGAAAGGCTGGTTGTGGGTGTTCCCTATTTCAGTAACACATACAGGAATACTTCATGACTTCCCATACAATGATAGCACATACAATCCAACAGGTTATTATTGTTCAACAGATCAAGACTTACAAAATGATATCTCTCAAGGCATACTTTGTATAAAACATTTCATAATAATATCACAGTAGTGAATAGGGGGTGTCTGGGTGCTACTTGGAGGTACAGAGTGTCACAGTGGAGTGATGCTGAGCATCGCAATACCTAACTTTCAGGCCCCTAGAAAATCACAGGAATAATACTGAAACTCACCAATCCTGAGTTAGGTGCTTAGGCTTCCTATAAAGTGAATGAGCAGAGAGAGGTGACTTAGAATGAGATCCACAAAGCCAGCATGCTAGTCAGTGCAATGTCTAAGCTAACCAATGGTAGATGCCAACAAGAGATGTGTGTCCAAAGCCTGGATCCTCTCAAGGAGCTAGGCACCTTCTTGCAGCCTGGATTTAGGAGAATATATCTGCTAATGATCTAAGAACTGAGGGAAGATATGCATTCCTCCATCTAAGGCCTCTTCTACACTACACAATTAGATTGATGCAAGGCAGCTTATGTCAACCTAGTTGTGCATATGTCTACACTTAAATTGGTCTCTCACCACTGTAAGTGCCCCATTACTCCGACATAGTAAGACCACCTCCCCAAGTGGTGTAGAGCTACAGTTGATATATTTAGGTCAACACAATGCATGTGTAGCCACTGCGTTATTTATGTTGACCCAAACTGTCCTCCAGCTGCTGTTCCATGATGCCCCACACTGCCTGCTGTGGTCACCATTGTGAACTCCATTGCCCAAGGGATACAGAGAATGGAAGCACCTGGCTTTAAAGCCCTGTGATTTTTTTAAAATTCCTTTTCCTGATTGCCTGGTTTGGTGAGCACACCTAACACCTCTCCATTGTTGAGTGCAACTTCCCTGACATCTACGCTCCAGACACGCTCCTTTCTGGAGTACAAAGGATGTATATTGTATCTCATGGACCTGTGGGGAGAAAAGGCTGTGCAGGCACAGCAGTAGAAATGTTGATATCTCTGAGCAGGTTGCTCAGGGGCTGCAGGAGAAGGTTTCAGAGTGGGACCAGCAGCAGTTCCATGTGAAAGCCAGGGAGCTGTGGCAGGCTTACCAGAAGCCCAGGAATGCCAACAATCGATCCAGCACCGAGATACTGACTGGCTGCGTTTACAAAGATCTGCATGCCATATTCGGCACGGACCCCACCTCCATCGCCCATGAATATGTCCAAGGAGCCCAAGTCACAGGCCCCAGCCATGAATAGGGAGGAGGAAGAGGTGGTGGATGAGAAGAAAAGGAGAAGTATGGGGGATAGGAGACCGTAGGAATCAGCTGCACAATGAACCAAGATCTGTTTTTGACTCTACAGCAGTCCAGCCAGTTGACCGGACCCTGATGTGGGGGAAGGTACTGGAGCCTGATGTGGGACAAGTGTGTAGATAAATATTCAATTACAGGGATTTCCCTCCTCCCCCCTAAATAGCAGGACACATCTTTTGACTTTTCATTAATTTACTCAGGCTCGAAGAGGTAGTGGCATGACCAAGAGAGGTACAGTTGTATCTGCTTTTCATTCCCCTCTAGAGTTAGATGGAGGGGAGGAGGAGATGTGGAGCAGTTTGTTTTTACACACAGGGATGTTCCTTGAATCTTCCTGAGAGATCTTGATGAAACTTTCCTGGATTCTCTGCAATGCTCTGCTGAAGGTTTCTGGGGAGGGCTGCCTTATTTCTTCTGCTGCAGTAGGACACTTTCCCACACCACTCAGTGATAATTTCAGCAGGCACCATTGCAGTCCACAGGCTAGCAGCATATGGGGGGCCTGGGCTGCTTCAGGATGCCATTGCTACAAACCCATTGACTATGTCCTGCACATTGCCAATTGTCACAGTCCTGCATAGCAGGATGCCATTAATGGCCCTGCACACTAGCATCACATTGGCCTGAGGGTGGATTTCCTGACCTCAACGTGATTCCTGAGTGACCAGCAGCAATCTGACGTTGCAAGTTTCCACAGTGCGATCACTACTCATTTCTCTGCTATCAGTGCAGCTCCCATTTTAGTGTCCCTGCGCTGGAGGACTTGGGCGAGCTCAGCACACAGATTCAGGAATGTGGCCTTGCACATCCGAAAGTTCTGCAACCACTGCTCGTCAGCCCAAACCTGCATTCTGATATGATCCCACCGGTCACCACTTGTTTCTTGGGCCCAGAAGCATCTGCTTTGTGAATGCTACCACTAACCTTGAACTGGTTCTTGCTATGTCCCACAGCAACCTGGAACTGTCCTGTTCCCCATTCACTGGGTTCTTTTTAGTGGCTCTGCAAATACTCCAGGATCATGTTCTCTGTGCTTGCAATGTTCATGCCAATAGTGCACAGCTGTACAGGCTCCATGCTTCTGTCAGAGATGGTGGACAGCAAGGAGGGCTGTGCAGGTTTGTGGGATATTGAAAAAAGGATGAGAAAGTATGGGATACAGATAACATTATGGGATGGAAACAGTTGCATTTTGGGAAGTTGACTCTATGCTCCCAGTCATCCCTGTGCAACTTGTTTTGGCCCCAACGTGCATTGCCAAATCTTCCCAGAAGACAGTGCACTGGACAGTGGTGAGTTGCACATGGGTGTACCACACTTTGTATCGATACAAGCACTCCTGGTGAGTATGTGCTGTGCTGACACAAAGAGCCAAGTATTGACGTGCACAAGCAATGTACTAATGGCAGTGGCTGTATGCTGATGTAACTTGAGTTGACATAACTTTGCAGTATAGACAGTATAGACTAACTTGTACATGCGGGCTAATCTGAGAGGTGTGCTGAGAGGCCATCTCACTCTGCACAGAAGAGGAGTTGTTCTGTTATAACCTTTAGTCCATTGTTTAGCATGCTCATCTGGGATTTGGGAGACCATTGGCTCAAGACCTGCTTCTTCCTGAGAGGAAGAAAGAACTTGAATAAACATCAGACACTTCTCAGGTAAGTCCCCTAGCCCCTGGGCTATAGAGTCGTTTTGTGACCTAGTTGATGTTTAATTATTTAAAGTGTAATAACTTCAATTGGAGAGGTAGAGGCAGCCACACATCAGAATATCCCATAGCTCAGTGGTACAAAGATAGCTGCTAAGGGCATTTTTACAGCAAAAACTTATGCACTGAGAAAATTTAGGGGCTTACAAGGTTAGGCAATTGCTGAACAGGAATTTTGTGGATCTCAGTGGTGCCTAATATTGGGACTTATGTACCCTATGGATTAGTTGCCTAAGTATCTTTTTTGGATCTGAGCCCAAGTGCTTTTTGGAGCTGAGGGGTCATTGGGAAAACATGGATTTGCTTGAAAATCCTTCATTTGGACAAGCGATGGAAATCTGGAATCAGACTACTCCCATGCATAAAGTTAAACACATGCTTAAGTGCTTTGCTAAATCAGGATGTCTTTGGATTTAATTAATTAATAATCCATGGGTGATATAGTCTGAAAATGTAGCCTTCCTGTAGTTTGTTTGGATTGACATAGTGTTAGCATGGAAAATTCTCTAGTCAGAATTATGTGATAACACACATACAAGAGTTCCTTAAAATGGAAAGGACATTTAATGGCAATCTTTTACTGAAATGAGTGTGGATTTTTGTGTGTACTTGGGCTTAAATGTATGACTCATTTACTCTAATGATTCTATCATTCAAAAGAAGTTGTTACTGATATTTTTTCAATGCCCTCTTTGTATTCCTTTTTCTACAAGGTTTTCCTCATTAACCTATACTTGGTGGGTTTTTAAAAAAAATCATGCTAACATTATACTCATGTTTAAACATCACCTCAGCAAGGTTTCTGATATTCCATTGCCAATTGTCTTTGTTAATGAAGAAGATCACAAACGTGGTGCTCTTTCTAATTTGCTATAGGCCTTTTTCCATATGATTGGAAGACCATATAGGTTGAATTGATGCCAATGTATTTCACCTATCAGGTGGCTGTATTTGTTAAAATCAATCATTTAGTCCCTTTTTTGATTCATAGATGGCCGGAAGGTAAAACAGGATGCTAGGTATGAAGTCAAAGAGAATACGATGAACCAGTTATCTAAAAGAACCAATTATCTCATGTTTTTCCTGTAATGTAACTCTCATGTTCAGCTGAGATGTTAAAATTACTTATAATTAAAGGAAGAAAATAATTTTTGTTGTTGGAAACATTAGTTTAATTTTGTGCCATTTTTCTGCCAGATGACTTATTCTCTGAAGAACAGCTAATGCTCTCTTTTAATGTGGATTTGCACATCTTTTCATTAGGGTTGGTCAAAGGAGTATGGCAATTTGTGTTCTGAAAATTCTATCCTTGTCTTTCCTTGAATTGTCAAGCATTGTACAGTCAGTTCAGAGAAATGAGCTCATAGATACTAATCCTGTTATTAATAAACCTGATTTGATAATGCACTTCCTGTCATGCATTTATATCCGAAAGCTACAATAGAAGCATATATGTTAGTACTGAGCTAAATATCTGATTCTCAAAGAAGTCATAAAGCACTAAAGCACACACCATTGTAAATTTAATTCTAGGATTAGATTTAATATTTAATGTAGAATATATGATCCGATTAGGTGAGACATATGACTTTACTAAAATATAGCCTGAGCAGTTAGGACTTTAATGTATTCATTTTTTAAACTGATTCCAAAGAGGTAAAGGCACCAGTCTTTAATTCAATACATTTTATTGAGGCTACAATCAGTTTCCAACTGTACTGCATCAGTGTTCTTTTCCCTGCTTAGATTGCATGCAAGTACCTATTGAATTATTTTAAAAAGATCATTATATTATTGATATTACTGGGCATATAAAAATAAAATGGCTCTTGGCCTATGTGCAACATTTAAGGAAGATTAGGTGCTTTTTCTGTAAGTAAGTACTCCAGTTCCTGTAAAGATCTGCTAGGAGACTTAGGGTGACTATGTGTCCTAATATTATTGGGACCATCTCAGTAATAGGGGTTTTGTCTTATATAGGAACCTATTGCCCTCCTCCCCCATCCCAATTTTTCACACTTGCTATCTGGTCACCCTAATGAGACTGAAAGCTGAGTAGTTTATCCCTACAAGGGATGGAGGATTATTGCTGAGGAAATGGAAGGCACTCTAGTTATTCTCTCTGCTCTGGGACTGATACAAGTCCTAATGAAGTCAGTGAAAAGACTCCAATTGACTTCAATGGGGGCTGAATCAGGTGTTATAAGAGGAGTGAATCTGGGAAATGGAATACATCTCCACTTTTTCTCTTGTTGCTTTTGAGCCTGACTACTTCCAAGTGCTGAGTTCTGCTGTCAGTCCCAGTGATCTGCAGCTCAGAAATGTCACCAAAGTAATAATCATTCTAACTCCTGCGAGCTGAACACATCCAGTGAAACTGGTGCAAAGTGTGACAGGCCAAATGGGAGAACTAAGAATAGGGTCTGTCATAAATATAAAAGGAAGGGTAAACACCTTTAAAATCCATCTTGGCCAGAGGAAAAATCCTTTCACCTGTAAAGGACTAAGAAGCTAGGATAACCTTGCTGGCACCTGACCAAAATGACCAATGAGGAGACAAGGTACTTTCAAAGCTGGAGGGAGGGAGAAACAAAGAGTCTCTGTCTTTCTGTGTGATGCTTTTGCCGTGGACAGAACAGGAATGGAGTCTTAGAATTTAGTAAGTAATCTAGCTAGATATGCCTTAGATCATGATTTCTTTAAATGGCTGAGAAAATTAAGCTGTGCTGAATGGAATGGATATTCCTGTCTTTGTGTCTTTTTGTAACTTAAGGTTTTGCCTAGAGGGATTCTCTATGTTTTGAATCTAATTACCCTGTAAGGTATTTACCATCCTGATTTTACAGAGGTGATTCTTTTTACCTTTTCTTATATTAAAATTCTTCTTGTAAGAAATTGAATGCTTTTTTCATTGTTCTTAAGATCCAAGGGTTTGGGTCTGTGGTCACCTATGCAAATTGGTGAGGATTTTTATCAAGCCTTCCCCAGGAAAGGGGGTGTAGGGTTTGGGGAGGATTTTGGGGGGAAGACATTTCCAAACAACGTTTTCCCAGTAAACCCGGATGTTTGGTGGTGGCAGTGGAAGTCCAAGGGCAAAGGGTAAAATAGTTTGTACCTTGGGGAAGTTTTAACCTAAGCTGGTAAAAGTAAGCTTAGGAGGTTTTCATGCAGGTCCCCACATCTGTACCCTAGAGTTCAGAGTGGGGAAGGAACCTTGACAGGGTCAGATTTATTGTGTTTCTTAAAATGAGTCATGATCAGGTATCAAGAACTGGAAGCAGGAGGGACAGTGACCTGCAGGAGGGTAAGAGAAAAACTTAGTTTGGGGAATTAAAAGAGAGAAGTGGTGTGGGAATACTAGAAAGGGTGGTCAAAGCTTACTGTTAGAAATTAACATCTGATGAAGTGAGCTGTAGCTCACGAAAGCTTATGCTCAAATAAATTTGTTAGTGTCTAAGATGCCACAAGTCCTCCTTTTCTTTTTGCAAATACAGACTAACACGGCTGCTACTCTGAAACCTGTTAGAAATTAAGGCTCCAATTCCTCAAAGCATTTAGGCACAAGCTCAACTTTAAGCAGAAGAACCCTCCAATTGAGACTAGTCATATATTTTAAATTAAGCATATGCTTAAATGTGTGAGGCTGAATAGGAATCAGAGTCAATGGAACTAATCGTTTGCTTAAAGTTAATGTGTTTAAGTGGTTTTACTCAGTCAGAGCCTAAAGTTCTAAAAGGGAATAAGGTAAGGGAAAACAAAAGAAACTTAAAATTGTACATTATCGTCTGAAGTCTGATATTTAGATTAAGGATCACAGAACATGAAATCTTTGCGGGGAAGGAGCAGAGATCATGCCATTGTATTCTTTTATTCAGCAGATTATCTGTAATAATATATCGCTGACTGTTGATTCATTGAAATAAGTAGAGCAGAAAATACACTAACTCAGTGCATTTTCCTTATGCATTTTATTTCTGTATTACACTATCAACTCCAATATGACAGTTACTGTAATAAAATGAGGTTTAGTTGCCTCCTTCACACACACACACACAGATTCTGGGGAAAGTGTAACTTTGGAGGAGGGGGGAAATATTAATCCCTCCCTTTCTGCACAGGAAGGACATGTTACAAAGGGAACTTCTACACATCGACAGTCAGTAGAGGCAAAATAAGACACGCAGTTAGCACATTATTATTATTTTTATAGGCTGGAACTTTCAAAGGTGCCCAACTCCCACTGAAATTCAGTAAAAATTGGGCACCTGTCTCCCACAGGATCCTTTGAAACTCCCAGTCATAATAGCCAAAGTGTATTAAATGCTTTACAGAGATGAAAAAGAGAAGGGTTGCAAACTACATACAGTCTAAATGATATCATTGCCATGAGAAGTGAAGACAAGACAAAAGGGAATTAGTAGGGAGACTAGGTTACAAGATTATGGGAATGATTTTTCTCTCTCTTACACTGGTTTAATTCAGGATTATCTCTACTGAAGTAAAATGGATTTTACCAGTGGGGGAAAAAAACAATATGAGTGAGAGGAGAATCAGGCCTTTTGCATTTGTTTCAGTGTTCTAAAAGGGAACATGAGTCTTGAAAATATATTTATTTTCCATAAAGGTACATTTAAACAAAACATTTCAGCATGGAGATGGAGAATGTGTATCACTTGTTGGATCACCTTTGCCCATTTTTCCAATTGGAATGAATAAATTTAATTTATCTCCTGTTGAATCTACTTTAATATTTAACAATTTTCTGTAATCATAGGCCCCACTTTATGCACATGCAGAATGCTAAGTACCCATGTAGTCCCTTTGACTTCAGAAGAACTACTCACATGTGGAAAGCCATCCATGCACTGATGGGTAGTTTGATCACATTTTCATATTCAAAAAATAACCAGATGTGCTACAGTACAATCTGATGTGTAAAATACACACAGTAATACTTTTTAAAAGAATATGGAAATCTGATCATTATAATTAGAATAATTAAAATATGAAAGGAGATGAATAAATTGTGGTGATGCTTTTTAATAATGAGACTCTAATAAATAACTGAAATACCAGCCTGGATCATCAAGTTGGCTGCCTTACATGAAGGGGGCCTCCCATATGTGGCTCTCTCCTGCCTTCATTAAAAAGGGAGAAGTTCTGCTTTCACAGCATTCTCCCCCTGCCTGAATTCCTCTGGGTACCACTCTGTGTGGAATTGGTGAGGTTGGGGTGGGAGAAGACAGCCTGTTCCCCATTGCATCATTCCCTGATAACCAATGATGAGCTGCCAAAATCTTAACAACGGGTTTCCTCCTCACCCCATGGGACTCCTGCCTCATCCAACTCCCGCACGTTCCTTGACGCCCCTCCCCCAGGCCCATCCACTCCCCACTGTCCCCAGAACCAGAGAGAAGGGTCTTGTGGGCCACCATAGTGGGTGCGCATCCCACCCCTAAGAGCCAGAGGCACCTGCTGGGGGGCGAGGTGGGGAGTCCTGGAGGCGCTTACCTGGGGCAGCTCCCAGGTCCCTCTGGCTCCTAAGGGCGGGGCAGTGTAGCTGCGGGGGAGCAGGGGGAGCAGCCGCTCCCCCACTGATCACAACAAAAGTGGCGCTTTAGGCGCCGACTCCCTGGGTGCTCCGGGGCTGGAGCACCCACGGGGAGAATTTGGTGGGTGCAGAGCACCCACTGGCAGCTCCCTGCTCCATGCCTGGCCTCAGCTCACCTCCACTCCGCCTCCTCCCCTGAACGCACTGCCCCGCTCTGCTTCTCCGCACCCTCCCCCAGCTTCCCACGAATCAGCTGTTCATTGGGAAGGCTGGGAGGGCTGAGAAGCAGGCAGCAGCTTCCCGCTCAGGCTCAGGGTGGCGGAGGTGAGCTGGGGCAGGGAGCGGTTCCCCTGCGCGCCACCCCATCCCCGGGTTACCTGCTTCGGTGTGGACAGCTCTCCTTGCACTCCCCTGCCCCAGCTCGCCTCCACTCCACCTCCTTGGGCCTGAGCAGGAAGCCGCCACTTGCTTCTCAGCCTGCCCCAGCTTCCCGCACGAACAGCTGATTCACGGGAAGCCAAGGGTAGCGGGGGCGGAGAAGCAGGGTGGGGTGGAGCGTTCAGGGAAGGAGGCGGAGCAGAGGTGAGCTGGGGCTGGGGGCGGGGCAGGGAGCTGACGGTGGGTGCTCTCCAGGGCTGAAGCACCCATGGAATCGGCACCTAAGGCGCCATTTTTGGCCGGTTGAATGTAGAAGCCCTTTTAGAACCAGTTGTCCCTCATGGAACAACCAGTTCTAAAAGGGCTTCTAAATTTAACAACCGATTCTAGCAAACCAGTGGGAACTGGCTCCAGCTCACCACTGCTGATAACCCTACAAATAAGAGGCTGTTTAAAGAAGAATATAATACCACTGGCTCAGCTTCATGGCCAATACTGAACTGCCCGGTTCCCGAGGTTCAGGTCCTCTGCTACAGAGCCTTGCAGCCTAAAGAGAGCTGTTAGCAGAGTAGAACAGCATGAATAGCTCTGCCTCCAGGGATCTGGGGGTCTGTCCTCAGTGATCAGGTGAGGCAGAATCAATTTCTAGTTTCGTATCATTTCAATGGAGAATATCAATATTTATTTTTAAGCATTTTTTGTTTGTATTGATTTAAATTTTCACAGTTGCAGTTGGACGATGGGTGTGCGTGTTCAGATAATAATTATTTAATGATGGTACATGTTGAGATTCAAAAACTAAAAGCTTTATAACTATTAAAGCACAAATTGTCAACGTCACATGTCAAAATATACAAAGAAAATAGTCTTAAATCAAGCTCTAGTTACTTCTCAAGCAACATTTGTCTTACTTTGCCTACTGTAAATTTTGACAGGTTTCAGAGTAGCAGCCGTGTTAGTCTGTATTCGCAAAAAGAAAAGGAGTACCCGTGGCACCTTAGAGACTAACAAATTTATTAGAGCATAAGCTTTCGTGAGCTACAGCTCACTTCATTGGATGCATTTGGTGGAAAAAGCAGAGGAGAGATTTATATACACACACACAGAGAACATGAAACAATGGGTTTATCATACACACTGTAAGGAGAGTGATCACTTAAGATAAGCCATCACCAGCAGCAGGGGGGGGAAAGGAGGAAAACCTTTCATGGTGACAAGCAAGGTAGGCTAATTCCAGCAGTTAACAAGAATATCAGAGGAACAGTGGGGGGGGGGAAGGAAAAATACCATGGGGAAATAGTTTTACTTTGTGTAATGACTCATCCATTCCCAGTCTCTATTCAAGCCTAAGTTAATTGTATCCAGTTTGCAAATTAATTCCAATTCAGCAGTCTCTCGTTGGAGTCTGTTTTTGAAGCTTTTTTGTTGAAGTATAGCCACTCTTAGGTCTGTGATCGAGTGACCAGAGAGATTGAAGTGTTCTCCAACTGGTTTTTGAATGTTATAATTCTTGACATCTGATTTGTGTCCATTCATTCTTTTACGTAGAGACTGTCCAGTTTGGCCAATGTACATGGCAGAGGGGCATTGCTGGCACATGATGGCATATATCACATTGGTAGATGCGCAGGTGAACGAGCCTCTGATAGTGTGGCTGATGTGATTAGGCCCTATGATGGTGTCCCCTGAATAGATATGTGGACAGAGTTGGCAACGGGCTTTGTTGCAAGGATAGGTTCCTGGGTTAGTGGTTCTGTTGTGTGGTGTGTGGTTGCTGGTGAGTATTTGCTTCAGATTGGGGGGCTGTCTGTAAGCAAGGACTGGTCTGTCTCCCAAGATCTGAGAGAGCAATGGCTCGTCCTTCAGGATAGGTTGTAGATCCTTGATGATGCGTTGGAGAGGTTTTAGTTGGGGGCTGAAGGTGATGGCTAGTGGCGTTCTGTTGTTTTCTTTGTTGGGCCTGTCCTGTAGTAGGTGACTTCTGGGTACTCTTCTGGCTCTGTCAATCTGTTTCTTCACTTCAGCAGGTGGGTATTGTAGTTGTAGGAATGCATGATAGAGATCTTGTAGGTGTTTGTCTCTGTCTGAGGGGTTGGAGCAAATGCGGTTATATCGTAGCGCTTGGCTGTAGACAATGGATCGAGTGGTATGATCTGGATGAAAGCTAGAGGCATGTAGGTAGGAATAGCGGTCAGTAAGTTTCCGATATAGGGTGGTGTTTATGTGACCATCGCTTATTAGCACCGTAGTGTCCAGGAAGTGGATCTCTTGTGTGGACTGGTCCAGGCTGAGGTTCATGGTGGGATGGAAATTGTTGAAATCATGGTGGAATTCCTCAAGAGCTTCTTTTCCATGGGTCCAGATGATGAAGATGTCATCAATGTAGCGCAAATAGAGTAGGGGCATTAGGGGACGAGAGCTGAGGAAGCATTGTTCTAAGTCAGCCATAAAAATGTTGGCATACTGTGGGGCCATGCGGGTACCCATCGCAGTGCCGCTGATTCCCACCCCCCCCCCACTGTTCCTCTGATATTCTTGTTAACTGCTGGAATTAGCCTACCTTGCTTGTCACCATGAAAGGTTTTCCTCCTTTCCCCCCCCTGCTGCTGGTGATGGCTTATCTTAAGTGATCACTCTCCTTACAGTGTGTATGATAAACCCATTGTTTCATGTTCTCTGTGTGTGTGTATATAAATCTCTCCTCTGCTTTTTCCACCAAATGCATCCGATGAAGTGAGCTGTAGCTCACGAAAGCTTATGCTCTAATAAATTTGTTAGTCTCTAAGGTGCCATGGGTACTCCTTTTCTTTTTGTAAATTTTGATTATCATCCACCGAATTTTTTTCTTCAATTTTTGTGTGTACAGTGAAATTGATTTTTACTGACATTTATCAATAACGATGTAATCCTTTCAAATCTATCTATAATTCACAGTGCTGGGAGAGTTTTCCCTCTTAACTCTACAGTGGTTCAGTCCCACTAGAATGATACTTGGCAGGAAACACTGCAAGGGGAAACTCATGAAAATGCCCTGCTCTTCTAGCCCCTTGCTGCTGGTGATCTGGCTCATTGAATAAATGTCTGACTCTTGGATGACTTAATCCAGTTGTATTTTACTTTAATAAAGCAAATGCAAACACTTTTTCTGAGCTCATTTGAATGAAATAAAATGAAATCTGTGCAGTTTGGTGATCGCTCCTTGCTTATGATGCTTCCACGAGACCTTTTTATTCTGTATCTAGTTCCAACTAGCTGTGCATAACAAGAGCTTCACAGCATCTCATCCAGACTCTTTGTCTGGGAAGTTCAGCCCTTAAAGGCACAGTTCCCCAGTACCACAAACACCACCATCAGGCTGATTAGCTTTGGTGTCCTGTCTCAGAAAAGATTTCTCTCTTTCTAGTATGTTACCCTGCTTCTCTCTCATATTGTTGATCTCATTTAAAATATCAGACTAATATACTGATAACTGCCAAAGTGAGAGATACACAGACACATCCCTGGCCCAGACAAAAAAATGCTTTATGCACGGTGGTACTGGAAAAATTGCTAATATTTTCTTTTGGTGACTGGGGAGAACTGCTTGTCAGAGGCAGGATCACCACATCTGCTTGATTCACTCTCTATTTCAGGTACACACAGAAATCCAGAAAACTAGGACTAGCAAGTGAGTTAACAGATGAAGGGAATCCTCTTTTGTAATGTATGTTTTTCACTTGTGAAAGGAGCAGCCTAGATTTTTATGCCCACTTGAAATGGATTATAGTTATGCTGCTAAGCCCACAGTTAACTATACTTTGAGATTGAAGACATCCTCTATGGCTGTTTTATGGTTGTGTGAATGAGAAACCTTGAACTGGGAATTTGTACAATGACTATACAGTTCAGGACTAAGTTTAAACGTGGATATTTTCTAAGGTTGTAATTAACTGTGCAGGACAGGTTCAATATATATATATATATATACAGGACAGGCTCAACAAAAATGACCCTATAGGATAGTAATAAAGTCACTTCCTGGAGAGCACATGTTTTCTCTCATAGCTACACTAGATTTGGCACTGTTAGGAATATTTTAGATGATTGAAATCCACTCATCTTCAAAAGTTTCTGTTCCACATACTTCACAAAGGAGGTCATTATCATTATCATTATCCCCATTTTATGGACATGGAAACTGAGGCCCAGAGAAGTGCCTTACCTAAGGTCACTGGCCAAACTAGGACAGCTCTTCTGAGTCCCAGCCCAAGGTGCTATTTACTAGGCCCCATCGCCTGTCTTGAAGGCATCTGCTCATTTCCAAAATCCAGTTACATTAATGGGAATCTTTCCATTAACTTCAATGGGCTTTGGATCAGACCACTGGCTTGTAAAGGGTTCTTCTCAAGGGTTTTGTCAAGTGCCCAAGGGTTAGGATTTAATGCACAGTGGAATGGAGTTAATTGGGAGTGAGGTTGTGGGTGAATTGCTGGCAGGAGGAGGGATGGTAGAGTAACAGCTAGATAGCAACAAGAGCCCTTGGAGCTAGAAAAGAACAGAAGGGTATCACAATGGGGTAAATACCGTTTTCTGTCTCCCAGCTTTTTGCTGTAAGTGTCCTGACATTTAATTCTGAAAGGGGGAAGGGATAGGTGGAGGACAAAAGAAGCAGTGTAATATGATCTCAGCAACCACTGATTGCAGTTTGTCAGTGGATTGCCCCCTTGAATTTAGAAGTTATATAAATCAGAGAAAATTTGTTCTTGGGGCCCAAATTTGTATCTCTTATTTATTCAAGTAGTCCCATTTGTTCCAATAGGACTACTCTCTGAAAAAGTAAGTATTCCTCAGCATCAGGAAGGATTGAGAATTAGTCCTTTTCTTGTGTTAAAAACTGTCTTTTTATTTATAGTCATAAGATGGTAAAATAAGCAATCAAATTTTGAACTGGTAAAAGGAAATAGCGATCTAGTTTGGCTTTCCAACTTTTAATCGGTAGTTAAACAGAGACCACTCCTTAATGTAGCATAACTTCATTCCAAAAGAATTGCTGCTACAGTACTTCAAAGTAACAAAATTTAAGGAACGGTGATAATTAAAGACAATTAAACTTGTTAACTCTTTATTCTTTTAGATTTTTTCAGTCTAAAAATGAAAACACTAAAATCTCCTTTGAGACAGTATAATTCATGTGTATTGGCTAGCAGCACATGAACCATCAAAATAAAGGTTATTTCCGCATATTTTTTTTTACTTTTATGCATTTCAATTATTTGTCCTTTTTACTAATGCTATAAGATTAATGTATGAAGTTATAAGACATTGGCATAGATGTGACAAAGAACAAATAATTGAAAATCAGCAAAAGAATTTCAACTGTGTCCATTTAAATTGGAAAAACTCTTACAATAGAAACTATTATGAATAACTTCTATTAGTGATAATATGTGCAAAATCCTTCATTAGGATTGTATATTGTAATGTTCATGTTTTGTAAGTATTAAAACTAATAAACAGAAAGTTAGGAAAGAGAATGAAACCCCATGAATCATTATGCCTGTTTTATGATTTGTGCATTCATTTGATGCACTTTTCCAGTCCATAAATTGGAAACAATCCAAGAAAATGAATAAATATATTGCTTTGATTGCAGTTTCAATTTTTAAAAAATGCATAGTGTAGTCAATCAAGAAATGTTATGGTAATTACTGTAAAGATAACACCTGTGCATATTCTTTAGATTATTAACACCTTCTAAACTCCAGCAGGGGAGTAACTTGGACATTGCTAGACTTCCATGTGAAAACAACTGCTGTTCTTTCACTCAGAAAGGAGTAATACATTCCTCTCCGAGGGTAGGTCTACACTACTGCTTATATCGATATAACTTACAGCACTCAGGGGTGTGAACCCCCCCCAAGTTACACCGACCTAAGTGGTGGTGTGGACAGTGCTATGTCAGGGGGAGACGCTATTCCCCCAACACAGCTACCGCCTCTTGCAGAGGTGAAGTAATTATGCCGACAGGAGAGCTCTCTCCCATCAGCATAGAGTGTCTTCATCAGATGTGCTGCAGCGCACACAGCTGCATCGGTGTAGCTCCACCAATGTAGGACTTCTAGTGTAGACTAGCCCTGAGAGAACAATCGAGCATCAACTGCAGGCAGAACAGAAGTTTTGTGACCTTCTGGGTTTTTTAATGTCTTTAGTGCTACAAACTGTACGATATATATGTTACCAATAGTGAACAAACACAAATATCCTGTCCAGTCCTTTATATATATAACGGATAATGGATTATGCCAGTGTTGGTATTTTTGTTTCTCATTGTTTTCCCTTAGTTTTGTATTCTAGTGCGGTGATATGGAACATTATCTCTGAACTACCGCTGTAAAAATGTCTATTTTTGACCTTGTAAATCAAATCTGTGGTAAATCTAATATGATGCTCATTCCTTTTTCTGGGTGATTGAAGGAAACTTTCAGCATTATTACAAAGTTAAATGTTCTGTTCACAGATAAAAGAGTGTTACATGATAGAAAATATGCCATAAATTAGACGCTCTCTTTTATATTAGAAAGAACCCTTGATGAAAATAATATCGGGCATGACACAGAAAAAAATGGAACAATATTGCTTCTTAGCTGCTATTTTCAGTGTCTAAATAGTTGTGTCCACAGCAAGTTTGACTTAAGACAGCCATATGCAGTAAAAGGTCACCTTTTTTTCTTCTAAAGCACTGTAACATAAGGATTATGAAATAATGTAATAAGCTTTGTGATAACTCAGGAAAACCCACTTGACAAGCTGTTTTTCTTCAAAGGGCCCTTTAAGCTCTTAGGCCTAAAGAGAGCTTAATTGAAGTTAATTGAGAAATTAAAAGTGGGAAAAATATTACAGGGAATACAAAAAAACTTCCAGCAAATTAGATAATTGTACAATTGAACTGTCCTCCTGTGACTCCTCCTTACATTCTTTTTCTAAACGAACTCACCTGAAAATGTGGGATTCACTTATTGCGGAGGGAGGGAAGGATTCACAAAATCATGAGTTTGCCAGATGTCTTCAATAGTTTGTACAAAACCTTACATCGTCTGAGTTCACTCATCCCTACTAGTCAGTCTTCAGTTGAAGGGACTGCTAGCAGAGTGAATCATTCTGAGTTAATTAAACTCTGCACCTCCCAAGAATGTTCAGGTACATTGCATCTTGTGATGTCTATATTGGCGTATAGCAGAACTCCATGAAACTCTCCAGCCATCTTCTCTCCAATCTGTCCTTCATCTCCTTCATGTCAGAGTGGCTTCTAGGTGCAGAAAACAACCTGTGTATGAATAGTGAGCTGTTCAACATACATTTCTGAGAATAAATATGTGTAGGGGAGTGAGAAGAATAAATGATAGGATCACAAGATCCAATTAATAGATAAGAACTAGAGCTGGTGGAAAAAATGAAAAATAAATCATGAAAAATTTTTAAAAATTGTCCATGTGTTCATTTGGAAATGTGATTTTTGAAAATGTGAATTTTTTTACACAAGTCTTTTTTTTCCATTCTGTGACTGAAATAAAGGGAGATGAAAGGGGGAGAAAGAGATGAAAGAAGGGGAAAAGAAACTGAAAATCTAAGAAACAACTTCCCTACCAAATTTTTCAATTTTCATCAGGGAAAAAAACAGAAAATTGAAAAAAAAATCTTTTGCAAAAATTGAAAAAAATCAAACATTTCAACTAGCTCTAATAAGAATAATATATTTTTCTGATTTTTTTCCAAATAAGTGCCTGATCTCAGATTCCACTAAGCAAATGGAAAAACTCCTATTGACTTCAATGGGCTTGGATTAGACTTCTAATGATCATTTCCTTATTGTGTGTGTCTGTTTTTTTTTCCTGTTTCTGTCAGTGTTTTGCTAGGCTTTGTGAAGCTGTCTGACTGTCTTGAGGAGCCTGGGATGGATTCCAGCAATTGTTTAGAGTTAGGAGCATCTCAGATGGTGATGGCTTTGGGTATTAGTAGAAAAGAAGAAAATACAGTTAAAGCTTTATCATCTGGCATGTTCGGGGACTGGGGGGTGCCGGTTACTCAAAAATTCCAGTTAACTCAGGATTATAGTTACCAATGGCATACCAATGTTCAAAGAATTAGAATACAATAAAATGAATAAAATATAAATATCTTATGAGACTACATATCACTATGGGCAACACCTGGCATACACCCAGATCATTAAAAATACACTTAACACTAAAACTACACTGGCCATAATTTAATCTTTCTTTCATGATTCAGAAGGATCTTGCAGTGCTTCAGGGTCATCATTATCAACATCAATTATCATTGTAGATGTAGAAGGTTTGGGAGATTGGGCTGAATCTGTAATGACCCTATGACACAACCTGGAAACTGCTTTTTTGAACAAATTCCTGATAACAGCTTGCTTATTTGACTTCTGCCTCTTTTGCATAAAAGTAGAGTGCAGAATGTGCAATTGCATAACCATCTGGACAGTATACTAGTCCCAGTTACTAGACTGAAGATTTGTATTGGGAGATATCAGAAATGCTGGTTAATAGAGCTTTCCGGTTGATAAAGTGCCAGATAACACAGCTTTTACTATATTTATGTTTTGTTCTTGTTTCATCAAACAACTTCAGTTAAGTTTTTCGTTCTGCTGTTTCACTTTCTAGTTTTCCCCTTTCTCAAGTCCATTGCTCCCTTCCCCCATTCTTTTCTGCTTCACATGGCAGTTGCGCTGCTTGGTGATGAAATCTGCCAAAGATAGTCACTCATTATCTATCCAAGGCCAGCAAGCCCACTGGCTAGGCTAACCCCAGGCCCACTGAATTCCAGAGGAGTCTTTCCACTGACTGCAATAGGCTTTGGATTGGCCTTGGGATGTACTGATGCCCTAGGTGCAGATGAAGTTTGGTTCCCCACCATGGTTACTAAAAACTCTAGCTGCATTGGTGATTCAAAAAGAGGTGCTGTGGCAGCCAGAGGAAATGATTCCAGTAATCTTCCACAGTCCTTGTTCGATCAGGACACTCAAGTAAATGAAGCCATAGGCCCATGAATGGATTATAAGTATCCGGCACAACTCTATGAACTTTAATATTAAAGGGAGCAGGGGAGGGGGGCTAACCTCTCCTCCAGAAAACTACCAGGAATTAATTAGGTCCAAAGTGAGATGGAAGGCCGCACATAATGCAAACCAGCTATGAGGGCTGGCTCTGTTACCAACCCCCAGCTACTCACTTCTTGATTTAGCCAAATGCTGAATTGTACCACTGTTCCCTGACGAGAGGGAATGAAGGTACCGGTGAAGGAGAGTTCAATCTGTGAAAGCTAAAAACCTCGGCTTCTCCCACAGGAGAATAGAGTTCACCATTCCCACATGGGTCTGGTGTTCGGGTTCACCCTGGGAGCTGGCCCCTTGAGCCCTCTGACCTGCTCTGGCTGCAAGTTGTGACGATATTTATCGATAATTTATTACTTCCCCTCCCTTTTTAAAAAAAGTTATTTTCTCTCTTATCATTATTATCCCATCTGCAAGACCTCCTGGATGTTGTGAAGAAGATGAACAACACTGAACACTTTGCCAGTCTTGCCCAGAGGGAAAATTTTTTTTGCTCACTCCAAAGGGATTAGATCTCCCCACAAGGCAGAAAACTCATACCTGACAGCTACCCCACATGGAGAGCAGAATGGACAGGGCAGCTTTCAGCAGCAAGAATGCTGAACCCCTTGCAGAGGACAGATGTTCTGGAGCCAGTCTGCTCTCTCCCTCCTCCCCTCAGATTGACCAGCTCTGCTCCACTCTTCCCAAGCTCAGTCGCCACATGAACCCCACATCTCTTTTGGGGAGAGCAAAGGAAAACAGCCCTGGAGCCAGAGCAACCGCTATCTCCTCTCAATCCAACCAGGACCACAAAGGGTGGCCATTCTGTATCAATCCAATTAAACACTCGCCCCACAATGAGAAGAGGCAATCTATATCTCTGCTTCCATGTTGCCCCTTCCTTCATCTTCATTTTTGTACCTTGTGTTTTCCAGGCTGCAGCCCTTCCATGTCCCTACAAAGGGAAAATGACTTGGGCTCTGCTTAGTGTGTCTCTTCTGTACCTGCAATGTATCATGGTTTCTTCCCTCACAGCAGAAGGAAAGTGACTAGGATTGCTCAGTTTCCTTTTCCATCAGTCTCTCACACAGATGTCTGGGCAGCAAAGAGAAATTTACTAGTATTTAAGTTAGCTTCCCTTTTCAGGTGGTGTGTGTGTAAAGTGCTTTGGGGGGAAACCCAGAAGTGCTTAAGTGACTGCCTATGGCTCAGACTGGTCTGTTCGTTTCTGAATAATCTTAAATGGCTGAGAGGGTTTCAGGCACATTTCCATCTAGCTATTCCAAATCACATAATTTTTTTTAATATAATAGCATGAGCCAGGCAGAGATATTCATCTCCCTTTCCCCCATTTTATATTCAGAAGGTGACGCCTTTTTCAAGGTCTGGTGTTGCTGAATAAAAGACACATCAGGTAACTGTATTGAAATTGTGCACCTTAATCCTCCCTATTGCATGGTAATCTAAAATCCCTGCTTCTGCTCACAGGAGGATCAGCAACCGTTAGCTGCTCCATCTTCACATTTGTATTTATTCATTTTGAAAACAGTTTCTCCAACTTCTTTAAAGTTGTAAAGGAATTAAGTTTCAGAGAAAGTGACAATAGTTACAAAGTGCCAAGAGGAGGGGAAAAAAACCTCAAACAAATCGGAAGTCTGCTGTCAGAATGAGCTTTTAAATCTCTTATGTGTGGAGACAAACACAGGGCTGCAGGAGACCTAGTACACGGAAAATTAAACACGCTATCTCCAACTGACAGCTCAAGTGATTAGTGTGCAGAAACCTTCCATATCTCAAACTACCAGCATATAAATTTGATCAACTTTAGGTAGCTGACATCAGTTATGTAGAGCCATATTGCAGCAGAAGCCTCAGCTTTAAAATGCTAGGACTTTGTTAATTTACTGCCTAAGTAACAGTGGCTTAGGAAAAAACTCATTTTCTACTTTGCTTGAAAACATATAAGTTCCATTTCTACATAGAAGTACCTCATGTCCACAGCCAACCCAGTAAACCAGAGCTAATAGTTTATGTACTCCTTCTGGTCCCAATCCTGCTTCCAGTAAGCCAATGGCAAAATCAGCATTTTTGCCCATTATGCTCATGCAAAATCAGCACGTAGGTGGTAACTTTCTTGAATTTAGAATAATGTTCTAAATATTTTGTTCAGTCCGTAACTGTGAGCAGTTCCCTGCAAGTATTCAAAACTTAATGTTTGAAATCTGAGCTACAGTGGTCAGTTGTGCCTAGTCACATGATCTCACTTCTTCCTGATTGAGTGAGTGTACTGTAGCTATTATGATTGGCAGATGGGAGAAGAGTTGCTTTAAGAAGCCATTGGGGTAAGGATAGAATCTGTCCGGGAGATGTGGCAGTTTAGGAATTTGGGGAATTGAAACCTTTTTTCCTTTCCGGGCCTCATCTAAGGCACCACATCGACAAAAAATAGGCTAATGTGGATTTATTGGTTTAAATTTAATTTTTTCTTGTGACCTTTGCACAAAACAATTGTGCGTGCACATAATAAACATGGGGGGTGATGTCTTGGGAAGCCGATGTTTGCCATTGATTACAATGAAGGCAGGATTTCACCCAAGGGCTCAAAGTGTGCCACATACAACTTCCCAAGTGCAAACAGCTGTGTGTACAAGTAATGGATTTGGTAGTTATGAATTCCATTAGTTGTGTGTGCAAATGATGGAGGCTGGATTGAGGTCACTTTGAAATTCTGACCGATGAAATCAAAATTCTGGCACCTGATCATAGCTGGACTTGACAGTTTCTATGAGAGAGACAGACACAAATGAAATTGTGGAGCATGGTGAAAGGGAGTGATAAAAGCAATAGAATTATAATTTCTTTTAGGATCTGTCTGAAAGCAAGACATGTAAAATATTGTCAGTGTGTTGTGCTTCTCTTTCAATCCATGGAGCGAATTACAAAATACCAGAATAAAGTATTGTCTTTGTGATTACACTGGCTTATCTGAGAGATACACACAGTGCTTCCATTTAGACTGAAAATATACTGTCCAGCTGCTTCAGAAATTAAATTCAAAAACTGAAAAACACAGACATAAATGAGATGGTTTAAAAATATGAAGGAAGGAAAAGGGTGAGATTGTCCAGTTTTAGAGGATGTAACTACATCAACACAGACTAAATAGACCCATTTCTACATTATTCTAATTGGGTTCTTATAAACCACACTCATTAAGTGCTGTGATTCACATCTGTCAAATGTGGTTCTTTCTCCTTTTCTTTTCCCAGAGGAAAAAATGCATATGGATTTTTTTAACCTCTTGTGTCCTATGTGGACATTCAAATCATGTCCAAAGTAGGATCACTTATACGGATTGCTCTATGGATTGGCTCATGTTCCATAGAATTTTCCCATACTGAAAAATTCTCATGGGCCCTGAGGATACATGATTTTATGTCTCAGGTTACTCAGACTTCCTTAATTCAAAGCACTAAAGCTGAAAAGTGAGATATTTAACTATGAACTTTATTGATCATGTCTGTGCTCTAACACACAAAGTATTAGAAATGTCTATCTGATACAAAAGGTTACAGAAATTCTTTCTCATGGTGTGTTTTCAGTATTATTCAAATATGGATGTATTGTAGATACTAAACTTGGAAATTTATGATTGACAAGATTGTTTCACTTATTTTATATCTCTATAAAATATAAGTACTGGAATGACTGTACTCATATGCTTTGGAAGTAAAGAGACCTTTGACAATTTATGGCTACAATCTTTTTGACCTTTTTATGGTCTGAAAGAAAAATGAGACTTTTCTCATGATCTGGATACTAGTGTGAAAGGCTCTTCTAGGAGAAACTGAAATAGAAAAGAGGCAGCTTTATTAATAAGTTTCTGTAAAACACAACTGCAAAATAGATGAATTCTTGAGAAACTGGATTAGGGAATTATTATTCTTGATGGAAAATAAATCTCTGGAATTTCTAGTACTGATAAACGTTGTGTTGATCTTGCAGTAGGCACAATCATAACTGTAATTTCAGAAGAAAGATTGTAAGCTGCAGCTCTGAAGGTATAGTTGTTTTTTCGGCTTTTTTGGCCAGTTACTCAAAGACAAATGGCGACAGGGAAGGGCTGTTGATCCCCCTTTGAATTACTTGGTGCTTGTGGGAGAAGACTGAGGGGAGGGGTATTAGCAAATCCACTCCTGAATACGGAAGAAATGGCTCTAAGTGTGCTGGACCCAGTTTTGTAAAGACTCAGCAGGAAGGAACAATTAACAGGCGGCCCTGTTCACATGTTTAAATTTGTGAGTATTTTATACTATAGTTTTTCAGTAAAGGCTTTGAGTTTCCTACCCCTCATTCTCCTTTTTAAGTGGTTCCCCAATACTTTCTCTCTGACTTGGGAGGAATGCTGTGTCCATCTTTGAGTAAGATGGCTATAGCCTAATCACTCATATCCGCTCTGATCGATCTCAGAGGAACGATTCGGCCTTGTAGCTAAGGACACACTGTGTCAAGTGCTTCATGAGTATGAAAGGGTAGTGGGGATTAGAGGACACAAGCAAATTTCTTCACTCCCGGCACTCCCATGCAGGGGTGAAGCACGGTTAAAGTTCTTGCATTGAGTGAAGGCTGTCACAGTGGAGTAGGAAGATTGCTTCCCTCCCCAATTCTGAACCAATGAATGGAACTGGCTGGGTGCTGGGGAAGGGAAGGGAAGCCCAGGCTGCATCCTGTTATGGATTGATGCAATGACTATACTCCTCTGGAGCTACAGAAGATGTGTCTCTGCACCACCCCAATTCAAGGGTTTGCCTTACAGGCACTTAAGTGTGAGGAGCACTTAAACAGGTAGCATTTTTCCATGGTTATTCTTTGTGGAAGTAATTCCAACATCCTTGATTCTGCCAAAATCTGCAGCAATGTCTGGAGGAATAGAGAAAGGGGTAGATATATATGTACAGCTGAGAGGTGGGGTAAATGGTAATTAATGAATGTTATTCATATTCCTTTTTTCTAGTGATAATTATATTATTGTTTCAACAGAAAATAGGTATTTAGTAAAGATAACATGTGGTGTGATCATGTCTATGCTCTACTATATGTGCACAGAGAAATTTGGTAATTCTAAGAACTATTCACTTTAATTGGAAACGAGATTTATAAGACTAGGTAACCCATTGGTTTGTTATTTTTTAAAAAATCTTTCCATTGTCTTTTGACCAGTTTATCCCATAATGCTCAAGACCTTTCTTAGCAATAGAGAAAAGATCAGTGGTACTGAAGGTCTGAGTGACACCATCCATCTCTGGGATTTGGCAGTGGGGGTTTTGAGCTCCTCCTTCCAAGACTGTCATGTTTGTGATCTAATTTACAAAGCCTGTTCCACATGAGTGAATGATGAGTGTTTTAGCAGTGTCAACCCCACCTCAAGGGGAATAATCATTGTGCAGCATAACTGCAAGTTGTGGACACTTTCAAACACTGCTGCACATGCTGACTGGTACCTGTGCTGATGGATAAGAGGAATCAAAACTGCCGTTAGACAAATCCCCATATCACAGAAGCTGGAAAGTAAAGGGCCTTAATTACTGTGGTGCACTTAAATGACCCATTGTTCTACCTGAAAAAAAGTCTCCTAGGACACAGTCTCCCTGGTAACTATTTGCTTATTCAGAAAGCTAGTCCCAGAGTGTACTCATGTTTTTCCTGGTCTTTTATCACTAATTCCACAAGCATTCAAAAAGCAGGTTTGACATTCTTCTTAAAAATAAAATTGCTACACTAAAATTAACTACTGAAGCTGCCTTTGCTCTTCTGCAAAGCAAAGCTGAGGTGAAATTCCAAGAGGGAGCAAGAAAAGATAGGGCTAAGATGTCTTTGATCTTCTTTCCGCATTCACACCAAATTGTGGATTTAAGAATATCACAACAAGAGGCAATGATATCATTCCATTAGCATACAGCAGCATGCCAGGATCCTTTATGGGGGCTGAGTCCTTAAAAGGTTCTGTAGTAACAGTCTGCAAGCAGTGTTCTGTATTTTGTCTTGTATGTTCTGCTTGGTGTTGCTAGTAAATCGGAACTGTATACCAGAACCTTCTACAGTGGTCACCATTAAAAATTCAGTATTTACCATACAGAGGTATCGGATGTACCATAGTTTTCCTGCTGTATGAAAATGGCTGTGTTATCTGTTGAAAAATGGTATTTACAAAGGTGACTTTTTAAAGGGTAACTAATACCATGAAACCTCCTGCTCACTATCCCTGGGTTACTCTGATCCCTGCTATCTCCCTACACCACAGCTGTCATCTCCAGCTAACTTTTTTTGTTCATCTATACTTTTTACTTTTCCCCTTAAATCCCTAGTTCTCTTTATTTCAGGACACATCAAGCTTGTTGCTGTGATCTTTATATATAATAGGTTTTTTTTCAAAAATGTTCGTTTTAGAATTTTTTCATCCTTTTTCATTTCTGGTTTATTCATTTCCAAAATAAAAAATATGAAATATTTGAAAAATACTTTAAAAATCTTACCAAGTGACTAGACTGACCAAAATATTCATTTTAAGGTTTTTTTTATTTTGCACACAAAAAATGAAGACTTTTTTTTTAAATGAAAAATTTCACGAGCCAATTTGAAAGACATATTTTTTTTTAAAATGTGTAATGGACTGCACACCTGTGTTCACACCCTACACACTATTGTAATAATCTTTGTACACAATATGTCTTCTGAGGTATCATTTGAAAACTCACAACTTGCTGATCAGTAATATGATAAAGTGCCTGTAGCAACATTATGGGTAAAGTTATGAGCATAAGCTGAAATCATGATATGAGTGAGAAAAAAAAAAGACTCACCTAACCCTTGTGAAGAAGAGGTAGGGATATGGGCAGCTGGTGAACCAGCTGTTGGGGGAGGCTAGCTCCTGGCCCCTCCCCTTCTTCCCAAGGCCCCTCTCTTTCTCCTCACCTTCTGCCCCCTCCTTCCGCAGGATCCCAGAGTACCCAGCCACGGCCCCTGGCCCTAGCACCGGGCAGCCGGGTGGCATAGCCGCAGTGGCCCTGGTGTGCCTGGCAGTTTGGCTGCAGCTCCCCTGGCCCCAGAGTGATGCATAAGGGAGCAACCACAAAGTAATTTACAACAGGGAAGACTTTATACCTTGAATAAGGGATGCAGAGAATGGAAAAAGTTTGAAGGAAAGTCTGTTGGGGTGCACTGCTTAATGGAGAGAGATCAAGAGAAGCCTCTTTGGAAGAAGCCTAAAGTATTTTTGTGCCTGATATAGGAAGTGAAGGGATTATGGTTGAATAAGAAGAAGAAGCATTAAGAAATCTAATTTTTGTGTGTGAGGAGATAACTTACCTTAGGAGGACTGTAGGATATCTCCAGATTTGAATGCTCCATAAAGTGCACTAACCTCCATTTTCTTCTTAAGTGCAATCCGAGTTGTTAGTTTTAAACTATACATCTTTTCAGTGTCCTGTGAATCTAGAATACTGCCTCTTCCTGTGTTATACTACCACCATTGAGAACAGATGAGGCATATAGGATGACAGTCCATTTTTGTTTGTATGTCTGGGAGTTGACACCAGGGTATTTGTTGTAGGTGGATAACCCAAGTCTCTGGAATTTACTTCCTCTTTCAGTTCAACAACCCAAATTAACTGACCTTTGGGATAAGTTGCAACACCTGTCTCTTCACTAGGCTTTCAAGGCTTAATCCTGTGCCAGTCATGTCAATGTGAGTCTCGTACCTCAATTAATCAGGCAGAAAATTGTGTTTGAGATGGTAGAAATTGAGACTTTTTGATTTGGGGATTTTTTAAATTAAAGCTAAATCTAAGATGATGCAATTTTAAGAATTTTTAAAATATTTTTATGAGCCTGGAAGTATTTTATTTATTAGGCACATTACACATTGAAGAAGAATTACGTAAAATAATGGAAATTTGTGACTGATTTTTTTCAAGATTTTAATTTTTAGGGTATGTGCATTAGGATTTGTAATCATCAAGAGATAACACTATTTCATAGCTTCCCTCAAGTAAACAGAAAACCTTGTTTTTGACTAAGAAATTAGGGCTACATCTGTGCTTGGAGGAGGGGTGTGATTCACAGTTCGCATGGACATAATCACACTAGCTCTCATCAAGAGAGTACACTAAAAATAGTAGTGTAGCCACAGTAGCATGGGCAGTGGTGAGAGAGGCATGGGATAGCCACCTGAGTACTATCCCTGGGGTCCAGGAAGGTTTGTATTCAGAGAGGTGAGCACATACTGCCTCTCACTGCTGCCTGGGCTATCCCAGCTACACTGATATTTTTAGCACATTAGCTCAATGAAAGCTAGCTTGAGTATGTCTACGCAAACTGGGGATCACTCCCTTTGCTCCAAGTGTAGATGTAGCCGAAGAGCAGAGACAGCCCTA
Source organism: Dermochelys coriacea (assembly GCF_009764565.3). Lineage (NCBI taxonomy): Eukaryota > Metazoa > Chordata > Testudines > Dermochelyidae > Dermochelys > Dermochelys coriacea. The sequence continues at coordinate 122,217,512 of NC_050068.2, read as the reverse complement.
TCAATATTTCAATTCAGTTCCATTTGTATTATAAATAATGCATTTCCTGCAAGCTAACTCCATCTTCCTAGTTTATGTCTTAGCAATTAAAACTAATATGGTTAAAAATCAAAGTGGAAAGATAACAGAAACCAGAACAAACCCTAGGTCCCTTAGCTTTCAACACGGTGAAAAACAAATTAGAACTCTTGTCCTTTCAATCTACTGGTTTGTTAACAAATGAAGGATAATAAAACTGTGAAACAAAGTGTGGATAAAGGATACCCACTCTGAAGAATTTGACAACACTTCTTGCTATGTGCATCTTTAAAGTAACTAAACTGATACAAATTTATAGACACAAAAACCAACCAAACAAAAACCCATATCTGAAAAGAACATTAGGGTTGCAGGGTAAGTACTCATAAGTGTGGATGTGCTGAAATTAAATTTGCATGTGGAAGCTTAACTTGTCCCCTTGTACATTTGCATTAATATATAATGTTTAATTGCCTCTAACATAGTATTTCTTAAAGGCACATCATCAATTTAAAAATTATGCTGCTTTCTGATTTTTTTAACCTATTATTGTAACAAGTAACACCAGGTTTACTATAATTGAAAGAGATCAGAAGAAAACATATTTTTATATGTTTTTCTAAATTTGGTAACATTTAGTATAAGTTTTCCTTTTGTGTTTGCAAGAATGGGACCTTAATCAATTTCTCTGTGTTGACTATGTTTTCCACATAATAAAAGGAACACAAGAACACTTTTAAAATAGGCATATGTGATTACAACACCACAACAGTTGCAGAGAGCATATTACTTTTTACACATTTTTTAAACAGATCAACATTTCATGTTGCATGAGCATTTAAATACAGCATAATAACTTTTATTCTCTAGTCCTATATACATGCACCATCTTGTTGTATTGTGTCTATGAGACAATAAGAGTACGTGACATGATGCACAATGACAATCGCCCTGCTTAATTCACGGTAGGTAATACAAAATGAGCAAATGATTGAGTCAAGGGCTCATTTGAAAAAAATGCACGTTTATGAAAGATATGGGATGCTTGTAATAATTTATGAATACTATATGTGCAATGGTTATTGGGATAGTTACTGTATGACTAAATTAGGTTAAATATTGGGAGGTTTACCATATCCTTATACTGGATTAGATCACCAAGGCTGTTGGGAAACAAACAGGAAGGCAGAACAGTAACTCAAGATTAGGTACTTCCTGGGGTGGCTAACAATCAATGCCTGTGCTAGTAACTATGAAGAGCTTACCTTTTAGACTCCAGGAAAGTCACACAGATTGTTTTGTCAATGCCAGGTATGACACTACACCCCATATTCTTCACAGTGATATTACTACGATATGATTATGGCATAAATTATGATGCATTTTGTATAAGATAAGTCATGTGAGCTGTCATAGGAAAAGTAGTGATTTGCTGAATATGATTATCCTATTTGTATGCATGTATCATTTTTGTATCTGAAGTTATGAATATTGACTGTGTATCTGTATTTCAAATATAGTTACACCTAGGTAACATACACTAGACAAGATGCTTTCAGTCTAGATAGCTGGCTGGGAAGGGCCTATTCAGAGCAATGAGTCAATAGGGAAAACAATAGGCCTTAGGAGAAACTTATACCCCACTGGGTGAGCCTTCTTGAGAACACTCCAGAGAGCCTGTGAGTGATGGCTGCTATGACTCTACAAGGACATGTGACCAGGTCACATGCTACTGGACTACATCTTGGGATGTCAGTATTTTTCCACAGACTGGTCTGGGAGCCAAGCTTTGGAACAAAGTATTCCCACCATATGCTAAAGCTATATAAGACGGGGAGTGACATCATCTGGGGCTCTTCACTCCCCACACAAGAAGACTCCTAAAAGCACCTGAGGAATGAATACTGAACCGAGGGAAGTGCTGGATCCCGGCTAAAGAGATTTCTAGACTGTGTATGAAACACTTGGGGATTCCAAACTATAAAGCAAGTGCAGCTTTCCCCTTAAGAATCTGCAGCCTGCTTATATCATCTCTTAGGGTGAGAATCTGCTGATTCATAGCCAGTCTATCTAGTATAATAAGCTTAGTTTGTCTTTTTTGTTTATTTGCTAGATAAGCTGCTTTGATCTGTTTGCCATCACTTATAATCACTTAAAATCTATCTTTGGTAGTTAATAAACTTGGTTTTGTTTTTATCTAAACCAGTGAGCTTTTACTGGAGTGCTTGTGGAAAATCTCTGTTTGACTACCACAAATGTACATGGTCCTCTTCATATTCAGGGAGATGCAGACCAAGTGTTAAACCCATATACTGGCCAGATTTGACCAGGGCAGGATGGTACTGCTCTGGGGTCCTAGACTGGGAGGCTGGTGGTTAAAAAGCCTGCATGTAACTGTGTGACTGCTGGTGAAAGTGCAAGCTTGGGGGGCTTTGCAGCTTGTCACAGCAGCACAGTGTGAGAGGGAGTCCCGGCTGGTGAGTCAGAAGGCTCAGTGCTACCCCAGTTTCAGGTGGCACCCCTAGGGGGGAGGGAACCTGTCACACCAGAAACCAACAGATTAAAAAGACTATTTTTGTTATAGTTTGTTAATTGTTATAGTGACTCTAAGAGAACACTTTCTGTTCAGAGGGGGTACTTTATTGGAAAATGTATTAAACGGAGTCCTTCTTAGGGTACTGCCAAGACTTTAGGTAAGGTAAACCTACATATAGACTGTTCATTGCTGTAAAGCCATGTCCTAAATCTCTTATACTATGCTTTGGTTCTTCTGTTAAGATTAATCAATACTTTTGGTTTAAGAAGGCTGTCTGGTCACTGTATTTACTACTGTTGCAGGTTCCTGAAGGGAAGAACCATGTGTGCCAAACCCTGTTGGATCTGCTGGTTAAGCACAGTTAATAAACAGAGTACTGGTTTCAGAGTAGCAGCCGTGTTAGTCTGTATTCGCAAAAAGAAAAGGAGTACTTGTGGCACCTTAGAGACTAACAAATTTATTAGAGCATAAGCTTTCGTGAGCTACAGATGAAGTGAGCTGTAGCTCACGAAAGCTTATGCTCTAATAAATTTGTTAGTCTCTAAGGTGCCACAAGTAAACAGAGTACTGTAACCCAGCGTCCAGTCTCAGAATAAGAGAACTGTAGGATTCCCCCCTTGGAGAGGTAAAGGCACACCACCTGATACCTGAGGGGCTGTACTCAGAGAGACCAGGAAGGGGACTGAGTGTAGCTAGTCCCATAACCATGACAATCATAACATATTGGATTATTTGAAAATTAGTATGTGCTCTTGTAATGATTGTTGGGTCAGTCCCGTAAAGCAGAATTTGGAACTACGGGGTTATTCATATGAGGAAAGTTACTCATGGGCATAAGTCTTCACAGAATCAGGTGCTTTGTCCATACATTTGTCACAGACCCGAGGTCCATGACAAAAAATTTACTCTGAGGATTTTTTTCCATACAATGTTATGATATTTGCCACCAGTCTAGCGAGCATCTGAGCAGAGCTTCATTAGTTTTTATAAATTTGGCTCTGCATATGCCCTGTGTAGTGAAGTATGGGAGAGTGACCTGGATTTTTAAATAGTTTTCAAACCATATACTTTAGGAATGTATGATATATATCTATTAAACCAAGCTATATTAGGCAGGCTGAGATTTACAAAGGTACTTCAGTGTGCAAACCCCAAACTTAGATGCCTAAATCTGGGTGTTAAATTCCTAAATCAAAGTTTTAGGCTCCACTGCAATCCACAAAACTCCCATCAGTGCTGTAGGTGCCCCAGGTCATTCAGCATCTAACTATTCAAGTAAGAGTTCCATAGCACCTAAGTTTCTGTCTCTGGGCATACACACTGCTGCCTCCATCTAGGCACCCAGACCTCTATCTCCTGCCTAAGTCCCAGAGTGATCAATGAACTGGGGGAAGGTAGAGGTTCCTAACTCGTGGGTGGGGCCCAATCCATTAAATGTGCTCAGAAGCCCATTCAAAATCTGGCTAGAAGTGGAAGTGGTGGAGGTGCTGCCGGCCCCACAACTTTTAGTGATTCAAGCACTCATCTGCACAAGTAGCTTTCAAAATCAACCTGATATCATGAATTTGTGTCCTGGGACTTTGCATGAATGTTGGCAGCACTAGAGTGAGGACTTCACTCTAAAGATTAAAAAAAGTAAAAGCAGGAGAACAAACTAAATATAACACAATTTATAATTATTAGTTTATAAAAAGCTCATGATTTTTGTGCTTACAGTCTTTGCAACACTGCATATTAGAAGTTTCTCTCGAAGAATTTTAGATCTCAACAAGCTATCAGTCAAGTTGATGTGATTTTATTTTATTTTTAATTGAACAGTAAGTCAGTTGTGATTAGTTTTCTGAACAGAGACTCTTAAAACCTAGAGATGGAAAATGTCTGTTCTGTTATCTATTTCATCTCACTGCTAGGGCAACATTGTTCTCTGTGCACATCTACTAGGGATTTTTCCAGGCTAGTATTCAATGTATCAAGTATCGGAGCTTCCACCACTTCTCTTGGGATATTTGTTTCATGGCCTTTTGTGATAGATGTTGCTGGATAAACATGGGTATTCTCTCATTGCAACGAACATTGGAAGAACTGATAATATATTTTCAGTTTAGATGCCAAGAAAAAGCTTGTAGAAAAAAGGATCAGGTTCAAAAAGACAAAGAAAAGAAATGGACAAATCCATATAATACTGGTGAAGGTGCACAAGTTCACGTTGTTGATATGTTCTTAGCATTACCCATTTTTTATGAGAAGATCATTTATGAAGCTTGATATTCTGCATATCAGTGTAAGAATATTGTGGTATGCCAAGAGTGTTAACACTAATGTTCCGGGGATATTTCAGATCAGACACCCAATCTTACCTCACTGAAGTCAACTAGAATTTTTTCATCACTTTCACTGGTAGCAGATACAAGCCCCAAATAATTACAATCTGCCTACCAACTTCAAACTGAAACAGATTTCTTCCTTTCATGTTCTGCTGCATTTCAGTGGAAGTGAAGATGAACCCTATATGCACTTACCTTCCTCTCATGGATGCTGAATGTTAATTTGTTAATATTGGAAGTGCTTTGAGATCCTTAGATGAAAAGCACTACAAAAAGTGCACAGAGAATTTTCATGCTAATGTGTTTCTCTGACCAACACGTCTGTGATGAGAGAGGAATACAAAAACATGACATGAAAATCTTGAGATGCTCATGGAGCCCTGTCAAATTGATAATTTTTAAATGCTCATGGGAGACGCCTATAAAATTATTCATAATTTGCATTCCTTTCCTCATTTTATAACTTCCATTTAAAAGCCAGTGATGTTTGAAATTGCATATACATTTCATGACAACAGCATCAAAACTGTACTGAAGTCTGCAAAACTTGGTCATAGGTGTGGTTTGCAGAATATGGCTTGACAAATTTTGTGGCAGCGCAGTTAAAACCATTAATTTCCCATTACCCCAGAAGATTAAAGCAACCCCAGGGGCTATTCTAATTTATATTAGCTGGCTATTGTGATAAGTGATCATCCATACAGCGATAGCCAGAGTGGAGCATGCTCCAGCCAGAATCATGCTCCTAAAATACTCCCTTCACCGGAAGCATCTGAGAAGGCAATGTAGGAACAGGTGATGGCTCTATGCCTGCTGGAAATTCCTCCATGACAAGGGAAATCCCAGCTGGAAAGATCTAACCTGGACCCTGGATTCCACTAGGTCAACACAAAGAAAATTGAGTAAGTCTAAGAATCTGCCCCAATGTGTCCACTAGTTTCAAACTACAATTTTAATGTTGGCAGTGGACATTTCACTCTCCAAGAAACTTCTATAAAAAACTCTACTTGGGAAATAGACTATAAGAGAGAATTCTGTTTGTCTTTGCTTTTTTACCTCTTTCTTTACTCTGTAACCAGCTGCTATTTTGTTGCTATTTATTTGACAAACTTTGTTTCCAGCTTACTTTGGAATATCCCCTACTCATCCATCTTTTCATTAGTTTTGTTTTTCTGCTCTCTAGGATGGGAAAGTTTCATGTGTTCCTGTACCTGCAGCACAAGGTTACACTTTAATCCTGTGGAACTCTCTAGAACTGATTTACTCTGATAGCATCTTCTTTGCATTTCAAATAGGATTCATTATCACACTTCATTATTTACTTTGCAACAAAGACAAGTGTTCTTTGTAAAATGCTCAGTGTCACACATTTATAAACAGCTAACAGCCAATGATGGACGGATCACAAATACAGTGGAAACTCAAGTAATGACTGCAATAAAGTTTCCTGCCAATAGCGGCAGTGAAAAATACAACTTCCCAAGATTAATAAAAAGCTTGCTACAGAAAAAGCAACTTGTGTATTTGTAGTTTAAATCCTTGTCCTTCATAGAACAGAGAGATGTATAATCAATTTCTTTCACAATAACAGAAGTTGACTTAATTAAAACTTTTGCTTCCGACAGGCCTTGTGGTCTTGCAGTTTTCTTCAGATTTCCCACTGTTGTACTACCAGAAGGGCAGCTCCAGGAATTATAGCAATGATGTTAGCACCAGTATATACCAGCTACCAACATTTTAGCCCTTGTGCCATCTAGACGATCTCTGAGATAATATAGATATTAAAAAAACAGTGGCTGGTGCTTCTACTGGTGCTATCTATAACACTGTTAGTGAAACAATGGGAAATGTGAAGATAAAGCTAGTGTAGCCAAATGACAAAGTACATAATCCCTCATGGTTATTCCAAGATTTGTTCAAATTTCCCCCCCACATAGACCATCCTGTCTCCTCTGGTGGAACTCCCTATAGTAGGTAGATTGAAGGTTCCAGGAAACTCCACAAGAGTCACATTGCTGAGTCTAGTTCTAGTGCTTCATTTGGGAGTTCAGGGGAGAGCTGACAGAGGCATGGATCATAGAAATCTATATCTGTGGAGTCTGGGGATCTGTGGGGAATTGTGCTTCTAACTCTGTGGATTCTGGTGTTTCCACAACAAGGGTTCCTAACCCCATGGAAGTATGGCTCTGTCAAAATATGCTAGATCTCCTAGCACTGCCAACCTATAGAAAGAGGAACTGGACTCTAGCCTTCAGTAGCATGCCTGGCTGGCCTTGTATTTTAGGTAGCGGGGAGACCTAAAGCAGTCAACTGGGCTGGAGCAGGCTCTGATGATGCCCCCTGGAAGAAGGGGAGGATTTGGACTGCCAGGGTGAGAGAGAACCCTGGAAATGGTGAACTAAATTGTGACTTGGCCAGAGGCTTAGTTACAGGAAGAAAGATCATTGCATCAATAGACCAATCGTCAACAGGGGGCACCATACAGGGACACTGTCATTATGCCTTGCCTGGCCATGAGGAGGTGCTCCTGTAGCGAGTGAATCCCTTCACACGGTCCCATTGTTGTTAATGTACTAGTCTCTACTAAAATAAATCATACTATATCTAGTTCATTGAATGAAAACTGCACTTCAGAAATTCAATGGGATTAGTCCCAGTGTGAATATTAAGCATGTGCATAGATCTTTTCAGGATTATGGTTTATATATATATATATATATATATATATATATATATATATATATATATATTGCAAATACTCCTGGGACATTTTGTGGCAGATGCTGTACAAAAAATGTATCTTGTAAAGCTATCAAGTTTAGAAGAACATTTGTTAAATGAATAGAACAAATTATAAGACCCTACATTAGGCCCTGATCCCGCAGAGCTCAGAACTCCCTCCACCCCAGCAAGCCTATCCATCCTATCAATGGTTCTTTCCTGGCTCTCATCACCACAGGGCTGATCCCACCTAGACAAATTCAAAAATCTAACCCTTGGAATTAATATGCTACATTGAGCCAATGGCTTGCTGCTTTTCTACAACTCTCCCTTGTACAACTGGGCAGCCTACGCTCCCAGGTAAAACATGTCATAGTTAATTATCAATATTTCTGCTGTAATTCTTTCTGTGGGATGAGTCACTCTCCAATTGACAGGCATTTTCAAATCAAATACTCAGGAAAATTATGATTGAACTTGACTTGAATATGGCTCGTTTGAATTATATGACTCTGTGTAAGTCAAGTGCCGAGGCATGAGTTCTGAAAGTTCCAGATGAGTCACTACCCTCTATACTATGGCATATTCCACAGTAATATTACTACTATATTAGAGAGGGAAAAGTTGTGCTTAAAACTAAACATGTGTATAAGTGTTTGCAAGATGAGAACCTCATGCCTTTCCCTGGACTCTGGAATTTACTCTTCTCTTCATGGAAATAAATATTTTTTTCAGGTGTCTGACTTGAGCTATCTTAAAGGGACTCAATTTGACAGAGTGTGGGAATGAAGCACGTTCTAAAAATCAGGCCCCTTTAAGGTGTCTCAAGGTGGGCAACCAAAATCACAAGTCACTTTTGAAAATTGTACACTTATACTTTTATTTTTGAAAGAAAAGTTTACCTAAACTAAGAGAATGAAAAAAAACAAGTTAGTTTATAATATGCTTTTTGTTTTAGAGCTCCTTCTCATCAACATTTTCTTCCACTGAATCAAAAAATGATTCTCACTCAGTCCAAAATCCCCATGGGTTCCTTTTCAGATACCATAAAAAAAATTCCTTTTTAAAAGAACTCCCTTTTCTTCAGGTTTAAGTAAAGGGTAACAGCCAAACAGCATGCTAAACAAGTTCTCCTACAAAGCCATCAGTCCATAAAGAAAGAAACTTGATCCAAGCCATTAAATAAATGGATCTATTGTGTGCTACAGCCTTTCTAATTAAGGAGGAGGATTTTTGAAGTCAAATAGATTTCCTTTCCTGACACAAATATAGTTTCAGCTGTAGTCCCCACTGTCTCAGTTTGATTTGAATTGAGGGCTAGGTCATCTCTGGCACATACTTGAGCAGCTGAGACAGTCATGTGGCCTATGGGACACATTTTGGGACGAGAATTAGCTGTTGGGATGTTTGAACACGGAGACTTTCAGGAGTTCAGTAAGTTACATGCTTTGCTGTTTAATAACCACCCCTACCCAAAACAGTAATGAGAATTGTAGATGAAATTCACTGCATACAGAGGGCCAACACAGGATCCTATGCACGCCTGGGAGCTGACAATGCTCACAGAACCTTGCAGGATCATGCATAACATCACTGGTGTACAGCAGAGCTCACTGATTGTGTGTGTGTGTGTGTGTGGGGGGGGTGTATTTCCCTATTTCCTGGTATTAAGAAGGTGATTTAAAGACCATCCTGAGAAATTAATCTTACACCATGCCCCATAGATCACTAAACTCTGGCTGGTGCGAGCCTGTCATATGTGAGTACAGGTATGTGTGTGATGACTGTATGACAACTGTGTAGAATCTGTGTATGTGCAGTTGTCAGTGGGTCAGAATGCACTGAGGAGCTTCTTAGCAGGTGTCTTTTCACAGATGTGCACAGTTGTGCTGGTGTGAGCATTACTGGGGTAGGGCAGAGGGAGAATGGCTATTGTGGTAGTGGTGCTGTCCAAACAAGCACTAGAGAGAAGATAAATTGTGGAGTTGGAAAGTTGGAAAACCCATTTCAAGTTGTTGCTTGGAGTTCATCGGCAAACTGTTATTCCACTCTGTAATCAGCTGTGGATATATCTGTGTCCATCACCAGATAATTGCAGATAAAAAAACCCCCTGTTTGTGTGCCAATCCCATGCCTAAAACAAGACTGGTGGGGAGGATGTCTATGAGATCAAGATGTGCATGAAGCTACTTCAATCCAATATTAATTATATAATGAAGAGTTTGAAAATGATATGCTGTAATCCATTTTTTGCAGTTATTTTCAGTCTGATTGTGCTTGTACAAAATAATTAAATAGCTGTAAGAGGCTACAGAATTGTGTTTTTATGCACAAAGGAATAAATGGAAGCAACAATTGTTTAACTTGGCAACTATTATGTGGCAATAATGAATGTGAAAACAAAGATACAAGAAGAGGCATCATAATGGGAGCTCTCAGTCCATCTGTTTGCCTGTTTGTTTAAGGGAAGTTGCTACATGGGCATAAGAAACCACAAAAGTTTAGCTGGAATATCTTGAGAAGGAGCAATATAATTTTTATCAGTTCCTGTGAGGAAGGAGACTGAAACCTAAACCCTGCAGGTGAATCCATGAAGTAAATCATGTTGTATTAGAATGTAAAAGGGCACATCAGGGATCAGCAACCTTTGGCCTGCAGCCCGCCAGGGTAAGCCCCCTGGTTTGTTTACCTGTCGCATCCGCAGGTTCGGCTGATCGCAGCTCCCCCTGGCCACGGTTCGCCGGTCCAGGCCAATAGGGGATGCAGGAAGCGGCGCGGGCTGAGGGATGTGCTGGCCGCCGTTTCCCGCAGTCTCCATTGACCTGGAGCAGCGAACCGCAGCCAGGGGGAGGTGCGATCAGCCGAACCTGTGGACACTGCAGGTAAACAAACTGGTCGGGCCTGCAAAGGTTACCGATCCCTGGGGCACATTTTATTAGTGCGCTCCCCATCAAAATGCCATATTAGCAGATTTCAATCATCTGTGATGACACATGTATTGTTTAATTGTTTCCTCATACCCCTCCTGTCTGTTTGTTGCATCCATCTCTTGTCTTAAAATCTAAGTTTTTCAGTGCAGGGACCATCTCTTTGTTATGTGCATGTACAGAGCCTAAGAGAATAGAGGCCCCCCTCAGGGATCAGGAACCTACGCCCTATTACAATATAACTAATAATGAAGTGTTACAGTTCAGTACATACAAAGAAAGCATATTAGAGAAGCATTGCTGTTTATAGTTCAGGCTAACTTGTCACATTATTATGGCTGATATGACTCTAAAATCAGGACTTTTAGAAAAAGTAACCTGCCGAGCACATCATTTTGTAAAGCAGTCAGGAAAAACTTTATCAAATGGGTAAGCCATCATTCATTCCTTCATTTGATCTCAGCTAGACATGAGCAGAACCAATGAAAAATACCTTAATCAGATCTTTAGAATGGCCTCAATTATTTTGCATGTTTTTAAATTTTAAGTTGTCACAAGTACACAGCAGTTAATAGCACTAGTAATGGTCTGGGTGTAACTACAGCTATCATGTATGGTCCATTTTTAAAGAGAACCTTTTGGCTTTACTATAGGGTGCACATGGGCAGCATGAAGTTTAGTTAGGAACCTGCCCAAACGGAACTGAGTTCCCCTCACAATTTGCTGCTGAAACTCTGTTAACAATATGAAGCTGTGTTAGCAACATTGGAGGAACATAGGCCTCCAGTCCTGGAAACAGATCACTAAGGGTAGACCCTGACATAAGCTTAGAGTCTTATTGAAGTCAATGGGGCTTTATATGGGTACAAAGGCCCACCCATATGGATCCAATTGCAGGATTGGGATCTTAATGTCCACTCTCTTTGTATTGTTACTGATGCTATTGTATCTTTATCGCCTCATCTAACTTCTGAGTCAGAGAAAATATGTCCTCCCCTGATACATTTTTTTTCTGTGTCTTGTGCTAACATTAGGAAAATATATTATGTGGTACCTTTTTTGTTCTTTTTTTTTAACCATAGTTTATAGCTTCAAAGCCCTTATATGGTTTCTTTCCTGTTTTTTTTTTTAATATGGAATTTCTAACATAGGGGCCTCCAAAGTTTCACACCGTTCTAAAGTAATGGGTGGGTAGTTTTTTGTGATAGACTAAGTAGCATCCCAGATGAATCATATTTGTTAACCTATAATTATATGGAAATGTACTAGGAATGAAGTTATGACTAATAAAGGAGTGACATCCTGTCTAGCAATCCAGACAAACACAAATCAGGTTCGCATGAGGAAAATGCTAAAATAGTGTGAAAGAAGCTCACACTTCAATGTGGGAAAATATAACTTAAAAGTCTGTTGAACTGTATTTTTGGTGAGGCTGGTGCGGGGGGAGAATACATGTGTGAAAAGGGTTTGATTCTGAAAGGTGCTTGCTCCTATGAAGTGCTGAGCACCCTCACCTCCCATTGATGTCAGTGGGAGTTGAAGGCATTCAGCACCAGACCTGGGCAACATTTTTCCTCCAAAATTTTTTTGCTGAAAAAATCTGGCTTTGAGTTGACTTAAACACCTCTCGAATTTGTGTCACATTCACCAAATTACTTTTGTCAAAACCAAACAAATTCTGAATCTGAAACAAAACACAATGTTTTTTTTTTTAATCTGTAATGACTTTTTCTTTATAAGCTTACTTCAGTTTCATTAAAAAAAAACTTTTTCAGCATTGCATTTCAGGCTGAAGGCCACATTTCAGTTGACCCGGAATTACTTTTTTTTTTCAGAATGGAAACTGAATACAAAAATTGATTATTTGCACAGTTCTGTTCTGCACCTCACAGGACTGAGCCCACATAGCACCATTTGTCTATAGATCTCAAAGTATTTTAGAATGGAAGACAAGTATCACTGTCTCCAGATGGGGGGATTCTGTTGCACAGACAGGTGAAGTGACTTTCTCAAGGTCTCCCAGCAGGTCACTGGCAGAGGTAGGGACAAGTTACATCTCTTGTCAGTCAAATGCTATGTCCCTGACTGCACTGTCTCGGAGAATTAATAGTTGCTTTTGTCAAATGTGTGTTCCCAGAACCCCTAAAATAATTATAATGAAATATTAATAGCAATCACAACATTTTCCCCTTTAAATGTTTTGTACATAAAAAACCAAGAACATAAGAAGGCCATGCTGGGACAGACCAAAGGTCCATCTACCCAGTATCCTGTTTTCTGACAGTGGCCAATGCCAGGTGCCACAGAGGGAATGAACAGATCAGGTAATCGTCAAGTGATCCATCCCATTGCCCATTCCCAGCTCCTGTCAAACAGAAGCTGGAGACGCCATCCTTGCCCACCCTGGCGAATAGCCATTGATGGACCTATCCTCCATGAACTTATCTAGTTTCTTTTTGTCCTCCATGAACTTATCTAGTTTCTTTTTGAACCCTGATAGAGTCTTGGCCTTTACAACAGCCTCTGGCAAGGAGTTCCACAGGTTGACTGTGCGTTGTATGAAAAAATACTTCCTTTTGTTTGTTTTAAACCTGCTGCCTATTAATTTCATTTGGTGACCCCTAGTTCTTGTGTTGTGAAAAGGAGTAAATGACACTTCCTTATTTACTTTTTCCACACCAGTCATGATTTTATAGACCGCTATTATATCTCCCCTTAGTTGTCTCTTTTCCAAGCTGAAAAGTCCAAGTCTTATTAATCACTCCTCATATAGAAGCTGTTCCATACCTTTAATCATTTTTGTTGCCCTTTTCTGAACCTTTTCCAAGTCCAATATATCTTTTTTTGAGATGGGGTGACCACATCTGCACACAGTATTCAAGATGTAGGTGTAACATGGATTTATATCGAGGCAACTTGATATTTTCTGTCCTATTATCTATCCCTTTCTTAATGATTCCCAGCATTCTGTTCGCTTTTTGACTGCCGCTGCACATTGAGTGGGTGTTTTCAGAGAACTATCCACGATGACTCCAAGATTTCTTTCTTGAGTGGTAACAGCTAATTTAGACGCCATCATTTTATATGTATAGTTGGGTTTATGTTTTCCAATGTACATTACTTTGCATTTATCAACATTGAATGCCGTCTGCCATTTTGTTGCTCAGTCACGCAGTTTTGTGAGATCCCTCTGTAGCTCTTCATAGTCTGCTTTGGACTTAACTATCTTGAGTAGTTTTGTATCATCTGCAAATTTTGCTACCTCACTGTTTACCCCTTTTCCCAGATCATTTATGAATATGTTGAATAGGAGTAGGCTTAGTACAGACCCCTGGGGGACACCACTCTCCATTCTGAAAACTGACCATTTATTCGTACCCTTTGTTTCTTATCTTTTACCACTTTCTTGTCTTTTACCAGTTACCAATCCATGAAAGGACCTTCTCTCTTATCGCATGACAGCTTAAGAGACTTTGATGAGGAACCTTGTCAAAGGCTTTCTGAAAATCTAAGTACGCTATAGCCACTGGGTTCCCCTTATCCACATATTTGTTGACCTCTACAAATAATTCTAGTAGATTGGTGAAACATGATTTCCCTTTACAAAAACCATGTTGATTTCTTCTCCAACAAATTATGTTAATCTATTTGTCTGGTTGAAACTATAGTAAAGAACAAAATTGTTAGTTTGCTTGGTACTGAAGTTAAGCATACAAAAAACAAAAATCCCTTCTGTCTTTTGTGATTTCTTCTAATAAAATACTAAAAATAGTAGTGTCAGTGCGACCGTGAAAGGCTTCAGCATTCAATTAGCAGCCAGCCACCTATTTGCATCTCAGAATTGCTCAGAGTTTATATACTTACATCAGAATTGAGATACAAGTTATTATCCTGATGGTGAAATTTGATAATTATTGCCATATCTCAAATATTGCAGTTTTGCTGAGAACTTCAATTCTCTCCTTTTTCAGGGGACAACATGAAGTCTCTTCAGCCAGTGATGAACTTCTTTACTTTCTAAAAATCAGTGTTCATGGTAGCATCAAAGGGGCATATTTTCACAAGGGAAAGCAATAGGATATTTTAAATTATGTAGATGGTGTTGCAGAACTTCTGAATTGTATAACTTGCACAGTACGTTGAATAGCGACACTTTACTGTTAGATTTCACATTAAACTAACCTCAGTATTGACATTTTGTGGTAAGTATAAGCATCTTCAGCTCAAATGATTTAAGTGAAGATGGATCATGTCTTTTTGTCTCTTGTTTATTCTTTTCAAATGTCTGCAGCTTTGGGGACAAGGGACCAGATTTTCAAAGAAATATAGGCACCAAACGATGCAAATAGGTACTTATTCGGATTTGCAAAAGCACCTAAGTAGATTAGGAACCTAACTCCCAACTAATTTTACATGACAAATTCATACTGATGACTTTTAAAAAATTATTATCCTCCATTAGTCTGATCGGAAGAGCTGTGAACTCACATGATTTTAGGGGGAACTGAGGAGACTCAGTATCTCATGGCAGGCACCTGGACCCACATCCACAAAGGGTCTTAGGTGCCTAAGTCCCAGTTTCAGCTCCAATGTGATCTACAAATCTCCCGCTGAACCAATCATTAAATTTTCTAAGAGGTCTGCATTAATATAGGCTATTTTTCTTGCACCTTTTGGTATATGCTATATCTGTTCCTCTTGCATTTAGCAGAATGGGGCCTGATGATGATTGAGGATTCTGAGTGCTACTGCTACAGTTCCACATCTTCTCTGGGCTTATCTACAATATTTTCCCTGAAAATACACTGCAATCTCAATATAGCCACGGTGCGGTGACCGGGTTGCAGTGAAGGCTCATCAAAGCTACCACACTATTGAGTCTAGAAGGCAAGAGAGACAATTCCTTTTGATTTGTTTCTTTCTGTGATCGTAGATTGTAGGTTAACAGAAATTTCAAAACCAAACCAGAATCAAAAGGTAAATTTTTCTACCAATGGTAATTGAATGATATTTTCCCCCAATACAGATTCCATCTGACATTGTCAGGTCATACATTACACAGCGGAAATTACCTAAATCAAGAGTGAATGATTAGGATTAGCTTGTTTGTTCATTTTATGATGACTGATCAATGTTTTCAATCCAAAATAATGATGGTGCTGTGTCACCTGGCTCCACTCCATTCACACTTATATGGATAAACAGGAACAACTGACTCCTGTCATATCAACCAAGTATTCATTGTCCAGATATTCATTTAAATGCATTTCTTTGTGTGTGTTTGAATCTTGAAAAAAGAATCTTGAAATTACAGCACAAAGGAAATAACATGCATCACTTATACAAAAAGTTGAAGCGACTTGATCATAGTCTACAAGTACCTACATGAGGAAGAGATTTCTGATAGTAGATGACTTTTCAGCCTAGCTGAAAAAAACCCCCATAATGAGAGCCAATGGTTGGAAGCTGAAGTTTGATAAATTCATATTGGAAATCAGATGCAAGTTTTTAATACTGAAGGTAATTAACCATGAGAAAAACTTACAGAGGAACATAGTAGATTCTCTATCACTTGAAGTCTTAAAATCAAGACTGGATGTTTTTCTAAAATATATTCTGTCACTCAAACAGATGTTATTGGCTTAATGCGGAAATTAGTGGGTGTGGTTCGGTGGCTCTTGCTATGCAGGAGGTCAGAATAGATTGTTGTAATGACCCCTTCTGGCCTTAAAAATCAAGTTGGACTTTTATTTCAGGCTTTATTTTTATAATTTCCACCCCTTCTACAATGACTACCGTACTACTAGCAACCCATTAAACAATGCCAGAGAGTTTCAGTACTTGAAGCACTATAAAGTGTTGAGAGCAGAATCTGGCCCTTGGTTTGTTTGCTGAAATGCTGCTATACTTATTTCTATCACAAACCCAAATTGTAGCTGCTGCTACCACTCATTCAGATTCTAGGTAGACCAGGGGTTGGCAACCTTCAGCATGTGGCCCATCAGGTTAATCCGCTGATGGACCGCGAGACATTTTGTTTACATTGACCTTCCACAGGCACAGCCCTCTGCAGCTCCCAGTGGCTGGGAACGGTGAACCGCTGCCACTGGGAGCTGCGGGGGGTGGGGGTGGGGCATGCCTGTGGACGGTCAATGTAAACAAAATGTCTTACAGCCCATCAGCAGATTAACCTGATGGGCCACGTGCCAAAGGTTGTCAACCCCTGAGCTAGACTAATGGAGAAAGCATGGCTGGTCTCTTTCAACTTGTTCAGAATTTTGTGGTCTGTCAATAAAGTAAAGTATTAGCCCACAGAATTACCACTATCCACTTATCAGATCCCACCAAATGAAGCTTATAACCAGTTCCTGTTCAATATTCTTAGATCTTCTGGGTACTGGGCCACAACGAGAAGTGCGTTCTAGCTGCTTTGTTGTTCTGGTAATATGAAACTCTGGTAAACCCAATTTATGGTGGCTTTTGATGACTGGAGTAATGGAAAAGAACCGGAGTTCAGTCCTGATGTAACCTCCTATTCTTCTCACTTGTCGAATAGAGAAGTTAATTAGTGATCCAGCTACAAGAGAAACAATTACATGTTGTTGTATACCTTTAGATTCAATATCTGAACTCTTATTATTGTGTTAAACACCATAAGTTGCCCTAGTATCCTGTATACCAAAGCATCTTATGTTTGCCAGATGTCATTTTGTGGACGGTGCTAGCTATTAGCAGTGGCAATAACTCTAGAAATAATCTGACCACAGAGGAGAAATTATGAATAATTTTATAGAAATGTTCAATGAACAGATTTGGCATAGGATCTAAAATGTTATTAATTAAGGAACTCAATTAGTAGCAATATATACTAATTGCCTGGTTATTATGACTGATGCCTGTAAACAGTATAATTGCTGAGAGTCGTGTGCTGTGCCATACTGAGTCATTATATTTAGAAGTATAAATAAAACTAAATACAGGAGCAACATTATTACTGGAAGGGGCTTGATTGGCTGTAAAGAAGAGGAACCATAATTATTAAGCAGCAGGAACAGCAAAAAGGGCTGCAGTTGAGATGGTTGCAAATGTGTTACTGCAACAAGACAAGATGTTATCATTCAAATTAATTGACAGCCCCTGCAAGCTAATAACAGAACTTTATTAAAATTCTAATGCCATATAGTCAGTTTCCTACAGAATGGTTCAGTGGAGGGAAGTTCATTTAATATTGCCCAGTCTTTTTAACCCAGTGACCTTTTAAAGACTGTAGTCCCTCTGTTATATTGGTGTAACTAACATAATATGGACCTTAATTGGTCTTCATGCAAGTTTCTTTTAGTGATAGGCCAAAGCTATGCTGCAAATTCCTGAATTGGTGCTGGAGCACTAGACAAATGACAATTGTACTGGCAGTTACCTTTGTATTACAGGGGGTAGTATTTAAAACCTAGGGTCAGATCCTGAGCTGATATATGTCAGTTTAGCTCTGTTGAAGCCAAGACCAGGAAGTGGAGGCTGAAAGTAGCCAACAGAGCTACACTGATTTGCATTATCTGAGGATCTGGGCATAAATATTCACTACTTCATGTAGCTGCAGTAATCCATGTTACCTTGCTATACTTAGAATTATAGATATCACAATTACTATGGGGAGGCAAAGATGAAGTTTTTAATAATGCCCACTTTATTTCACTGACCTCAGTGCTACAAATCTAACTTTCCAAGGACAAACTAACCTGGCAAGATGCTGGAAGTTTGTGGGCATTTCTGGGGTTTTGTGTTTATTACAAAAAGTATGAAATTTACCATGTTGTGAGACCCCATTACAACAAGGTAATTCACTTGACAGTCATATTAGGTTTATTACATTTCCAAAACTATTGTCGCTATATTTCTATGTTTTAACACTATCCTCTACATGGTTATCCTCTAAATGGTTAATTTGAGAGACCTTAGTAGATCTGACTGAAAAGTACTAAATCCAAATGGGTGACCACAGTCCATGCTACTATAACCAGACAATGTCAAAGTTGAAAAACGTTATATTGTTTCATCAAATCTTGATGTGTTTGCATTGTGTTGAACCTTTAATTTGATTCAATAGGAAGTTCAACATATCTGGTTGGGTTCCATGTCACCTGATAGTTCTATAATGGGGGTCAATAGCCTTTGATACATGGCCCACCAGCGGTTTGCCACTGGGAGCTGCGGGGGGCCCGTGCCTGCGGATGGCCAAGGTAAACAAAATGTCTCCCGGCTTGCCAACGGAATACTCTGATGGGCCATGGGCGGAAGGTTGCCGACCCCTGAGTCAGAGTGAATGTTCCGTTGATTCTTTCCATTCCTCCTGTTGCTATGTCCTTGTGGCAGAGCAGTGGTGTAAAAGCCGTAGCACACTCTTTTTCTGGCTGCCTGGCCCGGCTAACACTCATCTCTGCAAAAATAATCTTTTCCCAGCATACTCTTCTGGGCCTGGCACTTTACATTTGTCAGAGTCAAGCAACTGCAACCCGACAGTGGCCATTTTGAAGCTGTCTTCTGCTGGGGTAGCTGCCTATCTTCCAACTTATTTGTTCCCCCAACTTTCCCTTTCTTATTGCTGAAGAGATGGTACATTCCTGTGTCCTCCATTCCTCTACCTCTTTGAACCATCTGCAAATAGCGGTTCATGTTTATTATACACGCCCTCCCCCTTGTTCACCTATCATCTTTTTGGCCAAGCAATATTTTAGCTTTTAAAAACCTTTCTTCCTAAATCTGTGCTTTCTCTGGGAATCAACTAATAGAACTAACCTTAAAACGGAATGACAGTTGAACAAGAAGGAAACTAAGTATGAGACATCAAATTTAGTAGAACTCTGTTGGCCTACTAATCAGCACCTTAGTCTTTTAAAAGATGTAAAAAGGTTTGTTGTGAGGACTGAGGACACTGAATGACCAATGTTTAACCACTTTATCTAGACTTTGAAGGCATGTCAGCTGCAGTGTGAAATGAACAATATGGGTGTGGTCTCCCCAAATGCAAACTTAATAGAGGAATCTGAGCTTTTTTATTCAGTCTTTGGTTGTGTGGAAAAGGTCACATTCAAACCTTTTAGATGTACCTCCAGTCAATTTTCAGAGTAGCAGCCGTGTTAGTCTGTATTCGCAAAAAGAAAAGGAGTGCTTGTGGCACCTTGGAGACTAACAAATTTATTAGAGCATAAGCTTTCGTGAGCTACAGCTCACTTAATCGGATGCATTTGGTGGAAAAAACAGAGGGGAGATTGATATACACACACAGAGAACATGAAACAATGGGTTTATCATACACACTGTAAGGAGAAAGAAAAGGAGTACTTGTTGCACCTTAGAGACTAACAAATTTTAGTAAGGAGAGTGATCACTTAAGATAAGCCATCACCAGCAGCAGGGGGGGGAAAGGAGGAAAACTTTTCATGGTGACAAGCAAGGTAGGCTATTTCCAGCAGTTAACAAGAATATCTGAGGAACAGTGGGGGGTGGGGTGGGGGGGAGAAATAACATAGGGAAATAGTTTTACTTTGTGTAATGACTCATCCATTCCCAGTCTCTATTCAAGCCTAAGTTAATTGTATCCAGTTTGCAAATTAATTCCAATTCAGCAGTCTCTTGTTGGAGTCTGTTTTTGAAGCTTTTTTGTTGAAGGATAGCCACTCTTAGGTCTGTAATCGAGTGACCAGAGAGATTGAAGTGTTCTCCAACTGGTTTTTGAATGTTATAATTCTTGACGTCTGATTTGTGTCCATTCATTCTTTTACGTAGAGACTGTCCAGTTTGGCCAATGTACATGGCAGAGGGGCATTGCTGGCACCTGATGGCATATATCACATTGGTAGATGCGCAAGTGAACGAACCTCTGATAGTGTGGCTGATGTGATTAGGCCCTATGATGGTATCCCCTGAATAGATATGTGGACAGAGTTGGCAACGGGCTTTGTTGCAAGGATAGGTTCCTGGGTTAGTGGTTCTGTTGTGTGGTGTGTGGTTGCTGGTGAGTATTTGCTTCAGATTGGGGGGCTGTCTGTAAGCAAAGACTGGCCTGTCTCCCAAGATCTGTGAGAGTGATGGGTCGTCCTTCAAGATAGGTTGTAGATCCTTGATGATGTTTTGGAGAGGTTTTAGTTGGGGGCTGAAAGTGATGGCTAGTGGCGTTCTGTTATTTTATTTGTTGGGCCTGTCCTGTAGTAGGTGACTTCTGGGTACTCTTCTGGCTCTGTCAATCTGTTTCTTCACTTCAGCAGGTGGGTATTGTAGTTGCAGGAATGCATGATAGAAATCTTGTAGGTGTTTGTGTCTGTCTGAGGGGTTGGAGCAAATGCGGTTATATCGTAGCGCTTGGCTGTAGACAATGGATCGAGTGGTATGATCTGGATGAAAGCTAGAGGCATGTAGGTAGGAATAGCGGTCAGTAGGTTTCCGATACAGGGTGGTGTTTATGTGACCATCGCTTATTAGCACCATAGTGTCCAGGAAGTGGATCTCTTGTGTGGATTGGTCCAGGCTGAGGTTCATGGTGGGATGGAAATTGTTGAAATCATGGTGGAATTCCTCAAGAGCTTCTTTTCCATGGGTCCAGATGATGAAGATGTCATCAATGTAGTGCAAGTAGAGTGGGGCATTAGGAGACGAGAGCTGAGGAAGCGTTGTTCTAAGTCAGCCATAAAAATGTTGGCCTACTGCGGGGCCATGCGGGTACCCATCGCTGTGCCGCTTATTTGAAGGTATACATTGTCCCCAAATGTGAAATAGTTATGGGTGAGGACAAAGTCACAAAGTTCAGCCACCAGGTTAGCCGTGACATTATCGGGGATACTGTTTCTGACGGCTTGTAGTACATCTTTGTGTGGAATGTTGGTGTAGAGGGCTTCTACATCCATAGTGGCTAGGATGGTGTTTTTAGGAAGATCACCAATGGACTGTAGTTTCCTCAGGAAGTCAGTGGTGTCTCGAAGATAGCTGGGAGTGCTGGTAACGTAGGGCCTGAGGAGGGAATCTACATAGCCAGACAATCCAGTCAATGCGATTCTCTTGCTCAAAACTGTGAACATAGGATCATTAATCATTTAGAAAAAAGGGTAGCTATCTCATCTGACCTCTGTGGTGCTACTGGATATGAAATGTGAAGGTAGTAATTCCAGATGCAGCAAGGCAGCTGATTTCATAGCCTTCACATCTCATATTCATTTTAAGATATGCCATTTATTTTGTTGTTCCTGATAGGTCCTCTGGTACCTGGCTTTAATTTTTTCCACTTCTGCCTGGCCAGGTCTGTTACTGTTCCAGAGATTCCAGTACATTACAACTAGATTTGAGATCTACAAGTGCATACAAACTTCCTAATTCCTAATGGTTTAGAAGATAGCAAGTGACTTTTGCCAGCCAACCTTCGTGGACATTTGAACCACAGGACAGAATGTGCTTGAATTTAGCCCAGTTTAGTCAAGCAGCAATAATAAAGTGGGAGTGAATAGTTTGCTAATGACAGTTTTATTGATTTTTTTATGTTCCAGCGATTTAGTTATTCACTGTATTAGAAGCTAATTATTTTCCTGTTGCACTTAAAATGTTAATGAAATATGGACAGTTTGCGAGTAAATTGATTGCATGCATCTTGGTGACAGCACAAGACAAAGCACCAATCTGTTTAGCCATCAGTTCCTCAGTGCTCTGGACTGAATTTTGTAAAAAACTAATTTGAATGCCTTTTCCCCTGGCTCTATTCACATAAATCATTTTATGCCAATACAATATGCTTGAAGTGTGATGAATATGCCAGGAGGGATACACAGTCATACAGACTACTGGTAACTTTCAAGTTAACACCGATTTTGATTTTTACCTTGATTCTTTCTTTTAGTATCCTCGAAGCAGCCAATGAGAAAATGTTTCTTGGAGGTTTACAGAGGTAGTACTATTAAATGAAAAACGTTAATCTTGTGTATGCCTGAAACTCAACAGTATTACTGCTGGTTTCAGAGTAGCAGCCGTGTTAGTCTGTATTCGCAAAAAGAAAAGGAGTACTTGTGGCACCTTAGAGACTAACAAATTTATTAGAGCATAAGCTTTCGTGAGCTACAGCTCACTTCATCGGATGCATTACTGCTGTCATTTTGATACAGAATTATACCATTATAATGATGCATGCTGTTACTGTTATCTATTAGATTGCCTTTCAGATTCATTGCCAGCTGTCTTGGACTCTAACCTTTTCTGTGCTTCTAATGATATTTAGCTCAAATGGCGGAAAAACTTCTACATCTTGGAAAGTTTTGGCAAGTCAGATGTGTAGCACTAAGGTTAGCACTATTTAAAAACTCAGGCTTTGCCTCATCATAGTGATTGTGGTACTACTGTTGTAAATATAGAAAGTAAGGCATAAGGCATAAGCTTTCGTGAGCTACAGCTCACTTCATCGGATGCATTCAGCTGTAGCTCACGAAAGCTTATGCTCAAATAAATTTGTTAGTCTCTAAGGTGCCACAAGTACTCTTTTTCTTTTTGCAAATACAGACTAATATGGCTGCTACTCTGAAACCTATGCTATTTATGATAATCTTGTCCCTTCTAAGATAATGTCAGTGACACTTCAGATAATATGCCTCTTTGTGTCTTAAGTAAGCCAGGCTGGACAATATTGAGCAGTCTTAAAAATGTTTCTTTCTTCCTTTACTAAAAGCAATCGCAAAAATCCCTGTGAATTCTGTTGTTGAACAAAAAACAAAAAAGTGTGTGTGGGGGGGGGAAGAGAAATTCTTACACGAGTGACATCCACTCAAATGGTTTTACTAGCTTCAAGCAATATGCTGTCAAAATAGCAAAATTATATTACTCTAATATAAGAGTTATTTGCCTTCAGAAACTTCCTGAAAATAATATCAATCCTGGCTATGCTATTTTTAACTTCTCTGCCTGTGGTTTTCCTCATCGAGTTCCTTCTAATTCCCGGGAGAGCCCTGGATCTTTGAATTAGTCTCCTCTTAGTGTCCACAAGTGTTTACTAATGCAGGGGTTATGTTAATGTGACTCCAGTAGCAATGCTACTCACATCACAACCTTCGTGAAGAAAGATAATCCTGTAGAGAAGAGTCATACATCTATTGAATGTCACTTTCCACATTTGGGGATTTAATAATCCAAGTGAATCAACTGGATAAACTCTTCTGCCACTCTTCATGAATATTGATGCTGGTGACTTGTCTCAGTCTATAATTGGTTGTTAAATGTTAGTGTTTGTTAAAGATTATTCATGCCGGGGGGGAGGGGGAAAGGAAGGAAATGTGTACTGTTTCTTTAAAACAGTAGTTGGATGCTAGGCAATGAGGAAATGGGAAGGTTCTAGGCAGAGGCTGTAAAGTGAAGCAGACAGAGTGTAAGGGGTAGGTTTAGGGATGATGATTTTCCTTATTCTAATAATTTTCATTGCTCAGTATTAGAAGAAAGTGACTTTCTGTGATTGTTTATGATTGTTTTTAATGGGGAATAATAATAATGTGCTAAAGAAACTAGATCCGAGCCCTCTTCTCCTTTGTTTCACCTTGAATCCCAGCGGCTGCTCACATACGGTTGGGATGGGGTGTAATATGAACTTAAATGGAAGAGAAGAAAACTTGCCAATGCTTGAACCTTAGTGAATCCGTTAGTTCTTTGCTGCCAAGGTATTATTTCCAGCTATGAAAAAAAAGTTTTTCACCCCTCTTATACAAGATCCATCTCTGGAATAACCCAGCCATCTTTCATTGCCCCCCCCCCCATTCATCTTGCAGAACCTTCTCTGAGAGCAAGTTCACATGGAGTTTACCATCTCCAAGGACATGAAAAAGTCAAAGAAAAACATATCCCTTCACAGGCCCTCCAATTACGTAATTATATTAAATAATTAAGAGAAGGACTGTACCTGGGCCTCAGGGTCTATTTTAACTGCAGAAGCATATAGCATTGTAACCAACATTGCAGCTTGTAGGCTTTTCCCAAGAAACTTTGCAACTTGAATTCCTGTCCTGAGTGTACTAGAACACCAATATTGTTGTAAGTCCCTCAGTGAACTGGCATCTCAATTCTTGTTCGGTGGAATCCCAAATCACTATTGTTATGCCTGAGCTTATCAAGTTCTTGATTTCATGTTGAATTCTTGTGGTGGTACATACTCACAATGGAATAGTTGGACATTGTAGCATGCACTGTAGCATTATTAATTTATCATCTCTGGCTACTGTGGCATTTTTTATTACCTCTTTTTTTGGAAGACCTGGCTTCATCCCCTTTCTGGAACAAAATAATAAATAAATTGTCCATAGAATTCAAGCACTGCTGTGCAGAATGCAGGTTTGACTGGATTCAGTGTTAAATTATCACCTGCCAGACAAAGGCTGCTGTGAACGCTTGATTGTGCTCTGTAAGAGTTTGGGCAAAGACTAGAGTGTTATCACTGAAGATGACTGTGTTGCAAATGTGCTGAATTGCTCTTCTGATTATGGAAAATTTTAGAAGCTGAGCATAAGGCATTCATTAATCTTTTGCACCATCTCAGGGTTACATACTTGAGTAGAAAATGCTAGCAAGTAGCATAGTTCTGATGTATGTTCTAGCTAAGGGAAGCATATATTATAAGCCAACTTGGAAAGGGGGCTTTTTTGGTGAATATTGAAAACTGTTTACAATAAAAAACTCTATCTTTCTCTCCACCACTGAATAGGGAAGCTGAATTTTCAATGCATTGTAACCTCTTTCAACACTTCCATTTTAGGAATTAGCAGCTAGACAGTGGGGGATGTACTGATATGCAACAGCTTTAAATGACACAGTTGCTACACCACTGCTCATTTGTTATGACAGAGACTGGGTAATAAAAGACAGGCAACATCTTCGCATTGTTATTCTTGACTTTGGTCAGTCCCATTGCTCTAAGCAACATTTTCTTTTAAAAACTGCCAAGAAATCTGTGTCGGAACATTTTCTCCTGTATGTGGAAGAGGAGGAATAAGAGGGGGAAGTGGGTGATATTCTTTATAGTTTAAAAGACCCTTGGGTCACTGATAGGAATTATGGTCCTAAACTAGCTAGAACTCTGATTCATAGATTTTTAAAGCTAGGGAACCATCAGATCATCCAGTCTGATCTGCTGTAGAACACAAACCCTTAAATTTCACTCAGCTACCCCTCTTTTGAGCCTGATAACTGGTGCTTAACTAAAGCCTATCTCCCAGAAAGGCATCTACTCTTGATTTAAAGACATCAATAGGTGGAGAATGCACCACTTCCTTTTGTTTGTGCTAATGGTTAATCACCTTCACTGTTAAAAATATATGCCTTATTTCTAATCTAAAACAGTGCATGCTTGTACAGTTTCCTGCCCATTTCACCGAGCTCTTGGATTCTGACCACTCCCTCTTCTCATTGTGCAGGGGCCTGGAAGCTATTAGTGCCGTGGGCTACAACTAGCCCTTCTGGATCCACCTGCATGAGGGAGGCTGGGATGGAATGGAGACTGGCCAAATATCTGGGAATTCACTGTGGACCTCCAAACCAGGGTTTCTGGGTAGGAGCTTGGGAAGGCTCCTTTATTTCATCTTTTGAATATTATGTAGTGACTGAAAATTCAGAGTGATCAGAAGGCTTTGGGGCAGGAGCTGAAAGTGGGGACTGCTTGGCACCTATAGCCTTCAGTCAATAGGAGAGATGTCAACAACTGCTTCCTTTCTTGTTGACCCTCCTCCTCCCTCAGTGTTTGCTGGTTAAAGAGGCAGAGCTATAGACCCTGCCTCTTGGAATGGGGCTGAATGTCTGTGAAGCAGCGTTGCAGCCACAGACCAGGCTTTGATTAATGTTTAGGGGCTATGGAACATGGCACAGCTCAGTAAGATTGTCTGAAGTCATTGCAAATTTGAGCAATTCTGAAATTGTTCAATTACTATTTTGCTAACTGGTGCAGACCAAAATGTCACCAGCAAAGGTTTGCAACGAAAGTTTGCTCACGTCCAGAAAAGGAGAACAGAGGTGGGTTTTTTCATCTTAGAAAATCTGATTCCAAGCAAGCCCCCTTCATTGCATTTTGTTCAAAAACCTTTAAAAAAATTTACCCTGGGCTGCATTATTATAATTCCATCATCTTTAAATTCTGCCTTTAGTTATATATTTGTCCAATAAAATAAATAAATGCACTTTAATAAATAAATAAAACCAAAGTCTGAGATGAAAGCATATACAAAACCAAAAAGCTTTGCTTTTTTTGAAACCATCTGGATTTACCTTAAAAACAAAAACAGCTTTGTTTCCCAATGAACAATCTCAAACAGTTGGCAGAGTTAAACTTTACATAGTAACTTCAATTCATGTGCAACATACTGTCCTAGCATTCATCAATTATATAAATTCACGGAGTCAGAAATTCTTCTTTCCTCCGTGTTGATATAAGTGGTTAAGAGCTCAGTCAGTATTTTCAAGGGCACCCAAAGATATTATCAGTCACACAGTATGTCATCAAGTAGACTGTTTGGATTAGCGTGCAAAATGAATGGTCATATGCTACAGCAGGGGATGATCATATAGTACGGCAGTCATATAAGTTAATCATAGTACACTGTTAGTTGGAGATAATCCATATTACTGCTAACCCAGTTAATATCTATTTCTTTGAAGGATTTTTGGGAACATCCAAAAGCTTTTAATAAATGAGGGAGTCTGTCACTTTATGGATTGCGGTGCCTAACGGTCAGCCCACCCCACCACATGCTGTGGCCCTTTAAGTTTTTTGGGCAATCTGATATATAAACAATGGCACAGGAAATATCGGCAGAGAGGAAATGCTCCCAGGAATAGGTAGCATTTGGGAGGAAATCCCAACATTACTGTTTCTTTAAGCACTTGGAACTGGGGCCCAGATCCAAAAAAGGGACTTAGATCCCATGATTTTGAGGTACCTAGAAACTCACAGGAACAACCTTGTGATCCTCAAAGCCTGAGTTAAGGCACCCAGGCTCCCTATGCAATGCATGGGGAGAGACAGGCACCTTAGAGTGTGCTCCACAAAGCCAGCATGCTTGGCATGGAGCTGCCTAAGCAAGTCAATGAGAGATTGTGACCCAAGGACCTCTTCATGCCAAATGGCGGAAGGCTCGGGGTGCATAAGGGATACAGAGATCCCCTGGGAGTGGTAGTTACAGTCTAGTACACCAAAGTGTGTCAGAATGTTTCTACTAAAAATCCACTCCACACCATACATTATAATCATTGCAAAATGTATGTGCAGATAAACTATGAGTCAAATAATAATGAAGAGAGAGTGTAGGAACTTCAGATGGAAAAATTAATAGGTAGAGGAAAATGGGGGATGCAGGGTTCTGTTTTACTAGTGAAGACAAAGGGCTGGTCTAATATATGTAGAGGTGCAGAGACACCAAGGCATCCTTCATCTGAGGACATAAGTTGCTAGTGGGTTTGACCTCATGAAAGGAAGGTTGCAATGATCCTGGCTGGAAAAATATTGAGAGAAGGACTTTGAAGTAAGCAGGACCTTATTAGACAAGAGGGAATCCTTTTAGATGAGTTTAGGCTCCAGAAGTCGTGTTATGATTTTATTTGATATGTAAACCTTTGTTTCCCATATTTCTGCTCGCCATTATTTGAATCTCTGTTCTTTGTTAAATAAACTTACATTTGTTTTCTCTATAAATAAATCTAGGTGCTATGTGTTACACAGAAATGGGGTCAAAGGTGTAACTAGTAAGCTGTGGTGTACTGTTCCTTTCGGAACAGGGCCTGGTACGTCCGTGGGTGTCCAGTGGCTATGGGGCTGGATGCTGCAGGGGGTTGCTCGAAGGACTTGGGAGTTGGAGTATGCCTATCTGTAGCCTGCATGAGGCACAGTGGAGCCCACATGGGCTGAGAGGGGAGCGTTTTGTCTTCCCTGTTGCTGGGAAAGTCAGGGAGTCGACCCCTGACAGGTACACACAAGGCTTCTTCACGCTAAGAGCAGGTGTTGTCGAGGTGCCTCTCACCCCTGGTAGCCCGGGGAAGTGAAGGAACAAAATATGGACACCGTGTAGAATCAAGCACGTGAGATATGCACAGCGCTGGCAGAGTGTCACCTTGCTTATTAGGCTCAGAGACACTGCCAAACAATTGATTACAATGGATTATATGAATTTTCCATGGGCGGAGGGAAATGGCAGGGTAGGCAGTCCCTGTCATAAGTATAAAGGGAAGGGTAAACACCTTTAAAATCCCTCCTGGCCAGAGGAAAAATCCTTTCACCTGTAAAGGGTTAAGAAGCTAGGATAACCTCACTGGCACCTGACCACAATGACCAATGAAGAGACAACATACTTTCAAAGCTGGAGGGAGGGAGAAACAAAGGGTCTGTCTGTGTGATGCTTTTGCCAGGGACAGAACAGGAATGGAGTCTTAGTAAGTAATCTAGCTAGATATGTGTTAATTATGATTTTTTTTAAATGGATGAGAAATTAGACTGTGCTGAATAGAATGAATATTCTTGTCTTTGTGTCTTTCTTGTAACTTAAGGTTTTGCCTAGAGGGATTCTCTATGTTTTGAATCTAATTACCCTGTAAGGTATTTACCATCCTGATTTTACAGAGGTGATTCTTTTTACTGTTTCTTCTATTAAATTTCTTCTGGTAAGAATCTGAATGCTTTTTTCATTGTTCTTAAGATCCAAGGGTTTGGGTCTGTGGTCATCTATGCAAATTGGTGAGGATTTTTATCAAGCCTTCCCCAGGCAGGGAGGTGCAAGGTTTTGGTGAGGATTTTGAGGGGAAAGATGTTCCCAAACAACGTTTTCCCAGTAAACCCAGTCAAACGTTTGGTGGTGGCAGTGGAAGTCCAAGGGCAAAGGGTAAAATAGTTTGTACCTTGGGGAAGTTTTAACCTAAGCTGGTAAAAGTAAGCTTAGAAGGTTTTCATGCAGATCCCCACATCTGTACCCTAGAGTTCAGAGGGGGAAGGAACCTTGACATGGTGGCAGAGTGGTGGATCAATTTGAAATCATTTTGAGACTTTTTTGAACCAGAAGCACAGATTTCAAAAAGGAAATATTTTTTTCCTTTGGGCTGCTGCAAAGCAGGTTAAACTGAAAACAGTTAGAGATTTTTTTTTCTCTAGTTTGGGGCCAGAGCAGAGACAAAAGGGAATTGCCTTTTGTGAGCTGGAGTTTTCTCTACCTAAAGGTATGATAGTTAACCTCCTGCAGGGAAATTCACAAGTCTTCACAGACCTGAAGTTTTGTTTTTTTTTTTTACCTAAGAGCAACTAGAGGGGTTTTTTGCCTATTTGCCTGGAGACAAAGGTGTTAGTTTGGGGGTTTTTTTTTAGGATTTTGATCCTTTGAACAAAGAGAACAGATTTTAAAAGAATTTTTTTTTCCTTTGGGCTGCTGGAAAGCAGGTTTCCAACTGGAAGTAGTTGGAGTCTGTCTCTCTGCTTTGGGGCCAGAGCAGAGACAAAAGGGAATTGTCTTTTGTGAGCTGGAGTTTTCTCTACCTAAAGGCAGGATAGTTAACCTCCTGCAGGGAAATTCACCAGTCTTCACAGACCTGAAGTTTTTTTTTTTTCCCTAAGAGCAACTGGAGGGGTTTTCTGCCTATTTGCCTGGAGCCAAAGGTGTTATTTTTTTTTGTTTTTTTGTTTTTTTTAAGATTTCCGCGTAGGTTGACAATCACTATCAGAGAATATAGATATCATATTTAGCACAGAAAAATTTTACAAGCCAAGTTTTTTTTTTGTTTTGGTTTTCTGTCTAACTCTCGGGTATAAAGTTAGTTAAAAACAGAGAGGTTAGGATGACAGACTCCATGGTTCAACAAAAGCTGGAATTAGCCAGATTTGAGGCTGAGGAAAAACAAAAGGAACATGAAAGACAGATAAAACTCATGTGGAGAGAAATGGAGGCAAAGGACAAAGACAGGGAGGCAGCAAAAGAGGCAGAACAACACCAAGCAGCTGCCCACAGGAGAGCAATGGAGGCCAAGGACAAAGAAATGGAGGCAAGGGCCAAAGAACTGGAGGAGAAGGAAAAAGAGAGGAACCATGTGGAGGAGGAGAAAGAAAAAGAGAGGAAGCATGCACTAGAGATAGAGAAGGCAAAGGCTCAGCACAATATACCAACAAACCCTCGCAATCCTTTTCCACGTACCACTTCCCATCCCAAAAAGTTCCCCACCTACAAGGCAGGTGATGATACTGAGGCCTTCTTAGAAAACTTCAAAAGGGCCTGCCTTGGGTACAGCATCTCTACAGACCAATACATGGTAGAGCTGAGGCCACAGGTCAGTGGACCCTTAGCTGAGGTGGCGGCTGAAATGCCTAAGGAACGCATGAACCAGTATGAAATGTTTAAAACCAAGGCGAGAGTCAGAATGGGGCTAACCCCCGAGCATTCTCATCGGTGGTTCAGAGCCCTAAGGTGGAAACCAGACATGTCATTTACCCGACATGCCTACCACATTGTGAAACAGTGGGATGCCTGGATATTAGGAGCAAGTGTTAAATCTCCAGAAGATTTGCACTTCCTAATGCAAATGGAGCAGTTCTTAGAGGGTGTTCCTGAGGAAATAGAAAGATACATCCTAGATGGGAAGCCGAAAACTGTAATTAAGGTGGGGGAGATTGGAGCCAAATGGGTGGAGGTGGCAGAGAAGAAAAAAACTGGTCGCAGTTGGAGCGGATACCAGAAGGGACAACCTCAGACCACACCCTACTACCAGGGGCTGCCCAAGGTCCCATCTACCCACCAAGGAACCCTCCAGCCACCTTATCGTCCCCCCACACCGTTCTCCAGCAACCCACCTTGCCCCAGTGACCCGTCAGCTGGACGATGTTTTAAATATAATGAGCTGGGGCATGTGAAGGCAAACTGCCCCAAGAACCCCAACAGATTAGAGTTCATTCCACCGGAATCACACCAGAGGTCCTCAGGCCCAGATACCCTTGGAGCGGAGGGAAATTGTGAGTGTGGGCGGGAAGAAGGTCACCACATGGACCATGCGTGGTGACACCAAGCATGGTGTCAGCTATCCATGCTTCCTTAGTGGACCGCAATTTAATCAACCCAGAGATCCAAGTGACGATTCAACCCTTCAAGTCCAACCCTTTCAATTTGCCTATAGCCAAGTTGCCTGTCCAGTACAAGGGCTGGTCAGGAACATGGACTTTTGCAGTCTATGATGATTATCCCATCCCCATGCTGGTGGGGGAAGACTTGGCCAATCATGTGAAGTCAGCCAAGAGGGTGGGAATGGTCACCCGCAGCCAGACTAAACCAGCCATCATTCCTAGTGCTGTTCTGGAAACTTCTACCAGGGCCCAGCAACAGCAGTAGTGGATCCAGTCCCAGAGACCCAGACAGAGCCAGTCCCAGAACCAGAACCGGCGGAACAACCAGCACCAGACTCATTGCCAGCACTGAATCCAGTACTTGCAACCCCAACCCCAGAGGGCCCCACCGAACCTGAACCAACAGCAACTGATAACCCTACACAAGAGGCTCAGCCGGAGCCTGAACCCCAACACAGTGCACCAGTGGAGAGTGGTTCACAGTCAACGGAAACAGCCCCATTCCCTACATCGCTTCCAGAGGGACCAAGCATAGGTCCACAATCCAATGAGAAACTGATGTCTCCAGCATCAAGGGAACAGTTCCAGGCTGAACAGGAAGTAGATGAAAGCCTCCAGAGAGCTTGGACGGTGGCACGGAGCAACCCAGCTCTCTCAGCTCTTCTAATCAATCCAGGTTTGTTGTAGAAAGAGGACTTTTATACAAGGAAACTCTTTCTGGTGGACACCAGGAAGATTGGCATCCTCAGAGACAGTTGGTAGTTCCAACTAAGTACCGGGTCAAGCTCTTGAGCTTAGCCCACGATTATCCTAGTGGCCATGCTGGGGTGAACAGGACCAAAGACTGGTTGGGGAGGTCATTCCACTGGGAGGGAATGGGCAAGGATGTTTCTACCTAGGTCTGGTCTTGTGAAGTATGCCAAAAAGTGGGAAAACCCCAGACCAGGTCAAAGCCCCTCTCCAGCCACTCCCCATCATTGAAGTTCCATTTCAGCGAGTAGCTGTGGATATTCTGGGTCCTTTTCCAAAAAAGACACCCAGAGGAAAGCAGTACATACTGACTTTTATGGATTTTGCCACCCGATGGCCGGAAAGCAGTAGCTCTAAGCAACACCAGGGCTAAAAATGTGTGCCAGGCACTAGCAGACATTTTTGCCAGGGTAGGTTGGCCCTCTGACATCCTCACAGATGTAGGAACTAATTTCCTGGCATGAACTATGGAAAGCCTTTGGGAAGCTCATGGGGTAAATCACTTGGTTGCCACTCTTTACCACCATCAAACAAATGGCATGGTGGAGAAGTTTAATGGAACTTAGGGGGCCATGGTATGTAAATTCGTAAATGAGCACTCTAATGATTGGGACCTAGTGTTGCAGCAGTTGCTCTTTGCCTACAGAGCTGTACCACATCCCAGTTTAGGGTTTTCACCATTTGAACTTGTATATGGCCGTGAGGTTAAGGGGCCATTACAGTTGGTGAAGCAGCAATGGGAGGGATTTACACCTTCTCCAGGAACTAACATTCTGGACTTTGTAACCAACCTACAAAACACCATCCGAACCTCTCTAGCCCTTGCTAAAGAAAACCTACAGGATGCTCAAAAAAAGCAAAAAGCCTGGTATGATAAACATGCCAGAGAGTGTTCCTTCAAAGTAGGAGACCAGGTTATGGTCTTAAAGGCACTTCAGGCCCATAAAATGGAAGTGTCGTGGGAAGGGCCATTCATGGTCCAGGAGTGCCTGGGAGCTGTTAATTACCTCATAGCATTCCCCACCTCCAACTGAAAGCCTAAGTATACCATATTAATTCTCTAAAGCTCTTTTATTCCAGAGAATTAAAAGTTTGTCAGTTTACAGTCCATGGAGGAGATGACGCTGAGTGGCCTGAAGGTGTCTACTATGAAGGGAAAAGTGCTGGTGGCATGGAAGAGATGAACCTCTCCATGACCCTTGGGTGTATGCAGCGACAGCAGATCCAGGAGCTGTGCACTAGCTATGCGCCGATGTTCTCAGCCACCCCAGGGGCTGACTGAACGGGAATACCACTCCACTGACACAGGTAATGGTCACCCAATTAAAGTCCAACCTTACCGGGTGTCTGCTCAAGCTAAAACTGCTATAGAACAGGAGATCCAGAATATGTTACAGATGGTGTAATCCGTCCCTCCCACAGTGCAAGGGCATCTCCAGTGGTTCTAGTTCTCAAACCAGATGCGGAGATCTGTTTTTGAGTGGACTACCATAAGCTAAGTGCTGTAACTTGCCCAGACAACTATCCAATGCCATGCACAGATGAACTAGTAGAGAAACTGGGATGAGCCCAGTTCATCTCTACCTTGGACTTAACCAAGGGGTACTGGCAGGTACCGCTAGATGAATCCGCCAAGGAAAGATCAGCCTTCACCACACGTCAGGCTGTATGAATTTAATGTACTCCCTTTCAGGCTGCGGAATGCACCCACCACTTCCAAAGACTTGTAAAAGGTCTCCTAGCAGGATTAGGAGAATATGCAGTCGCCTACCTTGACGATGTGGCCATATTTTCGGATTCCTGGGCAAAACACCTGGAACATCTACAAAAAGTCTTTGAGCACATAAGGGAGGCAGGACTAACTGTTAAGGCTAAGAAGTGTCAAATAGGCCTAAACAGAGTGACTTGCCTTGGACACCAGGTGGGTCAAGGAACTATTAACCCTCTACAGGCCAAAGTGGATGCTATCCAAAAGTGGCCTGTCCCAAAGTCAAAGAAACAGGTTCAATCCTTCTTAGCCTTGGCCGGTTATTACAGACGATTTGTACCACAATACAGCCAAATCGCTGCCCCACTGACAGACCTAACCAAAAAGAAACAACCAAATGCCATTCAGTGGACCGAAGAGTGTCAGAAGGCCTTTAACCAACTTAAAGTGACACTCATGTCTGACCCTGTACTAAGGGCCCCAGACTTTGACAAACCATTCCTAGTAACCATAGATGCGTCTGAGCATGGTGTGGGAGCAGTTTTACTGCAGGAAGGACCGGATCAAGAATTCCACCCTGTAGTGTTTCTCAGCAAAAAACTGTCTGAGAGGGAAAGCAACTGGACAGTCAGTGAAAAAGAATGTTACGCCATTGTCTATGCTCTGGAAAAGCTACGTCCATATGTTTGGGGATGGCTTTTCCACCTGCAAACCGACCATGTTGCACTACAGTGGCTTCATACCACCACGGAAAATAACAAAAAAACGTATTCAGTGGAGTTTAGCTCTCCAAGATTTTGATTTCGACATCCAACACATCTCAGGAACTTCTAACAAAGTGGCTGATGCACTCTCCCTTGAAAGTTTCCCAGAATCAACTGGTTAAAATCGTCCTTGAGATGTGGAAAATATTGTTAGTCTTTATATACTTGGTAGTATATTTAGAGGTTCATGTGTCTTATTAACTCTGTTTTTTCCTAGGGCTCTAGGAAGAAATTCCAGCCAGCGTTTCACCCTAGCTGTGATTTGGGGTGTGTGTCATAAATATAAAGGGAAGGGTAAACACCTTTAAAATCCCTCCTGGCCAGAGGAAAAATCCTTTCACCTGTAAAGGGTTAAGAAGCTAGGATAACCTCACTGGCACCTGACCACAATGACCAATGAAGAGACAACATACTTTCAAAGCTGGAGGGAGGGAGAAACAAAGGGTCTGTCTGTGTGATGCTTTTGCCAGGGACAGAACAGGAATAGAGTCTTAGTAAGTAATCTAGCTAGATATGTGTTAATTATGATTTTTTTAAATGGATGAGAAATTAGACTGTGCTGAATAGAATGAATATTCTTGTCTTTGTGTCTTTCTTGTAACTTAAGGTTTTGCCTAGAGGGATTCTCTATGTTTTGAATCTAATTACTCTGTAAGGTATTTACCATCCTGATTTTACAGAGGTGATTCTTTTTACCTTTTCTTATATTAAAATTCTTCTTGTAAGAAATTGAATGCTTTTTTCATTGTTCTTAAGATCCAAGGGTTTGGGTCTGTGGTCACCTATGCAAATTTGGTGAGGATTTTTTCAACCCTTCCCCAGGCAGCAGTTGCAAGGTTTTGGTGAGGATTTTGAGGGGAAAGACATTCCCAAACAACGTTTTCCCAGTAAACCCAGTCAAACGTTTGGTGGTGGCAGTGGAAGTCCAAGGGCAAAGGGTAAAATAGTTTGTACCTTGGGGAAGTTTTAACCTAAGCTGGTAAAAGTAAGCTTAGAAGGTTTTCATGCAGGTCCCCAGATCTGTACCCTAGAGTTCAGAGTGGGGAAGGAACATTGACAGTCCCAAATCCCTGGATAGGTCTAGCAGCAAGACAAGATAAGCACAGTAGCCAATGGTCAAAAGGTTACATAATGTCTCCGCCCATGGTTTCAGGTTAATACATGACACTTAATTAGTACACAGGTGGTTTTCTTTAAACAATATATAGAGTGTGTTAGTATAAAATATATATGTTGAAATCTTATTTGGGATCCATAGGAATGAAGTAGCTCCTCTGATGGTCCGACAGGTCCACACCTAGGAGTTAAAACAAAAGGACAAATGAAAAGTATATAGCAATAAAGATTGTCTTTTAGTTGTTCATTTGTGTTTCTAAGGCAGCCACTGGCAATGGCTTTGAGGAGAGGTGAGCATCTGTGAGAGGGAGGATATCATATCTCATACTGACATGTTTGAACCTCTTCCATAAACTCAAGGCTGGTATGTAGGAAGGCACCTCTTCTACAGAAGAAACAGGGCCCCTTTCATTCCTTAGGCCTGTTTGCAACTTTGAGATAAAGCCCCCAATTATAATTTCCACCTGACTTCTTGCTGACCAAGTTTATCTTAGCGAAAAGCAAGGTTGTCCTTTGTTTGTTCTGCTTCTTAGCTAATGTTCACTATTTGGTAGGCCTCTGTCTTCTTGACTAAACTCTGGATTTTGGGCCTGTAAAAGAGGTGACACAGTCTATATATCAGGTTGTAACATAAACAGCATATGTATTTTAGCCCTTCAGAAGCATCACAGAGATACCGACCAGAGGCATATGTCTCAAGTCCCACCCCGCTCTCAGAGTTTGACACCTACCTCTTTTGTGATTCATGAACCAGGGGCAGTTAGTTGTTCGGCTGCTTAAGTCACATGCTGGGCCCAATCCACTAGGGGTGTTAAGAGGCCACCTACTGAATCGACCCCTGAGGTGAGTTCACCCAAAGCAGTTGAAGTGGGGAGAGGAGGTGGTGCTTCCTCATAAGCTTTAGCCCAGTGGTTAGGGTCCTCACCCAGGATGTGTGAGATCCCTAGTTCAAGTTCTGCTCTCTGCCTGATGAAGAGAAAGGATCCAAACAGGGATCTGCCATCTAGCAAGTGAGTACCCTAAGCATGGGGATATAGAGCCTTTCTAACACTTTCACTGGCCCAATTAATATTTAATTATTCAATTTAAGTGTTAGAACTTCAATAGGAGAGATTAAGGAAGACCCACATTCCATAGCTTAGTGGTTAGGACACACACCAGAGAGGTAGCAGATCCCTCCTCAAATCACTTTGCATCAGGCATGGGGGAACTAGAAGATAAACTTAAACTTGAACCGGGGCTCTCTCCATCTTGGGTGAGTACCATAACCACTAGGTTAAAGGCAGCCCTTCCCATTCCCCCAGCTGGTTGTGTGTCTCACTGGAGCAGCCTGCTCGGTAGGTGGCATCTGATCGTGCCTATGAGATTGAGCTCCACGTGCGACTTAGGTGGCCAAATGTCTGTCTTCCCTGGTTTGCAAATTGGTCTGGGGCTTAGATGGGAGATCAGGACCCAGCCATCTAGAGTGAGGCAGCAGTGTACATGCTTATAGGCAAAAATATAGGTACCTAGGGAAATTTTACTGCAAAACATAGGTGCCTTGTGACTTTAGCCACCTACAGGGTTAGGCAACAACTGAGTGGGATTTTTGTGGATCACAGTGGGGCCTGACAATGGGATTTAGATGCCTAAATACCTTTGTGGCTCCCACCTCAAGAGCCTTGTGGAGTGTGCAGGACAAGGGTCCCCTCACCCGCCAAATGCAATGAGCTTTAGGAAGCAGACCAACCTATATGCTCTCTTCTTCCTCATGAAAAGGGAGACACCAACAGTAAAAGGCTTGCTTGCTGAACCCACTAAATTTGAGGACTAATTGGGAAAAAGGGACCAGCTGAAGAAGAAACTGGCTAAGGTCCTGAAGCAGGGAAAGGTAGAGGCAGCTCAGGGAAGTGGTGTGGAATTGCAGGAACAGTCTTTAGCGTCCTAACCTAGGTTCCTGGGCTGGAACCCAGAGGAGAGGGTGGGCCTGGGTTCCCCTACCTCTCCCTGAGCAAGAGACAGATTACAGGCTTCAAAGGTCAAAAGTGATGAGTCACATATAGGAACTGAGGACCTGGCATAGAGGCCACTAGACTTTGAGTTTTCCTATTTTGGACTTTTTTGATGACTCCAGAAGGGGACTGGACTGAGAGGTGACCTGGCCAGAGGGCTAGGCCATAGAAGCAGCAGACTATTCTGGAACCAGGAGGATGGGCAGGGATCCACGGGACTGGAAGAACCCTTCAAGCACTGTGTCCTGGCATGAGGGGGTGCTCTAGTGGTGAGTGAGCTAGGAAGTAATGAATGTTACAGTTTTAAGTAGGTTTTGGAATAATTGGATTAACATACAATATCATTTTAAAAATTAAGTGCATGCAAAAATGAGTAGGTAATTATACCGTGCATACAAATGGTCGTTTAGAGTATTACTGTATGTTATGCATGCAGTTCCCCAGTTTGTGTGCACAGTCATGGAGGAATACAGCCTTGTGTTGCCTGTGAGCATCTGAGACCTCAGAATACTAATGGTATATTCCCCAGGTCATATAAACTAGACAGAATAATGCAAGGGGGCCATAGTCTACTACTGGTTACACCAATATAAACTGGAAGTAACTCCACTGACTTATGGCATGAACATTGATGTCCCTGCCAGCTGTAAAAAATTAGGTGTATTCTCCATTTCATATCTAATATCATTTTGTGGATTTAATAATCTCACTTCTGTAATTTACGTAATAAAGCTAATTTAATTTAACCTGTTTCTCCATTTATCAAATATGTGTTTGCAAGGATCTTGTTATAATCTGTACTAAAATACTCCCCACTCCCCCCCACACGCCACCCCTTGTAAAAGTCTCCAGTTTGGTCTTAAAAGCTGTAAGAGAGTCATAGTTACTTATAACAAGTAGCACTGATTTTCTCAAGCAAAAGCTCTGTCCCCCCATAGGAATAATTTTTTTCCTTTAGTGTGGACTAGCAAGAAGTCTAGCTGCTCATTCATAAATAAACTGTAATCCACAGAGTGAGTTAGTAGAAAATCCAATAAACAGGGAGTTATAATAATGAAACGTAAATGTTATGAACATGTGAATCAGAAGCACCAAATGAAACTTACATAGAAGAGGGTGCAGTTTAACAACATCCCTGAGATGGTAAATGGAACATTTAGAGAGATCCTTAATAAATTCCTGCATACTTAGCCCATAGTGTAATAATGTATTTAAATTCCTATCTTGGGGATAGGCGTAATATTGCCATAGTCATCAAAAGTTAGGGTAAGAAGGTACAAAATGTGATAATAGTATGGGCTCCAGGAGATTTATTCCATTCAACTTTGAAGTGTTCTTCATAATAACAATCAAAAGACACCACATCAGATTCTCTGTCATTGCAAGTGTACTACAGAGAAAAGAAAATGTAGATTTCACTGGGCTAATTCATAGTGACGTGATAAACCTTAGGGGGAAAAAATCAACATAAACAAGCATGTGCATTCTAATTGCCCTGGAGGAACATCTGTGCTGGTTTCTGTTCTGTCAGACATCTTGTCTCCAAAAGATATAAATTGAATAGGGCCATAATAGCAAGATTTAAACAACTCAAAGAACAGTTTGGCTTCTCACTGTAATGTGATTCCCACTGTAATTTTCCATTCTATAATATCAGAAGTCTAAGGACTGGATTCAACTCCCAATAAAGCCATTGTAAAAGCTTCCTCTTGTCACAGTGAATGATGGACTGGCTTTTTTAAAAAAACAGCATGACAGATGGCAGTCATTGGCACTGAAAAGACACCTGCAGCCTCTGATCAAAACCACTTCCATAGTGGGTTCTAAACCTGGTTTTATCAGCACACATTCTTTCTAAGCTAGAACTGAAATGTACATTTGACAAAAAGGGTAAATTAGAGGGAGGTCTGGAGCTAGCAATGTAATGGGGGACAAAGGGGTTTTGTTTTGTTTTTAAATAAAGGAATTAAAATTATGCAACTCTCCCTTTAAGCTGAGTGCATAAATTAACAGGTTCATTTTCTGTACTTGTGCTACACAATGCTAAACATGAGCTAATTTGTTGCAAAGCCTTCTCCATATTCATAAAATAACCTTGCAACATACTCCTGGCTTTGGATTACAGCTGGAGGCAGTAATGCCTGAGAGCATTCTTCAAGATCATAAATTTACCAGGTTTTTGACAGATGCTTGTGTTAGAGTTCTCAGCACTACAATCCCCATTAAGAGTCCTCTGAGACAGTTCTCGGGGTGCCCTGGACTGTGAGTAACCTTGTTACCCCCCTGCCTCCAGTATGAGAATGTCTTGCTTGTGCTTCACTGGGGATCAGCTCCCTGACACCGTCAGCCTATTAGCCACCCAAGCACTTGTCACTGGGCTACGCCAGTTCTTACTTTGCCTTGCAGATTAACAATAGGTGCACCTCAGTCCTGGAGTCCTTTTGTAGCATTCCCGTGTTGTGTTCAGCCCCATATCCACTAAACTATTACAGAAATGCCAGGACTGCCCCCCAAGGGAACAATGTTCACATTAGCTTGTATGATTCAATTCAGGATTAGCATTTGACTGAATAGCACGTCACTTACATACATTGAAAACAATAATACCTTTATCAGAGAGTCAAGTGATCGTAAGAATATTAGAAATAAATGGTTACATGTAAAACAAAATCATAATATGCTCTCTAGAGACTAAGCTTCCAGGTTAAGTGCCTGTTTAAAGAAGTTTCTCTCCCTCCCCCCGGACAAGTTCTTTGCGGCATTTTCATTCAAAGTTAGCTGAGATCCCATTTAATTTGTAGGCACAGAAAAAAGGGATGTTCTTCTTTGCCTTGTACTGAAATAGTCCCCAAAGTTCATTGTCTGCACTCAGAGACAGTATAACCACCCATGGCTTGTTTTTCCTTTGTGCTGCTTCCCTGCTGACTTCACATCTCTTTGTCGACTTGGTATGTAAATGGGTATCCATTGCGCTAGCTTACAGTGCTTAATTTACATCTGACAGAGAGAAAAGCGAATAAACAACTTTCTGACAGAAAACCTGTTCTTTTCACCTTGGCTTCTGACTCATATCTGAATCCAGATGCTAACATATGTTCATTGTATACACATAACTCCTAATATAGTACTGTATCTGTACATACATTTCACACTGATATTCATGACGAGTGTGACCCCAGCTTTCACTGAAGACCTTATATGACATTCTTTGATGAACCATACCGACAATTCTTTGGTACATACCAGAATCAGGACTTTCTTGTAACCCCATTGCCAGTTGGCACTAAGGGGTTTTTTAGGTGACAGACTTTCCGCGGCAAAGACCAGCAACTGGTAGTTATGCACCTAAATACAAACAGTGATGTACAGCAAACCAGAAATGATGAACTGTAGGCTGCTGTGAGGGACGGTCTTCTTCTTAGCTGGTTTTTAGATGGTCTGTTGCCAGAAACACAAGGTATTTTAATGAAAGATGATGAGGTCATGTCCAAACCGCTTCAGCAGAGAGTGTCACTTGTTGCAACTACCGAAGCAAAGCCAGATAATGGGAGAGCAGAAAAAAATAGCCAGATTCACTGTCCAGAATGAGTTTGGAAGTGTTAAATATTAAAAGTGGATGCTAACCAATTTGATGATGTACAGATGTAGCCAGTCCAAGGAAAGCAGCGTGGCAAGTGAGTTGAAGGGGCTGCAAACAGCAATGTGTCCCCTAATCCACAGATATTTGCAGGGCATATGATACAACAGGGGCTCTGAAGATTGGAGAATGACAATCTGGAAAAGTTAGGCAGGGCTAGTCTCAGCTGCCAGCCATCATCACATTGGTCCAGCATAATAAATGAGGTAAGTTTAATTATAGTTAAGGAATATGTAAATAACCAAAAAGTATAAGTGCTTCTTAATTCAGGATCCGAACTTTGTCCCACCCAACTGCCCATCCTGTGTTAGAGGGAATCAAATTGCAAATAACTAAACTGTGATTCAGACTTTAACTGGAGACCTACTGGTATGAAAGTGTGAGGAGGAATGTAGCTGATTCTGTGACTTGGAGGGCTGAATACAGCATACACTTTTGGCCCTGCCAGAGGCTTTTGCACAAATTATTTCAGAAATAGACTCTGCTTGCATACCGCACCAAAGCACAGAGAGACAGAAACAATCACTGTGTTCTAGCTGTGCTAAATTAATACAGCTAGTTCCCAGACATAGAGGAGAGGTGAAAGAAGGATTATTATGGCCATACGGACAACTGTGATTATCTAGTCTGATCTCCTGCATTACACAGGCAGTAGGCCTTCCCTGAATTCATTCCTATTTGAACTAGAAAATTTCATTTAGGAACATACCTAATCTTTACTTAAAAGTTTTCATGGATGGAGAAACTACCACAACCCTTGGTAGATACTTATAAATGGGCTAAACCCAGGGGTGCTTAGACCCATATTGGTCGATTCCAATGTGGTCAAGCAGGTAATACCAATGAAACCTTTAAGAGGTGACTTTTTACACCCTTTAACAAACAAGTGATGTTATTGCCAGTTGCTGATTTCAGCTACAGACCCATTTGAAACTATTCACCCTTTTTTCCAGTCTTAATCCATATAAGATTTACAATCTCCTTTCTTCTCAAGCCCTTTCCTCCTTATCTCTTCCCCTCCTTCCTACTGACCAACAGCCTTTTTGTTGCACCTGGATTCACATCGGAGTCTGTGGGATGGGAAGGTCCATGTTGGCTCCTTTTAAGAGAGATTATTTTTGTCTTATTGAAAACCATCTACCGTCACTCCTATCAGTCAGAGGCCTTCTTAGAAACTGCTCCTTTCATTAGGTATTCTTTGTGGCAGACATCCTCCCTACTGTGTTCCTTTTGGCCTTATAACTCATTATTTTCAAGGCCTTCCCTCTTGACTTGCTAGTCAAGGCCTCTCTTTGTAACACATATATATTTCCTTAACCAATAAGCTAATTTTAATTCTATACTTAATACCTGCAGTAAGCCAAACAAATTGAGCTCCTCGAGTCTATTTTTATAAGGCATGATTTTCCAATTCTTTAATCATTCCTGTGGCTCTTCTCTGAACCCTGTCCAGTTTATCAACATCCATCTTGAACTGTGGACACCTGAACTGGACACAGTATTCCAGTAATGGTCACACCAGTGACAAATACAAAGGCAGTATATTACCATCTACTGCTAATTGATATTCCCCTGGTCATACATCCAAAGATTGTATTATCCCTTTTGGCCACAGCATTGCACTTGGAGCTCATGTTCAGGTGATTATTCTCCAGGATCCCCAAGTCCTTTTCAGAGTCACTGATTCCCAGACTAGAAGCCCCCCTTCCTGAAATTGCGGTCTATATTTTTGTTCCTAGACTTTCCATTTGGTAGTTTTTAACACCAAAACACATATTGTCTGTTTGTGCTCAGCTCTATATCAGTCATAGGTGACGAGTGGGGAGGGGGGGCAATGCAAGGTCAAGTCCTGCCCCAGCAGCCGGCCCGGGTGGGGAGCACAAGGGGCGGGACCAGAGCCTCTTCTTACTCCGGCCTCTGGGACGCTGCTCAATGGAGCCGCTGCAGTGCAGCAGCTGCCTGCAAGACAGCCTAGCTGTGGTGGGCTGCCCCCCACACAGGTTCAGCTTCTGGGGACAGAAGCTGAATGAACCAAAGTCCTTCCTCCCGGCATGCTCAGCCCCTGTCCTTGGAAGCCGAGCCCAGGCAGGAAGCAGGCTGTCACCACCACTCCCCAGCCAGGCTCTCTCACATGCAGCTGCTACGCTGCACAGAGTGGTGACCAAGAGCAACTCCCCCACACCTGGGCATGGCTGCCAGGGAGAGCTGACGTAGTGGGAGAAGGACAGAGCCCCACCTCCCTGCAGGCAACCTGAGATGAGGAGGAGGCGGGGAGAGTGTGGCAGCCCTGGTCTGGGGGCAGAGGAGGGGAGGAGACATGTAGGGTGGTCAGATGTCCTCCTCTTTAGATTATGCCCCTCTTCAGTATGGGGATACACTAGTCACCTATGATATCCACCCCCCCAATCTTTGTGTCATCTGCAGACTTAATCAGTTTTGTGTGCTTTCTTCCAGATCATTGATTAAAATGTTAAGTAGTGTGGAGCTGACAACCAGTCTCTGGAAGACCCCAGTAGAAATATACCCACTTGACAAAATGAGAGCTAAGGGACTGATAGATAGTACTCAGCATGCTACTGCCGAAGATCCAGACCTTCCACTACAAGAGACTGAGAAAACCCAGGCAGAGATTTGGACAGCTTGTGTTGTTGTTCATTTACAGATAATCTGTCTGCCAAGAGATTGCAGTCTGGAATCTCTTTAGGAGGTGAGATAAAATGTTCAAGCTTTCCAGGCCTCTCTGAAGCAGCAAATGGACCACAAATATTACAGCAAATTAAACATTAGTGTCAACAGTGTTGATCCTGCACAGAAGCACATCAGAAATATTTGGAATTGATTTATCTGAAATAATAATTTCAGGGCTAGATAGAAGAACTCTGTTCAAATTTAGAGGGGGTTTTTAAGTAAAAGATATTGGAAGGAATTCTGAAATTCAGACTCACAACAGATTGAGCCTGTTGTTTAAGGTAAGCCATTTAATGCATACCCACCACCTATACATTTACACCTATACACCTCTGTATAGAAGAGAACCAAAGTATTGAAAAGGTGCACTTGTGGAGGAATCTACATCATCTTGGGCCATATCCTGGGTCATAGTAAGGAACCTAGGAGGTGACATATTATCAGATCAAAAATGCTCACTAGGTTTGTTTTGCTTTTAGGGTATCATCAGCTCAACACCCTGCTCTGGCAACAAGCTTCAGTGAAGCTCCACTGCCTGTACAGAGCTCCACTGAAGTCAGTGAGACT
This sequence comes from Dermochelys coriacea, assembly GCF_009764565.3. Classification (NCBI taxonomy): domain Eukaryota; kingdom Metazoa; phylum Chordata; order Testudines; family Dermochelyidae; genus Dermochelys; species Dermochelys coriacea. The sequence goes on along the minus strand of NC_050068.2, from coordinate 122,172,680 downwards.
CCGTTTAACAACAAGGGTCTGCCTTCACGGAACTCATTTGGGGCTAGGGCCCGAGGTCACACAGGCTAAAGTTACAGAACAGTGATTGATCCTATGGTGATGATGGTGATGATTTAACATATACATTGTGGTGATGACTAGAGGACAATCAGAAGAAACTGGAAATTATGAGGTTTTTATTTGTTTGAACAGAAAAACGACAAATCAGAAAAAGATTTGGTCTGGTTCTGAAAATGTTCGAAATTGGTTAGCAAATCGAAGAAGTTCCAGTCAGCTTCACAAAATGTGTGCTGGGTCTCCTGTTATAATTTTTGCCCCATGGCTAGGGCACTTTCCTGGGAGAAAGGAGCAAGAACTTGAACTCAGATTTTTCTGCCCTCCTCAGTGACCAGCCAAACCAGCATGCTACCGGCTTTTCTGGAGTGGGTGGCTGTCAATCTAGCTTTGCCAAGCTGTTCTTTTCTCTGACTGATTCACAGGCACAGCTTGAATCTACATCTGCTACTTCCCAGGTGAGTGCCCTAATCACCAGGCTATAGAATCATAGGATTGGAAGGGGTCTCGAGAGGTCATCTAGTCCAGTCCCTGCACTCATGGAAGGACTAAGTATTATCTTCTAGACTATTTCTCACAGGTGTTTATCTAACCTGCTCTAAAAAACAACTCCAGTGATGGAGATTCCACAACCTCCTTAGGCAATTTATTCCAGTGCTTAACCACTCTGACAGTTACGAAGTTTTTTCCTAATGTCTAACCTAAAGCTCCCTTGCTGCAATTTAAGCCCACAGCTTCTTGTCCTATCCTCAGAGATTAAGACCAACAATTTTTCTCTCTCCTCCTTGTAACAACCTTTTACGTACTTGCAAACTGTTATCATGTCCCCTCTGAGTCTTCTGTTTTCCAGAGTAAACAAACCCAATTTTTTCAATCTTCCTTCAAAGGTCATATTTTCTAGACCTTTAATCATTTTTGTTGCTCTTCTGTGGACTTTCTCCAATTTGTCCACATCTTTCCTGCCATGTTGCACCCTGAACTGGACACAATACTCCAGCTGAGGCCTAATCAGTGCGGAGAAGAGCAGAAGAATTACTTCTCGTGTCTTGCTTACAACACTCCTGCTAATACATCCCAGAATGATGTTCCCTTTTTTTTGTAACAATGTTACACTGTTGACTCATATTTAGCTTGTGGTCCACTATGACCCCCAGATCCCTTTCCGCAGTACTCCTTCCTAGGCAGTCATTGCCCATTTGTATGTGTGCAACTGATTCTTCCTTCCTAAATGGAGTACTTTGCATTTGTCCTTATTGAATTTCATCCTATTTACTTCAGACCATTTCTCCAGTCTGTCCAGATCATTTTGAATTTTAATCCTGTTCTCCAAAGCAATTGCAACCCCTCCTAGCTTGGTATCATCCACAAACTTTATAAGTGTACTCTCTATACCATTATCTAAATAAATGATGAAGATATTGAACAGAACTGGACCTAGAATTGATCCCTGTGGGACCCCACTCGTTATGCCCTTCCAGCATGACTGTGGACCACTGATAACTACTCTATGGGAATAGATGAGAATTTGGAAGAAGGAAATTAAATTCCAGAAATACTGAAAATATTGACAAAACTACAATGTCTAACTGTAGTTGGTGCTCCAAAGATATATCAAGCCTGATTATCAGAAGATGTAATTTTGCATGAGCACAAAATGAAACACCTTCTGAAACACGTTGTGACACTGTACCCCCATATTCTTCATAGTGATATTATTATGTTATGATTATAGCATAATTATGATGCATTTTAGGCAAGACAGGTCATGTAAGGTGTCACTGGAAAAGTTATGAGATTTGCTGGATATTATTATCCTATTTGTATGCATGTATCATTTTTGTATCTGAAGTTATAAATACTGACTATTGTACTTCAAATGTGGTTACACCTGGGTAACGCCCACTAGACAAGGTGCTTTCAGTCTAGATAGCTGGTTGAAAAGGGCCTATTTAGGGAAATGAACAATTAGGGAAAACAATAGGCCTTAGGAGAAGCTTATCTCCACCTCCACCCCCCCACCCCGGTGAGCCTTCCTGAGAGAACTCCAAACAGCCTGTAAGTAATAGCTGCTATGACTGTACAAGGACATGTGACCAGGTCACATTATTCTGGACTCTATCTTGGGATATCAATATTTTTCTACAAACCAGTCTGTGAACCAAGTTTTGAAACAAAGGATTCCTGCCCTATGCTAAAGCTATATAAGGCAGGGAGTGACAACATCTGTTGTTCTTCACTCTCCACTCAAGAAGACTCTTGGAAACACTGGAGGAACAAACACTGAACTGGGGGAAGTGCTGGACCCAGGCTAAAGGGATTTCTAGCCTGTGTATGAAAGACCTGGGGATTCCAAGCTGTAAAGCAAGTGCAGCTTGCCCCTTAAGAATCTTCAGCCTGCTTCTACCATCAGCCAGAGTGAGAATTTGCTAATTCATAACCTATCTTTCTAGTATCTTTGACTCAGTTTGCATTTTTGTTTATTTACTAGATAATTTGCTTTGATCTGTTTGCCATCACTTATCTATGGTTTTATAATTAATAAACTTGTTTTTGCTTTATCTAAACCAGTGAGTTGGAGTGAAGTGCTTGGAAATCTTACTTCAGAGAGGTTGTTGCAGTTCCTCTCCACATTGCGGGGGAGGGGGACTCTATGATCTTACACTGTACAGTTCCCTGTGCAGCGCAAGATAGTATAATTTTGGGTTTATGCTCCAGAAGGGGTGCGTAGCTGGGGAGTTGAGAGTTACCTTGGCTTTAGCCTTTCTACTGTTGGTTGGTTCATGCAGTGGCTAGGCAGAGAGCCTGCATGTAGCTGCAGCTGGGTGTGTCCCTACCTGTGTGTATGCTGGTGGAAGTGTAAGACCGGGAGCGTCTCTGCAGCTTGTCACAGCAGCACAGTATGAAAGGGAGCCCAGGCTGGTGGATCAGAGGGTTCAGTGGACCTCAGTTCCAGGCAGTACTCCAGGGAGAACCTGTCACACACGTGCCATACATTTTTGAGCACTAATAATTATATGTGCAGTGGAAAGATTTTAATGCCTCTGCAAGTAGGTGATATAATTTAGATAACCCAGAACTGCCCATGTGCACAGGCCTTAGAATCTGCAAACACACCCACACAAATAATTTGACCTAATAGACTTTATACGTGCAAAATCTATCACTTGTGTGCATAAGTGTTAGTGCTTGAAAAGTGTGGCTGCAGGAAAAGGGGAACAAGCTTGAGTACCTTTTGAAAAATCAGGCTCTTTTAAAAAGAATGAAGCTGGTGCATACTGTCCCAGGTAAAATATAAAATCCATGTGGAAACGTAAAACATTACAGTTTATGAATATTATTGATAGTCACCAGATGGTATTATTTTAAACCATTTTCAAGTTAGGTTGAACTAAATGTATAAGCAGTTAGACTTTGGAAAATTCTTGATTGTGCTGCAGTCTTTTACAAGCTGTGGCATTCACAAGTATAGCTTGTTTCCTGACTGGATCTCTGGCTGGATACATTTTTTAGATACTGAGCTGCAGTTTACAGATTATAGCCATGCACACAACAAACAAGAATGTTACCTGGTGTCAAAAACACCACAGAAGTCACAAAGAAAGAAAAGGCAAATAATATATTTTTCCCAATCTTTAAAGGGATGTTTTCAAACCAGACAGGTCTGAACAAGATTTCTGAGATTAAGTAGTAGAATCGTAGAATCATAGAATATCAGGGTTGGAAGGGACCTCAGGAGGTCATCTAGTCCAATCCCCTGCTCAAAGCAGGACCAATCCCCAACTAAAGCATCCCAGCCAGGGCTTTGTCAAGCCTGACCTTAAAAACTTCTAATGAAGGATATTCCACCACCTTCCTAGGTAACACATTCCAGTGTTTCACCACCCTCCTAGTGAAAAAGTTTTTCCTAATATCCAACCTAACCCTCCCCCACTGCAACTTGTGACCATTACTCCTTGTTCTATCATCTACTACCACTGAGAACAGTCTAGATCCATCCTCTTTGGAACCCCCTTTCAGATAGTTGAAAGCAGCTATCAAATCCCCCCTCATTCTTCTCTTCCACGGACTAAACAATCCCAGTTCCCTCAGCCTCTCCTCATAAATCATGTGTTCCAGTCCCCTAATCATTTTTGTTGCCCTCCGCTGGACTCTTTCCAATTTTTCCACATCCTTCTTGTAGTGTGGGGCCCAAAACTGGACACAGTACTCCAGATGAGGCCTCACCAATGTCGAATAGAGGGGAACGATCACGTCCCTTGATTTGCTGGCAATGCCCCTACTTATACATCCCAAAATGCCATTGGCCTTCTTGGCAACAAAGGGCACACTGTTGACTCATATCCAGCTTCTCGTCCACTGTAACCCCTAGGTCCTTTTCTGCAGAACTGCTGCCGAGCCATTCGGTCTCTAGTCTGTAGCAGTGCATGGGATTCTTCCGTCCTAAGTGCAGGACTCTGCACTTGTCCTTGTTGAACCTCATTAGATTTCTTTTGGCCCAATCCTCTAATTTGTCTAGGGCCCTCTGTATCCAATCCCTACCTTCCAGCGTATCTACCTCTCCTCCCAGTTTAGTGTCATCTGCAAACTTGCTTAGGGTGCAATCTATACCATCCTCCAGATCATTTATGAAGATATTGATCAAAACCGGCCCGAGGACCGGCCCTTGGGGCACTCCACTTGATACCAGCTGCCAACTAGTAGAGAATCTTATTATTCATTTGTATTATCATAGCCCCTATCCATGACCAGGACTCCACTATGCTTGGTGCTGTGCAAACACAGAAGAAAAAAATGGTCCCTGTTCCAAAGTAATAATCTTATGTGTAATATTTCTCTATTTGTGACTGAAAAGAAGGTTGAAATTCAATGCAATAGTTTGGGGAATCTTTCCAAAAATATTGCTTTCTACAAGAATTTAAGATTTTATCCGTAACCCTGAACGAAGCAGCTTGCCTCTCCCTCTCATGAGAAATTAACAGAGAATAAGGAGCTGTTGCCACAAATAAACATTTCTTTGTATAAGTCAAAGTGGGTTTTAAAATATCATGCCAGACATGGTCCCAATGCCCTGTACTCATGTTTCAGAATTTGACTACTGGCTTTCAAATCCCCAAGTATTGAAGATAAACCAAGGAGCAAACCAGGATTTAATGGTTTTCAGTTGTTATAGGTAGCTTTCCCAACAACAACAAACCTAAGGGGAGTATTAAAAACAATACAGTTTCCTCCACAGATATGGGCACAGGGACCATTAGTTTGAAGTTCACTATCCTAGCACCAGTGGTTTTAACAGATGACAGGGGTGAAAAATTTAATCTAACAAAGGAACTGAAACAAAACTACGTGATGTGGTGACTCGCTTCAAAGCTCAAATGCCAACATCAGGTATTTCTATGAATGCTGCTTAGGTTATCAATTATTTGTTTGGAAATAAATCAAATATTTTAGAACACTGGTTGGCAAATGGCTTTGTGAAGCCAAAAAGGCTACTCTACACCACATGCAGCATTTGCCAAATACATCTGTAATTTCTACCTCTGGGAGATGAAGAACACATTGTTATACTTTCACCAATCCCTTTATCTTCCTTCATTTTATTATATCTGTAGACTGTGTCATTTTAATTGCTTTATTTTATACACCTTTTCAGTGCCAGGTAGACAAAGGAGAAGTCCCAATGAGAGCGTATTTTAAGTGGGGGTGAGGGTGGGTGTCTTACCAAGGCTGTAAAAGGCAGAATTAATATGATCCCTTTTGATCTTTCCACAGATCCTTTGATTAATAGACACCCCAGAATTATTGCTGGGCAAATGGATTTTCAGTTCACTAGCAATTTTGAAAATTGTTTCAGGTCAGATTGAAAGCAATTTTTTAAAAATATTTTTGGCAAATCAAAAAGTTGAAAAAAATACATTTTGGGGTTCACAAAACATTTCATTTAAATCCTGTGCATTTTTAAGCATTATCACCATTTTTCAATGGTTGTGACATTTTAAAAATAAAATGAAAGGAAATTGCAAAACAAAAAGTTGTTTAAAAAAATCAAAATATATAATTTAGAAAATTTTGAAATTAAATGTTTCAATTTTATGGATTTTTTTAAATGGCAATTTTGCAAAATACATTACTTTGTCAAATGTGTTAGTGTTGCTATATCTGCATTTTCACTGGAAAGGCTGCAGTCAAAATGTTTTTCTCAGCTCTACCTAGGATGGCATTTATCTATATTGCTTCATTGTGAGTTCTTCTCCAGTATACTATCAAATATAACTCCAGATTTTGTTTTCTGCATTATTGCTTTCTAATAATCTCCAGTTTTGAATCTCTGCCTGTTATTTTTTCTCCCTAGATACGTTACTTTACATGTATCTGTTTTAAATCTCATTTATTGTTTGTTCATCTCTCTTAGTTTGCTAGACTGCTATGTTGATCTATCTCTGGCATTTCCTAGCAGCTCACATCCCTCACCTTCAGACAAACTCCTTGCTCCTGTTGCCTGTATCCTTTCTTCACCTGCTCACCCCTGTTCACAAACTACCTGGATTACAAACCCTCCTCAAAATCATATGCAAATGACACAGTCACTATGTGATGGGGTTTACTCCATCCCCCTTAGATAAGGGGTTAAGAGCCAGTTGGTGCATCTATGACTGATTGATTGTCTCCGGGCTTCGAGGGGCAGAGTTAGGTAAGTATCATTAGGCACCCGGGCCTTATAAGGAAGCTCAGGGACATAGGGGAAGGAAATTTAAAGAGAATAGCTCAAACCGAGAGGAGTCAGTTCAGTGAAAAAAGAAGCTGGGAGGACCTAAGAAGAAATTAGAGGCCTGTGAACCAAAGGGTGGTTGTGTTAAGTAGGGAAGCAGCATTAGGGGGCTTGGAGGGAGTAAGCGGGCCAGGGAAATAGCAGTATGTCTGAGGAAGCAGTCATATCTCCTTAATGCAGAATCCCTATAAAATGAGGAATAACCTAAGAGGTGGGTAGAAGACTCTTTGGTGTTGGGATATTTTGTGGACTTTCTAAATGGATTATTTTGTTATTCTCCAGAAAGAGATTAAATTTGGTGTGACATGGCCTGAGGACTGAGCCATGTCAGACCTGGGGAGAGGCAGATGGCCTACAGGAATTGCTGGAGGTAAGAGCCCCTTTGCAGCATTGCACCCAAAGGGGGTATCACAGGTTGTGAGAACACTACTGTACACACTGTCACTTGATTTGATATTGCCTAGTCTTCACTGCAGAGATTGACATTGACCAGCATTGTATCTTGCTTGAATCTACTTGATTTCATGTAGAAGGGACCTGAGATGCAAAATTTGGATTCAGATCTTAAGCCTCCCAGACTGTAAAAGTGATGATCAGAACTGGGGTTTTGCTTTGCACATCTTTTCTTACTACAAGTAGATTTGATGAATTGATTGAAATAAAATAAAGACTGGCCTAAGTCTTCACCCATAACTTTGGTGAATTTGTTTGAGGCTTAAAATAAATCAGAAGTTTCCCCCTTTATTTTTCAATTTCTTGGGCATCTTCACTTCATGATTCTGGATGGGATTGGAAGAGCTGAAGTATCTGGGAAAAGGCTGTTGCATGGGGTATCTTTGGACTGAGAAGAAGAAGGAATTATCAGAGATCTCATGAATTCTTCTTATAGCCAATTTTCAAGATACAGGCTAGCTGAGATAAGTGTTCATAGCTCAGGTTGCACAATGAATCAACACTGGGCTACACTTCACTTCAGTGTTGAATGCAGGGTAATGAAATGTTGTTATGCTTATTGTATGTGTAAAGGGCAAAAGAACTGAACTTTGTCTGCCCTAAACTGAACCTCACTTGCTAAGTGTAACCCACACACCACCTGGGTGTGGTGCTCTGTCCCATCTTGTGGCACCGAGACCACTTAGAGGGAGATTCATGAGTCTGCTCTACAGCCTTTTAGCTCATGCATTTAGCTCCAAAGGTCCAAGGTTCAATCCCGTCCACCGACAACCGGGTCTGTTGGTGCAACATAAGTATGGGGTAGGGATGCCAAATCCCAGTGCAAAGGAGAGGGGGTTGAAACAGTTCTTACCTGATGGCGTGAACTCGGCCTAAAAAGTTCTAGACATCATTTCACCTTCCGCTCTCCAGAGTTTAAAAACAGAGCTGTTTGTACTCAGTTGAGAATCCTTGCTTCTGTTCAGTGGTTACCAGAACTGAAATCACTCATGAGCAGGTCTAGGGCTAAGCCTTAGTTCTGGTGTGGAGACAGTATTGCAGTGAAAGATGACAAAGGCAGCAACTAAGAGGTGGCCCACAATCCAGTGATTGGACCCTCCGAATGCAGTATTGCAGAAGTGGCAGTGAGACAACAGTTTTATTTTAGAGACAACAGTTGCAGCAAGTGGCCAGAGATGGCCGAGATAACAATGAGCCAGTCACAGAGGCAGAAGCAGGGGTGGGAGGTGAAACCACATGAATGCACTTCTGAACTCTGGGTCCTCACTGACCTAAGACTACCAACTGTGAGTGGAGTGCAGCAGAGGGACAGAGGAGTGGTAAAGGTACGTTCGTTTGTTGGACTTTCACACTGCAAGGTGGGAAACTGAGGTAAAGGAAACTTCCCAATGTATTATGGGGTTGGTGTTTGCTTATGGTTATATGCTTTCGAATTGTGATTGTGGTGTTTTCCCAAATTAATGCTAGATTCGGTTTCCCTTTTTGATAAGTTTCTTTTCTTTTCTTTTGTTATATACAGACTCAATACTTGTGATGGGGGAAGTATGGCCTCAGAGAGGCAGCCACGGGTGGTGGTCAGTTTTCCCAATTACTGGGTGGGGGCTCAAATTGATTCTGTTTCTTAAGAGGAACTCCTGGATATTGCACTCAGCCCTCGGGGGGTTGGCAACAACCTGACAGAACTGTTACACACCTATAACTAAATACAATTATTTTATGGGCAAATTTATCTCCTTCTTACTGTTTTCACTATTCATTATATTAAACTATCTGCATCTGAAATGTCAAATCATTAAACTGCAGTTATAGAAAAAATTATAAATGCTGAAAAACTGAATAATTTCAAACTTACACCTCTGTTTTGACCTGTGTGCCTTGTTCTGGATCTTTGGACTGTAATCTAAAAGCCAGTGTGACCTACTTGGTTATTAGCATTGAGACTGAGCAGTGAAGAGAAATGAGAAATAAATGTAATGAAATTAAAATGAGCAAAATAGCTCTTACCCAGTGCCTCTGAGCTCTGTTTGCTTGTTCACAAGATCCCCAGGGTAAAACCATCTTCTTCGTCATAAGTGACTGCCTCTGCAAACAACCGAAAGTCGTGCTTCTTGGTAAACAAACACACTGACTCTCCAAATAATATACTGTGGGCTTGCGGATGTGTTTGTGTATTGTTGCCCCAGGGGGCGATTGAGTGTAAATATTTCTGCACTGTGTTGGTTGGTCCTGACCAGGTCTGAAATTCCAGACTATTTGCTTGGTTGCATGGAGCAGGAGGGTTCACAAAAATCCTTCCTTTCCTCTTGTGTGGCTGTGCAAGGGCCTCCGGTGAAGTGTTCCTTGCCCCACCATTACCACTGGGGAAAAAGATGCTGAAAAGGGGAGTTGTGTCCTTCCCTCCCTCTATTCTGACCTGCAGAGCTGGATGGGCCCCCAAGAATGACTGTGTCTGCACAAGGCACAATCTCCATAATGCTGTACCTGCGGTGGGGTAGCTTTGTGCCACCACCTGTGCAGAGCTATGGACAGATGTAGCCAGATCTGTTTCATAATTGCAATCTGCTGATGAGCCCAAAAGGAATACGTACACTGTGCTGCTAGAGAGTCCTGACCCCCACTGAAAATTCTACCTTAGCTTGAGTAGAAAAAGCCTAGGGTATAGACTAGGAGAATATACCATATGCTGGATAATAACATGGGAGACTGCTTGCCTATAAAACTTAAACTGGCTCTTTGTTTAGAGAACTAGTTACAGAAGTGCTGCAACTAGCTTTCAGAATGTCATGGGGCATCATGAATATTGTCCGGCCACTCCTCAGCTCTGTTGTATTTGGTGGGTAAGTTAATACAGGCTGGATCAGTATTAACTTATCCTTCTTTCTCTCCATGGTCCAGGACAATCCAGTAAAAAGGATGTTGATCCTGTGGCCAATGGGGCAGCCCCATTTAGCTTGGATCCTGACAGAGGGGCAGAGCATTGTTTAGAGCCATTGCAGAGGCATAGGACTTCCTCATAGATGGCGACAGCCCCTGAGATCTGCTGTGTTGCCAGCTGTCATAATTTCATTGCAAGTCTCATGATATTTGACACTCTTGTTAAAGTCTCAGCTTCTGGAGTCATGTGATTACATGAGAATCTCAGCGTTGTGTCCTTTTTTTAAAAGAAGTTTTTAGCTGTCAAGTTTGTGGAGGAAAGCTCCAAAGGCTCAAAACCCAGACAGCATATAAAAAGATCCTAAAGTTTATGTAAAAAAAAACCACCCTCATGATCTGCTGGGAGGAGAGGGAAGATAACATGATTTTTTAACACTTGGTCTTGGCAATATTAGATCTGCATAGAGTTTGTGGGGTCCACTAATTTTGTGTACCAAATCACCCATGAAAGAACATGTAGAAAATTCTACAAGAGGAATGTTGTGGAGTTTCCTGTCCCTCAGTCTGGACACAGTCACAATAATTCCTATCTGTCATTCCTACATGATGAATAGCTATTCACCAAATACACTCTACCTTTTTACATTGTTTATAAACCTATACTATGTCCCGTGTTATGCAGGAGGTCAGACTAGAGGATCATAGTAGCCATAAATTTTATGATCACTTAGGGTAAACCAACCACATACAAGAAAACTTTTCCGAACCAGGAACTTTTCACCCCATATACATTTATTTTGTGACACACTGAGAATTAGCTACCCGTTCAAACTGAATAGGAGATCTATATATTGGCCAATAAGTAAATGGGAATTGGGGTAATTTTCTTGGCAGCAGGACTTTGTCAAGGCACTGGTTTCCTTTGAATCTCAATCATGTTAAGTAACACAAAGAAGACTACATGCTTTTAACCAGGAAGATAACATATGGAGTAGTTAGTTGTGATTTATAGAAAATGAATTTCATTCTCATGAACCTGAATGCTGTAATTATGTACCTCCTCCTTTCATACATGTAGCTTCTGCATCTGTGTCTTTAATCATCTGACTCAGTTTTCCTTTTCTCTGCCTCCCTCTCAGACTTGGTTTATTCTCTCTCTAGACCTCTGGGGATGTGTCAACAGTACTTTTAAAATGGTCACAATCTGAGAGGAGCTATTCTAAAAAGCCATTCAGCTGATTGTTAATAGTAGTCATCAGAATACTTTGTAATTATTCCTGTAAGAATACTTGTATAGATTACATGATAGGATGATTACAGAGGAAAATAATGGCTGCCTTGAGTGCCCATTATTTAGCTGGAAGGCATTTTTTAATAAAGAAAAAGTGACTGCCATACATTATGTAAATGTTGTATTGTTTTTTGTTTTTAAGTTCTTGCTCTTAGCTTCTCTCCTACCTAATTTTCTCAAATACTTGCTTTTCCCTATAGCTCCAGGATATAATGCTGCCTGCTTCTTCTTTACAATGTCACCTGAAAGTGAGAACAGGCTTTCTCCTGGCACTGTTGTAGCCGGTGCTGCAAGATATTTACATGCCAGATGCGCTAAAGAATCATATGTTACTTGATGCCTCAACCACCATTCCAGAGGAAATGCGTTCATGCTGATGATGGGTTCTGATCGATAACAATCCAAAGCAGTGTGGACCGATGCATGTTCGTTTTCATCATCTGAGTCAGATACCACCAGAAGAAGGCTGATTTTTTTTTTTGGTGGTTTTGGTTCTGTAGTTTCCGCATCAGTGTGTTGCTCTTTTAAGACTTCTGAAAGCATGCTCCACACCTCATCCCTCTCAGATTTTGGAAGGCACTTCAGATTCTTAAACCTTGGGTCAAGTGCTGTAGCTTTCTTTAGAAATCTCACATTACTACCTTCTTTGTATTTTCTCAAATCTGCAGTTAAAGAGTTCTTAAAACAAACAACATGTGCTGGGTCATCATCCAAGACTGCTATAACATGAACTATATGGCAGAATGCAGGTAAAACAGAGCAGGAGACATACAATTTTCCTCCAGTTCAGTCAAAAATTTAATTAACACTTTTTTTTAATGAGCATCATCATCATGGAAGCATGCCCTCTAGAAAGATGTCTGAAGCATGAAGAGGCATATGAATCTTTAGCACATCTGGCATGTAAATATCTTGCAACACTGGCTACAACAGTGCCATGCAAATGCCTGGTCTCACTTTCAGGTGACATTGTAAATAAGAAGTGAGCAGCATTATCGCCCGTAAATGTAAACAAACTTGATTCTCTTAGTGATTGGCTGAACAAGAAATAGGACTGAGTGGACCTGTAGATGCTAAAATTGTACATTGTTTTGTTTTGGAGTGCAGTTATGTAACAAAAATATCTACATTTGTAAGTTTCACTTTCATGATAGAGATTGCACTACAGTACTTGTATGAGGTGAATTTGAAAAATTCTATTTCTTTTGTTTATCATTTTTACAGTGCAAATATAGGTAATACAAATAATATAAAGTGAGCACTGTACACTTCATATTCTGTGTTGTAATTGAAATTGATATATTTGAAAATGTAGAAAAACATCCAAAAATATTTAATACATTTAAATTGATACTCTATTGTTTAACAATGCGATTAATCACGATTAATTTTTTTAGTTAATCTTGTGAGGGTAACTGTGATTAAATGACAGTCCTAGTTTTCACATTTGTTGAGCTGATTCAAACCCATGTTCAAAAATGAAAATACACTTTAACCTCATCCTCCTTCCCTTTACATAGATCTTATGAACTCACCAGTCACTATCCAGTCTCTGCTTAAGAAGAGCTCAGGACTGGATCAGTGGAAAACTGCTAATGAATATCCTGCATCACGCCATACCTTCCTCTTTATTGGATGTAGGGCAAGTTTCTGTACTGAGGGGCACCACAGAAAGCATAATACCCGAAGTGGGACTGGTGTGGAGGTGGGAGAATGGCTTTAGCCCACCTTTGGTGTAAGTTATTTCATAGAGATCTGTGCTCTGGAGCTGCTCTGACTCCTGGCAGTCTGACCTGCTCTCTGTGTGCCTTGCGGCCCAGAATTGCTGGAGTGGAAAGTGATCTGGCCACAGCTGTTCTGTTACATGCTCCTGCACTGGAGGAATTCCCCAGGGATCTCTTTGGCTCCCTGTTGGCCATTATATGTCACTGGAATGGTATAAACAGGTTGTTGAAAAGGCTAGAATCTCATGCTTTTTCTTATTACATCACCTCACCTGACCCCCACCTACATTCCACCCATTATATCAGCTTGATAACCCAGCTGTGTGGCCAAGATTTATAAAGGTGACTAGTGAACATGGTTATCTCAGATTTTGGGTGCCCATCATAAAGCGGATTATCTAGAAAGTGCCAAACACCCTCCCTCTGAAAAGCAGCCTCTGTAAATGTGTCTCAAGCTGGGCACCCAAAACTTGAGACCTCCACAGTCATGAGTCAATCTGAAAATATTGGCCTAACTATAGTTGTAATGTTTAGCACTTACATAAGACCATCCTCATCATCACTACCATTTTTCTACTTACTGAGCTACAGTTACAGGGAGTATATCGCTTCCGGATGTTTATGTTTCTCTACCCTGATCCGTCTCCTTTTTACCCTTCCTTTCTGGGGGGAGAGAGTATCAGAATGACCTGGCCTGAACTGTGAAAGGTCAAAAGCAAAAAACCCATCAAATGAACAATCATTTTAGCTATTTTCACTTCTCAGCTTACTTGACGTAGAGTCATTTAGTTTCATGTCATTAGTGCTTGTTGTGATGTGAGCGTGCCATAGTAGATATTACATCTGTCCGATCACCTTCCTGATATTTCACCAAAGGGGGGTATGTGTGGTGATGTGTACAGGAAACAATTTTAGAGTTATGTAATATGTAAAATATTGGTCCCCAAAACTGGTGGAGACAAAACTTTTCACCTGAGGTGGGTCACAAAGCTGACTCAACACTAAGACCAATCAACATCTGTCAGCCTGACCCAGTGCTGTATTTACAGTCTGGGGAACATACAGGCTTGAGCACTGACAAAGACAAGAGTCTCACACTGTATATGAGCAAGAAAGAGGTTCAAATGTCATCCATTACAGAGGTGACATTCTTCCATCAGCAGTGTCTCATGAAAAGTGGGCCCCAGCTCTCTGGAATGTACAATGCTGTAAAGAATGACCATGAGGGGAGAAATGCCTTATTAGACAGGAAAGTAACTTGTTAATAAGTGTAAGCTATAGATTGTGAGGGGTTTTTTTTACCTGTAACATTATGTTTTCAAATTCTTTTACTTGTTCTGAGTTGAATCTCTAACTCAAACTTTGTTACATAAACTGCAGTTTGGTTTTACTATAGATATGTCTACTTGCTTTGCTCTGAGGAGACTGTTGAACTGAGATAAAGTTAGTAAAATGGGGCACATTGCTTCCAGGAAGGCAGTGGATCAGTGATTATTGCAGGTGTCCAGAAGACATGGGACTGGGCACTCAAGTGTAACAAAGTGAGTGTATAAATTGCTAGCCTTCAGACAGGGGGGAAGATAGGGCTTGGGAAGCCCAGAGTGGAGTGCTTGTGCTATCAGGGGCAAGAAGAGTTGAGAAGATTTTCCTCTGGTGGACCCAGACAAGGGTCTCGCATGCTGTAAGCAGGTGGTAGCGATTCACCTCAGGTAATCTCCAAAAGTGTCATGCCTCGATAAAGGTCTCAGCAATAGTTCTCCATCATTCTTCCACTATAGGTTTCTGTGGCTAAAGAAAGTTGATCAATCCTCTACTATTCCGAGGAAGAAAGAAAAAAATGTCTTTTCATTAAAATTTCATCAACACCTCCTTTCCCACCTGGTCGGATTTTATGTACGTGACTCTGCTTGTGTTTTCTTAGCACATTGTTAAAGATTGAAAAGTTTAATAGGGGAATAATTTGATCTGTAATAACCCTGAAATGAAAAGAATTGAGTCACTCCCCAATCTATTTCCCCCTGCCTCAAATGAACACTGACATTTTAATCAACCTATTATTCCTGGGTAAGGTTATCTGACACTTTCAGCCACCCTCCTGGTGCTCCACGACTGTTTTCAGCACTCTTACTATAAAAATTGGTCCAGCACCCCTCTGTATGACCACTAGCGAACACTCCTCTCAGAACATGCAATAGGACCCAATATTCCTCAGTCTCCACACTCTTCTGCTGTCAAAAAGCTGCAAAGCCCACTAGCAAAATGTGTTCCTCATCTCCCTCTAGTGGCTAGGCCACATCGGGTATAACAACCTACTACTGCTATCGTTAGCTTAGGTGGCTGAGATCTGTACTATAGATTGTAAGATTCTAACCATACTGATGAACCATGTGGGAATCCATGAGAGTCCACATGATGGAATTTCAGCCTTCCTCCCCCCGGTTTGGTATTTTAAAAAGCTAGCAAATTATATAAAAATTACATTAGAAGAACTCAGAAGTCAAACACTCAAAAATTAGGAAAGACCAGAATTAAGGTTGTCTATGCAATGTTAATTTGGACCCCTTGTATGCGTACACTGGGACACAGTCTTTAACTAATTGATCACATGCAACTCAATCCCTGCCTCATACAGTGCATAGGATGAATCAGGTTACAGGGTGAATGAGGCTGTTGGATGTAGGAACCCGGGTTTATTTATTGCAGAAGTTGGAAGACGTCCAGTGAAAGACTCAGGGGACTGCAGGAAAAGAAAGGCTGCTCTGATGGTTTCGGGAGTTGCCATGGCAACCTTATTTCTGGCATTTCTTAACTTTTGAGGGCTTGAGTTTGCAACCGTAACTTTCTTTGAGTCTATTTTTATTTAATTATTATTACAGAAGCACCTAGAGACCCAAATGAGATCCAGCTTCAATTGTGCTAGGCACAGTATATGCACAGAGTAAAGTGCTTGCTATCTAACAAGACAAGACAGGAAAGGGCAGTATCTTTATCTTCATTTTACTGAGTGAGAAATGAGCTGCAGAGAAGTGTAATGTCTTGTCCCAGGTCACACAGGAAGTCTGTGGCTGAGCCAGGAATTGAGTCCAGCTGTCCCAAGTCCCACTTAGGTGTCCTGCTCATAAAACCATTCTTCTCCGATTAAAGATGGCTTTCCCAGAGAATTTGTGCTGATGAAGAATGCACTTAACAAATGTCAATAGAATAAGATCCCTAAGAAAGCAAGCAGTTTGTTATGTTCCACCATTGTGCCTGTAATTAAAAACCAGTTAATCCGAATACAGCTTTTCCGGCTCACTGGATCTCTTTTGTTTTTTGCTGCAGTTCTAAATGACTGTAGTATTAGAAAAGACAGCTGACAATTTATTATTTTAATATTTTGAAAGCTTTTTGAAACTTCAAAAGGTGGCTTTTTCTGTGTATCAGAAAAGTAAATATTTTTACTGAAAGTCTGTTCAGAAAACCACAATGCACTGTTCAGTGTTGTGGATAAGTTTCATAAGTACTCATTGCACCTTTATGCAGAATACCAGCACTAGTTCTTGCCATCATTTAAGTTCGAACTGTGGGGGAATTTTCAAAAAGTGCAGAAGGGCTAGATTTTAGGTGCCTAAATATGTAAATGGGTACATAGTAGGGTTTTCAAATATTCCTTGGTACCTAACTCACTTAAATGCTTTAGAAAATGCTACCCTAGAATCTTAGTTGTATTTCACACAGACCACTGAGCAAACCTAGTGTCTGAGGCAAAAAGTGAATAATCCACTCTTTATTTGGCTTTCATTGTGGTGGGCAGGTGCTGGTCAGAGGAAAGGAAGCCTTTGGAAAAAAAAGGATAGAGCTCGCTGAAATTTGGGATTTCTGATTCCTGCAAAATTTTGATATTTCAAATACTGTTGTGAACAAGAAATCCCTCAAATATTTTGTTTCAGACACACTGACACATGGTGTTTTCAGAATGAAATATGCTCTCAGGATTGGCTGCTGCTGATTGAAACTGACATTCTTGTTACTTTCATCCCTGCTAATAGCAGCAATGAAAAGTGACAAGAATGTCAATTTCATTCAGCAGTTCCTCAGGTGGGGCTCCCAAGGTCTGTGATTCTGGGGCAGCTCCCTGGTGTGGACTTCCCCAGGGCAGGGACCCCAGGCCTTCCTGACTCCTTGGCCAAGGTTGCTGGCTCAGGAATCTGCATGGTAGGGCTGCCCTGCTGCCACAGACCCTGGATGCCCTGGCATCCAAGGACCAGGGCAATTTTCATAGTGGGCTACCAGAAAGCAGTGGACCCTGGAAAACAAGGTTTCCCAACCCCAGAACAGTTCAAAATTGCCCTGGAGCTGCAGACCCTGGAAGCCCAGGCTGGCAGGGGGAACCAGGTTGATTTCTGATGCAATCCTTTCTGTGATTTGATGACAATTCATCAAAATCAGACTGTTTTGCCAAACACTTTTTGGGTTCAACAAACTGGTATTTTTTCACAAAAAGTTTTTCTACCTGCTCTACTGAAGAGAAATATACATTACAAGTTAATCAACCTTTGCCTTCTGCAGGATCAACTGCTTCACACTTCACTGTTCCCCAAAGGTGTTCTAACTAGGAGCTGACTCCCAAAAATAACAAGAACAAGAGCCTGTTAAAATGAATAAACTATAGCTATGTTAAAGCAATCTGATGTTTCAGTAATGAGGGTGACCAGGTTAAGGTCACTCAGGAGCTGGTCTAAACTGGGCTCTGAGCTTTCAGTAAGGATTTTTTGTTTTCTAATAATCTACTGATTATCTAGTCCAACCCCCTTTGAGCAGAGGGTTGGTCTAGATGACCTCCTGAGGTCCCTTCCAACCCTGATATTCTATGATACTGCAGATATGACACTAAGACTGAGCTGACTGAAAAGATAATGTTCCTGATGATTGAGCTCTTATTTTCTCTCATTTGTTGTATAACTCCTCCTTGAAGATACTGTATGGACATAGGCTATTTATATGTCTTTCATATATGTCACATCAAGTTCTGACTTGGTCACTAGCGAACAAATGAAAGTGTATTGTATTGGAAGCATATTTTTATGGCAGAGTGCACAGGAAATCTGTGTTACTGTAAGCAGAAGTGATTTACTATATGGTGCTCTTCCTTCTCAATCAGTAGGAGAAGCAGGTGAATACTATCAATACTTCTTGATAGAATTGGTTTGGATATTTAAATGCATAAGCTTTTGCTAAGTTCACATTCTTCTTTTCTGCAAATTTTCTAGAAAAATAAGTTTGCCAACATGAAAGCTAGCTGCAAACAGTGAACACTGACAAAAAGCAAACTTCAAATTCATAATTTCAATAATTTATACCAGATATGTGAATCTATTTGGTATGGTCACCAAGCAGGGAACCAAAATGTAAAATGCTACATATATATCACATCAAAATAGCTCTAATTTCAGATTTATAATATCAAATACTGAAAAGAAACTGCTTGTGAACATGCTACAGACCAGGGATCAGCAAACTTTGGCACACGGCACATCAGGGAAAGTCACCAATGAGCCAGGACAGTTTGTTTACTTGCAGTATCCGCAGGTTCAGCTGATCACAGCTCCCACTGGTTCCGCTTCACCATTCCAGGCCAATGGGGCTGCAGGAAGTGGTGGCCAGCACATCCCTCGGCCTGTGCCGCTTCCCGCAGCCCCCTTTGGTCTGGGACGGCAAACTGTGGCCAGTGGGAGCTACAATTGGCCAAACCTGAGGACACATCAGGTAAACAAACCGTCCCAGCCTGCCAGCGGCTTTCCCTGACGGGCCTTGTGCCAAAGGTTGCCAATCCCTGCTATGGACCATTGTGAGAGTAGTGGGGAGAAAATTACATTAACACTGTACCCAGCCATAATATCTGACAGCAGCTGATGTTTTTTTCTAGGAATAAGTCAAAACCTGCTTGGCCTTTGGAAAAGAGGTTTAAAATTCCCCACCTCTTACCTTTCCCTAAATGGCTCTCACTCCTTGTGATAACTGAATTATGTTTATATAATCAGATCACAATAATATGTGGCTGGTGCCCATAGGCGTAGTTTGACTTCTATATTCTGGGGAGCTGGGGGAGAGGCAGCTCCAGTCAGGCCAACTGGGTTGCCTGTGTGTGTGTCGGGGCGGGGGGAGAGGGGGGACAAATTATGTGCCTGCCCACACATAATGTGCCTTTTCAGATTTGTGTGTGGGGGGGTGTGTGTGCAACTTTAACTGATTGCAGGTGCTATTTAGGCAACTGAAAACTCTAGTATTTTTGCAGATAATAAATTAGAAATATCTGATAGGAGCATTGTATCTAATTCCTGTATCAAAAAAGAAAAGAAATAAATATTAGGCCCACTCAGCTCTAATACTAACATGTTCTGACATCTTGTGGCAAGTAACTTATGGGACATTGATTAGGTTTACAATTGTAATGTATATTCTTACTCAGATACTCTTACTAAAGTCAGCAGGGACCAGCGTGATGATCTAGTCTGACCTCCTGCACATTGCAGGCCACAGAACCTTACCCATCCACTCCTGTTATAGATCCCTAACATCTGGCTGAGTTACTGAATTTCTCAAATCATGGTTTAAAGACTTCAAGTTACTAAGAATTCACCATTTACACTAGTTTAAATGACCCCATGCCTGATGCTGCAGAAGAAGGCGAAAAACCCCCACAGTCTGACCTGGGGAAAAATCCTTCCTGATCCCAAATATAGCAATCAGTTAGACTCTGAGCATGGGGCAAGACCCAGCAGCCAGACACCTGGGAAATAATTCTCTGTAGTAA
The DNA here is from genome assembly GCF_009764565.3 of Dermochelys coriacea. Taxonomy (NCBI): domain Eukaryota; kingdom Metazoa; phylum Chordata; order Testudines; family Dermochelyidae; genus Dermochelys; species Dermochelys coriacea. The sequence continues at coordinate 122,152,725 of NC_050068.2, read as the reverse complement.
CTCAGAGCCCTCCCCATCTAGTGTCCCATCTCGAGCCATTGGGGATTGTTGCTACAGGCAGGTGCCGATGGGCCACGCACCATTGTAGACAGTCCTGTCATACCAACCCCTCCATAAACTTATCAACCTCAGTCTTGAAGCCAGTTAGGTTTTTTTCTCCCACTGCTCCCTTTGGGAGGCTGCTCCAGAACCTCACTCCTCTGATGGTTAGAAACTTTTGCCTAATTTCAAGCCTAAACTGTTGATGGCAGTTTATATGTATTTGTTTTCATGTCCACATTGATGCTTAACTTAAATAACTCCTCTCCCCCTCTGGTATTTATCCCTCCGATGCATTTATACCAAGTAATCGTATCTCCCCTCAGCCTTCTATTGGTTAGACTAAATAAGCTAAGCTCCTTGAGTCTCTTCTCTGCACCTGATCCCGTTTGAATTCATCTTTCTTAAACATGGGAGACCAGAATAGGGCACAGTATTCTAGATGAGGTCTCACCAGTGCCTTGTACAATGGCACTAACACTTCCCTATCTCTACTGGAAGTACCTTGCCTGATGCACCCCAGGACCACATTAGCCTTTTCACAGCCACATCAGACTGATGGCTTATAATCGTCCTGTGATCAGCCAATAACCCCAGCTCTTGCTCCTCAACTCTCACTTCCAATTGATAAATCCCCAGTTTATAGCAAAAAAATCTTGTTGTTAGTGCCTAAATGCATGACTTTGAATTTGCACTATTAAATATCATCTCATTTCTATTACTCCAGTTTACAAGGTCATCCAGATCTTCTTGTATGGTATTCCAGTCCTCTGCCATATTGGCAATACCTCCCAACTTTGTGTCATCTGCAAATTTTATTAGCATACTCTCACTTTTTGTGCCACAGTCAGTAAAATAAAAATGTTAAATAAAGTTGGTCCCAAGACTGATCCCTGAGGAATTCCACTAGTAACCTCCCTCTAGCCTGAGAGTTCATCTTTCGGTATGACTTGTTGTTGTCTCCCCTTTAACCAGTTCCTTATCCACATAAGAACATAAGAATGGCCATGCTCGATCAGACCAAAGGTCCATCCAGCCCAGTATCCTGTCTGCCAACAGTGGCCAATGCCAGGTGCCCCAGAGGCAGTGAACCTAACAGGTAATGATCAAGTGATCTCTCTCCTGCCATCCATCTCCACCTTCTGACAAACAGAGGCTAGGGACACCATTCCTTACCCATCCTGGCTAATAGCCATTAATGGACTTAACCTCCATGAATTTATCCAGTTCTCTTTTAAACCCTGTTATAGTCCTAGCCTTCACACCCTCCTGAGGCAAGGCGGTCAACAGGTTGACTGTGTGCTGAGTGAAGAAGAAGTTCCTTTTATTTGTTTTAAATCTTCTACCCATTAATTTCATTTGGTGGCCCCTAGTTCTTATATTATGGGAACAAGTAAATAACTTTTCCTTATTCACTTTCTCCACACCACTCATGATTTTATATACCTCTATCATATCCCCCCTTAGTCTCCTCTTTTCCAAGCTGAAAAGTCCTAGCCTCTTTAATCTCTCTTCATATGGGACCCGTTCCAAACCCCAAATCATTTTAGTTGCCCTTTTCTGAACCCTTTATAATGCCAGTATATCTTTTTTGAGATGAGGGAACCACATCTGTATGCAGTATTCAAGATATGGGCGTACCATGGATTTATAAAAGGGCAATACAATATTCTCCTTCTTTTTCTCTATCCCTTTTTAAATGATTCCTAACATCCCATTTGCTTTTTTGACTGCCGCTGCACACTGTGTGGACATCTTTAGAGAACTATCCATGATGACTCCAAGATCTTTCTCCTGATTAGTTGTAGCTAAATTAGCCCCCATCATATTGTATGTATAGTTGGGGTTATTTTTTCCAATGTGCATTACTTTACATTTATCCACATTAAATTTCATTTGCCATTTTTTTGCCCAATCACTGAGATCTTTTTGAAGTTCTTCACAGTCTGCTTTGGTCTTAACTACTTGAACAGTTTAGTATCATCTTCAAACTTTGCCCCCTCACTGTTTACCCCTTTCTCCAGATCATTTATGAATAAGTTGAATAGGATTGGTCCCAGGACTGGCCCTTGGGGAACACCACTAGTTACCTTTCTCTATTTTGAAAATTTACCATATATTCCTACCCTTTGTTCCCTGTCTTTTAACCAGTTCTCAGTCCATGAAAGGATCTTCCCTCTTATCCCATGACAACTTAATTTACCTAAGAGTCTTTGGTGAGGGACCTTGTCAAAGGCTTTCTGGAAATCTAAGTACACTGTATCCCCCTTGTTCACGTTTGTTGACCCCCTCAAAGAACTCTAATAGATTAGTAAGACATGATCTCCCTTTACAGAAACCATGTTGACTTTATGCCATGTTGTTCTATGTGTCTGACAATTTTATTCTGTTTCAACTAATTTGCCCGGTACTGACATTACTGGTCTGTAACTGCCAGGATCACCTCTAGAGCCCTTCTTAAATATTGGCGTTACGTTAGCTATCTTCCAGTCATTGGGTACAGAAGCTGGTTTAAAGGACAGGTTACTGTCCATAGTTAATAGTGCCCCAATTTCACATTTGAGTTCCTTCAGAACTCTTGGGTGAATGCCATCTGGTCCCTGTGACTTGTTACTGTTAAGTTTCTCAGTTAATTCCAAAACCTCCTCTAGTGATACTTCAATCTGTGACAATTCCTCAGATTTGTCACCTACAGAAGACGGCTCAGGTTTGGGAATCTCCCTAACATCTTCTGCCATGAAGACTGAAGCAAACAATTCATTTAGTTTCTCTGCAATGACTTTATTGTCTTTAAGTGGTCCTTTTGTATCTCAATCGTCCAGGGTCCCCACTGTTTGTTTAGCAGGCTTCCTGCTTCTGATGTACTTAAAAAACATTTTGTTATTACCTTTTGAGTTTTTGGCTAGCCATTCTTCAAACTCCTTTTTGGCTTCTCTTATTACATTTTTCATTTAATTTGGCAGTGTTTATGCTCCTTTCTATTTACCTCACTAGGATTTGACTTCCACTTTTTATAAGATGCCTTTTTATCTCTCACAGCTTCTTTTACATGGTTGTTAAGCTACGGTGGCTCTTTTTTAGTTCTTTTACTGTGTTTTTAAATTTGGGGCATACATTTAAGTTGAGCTCTATTATGGTGTCTTTGAAAAGTGTCCATGCAGCTTGCAGCGATTTCACTCTAGTCACTGTACCTTTTAATTTCTGTTAACTAACCTCCTCATTTTTGCTTAATTCCCTTTTCTGAAATTAAATGCCACAGTGTTGGGCTGTTGAGGTGTTCTTCCCAGCACAGGAATGTTAAATGTTATTATATTATGGTCAGTATTTCCAAGCGGTTACCTCTTGGAGCAGATCCTGTGTTCCATTCAGGACTAGATCGAGAATTGCCCCTCTCCTTGTGGGTTCCTTATCAGCTGCTCCAAGAAGCAGTCATTTAAAGTATCGAGAAATTTTTTCTCTGCATTTCGTCCTGAGGTGACATGTACCCAGTCAATATGGGGATAATTGAAATCCCCCACTATTAATGAATTCTTTATTTTGATAGCCTCTCTAATCTCCCTTAGCATTTCATCATCACTATCACTGTCCTGGTCAGGTGGTCGATAATAGATCCCCACCATTCAGGCTCATACTAATCCCCATCTTCTCCAAGATAACTAATAATTTCCCATGTGGAACTGTATTAAATGCCTTACTGACATCCAGGTAGATTAGATCATCTGCATTTTCTTTGTCTAAAACATCATTTATCTTCTCAAAGAAAGATATTAGTAACTTTGTTACCACTCCTTGAATAGAACAATTGAAACAATTGTAGCAAAATCTGCAATTACTTTCTATCATTTAGGCTACTTACTTTTGCAGATCACCAAGCTTGGAACAGATCATTTAACTTTAGGAAATATCCTAAGAGCCCCTTCTTACTTAATCACTCTCTTTATAAACAAAATTCTGACTCCCTGCCTAAATGCGCAAACTGAAAACAACAAGTCTCCTGTCTCCTTTGCAGAACTCATTGCATTGCACACTCAGGCTGCCTGCCCTTGAGGCTTGCAGGTTGTTTTTTTCTGGGGGGAGGGGGGCGGCAATGCCTTCTCTTGCGTCCCCCCCCAACTCTGCCTATGCTTGTCCCAGTCACAGCTAAATCTCCAGGGCTGGGATTGAAGATCTGTGTAAGTTGCACTACCTCTACTTGTGCTGTACCTCTTCTGTAGATAACTAGATGACTTCAGTCCCCTGTCAGTTGGGGACCTTGCACCAGCACTCACTACAATTTGAAAAACCATATAAAAAAGGGGACACACAAACTATTATAGGCTCATTAATTCACAGCTTTTAGACTAGGGCTGACATTTTTTTGCTTAACCACTCACCATTTTCTTCAAATGTGCATCATAAGGAGGGTTCAGGGGTCATCTTGTTTAAGAAACTGGACTGATTTATTTATCGGTATTTCTGTGGCATTCATTTCCATGGTATATAAGCACTTCAGAGGTGGAATTGTTTGTGCTGTAGCATCATTTGATGTGTGGCCCAAGCTACTTACAGTGCATTTATTCCTTTCCACACTATTCAGCACAGAATATCTTGTGTTTAAATTAATGATGGAGAAGAGTTGTACAGTTTCAATCTGAGTATCGTTTGCCTTCAAATAACTTTCTACCATTTCTCGGTGCAAAGAGATTTTGTAAATTAAACCATATTAAATGTAAAGATAACATAAAGCTGCTGAGAAGAGCCCTTGCTTGGAAACCATGCCATATAATTTCTTATTTAAGGTGCCCTGGTTCTTTTTTGCAATCAGTGATTGATATGATGACACAAATGCACTGTCATAGTGTACAGACCCTTCAGGACTCAAGAAGGGTAAAACCTAACACCATCTATGGTACTTATATGATCCCTGTTACCATGGTACCTGAGTGTCTCACAGTCTTAATTTATTTATTTTCACAATACCCCTGTGAGGGGGGAAGTGCTACAGATGTGGAACAGAAGCAGAGAAACCCAACTGACTTCCCCAAGCTTATCCAGGAAGTCTATGTCAGAACAGGGAATTGAACCAAACCCCAAGCTAGTGCTCCAATCATTGGAGAAACCTTCCCTTCACCAGGCTTCCTTTCACAAGTCATTTGTCCTGTAATCATTGCAGTGATGTTTTCAGGGTACCAGGGAAAGCAAGGAAATCAATTATTGCTTCCAGGGATCCAGGTGGAAAGGGTATAACTGCCAGTGCAGCTCTAGCTGTGTCTTTTGGGTCTTCTGAGAGGAATTACTGCCTAAGTACTTTACAAGTGTTCCATTCTCCTCAGTAAGAAAAGGAGTACTTGTGGCACCTTAGAGACTAACAAATTTATTAGAGCATAAGCTTTCGTGAGCTACAGCTCACTTCATCGGATGCATTTGGTGGAAAAAACAGAGGAGAGATTTATATATACACACACACAGAGAACATGAAACAATGGGTTTATCATACACACTGTAAGGAGAAAGAAAAGGAGTACTTGTGGCACCTTAGAGACTAACAAATTTATTAGAGCATAAGCTTTCGTGAGCTACAGCTCACTTCATCGGATGCATTTGGTGGAAAAAACAGAGGAGAGATTTATATACACACACACAGAGAACATGAAACAATGGGTTTATCATACACACTGTAAGGAGAGTGATCACTTAAGATAAGCCATCACCAACAGCAGGGGGGGGAAGGAGGAAAACCTTTCATGGTGACAAGCAGGTAGGCTAATTCCAGCAGTTAACAAGAATATCAGAGGAACAGTGGGGGGTGGGGTGGGAGGGAGAAATACCATGGGGAAATAGTTTTACTTTGTGTAATGACTCATCCATTCCCAGTCTCTATTCAAGCCTAAGTTAATTGTATCCAGTTTGCAAATTAATTCCAATTCAGCAGTCTCTCGTTGGAGTCTGTTTTTGAAGCTTTTTTGTTGAAGTATAGCCACTCTTAGGTCTGTGATCGAGTGACCAGAGAGATTGAAGTGTTCTCCAACTGGTTTTTGAATGTTATAATTCTTGACGTCTGATTTGTGTCCATTCATTCTTTTACGTAGAGACTGTCCAGTTTGGCCAATGTACATGGCAGAGGGGCATTGCTGGCACATGATGGCATATATCACATTGGTAGATGCACAGGTGAACGAGCCTCTGATGGTGTGGCTGATGTGATTAGGCCCTATGATGGTATCCCCTGAATAGATATGTGGACAGAGTTGGCAACGGGCTTTGTTGCAAGGATAGGTTCCTGGGTTAGTGGTTCTGTTGTGTGGTGTGTGGTTGCTGGTGAGTATTTGCTTCAGATTGGGGGGCTGTCTGTAAGCAAGGACTGGTCTGTCTCCCAAGATCTGAGAGAGCGATGGCTCGTCCTTCAGGATAGGTTGTAGATCCTTGATGATGCGTTGGAGGGGTTTTAGTTGGGGGCTGAAGGTGATGGCTAGTGGCGTTCTGTTGTTTTCTTTGTTGGGCCTGTCCTGTAGTAGGTGACTTCTGGGTACTCTTCTGGCTCTGTCAATCTGTTTCTTCACTTCAGCAGGTGGGTACTGTAGTTGTAGGAATGCATGATAGAGATCTTGTAGGTGTTTGTCTCTGTCTGAGGGGTTGGAGCAAATGCGGTTATATCGTAGCGCTTGGCTGTAGACAATGGATCGAGTGGTATGATCTGGATGAAAGCTAGAGGCATGTAGGTAGGAATAGCGGTCAGTAGGTTTCCGATATAGGGTGGTGTTTATGTGACCATCACTTATTAGCACCGTAGTGTCCAGGAAGTGGATCTCTTGTGTGGACTGGTCCAGGCTGAGGTTGATGGTGGGATGGAAATTGTTGAAATCATGGTGGAATTCCTCAAGAGCTTCTTTTCCATGGGTCCAGATGATGAAGATGTCATCAATGTAGCGCAAGTAGAGTAGGGGCATTAGGGAACGAGAGCTGAGGAAGCGTTGTTCTAAGTCAGCCATAAAAATGTTGGCATACTGTGGGGCCATGCGGGTACCCATCGCAGTGCCGCTGATTTGAAGGTATACATTGTCACCAAATGTGAAATAGTTATGGGTCAGGACAAAGTCACAAAGTTCTGCCACCAGGTTAGCCGTGACAGTATCGGGGATACTGTTCCTGACGGCTTGTAGTCCATCTTTGTGTGGAATGTTGGTGTAGAGGGCTTCTACATCCATAGTGGCTAGGATGGTGTTTTTAGGAAGATCACCAATGGACTGTAGTTTCCTCAGGAAATCAGTGGTGTCTCGAAGATAGCTGGGAGTGCTGGTAACGAAGGGCCTGAGGAGGGAGTCTACATAGCCAGACAATCCTGCTGTCAGGGTGCCAATGCCTGAGATGATGGGGCGTCCAGGATTTCCAGGTTTATGGATCTTGGGTAGCAGATAGAATACCCCAGGTCCTGGCTCCAGGGGTGTGTCTGTGCGGATTTGTTCTTGTGCTTTTTTTCTACAAGCCATTACCCTCTGATCCCACTGAGAGTTACCAAAAGAAACTACAGCATTTGCTCAAGAAACTCCCTGAAAAAGCACAAGAACAAATCCGCACAGACACACCCCTGGAGCCAGGACCTGGGGTATTCTATCTGCTACCCAAGATCCATAAACCTGGAAATCCTGGACGCCCCATCATCTCAGGCATTGGCACCCTGACAGCAGGATTGTCTGGCTATGTAGACTCCCTCCTCAGGCCCTTCGTTACCAGCACTCCCAGCTATCTTCGAGACACCACTGATTTCCTGAGGAAACTACAGTCCATTGGTGATCTTCCTAAAAACACCATCCTAGCCACTATGGATGTAGAAGCCCTCTACACCAACATTCCACACAAAGATGGACTACAAGCCGTCAGGAACAGTATCCCCGATACTGTCACGGCTAACCTGGTGGCAGAACTTTGTGACTTTGTCCTGACCCATAACTATTTCACATTTGGTGACAATGTATACCTTCAAATCAGCGGCACTGCGATGGGTACCCGCATGGCCCCACAGTATGCCAACATTTTTATGGCTGACTTAGAACAACGCTTCCTCAGCTCTCGTTCCCTAATGCCCCTACTCTACTTGCGCTACATTGATGACATCTTCATCATCTGGACCCATGGAAAAGAAGCTCTTGAGGAATTCCACCATGATTTCAACAATTTCCATCCCACCATCAACCTCAGCCTGGACCAGTCCACACAAGAGATCCACTTCCTGGACACTACGGTGCTAATAAGTGATGGTCACATAAACACCACCCTATATCGGAAACCTACTGACCGCTATTCCTACCTACATGCCTCTAGCTTTCATCCAGATCATACCACTCGATCCATTGTCTACAGCCAAGCGCTACGATATAACCGCATTTGCTCCAACCCCTCAGACAGAGACAAACACCTACAAGATCTCTATCATGCATTCCTACAACTACAGTACCCACCTGCTGAAGTGAAGAAACAGATTGACAGAGCCAGAAGAGTACCCAGAAGTCACCTACTACAGGACAGGCCCAACAAAGAAAACAACAGAACGCCACTAGCCATCACCTTCAGCCCCCAACTAAAACCCCTCCAACGCATCATCAAGGATCTACAACCTATCCTGAAGGACGAGCCATCGCTCTCTCAGATCTTGGGAGACAGACCAGTCCTTGCTTACAGACAGCCCCCCAATCTGAAGCAAATACTCACCAGCAACCACACACCACACAACAGAACCACTAACCCAGGAACCTATCCTTGCAACAAAGCCCGTTGCCAACTCTGTCCACATATCTATTCAGGGGATACCATCATAGGGCCTAATCACATCAGCCACACCATCAGAGGCTCGTTCACCTGTGCATCTACCAATGTGATATATGCCATCATGTGCCAGCAATGCCCCTCTGCCATGTACATTGGCCAAACTGGACAGTCTCTACGTAAAAGAATGAATGGACACAAATCAGATGTCAAGAATTATAACATTCAAAAACCAGTTGGAGAACACTTCAATCTCTCTGGTCACTCGATCACAGACCTAAGAGTGGCTATACTTCAACAAAAAAGCTTCAAAAACAGACTCCAACGAGAGACTGCTGAATTGGAATTAATTTGCAAACTGGATACAATTAACTTAGGCTTGAATAGAGACTGGGAATGGATGAGTCATTACACAAAGTAAAACTATTTCCCCATGGTATTTCTCCCTCCCACCCCACCCCCCACTGTTCCTCTGATATTCTTGTTAACTGCTGGAATTAGCCTACCTGCTTGTCACCATGAAAGGTTTTCCTCCTTCCCCCCCCTGCTGTTGGTGATGGCTTATCTTAAGTGATCACTCTCCTTACAGTGTGTATGATAAACCCATTGTTTCATGTTCTCTGTGTGTGTGTATATAAATCTCTCCTCTGTTTTTTCCACCAAATGCATCCGATGAAGTGAGCTGTAGCTCACGAAAGCTTATGCTCTAATAAATTTGTTAGTCTCTAAGGTGCCACAAGTACTCCTTTTCTTTTTGCGAATACAGACTAACACGGCTGCTACTCTGAAACTGTAAGGAGAGTGATCACTTAAGATAAGCCATCACCAGCAGGAGGGGGGGGGAAAGGAGGAAAACCTTTCATGGTGACAAGCAAGGTAGGCTAATTCCAGCAGTTAACAAGAATATCAGAGGAACAGTGGGGGGTGGGGTGGGGGGGTGAAATAACATGGGGAAATAGTTTTACTTTGTGTAATGACTCATCCATTCCCAGTCTCTATTCAAGCCTAAGTTAATTGTATCCAGTTTGCAAATTAATTCCAATTCAGCAGTCTCTCGTTGGAGTCTGTTTTTGAAGCTTTTTTGTTGAAGGATAGCCACTCTTAGGTCTGTAATCGAGTGACCAGAGAGATTGAAGTGTTCTCCAACTGGTTTTTGAATGTTATAATTCTTGACGTCTGATTTGTGTCCATTCATTCTTTTACGTAGAGACTTTCCAGTTTGGCCAATGTACATGGCAGAGGGGCATTGCTCTCTGAGAGAGAGACTGCTGAATTGGAATTAATTTGCAAACTGGATACAATTAACTTAGGCTTGAATAGAGACTGGGAATGGATGCAAATTTTTTTTTTTTTTTGCGAATACAGACTAACACGGCTGCTACTCATTCTCCTCAGTGTGGCTCATGGATAGCAGCGGGGCTTCTGGTTTAGTTAATCAGGACAAGAAGACTTTATCCACAGCTCATTGACTAAAAGGATAGCATCATATTTCCTATCTTTCTTAGATCATCCAGTAAATCTGAGAATAAGAAAGAAGAGACATAGCATGAACATAGCACCATGACTTGAGCCTTCATCAATTCCATGATGTCTGAATTTCAACAACAATATAGCAAGGTGACACTAAGGAAATTGCATTCTGATCCTTTGTGAGGGTTTTCAAGACCTTTGTACCTACCTTGATGTAGTCTCTCACTTTCTTATAATAGTCAATGTAATGTGCTGACAGAATGTTATTAACTTGCTGCTAATATGACACCTCACAGGAAAAAAGCATGGATACAGACAAATATTTCTTGGTAAAACCTCATAATACAGTGCCCTCTCATTTAATGTGGAAGAATAAAATACTTTGAAATATACACATAGTTTTGTTATATCTTTCCCATATCACATCGGCCTCAAAAGACATTGGATTATACCTTGAGTTTAAGCTAGGTGTGCACAATGCAACCTAAATGTACAGTAGATCGAAACATATTTCATATTGTAAGTGAGTTTGAGTTTTGGATCAAAAACTGGAATATATCAAAATGCTGAAATGAGCTAACATCTGGATCATATGGTTGACATTTTCCTAATTTATGTCTCTTGTAACATGCAATTATTTTTCTGAGAATTTTTCTGAGCCCTTTTGAGAATGAGATTCCATTTGTCTGTCCATTCTACCTCTTCAGAAAGCATGGGTGAAGTTGGGAGCATCAGCCATGCCCTAAGGATGGGCTTTTCCAAAGAGCTCAACTGCAATAAATGGGAATTTTAGCAGTGGCTTCCATGGGAGCTGAGTTAGGCCAACAACGAACATATCTGAATATCCCATTCTTATACTCCATTCTGCAAGTGCTTCCTGTGAGAAAGTTTTTAAATCTTGTCACATACGCATGTTTATAAATCCGGTTCTGTTGTCAGAATCATCAAAAATTTCTAACACGTACAAAGCCTGTTTGGTCCATCGCAGCAAATTGTTTGCCCAGTATTAATTTATATAAAACTAGCTGTGATGCACAATTGGAGTCTGAATTACTCATAAAATAGTGTTTATTTACTCTAAATACATTAAATTGAAATGATTATAAAATACATGAATAAAACTATAATTATGTACATGGCACAAAGAAACAACTTTAAAAGCTACCAATGTACAAAATACTTCAATCATTCTAAAAACTTAAATTGTTAAAGGCAGGGTTCAGAGTAACCTCTCTATTCTTAATGCACTGATTTAAAAGCCCCTTATTATCAAGAACAAAGTGCTAAACTGAGAGTGAGAAATATGTTTCAACACAACACTTTACAAACAAATTAGTTATAACATTTCACATTCTAAAATAAAACTAGAGATGGACTGGAGCAGTGGGAAGCCATTAGACACATGGAAGAGGTGATCACTGACGGAGCAGTTCAATTTGCTTTCTGAACTTAACATTCAGGAAAATCCGCACATGAAAATGTGTGTCTGTGGCACAAAGAGGCTTTCCACCTTTTAAAAAGACTTCAAGACTTGCAAAACTTGAAACTTTTATGGTATTTGTGATGAGCATTCTTTTCTATGCTGGTTTCCAACTGCATTTTTGGGGACTTCTTTTAAAATGAATGGTTAGAGATCATGAAAAGAGCTGTAGTGACAGGAAATCTGAGGTCTTCTACTTACCTACAGAGCAGGTGCAGAATACACAATTACAATGGAATTGCCCCACATTGCCCCATCCAAGTGCCTCACCCTTGACTTGGGGAGCTCACTCCTAAGTTCAGTCTCCTTGATTACTAAATCTTCAGTGTCTCTACTGAAATTGCTAATAAGGATGCCTGTAGTGACTGTTTTGTTTTTTGAGTGATGGAAACTGGTCTACTACTACTAGCTGGAAAAAGTCCCCACCTCCTGGTCTGTCTGATTGCATATAGGTGGCAGCACGTGAAATGGGGGACAGATGGGCTTCCATTGAGTGCAGACATATGCAGGCAAAGTGTCTGGGTAAGGCCTGCGGGAATTGAAAAATGCATTGCTATTGGTACTGCTTTCCAACAAAAAGTGAAGTAACTGTGCTTCCACAAAAGGGCTCTGAACCCACTCATCCAGATCCTGTGTGCTGACAAGCACTTTGGTATCAGCACATGATGAAAAGTGAGAGGTCCCAAAGTGCAAATTAGGCATAACAAAGACCAAAGGTCAGGGTTCTGGCACATGCTGCAGTGGCAGCAAAGCCACAAGCTGGAATACCAGGCACAACATGGTCACGCTGGAGGGGAGGGGATAAAAGAGCAGCCAGACAGCGATTAGCCAGACTAAACCAATGCCCTAGAAACAAAGGCCATTGCCTGTGGTGTGTAAGAGAGCAGCACCTGGATAGAAGGTACATAGAGAGCTTTCCATAGAGAACTGCAGGCACCATTCCCATTATGCTGATGTTAGCACTGAACTCCAGAGGCAAGCTGCAGATGGAGCACAATCTCTGACCAAAGGCCTTTGGATAACATGTGAGCAAACTGTGGGAAACCAAGTGGACACAGTCCAGCTGGTGTTCACATCCATCTGAATCTGCTGAATGACATTTAGCTCCTCTCTCAGGCTGAGCACTTGGGAGGGTGAAAGAGGCCTTTCCAAACCCAATAGAGTCACCACCATTGGTAGCAACAGGCTGTGCAGCTTGTCTCACCAGGCCACAACGGGACCAGGTGCAACATCTTGTGACTCTACAAGCCAATCAGCATCACCCGATGACAATGCCCGTGAGAACTGTCCAGGCACAGCTGGAGGGATAGTCATGACACCTGATGACTATGTGGCAGAGAGCTGGCCATACATGTCTGAGATGGTCAGGCTGTACGCTGTTTCTGTTAATTTCCATATCACATTAATGTGCTCTTTCAACACTTTCCCTCAGTCCTACAGCAAATTGTAAAATCCCCTTTCTCCTCTTCCCCCCAATGTTAATACAAGCCTTTCCTGCAGTGCTCTTTTGTTCTGGACTCCTGAATGTAGCAGAGTCAGCCTCTTCTTTTGCTCTGTGGATGAGACTGGTGCATATAGTAGCTTTCCCTGCTGATATTGTTTAATACCTACTGTGGTGATTTCAGCTGGCCAGGCCCTTGGGTGAAGGTTGCAATACATACTCTAGTTTTCCTGGTCCTACAGCTATGCCTTCTTGCACGGGGCCCAGTGGTGGGGAGATCAGGAGGGTAGTTTCTTCCCATATGCACCTTCCACTTTGCACCACGAGGGGCATATCAGGGGCTCATCCCAGAGGCAGTGGCTATACTTCTGTCAGTACAGCTCCTTATGGGGCAAATGCTGCCCAGGGATGTGTGTGTGTGTGTAATGGGTAGCAGTGCCTGCAGCTGTTCACAGCACAGCAATGATCAGTAGGTTGTTAACTGGGTTTGCTCACATGTCTACAACATTCTACCCATTGCAGGATCTGCAGGTGCAACCACCTAGCCTGTCTTTGAGTCACTATCCTTCCTTGCCTGCCACATGTTGGTGCTAGCATGCCACTCAGTGCTCCCTGCAGTTTATGTGGCACTATAACACTATGATATTCTACATGATGACTTTTGTCAGTGAACACTGATAGCAGCTCACACAGTGCCTCCAGGTCTCCTGCTTGCCCTGCTGTGGAGAAGCAGTTCACACTCTTCTTAGCTCTTGCAGTCGGCTGTTCACCCTTCAGTACATATGGGGGAGGTAGCTGCATGTTTACAGTGCATAAGGTCTGTTCTTTGGCTCTTAGTTAGTCTCATGCCTGTCAATATTTGGCTCCATATTTGATATAGCTACCTGTGCTGATACATCTTAGCACACACTATTCATCCAGCTTTCCTAGGGACGGGGTTATTTCAGAGCTTGTTTGGCTAGATGCCATCCTTTGCAGTATCACTTTTGATTGGTCATCTTAGTGTCATGTCCAGGGGAATTGGCCATGCTCACCAGCAAGGTCACCTCACTCTGATATCCCAAATTCCTCCTCCTCCAAGATGAGCTACAGGCTGCATAAATGAGCCTCTTGGTAGTGAATGTGTAGTACGCCTTAAACTTCACTGCACATAGCAGAGCTACTCCTTTCTCTCCACTGAAGGATTGAATTGACCCCTGTATTGCCATCAGCTTCCTTCTGTGTTTTTTTCCTTATACAGGTTCAGGTGTTCATTTACTAACGTACCAGTAAAACTTCTAGTAAAATAAATAAGTACCTACACATATAACAGATAGAGCTGTGAATCTTGGGGCAAATGTATTATACACTGTCACCAAACCCCTGACAATCATGTTTTGACTCTTCACCTGCTTATTGTAGTGACCAACTGTGAATTGTAGGCAGTATACATGGCTACAGGTGAGAGAAACATATATTCAAAAAGAGTTCTGTAGCTTTGTCCCCTGTAGTAGGAATCTGCTCACTCCATACCATTTGGAAAACATACAGTTTTAGGGGTTACCTATATTTGAGATATCTAGGATAAATTTTATTATTATCCACAATGATTTATAATTGATATTACAGTGAATAGAAGGGCCTCATCCTTGCCCTCTGGTTGGTATCTCTATTTTGGAAGTACCTAAGTTTTCCCAGGTGTAGCCCAGGTGTAGGTGTAGGTGTAGTTTTAGTTGTAGTGTAGTTTAGGTGTAGGTGTAGTTTTCCCAGGTGTAGCCAAAATATCTTTCTCTATGCCCATGTACACACACAATAGCAACGCACAATAGCTCTTTTGTAGATAAGCAGCTATTAAAATATCCACCACCAATCTCATTTTGGGGGGGCTTAATACTTTGCCATTTCAGACAGCATCTGTCTGGAAACTTGGCATATAAGTTACCAACTGAACACACATTTAGGTGTTTTATTTTGTTCATATAATAAAATGCATGAATTTAGTAACATATCAGCTAGTGGCAGTAAATAACAAAACTGTCAGAGAAGCAGAGATTTTTTTTAAAGTAGCCTTAAGAATAAATATTTTATTTGGAACAATTTATTTGTTCATTAAACAAAATGTTATTGAAATAAATTAGACATTAGAACTGGGACTTTTGGTAAGTCATAAAAGTTTACATCCCTTAATTCGGTGCTGAAAGGTCCTTCTTAGTGTGATTAATGCTATGCCCTATCTCATGTTTAGTAAGGGCTACTATCCTGGGAATGATTTGAACAGTAGTGTCAAGGAATACATTTTGTATATTGTGTATGATTATTATTTTACTAATGAATTTATTGAACACATGGAAGGAATAATTGGTGTTAAACAGTGATGGTACTAGCCCACTGAGGGCCCTAAGCAGGAATATCTCCCACCCCCACACACATATACTAATAATTAATAGGGGGCCCCCTTGAGCTGCTTGGGGCCTTAAGCAACTGCTTAATTTGCTTAAGCCTAGTGCCAGCTCTGGTGTTAAAAAACTTTTGTTTAGTGTTTTTATTACTTACCTTTTCTTGAATTTCAACTATGCAAAGGTAGGTCATGGAAGAAGGGAATGCCATGAGTTACAGGATGGGGGTTTCCTGCAAATTCTCCTCTGAAGTGGGTTCTGAACTGGAACTAAACTTTCCCAAAGTAGATGAGGATGATTAGTGATAAACAGCATGTTTGGCTATAAAGATGGAGAGGGTTCAGATCCAGTGTTGTAAATTCAGGTTAATCTCTATTGTAGTATCAAAAGAATACTTAGTGATCCTTTCAAGATTTTGGCCCAGAGCCCCAGCACAATGTATGGGGAAAATATTGCACCACTGGAGTCATTCAGACTTTCATTAGTAAGAATACTATGGTCCCATTGAAAACAATGGGTATTTTGCAATTGATTTTGTTAGTTTATTATTTTGGTTGGAAAGTCCTGTCTAAGCATTTTGGACAAAATTCTATTTAACTTCAACTTTATCAAGCGCCGCTAGTAGAAAATCCAGGCATCTCCTTTATGCAACTCTATGTCTTAGCCAGACAAGCTTGAAGCTAGTCCCCAGATCCAAACACCTTCAAAACTTTGGGAAAGTTTGGCTCTGAACCCAAATCTTCCCACTGTATTTTCCACCAAATGCATCCGATGAAGTGAGCTGTAGCTCACGAAAGCTTATGCTCAAATAAATTTGTTAGTCTCTAAGGTGCCACAAGTACTCCTTTTCAATCTGCTCTTTGTGGCTTTGGTCCATTCTTACTATCAAGTCTAGGTTTTGTAGTGATCTGATAACTACTCAGAAAATAAAAGTCAGGTTTTTTAAAAAACAAACCAACTTAAATTGGTTTGAGGATTAAATAATTTGGCATGACAGACTGTAGCAAGAGAGCATGGGGCAGCTTTTGGGAGGGTAAATTGAGGATTTTACTGAGGGTTAATTGCATACATAGGTAAATTAATGCTTCCTAGTTCAAAAGCTCTATTAGAAATTGCCTTACTGTTACCTCAGTCTTTGCATCTGTCTCTTTCTACCAGTGGCTAGCTTGCTGAGATTCATGGAAGCTGGTGCTGAACAGTTGCCAATGAACGCACAGGACTCTGCAAAGTTCCATCTCATTTCCCTTTCCATGCAATGTGTATTCAGGACTGCTTGAAGGACTTGCAGGGAGGTATGGGCTATGGGGCCTTCACTATTCGGAAGATACCTAGCTATATACCTTTGTTTTATCTGACCCACCCAGCACTGTTGAATGTCAGCATCTGATTGAGAGCCAGCTGGTTAAAGATCAATCTGAATAAGACTGAAGAAGTGCTGTTAAACTGGGGTGAGTAATCACACATTTTGGTGGGGATGGTATCTTGAGCATGTATGTGCATCTTTTCTAACCAGGGTTCACCTTGAAGATATCATTGCATCCTTAGCTGCTACTAGATGATCATATAGTGTCCAGGAAACGATTTTCATTTTTGGCAAAGCAAATGCAATAGTTTGTTTCAGATGCTACCATAATCCATGCCTTCGTCACTAGATTAGTGTATTGTACATTGCATAAAGGTACACCTGCAATCAACCTGGAAACTGCAGCTGGTGGAGAATTTGGCTTCCTCTTTATTAAGTGGTGTATATCTTCATAAGCACAGGACACTGGCACTGTGTGATCTGCACTGTCTGCTTAATGGTTTCATGGTGGAGTTCACAGTGTTAGTTTTGACCAATTAGGGTGACCAGATGTCCCAATTTTACAGGGACAGTCCCGATATTCAGGGCTTTGTCTTATAAAGGTGCCTATTACCTTCCAACTCCTGTCCCATTTTTCCTCACTTGCTATCTGGTCACCTATGACCAATCAAACTCTAAGTGGCATGAGTCCTATTTACTTGAGAGATGTTTCTGTCACTGAGCCATAGTGCCACAACTCTGGAGGCACCATCAGCTGGGGCCTCTTCATTAAAAAGACAGGGATCTGTTGGAATGGGTTTCTCCCTGTGGGACTTGAGAATCTGGGAATTACTCTGCACCTTGGTTGAAAGTATCCTGAATCAGTTGATCTTCAGGCCATGCTGCAAGGTCTATGCATTTGCCCAGGCTTTGAGGAGAGAGTTGAGATTATGGAGGGAGGCAGAGCATTATCAATATTTGAATTTATTTCTGGTTGATTCAGTTTTGGTTTTAGAGGAAGAGGAAGCTGCTGGCTTATATGACTAGGATTGCCAACTTTTTAATATTTATAAACCGGACACTCTAGCAGGAGTGCCGGAATACCCCCCTTCCCTGCCCCTTCCCTCTGAGGACTGCCCCTGCCCTGCCCCTTCCCCTTCCAGATTTCTGGTA
Organism: Dermochelys coriacea; assembly: GCF_009764565.3. NCBI lineage: Eukaryota > Metazoa > Chordata > Testudines > Dermochelyidae > Dermochelys > Dermochelys coriacea. The sequence goes on along the minus strand of NC_050068.2, from coordinate 122,134,726 downwards.
AAAAACTGGGCACCTGGGCCATCCTATATGTGGCTGCATTTTTAAGTTCTGTTAAAGATGCCTGTGAGAGGCTCTTAAAATACTTATTAGAAATGGGAATAAAAATTAAAATAAAAACACACAGGAAACTTCAGCCAATGTAGGAGGAGAAAGACACAGAGGTAGAGGTGTATGCCAATTTCTAACAGATCTTTTTAACTATGAAGTATTAATTTACTTAAGTATGGTTATTAACCCTCACTAATTTTTATTTTAATAGCTGTCAGTGGCAGTGAGTTTGTGTGTGTGTGTGTGTGTGCGTGTGTGTTTTAATACCTTCTGAATATTCTCCTTGCTTGCAGCATTATCCACTTTCCATTTCAGAGTGATTTTACTTTAATTACATATTTGTTTGTCACTGTGTAGGGGGAATTCAGTCACAAATAAGAATTGGAGTGATGAGGAACGGCGAAAGGGAAAGGAAGATCGCATGGGCCTGATTCTCCAACACCTTGTGCAGTGGTTTACACCTACGCAAAGTGGGCAAAGAATGCTAGCATATCAGAAGAAGAATTACATCCCTACTTTTAAATGGTGGGAAAGAGTGTCTTGATCAGTCAGCAGAGTTTCAGTCCTCCAGAATGTTGACAGGAGTAGAAGGAGCATTCCAGTTTACATTCTGGTAGCTAGAGAGATAGCCACTGTATTGTTTACACTATGACGAGACAGACAAACAACCCATTTAGACAGGACAAATGACTATGTTTAACAATGCTTAACCATAGGTCTGGCCGAACTGGGGTATGACAACATTTTCTGGCAACTGTTCAGGGTCCAATTGTGTTATAAATTGAGTCAGCCGGACTCACTCTAAACATGCAGGTTGAGCATAACTGTTTATTCTGAGTAGACAGGTCAACAGATGTCCCACCTGAAGTAAAAAAAACCCTGCATTTGAAATTGAATATGTGAAAGCAGAACAGTTTTTGAAGGGGAGACGGACAGCATTGCATGAACTAGTGATGAAAGACTAAACCAGAGCTGGAAGTTAAAAAAGAAGAAGAGGAAAATCTCTTCTAAAATAATGGGATTAAAGGCAGGAGAATAAAGGAAAAAGCAATAAATAATTTGACAAACCAAAAAAGAGAATGTCTTTCTCATACTAAGGGACCAAGAGCAATTCTGGAGGCTTTCTCCACTTGCTCCTGACCAGTTGTAAGCCCAAAGCATTACTGTTGAAATGGAGGCTTGAAATGAAGCAGGGATTTTAGAGCAGCAATTGGTTGATATCTGTGGATTCTGTGGCTGTTGATGTAGAGACAGAGGGAGTCTGAAACTAAGTTTTAGGTACCAGAACAGGATCTAATTTTTCCCAGGAAATTTAGTAACCCTATTTAGAGCTTTAGGGAAATTTACTAGCATAATTATAATGGTATAATTATACCAGTATAGTTGGATAATCTGGACTAAGAGTGTCTGAATGGAGACTTCGTAAAAAGAAAAGGAGTACTTGTGGCACCTTAGCGACTAACAAATTTATTTGAGCATAAGCTTTCGTGAGCTACAGCTCACTTCATCGGATGCATTTGGAACCAAATGCATCTGATGAAGTGAGCTGTAGCTCACGAAAGCTTATGCTCAAATAAATTTGTTAGTCTCTAAGGTGCCACAAGTACTCCTTTTCTTTTTGCGAATACAGACTAACACGGCTGCTACTCTGAAACCTGAATGGAGACTTGTACCAGTATAACTGTACCAGCATAACAATAAGTAACTACTGATATATTTATGCTGGTAAATTTCCCCATGTACACAAAGCTCAACGAGTTAGATTAAATTAAGAAAACAAATGCTTTGGAGTTTTGGATTTGGACGTCTCTATAAAAGCAACACTATATACCATTTTTTAAAAATTATTGTACCATTATATTCAATTCTGTTTATACATCAAAGAGATTGCTTCATATCTGGTGCCACAATACCCTGCTGCTGTTTGTAAAGGATGTAACAGCAACAGGATCCATGTTGGATCCATGACAAACTGATCTCCATTTCTTTTCAGCCTACAAATCAGGGGTTGTTAAATCTTAATGTTGGAAATACGGAAGAAATGTTTGGAATCTCTGTAAATTCCTCATAAAACATCCTATCACAACAACACAGCTGTCATGGTACCTCCATCATCATCTTTGCTTCAGACAGTATTTCAGGGTTTGTTTTTTTAAAAGTTGTTTACTTTGAGAAGAAAGTACAGTCACCAATATACCCACTCAATCCTTGGCATTTTCTGGCAATATGTGCATTTATTTGTATTCAGAAATACAAACGTTGCAATCAAAATACAAATATAAATATTGTTCTAGACGCACAACCCTATGCCTTAACACAAAGTACAGTGGAATGTGTGTGTCTTTAGGGGAAAGTTGTTTGAGAACTTGAGGGTATGAAGCACAGAGACGTTTGGCTTTTCTGGATGGTTTGGCCTGTGGGGTTTCCTAGGGTGGCTATTTAGACTAGAATGACATACTTGTACTAGTGCTACCTGTATTATCCAAGGCACATTGGGCACAGAAGTTTACTTTCATTTCACTATGACATCACAAGCTGCACTGCTAGCAAAGAAATCACACGTCCATAAGAAAAACCTAGAAAGTAAGGACAGTAAGAAATTATGTTTGTTCTTGGGTAAGAAAGGTCTATTTTGGCACCGTTTGTGTGGATTTGACTTACCTCCCAAACTGCATTGACTAAACTAAAAAAAAAAAAATGCATTTGCTGATGTTGGACTATTTTTTTTTAAAGAGACCTATGACCATTACATGTTGGATAGTAATGTCTGGCTAGTATCACATGGTCCACTGAATAACAATGAAGCCACGTATCTCTCTAATGCAAGTAAATAAGAAAATGAGGGATTGATCCTGCAAGCTCTCTACCCCTAAAGTCAATAGGAGTGTTGTATACTTGAGGCTATGGTGAAATTTGATTTTTCCTGCAGAAAGTTCCCATCAGACATGTTATGTACACTCTTAATTTCCACCACAGTAACCAAAGCTCCCTGAACTCAGTGGCATTTAATATTTAAATCCTGCAATAGGGTCCCATGAATTCTATAGCATGTTCAGTTTGAGATGCTTTATCATTAGTTGGTCCCAAATGTGCTTTTATCAGGACACTGAGTGGAGGGCATCTTCATCTGTTATTTTCTTTTAATATATCATTAAGAGATATATCGTGCTCTTTTTTGTATTTTTATAGGACAAATTCAAAAGGTTAAGGTTTTCATACACTGCAGCAAATTCAGATAAAAAGAGAGCAGCAGATTTTTCTCTCTGGTAGCAAGGCTGATTTTTCCTTATTCTTTTGCAATTGTGTTTGATGTTTTACATACATTTTTAGATATGTAAAACATATCTATAATTATATTATATTGAACATAATTATAATTATATTGAAAGAAAAAGAGAGAGACTTTATGATCACGATTCCAATGGTTTTAACTCAGTCACAGAGACCTAAAAGACTTCTCCTCAGAGCTTTTAACCATGGCACAGGCTCAGTAACCAGTCAGCAGAATAGCGTGCTTTCAGTGTTACTGGTTCCTTCTTGGTGTTCTATAGTGTATATGTCAGGGAAGATCCTCTCTCCAGACCATTGCCATAGGCTAGTAGTTTGTATGATGGTCCACTGGCACAAATGTTAAACATAATGAAAGAAAAGGATTAATCACAAAAGAGAGATGGTCCCTGTCACTCCCATAGGTTCCCCTGTAATAGGCTCTGCACATTAGTTTGGTCCTTCAGCTAATCCTGAGTTATTGTGACATGCTACCATTAGAGCTGGGTGAAAACTTCAGATTTGGCATGACCAAACAATTTCGTGAATTTGTGTTGATTTTGCCAGAATGCTTTACCTAAAGAAATAAAAAAAGAAAGAAAGAAAACTTTTAAAAATTCAAAACAAAACATTTAGTTTGGGCATTTTTCCAAATTAAACATTTTGATGTTTTCTACTTAAAATTACTTTTTGTTTTGAAATTTCCTTCAACTTTATGTAAATTTTAACAAAACATTTAAAAAAGCTCAATGAAACTTTTTGTTTCTGATAGACGAAAACATTTTGTTCAACTCAAAATGATTTTTTTCTCCAATTTTTTGGCACTGTCAATGAACCAAAAAATCCTCCAGTTATTCACCTAATTTGTTGCTGTTGCTCCTCTGTCAAATGTCTCTGGTTATTACCCAGACAAAAGAATACTTCACAAAGAATTGACTATATTAGTGGCTGGGTCTAAACTTGAGAGAGCCCACAAGTCAAACTAATGACCAACACAAAGGCCATCGGCTCTCCATTTTCTTTCATCCTCTGTAGCTAAGCAAATTATTAGAAGACCAAGATGCACTGTTTAGGTATCATTAAAGAACTCCTGGGTGTCAAATACTGAGGCACTTAACATTATAATGAATGTCCATGTCTAATTACAGATATCCTTTGTGTACAAAAACACATCCCAACTGAGGCTCACAGTGAAAGTTGAAAAAGAAAATAAAGTTAGTAGCAGAAGGGAAGACATAATTTCAGATCTGGGATATCTATGCTGAGAAATGTCAGGGGTTAGTAGCCAGATCTGAAAGGCAAATGATACTAGGGAGTAGTCATGTTCTAAAGTAATTAAAAACACAGTTAGAACAGTTAAATCTAAATTATTTTCAGATGATATAACTATACTGGTAGCCAACCCCTGGGCACAATGCCAAAGATGGGGGTGGACTAGTATGCTTTTTCCCACCAAACATACTGTGTAGGGGAGGGAGTTGTTTCACTTGTCACATTAGTGTAGCTCAAGAGAGAGTATGTAATCTCAGTGTTAAAACATCTCTGTGAGAGAGGAAACACTTCAGACGCCAAGAGTAAAAAAACCAAGAAGCTAGAGTGTCTAAGAAATGAAGGCAATAGTTAAAAAAGAGAAGGGGTCACTTCTGTGGGAACAGGCACTTCTGTGGGAACAGGGCTATGCTGATTGAGTCCTGGAAGATGATCTCCATTTTTTACCCACAGAAGTACTGGTACGCTTAAAAGAGAAAAATATTTTAAATCTTTAGCAGCCTGTATGCAAGTGGATATAGGCCCAGGCTAGTGATACTTTGTCTGTAATAAGCAAGCGTAAGTCAAAATGTCCATCTGAATAGGCGTGAACTAAGAATATAGCAGATGTCAGATACTGTTCTTGGACTGACGTTGCTATTTAACATGGTTTCCAGCAAGCCATTTATAAAATTAATGACAGCTGCTCAATTACCATGTTCTTTCTCTTGTGTTCTTTATTTCTTTAGAATAAAAACTGGCAGAACTGTAATGTGTGAGCTGAAGCAAGCCATGGAAAGTTGCTCCAGAGTTTTGACAGAGTTTTTGGCTTAGTGGATGTGGGGAAACAGTGGATATGATATATCTTAATTTTAGGAAGGCTTTTGACACAGTCCCACATGACATTCTCATAAGCAAATTAGGGAAATGTTGTCTAGATGTAATTACTGTAAGGTGGGGCAAAACAGGTTAAAAGATCATAGTCAAAGAGTAGTTATCAATGGTTCACCACCAAACTGGTGGGATGTATCTAGTGGGGGTCACACAGAGGTCTGTCTTGGGTCTGGTACTATTCAATATTTCCATTAATGACTTGAATACTAGAGGGGAGAGTATGCTTATAAAATGTATGGATGACACCAAGCTGGGAAGTATTGTTAGCACTTTGGAGGCCAGGATTAGCATTCAAAACAACCTTGACAAACTGGAGAATTGGTCTGACATCAACAAGAGGAAATTCAATAAAGACAAGTGCAAAGTACTACACTCAGGAAGGAAAAATCAAATGCCATAAGTACAAAATTGGGAATAAGTGGTGAGTTTGTAGTACTGCTGAAAAGGATCTGGGGTTTATAGTGGATCACAGATTGACTATGAGTCATCAATATGATGCAGTTTTGAAAAAGTCTAATATCAATCGGGGGTGTATTAATAGGAATATCATCTATGAAAGACAGGAGGTAATTGTCTCACTGTACTTGGCACTGGTGAGGCCTCAGCTGGAGTACTGTGTCCAGTTCTGGGTTTCACACTTTCAGAAAGATGTGGACAAACTTAGGAGAGTCCAGAGGAAATCAACAAAAACAATAAAAGGTTTAGAAAACTGAGCTATAAGGACAGGTTTAAAAGAACTGGGCACGTTCAATCTTGAGGTGGGACTTGATAATTCTTCAAATATGTTAAGGGGTGGTATAAAGACGATGGAGATCAATTGTTTGCCATGTCCACCAAGAAGTAGTCTGGAGTTAGGGAGGTTTAGGTTAGATATTAGGAAAATTTTCCAACTATACGGATAGTTAGGCACTGGAAAAAGCACCTAGGAGAGGTTGTGGAATCTCTGTCTTTGGAGGTTTTTAAGAAGTGGCTAGAAAAACATATGTCAGGTATAGTCTAGGTATACTTCGTCCTGCCTCAGTGCAGGGAGCTGGATTAGATTACCTTTCAAGGTCCCTTCCAGACCTACTTTGCCATGATTCCACACCCATGACAGCTAATTCATAATAACTTTTGTGCAGCCTCAATTGGCAGGGTGCCTTTGCAACCCAGACTGTGATTTACAGTTGTCCCTCTCTGTCAGAACACCCAAGGGAGAGTTTTGTGGAATAATAGTTGCAGGAAACAAACAAAACCATAAAGGGAAGAGATCCCTTCCTCATTTGGGAATGTATTTCTAAATTATTGTTCATCCTCTGCCCATTTGAACTGGCCACTTGGGAAGTCAGCAGTGCTGAGATAAACATGAGTTCTGAGGTGGTGTAGCTCTTATCTCATAACTGCACCTTCTAGAGCAGGAAAGAGTGCTAAATGAATCTGAAATTATGAAGAAAGGAGGTTGTTTGATTAGTTGAAACACTTCTGAAGTTTCTACATTGTTTACAGATTCAAGAATCTGTGTAATGCTTGAAAACGAAAGATGACAAGTTAGCAAAACTGCTCGAGACACATGTCAAAGCATGATAAAATACACAACATATACTATAATGCTCACGGAATATTTCTCATGGATGGAGTGCTGAAGGCCATGTTATTGTCATTCTTCCCAGCTGCAAGGATATCCATATATCTTGAAATACCAAGAAACGCAAAAGGCACTGTAACAGACATGTAGACTTTGCCATAAGCAATAAATTAAATGAAAAATAACTGATTTTGTGCTTGCACCATTTCTGAAAGTAATATAACATTATGAATCCTGAAGCCTTTTCTTACTAAGACAGGATTGTCCAGCAGACCCCAGGCAAACTTTGTTGGCAGAAGAAAAATATTTCTGTAATGCTAGTTGTTGGGGGAACCCTTTAATGTATGCCATATTTATATTGATGCATTAGTGTAGTTTTGTAATCAAAGGCATTAGCTGCACACTACTGCTCCTAGGGTAAAATAAACTTGTCTGGATGAATGTATAGAACTTATCTCTTTTTTAGAGGAAACCAAAACCAAGGAGCTTGCTGTACATTAGGATTCAAGGTCGGAATAACTGAGAAGTGATAGCTTCTGTATTAAGCTCAGTGTTTTTATAAAATTCCAAGTGCACTAGAAGCGCTCTCCTTAATGCAATAAAACACTTCTCAACTCCCAATTGAAGTAAATCTACAGTAAATGAAAGGTTTTATTTTTGCACATTCTTCTTCTTGGTGTGTTAAATGTATTATCTCACTGGGTAATGAAGCAAAAGGACTAGGGACCTTGGCTGTTATTTCAAACAGCTATATCAAGTTAAAACAATAAAGGTTGTCTATTGATTTTTCCATAGAAATGTATCTGAATTGCTTTTACTGGCCAGTCATATTTAAAACCTTTTTATTCAGTACGGTATCATAAATGTTATCACTAAGACTGAAACTGGGTAAGTGTGAATTAATATCATTAACTCTCTTGCTTTTCAGATTTTTGCACAACCAAGACATGGATAAATCTTTTTGTCTTAATGCCTGCAACAAAGCTTATTAGGGATAGAATGTTCTCAAGTATTATAAAGTAGATTGTTAAATTTGGGTTGTGACACCCCAGAAAAGTGTTGAGCTACCTTTTTGCTCAAAAAGGAGCCAAACAAACCATGGGTGATATATCATTTTCATATCACTTAACATGGGTATGGAAATTCCTTAGTACAACAAAAGGATTTAGCACACAGATTTCATATGCAGTACCATTTTCTCTGGGGATATGGTAGGTAGGACAAAGAGATGATGCAAATAATTGTATTTTGAATTATGCCGAGCCCAGTAGACCGACCTTGCCGCAGTCCAACAGTGGCTTAACTGCCACCAGAATATTAAGCACTGAAGCAGACAGAGTAAGCCATGGAAGCTAGCAACAGTTCTAGGGCAATGGCTATAAAAACACACTCCAGAACCTAGTGTCTCACAGCTGCCTACCTTATCTACAGTTTACTGCACTGAAGCTCAAATGACCAAAATTAGAGACAGCAGCATAGCCCAGTTAAAGAGGAACATATTTCACACAGCTGTCAATAGATAAGAGCAGTAGCAAGTGAAGGTGTATATTGTGTATATTATATCAGTGTACATTGAAATTATGACTTGTCTCAGTTCATCAGTACTGGAGCTGTTGATGTGAAATTGAAGTTCTATGAGGCTAAGGAAGATAAACATAAAATTGTAGCAGGGGTTATTTTGCCACAGTCACACTGAACTGGGAGAGAGATGGGTGTGTGGGTACATATGTGGGGTGGGGTTTGCACTTGTTCAAGAACAGGAACAGACGTGCACCTTTAGTTATACAGAGGCTGAGTTTTGGTTTGGTGCTTTGCTGTTGCACAGGATGGGGAAGAGCAGGGTTTTTAATGTTCTCAACGTCTGTTTGTGTCAATACTCATAAAACAGAGGTAATATAATCAGACTTCTAGTAGAATTCATCTTCCAAGGAAGAACCTGAGGGTACTGTGTGCTTTTTTGCTGAGTTGCAGAGTAATCATAGAAGCATGGGACAGGAAGGGACCTCGAGAGGTCTTCTAGTTCAGTCCCCTGCACTCAAGGCAGGACTAAGTATTATTGAGATAATGAGTAGAAGCTCAACCACACAACCTGCACATAGTCTAAAAATGGAATATTCCATTTCCACAGACACTCTAAGGGAGCTCATCTACATACATAATTACTTAATAAACAACACTTTATCAATCAAAGGTCTAATGATGCAAGCAGCCCTCTTTGTCTAGAACACTCCCACTGAAGCCAATTGGTGTTCTGTGTGCAGAGGGTTTCCAGGATCAGCGCCCAAGAAGATAAATGGATCTGTTCTCTTATTTAGGTTTATAATGGGTGGTTCTTATCAGAGCATCAACTCACTTGTTTTTAGTCCTGAATATTTAGCTTTACCTTGCTTCGTAAGTCTACCACCCATATTGCTTAGACAACAACTCCGACCCAATGCAGGGAACCCACAATTAAACATAAACACACAGAAGGTTTACAGAGTAATAGTGAGCTACAAAGGAAATGTGGTATCATTACAAATATGTGTTGATATTTTGGGTCAGATGAGTATTTGTTTTAGTTTATTGCAGAAGATGGGTAGGATAGACTTCACTAAAATGAGGTCCTGATCTGGCTAAAAATATTTTGTTTTCTCTCCAAAGGAGAGGAATTCTTGTTCAGTACTTCTGCTTCACAGGAACCAAACATGCAAGAGTTTTTCTAGATCCAGCTTCCTTTTTCTGTTATCATTTGACTTGGCTGTATTTTTATGATACCAGAAATAATATTTTGAAAAGCTACTTTTAGGTACCTTGTGAGCTATTTGTTTAATTAAAAACACTCTGAAAACAGAGAGAAGCAGCACTGAGATTCATTGGTGTTTCGAAGAACATGACTAAATTACTGTTCCTTGTAGTTACCATGGTATTACAATGTATGTTTCTGGGATTTTACCTTTGTTTCCATTTGAGGACAGGAATTATATGTACTGTACATTATTTTCAAATACATATGGGCGAGACTCACATTTTAATCTAACAGTCTAATACACTCATTACTTTATGTGGCTATTTTTCAACCAAAGAGCACTGAAAACGCATTGCTATTTGGTTTTGGTAGAGAATGTGAGTTCCGTTGGCTTAGTAATATTTACCAAGGGTTTGCTGAAAAAGTAAGAGTTTCTTAACACTGTAGAAATATTTAAAATGTTGCAAAATGGACAATTCTCAATAATTTAATTTGTGAAACATGTTCCAAAAATACAAAATGGTTTTCCAAGTTAAAATCTATTTGGTTGTTAAAAAAAAATCCCCTAGTCTTTTCTGTATCCAATATCTGTTTTGATTTAAATCCAATGTTGACACACGCAAACTCCTATACTGAACTATATAGGTCAAAATTTTTCAGTCCTTAAGTCAGACAAGACTCCCATTGACTTCAGTGGGAATCTTCTGTAATTAAGGACTTCAAGATTTAGCTCTATAGCAACAGAATACTTTTATTTTTTTCTCCACTCTATGAAAACACTTAAAGGGGGAAAGGAGGGGAAGAAAAATGCATGGGTGAACTTTGCATTAAATTGTAATCTGCAGAAAATCACATACCCCTAGTGCTATTAAGTAGTGAATCTTACATATGTCCTATCAACTATAGTCTGCTACAATATCACAAACAAGCAGAAGTCTTGTCCAGTTGCAAGTAAACTATTCCAGAAATCACGTACCATCCTGCTATGTTTGATCAGTTATTTTTTTAAAAAAAGCTCTGAAATGCTCTAAAAGTAATACTTGCAGCTACTTCAGATATAGGCAAGGTCTTTGACATTATCAAACTCTGAGCATTCTTGTAAATCAGCTTTTTTGCCTCAAATTAAAATTAACGTGTGCAGGAAGGGGGCTAAGCTTATAAATCCCATAGCTTTGCAGCAGAAGAGACCTTACATGGTTTGATGGGACTGGAGAAACTGTCTTTATTTTATAGTAATTTCTCCCATGCAAAGAGACAACTAAGACAAGATCTCCCAGCAACAGGTCTCAATAAAAGAAGGTGGCTTGGGTTGGTCTGGACTTAGACATCTCTAGTTGCATCATGGCTAACCAGCACCAGTGAGCCCCAGGGAGTGGGGGAAACTTTGAAAGAGACATAAGAATGAAGAACCCATATCAAATGTTTGACCTCTGTTTCTTGCTTGAATGCTGTCTAGCTTTCAATGCCACGGGAGAACAGTAAAGGTTCAATTATATTAGAATTATTAATAAACATTGCTTACACTATAAATTTAGTTGAATTTAGTAAGAATCTTGTATTTAAAATGAATAGCAGTCAGGAGAATTCTTCAAGGTTTTCTTTTTCAGGCAACTACATATTAAAATCCTTCACTGATTTTGGTGATGATAAAAGGTAAGATGGCCTCTATAATTTGAGATGAAACCAACCATGTCCTCCTTCACTTTTTCATGTTCACTATCCCAAGAAGTGTGAAAACACTGTAGTCTTCACCACTACCGGCAACACTTAAAGATAGAGGTATCCAACCCAGTAGACAAGGTTAAACAGCAGGAACGATGTTGGAAAAAAGACCCTGGAATAGGAGTCCAGTTCTAAGATGTCTATGTGAATCCGTCCTCTCCTCCATGAGCCAGATTTACATTCTTCATAACAGCAGAAAAAGCTCTGGCAGTCTTTTCCATCCAGACACTCATAGACACAAGTGTCTTCAAATTCTTGCCAGTACATGGCATTGTTCAATGTGATGACTGTAGGTGGTGGTCTTATATCAAGTACAGAATAGTTCTGGGGAGAAGGGGGAAAAAAAGAGAAAACATTTGAAAAGATGTCTTGGACTGTGGACATAGCAATCTGTAAACAGCTGAGGAACAAGCCCATAGATTCTAGAGATTTATTGAGCATGTGCAACTGACACTTTTGGATTTAGGATCAATGTCACTTACTTTGCAAATAGGTTTCCATAGAGTAATTTTGATATATAGTCATCAGTTAAATTAATTCTGGGTGTGTATTCTCCACAGATTTTTCAAGGCATATTATCCATTAGGTACCCAATTTTCATATTTAAAGTGTGTGTTTACACTACCAGTATATCACAACATGATCATCAAAATCACCTCTTTCTAAAGTTACAATTAAGAATGGTGTCAAAACTATAATTACAGCAGACATATGGGCACATCAGTTATTTTATGGAGCAATCTCATCCCTATCAGCAAATAAAGCTACATTAATGCCACCTAAGCTTAGCATGAGTGAGAATAATCACAAAAAATGAAAAAAGTGAGAGTGACTAAAAAGAAAGCACAGACTTTCAAATTAACATCACAGGATGCAAACATATTTTAACTCTCTTTATAATAATACTCAGAAATCTTCAAGGCTCTATCTTTCTACCTCTGCCTATATGGTAGGGCTCATCTTTCTTCTATCCATTTTCTCCTTAACACTTTGACTTCTACACTGTCAGACCATTTTCTTTTCATGCAGCCCTCTCCTGTAATAACCTCCTTTTTTCAAAGCATCAAATCTCTGCCAATCTCAACTCTTCTAATAAAATCAGTGGAAAGACTCTCATTGACCTTTTTGATCTTTGGATCAGGCCCCAAAAGCACATGCCAAAATTCCCAAGGTACACATGAAATAAGTAAATTGTACAGTTTCTCCTTCCTTTTTCTTTCATCTCTCTTATTTCCCTCCCCATAACCTCTTTGGATTTATTAATCTTTAATATTAACCCATCTAATTAAGAATGCAAGCTCCTTGACATAGGACCTTGTTGTCTTCAGATCACCATGCATAGCAGTGTCTATAACAATAATAATATGATACAGGATAGTATCACAGAAAATCCATTTTAGCTCTGCATTAAATACTTGCTACTAAAACACTATCATAACATTTGACTGCAGCTTTATCAGCTTGCAAACTATCACTTTGGCCTGGATCCACATAGGAACTTACACATTACAACACCCAGTATCACAACGCCTAGCTTGTAGGTGCCTAGAAAATAACACAAACAAACTGTGATCCACGAAGACTGAGTTAAGTGCTCAGGCTCCGTATACAATGAAAAGGGAGAGCTATGCACCTAACAATGTGATCCACAAATGCCAGCACATGAGGTGGCGAGCTCCCGGAGCTAGCCAATGAGAGATGTGGATGAAAGGGGTGTGTTCTAAACCCTACCTCTCTCATGGTGATAGATGCTTAAGTCCAGGCCCATAGGGAGGCACCTATCTCTGCTAGGGATCCATAAGCAGCAACCCCTCTCCTGGAATCAGGCAACTTAGGCACTTAAGTCATTTCTTGTGAGAATGAGGTAGGTGTTTACCTCATTGTACACAAAACACGGCAAAGGAAGGATGAGAGGTGATGCCCACCTTATAACTCTTCTCTTAGCCCAGTGACTAAACCACACATCTGGAGACCCACATTCAATTCCCTCCTCTGCCGGGCGGGGGGGAACAGATTTGAACCTTCTTCTCAGGAATATGCCAAACCACTGAGCTATGAAATATGCTGATGGGGGGGGTTCCACAAATTCTCCTGCTGACGCTGTTCTAATGTGGATAAATACTTAGCATCGTTGGACCAGACAGAGAGAGTGAAAGCATGCACAATAGCAAGAATGACTCTATTCCAGTGAGAGACCTAGGGTCCAGTCTCTTGCTCCAAGCACTCCTTAATTATTCAAACTCAATAATTCAAAAATGGCTGAAGAAAATAATTTCAGACATAGGATGTACAAAGTTCTCTAGGAGGAAGAGTAACTTTCCAAAAAAAGAACAAAAACAAAAACAAAAAAAAAGGGGAAAATTTGAATGCAAACTCTATTAACAGTTTGATAGTTATTAGGATATGTCCCATGATAGTTCTTCATTTTTGTTAGTTTAACTTCATGATATAATTTGTATTCACAGTTTCCATATATTACTTTATAAAGCAGACATGCAAAGTTGCATGGGTAAGAATAGGGCAGCAAGAGATGGCACATTTGGCCATCCTAGATTGTTTGGAAAGAGCTTATAGCCTGAAGCATTTATGTTCCTCTCCCAAAGCCAGAAAATAAGCTGACCTTTTACCAAAAAAGAAGAAGAGCATTCACAGTCAGGCTCAAGCATGACATTACATTACAGCATATTTCATGAATAATTTCAAACTGATATCAACAATATGTGAATGCATCCATTTGTTGCTATTGAATAAAATAGTGTACTCACCATCATGTGACCAAAACTGACATCAGGTAGCTCAAATAAAAATAAGAGAATCATTCAGAAGAAAACAAATGTTTACTGCTTTATATTCATCTAGTTTTAATAACGTTTCTTAAAATATCCCTCAACAAAGGCATGAAACTCCCACAGAACCTTTAATACCTTTCATCCACCCAGAATTCCTCTTCACCCATTGACTTCATTTATTTAGTAAATAATAGCAAAGCCAGCCTTCATTCTCATGTCACTTAGCAAACTGCCATATTTTCAGTCAAGACACTTCCCTAGTGTTAGCATTATTTCCTCATCTTGACATATACCCCTTAAACGTGTCCTCCTAATAACTGCCATATTTTCTGCATTCAGCCTTTCGACACCATTATCTTTTCCATTTTCTCAAAGCCAGCTCACTTCTAGCACGCTATAGAATTCCGTTCAGTAGCACCCTTCTCATGTTGCCTTTCATATACAACATACATTTATAAGGACTGTTTTAGAAGTTTAATGGAATTTTCACTGAATTGGCTCTTGGCTATCTATTATTCTAGCTTGTACTCATCTTTCCCCCATTATTCCTTTCTTTCATTCTCTTTCCACTTCATGACTTATTTCCTGAATCTTGTCTTCTCCTTCCTTCTTCCTCTTTTCCCTTGAGCTCTCTTTAATCCCCTTCTTCTCAACCTCTCTTCTCTCATGTTTCATCTCTTTGATTTCAAATGAACGTTTCGTTTCTCCAGCCTGAAAAAACAAAACTTCCCTCAACCTCTTTGACTCCTATTTTCCATTAAACATTTTGAGTGAGTGAGCTACTTCTACTCCCTCAGTTTCCTCTTCACTAGTTCTCTCTTTGATCTCTTGCCTTCTGAATTTGCACTTCACTCCACTGTAATGTCTCATAAAGTGAACAACAACGTTCTCCTGGGAAAATATTTAAGAACAGTTTATTTTAGAGTTTTTGGAGGGGACTACTTTTATGACCCTCTGGCAGGTGCCTTTGCTGCCATGAGTCCAATTGTACTGCACTCAGAGGGAAACAACACTCTAAAAATGACCTAAAGCTGTTTTCTAAACCTAAAAATGACCGTTTTAAAGTTTACTATATCATTTGCTTATAGAGTTAGGAACAAGTGTGGGTTCCCATTGGAGTGGTAGGGACCTGGGAAACAATGCTTCTGACTAGTATAAAGCTAATGTTTCTAGAGATGAAGAGCCATCAGATAACAGACTTAATAGCTGGTGGGTTTATGTATATGTAAAAGCTGTTAAAGATGCAGGACTGAACTTTGTCTGACCTGTGCCATGTACAGGTATAATTTCTTGGTGGGAATTTCAGACTGGGGAGACAGAAGAGGAAGAAGGAATCATTTTGGTGGTAGATTGGGGTTAAATAAATCCTGGGGAGATAATTTATTTTCATAGAATCATAGAATCATAGAATATCAGGGTTGGAAGGGACCCCAGAAGGTCATCTAGTCCAACCCCCTGCTCAAAGCAGGACCAAGTCCCAGTTAAATCATCCCAGCCAGGGCTTTGTCAAGCCTGACCTTAAAAACCTCTAAGGAAGGAGATTCTACCACCTCCCTAGGTAACGCATTCCAGTGTTTCACCACCCTCTTAGTGAAAAAGTTTTTCCTAATATCCAATCTAAACCTCCTCCATTGCAACTTGAGACCATTACTCCTCGTTCTGTCATCTGCTACCATTGAGAACAGTCTAGAGCCATCCTCTTTGAAACCCCCTTTCAGGTAGTTGAAAGCAGCTATCAAATCCCCCCTCATTCTTCTCTTCTGCAGACTAAACAATCCCAGCTCCCTCAGCCTCTCCTCATAAGTCATGTGCTCTAGACCCCTAATCATTTTCGTTGCCCTTCGTTGTACTCTTTCCAATTTATCCACATCCTTCCTGTAGTGTGGGGCCCAAAACTGGACACAGTACTCCAGATGAGGCCTCACCAGTGTCGAATAGAGGGGAACGATCACGTCCCTCGATCTGCTCGCTATGCCCCTACTTATACATCCCAAAATGCCATTGGCCTTCTTGGCAACAAGGGCACACTGCTGACTCATATCCAGCTTCTCGTCCACTGTCACCCCTAGGTCCTTTTCCGCAGAACTGCTGCCGAGCCATTCGGTCCCTAGTCTGTAGCGGTGCATTGGATTCTTCCATCCTAAGTGCAGGACCCTGCACTTATCCTTATTGAACCTCATTAGATTTCTTTTGGCCCAATCCTCCAATTTGTCTAGGTCCTTCTGTATCCTATCCCTCCCCTCCAGCGTATCTACCACTCCTCCCAGTTTAGTATCATCCGCAAATTTGCTGAGAGTGCAATCCACACCATCCTCCAGATCATTTATGAAGATATTGAACAAATTTTTTTTTAATAAAAGAATTATTTTGAGGGGCAGGTGATGCAATTAAAAGTGCATGATAAATTTGTTTGTTAATAGATTCAGCAATTCATACACAGGATATCACTTCTGCCTCCACTCATGTTAACTTCAGCACCATCTCCATGCAGCACTGATGCTCACACTCTTCACACCCACCACTTACTCTCTCTGTCACACCCCCACCCAGGTACACATCCACCTTTCACTCTCTCCACCCTCTGTACATTCATACACATATCCTATTCATTTTCTGAAGCCCCACTCTTCACTTTCTGCACTCCCATATATATAAACTCACCCACCCTTCATCCCTACTGAAACTTGTCATTCTCCGCTCTTCCTGTGATGTGTCCCAACCCCCACATTCATCCCTCACCTTCTAGTTGTATACACCTCTGCTGCACCCCCTCAATTCCTCATTCCCTCAGCTCAGGGAGCTGTCTCCCTCTTCCCCCACTTTCACTCCTTAAGGCCTTATTGAAAAATCCTTGCAACTGGGGCTGGGCAAGGAATCTGTAGCTTAAGTATCTAGATTTTTTTCAGTGGGGGAGCCACTTTCCTTTCTACTCACCTGCACAGCTGAAAGGCAGGGAAAAGAATAGAAGGAAGGACTGCTGTTGTGGAAGGTATTGCATTTGGCAGCAGCATGCTTGATGTCTACAGGAACTACTTTCCACCTGCTTGCTGGAATTGATCAAGAATTGGGGAGGGTCTGGGCAAGGTGGAGTGGGGTGTTACTTTGCAAAAGCATATGGATGGACCATTGCCATGACTGGCTGTGTGAAAGATTCCCTCTCTGTATTATGCTCTATGCCCTTCATTAGTAATCTTAGGTGACCACATCTTACCGACTTTTTCTTCTTGGTACAGTTTGGCTTCCTGCAGCTTGAGTAGTAGTTGAGGGTTGCATACTCCATCAGAGCAGCAAAGACAAATAAAAAGCATACAGTCACAAACAGATCCATGGCAGTGACGTAGGAGACACGGGGTAAAGATTTTCTTGCAATGGTACTCAATGTTGTCATGGTCAATACAGTGGTAATACCTGCACACAGAAATTGCATTTAAATGTATACATATCGTTTCTTAATAGCAAAGCGGAAACTTTGGAAACACACACAAGATAGGGGACTAACAACCAACGAAGCAGTTACAGGAAACTGATCATTCCCATATGATATCAATGAATCACTGAATAGTGGTTAACATAAAACATTGAGTGAAAAATTAAATCCTCAGTAGAGCAGGTAGACAAATGGTAAATATTTTGCACAAAACATTTCAAAACCAATGAAACATTTGCCTTTGGTATTTTTAATACCCCTCTCCTGAAATTGCTACATTTTTCTTTTTTCAGTGCCCCTCCCTATTCCTGCCTTTCCCCTTTTCTTTCTTCTGTTTCAGTGGCAGGTGCGGGGTGAAGGGAGACAGAAAAGTGGGGGAATACATAAACCTGGAAAAATTGGGGTTTGGATTTTTCAATTAAAAACTGAAAAATGTTGATGAAAACAAAATTTCACACACAAAGTCAAAAAGCCATTGTTTGTCAAAGGAAAATTTGATTTTTTTATTTTTTTTTTGACCAGCTGTAATTGTCAATAAGGATTTAGGCCCGAGTCCTGCAATTAGCAGCTTGCTGCCGACTGTTGCTTCCATGCACAGCCTCACTAGCTGAGGTCAATATCAATCAACAGCAGCAGCAGTCTGTCCAGATGTTATCAATGTACAGGATTGAGGCCTTAAGCATTAAAATTCTCTCTCTGACCCCATGTATGTAGCCCGGATGAAAATTGTGGCTTATATGAACTGCTACTGTAATTTGAAGAAAGTGGACAGTTTAGAATCCATTCTTTCAAATATAGTATCTTGGATGGACAGACTAATATTTAATCTAATATGAATTATCTTGATGTAAAATATGTTGAAACCACACAATCTGGTGTGTACTGGAAGTGAAACCTCTTTGTGTGCATTGTTCAAATCTGGAAGTCACTCTGCCTGAGAAATAAAGACAATGTTTCGATTTTTGGACTAGTACTGGCAATGCTTTTGTTGGGGAATCTCAAGGCTTTTACAGAAAAATTAAAAAAAAGAACTCCTGGATGGCTTGGAAGAATTTAAAGCACCCTTTGAAATACACCCCAAAAGACATACTTTAAAACAGTATACATATAAACAATGTTAACAACAAAAAGAAGAAGAATGTTTTGCAGCAGCATGCAGCGTTTGAAATATCAGTGGGGTGACAAAAACTATGCTTCACAGTAAAATTACTGCCCACATATAGCACTATTTTTGATACCGATATAGCAATGTCTATGGATTACGTTTACCAAACTTTACTCTTTTCTTCATAAAAAACTGTCGGCACTTGATTTGTAGTGTTTGTTATGGACTAAAGTGATTCACAAGGATCCAGTCCTCTCCCACATCATATTTAATAGCTATAAAACCACGGGGAGAGCTAGAAGCTGAAATGCTAGCAGAATGTTTACACCATGCAGCTCTACATCTCATTTATGTCAAAGGGTAAATAATGTTATCTGTCAGGGGTCTAAAATGTGCCTCTGACATCAGCATCAGGATAAAGAGCATTTTGCTGAAGCTGAACCAGACAAGCCTGAGGTGATGCTGATGGAAAGAAGGGAGTGCTATGAATAATTTTTCTCTTCTATAAGAGCCACTGAAGGCAATGGCTCTCAGGCCTTGGAGATACCTAGATACCCAAATAATCATGGAGGCAAAAAATTCCACTTCTAGAATGTCATGCCTGATCCTATCAGAGACAGATGTGGCCCCAGTAATCTATGCACCCGTAACTCCACGATCAACTACTATGATTCTCTGTATCAAGGTAGGAAGTCCAATATCCTGAAAAGGCTTTTGCTCCTTCACAACACAACCACATCCCTGCTCAGCAACACATCATAGCAGAGCTTTGCACTGATTCCCCCATGAACCCACAGCCAGTTCATAGTCTCTGTCTTGATTCACAGAGTTGTTCTTCGCTAACAGGGAGACTCTCTCTCTCTCTCTCACCATGGCCTCCAATGATCAGTATGTTCTACAGGCACAATGAAATTACAGACAAAAGGGGCAATTTGGGACCATGGGAGCTTCACCCAGACAATGGAACTCCTCATCTAAATGAACGGAAAGTTACTAAGAACCTGGCCACAATCACAGCCTCCATGCAAAACGCATCTCTTTGACTGAGCGTTCTGGCAACACTTTTATACTCCCACTGCTCACTCAATCTTTTATTTTATATTAAAAAACCAAACCCCTAAACTACACTTCCTGAAAAAGAAGACAGAGATTTTTGTTCTTAGTCTTGGAGGGTACTTTGTCATAGTTTCAGGGCACCTGTATTCCCTGTCCATGGTCTCTCAAGGGCTCCCAGACATTACCTCTCCAGGGCGGAGACTTGTTTCTCATTTCCTCCTGACACCATATTTTAAGGCTGCACTGCTCCCTGAACTATACTGCAAAATCTCTAGCAAGCAAGTCTGCCTTTGCTTTCTCTCAACAGGCTATGACTAGTGTATTGCCAGCAGATACAAATTACCACAACTTCTTCTAAGCGAGCACATTTATTCTTAAGGTAAAAGCATTACAGAAAAAACATATAAAAACAATAAACTTTTCTATATGCATGATGAAAGCTTCCCAGAGGTCACCCATCAGTCTTATGGGACTCTAGTAGGTCAAGTACTTCCACCCCTTCTGCAAGGAATGCCCCCACTCCACCCTTGGACAGGAATTCCTGTCCATTTGCTGGAACAGAAAGAAGTCTCGGAGTCAGTTTAAACTCAGGATATTTATCCAAAAGTCCTTCCTTTGACTGTTGTTCTCTGGAGAATCCAGTTTGAACCAGTATATGTGAGCCCTCGCCCTCCCTCCCCCCGGAAGGGGGACTTCTCTGGGAGGGAGGTTTATAAGCTGGCTGATTTGCCTTAATTACTGCTCACTGTTTTTAGTTTCTGGAGGAGTCATGGTACCCCTCCCCCATGGAGTCGAACACAATCATACATAAACCATTCATTTAAAACTATGGACCCCAAAGATAGATGTTGCAACTCCATGCAGTATCACACTTGGATACCATACTGATGGGTGCTAGGATCAGAACTTAGTTAGATAGAAGACCACAGTAGGAATGGGCAGGAGCTGGGTCAGAGTTGCCGATGCAGTGGCACTTGAAAGGGCAGCCACAGGGGAAAGTGTGTCACATCTTTTCACCCTGGCTTGGGGCTGGATTTCATCTCCACCTTCACAGAGTTCAAATATTCAGACTTTATGCAATTAAGATGCCATTGCTTAGGGTATGTCTGCACTGGAGCTGGTAGGTCTAATTCCAGCTTTCAGAGACATACCTGAGAGAGCTCTGATTGAGCTATCACACTAAAAATAGAGTGTAACCAGAGTGATGTGTATGGTGGGAAGGGCTACCCTGAGAACAAATACAATAAACAAGCACTGAGAGCTATTTCTGAAGTAATACACATTTAGTCCAGTCTTTAATTGTGTATAAGCTATAGAAACACTGTTTTTAAACATGAAAGTCTGTTTAAAGCAGGAATGGAAAAAAAGGCATAAAACACTATACATCAACAGCGTATATCTAGATGCCATATACATCAGTAAGAACCAACACCTATTTTTCCCCAAAATAGTATCTAGATTCTTTACCCTCGCCTCACTGCTGTTCTGTGTGAGATCATTTTGGTAGATGATGTCCATGAGGCCCTGTGATAGATCTCTTATCCTTCCTTCCACCCTGTTCTAAAATTTGCAATGCTCCAAAACTGTCTGTCATATTTCAGCAGACTTATAAAACCTACCAAAGATCTGAATTTACTATCAGAGTCATCCTGATCTCATTTCAACAGCTTCATGTCACAACTGGCGTTAATGCCCTCAGAGAAGTGTGTGTGTTAAAATTTATTTGCTGTCAATGACATCAATACTAAATTTACTATTTTATAAATCAAATAAAACTTTCCAGCAAACTAAGATATCTCAGGGGATTCATAATGGGTGAAAAATGTTTTACCTTTAGGTCACTGGTATGACTGAATCATGATCAATACTTATATTAATATTTTACCATCTGATAGCTGCTTACAGGACTTCACTATGCAAAGAAAATCAGTGGTCTGAATCTGGCAGTCTTAGAGGACTCCTGTATTACATAGTCAGATTACCCTCTGACATCTAAGGGTACCTTCTGCCAGGCAGGAGTAATGGCATGTTGAGGGGGCAGCATGAGGACATACTACTGATGCCCAAGCTGTAGCTAGTTTGTGGATAAGGATTTCATTTTCTCCGTCTTCCAATCTCAGCACCTTTCATAAGCACTAACTTCATTTTCAAAATGTAAGTGACTGAAGGATGGAATTGAAAGGAAAGTGATGTGAGTTTTTCTTAAGTGCCATCGTCGGGCTTGACGACTGCTGTCTTTTTGACACTTGCAATTTCAGATGCTATATGGTAACATAACCATAATAATATCAGATAATGGGTATGTGCTAACATACCACATATATATATATATATATATATATATATATATATATATATATAAAGAAGGCAGTTTGCTGAAAACTTCAGTTAAATTAAACCCTCTGAATTTCAAGAAAAACACCCCCATAGTTTACCCAGTATAATTTTTCTTCTCTTCAGATGCCTGCCAACATATCTAGATTGGTAGCTTTGGAAGAAGGTAATTTTCATAGTTAATGAGAAGTAGAAATACTAGAAAGCAATTCCAGCTCTGTAAATGGAGGCATTTACAAAAGGAGGGAGCATAGTCTAGTGGTTAGAACACATAACTGGAAGTCAGGACTTGTGCATTATCTGCCCATCTCTGACACCGACTCAGTGTGATCTGAGGGTAACTTCATCTCTCTGTTCCTCATTCGTTGGTTTGCAAAGCAGGGAAAATGATACCCATCTTTCCAAAAAAAAATAAACCGCCAACACTTTGAGATCTTCATATTCAGGTGCTAGTGTTTGTGTATGTGCCATAATAGGGATTATTACTACAGTTCTATTGTCCTCTCAGAACCAAATATCCCTTATTTCATTATTTTAGTATATAAGTAGCTTATTACTGATAACTGTGCAGAAGGGGGGTAAAGTCTTTATTTCATACAACTCAGAGCAGTTGCCAATAGCTCAGCTCATTACTCATTAATTTCAGGGAATGAAATTTTTTCCCTGATGTAATCCCATTTAAGTCAATGAAGTTATATTAGGGGCAAATTTGCCCCCTTCCCCGAGTCTATATATCATTTTGACTGATTAGCACTAATGATCGAGAAAACCCAGGATGATTTCAGTGAGTAGCCGTTAGCTGTGTTACACACAAATGCACACAACTATTTTTAGAAGCGGGTACAATGTATGCTACTTTTCAATTCAGACAGATTTCTTGTTCAAATTATGTAAGTGCACTAAAGCAAATAAAGAGCACTAATGTGGCTATTCTGAAGATTTACAGTAAACTGACCATTGGGAGACATTTGGGTTCTGATGGTGCACAAAGACGTATGTCCCACCTATGCATTACTTTCTAGTTGCTTTATGTAGTTTATATTTTTAGACCAGTAACTAAAGGTTTAATTATTTCTCAGAGTGTATCTAAATGGATTTCTCTGGAGTCTATCTAACCAAAAGGAGTTGGGCACCTAATACATCTAGACTGCTTGGAAAACTTTAGCTTAGTTTCTAATTTGACACCCACCCATTGCTATCAGAATGTCTTGTTCCTGTTGGATAGTGGTTTTCAGGAACATTCAAAGACAATACATTGGTGTGACTAAAATTCTAACCTTCACTCTTGTCTAATTAGTTTGGAAATGGACCTGTGCAGTATAAGTAGAGGAAGCTTTCTGAGAGATAGTGCAAAGCAGGCTGTTTCTAATAAGAGAAAGCACTTGACACTTTTTTTCTCCTGTTTTGTTGTTTTTAATGAACATCAGGCATTGTGAAACATAATCCAGATGGGTGATTTGGGATTTTTCAGTACACAATATTATCTCACACGTTTATTGACACACTGTGGTTAATCTTTCCTTGTCTCTATTAATACACTAATTTAAGAGAATTGCATTAGTACTGTAAGGCCTGATTCTCACTTAAACTAAGGCATTCTTATACCCCATTGGCAGTTGAAAATGGTCTTAAAATGCGTGTAGATTTTAAAGCCCCTTTCTACTGCTAGAGTAACAATGTAGAGGCACAATACTGTAAATAAGAATCAGGCCTCCAGTCTTTTGTTTCTGGAAAATGGAGTTAAAATGATGCATATCTGGAATTCTGAAGGACATTTATAGTATATAGCTGTTCAATTCAAAGCTTACCAATGCAACACTCAGCAGGATTCAGAGCATTACATGCAAGCAGAAAATCAGAGCACATTTGTCAAAAGGTTTGCTAAGGTTTGTGAATTTCTGGAGTGGAGTTGGGACATTTATGATTTTGTTTTGAGCTAATGGGAAGTGATTTTTTAGTGTTGTATTATTTGTTTTTAATTAACTAATGTATGCTCTCAGCAGTCTTATTGCAAGTTCTCCCAAGTCTCTTCCCGTTACTGCTCCTGTTGCATATCTCCATCATAATGAACCACCTATGAGATGAAGAGATGTTCCCTGTCATTCACGAAGAATAAAGGCTCATTTAACCGTGTAGCAAGATGGACTGTGTACTTACAGCAGGAACAGCTGACTTTTGGATTCATTGCTGAAACAAAGTGGTAGCTAGTGGAAAGCCTATACTTAAAACATATTTTTAGTAACGTATTTCTGCTGTCATTCATCGTGATGAGCTGGACCATCATTTTAAGATGTCAGTTTTGCTTATTTATGTGATGCAGAATGGTTCAAGCCAGGTGCTGACAAACCTTAATAAATGGCTGCACAGCAACATAGGCATACAGCCGATGCCTCATTGAGTTACGGACTTTGCTAAAATTTTCAAATATGCTTAAGGGATTTAGTAGCCCAATACCTACTGGTAAGATGTAAGCTCCTAAATCCCTTAAGCACATTTGAAATTTTCATCTTTATTGCCTAAAGAGCCCTGTGTTCTGAGCTGGAAGCTACATCGCTCAGGAGGTGGGTCGCTGCCCTGGTTCACTCGTGTGCTGGAAGAAATGATAATCCTGGACTGAGGAATTCTGAACAGCCAATAAACATTGCAGTCTTGAACTAAATGGCTTCCTCTTGTGACTTTGGGAGAGAACAAACTGGTGGGTATGAGGAATTCCTCAAAGAGTCTAGCTCTCCAGTGTGATCTTAGTAAGATAGCTTGCAGAAACAGGTTTGGATAAGGACTCGTGATCATTTTCGGTTTAAGAAGTCATTTTTAAATAATTTTTTCTATATAGAAAAGGAGCAGATGGTGATAACCCATGCATAGCTGCTAGGAGGGTCAGAAAGCTTTGTGAAAAAGGCCTCCCCCTGTTATAGGAGTCCCCCTGCCCCCACAACAGAAGTCCCTGTTCATTCCTAGGGAACTACTCAGCCAAAAGGGGGTAATGAGACCACAGCCCTGATCCCCCTCCATCTGCCACCCCCCACCTCCAGAATTTTCTCTAAAGGGAGAGGTTATTTGTGTCAGCATAAGAGTTGTGCAAAGTGAGTACCCCATTGGGTGCAGAGCAGCTCTTGGAAAGATTATGCTTCCTTGAGGCAAAATCTCCCATGTGCTATTCCTGGGATGGGCACACTGACCAAGGCTCTGGCATACCAGCCACAATGGAGCCCCAAGTGTTTTCCCTTCTGTTTTAATTTGTACGTAGTTAATTTTTAACCATCAGAGGAGTGAAGTTTTGGAATAACCTTCCAAGGGAAGCAGTGGGGGCAAAAGATCTATCTGGCTTTAAGATTCACTAATGGGATTTTGGTAAGTAATTGATCTTTAAATATTCAGGGTAAATAGGCCAAATCCCCTGAGATGGGATATTAGATGCATGGGATCTGAGTTACTATAGAAAATTCTTTCCTGGGTATCTGGCTGGTGAATCTTGCCCATATGCTCAGGGTTTAGCTGATTGCCATATTTGGGGTCGGGAAGGAATTTTCCTCCAGGGCAGATTGGAGAGGCCCTGGAGGTTTTTCGCCTTCCTCTGTAGCATGGGGCATGGTTGACTTGAGGGAGGCTTCTCTGCTCCTTGAAGTCTTTGAACCATGATTTAAGGACTTCAATAGCTCAGACATGGGTGAGGTTTTTCATAGGAGTGGGTGGGTGAGATTCTGTGGCCTGCGCTGTGCAAGAGGTCGGACTAGATGATCAGAATGGTCCCTTCTGACCTTAGTATCTATGAATCTATGAATCCTGTTACAACCCCGCCCCTGTGTTCCTGATACTTGCACAGCCTGCAGTTTTTGTGTTAGATTTTGAAAATTCTGCCCAATTATTTGTAACAGAGCCTAAAGTTAAGCACCTAAATCCACACTTTGGCACTTATATAAGTGACCTGATTTTCAGAGGTGCTAGAGAGCTTCCAGCACCTCTGAAAAACAGGATTCTTATTTATGTACCTAGCTCTAGGAACTCAAGCATCATCATTTTGGACAATTTTCTTCTTATTCCATCAACATTTGTCTGTCTATAAATATAACATAAGGAACAGCAGCTTAAGGACGGAAGGAAGGAAGCAGTCTACTGTGCCTATCATTCAAAAATCCTACTAGAGAAACCACAGAAGGATTAGGGAGGCAATCATTTATTTTGAGCTATTATGCAAACAAAACAGGTGGCAGAGTCATTTATTTTTAATTGTCCCTTTAAAACTCAAATGCCAAATTCCCTTGTCACAACTGGCTTTTGGGCCTGTAGGAGCTTGCTGTGACGATGTACAGTATATATCTAGTGCCCAGAGACATTGGTTTTCTAATCGGAAAGGAGATGAAATTTTCAAATGGTAAAATAGGATATTTGTTAATATTCAACACAGACATAGAACAGAAAGAATTAAGACCTTACCTAGTGCTGTTCTTGCTGGTGTGGCATCTTTTTTAATCCAGAACGATACCCAGGATAACACCACTGTTAAGATGCAGGGTATGTATGTTTGAATAGTGAAGTATCCCATTCTTCTACTTAAATCAAAGTATATAGTCATGACTATGTAATCACCTGCAACAACAGGAAAGAAGCCAAAAAGGATATTGTGATGAACTTCCGTTACTCATTCGCCTCACTGGTAAACTTTAGAGCAAGTATTGTTTCAAATATGCAGTGTATGAAATATTTCCTTGTGTTCTGAGACCATCTGTGCAAAAAAGCCCAAGCACAATGCATCTGAATTAAAGCTTTTTTATTCAGAATTTCCTATGTTTTATCCCTTTAATAGAAATTTCAATGTTTCTGGACAGCTGGTGTGAGGCGGGGAGTGGAGACAAGGTTCTTCCTCTCACCTGATCTTGACTAATGGGTTTTCCCAAGGCCTCTCTGCTTCTTGAGGCTGGAACTTCAGAATGATTCAATGGAAAGTATCACTAGGCTACCATCTTCCAACAAACTTGCAGTGGCCATTTCACCTTCCCTCCTATGGATGCACTTACCCTTCTAAACACCTGATTCTGGATTTGATCGGCTTCACCGCTTCCCCCTAGGACAATATTGCTGCTCTACACCAGCTGCTAGGGGTCCTTATGCAAGATGAAGCACACAAACTTTCTCCATAAACTGAGAACTTGTTCATAGACATTGAAAGCTCAATGTGGGAAAGCCTTAATTAGCCTCAAATCAGGTTTTCTACCACACAGTAACAAGACAAAGTATAGCATCCTCTCTCGAGGCCCCTTAACAATATTTTCTATGTTCTTTGTGATTGGTAACATTTCAGTATTCCTTAGTACCAAATGTATTATTGAGCTGTTGGCATAAAATGTTCCCTTGTGTCAGTAAAGTACATAACACCACCATTTGTAAATTTCATTTTCTATCTAGGGTTTTATGTTGTACCTCTCAGCTCAGTGGTGTCCAGATTATATCAGAAATACAGCTCTGTAAGCAAGAAGTAAAAAAACAAAAATTAGCATACCATAGTATTTTGCAGAGTGCTGTGCCTACAGTGCGTAGGTATGTGTCCTGTCTTTGAGAAGGTATAAAACTGTGTGGGTTTTATGATTTATGTATGTAAACTACCCTAGCCTGTGGAGAGCTCTTCTGCTCCCAACCTATAGAAGATACAATTCTCTGTGATTATCAGGCCCTAAGGAGTTCTACATGAAAGCAATAATGATTGTGTGATTTTATTTGTTATTGAACTGGGGTTCTGTGAGGTATGAGAACAGAATATGATGTAAGCACACTACTGAGTTTATTGATACATGCGCATAACTCTCAATAATTGACACTGGGAAGAGTATAACCCTATGTCTATGTTTACTGGTTTAGTATACAGCACCTCAGCTTTTATTTCTGTGTTCTTTAAGTAGCTTTAAAAATCCTTTTGTGATTATTATTGCTACAGATGCGGTTTGATGAGGTCACGATGTAACACTGACAGACCCCGGTCGTCGGCAGGTGGTACAGAAACTTGGACTAAATGCATGAGCCTCAAGCCATATGGTTCTTAGCTAATGCTGTAGAGCAGACTCATTAATCTCTCTTTCTAGGTCATCTTGGTGCCACTAGATGGGACAGAACCCCACACCCAGGAGGTGTGTGGGTTACAATGACAGACAGGGCATAAACTTGCTTGGACCCCTTCCCCAATCACATGGCAGACAATATGTACACTAATCAGCACCCTGATTTTCCAGCAGAAAGAACTGTATTTCTACTTTAGGGTTAGAAGAATCTCCAAGCATCTAAATAGCTTCCATTTTTAAGGGCTCCCCCAAAATTGCTCACAAAATCCCTGTCACACACAGAAAAAAGTACATGGAAAGCTGCAGTTCCTCTTTAAAATGGATCATTATTGGTTGGGTGCCGTCAGCGTTCTGAGTGCTGCACAGAACCATGCAGGAGAGAAGAAGGCTTATAGTCAACAGTGATTGCCATTAAGTAGTTACCCCTTGCCAATTAATTCCATAGAGTGATCGTACAATTATGTCTTCTAGATACAGAGAAAAAAAAACTATCGTGATTTCAGATACTGCTACATAGTAACATAGTAACTCTGATATTCTATGATTTTCTTAGCTCTCATATACCCATTTTAATTCATAGATCTCTTCTAAAGGATGGTAAGTATCGTAATTGCATTTTGCAGAACAGCAGCCAGACCTAAAGAATATTTGAGTGTTGCCCGGTATGAAATTCATGAATGGCTGGGAGAGCATTCATGTAACATAGCTGGGAGTGATTTTACATGCTAATGGCTGTATGTGGGCAGGCCAGGTATGGCTGCTTTGGCAGCAAAGCCGTGTAAAAGGCACCCCAGGCTAGAGAGTTCAGGGGACACAGCTGTTCAACAGTCCATATTGTACTCTGGAAAATGTCAGAATATGATGCTATAGTCATAGTAAAAGAAAACCCAAATCTAGGTACCAGATTTATTACCACAACATTAGCAGCGTGTCAACTTTCATATCTTCCTCATACCACACAACATTTCTCACAATGAGGAATGGCGAACAAGCCATGCAGGCAATTGCAGTGGGGAGGCTCTGGAGCCTTCACTGTATGTAAATGTGTGTCCAGGACACATTCTCCCCCATTTGTTTAATTATTGAAACATTTGACTAACAAGTGGCGCACCGAGGATCTCCCCTCTAAATCTCCCCTCACACAAGTGAGAATCAGGAGTATCTTAGCTTTGCCAAAGTCCATGGAGTTACAAAAGTGTGTGAAACTCATGTGAGAAGAGACCTAGCCCCTGAGATTCTAAAGTAAGGCTAGGCAGTGCACTGTTTGGACACTATTAAAGCCGCTGGTGTGGGGAGGAAATCATCTTCGCATTAAAAAAGCTGGAAGCACTTATGTCCCTCATGTTGGCACTATCGTGGTAAGTAAAAGCTCTGTGCTGGCCCAAGGCTTTTAAAAACTACTGTAGATTGCAGTATGCATCTAAATTGCATTTTAGATTTTCTTTTAACCTTGGTCAGACCAACTCCTTTTGAGTGACCTCAATTTGTCCCTCAGCCTGCTGAATAGCTGCATCAGTCCCTAGTTATCTAAAATTTCTTGCTGGTGGTTTTTGTTAGGGTGTACAGCAGTACCATGCACATGCCGTGTTGCTACTTATTTAAAGTACGTGGACCACCATCAATAATCAAAATCACGCTGCTTCTTTTCTAAAGGATTACAGAAATGTCAAAGGAAGAGGTATGAGTCTTACAGGCATTAACAATCCAAAATATAAAATTAAAGTATTCTCTTCATTCTGCATTGTGGGACATAGTTGTATATGGTACATTAGTTCTGTAGACATCTCACTGACATCAATGCAATTTCCAGATGAGGAACAAATACAGAACATGCAACATAGATCTGCAAAGCAGATTTCAGAGGAAAACCCTGCTTTAAGATAAAAATAACAGATATAATGGGTTTAAAAAACATAAGTAATCTAATTGCAAAAATGGAGGCCACATGGAAACCAAAGAAATCTCCAATTTGGAACTAAGAAAATAGTTTTAGTTATCAACAACTTAAATAATTTCTCAGGAAACTTACTTAAAATTTTAACTAAACAATCAGCCAAGTTCATTGAAATAATGAAAATTTCCTGGAGGCAAAATAATCCACTACAGGTTTTATGTAACAAGAAAAAAATGTATCTTAAGGCAACAAATCTTTTAAAGTAATCAAAATAGAGAGGCAACATTTCTCATGAAACCCGGATGACTGTTGTCTGTGACCTAAAATACCCCTATTAATTTTATTTTATAATTTGAAAATAGGATCCTGGGTGGAAAAATAATGATTTTCTATGTTCGCTCTACTACATTTATTTCACCATTTTACTCCTCATCTCCACTAATTCTACTGTTATACTCTACGGCTAAAATGGATGAAGTCTTACTAAAAGTTAAATGAAGACTGATTTTAGCGATGTGTAATATGAAACAACCATGTACCAACTTGACAATATTCTGGTTTACTGTATTTTTAGTATGTGAAAGAAGACAAGACTCTTGTTCTTCTCCACCTGAAATGTAGAATAATAAAGCGTGTCAGAGTTCACCTGTAACATTAGCGAGTGTGATTGTGAGAATAAAATAGAAAGATGACTAGCAGCATGCTATGAATATATTACTATAGACCTGTGGGACTCAAAGAGAACTCACAGGGGTAACTCCATTTAACATGTTTGTTTTTTATAATATTTCACAAAATCTACTTAATACCAAATGGGTTAATTTCCCCATCCTCCAAGTTTCAATCTCTTCTCCATTTCTGAACACATCATCCTCTCCAACCCCACTCCTCTTTTTTCCCTTCCACCCAACCTTGTCTGACACCTTTTGCTCCCAAAGCCCTCCCCTGTTATTCCTTTATGGATCTCTGATCAAGTCTGCTGTGCTGTCCTAGTAAGTTGAACAACTCTTACTGGGCTGGGTACTCTCTACCTTCCATAGTCTGGAGCACCCCTGAGTCAGAAGCACCTTAGATTGCAATGCACATCTCTGATCTGAAAACAACCAGCCCAGTTCACAGGACACTAACCAAGTTAGGATTTCTTTAAGTATCGTTTGCCTGTTATTGATGCCACTTCCGCAGTTGACTTGTCTATCCAATTGCTATGTTGTGCTGAAATGATTTTGCCAGATGCTGCCCTCGTACTTCCTCAGGGAGAAAAAGACCTACCTTTGGAAGATCAAACAATTGAGCACAATTTTGGATGAGACAGCCTGGCAGCAGTGACTCTAGAAAGAGGTTCTCTTATTTAAAATAAAAACAATGATAAAAATAGGACACTGTAAATGCTTCTTGGAGATGCAGAGAAGATGAAAGGCAGGGGAATAAATGTCCCTGTCTCCCTTAAAATCTTGATAACCAAAGAAAATGTACTAGGGCTTATGCGGTCTTTTATTCTGACCCTTCCAGAACATGTTTTTCCGTGTGTATTACTAGTGCTCATCGCCATGGAACAATCTTTCATCTCAAGCACTCTAGGATGAATGCTCCCAGGCCTAGAAAAAAATAAAATGACTGAGGTCACCCTACTACTTAGGTTTTTTTCTCAGATGGCTACACATTGCTCTGATGACAGGGTTTCTCCAGTGTGAGTAATGATGTGCATGTTCACGCAGGTGCACACACACAAGAGCAGACAGGCACATTTGCACACATTCCAACATGTAAATGTACTAATTCTGAAGTGTTATATTACAGGTAACTTGTGTGCATGATATGTTAAATAATCATCTCTATGGGTCTCCAGGGGTGGCTTTTAGTATCATTTGTATTATCATAGTATTGTAGCCTAAGAGCCTCAATCTTGGACTAGGATTCCATTGTGGCAGGCGTTATGCAAACACAACAAAAAGATGGTGCCAGCCCTTAGGAACATACAATCTAGATTAATAATTGTTCTAGGCATGGACAATGTATGTATGTGTGTATGTATTGCGCACAGGCCAGAGACTGCTGTCTTAAGTAATATTGAGTATGCATTTTTCCTTATGAAATACAGTAAGCCCATTAATTGCAAATGGCTAGCAGTAGTAGGTTAGTAGGTGATTGTGTTGTTATTACATAAGTTCTAGATCTTTTTTTTATCACACAGAGCCATATATAATATGGGGGTGGGGGAGACAAGCAAATTCCAAAAGCATCAGTTTTCATAATATGAACGTTGAGGGTTGTTTTAAAGAATATAATAAAAAAAGACACATGCGTAAATAAAAGGGATTAATGTAAGGGGATTAATATTAAGTACCAACTCCTGGTCTCATTGATGACAATGGAAGATTGTCTTTGACTCAAGTAGGACCAGGAGTTGGCCCTAAATTATAACTCATAACTGAACTGTCTCTTATTTAAATGTTTGCCATTGTAAAGATATTTTTTCTTTGTGTAACAACATTAGGAAGTATAACATTTGGGAACATATTTTCACTGAAGCTATCTGTTGTTTATTTACTGAGTCAGCATCAGGTAATTTACATTTGATGTTATTTGTTCTTCCGTAGCGAATAACCTTTCAGTTTCTTTGATGGAACTAGCATTTTCAAGAGCCCAATAAATTGTCAAAGTTTTGTTGAATGACATTGTGTCTGTTTTGAAAATCTGATAACTAGTACATATTTAAATTTATTTCATACTATGATTTTGAATGGTAGCGT
Source organism: Dermochelys coriacea (assembly GCF_009764565.3). NCBI lineage: Eukaryota > Metazoa > Chordata > Testudines > Dermochelyidae > Dermochelys > Dermochelys coriacea. The sequence continues at coordinate 122,101,850 of NC_050068.2, read as the reverse complement.
TAAGCTTCGAAACATTTATGAAATGTGTTAGAGGTCTAAATTATTCATATTGGGAAATTTTTAGAATTATTGACATACGTGTATGAAATCAAATGTTTAAAAATGAACCTTTTTCAAAAGTTTAAATAACTGTGTGAAACCGAAAAGCTGGTAATTATTGTGTCCAAAAGAACTCATTATGTACTGAACCCCCTACATTTTAAAGGAGTTGATTTGAAATTTGGTTGCACATATTCTACAGTCTTCAGTTACACTACACAACTTCTGTTAAGTCCCCTTTAGCTCTTTGAGAGTACAGGGGAGATAGACCAACATCTGTGTATACAGCTACATGCAAGAAAGCAACCCCAAAGATATAAACTCCCAAACAATAAAGCCTGAGTTACTACGGTGATTTGTTTGAGCGATTAAAAAGAGTTTGATTGTTATAATGATAGCTTTATTCTGAAAACCTAAGTGCTCTTTGTTTGCAGCACTACTATAGAGCATAATGCTTCCCCTCAAAACAGATCATGTGAAGTTACAGCATCCTGCTCATCCAACCACTGCTGTCAACATCAGAATTGCTTTTAGATCACGTCTAGCCATAATGACATTTTCATTTCAGAGCAGAAAATAGCATTTTGTATGCTCTTTCAAATATGGAACTAATGAAAATGACTGATTGGTCATTTTACTATTGCAAGATACAAATAATATTGAGCAGTCCTCACAAAAATGCAGGTCCATCAAGCCAAGCAATACAAATAAAAACATATAACACCACAAGCAGAAATTCAGTCCATGATTACAAGTCTAGTTCAATTTCTGACTGAACAATAGAAAAGTTACACATATAATCTCTACCACCTAGAATGCATTTAGTGCATCAAGCAGAAAGTAAATCAATGTCCAAATATTGTAGATCATGAATGATCTATTACTCTTTATTCACAGGGAAAATATCACTAAGTATCACAATTAGGCTCCTCTTTTGTTCCTAAGAAAAGATTAACAATATCCAATATAGTTTGAATAATAATAAATTACCATATGCCACTGCTGCATCTGTGAAGATGGGACTAGAAGATTCTAAAATATGAATTATTTTTATAGGGTTATATAGCATTGCAAGGGTTATTGGCTGTGACCACAGTAATGCTTTTAGAACAAAACATTCTCCACACTCTGTGAAGTACAGAATGCAGCAGGAGTAATGAGCAGACACTAAGGTAATGCTTCTCAAACTCATTTTGCTGTTAATAATTGTCCAAACATGCCTGGAGAGCCACAGTTTAATGTCACCTGTTAGGCAGTGCTGATCACATCCTACTTATATATAGTGCTAAGACTTTTAATGACACAATCCATTGACAATATTGCTTGGGGTAGGGGCCTGGCCTCCTTGTTTTTAATAATGTTTGGCATAAAGTCTCACATGTTTTAATGTCAACACTTTTATTATTCAGAATTTCATTTAGACTGATACAATTAAAACTGGAACTGGAATCTAAATTACTTTGAATTTTAGAGCAGTTCAGGTTTCAATAATTGGACCTAAACCTGCCTTGCTAGTGTTGGGTCTGACTCAAAGCCAGGACACTATTTTCTAGAACTGTTTCAGAAATTGAATTTTTTTTTACAAAATAATAAGTAATTGAAACTGTAATTTTTCATAGGAAAGGGTCACTTTCAACAAATTTTCCCATTTAGAAAAAAATTGAAAAAAGTTTCAAAATTGTCAGAACATGCCATTTTGACATTTTCTATATGAAATGTTATGTTTTCCCAGTTCAAAATGACTTTTCATTTAAAAAATTAAGTTAAATAATAAAAAAGAGGTCAAAATCTAAATGAAATGTTTTAATCGATCCAAAGCATTCCCATCACCACTCCCCCTGCCTCCCCAGATTTTCAGTTAACAAAATGTTTTGAGATTTGGATTTTTTGTCCTGATCTGGGCAGGAAAACTTTTTGAAATCTTGAAAACTTTCATGGGACAGGAAAATAGTTTCCCAGCTGGCTCTATTATTTCAAGGTTCCGCTGCAGGTGAAATCTCTGTTGTTTGTGCAAAATGTCTTCCCCCAAATGGCAGAAACTTCATGAGAATAGCCGTTCTTGTGAGATTACTGTGGATTTTACAAAAATCAGTTGACCTCACAATCCTACTACCATCTGTGGCAGAAATCTCACGAGAACATATTACAAGGTTCTGGTGCTGTCAAATCTGGATCACAACCTCAAGCCCTAAAGAAGCTTTCATTGATTTTAAGACCAGACAGGACCATTGTGATAATTGAGTCTGATCAGCATAACACAGGCCTTAGGACTTCTCTGAATTAATCACTGCTTCAGGTAAAATAGATGTGGTTGAACTAGAGCATATCTTTTAGCAAAACATCAAATCTTGACTTAAAGAATTTCAGTTATAGAGAATCCACCACAACCCTTGGTAAATTGTTCCATTGGTTAATTACCTTCACTATTAAAAAAAATTGCATCTTATTTCACATCTGAATTTGTCTAGCTTAATTTCCAGCAACTGGATCTTGTTCTACCTTTGTCTATTAAATCAAAGGGCCCTCTTGTAGTCTGGTGAACATGATGACCAGTTTGGGAAAAACAATTGGCCACACCCAGTTCAGTTTGTAACTCTTATCTCAGAGCCCTGTTTATTCACCACAACACACACATGAAATGTGGAACATCACCACTAAATAACAGCCCTGTTCCCAGCCTAGTTTTTGGGGGTCTCTGTACTCCTTCAGCTTAATGGTGTAGATCTTTTCCAATCTAACGGAGTCTACAAGGCCTACTTGCCTTCTCACAGCCAACTTCTGCAGCCACAGGAGAATGTGCTCCCAGCCCTCTCCTGGTCCCAGGTACTCTCAGGAACTTGGGGTCTTTACTTATATCCCTTAGTTGGGAATCATCTGAACCAGTCACTTGAGACACTCTCATAGGAAGCACCCTTGACATTTTGCATGTTTTTCAAGCCAGGGTGCTGTGTATAGCATTGTTAATGGTGAATTAGCTGAAAATAACAAGGAAGGGATTTTCATCATAGACCAAGACACTGGAATCATAAAGCTAGATAAGAGACTTGACCATGAGACAAATCCTGCTTTTCACTTTAAAGTTGCAGCCACCATACAGCTAGACAAAGTGGACTTGATGCTGTCACTTGATGCTGTCCAACTGGGTTTGATGATTCTCAGCTGCTGGGCTTCTCTCTAAAACAAGGCTGGTGGCTCCCTCCTCCACCACCATCCCAGCCCTTAAAAAGGCAGACTGCCCTGTTTCACCTCTATTATCAAATGTCTGTTCCCCAGGTAGGTTCTTGCAGTTGGTGATCAAGACACCTCTTCACCTCCTGTTTGTTAGAATAAACAGATTGCCTTGAATCTGCCGCTGTAAGACATGTTTTTTTTAATCCTTTAAACATTCCCCAGCTCTCCTCTGAGCCCTCTCCAATTTATCAACATCTTTATTGAATTGTGGCCACCAGAACTGGACACAATATTCCAGCAGCAGTTGTATGAGTGCCAAATACAGCGGTAAAGTAACCTACTCCTACTCAATATTTCCCTGTTTATACATCCAAGGATCACATTAGCCCTTTCAGTCACAGCGTTGTACTGGGAACTGTTGTTTTACTTTAGAGGGAATACATGGGCCAAAGGTGTTAACATAATTCAGTCACTGACCATCAATAAACAGTGTTAAACGAGGTCTGGGCTTTGGTATACAAAGACCTCAGCCTGCTTAGGACCATGGCAAATACACCATTAGAAATCCCTTTAACCTTTTTATTAAGGACATAGAAAAGAAGGGAAAAACAGCTGAAGTGTTTAAAATGCAAAGTATTAAACAAGATTTTCATTTTAACAACATCCCTTGTTTCCTTTAGCTGTAGACAGTTTTCAGGAGGAAAAACTCCCTGTTCTTTGACAGTCTTTTAGAGGGTACCTAAGAGGGCAACAACTGTTCTTTTGTGGGGAAAAAGAAGTTAGTTGAGGTGGGCTGGAGATGTCCTCGCTGCTGCTGTTGTTGTTTGTCAGGGTTCCTTCCTCACTCTGAACTCTAGGATACAGATGTGGGGACCTGCATGAAAGACCCCCTAAGCTTATTCTTACCAGCTGAGGTTAAAAACTTCCCCAAGGTACAAACTTTGCCTTGTCCTTGAATAGTATGCTGCTAACACTAAGCGTTTTAAACAAAGAACAGGGAAAGAGACCACTTGGAGACGTCTGCCCCCAAAGCCCCCCAAGCCCTACACCCCCTTTCCTAAGGAAGGCTTAGTAATAATATCTTCACCAATTGGTACAGGTGAACACAGACCCAAATCCTTGGCTCTTAAGAACAATGAAAAATCAATCAGGTTCTTAAAAGAAGACTTTTAATTAAAGAAAAGGTAAAAGAATCACCTCTGTAAAATCAGGATGGTAAATACCTTACAGCGTAATCAGATTCAAAACAATAGAGAATCCCTCTAGGCAAAACCTTAAGTTACAAAAAGACACAAAAACAGGAACACACATTCCTTCCAGCACAGCCTAAACCTGATCCAAATCCAAATACTGCCTGTTCTGCTCTTCTCTTCTTTAAAGTTGTATTTGTACTTCTGAATTTTCAGACCACGTACCTTTCTTAACATTTTTTTAAATCACAAGTATAAATATTGTCTTATCTGGTTCACAGTAACAATTCACTCTTCTTTGACCTGTGATTGCTTTAATCATGTACAATATCTGCATAAATGCCCTGAATTCACATGCATAACTCCTCACTATCCTTAAAATAGTTTCCTTTACTCGGCCAAAGAATCATCCTCAAATCCTTTGTCAAGATACAATTCTGAGAAGTCTTTCAACAATAATACACCAGTTATTCAAACACCAACAAACTCTCCTCTCCTTCAAATAATTGACTTTGCAGTCGCTGACCATTCAGTATAGCCAGATGATTTGTATTGTCTGTACAGTTTAGACTGTAGACTCCATTGATTTTATCTGCAGAACAGTAATGTTGGCCTAAAACTGTTACAGAAACAAAGTAACAAATTTAGGTTGAGTTTGTCAATATTTGTCTCCTCTTTGTCTCCAGGGCTTTCCTTTGTTTACTGATGGACTCTCTAAGTCTTATTTCAGAGTAGCAGCCGTGTTAGTCTGTATTCGCAAAAAGAAAAGGAGTACTTGTGGCACCTTAGAGACTAACAAATTTATTTGAGCATAAGCTTTCGTGAGCTACAGCTCACTTCATCGTATGCATTCCAATGAAGTGAGCTGTAGCTCATGAAAGCTTATGCTCAAATAAATTTGTTAGTCTCTAAGGTGCCACAAGTACTCTTTTTCTTTCTAAGTCTTATGACATGTAGCATTATAAACTATCTAAAACACAAAAAAAGAAACATGAATTGTGTTTCCATTAAATTTCTCAGATCAATTGTCATGTCACTCCAAAATAACCATCAGAGCTAGCGCTAGTGGAAGAAAAAAAGTACAGGCATCTTTTCCAAAGATCTCTCAACCACACCATCCAAACGTCCACTCTTCTCTTCTTCTCTGTGGTCCCTCAAAGTTATCACCTTCTCCCCAAGTTGGAAGAGGGACCATTATAGACTTTACAGAAGAAGAGGATGAGGAATCCCTATCAGAGTTTGTGGGAAAAAACAAGGGAGAATGCTCCAATAGAATATGACCATTCATACCAAATTCACAGCTGATTATGAAAAGGTGTCACATGAGTGAAGTCGACAGATTTGCACCCAGTTACACCAGAGGAATTTGACGTTTCACAAACAAAAATGCAAACTGCTAATAATCAACCAGGATGCAAATATGCCTGCCTTAACTAATGTGCACACTGTGCATTTGCACAGAGCCAGCATCTCAGGAACCTCCCCCGACCCGCAATCACTAGGGAAAAAAACAAAACCAAAATGATTCCCAAAAAAACTGTAAGGTGTTGTGACCCTGTGTACCAAATTGGAAAGCCCCTTGCTCAAATTTGATCTGCTTACTCAGATTTGGCCTGGCCACTCCTCTGTCATGTTTACACATGGTGGGAAGGAAGAGGTCCCAATTTCTGTAATTTGCAGAGCCCCCACACTCTTTAATCGAGATATGAAAAATATGATACATTTTGTATATTGTATCCTTCTAAAGAGCATGTGGTGGTATTATTTTTGGTAATTACTTTGAACATTTCAGTTTTCCTCATTTAATTGATAAAGCATAAATATCTATGTAATTACCAAAATTAGGTCTTATTGTGGAAGAAGTTTGTAAATCTCGGCCTTATATTCTTTATTGCTGTAATCCACACTTCTGATCTATTCCAGGGGGACTCTGTGAAAATCTTGAGGGAGGATGGGGGTCAAAAAAGGGGTCTGAATTCTCAATGGCAAAACCACAATATTTTCACAAATTCAGTACATTTTGGGCTTAGCATTCAGGGTTGAGGAATCAGTATATGCCACCAAAATAAGCTGACTGGAAATTGTATACGATTATGTATACAGAGAGCTGCAGTGGCACAGGAGCTAGCAAACAGAGCTGTAAACAGGGGAGTTTGAGTGGGAGTTTGTAAAGGGAGTTTGTATTGTGGTGCTTGTTTGGGGTTTGTTTTTGCTGTGGGGGGTGGTCTTCTTGATATGCCTTGTGTTTCCCAGATTAACAGGATTTAGGTGGGAAGGCGATGACAGATACGGAAGCAGCTGTGGGAGTGACTCCTGTAGTGGAAGACACAATGAGGATGACTGGATGTGGAAGCTGTGGTATGTACATGATCCTGGAGGGGGGACCTGGTAAGAGTTTTTTCTGCATGAAATGCCATCTGATAGAGCTGATGGAGGAAAAGATGAGAGGTCTGGAAATGCAGGTGGAAAGTCTGGTTGAATTTAGGAAGAGGTTTGAGCAGATGATGGAGCAAAGACATGAGGTATGTGAAGGGAAAAGCTCAGACTTACAGATGGAAGCAGGGCTGGGGAATTTTGAGGAGAGACTGGGTGAGGAAAGTGGTCAGTGGAAGCATGTGACTAAAAGAACCAGGCAGAGGAAAAGACGGGCTAGTGAAGGAGAAATAGAGCTTAGGAACAGGTTTGCAGAGTTTGAAAATGAAGAAGGGGCTCAGCGGTTAGTGGTGAAAGGTGGAAGGGCAAGGAAGAAGAGAAGAGAGGCTAGTCCTATAGGAAAAGGGGAAGAGTCAAGGGAGACTACACCAAATATGAGCCCCAGGAGGATACAGGATGGGTTGAAGAGGATTATAAGGGAAAATAGGAATGGAAAGAACTTGCAGCCAGAGGGAATAGGGGAGAGACTGGAGAATAGCACTGTCATCAGGAAAAGGCAGGTCTATGTAATCGGGGACTCTTTATTGAGAAGAATAGACAGGCCTATAACTAGAGCTGATCCAGAGAATAGAAGGGTGTGCTGTCTTCCAGGTGCTAAGATACGGGATGTAGACCTGGGGTTGAAAAGGATCCTAAAGGGAGCAGGAAAGAATCCCCTAATTATCCTTCATGTGGGAACAAATGATATGGCTAGATTCTCGCTGGAAAGTATTATGGGAGACTATGCTAGGCTGGGGAAGACACTTAAGGAAATTGAAGCTCAGGTGATCTTTAGTGGGATCCTGCCTGTTCCTAGAGAAGGGCAACAAAGGTGTGACAAGATTATGATTGTCAACAGATGGCTTAGGCAGTTGTGCTATAAGGAGGGCTTTGGGATGTATGGCCACTGGGAGGCATTCATGGACAGAGGACAGTTCTCTCGGGACTTCATCTGAGTAGGGAAGGAAATAGACTTCTAGGATGGAGGCTGGCACAACTGATTAAGAGAGCTTTAAACTAGGAATCTGGGGGAGATGGTTGGGAGATGTCCAGGTAATCTCCGCGCCAGATTTTAGCATTGAGAGGGAAGAAGATGAAGTAAGAAAGGATACAGCCGTGGGTAGGAGAATGTATATAAGGAGAGAGGGCAGTGTGGATTCCATTCTAATAGGTTATACTGGCTGTAGAATGACTGTGCCTAATAGGGTACAAAATGTGAGCGAGGCCAAACAGCAAAAATTAAGATATTTGTACACCAATGCGAGGAGCCTAGGTAACAAAATAGAGGAACTAGAGCTACTGGTGCAGGAAGTGAAAACAGATATTATAGGGATAACAGAAACATGGAGGAATAGTAGTCATGACTGGACTACAGGTATTGAAGGGTATGTGCTGTTTAGGAAAGACAGAAATAAAGGTAAAGGTGGTGGAGTAGCATTGTATATCAATGATGAGGTAGAATGTAAAGAAATAAGCGATGCCATGGATAAGACAGAGTCCGTCTGGGCAAAAATTACATTGGGGAAGATAACTAGTAAAGCCTCTCCTACGATAGTGCTTGGGGTGTGCTATAGACTGCCGGGATCTAATTTTGATATGGATAGAGTCCTTTTTAATGTTTTTAATAAAGTAAATACTAATGGAAACTGCGTGATCATGGGAGAATTTAACTTCCCAGATATAGACTGGAGGACCAGAGCTAGTAATAATAATAGGGCTCAGATTTTCCTAGATGGGATAGCTGATGGATTCCTTCATCAAGTAGTTGCTGAACCGACTAGAGGGGATGACATTTTAGATTTAATTTTGGTGAGTAGTGAGGACCTCATAGAAGAAATGTTTGTAGGGGATAATCTTGGTTCAAATGATCATGAGCTAATTCAGTTCAAAATGAATGGAAGGATTAACAAAAATAAATCTGCAACTAAAGTTTTTGATTTCAAAAGAGTTGACTTTCAAAAATTAAGAAAATTAGTTAGGGAAGTGGATTGGACTGAAGAATTTATGGATCTAAAGGTAGAGGAGGCCTGGGATTACTTTCAATCAAAGCTGCAGAAGCTATCGGAAGCCTGTATCCCAAGAAAGGGGAAAAATTCATAGGCAGGAGTTGTAGACCAAGTTGGATGAGCAAGCATCTTGGAGAGGTGATTAAGAAGAAGCAGAAAGAATACAGGGAGTGGAAGATGGGAGGGATCAGCAAGGAAAGCTACCTTATTGAGGTCAGAACATGTAGGGATAAAGTGAGACAGGCTAAAAGTTGAGTAGAGTTGGACCTTGCAAAGGGAATTAAAAGCCATAGTAAAAGGTTCTATAGCCATATAAATAAGAAGAAAACTAAGAAAGAAGAAGTGGGGCCACTAAACACTGAGGATGGAGTGGAGGTTAAAGATAATCTAGGCATGGCCCAATATCTAAACAAATACTTTGCCTCAGTCTTTAATAAGGCTAAAGAGAATCTTAGGGATAATGGTAGCATAAGAAATGGGAATGAGGATATGGAGGTAGATATTACCATATCCTAGGTAGAAGCAAAACTCAAACAGCTGAATGGGACTAAATCGGGGGGCCCAGATAATCTTCATCCAAGAATATTAAAGGAATTGGCACCTGAAATTGCAAGCCCATTAGCAAGAATTTTTAATGAATCTGTAAACTCAGGAGTTGTACTGAATGATTGGAGAATTGCTAATATAGTTCCTATTTTTAAGAAAGGAAAAAAAAGTGATCCGGGTAACTACAGGCCAGTTAGTTTGACATCTGTAGTATGCAAGGTCCTGGAAAAAATTTTGAAGGAGAAATTAGTTAAGGACATTGAAGTCAATGGTAAATGGGACAAAATTTAACATGGTTTTACAAAAGGTAGATCGTGCCAAACCAACCTGATCTCCTTTTTTGAAAAAGTAACAGATTTTTTAGATAAAGGAAACGGAATGGATCTAATTTACCTAGATTTCAGTAAGGTGTTTGATACCATGACACATGGGGAATTATTGATGATTATTAATGATTGGAGAATTGCTAATATAGTTCCTATTTTTAAGAAAGGAAAAAAAAGTGATCCGGGTAACTACAGGCCAGTTAGTTTGACATCTGTAGTATGCAAGGTCCTGGAAAAAATTTTGAAGGAGAAATTAGTTAAGGACATTGAAGTCAATGGTAAATGGGACAAAATTCAACATGGTTTTACAAAAGGTAGATCGTGCCAAACCAACCTGATCTCCTTTTTTGAAAAAGTAACAGATTTTTTAGATAAAGGAAACGCAATGGATCTAATTTACCTAGATTTCAGTAAGGTGTTTGATACCATGACACATGGGGAATTATTAGTTAAATTGGAGAAGATGGGGATCAATATGAACATCAAAAGGTGGATAAGGAATTGGTTAAAGGGGAGACTGCAATGGGTCCTACTGAAAGGCGAACTGTCAGGCTGGAGGGAGGTTACCAGTGGAGTTCCTCAGGGATCAATTTTGGGACCAATCTTATTTAATCTCTTTATTACTGACCTTGGCACAAAAAGTGGGAGTGTGCTAATAAAGTTTGCAGATGATACAAAGCTGGGAGGTATTGCCAATTCATAGAAGGATCGGGATATTATACAGGAGGATCCGGATGACCTTGTAAACTGGAGTAATAGTAATAGGATGAAATTTAACAGTGAGAAGTGTAAGGTTATGCATTTAGGGATTAATAACAAGAATTTTAGTTATAAGCTGGGGACGCATCAATTAGTAGTAACGGAAGAGGAAAAGGACCTTGGAGTATTGGTTGATCATAGGATGACTATGAGCTGCCAATGTGATATGGCTGTGAAAAAAGCTAATGTGGTTTTGGGATGCATCAGGAGAGGCATTTCCAGTAGGGATAAGGAGGTTTTAGTACCATTATACAAGGCACTGGTGAGACCTCACCTGGAATACTGTGTGCAGTTCTGGTCTCCCTTGTTTAAAAAGGATGAATTCAAAACTGGAGCAGATATAGAGAAGGGCTACTAGGATGATCCGAGGAATGGAAAACTTGTCTTATGAAAGGAGACTCAAGGAGCTTGGCTTGTTTAGCCTAACTAAAAAAAAGGTTTAGGGGAGATATGATTGCTCTCTATAAATATATCAGAGGGATAAATACAGGAGAGGGAGAGGAATTATTTAAGCTCAGCACCAATGTGGACACAAGAACAAATGGGTATAAACTGGCCACCAGGAAGTTTAGACTTGAAATTAACGAAGGTTTCTAACCATCAGAGGAATGAAGTTTTGGAATAGCCTTCCAAGGGAAGCAGTGGGGGCAAAAGATCTATCTGGCTTTAAGATTCTACTCGATAAGTTTATGGAGGGGATGGTATGATGGGATAATGTGATTTTGGTAATTAATTGATCTTTAAATATTCAGGGTAAATAGGCCTAATGCCCTGAGATGGGATATTAGATGGATGGGATCTGAGTTACCCAGGAAAGAATTTTCTGTAGTATCTGGCTAGTGAATCTTGCCCATATGCTCAGGGTTTAGCTGATCGCCATATTTGGGGTCGGGAAGGAATTTTCCTCCAGGGCAGATTGGAAGAGGCCCTGGAGGTTTTTCGCCTTCCTCTGTAGCATGGGGCACGGGTCACTTGCTGGAGGATTCTCTGCTCCTTGAAGTCTTTAAACCACAATTTGAGGACTTCAATAGCTCAGACATAGGTGAAGTTTTTCATAGGAGTGGGTGGGTGAGAATCTGTGGCCTGCGTTGTGCAGGAGGTCGGACTAGATGATCAGAATGTTCCCTTCTGACCTTAGTATCTATGTTTAGTATGATTTTTATTTAAATGAGTGTGTTGCTATTATATTGCCATGATAACTGAATCTCCAGTGGAACAAAAAACCAGTATACAATGGAGTGTGATTTAAATGGATTTAAAGTTATTTCTAACTGAAGGTTTGTGGAACATTAACCGTTAACATATCTTTCTTTTACGGAAGCAGCAACTGCCATGCCTGTTTCATTCATGTGGAAGGGCTCAGTTAAGAAGAAAAATGCTGCTCCTGATGGAATAAAATAGCTAAGGAAAGGATTGCAGCGACTATTCCAGTGTAGCAGCAGCTTTAACACCAACATGGTTTTCAGCAAGAACAGCTATCCTAATTGACCATTACAGCCTGATATCAGTTACTATTACTGTATCCTATTCACAGTGAAGAACTGGGCGTGAAATTCTGGACCTACTGAAGTCAATGGAGGTTTTACCATTGACTTCAAACAGACCAGGATGTCATCCTTAAATATAAAGGGTAAAATTTTCAAAAACACTTAAGTCCCATTAGAAGACAATGGGACATAGATTGCTAAATCATTTATCCCAAATATCTCTATTTTATGAACTGTAAGACTTAATCTGTAGGTACCTGTAGCCTAGGGGAAGGAGTGCAGGTCTGGGTTTCTGAATACCTGGTCTGGCCCTCAAAAATATTTGCTATATATCCTTACTTTATGCTTCAGTTATCCCCTCTGTAAACTAAGGATAATAATGCTTACACCCATTTGCAAAGGGTTTGGAGATAAAACAAATAATATGAGTGCCAAAACTGAAATCAGAGTTTCATTGTAAACCCTATTTTGATCCTCTAATTATTTTTATAGATGCAAAGGGCTTGCCCTGAATTTTCCTTTGCCCTGAATCACACTTCCACCAGATAGGTGTAAAAAGCTAGACCATCAGAATGATTAGAGCTGATTAAGAAATGTGTTTTGCTCCAAGGGAAAAATAATTATGACAATGTAAAAGTTACAAACTCAGGTAATTAAGGTTCAGTTTAAAAGCAATCTGGACATTTATAACCTAAATACTAAGTGAAGGGCTAAAATCCATATGCCGTTTATGTTACAACCTGATATACAGACTGTGTCAGCTCTTTTTACAGGCCCAAAATCCAGAGTTTGGTCAAGAAGACAGAGGCCTAGCAAATAGTGAAAAATATTAGCTAAGAAGCAGAATAAACAAAGGACAACCTTGCTTTTTGCTAAGATAAGCTTGGTCAGCAAGAAGCCAGGTGAAAATTATAATTGGGGGCTTTATCTCAAAGTTGCAAACAGACCTAAGGAATGAAAGGGGCCCTGTTTCTTCTGTAGAAGAGATGCCTTCCTACACTCCAGCCTTGAGTTTATGGAAAAGGTTCAAACATGTCAGTATGAGATATGATATCCTCCCTCTCCCAGATGTGCACCTCTCCTCCAAGCCATTGCCAGTGGCTGCCTTAGAAACACAAATGAACAACTAAAAGACAATCTTTATTGCTATATACTTTTCATTTGTCCTTTTGCTTTAACTCCTAGGTGTGGACCTGTCGGACAATCAGGGGAGCTACTTCATTCCTATGGATCCCAAATCATAATTCAACATATATATTTTATACTAATACACTCTATATATTGTTTAAAGAAAAACACCTGTGTACTAATTAAGGTCGTGTTAACCTGAAACCATGGGCGGAAACATTATGTAATCTTTGACTATTGGCTACTGTGCTTATCTTGTCTTGCTGTTGGACCTATCCAGGGGTCTGGGACTGCCTACCCCGTCATTTCCCTCCGCCCATGGAAAATCCATATAATCTATTGTAATCAATTGTTTGGCAGTGTCTATGAGCCTAATAAGCAAGGTGACACTCCGCCAGTGCAGTGTGTAATAAACCCACGTGCTTGATTCTACATGGTGTCCATATTTTGTTCCTTCACTAAGTACAGCCAATTTGTTCATTCAAGAGCTCTCTGAATAACCATCAATTTTGGGAAAGGAATGCAAGTAAATTTTTCATAATCTCTTCCCCAATAAAATCTGCCAAACTGGAGAACGAAGTACCTTATTTAGCAAATGAACAGGTAAGTCACAGCAATGCAATTTTCCCTACACTGCCTTATGATGTGCCACAACCTGTCCTGAAAAAGAAAAGGAGTACTTGTGGCACCTTAGAGACTAACAAAATTATTTGAGCATCACGAAAGCTTATGCTCAAATAAATGTGTTAGTCTCTAAGGTGCCACAAGTACTCCTTTTCTTTTTGTGAATACAGACTAACAAGGCTGCTACTCTGAAACCTGACCTGAGAGTGCAGTTCAGTCCCCATGTCCAATCCTTGTCTTCTCTGTTGAGATTGATAAAAAGACATAATCAAGTGTGATGGCTGGTTTGACGACGTCTACCGAGTACCAAACTCATACTACTTGATCTTTTTTTTTTTAATTTACGAGTGAATTTAGTCTTTCTGAATGTTAAGTTCTAATAGCCAGGGACTGAGCCAGGCATAGTATAGGCAGGTGCTTCTATCAACAAGAATCCAGGTCACCAGAGCATGTCTGTTCTAGTAAAAAAATATCCTGTAAAAGGTACAGAAGGGACCAAAGCATGACCTCCCCTTTCTTCTTTTTCCTTTTGTGATTGTTCTTGATAATGAAAGTATATTCTCTTTGTGGATAGAGTTCTTTTTTAATACCACATGTGTTCTGTGGAACGAAGTTATTTTTGATATCTTACTCTCATGTATTTATTTGTGGGCTTGGCTACCTCAAAAGCATCGATATTATGCTTAACCTTTTCTTAAATAATAAGTTAAACATTTGGGGATTTGATTGTTTTTTCCTGCACATGCTCCCACCCTTTGACAATGCACCTTATTCCTGACTAGCACTCCTGGACCTTCATGGAACAGAGACTCCCATTGGTACCATATTGTGCAGTAGTTTTGTGATGTGGTTAAGTGCGAACAAACACACTTGTGGCTTAATGAAACATATTGACTCCAGGTTAAAGGCTCTTGAGCTAATCCACTGCACCACTTAGCCCTGGAACTAGGTTTCTAAGCCCTGGTCTACACTACAAATTTAGGTCGAATTTAGCAGCATTAGATCGATTTAACCCTGCACCCGCCCACACAATGAAGCCATTTTTGTCAACTTAATGGGCTCTTAAAATTGATTTCTGTGCTCCTCTCTGACGAGGGGATTAGCACTGAAGTCGATATTGCCAGGTCGAATTTGGGGTAGTGTGGTCGCAATTTGATGGTATTGGCCTCTGGGAGCTATCCCAGAATACTCCACTGTGACTGCTCTGGACAACACTCTCAACTCGAATGCACTGGCCAGGTAGACAGGAAAAGCCCCACAAACTTTTGAATTTCATTTCCTGTTTGGCCATGGTGGCAAGCTGATCAGCACAGGTCACCATGCAGATCTCATCAGCAGAGGTGACCATGGAGTCCCAGAATTGCAAAAGAGCTCCAGCATGGACCGAACGGGAGGTACTGGATCTGATCGCTGTATGGGGAGATGAAACCGTGCTATCAGAACTCCGTTTCAAAAGATGAAATGCCAAAATATTTGAAAAAAATGTCCAACGGCATGAAGGACAGAAACTATCACAGGGATCTGCAGCAATGCCACGTGAAACTTAAGGAGCTCAGGCAAGCCTACCAAAAAACCACAGAGGCAAATGCTCGCTCGGGGTCAGAGCCCCAGATATGCCGCTTCTATGATGAACTGCATGCATTTCTAGGGGGGGCCCCTACAACTATCCCACACCTGTACATGGACTCCTGCAAGGGAATCTCATGCAACAGGGATGAGGATTTTGGGGACGAGGAAGATAGAGCACACCAGGCAAGCGGAGAAACCATTATTCCCGACAGCCAGGAACTGTTTATCACCCTGGAGCCAATACCCTCCCAACCCAGGCTCCCGGACCTTGAAGGTGGAGAAGGCACCTCTGGTGAGTGTACCTTTGTAAATATAATACACTGTTTAAAAGGAGGCGTGTTTAATGATTAATTTGCCCTGAAGACTTTGGATGCATTCACGGCCAGTACAGCTACTGGAAAAGTCTGTTAACGTGTCTGGGGATGGAGCAGAAATCCTCCAGGGACATCTCAATGAAGCTCTCCTGGAGGTACTCTGAAAGCCTTTGCAAAAGGTTTCTGGGGAGGGCAGCCTTATTGCGTCCTCCACACACAATTGACTGTATAAAATCGCTTCCTAAAAATCGACTTCTATAAATTTGACCTAATTTTGTAGTGTAGGCATACCCTCACACTTGGCCCTGCATTGTATACATTCATGAAGTCTAATGTTAGAGCCAAACCCTTAAACCTAATAGAAAATGGAGAGCCAGACTCAGAGCATGAAGAATCATTTGTGATGCAAATAAGTTTCTTTCCCATCAATATTTAAGCATATTTTTAAGACAATATTGAGGCATTCCAAATGCAAAGTGACAGCTTTCATATAAACCCTGCCTCATTTTTTTATTTGTAACCATGTTTA
This sequence comes from Dermochelys coriacea, assembly GCF_009764565.3. NCBI lineage: Eukaryota > Metazoa > Chordata > Testudines > Dermochelyidae > Dermochelys > Dermochelys coriacea. Next base: position 122,085,750 of record NC_050068.2, on the reverse strand, counting down.
TTATTTTGATATATATTTTATAGTGCCTCTAAAGTTCAGTATGTCAGCATTTCCGTATTTTTCAAGAGTGTACCAGTCAGCTGTGTAAATTCATTCTGAGCTGAAATTTGCCAAACAAGGCACAAGCATCGGAGATTTTTCCTATGAACTTTCAGAAAAATTGTCCTCGCCATTTCTGACTTACAAGTGCTAAGGAAATAGTTTAATTCGTGTAAGAGGCTATTTTTAGTGCAGCTTAAAAAGGGCTTTGATTTAAATATTACATTGAGCATGTACAATAATTAATCAGTGACATGATCTAATTGCTTTGGTATTTTGGAAATACAAATACAATCATAGAATATCAGGGTTGGAAGCGATCTCAGGAGGTCATCTAGCCCAACCCCCTGCTCAAAGCAGGACCAATCTCCAACTAAAGCATCCCAGCCAGGGCTTTGTCAAGCCTGACCTTAAACTTCTAAGGAAGGAGATTCCACCACCTCCCTAGGTAACGCATTCCAGTGTTTCACCACACTTCGAGTGAAAAAGCTTTTCCTAATATCCAACCTAAACCTCCCCCACTGCAACTTGAGACCATTACTCCTTGTTCTGTCATCTGCTACCACTGAGAACAGTCTAGATCCATCCTCTTTGGAACCCCCTTTCAGGTAGTTGAAAGCAGCTATCAAATTGCCCCTCATTCTTCTCTTCCACGGACTAAACAATCCCAGTTCCCTCAGCCTCTCCTCATAAGTCATGTGTTTCAGTCCCCTAATCATTTTTGTTGCCCTCTGCTGGACTCTTTCCAATTTTTCCACATCCTTCTTGTAGAGTGGGGCCCAAAACGGGTACTCCAGATGAGGCCTCACCAATGTTGAATAGAGGGGAACGATCACGTCCTTCGATCTGCTGGCAATGCCCCTACTTATACATCCCAAAATGCCATTGGCCTTCTTGGCAACAAGGGCACACTGTTGACTCATATCCAGCTTCTCGTCCACTGTAACCCCTAGGTCCTTTTCTGCAGAACTGCTGCCGAGCCATTCGGTCCCTAGTCTGTAGCAGTGCATGGGATTCTTCCATCCTAAGTGCAGGACTCTGCACTTGTCCTTGTTGAATCTCATCACATTTCTTTTGGCCCAATCCTCTAATTTGTCTAGGGCCCTCTGTATCCTAGCCCTACCCTCCAGCGTATCTACCTCACCTCCCAGTTTAGTGTCATCTGCAAACTTGCTGAGGGTGCAATCCACACCATCCTCCAGATCATTTATGAAGATATTGAACAAAACTGGCCCGAGGACCGACCCTTGGGGCACTCCACTTGATACCGGCTGCCAACCAGACATGGCGCCATTGATTACTACCCATTGAGCCCGACAATCTAGCCAACTTTCTATCCACCTTATAGTCCATTCATCCAGCCCATACTTCTTTAACTTGCTGGCAAGAATACTGTGGGAGACCATGTCAAAAGCTTTGCTAAAGTCAAGGAACAAAGATTTGCTTTATTAGCAACCCCTCTGAAAACATCCGCTCAATGTGCAGCGACAGTCAAAAAAGATAACGTTCTGTTAGGAGTCATTAGAAAAGGAATAGTGAATAAGGCAGAAAATATCATAATGCCTCTATTTAAATCCATGGTACGCCCACATTTTGAATGCTGAGTGAAAATCTGGTCACCCCATCTGAAAAAAAGATATATTGGAATTGGAAAAGGTACAGAGAAGGGCAAAAAAACTGATTAGGGGTATGGAACAGCTTCCGTATGAGAAGAGTTTAAAATGACTGGGATTTTTCAGCTTGGAAAAGAAATGAGTAACAGGAAATATGATGGAGGTCTATAAAACCATGACTGACATGGAGAAAGTGAATAAGAAAGTGTTATTTACCCTATCACATAACACAAGAATTAGGGGTTCCTCAATGAAATTAATAGGGAACAGGTTTAAAACAAACAAAAGGAAGCATTTCTTCACACAATGCACAGTCAACCTGTGTAATTCTTTGCCAGGGAATATTGTGCAGGCCAAAACTATAACTGGGTTAAAAAAAGAACTAGATAGGTTCCTGGAGCATAAGTCCATCAATGGCTATTAGCCAAGATGGGCAGGGATGCAACCCCATGCTCTGAGTGTCCCTAGCCTCCGTTTGCCAGAAGCTGGGAGTGGAGAGAGAATGGATCACTTGATGATTACCCGTTCTGTTCATTCCTTCTGAAGCACTTGGCACTGGCCACTGCTGGAAGACAGGATACTGGGCTAGATGGACCATTGGTCTGACCCAGTATGGCCATTCTTATGTTACATTCTCAGTTGCAAGCAAAAGGTTGCTATCATCTGGCAGTTGCTCAAAAACAGAAGGTAGGTTTGTGAGGCAGCAGCCTGGGAAGGAAACTCTGGGACATGCCTTTCCTGCAAACCTGGCTGCAAGCAGGGCCACAACAGAGCAGGGCTGCAGCGTGGATGCCAGAGCTTTCTTTTGGGAGCAGAGGCACTGGTATTCTAGGGGGCTGCACCTTACCTCTCCCTGTGTTCTCCAGGGTTTGGGGCTCAGCATGTACCAGTGCTTCTTCCCTGTGTGCCCTGACAGATACTATGCAGCTCCAGCATTCAGGCTGCAGCACCGTCCGCATTACTGCTCTGTCCACAGCCTCTTATCCCAGCCCACAGCCCCTTACATCCTGCGTGGCTCCTGTATTCAGTCAAGTTTGCTGGGCTGCAGCCCCAGAAAGAAGTGCTAGGATGGGCTCAGCTCAGTACCTCTGGCAGGTTTGTGTGGCTGCAGCCAGGAAGTCCCAGAACTTCCTTCCCTGGCTGCAGCCTTAGAAATCTGCCTTCTGCTGGGGCCTTTCTTTAAAAAACAGGTAGCTAATAAGTGGCATTCCATTGCCAATATCCAAATCCCAATAACACTCGTGCTAATGGGATGGGATTGGTTCCTGGCAAAATGTTGCCATTAATCTGGAAGTTGCTAATGTCAAGATTTCTATTAAGCAGAATCTACTATGACACATGTAAGTGGCCAAACTATTTATCCTCAAAAAATGTCTATGTCTGCAGTAGCTGCTTTTCTTGAATCTAGAGTTTGGGATCAGTCTGACTAAGAAATTTCCTTAACCACTCTGATTCCCTTTCCACTCACTGCTCCCAAATTCCTGCATTCCCCACCTGGCTAACCTCATCTGAAGCTAACCGGGCCCATGTAACTCCCTCTTCTATTCTCTACTCCCTACCCCCATACAAATACCTTTAAAGAGATATGCAAGAGCTAGCTACATCTGAGCTGGACACAAGAGTTTCTACACTAGTTATTTGTTTAGCAGAACTGGGTACACACCATCCTGCATTAGGAATCATCACTTGAACTGTTTATTCTGTATTGATTTTTGGATTTTAATTGATTAAAATAATATTCTAAAACCTCATTAGCCCTTTGATAAATGTAACTGAATATATGAATAATGTAATGAATAATAAATTCAAATGACCTACAGGAAAATCTGCACTCATTCAAGCAAACATATGAGTCTCCCATTGATAATAAGTGGAAGTTTAGTTAATACGCAGACATTTGTCCCTACTGTTTTTCATGGGTGGCACTATAACATCTTACAAGAGAGTGGATGAGTTAATCAAAGTCTGGAGGAGTCTACATAGAAAATATGGTAGTTATACAAAAACATTCCCATTGGATTTCATATAGATAGTTGTGTAAAAAAATTGAACATAAGAGATTACTCTTAGGGGTAGGGTGACATTTGAGATTGGTAGTTCAAGACACAATGAATTCTGCTAAATTCCATTTTATGGTTCTCTCGTCCTCTCAAACCCACTGACCCAGTTTGTTTTGTCCATCTACTAAATCCTGTCTGTCATGGAGATTGTGAGCTCTCCAAGTAACTGGTTTCTTTATTACATATATTTATGATGCTTAGCATAATGGGAGCTGGATAATTGATTGGGGTCAACTAGCTAGCATAATACAAATAATCAATCATTATAATGAATATTAATAAATAATCAGATGTTTCAAAAATATGATGTAAGGGCTCTTTCTGCTGGATGTATTCCTCCACAAGGGCAGTGTAACAGGGTGGCTTTCCCTTCAAAGGCTGCAAGGCCTGGGACTAGCCAATCCTGATTACTAAAGAGGCACACCTGGGTTGGATCAGAGAATTCCCTATAAAGACAGCATAGCTGCAATGAAGGGGGAAGCTCAGTAAACTGTAGGACACTAGAAAAGCTTCACCAGGGGAAACATTGATACCAGGGGTTTGGAAGCCAGAACCAGAACCCTGAGGCTGTAGCCAGATCTATAGATTATATATATCAATTACTTTAAAAATCATCTCCTGCAAGTTCAAGTCATCATGCATTGGGGTGCTGTAACTCCAACTGAACCAGAATAACACCCTCAAGATTATCCAGATCTATGCTTCCATAAGCACAAGTGAAGATGATGATCTGGAAGAATTCTATTAAGAGCTTGAGGAAACCTTTGCTCAAAAATCCACATATATGATTGTGATGGGAGATTTCAACACCAAGGTCAGAAGAGGGAAAGAAGGTGAAAAGTTCATTGAAAGGTATGGCATCGGCGAACGGAATTCACGAGGAGAGTGACTGGTAATTCTGGCAGAGACAAAAGAAATGTTCATTGGTAACACCTGGTTTAAGAAAAGGGCCAAGAGAAGGTAGACATGGATCTCACCCAATGTGAAGAACAAGAATGAGATCGACTATATGCTGATCGATAAGCAGCACATCATACAAGACATCTCAATAGTGCCATCATTCAACACTGGTAGTGACCATCACTTGCTCAGAGTGAGGCTTAATGTCAACATAAAGGTGGAGAAGAAAACAGTACAGATGGCAAATCAGAGACAGCGGCCAAAAATATTTGACGAGCAATCCTGAAATCAAACATTTCCAAGGAAGACTGGAGTCTCATGAATAAACTGTGAGGAGGACTATAAAATCTTTGCAGATAAGTTGAGACAATGCGTGAAATTAACTAAGAAAGAAAGACTGAAAAGAGTGAAGGGAAGAATCTCATAGTAAATGAGGAATTTTCTAGAGAAGTGGAGGAATATGAAACAAAATGATGGTGACAAATTTGAGTACTCCCTCCTCTGCAAGCTGATAAGAAGACTAAAGAAGGACTTTGAAAAGTACCGAAATGAAAGGCTCTTAAAGGCTGCTGAAGATCGCAGAAGCCTCAAAAATGCAAATGGGAATTGACACTGTACAGGTCAAATAATGGTACTGAAGGAGAAGGATGGAAAAGCAGTGATTGACAGAACAGGGATGGAAGTGGTCTGCCAAGATGTCTACACTGAACTGTTCACGTCTCAAATAAATGTCCCACTACCAACACCTCAACAGACCAGTGAGCGCATATTCCTGGTCCTCATCACCAACACCTCATCAGTTCAACATGCAATTTACCAAATGAAGGAAGGAAAAGACAGACTGATAACCAAAATGATAAGAGCTAGAGCCCATGACCTCTGGAAAACCCTTGCTCAGGGGTTTAGCCCTTACTTGAAAATCCAGAAGATACAATCCAGCTGGAAGGAGTCCAACACCATTTTGCTGTGCAAGAAAAGTGATCATGAAGATCTAAAGAACTATCATCCAATACGCCTGCTCTCTCATGTCTACAAGCTATTTACCAAAATAATAACAAACTGACTCTCACACAATCTGGACGAGCAGCAGCCGAGAGAGCAGGCAGGTTTTCAAAGGAATTTCAATACATTGGACTGTATCTTCACTATAAACCAGCTACTGAAGCACACAAGTGAATACAAATTCCCTTTATGCATTGCCTTCATAGAATATGAAAAAGTGTTCAACAGTGTAGAGATCGTTGCAGTGCTGAAAGATCTAGCAGAGAAGGGCATAGACACAAACTACATCAAACTACTAAAGGAAGCAAACTCTGACTATACTACAGCTAGAACTCTGTTCAATACTCCCCTTTGCATCCCAGTCAAAAAGGGTATGAAGTGAAGAGAGACATGGTTTCTCCACAAACTCTTCACAGACTGCCTTGAAATGGTAATGAGGCAGATGAACTGGAAGGGTGGAACCAGCGCCAATGGAGAGCAGTTAAATCACCTCAGATTCACAGATGATATCGTGTTAATTGCCAAAATTACAGAAAATGCTGTGAGAACTCGACACAGAAAGCAGCCAAGTTGGACTGAAATTGAACCACTCTAAAACAAAATGTATGAGGTGTGATGCCTTGCCAAAAGCCCAAATAATAGTTGAGGGAGAACAAATAGAAAAAGTTGAATAATACATCTATTTGGGCTAAGAAATTAACTTGTGCCACGATCAGGAAGGTGAACTCTTGCGAAGAAAGAAAGCTGGTTGGCATACAATGATTTCTATCAAGGATGTCCTCCCAGGAAAAATCAACAAGGAAACATGCGCCAACCTCTTCAAATCAACAGTACTGCCAACAATGTTGTACGGCAGCGAAACATGGGTGCTGACAAAGATAAAGAAGCAACAACTGTCTATCATGGAGAGGGCAATGGAAAGAAGAATTCTGGGGATTTCAATCCATGACTAAGTCCCCAGTGAAATGATCAAACTGACTGGAGTGCAGGGCATTGTTGAAAGCAGGTACAGTAAAATGTGATGGGCCAGGCATATAGCTAGACTCATTGACAATTGATGGCCTACAGCTGTCGCTGAGTGCTATCCACAGGAACTGAAGCGACCACTCGGCCGACCTCCAAAGAGATGGGAAGATTTTATTGTGAAATGGCACGGCTGCACATGGAGAAGGAAGGGCAGGATCAGAGAAGAATGGAAGATGTGTTGTGATTGGCACAATCTATATGAGGGCTGAAGGACCGATCGATCAAGATGACTTAAGAATCCCCAGTTATCACTTTGAGAGTTGACAGGTTCTTGTCCCAAGATCAGGCCCAGTATTATTTAAATTATTATACAGTTGGGAACCCAATGTGCACAGCTGCAACATTCACACTACAAGAACTCTTCTACATTTACAAATAGTTTATTAATGCATTTTACACAGTCACAAACACCTCAACTCAGTAAGGTAGATAAAGATATTACAGAATGTACATCTGAACATTCATATACTCTCACCATCCCTTGTAGAACAACCTGACATGTTAGCCATCATCTTTTTCATCACTATCACCTTCTTCCTCATCACCAGTGGCCATCATTCTGGCACCTCCCAAAGACTACATCTCCTTCTCCCACCTCCCCTAGGCTGGGATGCAACTTTTATAATATGTTACGCTGACGCCACTATGTTTGATACATGTTCAGTAGAGGATTTGCCCCTTTTCCTTATTTGTATTGTATTTCTTCACCTTACTACTGTTGGAGTATCTTTCTATATAGGTTAGTATATAATGATATCAACTTATTATCATATATGTCCTTTCGTTACCATGGCCCTTTTGTGGTTAGGTGTCTGCAAATGTAGCTCATACACCTGTTATATATGTCAATTCATTGCCATGATACTTTTGTGGCTGGATCATGTACCTGTGGTCAGAACTTCCCTTTAAACACTCTATTTTCAGCTCCCCAATATTTCGGGTTTCTATTGGCTGTTATCTGTTCAAAGTATATCTGTTCAAACGTCATATGCCTCAAGGCTTATGCTAAGTTGCTGAAGCTAATGTCTTATGGGATACAGGCCTGTGGGTTCCTTGCATTATTGCTGAATATACTGCAAAACAGTGAATATACTAAAGGCAAGCTAGCCCACTGGGCTACACAGCCAGGTAGGGCATAGGAGGATATGTCTATATTTGCAAATAAAAACCTATGGCTGACCTGCCAGCTGACTTGGGCTCCTGAGGCTGGGCTGTGGGGCTGTTGCATTGCCGTGTAGAATTCCAGGCTTGGGCTATGGCCTGAGCTCTGGGACGCTCCCACCTCGCAGGGTCCTAGAGCCCAGGCTCCAGTCTACACTGCAATTAAATAGCCCCTTAGCTTGAGCCCCACGAGCCGGAATCAGCTGGCACAGGCCAGCTGCAGGTGTCTAATTGCTGTGTAGACATATCCAGAGTGGCCTGTCAAAGCAGGAAAAGCTCCAGGCAGGAAGGCCTAGGACTAGGGTGAATTGGAGACTGATAGAGGTGAGCAGGCCCCAGCAGAAACACCGGGGACATAGGGCTTCCCTATTGAGTCTATAGGCAGGAAAACCTTGGGAATGACCTGACAAGAGAGTAAAATCAATAGAATTTGTTTGGGGACTTTGAGCTTTCTTAATGTGAAGAAACTTGCGCCCCGATAAAGAGTGGTTGATGCAGAAGAAAAGCCTCTGTGGAGTTTACAAAGACATTTGAGGGGGAACTATGTAATGACAGGATACAGACTAACTCCCTCTTGAGCTTTATTCATTTTTTAAGTGCTTAAAAAACACTCTCTACCCCCCGCACACATATGCCGTTTCATTTTGCCAGTTGTGTAACATTTTCTCTCCTGCAATCTTTCCCTCCTTAGCCTTTCTCTTACTGTAGACTGACCAGCTAAATGAGGTTCCTCAAATTCTCCCCACAAGGGTACAGTGCTGATTTCTCAGACGCTTCCTTTCATTCTTTAATATTCTGTTCATTTTGTGAGGTCGTCTTCTGCATGGAACAATGTATAGTTAAATCAAGGCAATCTGTATTTCCCTCCTGGAGCCTATCAAGTTTCACAAAAGTTTCAAGCCCTCCCTGCAGGGAATTTCAGCTTTATTGCAATTGCCCCCAGATAGTAATGATTGACAAAAGTAAAGGTGGCTGAAAAATTTCTGACAGCCGGTCTGATTTCCCTTTCAACTGAATCAACATCTTCCCATGGAATATTTTGATTTCCGCAAATCAGCATGTTCTGAGAGAACTGTTCTGTTTGAAAATTTTTGACCAGCTCTTTCAACAGGATATCAAGTCAGGCACCCAGAAATGAGGAACACGCAAGTAGTGACTACCTGTGAAAAGGTAGGTTTGAGTGACTTCCCTAGCGTCACATAAGAACTCTGTAGCAGAGGCAGAAATATAATCCTTGAGGTACCATAATAGGACTGGTGCTGTTTAACACATTTATTAATGATCTGGGAAAAGAGATTTAGAGTGGTGGCAAAATTACCAGATCAGACAAAAAAATTTAAGTTCTTCAATATTAAAAAAGACTATGAGGAACTTTAGAGGAACCAAAGCGAGCTAGGTGATTGGATAAAACAATGGAGTTGAAATTTAGACACTACTTTAAAAAAATACTGATTTACATTTGTACATGTTTTATGCTGTTAATTCAGCTTCTTCTAGTTTCCTTCATGGCGTGAAATCTTTTTCTGCCGTTTATTTTTCATGTACTACCTCCTTTGGAAAAATGGCCATTTAGCTATACAAGTGGACAGACATAAGTGTGAGCTATGCCCTTAAAAATGCTGGTGTGTAGCATGTTATGTCTTATCTAATTGGCTGCTATGTTTCTGGGGGAGCAGGATGTCTTCTATGTAAATCTCACTTATCAATAAATCACAAATGATTGCTTTTTCCAGCAACTTACCCAAGCACTAGTATCTTTAACAAAACTGTAATAGCTTTTACTGAGGTTTGGATGACTAAAAGTGTTTGATTATAAAACTGCTGCTATTCGTTATTAGTACTAAGCATGTGAACCTGCTAAAAATGTTGAGATGGCAAATCAAAGCTGGAAATCAGCAAAGACCCAGGAAATACTAATGCTTGAGGCTGCATTCACACTGAGGTGCTCAGTGTGAATGCACTCCGTCATTAATGGTATTGATGCACATCAAACTCCCCAGGCACTGTTATAAAAATGTATTCCTTTTTTCAGGGTTTATTTCCCTGGAGTCAGAGGCTGGTCTAAACAATGAGGAGTCCGGTTGCACCTTAAAGATGAATAGATTTATTTGGGCATAAGCTTTTAAAGCAGGCTAAAAAGACAAAGACAAACATAAAAGATAATCCATGTCCAATGCACTTTATTGTATACAGTCACACTGAGTAACACACTGTCAGTACAAAAATGGTGCTAATGGAAAAAGAATGAGACTCTAAAAAAATTAATGCAAACTCCTCAAAAACTGCTTTCCACTGCACTCTGGGACGAGAAGTGATTTAAATAATCAAACACTGAGATCTGGAAGTGTTAAATAAAATGAAGAGAGAACCTACTAGCAGGGTTTACTCTGAGAAAGGCCAATCAGGTCAATATATTTTGTTCTTAAATTGGTGCATTACTTGAATCAAGTCTGATTCAAGAGAGAAATAGTTTTTGGAACCTCCATAATTAGAACTGTACAGCTAGCTGATGAAGAAAATTGGGGTTAGGGCGGGGGAGCAAAAGCCATCAGAGATGGTCTTATGGTTACTAGATTGGGGCATACCTCTTCATTATGTGTGTGTACAGTGCCTAGCATTATGTGGCCCTGATCCCTGATTGGGATTGCTAGGTGCTACCACAATACAAATTAATAACAATAATAGTAAGTGTCTAAAACACATTGCAGGGGCTTAGATCTGGTGTCTGTCCCTGATTCTATCACAGACATCTATATGAATTTGGGCAAGTCACTTAATCTCTAGGCCTTGGTTCCATAATTGTTAGAATTAGGTTATTGATATTTACTTTCTCCTGCCTTTAATGTTTTGTCTATTTAGATTATAAACTCTTTGGGACAAACAGTGTGTTTTACGTGTACAGTACTGAGAACAATGCGACTCCGATTGTTCTCTGTCAGTGACTCTAAGGAACTATCATAATATAAATAAGAGTTGAGAAACTCCAAACCAGGCCAGATTCTGCTCTCTATTAACTTCAGCAGATCTAAACTCTGATATTTTGTTTTCCCTAGAAGGCTTATATTGGGAGTGCGGCTTTAAGAGCAGACTCTTTCCCAAAAGTAGGAGGAACAAGTGCCGCTTAATCACAAGCTTATTCAGGCACATTAGTCCTTTTAATGCATTCAGAATCTTGTAATTCAGCATTGCCTCCACAGTAAAGCTCACTGAGCTATTTGTTTAGAATAGTATTCAGTATAAATTAAGGGTGGAATTTTCATAAGCTACTAAGTAGAGTGGGGTCAACAGTTGTATTTTTAAAATACCAATGCCTCCATCATGATTAAAATACCAATGCCTTCATCATGATTAAATTTCTGGTCAAAATATGAGACAGGCCCATGCAGAATAGCCAATAACCTGGTGGTTCAGGCATGCTCCTGGGAGAACCAGATTCATGTCCCTGGGCTGGGTCAGACAGACTAAGGACTTGGATGTGAATCTCCCGCATTCTAGGTGAGTATCTTAAGCACTGGGATAATGGTTCTGCTTTCTTCACAAAAAATTCAAAAGGGCTTGATTTTATTCCAGAGTAGAACAGAAACAAAAACCTTAAAATGTTTTGCAAAACTAATTTCTTGTGTTCTGGCCAGCAGCCAGCCCTATTCCTAAATCATTTAGATGGGAATACTTCCAGGGTTAAAATTAAGCATGCTTAAGTGCTGTGACGGATAAAGGTATTGGCCACTTTTTCATTTAGTGAATCATACACAAACTCATCCTGAATGCTGCCAATTAATTTGTTATTTGTAAGGCTAGCATTTGCTGAATAGCTTCTATTAATATTTTTCAACCTCTGTAATGTTTTTGAACTGGTAATTGAAATATATGGTTTCATTATTTGCATTGTAGAATTGGTTATCTAATTCACATGGTGCTGTTTCTGCTCCTTGACTGGATGACAGGCCTTTTAAGCAGAAGAATAATGAATGACCAGTGAACATCCAGCAAAAATTTCTGGACAAATAAATTCTGATATTAAAATTAATGAACTTTGATGATCCCATGAATCACAGCAAAGTTAACATAGTGCTTTTATTGCTAAAAATATTCATAAGTCTTGGGGTTTTTTTTTTAACTTGAACCAGTTCCTCTCTGGATGGCCTATCATTTTTTATACAGATAGAAATTCAAATGAAATTATATATGACCTCTCAAGGTCCCTTCTAGTCCTACGATTCTATGATCAACACATTTCTGAAATTCTTACGCCACAGTCACCTGCCTGCCACTTTTGAGTACAACTATAGCTTCTGGAGCAGATACTAAAAGCAATAGCAACATTCTAACACACATATAAAGGGGTCAACTTCAAACCAGTTGATTGTCTAGAAAGAAGCCAAAAATACATAAATAAATACCAGAAAGACCAAATTAATCTGGCTCACTTTATTTCTGAGCTATCATCCCTACTAGGAAACATGTTATGCAAACCTCCTATTGAACTCTTTTTGGAGTTCTCCTTATGGAATAAAGGTAGAATATGGTATTATAAACATTATTTTTTCAGCATTTGTAGAAATATAAGCACCTATTAGGTTTGATTGAATTATAGTTTTAAATTGAGTGGGGGTTATTAGAATGAGCAATAGCCCCAACGCATTTGACCAAAACAGAATAAAATCATGAGAAGAGTTTCAGAGTAGCAGCCGTGTTAGTCTGTATCCGCAAAAAGAAAAGGAGTACTTGTGGCACCTTAGTGACTAACAAATTTATTTGAGCATAAGCTTTTGTGAGCTACAGCTCACTTCATCGGATGCATTCAGTGGAAAATGAGCTCCCCACTGAATGCATCCGATGAAGCGAGCTGTAGCTCACGAATGAGAAGAGCTGTTGTTTTAAACTTGTAGTGACCCTTCAAAATATCAGTGTTACAATATTTAAGGTTTGGGCTGAATAACAGAAATAAAACAGTTAATTGGGTACCAGCTGCAGTAAATAATTGGCTATATAAGAAACTGCTTACTCTAGCATCAGCTAATGTCCAATAATTGGCAATGACATCACTTGTTTCTTAAAGGGCATACAAAATTAAGCTCTCAAAGGGTTCATTGCTAATACCTGCTTGATCACATTGGAGCTGACCAACATGAGTCTAAGCACCCCTGAGTTTAGCCCATTTGTAAATATCCTGATCAAATGCTAATAAATGTTTTGTTGAGGTAGTAAGTTGCTTATTATTGAGTTGTTGTTATTTTCATTGTTATTTAGGCCTGTTTAGAGCAATTGCATAAATCCCACTCAGCCTCTGGATTTAATAAAGGAATTTATGGTTAAATTGCTGTAGTGGTAAAACCCTGCATAAATAATAATAGTTCCAAAAGCACTGGAAACGTTTTGGTTTCTAGACTCTCCTTAACTATGTAATGTCATAATACTGTATTCATCTAGAAGTTTATTCTTCTTAAGCAACAGTATCTGAATCCCAACATGTTTTTTATTAATCAGTCAGATACTTGGGTAAGCACTAGGGGATACTACGCATTTAGCCATGAATATGGGGACCAGCAATTAGCTACTATATAACATGGATACCAGTGCTCAGCTGTCAGCTTTTCTTCAGCACAGCTGTACTTACAAGACATCATTTAAAAGGGCATTAGCATGCCTGGAAGCGTTTGGATCTGCTGTCCCATTCAAGCTGTTAGACTAAAATGATGAGAGATAATTTTTTATTTCTTTTGACGGACTGAGCACTGAATGCAGTGACTACCAATGCTCACCTTTTAGAAGCATTAAGGAATGGGGGAGAGGGATTATATATATGGCCTATATATGTAGCCTATTAGAGATGATCAAAAATAATGAGAAATGATTGTAAAAACATTGATGTTTTGGTGGGTTTGGGGTGGGGAGGTGGTTTGCATGTCCCAAAAGTCTGCTTTTCCACAAAATTGGGGTTTTTTTTGCATGGAGGGATTCAAACGTAAAAAGCCAGGACTGTTTAAGCTTGCAACATCTCTTATTCTGATTTTCTTTAAGGAATTCCTGCACAATTACATTGAACGAAGTGTGCAGAGCAGAGGCTGTGGAGAAGCCTATGTCATCGTGCATTGTACACATTTCACAGTTGCCCTATTTTCAGAAGCTATGATGCTTAAGGAGAGATTAGATAGTCAATCACTTACCTACTGATCCCCGCAGCTTGTACACAAAAGTACATGCAGTATATGATTTTTTTAAACTGCCGTGTGGCATCCTGCTGATTGCTGCTGTAATATTATTCAACTATCCTCACCCAAAAGTGATCTAATTCCATATATGGCACCTGGCCTACACTAGGCAGCTGGTGAGTTAACATCTCCTGCTTATTATATAAAACGGCTCACTTTGCCCTCCCCCACCCTTCCTGTCCCCTCCTTCTCCTCCTGTTTCTTTGTCTTGCCCACCTTTTGTGTCTTGTCCTAGATTTTGAGCTCTTAGAGTTTGGAATGTATGTTAAATATCAGTGCAGTGCCTAGGACAATAGGGCCCTGTTCCTTGATTGGTGCTGCTCGACACTACTGCAATAAAACTACTTGATCCACATATTTATTGCGAGGTGACCTGCTGTGTTTCCTAGACACCCTTGAGGCAGAGGGGATGCCAGTGAATTGAGTGCCAACAGTTCTGTCAGTCTGGCATTAGATAAATTAGGGAGGGAGGCTGGGGTAGGCAGACTCTGCATCATTTTATAACAAACACTAGCAGCAGTAGAATCAAAAAAGCAGAAAGTGTATGTGCACAGAAAAGGGACAACTTTAGAATATCAACTAGCAACAGTAGGCCAAAAAGGCATTTTAAAACTAGCTACAGTGGAGTAGCATCTTACGCGGGGGTTAGGTTCTAAAGTCAGCGCGTAAGGCAAAAATCATGTATAGTCAAAATTACCCTTGGAAATCCCTTAAATTGCCCATAAAGTACAGTATACTGTACATGGTTTTGTGTATACAACCCTGTACAGTACTATATATAAATGTATAATGTATACAGTAATGTACAGTATATAATAAAGAGTACATATGCAAAATATAATTTTACAGTAATGTACTTTTAATTACGTGGGGGATAATTACAGGGGGTCATCGTGGCTTGATGTCAATCCAGGAGACGGAGGTGACAGAGAGCCTGGGTGACAGAGAATGAGTTGTAGACAAAGTGGTTGGCTCTGGTTCAGCTCGAGAAGTTGATTGCATAAGCTCATCTGCTGCTGGTTGTTTTTCCTTGAAAAACATGGTGATTGGCAACTGTTGCTGTTGTCTCTTGAGCTGCTCAAACATTTCTTGATATGGTCTCAAATCGTCCGTAATACTACGTGTGATTTTGAGGCTTTGTTCCATAGAGGGATCGTATTCAGAAATTAAATCATTCAAGTGTTTCTCTGCTTGGAACACTTCAGCAAATTTATGAAGATTCCAATTTGCTGATTCTTCCTGTTTGTCGTCATAATCTTTGTCTTCTGCAGATGATTTTATCAGTTCCTCTAACTCTTCGTTAGTTAATATTTCTCTGTGGCCCTCAATTAATTCTTCAATTTCTTCCTCAAGGATGTTGACAAAACCATCACCACCTACTTGCCTGGCCACCTGAACAATGCATTTCACTTCCTTGTCAATGGCTGGGAAACCCTTAGAATCATTCACACATTCTTTCCATAGGTTTCGCCAACATGCACTGACTGTTTCAGGCTTGATTGCATCCATTGCCTGTTTAATATAAATGATGCAATCGGCAATGTTGAAGGACATCCAACACTCCATCACATTAAGATTGGGATCAGCATCCATAGCACTACGTATTTGTGAGAACGTAAGACTCATTTACGTGGCCTTGAAACAGCGAATCATGCCTTGGTCAAGAGGTTGGAGGATGGAGGTGATATTGGGGGGGGAGAAAGACGATTTCAACATTGTTATGCACAAACTGGAGTGCTGCAGGGTGGCCAAGACCATTGTCTACCATCAGCAACACTTAAAAGTCAAGTCCTTTCTCTTCGAGGTACCGCTTGACATCCGGAATGAAACACCTGTGGAACCAATCCAGAAATAATTCTGCCATCACCCAAGCCTTTTTCTTTGATTGCCAGAACACAGGCAGGAGATTTTTGTTCTTGCCTGTTAGGGCATGGGGATTTGCAGCCCTGTAGAGCAAGCCCGGCTTTATTAAATGCCCAGCCACATTGCCACAAAACAACACAGTCACACGGCCTTTAGCTGCTTTGAAGCCAGGGGATTGTCTTTCTGATTTTGAAGTGTAAGTGTGGTTGGGCATTTTTTTCCAGAAGATCCCAGTCTCGTCAGCATTAAAAACTTGTTCCGGAAAATAGCCCTTTTCTTCTATGATTTTCTTTAATTGTTCGGGGTAGGCTTTTCCTGCCTCTTCATTGGCAGATGCAGCTTCACCAGTAATCTGCACGTTTTTGAGGTTGAAGTGGTTCCTAAAACTGTTAAGCGAACCTTGGCTGGCTTTGAATTCCTTCTCATCAGAAGGCTGTCCCTCTTCAGTGGGCGGTTTGAACAACGCATAGAGGCTAAGAGTCTTTTCTCGCAATGTGTTGCCATCGATAGGCACATGTTTATGGTTCATGTCTTCCAGCCATAAGTTTAATGCCTTTTCAGTCTTCACTAAAGGCTTATCACTCACCTGGGTCATCACCTTAGCAGTCATTGGAGCACCAGATGCCATGGCTTGACGAATTTCTCTCTCTCTCGCATCTTGATGGCAAGGATGCTAGATTTGTTGCGGCCATATTTATGTGCCACGTTGGAGATCGACATAGCTTCTCTCAATAAGTCCAACACAGCCAGTTTTTCCTCCAGCGTTGGAACAGATCGCTGTTTCTTTGGTTGAGCACCAGATGAAGTAGTTGGCTTGTGTTTATGGGCTAGGTTGTACGAAAAATACGTACAGTATCTTTAAACTGTACGTATTTAAAAACTAGAATCACACTCAGTGTGGCGAGATGCTCTCACTATGAGAGGCACGTGGGAACTGAGACAGACAGAAAGAACAGCAGATTTACGTCTGCCATCTCATGCTCACTCGGGGCATATGCTCATTGAGTGGAATGGTGGGCAGAATCACCCACACTATTTACAGGTATCTTGTTCTTTTTCTTTCTTATTTTTGCCAAACGCGTATAGTTGAATTCGCATAAGTTAAATGTGCATATGATGCGACTCACCTTGTACGTCTAACTAGAGGAGTGTGCCCTTTCTGATGTGGACGTGGCTATCATCATCATCCATGCCTTTGTCACCTTAAGACTACTCTCTTGCAATGCATTCTGTGTGGGGCTGTACAATGGGGCTATTCAGAAATCTTGGCTACCGCAGAATGTGGAGGTCCACATGTTTAGGGCTAGTTTCCAAGCTGGAGTACAAACCTCTGCAGGGTGTACATGGTATAGGAGAGGTGGGGAAATGGCTCTACCTGCTCAGCTGGCATGGAGGATATCATTGCTGGTGGCATAGCACTGAAACAAGTTACTACCCTACCATTGAGCAAAGAGAAGCAGGGAGAGAGTTGTGCCCCAGAGCACACAATGAAACACAAAGCACAATGACTCTTCAGGGGTGGTGCTGCTTACACACCAGCCCTTGGTCAGAACAGTGCCCAAAAGGCACAAACTACCCCTTAGGAGAGTTCTCTTCATAGAAATGAGTGGGAGCTACAAGCAAAGTTTTCTCAACTTTGGAATTCACTTCCCTCTGTGGTCTGCCAGATGTTAACGTGGTAGGCATGCTACAAATGACGATCTTTTCTAGGAAGTATTTAGGAAAGTTGGATGGTCTATGTATAAGGTGGACAGAATTTGATTATTATTATTATTATTATTTTGTCATTTGGACAAATAATGTTTAAGCATTTGTTTTCAGTTTCTTTTGATTGAAATTTTCACAGATGTGTTAAATTACGGTGGGGTCAGGCAACAAAGGGGGTCAGACAATTATTTAATAACAGATGTTGGGATTCAAAAATTTAACACTTTATAACTCGTAAAACACACGGTGTCAGCCTGACATGTCAAAATATCGAAAATCAATATCCTCCAATCTAACTCTAATAAGGTCTCATGAAGCATTTTTCTTACTTTGCCTATCTGAAAATTTCAATTATTATAGCTGGAAATATTTCTTCCTCAGTTTGTGTGTGTGCGGTCAAAGTAACTTTTATTAACGTTTACCTCTAAAATTCCAATCCTTCCAAGCTTATGTGTGTGTGGAGGGTCTGGAGAATAAAGAACGCTCTGATTATTTGTTGGAAAGTCTTTAGTTTTTCTTTTATGAGAATCTATAAAGAGGTATTTTTGAAGCTGGAAATTTGAATCAACCCGTTGTGTTAATATATTTTAAAAAATTGTCAATGATGTGTTTATCTCCTGGGAGGTGGCTAGATTGGGGAAAGACGTTAGCTACGTTGGAAAAAAAAACCCTCAAAATGTAGCTGCTCTATAATTAGACTCAAGCCGTTAGCCACAAGTTGGGATTAAGGTTCATCTATGGTTTTACACTCTCTTGACAAATGTGTATGCCTACAGCAAGAAGACGTATAGCAGTTTCAAAAGATATTTGTAAACCCTTTATGCTCCTCATACTATTTCCTTATATAGAGAACTCTGGGTAGTATCTATAAGCCTTTTTTTCCTGTTCAGGCTCTAGGCCATGCATTACCTTCTGTATTTCATTACTCTTAGCCAAATTCTACCCTCAACCAATAGTATTACTAGAATCTAACAACGGCAGAATATGGCCCACTGCTCAGAAAGATATGCCTTAAGTTATATGGTCTGTAAAACAGAAAAATAAACTCCAAGCGTTCTTACCAAGGGAATTCTGCCATTATCTTATCATGAATTTAAATGTGGAGTGATGTTTTGGCAGTTATTATAAGAAAATATTTAATCTATATTTTATTTTACTCAATGGATGCCATTATGCTTATGTACAAATGTAGGGGTTTTTTTTCCAGGAATCGCATCCAGGGAAGATTTGCAGTATTTAACTTAAAACATTTGTAGGTGATTTTACTATAGCTGCAGACTCATAAACAACCATAACACAGAGCTATTTGTGGATTATTTTTGACCATTCTGCTGAAGAAAAATAAGATAGATGATGGGATAGCACCTCTTTGTTTCAGAGAGGGTCTTTGCACTATGGGGGGACTCAGCCACTGACCAAGCAGGCAGTATTTTTGCTGCTGCCCACATTCAGGGATTATGTTAGGGGATGGCAATTTTAATTTCCTTCTGTACACAGACCAAATGTCAAAAGATATCACTCCAATGGTGGTGTTCTGCAATAGGTATAAAGCCTCTGAACGAGAGGGGTTAACAAAATGGTCAGCTTGTCCATATCTATCTTCTAACTCAAAGCCATGCTATATACATAGATGTGGTGTACTGAAAACTGCATTAAAAATACAAGTGATCAGTCTTAAAAGGGTTTCCTGGCCCTGCTTGCAGGTTAGAGTGTGCTCAGGGAAGCTGTGTGATATGGGACATCTTGGATAGTTTGAAAAGAGCCAGCCTGCAGCAAGGTAGGTTGAGTTGTACTTCTCTGCCTTTGGTAGCAGCCTGCTTTGTGTGTGTCTGCTTTTGTTGTTGGAGTTTTATCGTGCAGCTTTCCAGAAAGAATATTTACATTTTTCATTTACTTCTCTGTGTGTATGCCATGCACTTGACAGTACATCTGGGAATGTATTATATATTATTATTTATAGCTTACTTGTACTAGAGTTTGACTAATATCTGGGCTTAATCTTACACAGACCAAGCAAAGATATTGCTCACCCTCCTGCAAGCAGGAGGGTGGGATTTTCAAAAGCACCAAAGTGACTTAGGAACACAAGTCCCACTGAATATCAATAGAGCTAGTGCTCCTAGGTCACTTGAATGTTTTTGAAAAAACTTGCTCTTAGTGCTTCTGATGTTATAAATTTTCCTTTTCTGAAGCAACAGAAATCTAGTGCATGCCTAATTGTGCCCTGAGTATGCCTCAATTTTATCACAGTGTACTTTTCCCTCATAGGATTCCATGTCACGGCATACTTCCTTCCACCTCATGGAGTTTATATGGGGCTCGCTTGTGAGGAGTTAGAAACTTACTACATACTTGCTTACTGCTTACAGGGTTCTCCTGCCTCTGATATCATAGCCCATCACAACACTCGAGGCCTGATACAAAGCCCAATGAAGTCAATGGAAAGACTCCTACTTATTTCAATTGGCTTTGGATCAAGCCCTTAATCATGCAAGTAGTATCACTCAATTCAGATATTAATACCACTGTAACCAGAAAGCAAGAGGATTGATTGCAGTGGAATTATTTATGAATAAAAGCTACATGTTGTCAATAAAGACTGCAGAAATGGGCCCTCCATCAGCACAGCAACACTGTCTCTGCAGCTCTTCAAGCTCCCTCCAGATCAAAGGCTGAATTTGAGGACAGCAGGAAACACTAAGTGTTATATCTATAAAGGGATTTAGGTGGCTAAAGTGGCAGTTAGTCACCTAAATCCAAAATGTAGATCCTCAAAACCCCTGCTCAGCTGCTGTCTCACCCAGGAGTTACCTAAATTCAACAGGTGCCTAAGTCTCTGATAATAAAGTCCTCTAAAATTTTGCCAGCAGGCATGCACATTGCCACCTAAATCCTGATGCCTGGAACCTAGCTCATGGGTAAGTCCCAGCAGAATTCACAAACGAGGCACTTCCCACCACTCTTTCCTATTGGCCCTGATCTGTTAGGCATGTTCAGAAGCTACCTTAGAGCACACCTACTGGATCAGACTCTGCACAAAACCCAGGAGGAGGAGATATCCCCTGTTTGCCCTGTATCCCAGGAATTAGAAAGCTCACGCAAAGACACAGAAGCCCTGGGTTCAAATCCTTACTCTGCCCAAGACAAGCAGGAACTTGAACCTAGATAGTCTACGTCATTGGTGAATGCCCTAACCCCTGGGCTACAGGGTATTCTTGGGTGGGATTTTCTCAGTTTATCCTGCTGAAGCTGTTCCCCTTTGTATAAAATACTTGAATAGTCACTGGGCCAAAGAGAGTGAGAATGACTCTATAGTCAATGGTTAAGGCACTCACCTGAAGTGTGAGGTTCAGGTACCTGTTCCAGTGAATATTGAATCATTTATACAAGGTGGACCCACATCAGAATACCTTATAGCCTGTGGCTAGGGCACTCACTTTTGAGATCTAGTTTCAAGTCCTTACTCCCTATAGAGAGGAGTGGAGGAACTTCAGTCACTGCCCTAGATGCCAGAGGTGTAATAGGAACATGATGATGCTGATGATGACAATGACTCCTCTCAGGCAAAGTTGGTATTTGTACCTGCATGTCCCATATCTGATGTGTATGCTCAAACCACTGGCTATTGGGTTCAAGAGGATTAGGGCTGCCTCCTTCTACCTTTTTTTTGTTGTTGAGAGAAAGGGCTGACCTGACTTAGGTGCCTAATTCAAGGAGTGGCTTCCCAGCTGTGTAGTGTAGTTAGGTGCCTAGCTCCCCTCTCCTCAGAATTTCTTACTGGTTAGCTTAGGTGGCTCCCTGCTCAGCATGCTGGCTTTTGGGTATCCTGTTTTTAGGTGCTACCTCTCTCCATATGTGGAGAGCCTGGGCACCTAATTAGGGGCTGCAGATTCCACAAGGCAGCAAGGTGCCTGAACACTAGGCATTACAACACTGAGCCTAAGTGCCCCTTGTGGATTTGGCCCTAAATTTAGAATAATCTTGGCCACCCATACTTTCCTTTAACCTGCATTTTTCTTTTTCATGTTATTGCAAATTAACTACAAGGTATTCAAGACCATTCTGCCACATATGAATAATCACCCATGTTTGAATCTTTAAAGTCTCGTTAAAATTGTAGATTCACTACTGAATGAAAATATAAATTATCCTTAGAAATAGTTTCAGCTCTAAATTTAGCATAATTACTGTTACTGAAAGGGCTGCAGATGACATTATAACAACCTTGGGTCAAAGCCAAGCCTACAGAGCTTTATTTATTAATATAACAAAGACTTTTGATAGAGCTGACCATAAATTATCAGTAGAATAGCTGGATGGTAAAGCATTTAGTACAAAATCATAAACAGATTGAGCAGCAACCGAATAGAAAATAGCTCCCAACTGATTAAATTAAAGCAGTTCCACAAGCTTTTGTGCTGGCTTACAATCTCAGTTCCTGGTTACAGTGGTATTAATAGCAGGACCATGAATAGTATTGTCAATCCATATTTTAACATATACAAAAAAACCTCTAGATGACTGATGAAAGGGTTCATATCTCTTGGGCACTCTCTTAGAGATGAATACAACTAATGGGCCCCATTCTGCTCACATCTTGTGCAGTCATTTACAGCTATGCAATGTGAGTGCAACACAGGTGTAAAACTCTACCATTCTGATTGCAGTTATGGATCTCCCTTTTATGGGAAAAAAAAGTTTCATCTTACCCCTGGGCTCCTGCATAAAGGCCAGGCACATTCTGACCTTTATAACTATAGTCAATATTTAAAAAGAAAAATTGGAGCCTAATGTGGAAGAGGAAAAAGGGATAAAGGGAATTTGAATGCAGACATCTTAGTTTTCTTAGGAATAGAGCAAGAGTCAGGCTAACTGTAACTCTAATAACGTGAGACTTTAAGGCAGGGCCTGGGTGAGTGAGAAGTGAGTGGGAATACTGTATAAGATGCTGTTTTGACCTGGGGTTAGATAAGAACGGAACACAGACTGTAGGAGGACCTGCTGAGAAAAGTAAGATATCAGGAAGGAATATGTATAAACAATACGTGGCTGCTGATCATTATTGTATGCAACAAAAGGTATAAATGCTTGCCCTAACTGTTTATCTGGAGGAGACCTGCCTAGGAAGAGGGAATCCCTGTCCGTGCGCACTCTCCCCCTTGCAATTGCTTGAGAATAAACTGTCTCTGACTTGTTGCAAACAACCTAAGAGTGAAGACTGTGTTTTCTTCCACACTAATGTTAAGCTCTTAAACCCATGTTTAGGGTCCTAAACAAGCGGCCACATTTTTAAGAGTATTGAGCATCCAGCAGCTCCCACTGTTAACAATGGCAGTAGCTGGGTGCTCACCACTACTCCAAGTCATACCATTAGTTTAGGAGCCTAAATATGGAATTAGGAGTCTAACTTTGGACACCTGTTTTTAAAAATCTTTGCAAAGTTCACTATTAAAGGGCCTGATTTTCCATCTTTACTCCATCATGCTCATTTCAGCATGATGACTTGCAGAGTAAAGTATTATTTGACAGGGTGGCAGAATTGAACTCCAAGAACTACAAAGTCCCTTTGGGCATAAGGCTGAGCAAGGGGTGGTGTGTAAGCTCCATGATCCCAGGAGATGCCCAGAGAGGCATTATGCCTCAGAGGTACCCTTCTGAGATACAATTCCTTTCTGGATCCCATTTTGTTCAAGGTGTGGGGGAAGGGGAGAAAAAGTTACTTCAGCCTTTGAAACAGTGCAGCTTACTTCCCACCTTCGTGCTTGTCCACTTAGGGTATGTCCAGGGTTAGTAGAACCCCAATTAGCAGACCCTGGGTTTGTTAAGGTAGGGCTTGAGTATCTACACTCAGTTGCAATACCGTGTTAGGAATTGTTGAACCCTGGGTGCCAACCCGGGGCTCCAGTGTCTACATTGCATTATGTGGGCTCAAGTCCAACCACACCTATCTCAGACTTCCTAGTGCTCTTGGTTTGGGGTGCAGTGTGGGAAAACTTGCCTGTTCACCAAACTTGACTAGCCAGAAGACAAAGAAAATCAGACCGTGGGATTGTGGGATACTTTTGCAGAGACCTTGAGCATGAGTCTAATGGGGCTGTCTACAATGCAAAGCAATAGGACTTGAACCCTGGGTGCCTATTTGTCTCAGGTTTAGACCCCCCTCCCACCCATGGGATCCTGGAACCCTGGGTCTGAGCCCTGGGTTATTGTGATGTGTGGTTAGATAGAAGGGAGGTTAGTCTTGAGCCTTGGACTGCAGTATAGAGGGAACCGGGGATAGACTGGAGAATAGGACAGTCAACAGGAAAAAACAGGTCTACGTGATCAGGGACTCTATATTGAGAAGGATAGACAGGCCTGTAACCAGAGTTGATCCAGAGAATAGAAGGGTGTGCGGGCTTCCAGGTGCTAAAATACAGGATTTTAGCATTGAGAGGGAAGAAAACAAAGTAAGAAAGGATACAGCTGTGGGTAGGAGAATGGATATAAGGAGGAAGGGCAGTGTGGATACCAGTCTAATAGGTTATCCTGGCTGTAGAATGTCTGTGCCTAATCGGGTACAGATTGTGAGCGAGGCCAAACAACAAAAATTAAGATGTTTGTACACCAATGCGAGGAACCTAGGTAACAAAATGGAGGAACTAGAGCTACTGGTGTAGAAAGTGAAACCAGATAGCACAGGGATAACAGAAACATGGTGGAATAGTAGTCATGACTGAACTACAGGTATGTGCTGTTTAGGAAAGACAGAAATAAAGGTAAAGGTGGTGGAGTAGCATTGTATATCAATGATGAGGTAAAATGTAAAGAAATAAAAAGCGATGGAATGGATAAGACAGTCTGTCTGGGCAAAAATCACATTGGAAAAGAAAGATATTAGAGCCTCCCCTGTGATAGTGCCTGGGGCGTGCTATAGACCACCAGGATCTAATTTGGGTATAGATAGAGCCCTCTTTAATGTTTTTAATGAAGTAAATACTAATGGAAACTGCATGATCATGGGAGACTTTAGCTTCCCAGATATATACTGGAGGAGGAGTGCTAGTAATAATAATAGGGCTCAGATTTTCCTAGATGCGATAGCTGATGGATTCCTTCATGAAGTAGTTGATGAACCGACTAGAGGGGATGCCATTTTAGATTTGGTTTTGGTGAGTAGTGAGGAGCTCATAGAAGAAATGGTTGTAGGGACAATCTTGGTTCAAGTGAACATGAGCTAATTCAGTTCAAACTGAATGGAAGGATAATCAAACATAAATCTGAGACTAGGGTTTTTCATTTCAAAAGGGCTGACTTTCAAAAATTAAGGAAATTAGTTAGGGAAGTGGATTGGACTGAAGAATTTATGGATCTAAAGGTAGAGGAGGCCTGGGATTACTTTAAATCAAAGCTGCGGAAGCTATCAGAAGCCTGTATCCCAAGAAAATGGAAAAAATTCATAGGAAGGAGTTGTAGACCAAGTTGGATGAGCAAGCATCTCAGAGAGGTGATTAAGAAAAAGCAGAAAGCATACAGGGAGTGGAAGATGGGAGGGATCAGCAAGGAAAGCTACCTTACTGAGGTCAGACCATGTAGGGATAAAGTGAAACAGGCTAAAAGTTGAGTAGAGTTGGACCTTGCTAAGGGAATTAAAACCAACAGTAAAAGGTTCTATAGCCATATAAATAAGAAGAAAACTAAGAAAGAAGAAGTGGGACTGCTAAACACTGAGGATAGAGTGGAGGTTATGGATAATCTAGGCGTGGCCCAATATCTAAACACTTTGCCTCAGTCTTTAATAAGGCTAAAGAGGATCTTAGGGATAATGGTAGCATGACAAATGGGAATGAGGATATGGAGGTAGATATTAGCATATCTGAGGTAGAAGCAAAACACGAACAGTTTAATGGGACTAAATCGGGGGGCCCAGATAATCTTCATCCAAGAATATTAAAGGAATTGGCACATAAAATTGCAAGCCCATTAGCAAGAATTTTTAATGAATTTGTAAACTCGGGGATTGTACCATATGATTGGAGAATTTCTATTTTTAAGAAAGGGAAAAAAAGTGATGTGGGTAACTACAGGCCTGTTAGTTTGACATCTGTAGTATGCAAGGTCTTTTTGAAGGAGAAAGTAATTAAAGACATTGAGGTCCATGGTAATTGGGACAAAATACAACATGGTTTTACAAAAGATAGATTGTGCCAAACCAACCTGATCTCCTCCTTTGAGAAAGTAATAGATTTTTTAGACAAAGGAAACACAGTGGATCCAATTTACCTAGATTTCAGTAAGGCGTTTACACATGGGGAATTATTAGTTAAATTGGAAAAGATGGAGATCAATATGAAAATTGAAAGGTGGATAAGGAATTGGTTAACAGGGAGACTACAGCGGGTCATACTGAAAGGTGAACTGTCAGGCTGGAGGGAGTTACCAGTGGAGTTGCTCAGGGATCAGTTTTGGGACCAATCTTTTTATTAATGACCTTGGCACAAAAAGTGGGAGTGTGCTAATAAAGTTTGCGGATGATACAAAGTTCGGAGGTATTGCCAATTTAGAAAAAGCCCGGGATATCATACAGGAAGGTCTGGATGACCTTGTAAACTGGAGTAATGGTAATAGGATGAAATTTAATAGTGAGAAGTGTAAGATCATGCATTTAGGGATTAATGACACGAATTTTAGTTATAAGCTGGAGATGTATCAATTAGAAGTAACAGAGGAAGAGAAGGACCTTGGAGTATTGGTTGATCACAGGATGACTATGAGCTGCCAATGTGATATGGCCGTGAAAAAAGCTAATGCGGTCTTGGGGTGCATCAGGTGAGGTTTCAGAGTAGCAGCCGTGTTAGTCTGTATTCGCAAAAAGAAAAGGAGTACTTGTGGCACCTTAGAGACTTTAGTCTCTAAGGTGCCACAAGTACTCCTTTTCCTTTTATCAGGAGAGGCATTTCCAGTAGGGATAAGGAGGTTTTAGTACCATTATACAAGGCACTGGTGAGACCTCACCTGGAATACTGTGTGCAGTTCTGGTCTCCCATGTTTAAGAAGGATGAATTCAAACTGGAACAGGTACAGAGAAGAGCTACTAGGATGATCCGAGGAATGGAAAACCTGTCTTATGAAAGGAGACTCAAGGAGCTTGGCTTGTTTAGCCTAACCAAAAGAAGGTTGAGGGGAGATATGATTGCTCTCTATAAATATATCAGAGGGATAAATACCGCAGAGGGAGAGGAATCATTTAAGCTTAGTACAATTGTGGACACAAGAACAAATGGATATAAACTGGTCATTGGGAAGTTTAGACTTGAAATTAGATGAAGGTTTCTAACCATCAGAGGAGTTAAGTTTTGGAATAGCCTTCCAAGGGAAGCAGTGGGGGCAAAAAACCTATCTGGCTTTAAGATTAAACTCAATAAGTTTATGGAGGAGATGGTATGATGGGATAACATGATTTTGGCAATTAATTGATCTTTAAATATTCATGGTAAATAGGCCCAATGGCCTGGGATGGGATGTTAGATGAGGGGGGATCTGAGTTACTACAGAGATTTCTTTCCTGGGTATCTGGCTGGTGAATCTGGCCCATATGCTCAGGGTTCAGCTGATTGCCATATTTGGGGTCGGGAAGGAATTTTCCTCCAGGGCAGATTGGAAGAGGCCCTGGAGGTTTTTCGCCTTCCTCTGTAGCATGGGGCACGGGTCACTTGCTGGAGGATTCTCTGCTCCTTGAAGTCTTTAAACCATGATTTGAGGACTTCAATATCTCAGACATAGGGGAGAGGTTTATTGCAGGAGTGGGTGGGTGAGATTCTGTGGCCTGCGTTGTGCAGGAGGTCAGACTAGATGATCATAATGGTCCCTTCTGACCTTAATATCTATGAATGTGTCCTTTCACTGCCCATTGAGCACCGGGGCAGATCCAAGGCTCCAGCCAGTCAGTGACCCCCTTGCCATCCACTTTGCTTATTAGGTGAAGTATCCAGAGAGCAGGGGTTCTTGTGCAACACACTAGATGCAAAACTGGATGGGTCTTACACACCTGCTCACCTAATTAAGACTAGGGCACCATTAAGCCTTAAATACGTAACTGTATCCTAGCTGCTTAGAGAATCGTTAGTGTATGGCAGCAGGGTCCACACATACACTTAGCAAGTGTCAGGCTAATACTAAAAAGTTAGAACTTCAAAAGTAACCTCAAGATTCTTCTTCAGTTAAACAAACAGAATCACATAAATTAGAGAGAAATTTTGTTTGGCTACTTAATTGTTCACCCAACAGAAAGTTTTAGAACATGAAGTTTTGTATATATGCAAGAGGAAGTTGGCCTACCACTTGTTCAAATGTTTGGCTTAAGTCAAGCAGCCTGCAATAAAATGTAAATAAATTACAATAATGTGACGAATGTCTCCAAAATGCTAAAGTAGTCAATGCTACAATATTTATACCAGAGTAATAACTTCACTGAAGAACTGACTTTAAGTAGCTTAGACAGTATTCCCACACAAATAGTAAATATTTATTAATTTGGAAGGACACTGAATCAAGATTTGCAAACCACATTGTGCATTCATGAAAAATGCAAGGCATACTTTTCATGTAGAAACAGCTATTTTCTACGCAGAGCTATTTTATACTTTTCAATGATCAGACTTCAACAGTGATGTTGCCCCTATGAATGAATCTATACAACAGTCTATTTTAAATGAACAGAGCACTGGAGGGCCAATACAAAGAGAAGCAACAATAGTTACCTGAATTCTAACTGGTGCAGTGAATTAATAAATGAATTAATGACCTTAATTAAGCTAGATACATATGCGTCTTTCAAAACATGAACGTGCCAAACTCTTTTTTTTAAGATGGTTGTTCATGGAGACTCTCTTCCAGTTATAGCAATCTGTGTTATTTGCAAGAACAGAAGGTAAAACATTTTCAGACAGAAGTGTGATTTTAATTTGATGGCACCCTCTTAAGATGAACCATTTTCCTAGTTGCCATCTACTGGACAATTATTTACTTGATAATTTAAGTAATCAATTGTAGGGTGTTGCAGTATTCTAGAACTAACCACCTGATCCAAGGCCCAGGTCTTTGGAAAGCTTCCATTAGCTTCAACTGGCTTTTTATCAGGTCTTAAGTTGCTGTATTTAGAAGTTAGCTTTCTATGACCTTTGCTTGTCTTTTTATAGTGAGACAAAATAACTTTTCCTGAAGTACATTTGCTGAGCAATATAAAATCTACACACTAGAATACAATCATTTGCAGTTGGCGTTGTATCAAATGTTGGCCTATCAACTGGTTATTGTTTTCTTTACAAAACTGTCAAGTCAAGCTATAAAAGCCATTCTGAACATAAAGTGAAATCAATGAGATTTAAGTTTTCCCTAGTTTTCATCAAAAAGGTACAAAGTGGCCACTATTCATCGATGGCATTCTTCTATATTTCAGGCCATTTTCACTTGTTTTAGTTCAGCAGAACATTTTAGCACACATTTTCAAACTAGGTCACTTAAACTGAGTGCCATGTCCTTCTCTGGATACTCACTCAACTACTTGGGTACTGCAACTGTTTTAGGTATCTAGGTTCCTTATTTGGGTGTGAAAATAGGAACTTTGTGCCTAAATCTTGGCATGCAACTTTTAATAGAGCTGTCCGGGTCATAGTGAAAAAGAGGAGAGGTGAGAATTTCAACAAGTTTCATTAACAAGTGGTCATCTGCAAGTATAGCTTTGACACATACTGCACTATAATATATGTGCTTTCAGAAGGTTCATAGCTCATCCACTTGATTCTCTGCTTTAGAGGAGACAAATATAGTATATGTGCACCCTCAAGGGTAAGTGCTACACTCGTTCCTCCTAGTGTCTACTTCAGTGGTTCCCAAACTTGTTCCACCACTTGTGCAGGGAAAGCCCCTGGTGGGCCGGGCCGGTTTGTTTACCTGCCACATCCGCAGGTTGGGCCAATCGCGGCTCCCGCTGGCCGCGGTTCGCTGCTCCAGGCCAATGGGAGCTGCTGGAAGCGGCGGCCAGTATGTCCCTCGGCCCACACCACTAAAATAGAGAAGATATGATCCATAATTTCCTGTTTAATCAAAACGTAAATTCACAAATTAAATGAATAAAGAGCAGAAATCTCAAAATCTTGCATGAGAAGGACACAAGAGGATCACAAAATTGGGAGGTTGTTAAAAGAGAAATCGATGTTCCTCCAGGAGAGTCATGACTTATTGCAGATATTATACCAGACTGATTATCAATTGATGTGTGGATTTCTTTTAAAAGGAGACAGAGACACTGATTTATTGATTATGACCGTTAAATAGGGTCTTGATTTATTGCAAATATTGTACTGTAGAGTAATATTCTGACAGCAAAAGATTGTCAGACCTCATAAACACCAGGCTATTTCTCCACTGATAGGATAAATTACTGTTTACCACCAAGAAAGAAAGCTCAGAATATCCCCTTACTCCAGAGATGATTATTAAAGAGTTATATTTGTTGATTACAAGGGAAAGGATTTGCAGTCAATTGTTCATGGGCCTTATTCTGTTCATACTGCAGTCAGTGGGGCAATGTGTATAGTGGGGGTGCTGAGAGCCATTGAACCAAACTGTAAATCCTGTATATAATGGAAACCACTTCAAACCAGGGGGTGTGGCAATGCCCCCAGCACCCCTAGTTCCAGCACATATGCCGGGGGAAAGTCCCACAGTAGGAACACATTCATGGGGGCAGAATTGAGCCCTACATATGAACCTCACAAAAACTAATTTTGAAGCTATGCAAAGATTCTGGGTTTAAGAAATGACTCAATGATAAATGGAGCAGAGAAGTGGGCCCAGTGAAAAACAATGAGAGGATAATGTTTACCCTTATGCAGTGGGCCAGCAGAAGGCCTATGTCCTACTTAAGTACTATTTAAGACATATTTTAAGGTGTTAAATGGTACTTGAAGTGATGCAAAGTTCTTATGCTGGACCTGCATGCAAGGGTGAATTTCATAAACAGAAAAACTGATAAAAGTAGCAGAGAGGATGGAGAAATTTATTGAAAAAAGTAAAATACCATCTAGGTACCAATTTATGCCAGCTTTACTTGTGTATTTGTGTGAGGAGGTGAAGACATCTTATTTTACAGGAGCAGTGGCACAGGTGCAGCTAACAGAGCTGTAAACAGGGGAGTTTTAGTGGGAGTTCTGTTGGAGAAATTTGGGGTGGGAATGCAGTGTTGTGATTTTGTTTTAGTGTTTGAGTCTTTTTTCCCCCCTTAACAGGACTTTAGGTGGGAAGATTATGACAGGTACAGAGGCAGCAGTGGTAGTGACCGAAGCCACGGAAGAGACCATGAAGATGACCAGATGTGGAAGCTGTGGTATGTACATGATCCTGGAGTGGGTACATGAAAAGAGCTTCGTTTCAATGAAGTGCTGCTTGATAGAGCTGAGGGAAGAGAAGATCTGAGGCTTGGAGATGCAGGTGGAAACGATGGCTGAGTTTCAAAGGGGGTTCAAGCAGGTGATGGAGCAAAGGAAAGAAGACAGGTTTCAGAGTAGCAGCTGTGTTAGTCTGTATTCGCAAAATGAAAAGGAGTACTTGTGGCACCTTAGAGACTAACAAATTTATTTGATCATAAGCTTTCGTGAGCTACAGCTCACTTCATCGGATGCATCCAATGAAGTGAGCTGTAGCTCATGAAAGCTTACGCTCAAATAAATTTGTTAGTCTCTAAGGTGCCACAAGTCCTCCTTTTCTTTTTGCGAAGGCAAGAAGAAGCTGAAAGGAAAAGTCAAGATTTGCAGATGCAAGCTGGACTGAAGAACTCAGAGGAGACACTGCTGTGTGAGGAAAGTGGTCAGTGAAAGCATGTAACTACAAGAACCAGGCAGAGGAAAAGACCAGCTAGTGAAGGAGAAACAGAGCTCAGGAACAGGTTTGCCGAGTTGGAGAGTGAAGAAGTGGCACAGCAGGCAGTAAGTGAAGGAGGTGGAGCAAGGAAAAAAGAGAAGAGTGACTAGTCCTGTAAGAAGAAGAGAAGAGCCAATGGAGATACCCAGAGTTCAGAGCCCCAGCAGGATACATGGTGACTTTCAGAAGATTGCAAGGGGGAATAAAAGACAAGAGGACTCACAGATAGAAAGAACAGAAGGAAGGCTGGAGAATCACACCATCACCAGGAAAAGGCAGGTCTATGTGATTGGGGACTCCCTATTAAGAAGAACAGACAGGCCTATCATCAGAGCTGATCCGGAGAACAGAAGGGTGTGCTGTCTGTCGGGAGCTAAGATATGGGATGTGAACCTGAGGCTGAAGAGGACCCTTCATATGGGAACAAATGACACAGCTAGATTCTTGCTGGAATGTATCAGGTGAGACTATGCCAGGCGGGGGAAGATGCTTAAGAAAATGGAGGCTCAGGTGATCTTCAGTGGGGTTCTGCCTATCTCTAGAGGAGGAGAATAAAAGCGAGACAAGATTATGATGATCAACAGAAGGCTCCGGCAGTGGTGCTATAAGGAGGGCTTTGGGATGTTTGACCACTGGGAGGCATTCATGGACAGAGGACAGTTCTCATGGGATGGACTACATGTGAATAGGGAGGGAAACAGAATTCTGGGATGGAGGTTGGCACAACTCATTAAAATAGCTTTAAACTAGGAACTTAGGGAAACTGTTGGAGATGCTCATGTA
The DNA here is from genome assembly GCF_009764565.3 of Dermochelys coriacea. Taxonomy (NCBI): domain Eukaryota; kingdom Metazoa; phylum Chordata; order Testudines; family Dermochelyidae; genus Dermochelys; species Dermochelys coriacea. Next base: position 122,053,485 of record NC_050068.2, on the reverse strand, counting down.
ATCTCCATGCCTGATTTTAAACACTGAGAGGGAGGAAAATCAAGTAAGGAAGGATACAGCAATGGAGAAAGGAACAGCAGTGGGTAGGAGAATGGACATTAAGAGGAAGGACAGTGCTGATAACAGTCAGATAGGTGACACTGGCAGTAGAATGACTGCAACCAATCAGGCGAGGAATGTGAGCAAAGCCAAGCAGCAACAGTTAAGATGCTTGTACACCAATGCAAGGACCCTGGGTGACAAAATGGAGGAACTAGAACTACTGATGCAGGAAGTGAAACCAGATATTATAGGGATAACAGAAATGTGGTGGAACAGTACTCATAACTGGAGAACAGGTATTGAAAGGTATATGCTGCTCAGAAAAGACAGAAATCAAGGCAAATGTGGCGGAGTAGCATTTTATATTAATGCTGAATTAGACTATAAAGAAATTAGAAGTGATAGAATTGATAAGACAAAGTCTGTTGGGGCCAATCAAATTGACGAACAAATTAGAGGTATTAGAGGTTTCCTCTGTTATAGTGCTTGGGGTGTGTTACAGACCACCAGAATCTAGTTTCAATATGGATAGAGACCCCTTTAATGTTTTAATTAATAAATACTACTGTAAATGTGTGATTATGGGAGACTTTAACTTCCCAGATATAGATTGGAGGACAAGTGCTACTAATAATAGTAGAACCCAGATTTTCCTGGATGGGATAGCTGACAGATTTATTCACCAAATAGTCACTGGACCAACAAGAGGTGATGCCATTTTAGATTTGGTATTGGTGAGTAGTGAGGAACTTACAGAGAATTGATTGTGGAGAATAACCTTGGTTCAAGTGATCATGAGTTAATTCAGTTTAAACTAAATGGAATGATAAACACAAATAGATCTGCAACTAGGATCCTTGATTTCAAAAGAGCTAACTTTAAGAAATTAAAGGAATTAGTTAGGGAAGTGGACTGGACCAAAGAACTCAAGGATCTGAATGTGGAAGAGGCTTGGAATTACTTTAAATCAAAGTTGCAGAAGCTATCTGAAGCCTGCATCCCAAGCAAGGGGGGGGGGGGAATCATACAGAAGGGTTGAAGATTAAACTGGATGAGCAAGCATCTCAAACAGGTGATTAAGAGAAAGCAGAAAGCCTACAAGGAATAGAAAATGGGAGGGATAAACAAGAAATGCTACCTCTTGGAGGTCAGAAAGTATAGGGTTAAAGTGAGAACTGCCAAAAGCCAAGCAGAGTTGAACCTTGCAAAGGGAATTAAAACCAAAAGGAAAAGGTCCTATAGTCATATATATATAAGAGGAAAACAAGGCAAGAAGATGGGTGATCGCTAAGCAGAGGATGGGGTGGAGGTTAAAGATAATCTAGGTATGGCCCAACAACAAACAAATACTTTGCCTCAGGTTTTAATGAGACTAATGAAGATCTTAGAGGTAGTGGCAGAGTGACTATGGGAATGAGGATATGGAGATAGAGCTTAATGGGATTAAATCGGAAGGGCTTGGGTAATCCCCATCCAAGAATATTAAACAAACTTTCATATGAAATTGAAAGCCCAATAGCAAGGATTTTAATGAATCTGTAAACTCTGGGGGTCATGCTCTGTGACTGGAGAATTGCTAATATAGTTCCTATTTGTAAGAAAGGGAAAAAAGTGATCCAGAAACTTCAGGGCTATTAGTTTGACTTCAATTGTATGCGAGATCTTGGAAAAAATTTAAAAAGAAAGTAGTTGAGGACATACCAGTGAACAATAATTGGGATAAAATACAACATGGTTTTACAAAAGGTAGATCATGCCAGACCAACTTGATCTCCTTCTTTGAGAAGATAACTGATTTTCTAGACTAAGGAAATGCAGTAGATCTAATCTACCTGGATTTCAGTCAGGCATTCAATACAGTTCGAAATTGGAATTTATTAGTTAAACAGGAGAAGTTGGGGATTAATGTGAGAATTGAAAGGCAGATAAGAAACTGGTTAAAGGGATGACTACAAAGCGTCATACTGAAAGGTGGACTGTGAGGCTGGAGGGAGGTTACTAGTGGAGTTCCTCAGGGATCTGTCTTGGGACCAATCTTATTTAACATTTTTATTACTGACATTGGCACAAAAAGTGGGAGTGCGCTAATAAAATTTGTGGATGACACAAAGTTGGGAGGCATTGCCAATACAGAGTAGGATCAGAATTTCATACAAGAAGATCTGGATGACCTTGTAAACTGGAATAATAGTAATGAGATAAAATTCAATAGTGCAAAGTCATGCATTTAGGGACTAACAAGAATTTTTGCTACAAACTGGGAACTTATCAGTTGGAAGAGACAGAGGAGGAAAAAGACTGAGTGTATTGGTTGATTTCAGGATGACAATGAGCCATCAGTGTGATGTGGCTGTGAAAAAGGCTAAGGCAATCCTAGGATTCATCAGATGAGATATTTCCAGTACAGACGGGGAAGTGTTAGTACCATCATACAAGGCACTGGTAAAACCTCATACTGTGTGCAATTCTGGTCTTCCGTGTTTAAGATGAATTCAAACTGGAACAGGTGCAGTGAAGGGCTACTAGGAGGATTCAAGGAATGGAAAACTTGCCTTATGAGAGGAGACTCAAAGAGCTTGGCTTGTTTAACCTAACCTAAAGAAGGGAGATACGATTGCTCTCTATAAATACATCAGAGGGATGACTACCAGGGAAGGTGAAGAATTATTTAAGTTAAGCGCCAGTGTAGAGGAGTGAAGTTCTGGAACAGCCTTCCAAGGGGAGCAGTGAGGGCAAAAAACTTAACTGGCTTCAAGACTGAGGTTGATAAGTTCATGGAGGGGATGGTATGACAGGACTGTCTACAATGGCATGTGGCCCATCAGCAACCGCCAGTAGCAAAAATCCTGAACTGCTGGAGATGGGACACTAGATGGGGAGGTTTCTGAGGTACTACGGAAAATACTTTCCCAGGTATCTGCATGGTGGGTTTTGCCCATAGGCTCAGGATCTAACTGATGACCATATTTGGGGTCAGGAAGGAACATTCCTCCATGGTAGATTGGCAGAAACCCTGAGGGTTTGGCCTCACTCACATTTTGTACCCTATTAGGCACAGTCATTCTACAGCCAGTATAACCTATTAGACTGGTATCCACACTGCCCTCGCTCCTTATATACATTCTCCTACCCACGGCTGTATGCTTTCTTACTTCATCTTCTTCTCTCTCAATGCTAAAAATCTGGCGCGGAGATTACCTGGACATCTCCCAACCATCTCCCCCAAATTCCTAGTTTAAAGCTCTCTTAATCAGTTGTGCCAGCCTCCATCCTAGAAGTCTAGTTCCTTCCCTATTCAGATGAAGTCCATCCCGAGAGAACTGTCCTCCGTCCATGAATGCCTCCCAGTGGCCATACATCCCAAAGCCCTCCTTATAGCACCACCTCCTAAGCCATCTGTTGACAGTCATAATCTTGTCACACCTTTATTGCCCTTCTCTAGGAACAGGCAGGATCCCACTAAAGATCACCTGAGCCTCAATTTCCTTAAGCGTCTTCCCCAGCCTAGCATAGTCTCCCTTAATACTTTCCAGCGAGAATCTAGCCATATCATTTGTTCCCACATGAAGGATAATTAGGGGATTCTTTCCCGCTCCTTTTAGGATCCTTTTCAACCTCAGGTCTACATCCCGTATCTTAGCACCTGGAAGACAGCACACCCTTCTATTCTCTGGATCAGCTCTAGTTATAGGCCTGTCTATTCTTCTCAATAAAGAGTCCCCGATTACATAGACCTGCCTTTTCCTGATGACAGTGCTATTCTCCAGTCTCTCCCCTATTCCCTCTGGCTGCAAGTTCTTTCCATTCCTATTTTCCCTTATAATCCTCTTCAACCCATCCTGTATCCTCCTGGGGCTCATATTTGGTGTAGTCTCCCTTGACTCTTCCCCTTTTCCTATAGGACTAGCCTCTCTTCTCTTCTTCCTTGCCCTTCCACCTTCCACCACTACCCGCTGAGCCCCTTCTTCATTTTCAAACTCTGCAAACCTGTTCCTAAGCTCTATGTCTCCTTCACTACCCCGTCTTTTTCTCTGCCTGGTTCTTTTAGTCACATGCTTCCACTGACCACTTTCCTCACCCAGTCTCCCCTCAAAATTCCCCAGCCCTGCTTCCATCTGTAAGTCTGAGTTTTTCCCTTCACATACCTCATGTCTTTGCTCCATCATCTGCTCAAACCTCTTCCTAAATTCAACCAGACTTTCCACCTGCATTTCCAGACCTCTCATCTTTTCCTCCATCAGCTCTATCAGACAGCATTTCATGCAGAAAAAACTCTTACCAGGTCCCCCCTCCAGGATCATGTACATACCACAGCTTCCACATCCAGTCATCCTCATTGTGTTTTCCACTACAGGAGTCACTCCCACAGCTGCCTCCGTATCTGTCATCGCCTTCCCACCTAAATCCTGTTAATCTGGGAAACACAAGGCACACCAAAAAGACCACCCCCCACAGCAAAAACAAACCCCAAACAAGCATCACAATACAAACTCCCTTTACAAACTCCCACTCAAACTCCCCTGTTTACAGCTGTTTTTGCTAGCTCCTGTGCCGCTGCAGCTGTCATGATCCCGATGATCCCTTCTGACCTTAAAGTCTAAGAGTCTAGAGGGCCAATTCCAGTCTAAAATTGAATTTCTCTTGGGAGGAAAACAAAACAAAGCTATGAGTTTCAATGACCGGAATAGAAGTGTGTAAATTTAAATGGATCACATTAATCCTGCAAACCTAAAAAAACAGTTTATAGGTTTGCCAAGCCTAAAATTCAGTCCCTAATTCCAATAACCCAAAAGCAGACCTCTGCTTCCAAATGTTATCTTCAGCCTCACAGCTCTGAGAATTCGCTGAATCTGAAGGAAGGGGCATAAAAGGGGCAGGGGAGCTGTGCTGCCACAGAGGTGCGCAGCTGGAAACTTTTTGCCTCAGAAAGTTGACCCTGTGACATCCCTTTGGGGGATGTGTGACACTTAGTCCTCCTGTGTTCAGGCCAGAATGTGAGGAGGTGCAGCCATGGTTCCCACAGACATTGGGAGGGAACAGTCTCTTTGTTGGGGGTTTAATTTTGCCCAGGCCTTACATAAGTCATGGTATGAGAAGTTCTTTGCCCCTTTCAACCACACTGTGACCCCAAGTTAGGGGTTGGGCATAATCTGGTCCTATATGAGGAGAGGAGAAAATACATAATAAATAAGCATCTCCCTTACATTTATGGAGACTTAAATAGCATATTTTCCCACCTAAACCGATATACAAACTCAGTAAAGAAACACTGTCAGGATTAAAATCATAGCGACCCGCTTAGAGTGAAATAAGTAAAGTTTCTCTATAATCAAAATCACTCTTAGTGGGTTTAATAGGAGGGCTAGATTCTCCTGGTGCACCCCATCCTATTAGCAGGTGCTAGACACCAGAGGAAGCTGAAGGTCAATTACTCTAGACTCACTGGGGGAGATACAGCTCATTGGATGCCACACTTGGATATAAGGAAGCCTGTATAATGCTGTTGTACCCTTCAACTCCCACTGACTGCCCTTCCCCTCCAATGGATCCCTGAGCAATTGGAGGGCCCTCTGCAGAGTCCAGGTATTTAGGCGTACGAGGTCACAGAATACCTTCCATGTAGAAACATGAGATCTTTGAGGGGAAGACACACTCTATGTATGCAGTCCCATGGACCAGAATCTGGCTCTGATGTCCTGAAATCCAAGTTTCCCCAGCAATTTCATTTTAATGCTAAAGGGCTTTGGGTTTCGATATGCCCTGGCTGAAATAGACTGGGCTCCTGCAGAGTGTAAAGCTATTAGAAACAAGTGCGGTTTTTGGATGATCTGAAACATTTTTGAGACCCCATTTTTCTGCCTCAAATGATCACATCATTAGAGGTTAACTCCATGGAATGTCTTGCTGATGTACCCCTGTGCTGGATCTTTTCGAGTCAGGCATTTAAAAGAGAGAACACATCTCACAGTGCTTGTCCTGTAAAGAGCACTCATGTGACAAGCACTCTTTGATGTGCCATCAGGACACAGCTGGGAACCACCAGTGCTTTGAAAATGTCACTGATATTTAACAAACAATTGAGCTTCATGAATAGTCATTAAATAAATGTCTTTAGAGCTGGCACCTAGCTTTGGAATGGACGTGGCAAAAAAAAATTAAAAATGGCTATACTATAGTGACAAACTGTAGGATCTTGGACCATGTTTTCCTTTCACATGGTTTTCTTTTCTTTTCAAATAATACAAGATCTTTTCTTCAATGCAAGACTTTGTAGTTGTGGATGGGAAGTGCCTAGCATACAGGCGCCACAGATCTGAAAATCCTGGGAGCAACACTGCTACAATACCGCATGCAAACCTGAACACAGTCATACTTACACATGTGATTTAACTGGCTCTAAAATGCCTTCAGTTCTGTGGAGTAAGCTTGCTACAAATTCCACACTATCACAGGTTTCAGAGTAGCAGCCGTGTTAGTCTGTATTCGCAAAAAGAAAAGCAGTACTTGTGGCACCTTAGAGACTAAAATTTATTAGAGCATAAGCTTTCGTGAGCTACAGCTCACTTCATCGGATGCATCCGATGAAGTGAGCTGTAGCTCACGAAAGCTTATGCTCTAATAAATTTGTTAGTCTCTAAGGTGCCACAAGTACTGCTTTTCTTTTTGCACACTATCACAATGGCCCACTCCCCAGGTCTGGACTGGCAATCTGTTTGCAGACAACATCTAGGGCTATGTTGTTTCCAAATCCCAGGCAGACAATCTTCTTAACACAAAAATTTCCCTTCACTGGTGTTCTAAAGAGACAGCATACCCTGTAATGCAGCTTGAATAAGGCAGCTAAGAGAATGTAGAAATTTAACAGAATAGTTTTACTTATTGAATTTCCATGCTTGTATAATTTAAGCTATTTTAATATTTATAATGCCAATTTCTCCGCCATTCAAATATTTGAATAAAACAGTCGTAAATAAGCACAAATGCATTTCAGGACTTTCAGGAAATGTGCCTTTTCATAGTTAATATATTTGTTTCCTAAAACAGAACAACATTTTCCTGTCAGCGATTAGCACAAAACTCAAAAAGTTTCTTTATGTATGTGTGTATCCATATTCCCCAAATAAAAATCATTAGTTAACAGCTAAGGTTATGAGTTGCTCCCCCAAATACATACAAATACCACACATTATTTTAAAAGACATGAATTTGTGTACTTATAACCTTAGCTGGTGATTGCCATATTTTGTAATGTTTGGGGATTTTTTATAATGTGTGCAAAAGTACATGTTGCTTTGAGCAGTACCTCTCAGTTTTAATGATTAGTTAACAAAAGCTTTTGTTCGGAGAGTTACTATGCTCTTTGTATTGTTAGTTAATGAGGCCAGTTCTCATTTACACTAAGGCCCCATCACACTGCACAAGTTTGGCAGATTAAAAGGGCCTTAAGTGAGTGCAAATATGAGTTATGTGATGTCAAGAAGCCAGTCTCTCTCTATATTTGGGTTGATTTAATGTTATAAAAAACTCGAGTGGGGAAAAAGGAAGTACATGCTTAAAGTGGAGGAAAGGAGACTAGAGAGCAATGAAGAGCAACACTACAGCGGCACCCATGATCCCTCAGCAACTGCTCCCCCACATTCCTCTTCCCCTTCAGACCCCTGCTTTCCTTTTGCCTCATTGTGCTTTTAAATGATGATGCTCTAAAAGCTAACACTTAAGTGATTAACAGCCAGCACACAGCCTAGGTTTAAGGATTACAAAAACTGCACTGCAACAAGGTTACCCTGATATGAAAGAACAGAAGATTTTTTCTCATGTGTAGTCTCCCTTTCCCACAGCCCAGTCCCAGAGGGCTAAATAGTATTCGTGCTGTTTTCAACTAGCCTAATATTTCTCCCGATGGCCTTATACTCAGGGCCAGTTCTCTAGGGGCGGCTGGGTGGAATGATTGCCCTACATGCCAACTTCCAGAAAGCACCGTACTTTTCATGGTTTGGGGGTTGTTTTTTTGCTCCCTTCTGATTGGCTGCCCTTTTTTTGCTCTGCTGATTGTCCGGGGTTCAGATTTGTTTTTTTTCCCTCAGCTGGTGCAGGGGTGGGATGAAGTGGGAGGTACTGAAAATGTTTTTCCATTTGGCAGACAAAAAGCCTAGGACCATCTCTGTTTATAGAGATACAAGTCTTCTTTGGCCTGCAAAAGTCATTAAACCCCAGATTACTCTTCCCCCTGAGTGCATACCACTTTGGCTGTGCTTTAAGCCTCTGATGATTTTGGGCATTGATTTTTTTTTTTTTGTTATCTTGTTTAGATGCCAGTAATTGTGAAGTCCTCATAGCAACCATCTTGTTACTTGTAAAACCCTGACCATGTCTTCAATTACACAAAATGTATGTACATCTCTAAAAGAGAAAGTTTTAATGGAATGTTGTCTCTGGTCTTTGCTAAGCTCATGAAGTGGTCACTTGATGGGCTAAATTATATTACAGGGAATGGGTTATACACATACTGGCCACAATAGCAGTATGTTCCTGTACAGGCTATCAGCACTCATGCTGCAAGGTTGCTGAAGAGAATATAGAGAGACACAGACAGGTATACCGGTGATACTGACAAAGGTCTCACATTATGCAAACAATTCTGGAAGGAAGTAACTGTGTCATAAAATGTCAGAAACATATACATTAGAAGTGAAAAAGACATTAGGCTAGTGAGTCCATCTCTTGGGAATGCAAGACCGTTTCCTACAGTATATTTTCTAATACTTTGTCTAGTTTAGTTTTAAATGTTCCATGCGTTGGAGGTTTTCAGTTTTCCCGGGGAGGAACAGAATATTATTTTCTGAATTTCATCCCATTGCTCTTAATTGTACTCTGTGTAGCACCCTAAATAATTCTGTTTTCCATGGGTCCTGATGCTGCAAAAAGATCAGGGCTGGTGGGACCCTTACAGTGTCCAGCAAACTTCATTAGGCCTCCACAGAGAGAGTTCACCTCATGCAAGTTCAAAGATTTGGTTTTCACATCCTTCATATATCTGTAGACTGCCAGCAGCTCCCACACTCATCTGTGAGCCAAAATAAATGAGTGAGATCTTCAGCTTGTTTCTCCGCCTAATGACACCAGCTGAATCGCTGGCCTATATACATTTCATTTTGTTACTTGTAAATTAATTTCTATAGCCCCCTTACAATTTTTGGTGCTTTTTTTTTTTTTTAAATACCAGTACCTCCAGTTTGGCAATAGTTTCTGCTATCATGATGGCCCAAAGTCATTATTATTGTTTATGTATATTTACTATAGCACCTAGAAGCCCAAGGCATGGGCCAGTGCCCCATTGTGCTAGGTACTATACAAACACAGAAGAAAAAGAGCTGCCCCAGAGAGCTTACAGTTGAGGAATTATCATCATCTCCCTCTTCCCTGATATGATTTCCCAAAATCTCTAGCATATTGTAACTTTTCTGTATCTTAATTTAATAATTTGCTTTATATTTTATTATTTAGTTGGCAGTTATGTTTATTTCCTTTGGGTCCATCTACAGCCTAAACAGTTATTTGTTTAATTTTGACGACAACGATAACTTGCAGAACATTAGGGCCTTTGGGAATTTGTAGGAAATTTTGACTAATTTGTGGAATACATCATACTGAAAGATTAAATCATCTTGTGATACAAGTCACTCAATAACCCAAATAACTCATTGCTAAGGGATGCTTTGAAGGCCAAAACTATAAATGTGTTCAGCAAAGAATTAGGTAAGTTCATGGAGGATAGGTCCATCAATGGCTATTAGCCAAGATAGTCAGGGATGCAACCCCATGCTCTGGGTGTCCCTAGTCCCCGACTGCCAGATGCTGGGACTGGACGATGGGGGATGGATCACTTGATAATTGCCCTGTTCTGTTCATTCTGTTTGAAGCACCTGGCTTTGGCCACTGTTGGAAGACAGGATACTGAATTAGATGGACCATCGCTCTGACTCCATATGGCCATTCTTATATTCTTATGTTCAAATACTGAAAAGCCAGTAATACTGATCCACTCAATAAATATCTGGATAGAGAAAACCTCTCTTTGAGGCACCCCTCACTGTTTTATAAGGAATTCCCTCTACTTCCAGATTGGCATTTTAAAAATTTCACATAAACACCAGGTTTTCAGCTATCATGCTGACAAAGGTCATACAAGAATCTGGATAGACAGGGTTGATCAGCACAATTTTCAAACATTAGTACCTCACCATGGTATGCAAATCCCACATTTGAAAGCTCAAATCAGTATTTAGTGCATCAGTGCTCATTTTAAGTGCCCATCTGAACATCCAAATGTTAGATCAGTGTATCCTATGACAGTGCTGGTACATGAAAATTTGGTCTACAGTACATATCTAATGGCAGAAAAGAAATGGACTCCAGAAGACATGCTATGTGGTTGGTTTTTGCTCAGAAGCATGACTGAGAAGTAGCAAGGGTAATGGGGATAAAAAAGGTAATGACATCTCGCCTGCTTCTGTAAATTATAACTTGGAGTCTATGAAGAGGAGTATTAAAAAGGAATTTGCCCTGTTACCTCATTTATTATTTGTGATCTTAAATGACTACGTGGAGCTGGCTTCTGACTTGTTTAAATGGAGCATGTATTTATTAGGATGCTTCCAGCAGCTTCATAGTTCAGATGGGACTGTTCTGTGCATTTAACAAGATTTCTTGATGAAAACTGTCAGGCTGTCATGACTCCTGGTGAGCACAGAATAGAAGCGGCAGGTCACTCACACTATCTCTAGCTTTCTCACCATCTCTCCTAATTAGTTTCATGCCTCCTGTCACAGATATTGGAACCATAACATATCCTGGGCTTGACCTTGATCTATCAACACCCAGATCACAGTTAACTTGCCTGAAGAACTTACCCATCCATATTCATTATTCAGATAGCAGAACAAACTTTTACATTTGCTTAATTTGTTAACACTCTCCTTAGCCAGGCCATATACCCAAAGGATTTACTAATACGTTAATTGCATTTCAATGACAAAACTGTCTGTCAGCCATGAGAATGCATTACTGATGCAAGAGGATGATCCATAAATTTTCCACGTTAAGCCCATAGATCAGTGCGTTTTACTCTTTATCCACAGTGTTCCACAATAAATAATATAGATGCACCTAAATTCTGCTTTTTAAAAATTCATAATTGGTTAATATTAAAGCAGCAGACTGCTACTAATACCACTTGCCACATTTATTGATGTGTAGCTTACTTCAGTGTCATTTATAACCTTTAGATGGTGGTTGACTTATGAGTTTTTAATCTACCAAGCATCTATTGTTTATATTGTGTTACGTTTAACTTTACAATTTTAGCAATTTATGCCATTTAATGCATAGTTCATTTATTATTAATTATCATTATTAGACAGAAAAAGGTTCCTGTGGAAATAAAATGGCCATTAAGTTTTAATTAAAATCAATTGATAAGGTCAATGGAAAAAGACATTCATCAGCTGGAGGTGTACCATGCCTTTGAAACATTAAGAAAAATACTCAAACAGTAGATGAAAGATTAACTAATCATGAAAACGTTTAATTTTATTAGCTCGACCGCTATGCTCTGGGCTAAGATAACAGTCAATGTTCTTCATGCTTGCTATTTAAAAAAAAATCAATGATCAGAACATATGTCTCAATGCAGGGATAATTTAATAACACCTAATTGCAGAATGAGCATATTGTGGAAACTTAAAATGTGGTGTAATCAGCAGCTGCAAGTTAATATTATTCCTAGGTTGGTAATACTATGAAGAGAGGAGAGGAAGAGAGAAGGGTTTTGTTAGAAATCCAAACAGATAGTCAATTATATTGAAGTTTGGATTTTGGCACTTTTCAAATGAACACTTGTAAAGACTGTAATTCCCTGAATTCAAAGTGTACTTCAATGAAAACAAACTTTCAACAAATACTCCTCACTACACATAGTACCCTGTATATTTTTCATCATTTTATTCTGAGTTCATAAATATCAATTGTGATTGAAAAAGTTGATCATTTTAAAAATCAATATTTTTCAGCAGTTTAAGGGCACCATATTCAAAGTAGGGTCCCTAAAGTTAGACACCTACAGAGTTAGAATCCTGAATATCTGAAGTTTCCACTGAAATTAATATTTATGGAAAGCATTTGCCCTTAGTTTGCCAAGAGAATAACCTGACTGGTTAAAACGTAAACACAATTAAAGTAAAACATGTACAGTAAATTGCAGTGTAGTAGATTAACTGCTGAAAGCTGTCAGATTCAAGGCACAGATGAGATCATGTCATACACAGAGCGTAGAAAACTATATATTGAACTAGTTAACCTTGAGAAGTGAGCATTCATTCAATTCCTACCTGCAGAGGTTTTCACAATTTCTGAAGTATTTCTGAGACCCATGAAGTCAAACTGATAGAGTCTCCAAGATTTCTGGTCTGCAGCTTCTACTGAGTTTTTCCTCCATCTGTAAACCATTTCTTCTTTAGGATAGCCATCTGTAAATTTTTTTAAAAAGTGTTACCTTTCTTAAAGAGATGCTGGAAAAATATACTTATGATTTTTGAGAACGTTAAAACTCTTGGAGGGTCTGTTCCAGTTACTTTATTGATACGATTCAGCAGATACGATTATGGCATAGACAAGAAGAACCAATAGCCCTGGCAAGAATAAGCTTATTGAAAAAAATTACTTTATTAATTCATTCACGTACCCAGTTATATATTTCTATAGAGATAAAAGTTCAGAGGAAGTTGTGGGGAAAGGACAAATTAAGGCTGGTCAAAAACTTTCTGCTGAAATTTTTTAAATGAAAATTGGGTTTTCTAAAAAATATTTTTGTGGTAAATATCTGCTTTCCTAGATTTTTTTAAAGTTATTTTTAATTGAAAAACACCAAGACTGAAATTTTTTGCCTGAAAACTAAGAAATGGTATTATTTGGCCAAACATTTTTCAGGTTTCTGGCCAAAAAATGTTTGTGAGTTATGATAGTTTAGTGTGGAAGAGTGTCTGTAGCGGTTTATTTTACAAATAACCTTTCAGAATGCGAGAAGTTTAACAAAAAGGAAAATAAATCATTGAACAAGACTGATTATTTTTTTTAAATTAACAGTGTATACCATGATATTTCAAAAATGAATTAAGCACAATGCAACAAAGCAAAGCTTTTGTCAGAATGTGATTTCAATCAGATTAGTTTTAAAGGCCAGGAAATGTAGTAATCACCACATGATCCATACAACTGAAAGGGCTTAAGCCTTCTTTTACCACTAAATTATTAATTCGGTGGCCCAATATTTACATTTCTTTCTTTATTTACAGAATATTTAATTCTATATTTGAATGAGCAGAGACCTTCCAGAAATTCATTCATATAAACCATAACAATAAGAATGTCTAGAAAAGAACAATATGCCCTCATTAGTTAAGTCTATAGGCCTGGGTACACAAAAGGGGTTAGGCATCCTAATTCCTATTTTAGGCATCAAACTTTCAGTTTTGGGATCACTGCCCTGTAGGAAGCTAAGCTCACTCGGCCTCTATGTTTAAATAAAAGAAGTAAAGTAAAACAGAAGAGTTTGGAGTGGGGGAGGACCTCATAACTTTCAGACCATGGGTTAGGGTACTCAAATGGGATGTGGGAAGACCCCCAGTTCAAGTCCCACCTCCACTTGAGGGGAAAGAGGAGATTTGAATTAGTATCTGTCATTTCTCAGGTGAGTGTCCTCACCATAGGGCTCTGAGATATTCTGGTATGGGGTCCTTTGTAATCTCTTCGGTTGAAGTTGTTGCACTCTGGATAACTACCTGAAGCATCATTTGGACTGGAGAATGAGCGAGTGAGCACAGCGAGCGAGCTCAAGCATGAAAATTACTCTATAGGTTGGTAGTTAGGGAACCAATCCGGGATTTTGGAGACCCAGGGCTCAGTCTACCTGCTCCAGTTGCTCTTTAATTATTTATCCAGAGAGTGTAACAGCTTCAATAAGAGAGACTGAAGGAGCCTTCATATCAGAATACCCCAAAGCCCAGCGGCTAGGGCACTCAGCTGAGCAGTGGCAGAGCCAGGTTCAAATCCTTTGTCCCCTTCAAGTGGAGGTGGGAGTTGAACTGGCAGTCCTCCATATCCCAGGTGAGTACCCTAACCACGGAGCTAAAATTATGAGGGAGGTTGCTGTCTTCCTCTCGACCTCCTGATGAAACAGCATAAGCACCTAACCAAGAGGGGGTTAAGCACACACTCCAGTTGCCTGCCTAGCATACTGGTTTTTTGTGAATTGCAGGCTAAGGTCCTTATCTCTCCCCATTCATTGTATGGGAGCCTAGGTGCCTTACCTGGACTTTGTGGATCCCAGTGATTTTCTAGTGTCTAACTCCTATCATGATTATCAAAATGGTCTGTTCTGGCCCTGAAATCTATGACTGCAGGATATTGTGCTTTCTAATATATATCCTAATAAACCATTAGTCATCTGGTAATTATTAAAGTAGATGTACATCAAAAGATAAAGTTTTACAATGGGAAAAAATGAAAAGTAAAACCCACCTATTTAAATACAATCCACTTGTTTTTTTCAATATATTTTTCCTTTTCTATGCTGAACATTGTTACATCCTGATATTTGTGTTGAAAAGAACATGCTCCCGCATAATCCCTCTCTTGATATTCCTTAAAATTTAATCCATTATTATAAAGACTCCCTTATTTATCCCCCATCCCAATACAGCAAAGAAATACCAAAGTCCTTCACTTCTCATCTTTCCTAAATGACTACGTTAGTTTAGAATGCAATGTTCATATATTCTCTATCAATGTTTGCACAACTGAAGTCCCCATTCAATTTTAGCAGAAGAATTCTAATGCCAAAAAGATAATTCATACTGCAATGATTTGTGGGGGATTTAGAGGGTAATTTGTTGCCAGGCAAATTATGGCATTGGATCCATGTTACATATTTGAGCAGTAGAGATCCTATGAAGCTTTAAATACCCCCTCCTTAATGACTGTGCATGTCTGGAATTTGCTCTGTGTATGCTTCTAATTGAAATAAACTTGCTCCTCTCTTTATCTTAAATAGCTTCTCAGACTGGCATTATTTGTGGGGACTCTTCCTCATGTCCTCATAATCCATAAAGGAAGTATCAAATAGCATACTAGATACTCTAAGGGCTGATGTGCTCTCTGACTGATTTGCAATGATAGGATCACTGCTTTACTTGAAAGTAAGAGCAATACCTTACTGAAATCTGCCACCCCTTCTTGGTCCTGACATTGCCCTTTAGGAGTGGAGATGTGGGGGAAATGAGAATATCACTCACCCCATCAGAATCCTTGCTACATCCATAGTTCAGCACCAGTCAGCACAACTACTGAGGGCAAAGTGTTACCCCAAAACAAGCTTCACATAAATTACTCAGATTACAGAATCTGAAAATAGGTCATGTATGATTTCTGAGAAGTCATGGAAGAATTCTTCATTATTCCTTCAACCAAATTTAAAAAATGACTAGTTAAAACATGATCCTCATCATCGTTATTTGACAGTGTCCTGAGCAATATATGGTCAGTCAGAAGTTTAAGAGGATCTAGTCCTCCAGTATTTTGTGAATTTCCAAATGCTTTTACTGCAGTGAAAGAAAGTCAATCTGAACATAACAAGTCTCAGCATCAGTCATTGTCCTGGAACCAGATGCACCAGACTTCAGTTGACCATCATGCCCATGCCATACTTACCTTAATCCAGAGTCGCAGGCATCTGCTCTTAGAATGGTTGGCTTACTTACATCAAAGATAAACACTTATGCCTTAGACAGAAGTTGTTTCACTCTATTGAATGACTGCTCTTGGTGTTCTGCACCAATGCTAGGTGCTTTCACTTCATTCAGAGGGTATCATTTTATGACAGCTTGACCACACAACTACCTAGATAGTGAATCATACTTAGGATTTCTTTCAATTTCAGAAAAGAGTCAGGAAGTTGCAAATACTTAATGGTTTCTTACTTTCTCAGCATCTGGGACTTTACATTATCCATTATATGAGGTACCAAAAATACCTAGTTGTTTCCAGCCCAACAAGCTCTTTCACTTTGTACAGCATCAGACTTGTAGACTTTTATGTTTTCAAAAGACACTACACAGGTTTTTTTTAATCATGTTCCTCTTCAGTACAGTGATGTACAACAAAGTATTAGTTTATCTGTATACATATCTAGCCTTTCCAGGTGCTTCAGTAGCTTTGCCATCTTCCTGTGAAAGATCTCAGATGCACTAGTAATGCCAGAAAAAGGTCTGTGGTGAGACTACTGGAGACTAATGGAGTTAACATTGTGATTAACTTGACACTTTTTGGCTGTAGTGGAATTTGCCCCAAAACACCTGTGGCATCTAAAAGAGTAAATACTTGGGGGCACCTACTTTGGAAGATGTCATCCAGTGTGGGATAGGACAAATTTCTCTCTAGCCTAATCTTTCATTGAGATTCAGGTCATCAAATAGGCAGAATTTTCCAATTTGATTAAGCATTGGAATCAGAAGTACACACCAGAAATTGGACTCTAATTTCAATAGCACTCCATCTAATGATTTGGCCTATATGCTCTTTCACTTAATGGAGCACTGGAATTGAAATTCCACCTGTTCTTTGGCTGTGGCACCACCCATGACTTCCTAGAATTATCTGGGCAAAGGATATAAGAAAGATCAGTCTCATTGTCTTGTGACCTGACAACTCCTTCCACTTCTCTAGTGCAACAGATGGCAATGAATTAGCCTATCAGCCATCCATGCTGAGCAACCACTGGCATGTGTATTTAGAATCTTGCTTTTTTATTTGGGATGGTTTACTATTCTGTGATAAATCCTTGCCCCAGAAGGAATGAGATTTAAATGCCTTCAAGTCATTTTATGACATCTTGATTGCCAGGTTTCATATAAGTTCAGAATTATGTGCAGTTGATAAAGTTTTCTACGAAGTCCGGTCATGTTTTAATGGAAAATTCAGATATTTATTTAAGAGCCCAATAACATGTTTGTCCCTGATGCCTTCATGATTATTTTTTTCCAAACACACAACTGTCTGCTAATCTAATTCATATAAATGCCTTGTAAATGCTTTATTTTGTGTATGTGATTCCAAAAATATTGTAGAGAATGTACAGTCATCTTTAATTCTAATAGTAAAGTAAACATTACTAAGTATTGAATACACCTTTGCCAGATTTGGAGATGAAACAACTGAAAGGAGGAAAGTTTTCCAAAGGAAGATACAAGGGTTTATTTTTTTTTAAACTGTACTTCTCTTTTATTATTGTAAAATTTAAAGTCATATTCTCACCCTATCTTCCTAAATTGCTTCCACTGTATTTTTAATCAAAGTATTTAGAATGTTTTATAGTTATTCTTTGTATTTACACTGCAATGCTTTCTATGGAAACCAGATCATTTGTGCAGAAGCAGAGGTCTAGCTTTGAAAATAACTATGAGAAACAGTAGTCGACTTGCTTCACCTGCCTTGATTTTGTACTGCAGAAAACAGAAAAATCAGCAAACAATGGGTGAAAAGTTCAATGGTTATTACAAATGTCTCCAAACAGAGATTAATCTTTTTTCCTGTCTGGATTCCCTGGTGAAGATTAATACCGATTAAAAGGCCTACCTTCCTGTGGAAAACGTGGTGTATTCTCCACTTCAAGCCAAATACTGCCACTGATCTGAAGTCAATAGGAATTATGTGAAAAGTGTGAGGAAGGAATATGGCCTTTAATGTGTTGGGCACAATGTTTTGCAACATGTGAATGCCTCACTCTGCAGTAGTTTTACCCTTCTGTAAAGTTATCGGGGGGAAAAGTAATATATATTTAGTATAAATGCAGTGCATTTTACCTTTGATAGTGAAGGGCTAGATGCATTGTGACACGGAAAGTATTAAGAATGGACATCATGCAGGGGTGATTAAATTCAGATTAGATACTCATTTCACAGCACAGGTTTACACACTTCCTCATGCGTGTTCAGATTTATTAGTGCACAATTTGCTCATCACTTACATGGGCACAACTCCGTTAACTTCATCAGGACAGATACACCGGTAGCAATCATTTCTGGAACACGCCAGGAGAAATCTAGAGTGTTTACCATGTACAGTTTGGCTGATTGTGGCACTGACATGCTGCTTGCCTTTCAGAATGTTTCTTCTGCTGACAATCACCATATAACTGTTGGGAGAATTGGGCTCCAAGTTTGAATCAAATTTCATACCTGCTCCCACCTTGATTTCCCCAAACTATTACTATTTGTCTCAGCCTCTCAAGTCAGCACTCTTCATTTTCCTATCCCTCTTTGCTGCGCATATGGGCCTGTTGAGTGAAGTTATTAGAGATGAAAGGAAGATAATAAATGTGACAAGGGTCATGCTAAAGGACACAGTCAACTTGAAAATATTACAAGCTGAATATTTTGCTCGAAAAATTGTTGTAAATAACACCAAAAAAATCTTAACTGAAAGAGTGGGGGAGAATCCCTTTTTTGGGAATTTAACTTTGTGATTCTGACAGAATTGTGTGTGTAATTAGTTTCTTTTATTTCTTTATTACTGATGGCCAGTTATACTTTACACTCTTGTATAAGACAGGATAACATCATGCACATGTACTGCAAACAGGGAAGCTCACAAGCCATTCCTCAGCCGTCCTCTGGGGATAACTCACTTGCACGTTCTCCAACCCATGAAAAAGAGTGTTTCTTAGTAACAGCAGCAGCAAAGCTGAAACTGTTCACATGCCTGTCTGCTGTCTCCCAAGAGAGGAAAGGGAAGAAGAGTCAGCCCAGGTATATTTGGTGATGTCATGCTCAGGTCTGCCCTAAAGACCTTCCTAAATATAAGTAGGAGAGCTAAAGCCTGTGACAGTGGTAACTGTGTAGGAGACAGGGTGGGGTCGGGGAATTCTATCACTGAGTGACAGGAGAGCCACGTTAAATGTCAGCAGAAGAAACTTTCCAAAAGACAAGCAGCATGTCAGTGTCACAATCAGTCAAACTTTACATGGTAAATATTCGAGATTTGCTCTGGGGTGTTCCAGAAATGCTTGCTGCTCTCTCTGTGTGTGTGTGTGTGTGTGTGTGTGTGTGTGTGTGTGTGTGTGTGTGTGTGTGTGTTTTGCTCAGGGAGGATACCCGTGTCATGCAAGCAGAAGCTTACTTTTCAGAAGGGTAATGAACAAGCCTTACTCATGGCTGACTAATTGTGGCAGTAACATGCTGTTTGTCTTTCAAAACACTCTTTCTTCTGGCATTCAACTTGGCTCTGATGTCACTCAGTGACAGAAAACCCCCACCTCCAAGCCCAGACAGTGGTTATGTCTGTCACTGCTGTCACAGGCATTAGATAGAGAGGCTGATGAAATCCAGAAATAGACCACTCTGATACGGCCATGCTACTGGCAATCAAGCAGGTTGTTTGCATTGTCTTTTTCTTGTTAGGGGGAGGAGATGGGTGGTTTATAAATGCTTCTTTCCTTGCCTGCAGCAGCAGCTGCAAAACAAACATTTCTTTATCCAAATTACTACACATCTTGCAGGGAGGAGCATCCATTTCCAAATCTTTTCAGGGTCTGTTCTTAGAAAAGTTACATGTCTTAGGTATGCAGGACATGGCGGTTTCTAGTTAGCATGCTCAAAATTATGGTATCTTTGATACCATGATCATAAGCTCTTTGAGAAAAAATCAGTTAGATGACAGATAGATTAGATCCCCTTTCAATTGTTTGAAGTAAAAATTTCAGGTGATGTTGCAATTCTACCAACAGATGCATAACCAGAAAGGTTTGAATACAAGTAATTCGTTAAAAGAAATCAGAATAGTCCAGTTCTGAGTGATGAAAAAAAATGGTGTCACTGTGTTTTAGTGAATAACTAGAAACCTAGGCAGAAAACTGAATTAAATTACAAATAAATTAGATTGGTGGTATCCATATCTACAAATAAAGAGGATGGTTAGTCCCTATTCACCCATTCACTATTTTTAAAATGTTTAACTGTGAGGCATTTTATAAGGCATCTACAATTAAATACACAGATATGGAAAATGTAAGGACATTTTTAAAAACTTGAAATGATTTCTGTCAGCAGTTGGAGACAACTGTACTTAAATAATAACTACAGGAAGGATGCCAGTTGCTCCTTTTAGTTTGCACTGGCAATTGATAATTAAACAGCACATTAGCAACACTGAAAAGAATGGAGAAACAAAACAAACTCAGTGTAAAGGAGAGAGGATCAAGTACAGCCCTGTACTGTAGGAGCACTTCCCACTGAAGTTGATAGTATTATTATACAATTATTTAATGATGCTCAAAATATGCTAGTCACATCACAATTATATTTTAAATACAGTGCCTTGCCCTAGAGAGTTGTCAATCCAATCTAAAGGAGATAAGGAACAGAGAAAGGAAAAGAACACATTTTCCCATCCTTCCTCTTTTTCCACTTTGTTTAGCCACCTTACCTAGTTTTTGTTCACCCGATGTCATATTTGAAGTATATACATGCAAGACCGGGCCATTTGTTCCCTTTCCTGTCATTCCACAGTAGAAGGTCTTATCACCTCTCTGCAATTTGCCACCCTCATAGCTTCAGTTTTCTTACCAGATACAACTCACCACAACCCTCCAAAGAGCTCTCAGTCCCATTAACAGCTCACTGAAGGTGATTCTGCTGAGGATAGAGGGCTTTGAGCAATCGCTGAGACACAGATCCTCAAAAGGTATTTAGGGACCTAACTCCCATTGAAATCGACCCCTTTGAGAATCTGGACTTGAGGCTTTGAGATTGAGCTCTGCACTGATGCTCTGTCTTTCTTATTTATCCAGCTGTTTAATTAGGTTCTTCTTCTAATGGAGCCCATCACTATAGTAAATTCCCCCTCCCCCCAAACAAGTGGAGAGTATGAAGTTTCCACACTTCTTCCCTCAAGGAAGTTGGGAATGTTTAGTTGTTTTTAATTATTTCCTCTTTCTCCTCCCCCTACTCCTATTTCTTTTCTACACTCACTCTTTTCTCTTCTTGTTCTCATCTTGTTTTCCTCCTCCTTTTTCTGCCGTCTTCAGCAGATTTGGCTGCTGTGATAGCTCAGGAAGCAGAGAAGATGGTTCTTTTAGACTACCATGGCTGTGCTATAGGATAATGAAATCTTTCTGTTGGAGTTTATTTATATCCAACCGTGTTCTCTACCAGCTACATACACGTTGTGTTCCTTCCTTCCTGCTTTGCCCAAAGAGATCAGAGGACTATGGAAATTAGCAATGGTAAAGAGATGAAGGGTGCATTTAAACAATCAGGCTGAAGGTGGTAGCCAAATTGCCCATTCTTTAGTAAGCCTTTAGTAAGTTTTCCATTAGGGATGCTCTGGAATTTGGCTCATTTGTGTCCACTTGATGAAAGAAGTTGAGTGTTCAGTTTGACATCAGGCAGTCACTACTCTTATTGTAGATGCTTGCACTGATAGTTACACAACTCCATTTCTATTTTGTAAAGTCACTATTTCCAATATTATAAACCAATCTTTTTGTGGAACCATGTACTATAAATTTCATAAGAGACCCAACAGAGAGCTGTTCCTGCTTCACCATCACAGCTTTGTCCTCTAGCTTTATGTTCACAAAACTATTTTGCTTTTGAATTACTTTAGTGTGACACATTTTTGCTAAATGCTTGATTTTTCCAAACTTGGAATTATACCTATTATGTTAGACACTTTTGTATTGGTTTGTAAATGTTTCCACATATTAAAAACAAATCTAGTCTCATTTATTTATTCTGTATTCTGCCTTTGATTTGATATACATTTTTAATTAAAGGGGTTTTGGTTTGTGGGTTTTTTGGGTATTTTTTTTAACAGCTCTTAACAGTTTTGTTTGGGAAGCAATTTTTAGTAGCCCTGTATACACCAACTGTTTTTGCCCATAAGCTTGCAGGTTACCAGAAATACCACAAATAATTCTCTCTCCTTTAGTTTCTCTGTTAACTGTTCAAAGTCCCATGACTTAGATTTCTTTCTTAAGTCTTTAACATAATGATATATGGTATCACCTTGCAGCTGGCTTTTTGTAAATCAAATGTGCTTTTCCCAAATGGCAATCTTATTTGGATCACAGTACTTATGACATTTGAATGACATATCTAGCAGATGTTAGTCCCCTTCATGCTCTCACTGGCATGTATTGTAGATTAAAGCCTCTGGTTCTGCCACACACGTAGCAGCGAGAAGCTTTTACCCTGTCCAGTTTCTGTGAAATCTCACTTCAGAAAACAAATGTGGAAGTGTTGCAACTACTTCTTCCAGTTCAGGTTTCTTTCCAGACTGG
This sequence comes from Dermochelys coriacea, assembly GCF_009764565.3. Classification (NCBI taxonomy): domain Eukaryota; kingdom Metazoa; phylum Chordata; order Testudines; family Dermochelyidae; genus Dermochelys; species Dermochelys coriacea. The sequence continues at coordinate 122,031,053 of NC_050068.2, read as the reverse complement.
TGTATTCAGGCATTTCCCCCCTCCATTTTATCAGATATTTACTTTTTCCTTTTATCAGCAAGATAAGATGCTGAATTTTATTCCCTGGCCCAAATCATGTTTACTTGTTATACTAAACATAATTATTTCATAATTATCTTGTGCTCCCCATCTTTGTTCGGTGCAACTAAAATACAAACAAACATAATTCACCCCGTCTCATAACAAAGGTCAGTATCCTCTAACCCCAAAAATTACTGTTAAAGCATTGTCTGCTGTGTGGGAATATCATGGCTACTCAACCTTATTTCTGCACATTCTGGGAGGTGTGGCATACAGAGTAGCCTAATAGGATGAACAGGCCAGCAGTGATTTTATGGGGCATTTGTACACTGCATCTGGGAGTAAACCCTCCCAGCCTGGGCCAACAGAATCATGCTAGCACTCTAAAAATAGCTGTGTTGATGTTGTGACTTGGGCTGGAGCTTTGGCTATCAACCCCCCTGGCTTCAGAGCCCAAGCTCCATCTGGAACACAGCTGTTTTTAGAGTGCTAGCATGAGGCTTGCTAGCACAAGTCTATGGACCCAGACTGGGAGGCTCACTCCTACATGTACTATAGACATGCCCATAGAGTTATCGTCCCATGTTTCAATCATACAGGCCAAGGTGGGGGTCTCATTGGCTATGAGGCTGTGGATGGAAGTGTTGTGGAAGGAGGACATGCGGTATGAAGCAGGACTTTGGGGCCCTGTGGCACACTCTCATTGCTGCTCTGTCCTTCTGCCCAGGGGGGAGTAGAGGTCTTAAGGACCACCCCGGCTTGTGATCAGTGAGGTTCTAGCCCTGTGTCACTGGAGGCATGGGGAAGACTCAGTTGAAGGCGTGCTGCCCCCAACCAAAACATTTCACAACTTTGTGTAGATTTTGGTGCCTTGTTTCAGTCTTACAAAAACGACAACAAAAAACAAAACAAATCAAACATTTGGAAATGTTGAAATGGTTCATTTTCATGTACCCAAAACACTTCAATTTTCCAGGTTAGAATCAGACACCATTCACAAAACCACTGGACAAGGTGCCCCCTCTTATACCCATTAACCCAGCTCTTAAGCACGCTTCTGGAATGTGGGTCTGAATCCCCAGGCTACAGCAGTGACTTGATACAAGGTCGCTCTTGTACCAGGTGACTGTCTGAGCCACCAGGCTATTGATTATTTCCTGTGGGGTGAGGGAATGCTTTCAATCTTTCCTGGTGAAACTGTTCCATTTTGTATCAAATACCTGAATAGTTATTGCACCCGAGAGCGACCAGTAACTCCACAGCCTGATGGTGAAGTTACTCATCTGCCTGGGAAGAGACCTGGGCTCAAGTCCTTGCTCCAGAGAGAGTGTTGATTTAAACCAAGGTCTCTCCCATCCCAGATGAGTGATCCAACCACTGGGCTAGTGAGTAACAGGGGAGACACTTCTGGTTTTATGAATGTAGCCCTTCATTTCCTTTCCTTTTTATAAAAGTGACTTAAATGAAATGTCATTTTCTGACTTATCCAACTGCAATTTTTTTAAAATTAATTTTGGTTTCATTCAAGGCATTTTCCCCCTTAGAACTGCCAATGAACTGGGAAAAAAAAATCAATTGTTTGCCCAGCTCCACAGCTAACATTCTCCTCCCCGTTTCCTGCAGTTGGATAAAAACTTATTCTGGAGCAGATTTACGCCTGGTATATCTAACATGGCTCATGCTGAAAACTGAAGCACTACAGGTCAGAAAAAAAGTCTAAGTATTTGATTGTTAAAATATAAATTCAATGCTTCTTTAAATGAAAAACTGTCTTTTTAGCAAATTAAAGTGTGTTTTATCAGTTGCATTAACTAAAATTGAAAGAGAAAATAGACTATGTCTTCAATTTGCTGTTGGTTATCAGAGCACATTGTTCTAAATTATGGATTGTCCCATGTTTTTTTTAAGAGATGAATTCTGTATCAGCTTTGCTTTCCACAAGGTTCCAGGATGGATCTTTAGCCACATCACAAGATTTTACCTGAGATCTACAGTCTCTGAGCAGCTGCATAACTGAGCATCCCAGGCAGATGTAGCTGATGCCAATCTGAACAATTTCTGCATAAATGACGGATCTTAAATCAATTCTGCGAGAGAGACTGGAAGCTAACATAATACAGTAAAACCTTTGTTATCTGGCACTTTACCAACCAGAAAGCTCTATAAACCAACATTTCTCATCTTCATTGAAAGTCTGGTTAAGAATCTGATTGGTGCAGGGCCAACAGGCTCCTTACCTGGCTCCGCATGGCTCCCCAAAAGCAGGGACATGTCCCTGCAGCTCTTAGGTTGAAGAACGGTCAAGAGGGGCTGTGGGATTGGGGCGCAGGAGGGAACTATGTCCAATGAGAGCTGCGCGCAGAGCTGCCTAGCCGTGCCTCCACCTAGAAGCAGCAGGGACAAGTCGCTGCTTCTGGGGAGCTGCCGCAGGTGAGTGCCTCCTGGGTCCGGAACCCTGAACCCCCTCCAGTGCTCCAACCCTGAGCCCCAAGCCCCCTCCCACACCCAAACTCCCTCCCTCTTAGTTAGCTGGAATGTTTCACTTACTGCACCCCCCCCCATTCACCTAACATGCTGGATGAAACAGCTTTTACTGTAAAACCGGAGAGACAAGGTAGGTGAGAGAATATCTTATTGGACCAACTTCTGTTGGAGGAAAGTACAACTTTTCAAGCTACACAGAGCTCATCTTCAGGCCCAGGGAAGGAAATCAAAATGTCTGAGGGCTGGCCGACACCTAAAAGTTATTTCAACCTAGCTACAGCACTTAGGGTTGTGAAAAATTTATACCCCCCCCGCCCAAGAAATGTAGTTAAGCTGATCTAAACCTGAATTTAGAGAGCGCTGAGTCAGCAGAAAACTATTTCCATCATCTTAGCTACCGATTCTCAAAAAGTCAGAATTACTACAGTGATGGAAGATTGCCTTCCCCTGTAAGTACATGTTTAGTTTAGTACATATTCCTGATGCTGTAGTCAGGGTATGTCTACATTAGCTGTGCCACTGTGATATGTCTAATGTAGACATACTCTGAGCTAAATAGAAGTTGGGACAGATTGTTAAGCATAAGGGGTAATACATGTTTTATGAGGCCACACACTTATGCAAGTGGAGTTTGAAATGGGCAATTAATAGTTAACAGGAAAGTGTGTGTTACATGAAACTAGTGTCCCTGTTCAGTCCATGAATTTAAGTTCTCAGGCTCACCTTTTGAAGGTGTTGTGAGGTTTCCTTTGAGGAGGAGTACTGAAAGATCAAATAAGGAGTGATCACTTTGTAAAAAGTGTTCTCCCGAGGTGATATGGTGTTTTTGGTCTTTTATCATTTTTCTGGGTGAGTTCATTCAAGAGCTCATTCAGGGCTCATTAGAACAATTTGTAACACACACCTGCCATCTCAGCCTTGGTAGCCCACGTATGTATAACAATCTAACCCTTGGTTTCAGAGTAGCAGCCGTGTTAGTCTGTATTTGCAAAAAGAAAAGGAGTACTTGTGGCACCTTAGAGACTAACAAATTTATTAGAGCATAAGCTTTCGTGAGCTACAGCTCACTTCATCGGATGCATTTGGTGGAAAAAACAGAGGAGAGATTTATATACACACACACAGAGAACATGAAACAATGGGTTTATCATACACACTGTAAGGAGAGTGATCACTTAAGATAAGCCATCACCAACAGCAGGGGGGGGAAAGGAGGAAAACCTTTCATGGTGACAAGCAGGTAGGCTAATTCCAGCAGTTAACAAGAATATCAGAGGAACAGTGGGGGGTGGGGTGGGAGGGAGAAATACCATGGGGAAATAGTTTTACTTTGTGTAATGACTCATCCATTCCCAGTCTCTATTCAAGCCTAAATTAATCTAACCCTTATCGTCCATTCCATTTCAAGTGGCCTCCTAAAACTTGCATTACCCCTTATGTTTAACAATATGTCCCAACTTGTGTTTAGCTCAGACACTGATTTCCTTCCCAGACCTGAAGAAGAGCTCTGAGTAGTTTGAAAGATTTGACCTTCTACTAATAGAAGTTGGTCCACTAAAAGATATTGCCTCACCTACCTTGTCTCCCTCATGTCCTGGGACCAACACCAGTACAGCAACACTGCAAATATAATAAAACCAGAACAGACTAAATGAAATCTTGGATGAATTAGAACATAACTGGTGTTAGACAAAGTAGTTTTAGGTAAACTAGAAAAAAGCTACAAAAAAAGTCAAAGCAGGACACAAAAACCAGAACCTATTATAGGAACAAATTTCAGACTTACAGTTCTTTGGCTTGGTCATATTCTGTACATAATAAAAAAAAATCCCTAAAATTTAACATGCTTTCAAATGCAATGGAAATATTTTTTTGCTAAGAAACAATATAATTCTATTTTTAGCCACTTTAATGGTAAGAACTTAATTGTATCTTCAATCTATGTCCCTCAGACAAAAATCCCAAAGACACAGACAGGCACAGACAACACTGCTCAATCGATCCATTATTCAGTTATACATAAGGTAGAGGAAATGCGTTCTTGCTTGCCTGAAGTCACACAATCAATAGGAAAAGATTTTGGTGGAAACTAAGAGTTTCAGAAACATAACTAAAAAGGAAATAGTTTGGGAAATGAGGCAAATCTTCCTGGGAAGTCCCCTTACTCCATGCTGGCAAATGGATAGTACATCTGCAAAGGAGGTAGTTCATCCTCCCCATATGAGTGATCTTAGTTCCAGGGATTTTTAAATACTTATTTTGTGGCCAGTACATAAAGACAACAGAATATAATATATATATTTTATATATATGCGTGTGTGTGTTTGTGTGTGTGTGTGTGTGTGTGTGTGTGTGTGTGTGTGTGTGTGTGTGTGTGTGTGTGTGTGTGTGTTAAATAAGCAAGACTAAAGGGGGAATAAAACTTTAAGCATTAAGTTACTCTTGTGGTTATATGAAATAGTCGTAATTACAGATATAAAAAAATAGGACCATACTGCAATCATAATGTAAATACACAGTAACTTCTGTATCTGTGTTATGAAGTGTATCCAAAAATGTCAGTGATGAGTCTAAATACAAACAAATGGATTCCATATTCTCATACAAAATTTTGATTAAGGCACAATTCAATATCATATTATACTGTAAAGAACAAATATTAACAGGTTTGAAAGAAAATCTTTAAAAAAAATCAGGAAATTTGCAGTGAACCTTTTAACTTTAGTCTTAAGATTGCCCCTGTATCCCTGCCTACTCTCCACCTATAGGCCAGATATCCTCTTAAAACCTGCCCATCTTTCCCCTTTACAATAGTTTTCCAATACTGGGTTATAGTGGATATTGCATCTAAAGTGATGTCCCAATTTCAAATGAAGTTACAAGTTCAACTGACATAGCTCAGAGAGCTCATAACCAGCATGACCCCTACTTTTCAGGCCCAGAAGAAAGTAGAAATCTATAACATATCTTCAAATCATTGTGAATACATTTCAAACTCCACAGAAGCTCCTTCAGAGTAGCCTGACGGGCTCACAGAATTCCTTCTAAAGTGTGCCATACTCAGCTGAACTAGTACTAATGGAGGATATAGCAACTTTCATAAGTTCAACTGAAGATGCACAAGATCAGTAGGCAAACCATTTTTGATGTACAGTACAAGTGGATAATGACAAAGTTTGTACAAAACTGATTATAACTGCACCTTTTTTCCAAATTCTCTCTCTCAAAAAACCAACTTGTATAATAAATATTAAACTATCCCCAAAATTTCCCTTTGGCCTGACACTAAATAGATTCCTCCCTGCCCTGAAAATTTTGTTTTTGATAAAGAAAGTTAAAAGTGGGTCAAAAATTTAGTTTCTATTCTTAAACTTGCCTTTCCTAGAGAAGGGCAACAAAGGTGTGACAAGATTATGACTGTGAACAGATGGCTTAGGCAGCGGTGCTATAAGGAGGGCTTTGGGATATATGGCCACTGGGAGGCATTCATGGACAGAGGACAGGCCTCTCGGGATGGACTTCATCTGAGTAGGGAAGGAAATAGACTTCTAGGATGGAGGCTGGCACAACTGATAAAGAGAGCTTTAAACTAGGAATATGGGGGAGATGTCCAGGTAATCTCCACGCCAGATTTTAGCATTGAGAGGGAAGAAGATGAAGTAAGAAAGGATACAGCTGTAGGTAGAAGAATGTATATAAGGAGCGAGGGCAGTGTGGATACCAGTCAAATAGGTTATACTGGCTGTAGAATGACTGTTCGTAATAGGGTACAAAATGTGAGTGAGGCCAAAACAGCAAAAATTAAGATGTTTGTACACCAATGCGAGGAGCCTAGGTAACAAAATGGAGGAACTAGAGCTACTGGTGCAGGAGTGAAACCAGATATTATAGGGATAACAGAAACATGGTGGAATAGTAGTCATGACTGGACTACAGGTATTGAAGGGTATGTGCTGTTTAGGAAAGACAGAAATAAAAGTAAAGGTGGTGGAGTAGCATTGTATATCAATGATGAGGTAGAATGTAAAGAAATAAGAAGCGATGCAATAGATAAAACAGAAATTACAAAAATTACATTGGGGAAGATAACTAGTAGAGCCTCTCCTACAATAGTGCTTGGGGTGTGCTCTAGACTGCCGGGATCTAATTTGGCTATGGATAGAGCCCTTTTTAATGAAGTAAATACTAATGGAAACTGCATGATCATGGGAGCTTTAGCTTCCCAGATATAGATTGGAGGACCAGTGCTAGTAATAATAATAGGGCTCAGACTTTCCTAGATGCGATAGCTGATGGATTCCTTCATCAAGTAGTTGCTGAACCGACTAGAGGGGATGACATTTTAGATTTGGTTTTGGTGAGTAGTGAGGATCTCAGAAGAAATGGTTGTAGGGGATAATCTTGGTCTAAGTGATCATGCGCTAATTCAATTCAAACTGAACGGAAGGATTAACAAAAATAAATCTGCAACTAGGGTTTTTGATTTCAAAAGGGCTGAATTTCAAAAATTAAGGAAAATTAGTTAGGGAAGTGGATTGGACTGAAGAATTTATGGATCTAAAGGTAGAGGAGGCCTGGGATTACTTTAAATCAAAGCTGCAGAAGCTATCAGAAGCCTGTATCCCAAGAAAGGGGAAAAATTCATAGGCAGGAGTTGTAGACCAAGCTGGATGAGCAAGCATCTTAGAGAGGTGATTAAGAAGAAGCAGAAAGCATACAGGGAGTGGAAGATGGGAGGGATCAGCAAGGAAACCTACCTTACTGAGGTCAGAACATGTAGGGATAAAGTGAAACAGGCTAAAAGTTGAGTAGAGTTGGACCTTGCTAAGGGAATTAAAACCAACAGTAAATAGGTTCTAAAGCCATGTAAATAAGAAGAAAACTAAGAAAGAAGAAGTGGGACTGCTAAACACTGAGGATAGAGTGGAGGTTATGGATAATCTAGGCGTGGCCCAATATCTAAACACTTTGCCTCAGTCTTTAATAAGGCTAAAGAGGATCTTAGGGATAAAGATAGCATGACAAATGGGAATGAGGATATGAAGGTAGATATTACCATATCTGAGGTAGAAGCAAAACTCTAACAGCTTAATGGGATTAAATCAGGGAGCCCAGATAATCTTCATCCAAGAATATTAAAGGAATTGGCACCTGAAATTGCAAGCCCATTAGCAAGAATTTTTAATGAATCTGTAAACTCAGGAGTTGTACTGAATGATTGGAGAATTGCTAATATAGTTCCTATATTTAAGAAAGGAAAAAAAAGTGATCCAGGTAACTATAGGCCAGTTAGTTTGACATCTGTAGTATGCAAGGTCCTGGAAAAAATTTTGAAGGAGAAATTAGTTAAGGACATTGAAGCCAATGGTAAATGGGACAAAATACAATATGGTTTTACAAAAGGTAGATCGTGCCAAACCAACCTGATCTCCTTCTTTGAGAAAGCTTTTTTAGACAAAGGAAATGCGATGGATCTAATTTACCTAGATTTCAGTAAGGCATTTGATACTGTGCCACATAGGGAAATATTAATTAAATTGGAAAAGAAGGGGATCAATATGAACATCAAAAGGTGGATAAGGAACTGGTTAAAGGGGAGACTGCAACGGGTCCTACTGAAAAGGTGAACTGTCAAGCTGGAGGGAGGTTACCAGTGGAGTTCCTCAGTGATCAATTTTGGGACCAATCTTATTTAATCTCTTTATTACTGACCTTGGCACAAAAAGTGGAAGTGTGCTAATAAAGTTTGCAGATGATACAAAGCTGGGAGGTATTGCCAATTCAGAGAAGGATCGGGATATTATACAGGAGGATCTGGATGACCTCGTAAACTGGAGTAGTAGTAATAGGATGAAATTTAATAGTGAGAAGTGTAAGGTTATGCATTTAGGGATTAACAACAAGAATTTTAGTTATAAGTTGGGGACGCATCAATTAGAAGTAACGGAAGAGGAGAAGGACCTTGGAGTATTGGTTGATCATAGGATGACTATGAGCTGCCAATGTGATATGGCTGTGAAAAAAGCTAATGTGGTTTTGGGATGCATCAGGAGAGGTATTTCCAGTAGGGATAAGGAGGTTTTAGTACCATTATACAAGGCACTGGTGAGACCTCACCTAGAATACTGTGTGCAGTTCTGGTCTCCCATGTTTAAAAAGGATGAATTCAAACTGGAGCAGATACAGAGAAGGGCTAATAGGATGATCCAAGGAATGGAAACCTTGTCTTATGAAAGGAGACTTAAGGAGCTTGGCTTGCTTAGCCTAACTAAAAGAAGGTTGAGGGGAGATATGATTGCTCTCTATCAATATATCAGAGGGATAAGTAGAGTAGAGGGAGAGGAATTATTTAAGCTCAGCACCAATGTGGACACAAGAACAAATGGGTATAAACTGGCCACCGGGAAGTTTAGACTTGAAATTGTCGAAGGTTTCTAACTATCAGAGTGAAATTTTAGTGAATAGCCTTCCAAGGGAAGCAGTGGGGGCAAAAGATCTATCTGTCTTTAAGATTCTACTCGATAAGTTTATGGAGGAGATGGTATGATGGGATAATGTGTTGAATAATAATAATGGTCACAGTTGAATAAGTACATGCAGGGAGTAAGTCTACTGGCTTGTCTGTCTCATATAAAGAAACTCCTAAAGTAAATGAGTAATAGTAAATATAACATACTAGTCAGTAGTATAAACACTGAAACAATCACTTTGTTACCAGATTGAACACCCTGTCACTCAAAATAATGATGAAAAAAGCTAAAAGTAATTCCTTGGACATGTGTGTATTACATAAGGAGTGAAAATCAAGTCCAAGTCTAAGCTTTTTTTCCTGGTCAGGCCAGGCAAACATTTAGTGGCTTCTAGGACAACTGGCATCTCAGACTCATTTGTCACAATTTTTTTTGCAGCAATATATAACTTATCATATTGACTATCCCTGCAGTTCAGTAATGCACACAACTGACTGAAAAGGAGCCAGAGAAGTAATTTAATGTAGAGGGCGAGGTGGATATCTTCTGTTGCTCAGTGGTAAGTGAGGTTGGATTCACGATAATTTTTTCCTTCAAGGAAAACATATTGGACATCACAGCAGTCAGAGTTTTTGTTTGTTTGAAGTGCAGGGCAGCATCCTATCGACTATACAGCATATATATTACACACACACACACACACACACACACACACACACACACACACACACTTCACTTGTCCAGACTGGGATTTTTGCTTATCATAGATGACCAATTAATAGGATTTTTCCTAGTCAGATATTCACTAATCCCAGTGCGGTTTCTAATCTTACTCCATTTGCCTCCTCTTTTTTCTAATTGAGATATTTTAGTGTGTTTATATATAAAGTTTAGTATAATGCACACATCTGAAGGGTCAGAAGTCTGGTTCAGACTTCAGAAGAGCTATGGAAAATGGCATGTCCCAAATCTCAGGGTTATCATCACATTTAATTAAATGATTTTGATGTACAATTGTGCTTTCCCCCTTATTTTCATGCATTTTTGTAGTTCAGGCATTTCTGATTGTGACTATATCTGAACAGGCAACCCTTCAATCTTAATGTCGGGAGTCCTGCACCTCTTAAATTCTGAACCGATTGGATACTGCAGCGGAGAGATAGAGCCAAATTTGACCTCACTTACACCAGTGTAAGACTGGAGTAACTCCAGCAAAGTCACATTAGAACTCAGTAACTCTGATGGTGGCCATTTTGATTGGTTAGTTTAGCACTAAAAGAGAAACACACACAAGATTATGAACTGAGATCAAAATAGGACTTTAAAAAAATTTGTTTTTTTACCCCTTCCAAAACATTGGAAGAACAGAGACTTGAGTTTCAGACACAAAATAGCATTTTAAACCTTTTAAAATAGGACACTTGCTCACAAAACTGAAACAGAAGAAAAAGAGTATGGAATACATGGAGAGTATGGCTTGTGCCTGAAACTGCCTTTAATAGTGATGCTTTCAGGACCTGACCCATTTAAGTTAATTGAAAGGCTCCCAGTGAGGTCAATAAGGGTCTGGAAAACATTCTACTGATTGCAGGTGCACCACTTTGTGGCTGGGTCTGGGAATTAGCTCTTGCTCCATCTGGTGCCCTGTTTTGTTGGTTGCCCTCTCTCTCTCTCTGTGTGCCTCGGGGTGCTCGCTCTTCATGACTCAGCCCTCTGGCCAGGTCACTACATAGTGTCCCTCCTTCTGGGGTAACAAAGTGCCACTAGACAAGCTGTCTCGACACAGTCTCTGACAGTCTTCTGTTACAAGTTTAGTCCCTCTTTCCCAGTGGCTGACAGGGGAACTGGGCCTGCCTGCTACTCCAGGTTCCATGCCAGGGACCCTATGAGCCAGCAGTCTAGGTCTACTGAGTTCCAGACTGTTATTGTTTCCCTGAGCTCCTTCCCACCCCACCTCTCTATCTCCTTGCCATCTCTGGGTTTACAACCCAAGATTCCTTTGCTCTGTCGCTACTTCACCCTTCTTGGCCTCTTGCCAGACACCCTAGTCCAGGACAGAATGCCAGGGCTACCCTCTCCTTGGACTTCCTATTTATCCCTGCCCAATTCTTTCTTTCTAGAGAGTGACTGCAGGCCCCTTTCCTGCAGCTTCTTCCTGCTCTCACATCCTGTTTTATAATCTTATTTCAGATCCCCTTCCCCCCAGCCTGGGCTTCATCTGCAGTTAGGGCCTATCAATCCCTGTCTTTCCCCAAGTGCAGCATATAAGGTTAATTGGCTCTTCCTGGCCAACATTAATCTGCTCAGGGCTTGTGTGGGGGTGATCACCCCATTACAGGGCTGGATCCAGAGCCCATTTTATCTCATGCTACATGTTAGCTTTTCCCTCTAGGAGTAGTACATGTCATCTGAAAAAAGTGGCAATAAATCCTTTAGGGCATATCAGCATGTCTGTCTCTTGTCTGTACAGCATGTGCTCATTAATCTGGAAGAAAAGTTCTTTTTTTTTTAAATTATACATTGAAGCCAAACTTGTCAGCAAATGGGATGCTGTGAGAAAACGGAGAACTGATTAACGAGTGCTTTCAACTTTAAGCTATTTTAAGATTTAGATATTTTAAGATTGGCAGTGCGCTTTATTCTTGGGCAACTGTCCTTGTTTAAGTCACAGGTAGAAATGAAATTGTTGGTATGCACTAGTCCTTTAGTGAGCATTTAGCCACAACATAAAAATACCATACATTTTGGCACAATTGCCAGTGAGAAGGGGCTGGGGTAAAAAGACTAAAATAAGAGGTGGAGGGACAAAGTGACATAGTCAGAATGACTTAACTGCTCATTCCTTTGGTTTCATACTGCGTCTCTCCCACGCATCCACCAATATTTTTTGGTCTTTTTAGATCAGTCGTTCTCAATCCTTTCCACGCTGAGACCCCATTTTATAACAAAAACATAAAAGACCCTCCTCCCATCTAGCCACAAACAGTGGAAGGGTGGGGTTAACCGACATGAACCTGGTCACAGCTTCTCCAGGGGTCATGACCCCCAAGTTGAGAACTCCTGAGTTACTGTTAGGGGGAAGAGGCTCCTTTCACATATCTGTAAAATACCAAGAATCATTTTGATACTCTAACAATAATTAAGATATGCCTCAGCGAAAGCCCCTAAGAGAAATGTAAAGCTGTGCCCAGAAAAACCTCTTAGGCATAGGGCCATCCACTATTGCTATGCAGACATTAATATTCACTCTAGATGTTTATCTCTCTAGCTGAGCACTTGCTTTGGTTTATTTGCCGCTTTTGTCCTTCATTTGTTCAGCATACAAAACCTCAGTTCCTTTGTTTCCTGTTATCTTACGACAGACATTCCATTATATTTATATCTTGGGGCAGTTTAGAGGGATTTCACCTCTTATAAAGCTCCTGGCTACTTGTGAACGCAACCTTTAGCAATATTACTTTTCTAGTGGTGGACAAGCTGTGCCTTAATTAGCATGCCAATCAGTTTTACCTCAGGAAATCATTTCCACATTTAACAGAGGACACCAAATTAAAATTCCTCTATAGAACTACACCACGTAAAAGTTAACACTGACAAATTAGCTATTCTTTTCATAGTGGCCCAGAACTTTTTTACTGTCCCTTGAGACGAGATTTCTTCTTTGTTGCACTTCCTTTAAAAAATGTTTTCAAAATGATCTTCTGGGAATGATTTTGGGTCTACATTTCTCCTTCCTTATTTGCTCACAAGACTAATAAATGGACTAGAGATTTTTTTAAAAGTATTGATAATTATGGGTGCTTCAAAGAGACCACATCACAATATTTTGTGATGTTTCTAATGGCAGAGCTAAGAGTCTGGCAGTGATGAAGCAACCACTTCCCCATCAGATTTCTAAGAGTACAGTTGTGGCTAGAGCCGAGTGAATCGTAAATGTTTCAATTTGGTGGCGAAGCTGAAAAATGAGGAAAAAAACATATCATTTGGGGGCAGTCCAAAATGGAAATGTTTTGGTTTTCTCACTGCTACGAAACACCAAAAACCCCATTTCATGTCAAAGGAAATATTTTGTTTGACCTGAAACATGAAATGTTTTGCAGTATTTTGTACCCCTTTAAAAATTCAATCTAGCTACACTTCTAAACAAGACACTGTTTTGAAACAAAAAAGTTGAAATGTTGTTTTGAAAAGGTGGAAACAAGACTTTTTTTTTTTAATTTCCTCCCAAATTTTTTGGCTAAAACTATTTGCAAGATTCAGTCCAAACTGAGAACAAGTTTCAGTAGATCAAAAACTGCATTTTTGCTGAATATACCATTGGTCCAAAAAAAATTCACTCAGCTCTATCTGTGGCTTTAGAACCAGGGGAAATGCAGAGATGTGTTACACTCTCGTTCTTAGTTCCACTCCTGGTTTCAGGGGGAGGGGGGGTATTGGTGTTGGGGAGTAATCTACACCAGCCAGATACCTGTCATAGATTACTCTCTGTGGAATGTTGGCTCAACTATGCTGCTGGCATGTTGGGAGGCGGAGGGAAGACTTAATCCGATCCCCACCGATATGCACAGAACCAAACAGTGACCACACAATTGCTCTCTTCCACAGGCAGATACCTGCAATACAGGCAGTTCACACAGGGCAGTAAGGGGCCACAGAACATGAACTTTTGTAAAAATTTAGGTTTGGTAGCTTAGAATGTGCCTAGTAAAGATAATCATGCAAATCATATGTTCAACTCTTGTTTTCAGAAGCTCTAACAGGACTCACATTAAGGAACTCCCTGTCAATGCTTGGAGAATCTCTCACACCATTAAACAAAACACTACACTGTGATTATTAGACCCCAAACTATAAATTAGAGAGAACCCTCTGATCACCTAAATACAAGAAAGTTTAAATAAAGGTTAAATTCAGCAAAGACTTTCTCAGGTGAAAAGGTCTGTCCTTGTATGGAGAACACATAGCATTCTGATTGAGTCTTATTCAACTCCAGTCTACTTGTAAATGCCATAAAGGCTTTTATGTTTAAATCCCTTCCCTAAAGAAGGTTTCCTTGTTCTCTGTTTAGCTATTTTGCCATAGAGAATTACGTGGATGGTTTACTCTTTTGCCTCCGATAGCTTTAGAGGTGCAATAGAAAGGGAAGACATTTGAAATTTGTCATCAAGCATCCTGATTTTATTTTCCATTTCACATCAAACCTCATAGTCAAAGGCGATAGTTGATTAAATGTCTTATTTCCCATCAGCTTATTTGACATCTGTGATCCTCCACCATATTTGCTGAAAGATTCCTTTCCCATCTTCAATGCTGATCAATACAATGTAATGGATATTGGATGGAACAATTTGAACTACTCATACAATTTATCAGGTTCTAAGTTAACCTTTACACCATCAGAAAAAGATCTGGTGAAAGCTGTGGATAGCTCAGATCTCTGTTCAATGTGCAGCAGCAGTCAAACAAAATTGAACAAAACATTTAAAAGAATGAGAATTACACTGAAAGTCTTATAATGCTATTATATAAATCAATGGTAAACCTTTAGCTGGAATACTATATTCATATCTGATCATCCTACCAAAAAATTAGAAATGGGAGTCCAGAGATGAATGACAAGGATGATTGGATGCACAGAAGTCCTCTATATGAAGAGAAATTGAAAGGTTTGGGAGTGTTTACTTTAGAGAGGAGATGAATAAAATGCACCTGATAAAGGCACATGAAATAATAAATGATATAAAGAAGGTAGAATGGGTACTTCTATTCACCTTCTCTCTAAATATAAGAATCAGGGGTCATCTGATGACAATCAAAAGCAGCAAATTTTAAAATAAAAAAATATTTTTTGTGCAACACACAGTCTGTGGAACTCATTGCCATAATTATGAAAGCCAGAAGCATAGTGGGATTCAAAAGAGGATTTGACATGTATATGGGTAACAGGGACATCCAGAGATACATTGTAGGAATTAAACAAAATTTATGGAAGAGGGAGAAACCATCATGCTTCAATGTATAGCCTGAGCTCTCACTGATGGCATTTAGGGAGAAAATTTCCCTATGGGTCGGTTACTCCTTCATTATCTATTGCAGATTTCCTTGCATGTGCCTCTGAAGCATCTGATAATGCCTGCTGCTGGAGATGGGATACTGGACTAGATGAATCATCATCTGATCTGGTCTGGCTATTACCATGTTCTTTTCCTGCATAGAATTTGTTTTATTTGAGTCCTATACTTTGTCCTATCATTAGGAATGAGCCAGACTAATTTCCTTCCTTAGTTTAATAAGTAGAGCTAGAGGGCTGAGTGAACTCAATGGAGTTAGCACTTGAAATAGAAGCGAGGAGCTGAGCTCCTTTTGAGCATTCAGCCCTATGTCCTTTTCCAAAATAACTTGGAGACAGAATTCTTTCAGCATTCTTCAAACTTTGCTGGCAATGCATTTCTTGTTTTTGTCTGGAGAAACAAACATATCTTTTCCATCAGGATGTCATCTTGCTATATTTCTGCTGAGCTCCCCATCTTTCATGATACCCAGACTGCTACACTGTAAATTTATCCACTGCATAAATAATAGTTTTATCAGATCAGACCAGACGAGGATTCATCTAGTCCTGTAACCCATCTCCTTAAATTTGCAAGGTCAATTGCTATTGAAAACAATGATTATTGCAAAGCTCCTATACAACAAGTGGCTGACAACAACAAAGTCCTTGTGTGCTGAGTTTATGTTGTGGGTACTATCCCATTGTCTGCACCAGAGAAAAGTCTACCTAAGTAGAGTAATAGGCACTTCCCACTATGTAGTATGGACGATAACAGGAAAAGGTTGAGAACAACTGTCCAACAAGGTCACCAATTATATTAATATTAAATGAAAAAAGGTTTGTTTATCATGAACTCCTTAAACTCCAGAAACATTCACTAGCTTATGGCTGATCCTGAATTGCAATGGACTCTTCTCAAGTCATTTAAACCAGTATCCTCTTAATACACATTTTCTTACTAGTTCTCTAGTTGGAGCCAAGTTCTAAATTCTTCAACTTTAACTAAAAAAGAAAAGGAGTACTTGTGGCACCTTAGAGACTAACAAATTTATTTGAGCATAAGCTTTCGTGAGCTATAGCCCTTAGTATGGACAAGGAGAGTCATGTTTAAAAATGTATTAGCTGGTCATTATTCACTCTATAGAGGAAGCTAAAGGTAGAATACTAATAATATGTAAGTGGTTAATATGAAAGTAGCACATGGGGGCTCAGCTGAGGTCAGAGCCCCACTGTGATAGGCCCTGTACATACACATAGTAAGAGGCAGCTCCTGCTCTGAAATGCTTACAAATCTAAATAGACAAAAACAGACAAAGGCTGGGAGGCAAAACAGGTTCAGAGAAGAAGAGACATGCCCAAGGGCATACAGCAGCTCAGTGACAAAGCAAGGAGTAGAACCCAGGGTTTTGAAGTCCTAATCCAAAGTCTGAACAACTAGTCTATCAGAACTGGGAGAATGTGTGTGTGTGTGAATAGTTTTCACCGAAAAAATGCAGATTTTGGTGACTAAAACTGTTAGTGAATTTGGATCAACTTTGGCTAATGTTTCAGTTAAAAAACACACACACAAAAAACCCCCAACCAAACAACTCTATTCCCCTCCCCCCCCACACACACCCCAATTTGGGAATGTCAAAACTGTTTATTTCTGCATTTCTGAAACCAAACATTTTGATTTCAAGTTTAGGACAGATGTTTCATTTAGGTACTTCCCTAAATTTTAGGGTTTTTTTTAAACCATCAAAATAAAAACAAAACATTTCACTTTGAACAAATTGTTTAATTTGACTCAAAACAAAAACAAAATCAAATATTTCTTTTTGCCAAGAAATGTGAAAAATGTGTAAGTTTCGTTTTTTGGTTCGGCCACCAAACTGAAAATCAGTTCTTCACCCAGCTCTATGCATTACTTTGTCTCTCCAATCAGTTAATTCATTTTTAAACATAAATTGCCCACATACACTCGATACAAGTGGTGCTTGGCATGTTAAAATGTCTTAACATATTTTCCTTGGGTAAACATGACAGGGGCCTATAAAAATGCCCATTCTGAGTGACCATTCAAACTCACAGATGTCAAAACTTTGGCTTCGGGGAACCAGGTTATTATTACCTGACAATTTTCTTTGTCCATGCCCTGTGAGCCAACTCACTGGACACAAGCTTAAATTATCACCTTAATCTCCCATTGAACTCACACTATCATATAACAGATGTAGAAGAGAGATTTACAAAGGGCAGTTGGGTGCTCATCTCATGAAAGTCAATGGAAGATGGGCTGCTGAATCCAACATGTGCCTTTGAAAATCTTGCTGATAGAATCCCAATATTCCTTGGAATGGAAGCTATTAAATGGTTATGACAATGTCTAAATAATAAAAAATCAAAACTTGTAAAAGTGAGGATAACCAAGAAGTGAGTTGTAATGAGAGGAAAAAAATATCAGACCCACCAAACCTGGGCTGAAGAGACATTTCAAACACAGTAAATCCTATTACATGCAGAGTGGTTTCTGGAAATGCAGATGGAGCATGGCTAGGGAGTGGGTTGGGAAAAGGTGGTGATGGAGAAGGACAAATTTTATGGCATCCACTGATATTCTCATGTTCTAAAACTCTGCTTGCATAAACTTGACCCTTTGCTTACTACATAACGGTTTGTAATATCCAGGTTGCAATTGTTACTGCAGGATTAATAAATTCTGGCCTTGGAATCTATGAAGGTATCTACTTGATAGCTTTTCTCTTCTGTTGACAGAACAGCACTTTGGGTGCCTAGTATGTCTCCAGATATAATGGGTATTTCAATTGGGGAAATTCACCTACAGTATTTGACTTCCATCATGAATATTAATTATGAGCTATTTCTATGGTGGTAATATAGTTAAATTTCACTCATAAAAAATGAAAAGTAAGCGTATCACATACTCTGTACAAAGTAATAAAAATTTAAGTGATGTTATTATCCATCTCTTCTCACAAAACATAGCAAATCTAATATTTCTGTTTGAGCTGAATGCTTATGTTAACATCTTCCAAACTCTTCATTTCCTGATCCTGTATCTTTTCTGCCTTAAGGTAAAACATTATTAAAATAATACGAGCCAATTTTTCATCATGTTTTATAAATATTTCACCAAGGGAGTAATCCTTATGTTTTTGCTTGCTCTGGGCTCTAACCTGCTGGGTGCTGAGCAATCTGGCCCTGATCAAATAGAGCACTTTGCACGTGAGTAGCCCCACTGACTTGAATGGGATTACTCTTGTACTGAAAGATAAGCTTGTGCTTAAGTGCTTTGATGGATCAGGGTCAGAGTGCTTGGAACCTTGCAGGATGAAGCCCCTCTGTGTTCAGGAAAAACTCCCAGAGAGGTAAGTGGAAGTTTTGTATAAGCATAGAGGATCTGTTTGTGAGTTCAGGTTTACAGTAGCAGAGGGGCACAAAAGGAACCTCCTGCCTACCCTTGGCAGATGCTCAAGGACAGCACGAAATACCCTCTGAAGAGCACAGAGATTGCTCCCTCCTGTTCCTCATCCCCCAACCCTATGGGAATCAGGGCAGCCAAAAAAGGGTGTGGTCATGCTCCCTTTCTCCATACCAGACCGAAGTGTGGGCTGTTGCATGAAGGAGAGCATTCTCCATAATTACTGGTGCAAAATATACATGCCTCATGTCCTGGCAGCAGTGCCAGGGTGTTTGAGACTTAGGCAGCCAAAATCTCCCCCAGTGCTCCTTCTGGGGTGATGCAATTATGCACCACTCCCTATATCAGGATTATGACTAAATGCCACAGTCTAGCCCAGAATGACTAAAAACTTCAGGGCAGAGCCCATTATAAAAGATGAAGTTCTTATGGATTTCAAATACTGCAACCTGGTATGATTATGTAGCATGTTGGCAGATGTTGTTTATAGTGTGCTTTGACTTGCTATGGTGATAGAGACTTCAAATCATCATTACTTTCTTTATGGAATACACCTTATAGTTTCTACTCTGAGAATAGACATCCTGCAGCTTTCTTGTTATACTGAAAAAACTCTGCACCTGCTTTACACATTTTAAATCCCCCAGTTTAAGAATTCTAACCACAGAAGGTATGAAGCTGCCATAGAATGTTGCAACAGCTATCACCCCTGAGCCTTTTGAAAATGTAGGACAATAAAAAGGATGATGTGCCACTTCCATCAAATGCTGCTCCCTATCATAACTTCTGGGCAAATGGATACTCTAAAAATGTAGGAGTATTGATAGTATTCAGTATGTAATAAATTCAGAATTTACCGAATGCAGCGGGGACTCTGGAGTGAGAGAACTTGCTTGAGAAACATGGACATTACAAATATATTAAATAATTTTCAATAAAATATTTCATAAATAGAAAAACAGCAGCTGGGAAACAATATTTGATTCCACTATTCCTTTAGAACTCTAGCGGCAGACCCTAGTGATAAATGTGCACTTTCAGGCTCCAGCTGATAAATATAAAGACAAGCCTGCAAGCAGTCTCTTGTCCCCTCCCCATTCTCTGGGTGCAAGATAGTTGAGTAGGATTTAGAAAGGCCATACTGAGCAGACTGTGCAGCATTTTTTTTTGGGGGGGGGGAAGGTGTTTGACACTCCAGGAATGAATAATGGTATACAGAGCCTTTCACATCCAGGGCATTATTTCAAGGTCAGATTGTGACTGAATGTTGTTACCATCTGATGGCCATCTGGTGCTCTCTGAAATGAGCGAAATCACCCATTAGTACCTTGTCAGGTGTCCACATCACAAGGCCATCGTTACACTTGGCACTAACCAGTGCTCTTCTATTGCAAATCACTTTTGTGCTGATGCTGGCACTCAAGAGAAAGGACAAGAACTAAATGGGGATGGAAATGGGACACCTTGTGACTGTTAATGGTTACACCCGGAACAGGTCTGAGGTAGATGGCTGAGGCAGCAGAAGGAAGCTTGCACTGTTGATGCCTGTGCTGCAATTGTTACATGGTTAACAGAGGACTTCTTTTTCAGGGCTGTCAGGCCTGCAGCTTTCATGAGAACTAACTGTCACGGAGTCACCGGGCGATGCTCTGGAACTACTCCCTCTGAAGCCAGTCAGGACTCTGGGGGAGCCTCTTCTCTGTGAGCAGACTGTCTGTCTACAGGGCAAGCAGTTCACACAGCTTCCACCTTACTGGGTCTGACCTCGGAGCATTCAGCATCCCCTTCCACACTGTGAGCTTCCCATGGAGAGTCCACCCAGGCGGGCTCCTGGGGAAGCTAGAGGGTCCTGCACTCCAATTCCACGGTCAGACGGGACTCTCAGCCAGCGAGTAAAACAGGTTTATTAGATGACAGGAACATGGTCTAAAACAGAGCTTGTAGGTACAGAGAACAGGACCCCTCAGCCAGGTCCATTTTGGGGGGCAGTGAGCCAGACAACCACGTCTGCACTTCCCTCCTCGTCCCTAGGCAGCCCAAACTGATTCACCCTCCAGCCCCTCCTCCTCTGGGCTTTGTCCCTTTCCCAGGCCAGGAGGTCACCTGATTCCTTTGTTCTCCAACACCTTTAGCTATCACCTTGCAGGGGCGAAGGGCCCAGGCCATCAGTTGCCAGGAGACAGAGTGTCAACCATTTATGTACCCTGGCCCTTTGCTCTGCAACAATTACACCCCCTTATCCCACCACCTAGACACTTAAGAAATGCATAGCGGAAACTGAGGCACCCCTACAGTATTCAGAAGAAACATTAAGAACATTCCCACTTCGTCACACTAACATTTAACTTAAAAAAAAAACAACCAAACAACCTCCCCCAAAACCAAGCAATGTTTTATAGTCACAGCAAAACATAGTCGCTCTTTTGAGTCACTATGAGTCCCTCCAGTAAAGAACTGGATACTTATTATCTCTCTAATGGTCAACATTGACGAGATGTGCAATGTTTGGCATGGGGAAGGAAAAAATAAGTCTATTCTTTGTACAGGGCATTGAAAAATAAAAGTTACTTGGTGCTGCTGATATATATGGGGTGTGTGATGGAAAAATCAGGAGACACTGAATACCTACCTACACTTGCCAGAATTTGAATTAAGCCTTCTGTCAGCTCTTCTTCAGAAGCTATTAATCCACCTGATCCTCCTGCTAACGTGCATGCTGAAGAAGCTTTGCTCAGAACAGAATCACTATTTCAGGTTCATGCAGTGCTTCCTCATAGTGATTGACAGATGGGGGTGATATGTTCAGCAGAGCTGTGTGGATGCATTGGTTGAACAGCAATTCAGACTAATAACTGCAGAAGGGAAGTAATTATACACATTACATTTTCTGAAGCAGGAAAAAAAGCCCGCTTCACTGATGGCTTCACAGAAGACTCATGTTTGCGTATAGAACTTCAGAATGAAAATATGATATTTAAAAGATACAACAAATCAATTATTCCTTATCTGTTTCTTCCAGGACTCTCTTGGTTTGTTTCTTGGAAATCTCCTTATGTAATGACACAGAACAACAACAAAGGCCAAAATAGATATAGAAGTGAGGATCCCTGGGCAAGATGAATCATCATTAAGAGGAAGGCAACAATATGATTAAAACCTTTGAATAGTCAACATATGTATTTTATAAATGTGACAGATTGAGATTGTTTCTTTCTGCCTTTCCCATCATCTTCCACTTTGGCTAGTGATATTAAGCTTCCTCTTTTCACCCAGTCTTCCATGTCATCAGGCTCAATACAGGAGTAACTGGGTGCAATTTAATGGCGTGTGATATAATGGAGATCAAACTAGATGATCTAGCAGTCCTTTTGGCTTTAAACTCTATTAACTGAAATCTGAATATGCTATTGTACAGTGCCTGCCACCTGTGGATCTGTCCCACTGGATTTGCATGAATAAAAGACATGAAACCACCTTGGTATGGGATACCTTCCTCATCTTGCATATTTCCACTATGATACTTCTGAGATAACTGGGCCCTATTTTTCTGTGGCATTGCAACAGAACAAAATGAAATTGAAATTAGACTAGTATGACCTAGTTCCCTGTTGTCAATACTACTAATTTAATCAGCACTTTGCAGGAGGCCTCCCTTACTCCCATACCAACAACATCTTCAATCTGCTTGTGCTGCTCCCTTTATCAAATTCATCAAGTACGTTAAAACAGTATTAGAATCAGATCTCCATCAGCACAAGGAATCCAGAAGGAAGCAAGATTATACTGTGTTAAGTTTTCTGCTGGACTCAAGTATAAAACTTCCACTCTGCTCAATGCAAAAATTTCAGAAGGAAGTTGAGGGAAGTTGCAGGTGTTTCCTTCCTCACAATATGAAGCCTTCTTTGGTTTGGTATTGTAATAATTCTTAACAGCGGTCAGTAACATCATATTAATTAGGTCACCACGTGTCTGGGTCAGTTCAGGAAAAAGGTCTCAATCAATGGTGAATGTATGGATTCCAACTGGAGCTGGTAGAAAAATGCCTTTTTTTATAGATTTCTTTTAAAAAATAGTTGATATCAATATTTCCTGTGCAAAACTTTGTGTTTCATTGAAAAACAAAAATTGAAAAAAGATCTATATAAAGGTTTAGTTTTCCCTTGAAATATGGAAAATTTAATTGAAAATTAACAAAAATTGCTTTAGATAAAAAACCATTTGTAATCAAAGCTACTTTTCAACTTAACAATTTTGACCAGCTCTAACTGTAACTCTATATCCCAGATTTTTTAAAAAAATACAAAGCCCAGTCCTGTACATAGTTATATACACACTTAACTTTGAATAGTACCATTGAGATTAAAAGTTAAATATATGCATCACTTTTTGCAGGTCCATGGAATAGTCTCTGGCTAAACTGAGGTCAAAGATTTTTGGGACACATTGGCTTGGAGTTGCAATGAAAAATGCAAAGTGGAGAGAGCTCATCACATTCAGCAAGTGAAGCAGGATCCTTTCTTTAAAAATATAAAGACAAGTTTGGAAGGGACTTGGTTCTTCCTTTCCACCACACACAATGCAATGGGATGGCTGTACTATTACAGTGTGGTTATTGGAAAACATGATCACTCTAGCAAATTTTCCTTCATATAATCAGTTGTAAAAAGACATACATTAATTAATGATTAATAAGTCAACTTACAGATCTACTTAAGATAATGCTAATTCTTCTCACATTGATATATGTGAAGAATAATCTATTTAATCCCAATAAGTCAACCAAATTTAAGCTCAATATCTATGATCAGCTACATTCAATGCGCATTTAAAAAAAACAAAACAAAACAAAACAAAACCAAAAAGTTTATCGTAACAAAAGGCCTCAATTTTTGGAACTGCACTGAATACTGCCAAAAAAAAATATTTGCCTCAATGAATTTGCTTTAGTGGTGTTCCAAACCCAGTTCTTATCTGCAGCCATAAATATCTGAGTGATTTCCAGTTAAAAGAATGTGCATGGGAAACAAAAGTCTAGTGCAGGAAGGGTTTGTTCAGCTAACTTGAAACTTCCAGTTTCCCTCCTTTTTATAAAAAGTTTCATATATCCAACTGGGAATGCAGAAGCAATGCCAAATAACTTAAGTGACTGTGGATAGTTGACAATATGCAAAGTCAGTAGTTCCTGAATAATTAATAGGCTAAAGAGTTCACACTATTTCATACAAACACATTTATGAAAATAAAAATATATTCATGAATCATTTGTGACTGGAGAAAAGGCCTAAATGTACTGAATAAATTATACATGAGTCATAGTTTGACCACCTCTCTTCATGTTATACGACAGTAATACACTATAAAACACAAACTATCCTCTTACAGAGCTCAAGGGACCAAAAATATGGATTTATGTTCTTGACTTTCCATTTTCTGACAAATATTTTAAATGAATTTGGTTAGGGAACATCATCAACTAATAGTGTTTGCAGATGGGTGGCTTTCTTAATGTACGATTCCTACAATATACATGAGTATCAACAGTTGCTCTGTCATAGAGAGATCTGTTACATTGGCATAAATGCAGAGAAACTGACAAACAGAGTTATATGACTTACACTGTCATAATTGGGATCTGAATATGACCCATCCCTAATGATAGGAAAAAGACTGATTAACAATCTATTGTCTTTTTATGGGATAATATCACATTCTGGGGGCCAAATATATTCATTCAATATACTTAGATGTCCATATTCTATCCTGATCTAGACCTTACGCAATTCTATTTCCATTCCTGAATCAATGGAGTTCCATGGGATGTAGGTGAAGGCAATTTTGGCCTTAAACTTGTGAGAACACTAATACTTCAAAAATGCAGTGCCAGATTCTCTCACCCAGCTCATGTTGAGTAGTACTTCACCTTGCAAGTACTTCTACTGGTTTCAATGAGTGAGGGTGACAAGCTCTGACCTATAATGTTCCACTTGATTCACAAGTGGGATTTGTTTGACAGATCATTTGTGATAAAGGAAACAAATGTTTCACTCTTTTCTTACAATGGAGGAGCTCATCACCATTACAAGTTAGCTTAATAAATACATTGTACAATGCCAATATTTATTTTCCTTTACCTTCCAATAACTATTACCCTACCAGGGATAAACAGAAGTTGATTTTCTGGTGTGTTTTTTTTTAACCTGTATATGACTAATCATTTTGTTCTGTTGGACTTGATGAAAGCAATATCCTGAGTACTAAATAAAATTAATGAAATCACTATAGTATTGAATATGCATGTTCATCTTCAAAAGCACCAGTACTCATAAGCATACATATGCTTGCTGATCGCATGATCTTTAGAAAAGAAGAAAAAGAAAAAAGAAAAAGATCTTACTAAAGCTAAAATCAATCTACTGTTTTCTTGTAAAAGACTGGACAACTATCAGGCTTTCTCCACATTGCATCAGAAAATTATTTAAAAATAAAAATAATAGAACTTCAGCGTTTCTTGCAGAGATTTGTCAGCTATTAAAAAAAACAAAACACATCCTCTTACCACGATCCTTTCCCTTTCCCTTTCCCTATTTTCCTTGTTGTACTGCATCTCAGAAGACGTGCTTTTTTCTCCAACATTAGGGGCTGGTTGAGAAAGCAGCAATATATCTTCCAAAGCAGGCAGCCTATTTACAAAGGAAGGCAGGTATCTCCAATATCGCTTCATATTTCGAGCAGCCCTTAACAACCTAAGTGTGCTTAGGACACAATTAAATTTATAATTTCCATGAAATTCTTGGCACTCTCTATTTTTGTCGTAACTGTGCTATTTATTAGATAAACCTTGTGATACAGCATGGCGAGACGGCAGCAGAAGAGTACTAGAAGGGAGCGAAAGGGAAGAAGAGGGAAGAAAGTTTGCTATAGAATAATTAAAGCGCCTGAACCTAGTCACATGATAAAAACCCCCTGCTTCAATCAGACCAGGAGCAGTTGGAGCAGAGAGCCGTTTGGAGAAGTGCTGTGGCTGGCTAGAAGACCAAGACCCTAGGTAAAGAGACACCTGGCTTGTGCAGAGAGAGGGCAGGAAGCCCCACAAGCTGAAGAGCAGGAGAGGGAAGTAGCTCAGGGGAAGGAAGTACTAGTTCAAGTGGTTTACCACTATCCTTAGGGCCCCTGGGCTGGGACCCAGAGTAGAGGGCGGGCCCGGGTCCCTCCCTCTCCACTATCCTTCTCTGGGTTAGTGGTGGGACAGTAGATACCCTAGTTCTGGGGCAGGAAACTGTACCCTGAACTGCCCCCCAAGAAGAGGAAGCGTGGGACCCATCATAATTGTACTGGCAATTTGCCACACGTGATTTTAGAAGTGGGAAAATATGCGCTGGGGACTTAAGCCAGGGTTAGCCAAAACCCTCCCATCCATAAGATGGGTGATGTGGTCAAGGCTCTAATACAAGACACCGCTGCCCAGCAGGATGCTACCCAGGTCCAAGCAACTGCCCAACAGAAGGCGACTTGGATGCAGCAGGAGACTAATCTGTTGACGAGTCAGGCTGCCCAGGACCGAGCTCTGCTGCAAGAGCTGGTGAACCAGATGAAGGCCCTTATGGAGATGAACCGCAACTGCAATGGGACCTGGACAATATGGGCCAACCACTGCCTACAGAAAATGACACAGGAGGATGATGTGGAGGCATATCTCCTGGCTTTTGAAAGATCAGCCCTGTGGGAGGCTTGGCCCCAAGATCAGTGGTCTGGTATCCTGTCCCCATTCCTGTGTGGGGAGGCCCAGAAGGTCTACTAGATATGGCCGTAGAGACTGCGGCAGATTACTCTCAGCTGAAGGCAGAGATTTTGGCCAGACCTGGAGTAACCAAGGTGTTGCGAGCCCAAAGGTTCCATGAGTGGCAGTATACAGAAGACAAGACACCCCGATTGCAATTGTTTGACCTGATCCACCTGACCCGGAAATGGCTGCGCCCTGGGGCCCTCAGCTCTGAGAAGATCATGGCGCTCCTGGTACTGGACCGGTATATGAGGGGGCTACCACCAGGCCTCCAGGCTTGGGTTGGCCAGAATGAAGAGTTGGTCGCCCTTATGGAAAGACAGCTGGCAGACAGTGAACAGTTCCAGACTTGAGGGGGTGAGACACAGCAAAATAGGAAGCCAGTCCCAAACCCAGGGCCCCAGACTGTCGAGAACTCCAGAAGAACCATAACTGGAAGGAAAGACACCGAGGAATGGCCTGAGGCCAGGAAAGGATCTGGGGGTTTGGGAAGAGAGGGTTGGGGGGGGGGCAGCAATTGGAATAAGGGGGCAGTGTTATGAGTTTGGGGAATTGGGGCATATAGCAGCCCAATACCCCAACAGGAAAGAGCCTATGCAATGTAATCTGGGGGATCATGTGGAGCAATGTGGCCTAATGGGCCTGGTAGGGGGTCGCAATGACCTTGCATGGGTATACAAAGATCAGTAAAAATTAATGGTATTGAGACCACAGCATTAGTAGATTCCGGGAGTGCTGTCTCTCAGGGAAGTTGGTGGGGCAAGACCAGCTAACCCAGGCCAAAAACACACGGGTGACGTGCATTCATGGCACCATAAATTTCTACCCCACAATGCCAGTACAGATTGAGATCCAGGGAATACTATCAGGGTGACTACAGGGGTGGTACCCGGGCTTCCCTACCCTGTCTTAATTGGTAGGGACTTCCCTGGGTTTGACACCTTACTCCCCACAGTGGAGCCAGGGAAGGGTAGCAACCCCCAGGCTGAGACGGAGGCAACTACAAATAGCCTCACCCCAATGTTTGCCAAATTTGCCCCAGAGTTATTCTCATCCCCCAAGAAAACCCCAAAAGTCTAGGTGGAAAAGGAGGGCAGATAAAAGATTAGGGACCAGGATTCTAGCAGAAAACCAGAAAGCCTCCCTTGTTGGTAGGCGAACCCGTTCAGGAGGCCAGGAGATAATTCAGGCCAGTGAGGACTCGGAGGCAATTCCTAGCCCAAGTAAGGGCAACCCATGAGGCGGAGTAGAAACAGGCCCCCTGGAATTAGGCCAGATTGATACCGCTCGTGAGAATTTCAGGCAGGACCAAGCCAATGACCCACTATCTGCGAATGTGAGGGAGGAGATAGTGGAAGTAAATGGCATATCTGTGGAAGGAAAGACTGAAGATCCCAAGGCCATATTATGTGCTCAAATACAATCTGTTGTACAGCACAGAGCAAATACGAGGGGAAGAAATAGAGCAACTCTTAATCCCACGGAAACATGAGGGCAGTACTACAGTTAGCTCACAATCATCTATTTGGGAGTCATCTAGGAGTAGACAAGACACTGGATAGAGTCCTAAGAAGGTTTTATTGGCCAGGAATACGCGCAGAGGTCGAGTGCTATTGTACCTCTTGCCCTGAATGCTAGTTGCATAGCCCCCAACCTCACTTGTGGGCCCCATTAGTACCTTTGCCTGTTACTGAAGTCCCTTTCGAGAGGATAGCCATGGACATAGTGGGCCCACTGGAAAGATCGGCACAGGGCCACTGAAATGTACTAGTCATCCTTGACTTTGCCACGCAGTATCCAGAAGCCATTACTTTAAGAAACCCCACATCCAAGGCAATAGCAAAAGAACTACTCCAGGTTTTTGCCAGAGTGGGCATCCCTAAGGAGATCCTGACAGACCAAGGAACCCCTTTTATGTCAAAATTAATGAAAGACTTATGTACCCTACTCCGCATCCAGGCCATACGGACCTCAGTCTATCATCCACAAACAGATGGATTGGTCGAGCGGTTTAACTGTACCCTTAAAAGTATGATCTGGAAGGTGGTAGCACAGGACAGAAAAGACTGAAAGGTGGTAGCACAGGACGGAAAAGACTTGGATACCCTTCTACCGTATCTGATGTTTGCTATACGGGAAGTCCCCCAGGCATCCACTGGTTTCTCTCCCTTTGAACTACTATATGGACGCCACCCACGTGGAATATTAAATATTGCCAAGGAAGATTGGGAAGAACAACCCAACCCAGGAAAGAATGTCATTGAACATGTGACAGATCAGAGAGCGAATAACTCGAGTAACCCCTATAGTATGAGAACATTGGGAAAAAGCATAAGAGGCCCAGCGGACATATTACAACCATAGGGTAAAAGTACAGAGATTTCAGCTGGGGGAACGGGTGATGGTGCTAGTGCCAACAGCAGAAAGCAAACTCTAGCCAGCTGGCATGGACCATGAGAGAGTGGAAGCCATTGGGGAGGACTATAAGATCAGACAACCAGACCGCTGAAGGCCAGAGCAAATCTACCACATCAACTTACTGAAGCCCTGGCATGACAGAGAGTCGTGCCTGGCCATTTGGGGAGCTCCACCCCAGATAGATGACCCACAGGGGCAGGTGAAGATATCTGAGTTAACTCCAGAACAATGAACAGAGGTCATTGATATGATCCAACGGAACCATGACGTGTTCTGTACACAGCCGGCCATACGACACTGGTGCAACATCATATTGTCACCAGTCCCGGAGTAAGGGTGACGATAAGATCGTACCGAATACCGGAAGCTAAAAGGGAAGAAATACGACAGAAGTAAAGAAGATGCTGGAACTTGGGGGTTATTGAAGAATTCCACAGCTTTGGTCCAGCCCTATCATCCTAGTCCCCAAGCCTGACAGCACCCTGTGGTTTTGCAACAACTTCCGGAAGTTGAATGAATTATCCCAATTCAATGCCTATCCGATACCACGCATTGACGAGCTAGCTGATCAGTTAGGCAAAGCCTGATACCTAACCACTCTGGAACTGACCAAAAGGATATTGATAAATTCCCCTGGCCGAGAATGCCAAGGAAAAGACTGCCTTTTCTACACCTAATGGCCTGTTCCAATACATTGTCCTCCCTTTCAGACTACATGGGGACCCTGCAACATTCTAACGACTTATGGACAAATTGCTGTGACCCCATGCCAGGTATGCCACCGCCTATCTAGAAGGCATAGTAATCCATAGCCCTGACTGGGAAACGCACCTAGGAAAAGTAGAAGCAGTGCTAGACACTATGCAGAAGGGCGGCCTCACTGCCAACCCTCTCAAATGCGTGATAGGACTAGCTGAGGCCAGATACCTGGGGAGTATCTGGGAGTAGTAGGGAGAGGTTTGGTGAAACCCCAATAGAATAAAGTGGAGGCAATACAAGGTTGGCCTCGACTAGTCCGCAAAAAGCAGATCAGAGTATTTTTAGAGAAAGTAGGATACTATCAGAGATTCATCCCTCATTTCGCCACAAGAGCAGGGCTATTGACTAATTTGATAAAGGCTTGGGGCCCCGAGACAGTATAGTGGACTGATGCGGCAGAAGGAGCATTTGCAGATTTAAGGACAGCCGTTTGCTGCCATCCAGTACTCATAGCCCCAGACTTCGAGAAGGAATTCATCCTACAAATAGATGCCTCGGAGGTAGAGCTAGGAGCTGTCCTTTCTCAGATGGTAGGGGAGGAGGAACTCCTGATCTTGTACCTCAGTCGGAAACTCCTCCCCATTGAAAAGGAATGTCTGGCGGAAAAATGGGCTATGGAGACTCTCCGCTACTACCTACTGGGGTGGCGGTTTACCCTTGTGACAGACCACACCCACTCCAGTGGATGCACAGAAACAAGGAGAAGAACGCAAGAGTGACTAGGTGTTTCCTATCCCTGCAGCCCTTCCATTTCTGGGTACAGCATAGGACCAGAAGGCAACATGGCAACACTGATGGCCTATCACGACAGCACTGCCTCTTGTCCCAAGTAGCCCAACCCTATGGTGTTGAGTAGGGAGGGGGGGATAAACCTTGTGATATAGCATGGGCAGGGGGCAGCAGGAGAGCACTACAAGGGAGCCTTATTCCCTGTAGAGGGAAGAAAGTTTGCTGTAGACTAATTAAAGCACCTGAACCTAGTCACATGATAAACCCCCCCTGCTTCAATCAGACCAGGAGCAGTTGGAGCAGAGAGCAGTTTGAAGGAGTTGGAGCAGAGGAGAGTTTGGAGAAGTGCCGTGGCTAACTAGAAGACCAAGACCCTAGGTAAAGAGACACCTGGCTTGTGCAGAGAGAGAGAGCGTGTGCGCAAGCAGGAAGCCCCACAAACTGAAAAGCAGGAGAGGGAAGTAGCCCAGGGGAAGGAAGCACTAGTTCAAGTGATTTATCACTATCCTTAGGGCCCCTGGGCTGGGACCCAGAGTAGAGGGTGGGCCTGGGTTCCTCCCTCTCCACTACCCTTCTCTGGGTTAGTGGTGAGACAGGAGATACCCTAGTTCTGGGGCAGGAAACTGCGCCCTGAAACCCCCCCCACAAGAAGAGGAAGTGCGGGACCCATCATAATCATACCAGCAATTTGCCACAACCTATAAATAGACATCTCCCAGTCCATGAGAACATTAATTATACATACAGCTTTTCACAGATCTATGTACTGGGTGTTTATGGAACTTATTTGTGTATGTAGGACACAGTCTGTAAAACACAAAGCTAGTCATTACCTCAAATAGATTGAAAATATTAGAAGATGTGCCAGAAAGGCACAATCAATTAGAGCTCCCTTCTGTGATATGAATGATTTCAGTGGGAGTTTAGTGCTCAGCTGTCTATTTCCCTCCTTTCTCCACCATCCCACTCACTATTCCCCAGACCGATGTCCTTATATTGTATATTAAGGCCTCAGTTCTGTGAAACACTTATGTGCATGAATAAATGTATGCATGTGAATTATTCCATTAAATCTAAATTATAGATATACAGTGTATTAGTACTATCACTTGTAATTCACCTTATACTACAATTAGCTGGCAGCTCAAATGTCCAGCTTCTTTCTAGAGTTGGGCCACAAAGGGTTTGCATGTCAGCACAGATACTCAGTGCCGCAGCTGACAGGAAACACCAACTCATTCAGATAAAATGAGGAACCTCCCTAAATCTCACCCACAAGTTGTATTCAACTTAAATCTTTGAGGATCTAGAAACTGTCATTAACTTTCTCATAATTTTTCATTTTTGCTCCCCACAACGCTTTTGGATTCCAATTTGGCCCAGAAGCAGAAGTATTAAAATACAATGAAAAAGGCAATTCTAGTGCCATTTCTGACAGACCAGCTGCAGAAGTAACAACGCTCACCAGCAAGCCTGTGCCTGTGAAATTTCTGGTTCTATTTTGCCAGTCAAGATAATACAGATGAGCTTGTAAAAATATACAAATTGAGTTGATTTATCACTACAATCAGAAATTCCATATATTTAAGGCCAGAAGGAACAGTGATCATAATTTAGCTGGGCCTTCAGCATAACACCAGCCATATCACCCAGTGGAAAGAATTATTCTCAACTATTATATAAGGAGACATTAATGAGTCCAATGACTTGTGATAGAACTATACCATAACTTTTAGACTGAACATCTTTCTAGATTTAAAGATTCCAAGTGATGAAGACAGACTCCAGGTGATAATACCAAGCTTTCCTGCCTCATTCTTTCCCCAATTCCACACACACTTGGCTCATAGACTTGCATTCCAGTTCTCAATTACCTCAATACACTGATGAAATAAGGTACATGATTTGCAGTGCTGGAAATACTTGAATTCCCCCCTATGCTAGTCATGTTGCAGGACGTTTCATAGGCAGTGACACTAGGAAGTTCGGGGAGCTGTAGTGTTCCAATACAGGTATATACTTGCAGAGCTCTGTTTGAAAGACTACAACTCCCAGAATATTCCACTCTTTCACATACTGCTGCAGAGACTTTTTAAAGACGATACCTGTTACAGGAGAAAATTTGGGCAATTGTGAATTATTAGGGAAAAACTAGAAAACTTTTCTGTACAATTTACAAATTTACATTCTGGAGTCCTTATTGGGTTAATTTTAGGCAGCATGGGAAAATGAAATACAGAGAATTTTCACACAGGAAAAACAAATCAAGATGGATTGTACATCACAAAAACATTTTTTCAGTGCTCCTTTTAGCACTGAAAGGAGTGCTACACCATAAGATGATTTTCCATGAAAACAGGGGCCAATGTTTGACCGGCATAACTAGAAAGTGGGAATTACTATATCAGATTCAATAATTTATTCCTTCAAGCTTTACATGACTTGGATAACAATGGCCTAGGAAGTAGATTTGAAGGTTATAATCTATTTACAGCCCTTCCAACTACTCTACCTCCTTCTGTATTAGAGAGAGTATGATCTAATTTATGTTTGAAATCCTCTCTGCTATCTTGACTAGAAGAGATCTTGTGTAGAAGACATTTTTGTTTATGTGCTTGACATGAACTGGCCATAGTCAGTAGACTCAGATGTTGGAGAATGACTGCCAAACAACAAATACAGAGCTTATTGATGGATATTGTTTTCCTTCTCCCCTCAAAAGTACTAATGAGTGAACAGTGAACATGAAAGAAGTTCTGAGAACAATTAATAGAGGCAAGTTTAATGCTGGCAGGATTTATGTAAACTTCTAGTACACTGATCTGAAAATACACTTCAGTCTCTATTCCCAATATTCCTGCAAGATTTTTGGGACTGCCAACTGTTCAGTGGTTTTGATAGAAGGATTGTCCATAGGGATAGGCTGGAGCCCAGTGAAAATCTCTTTTCACTTCTGCCCTAAACTGGGTTTGAACCTAAACTGCAAAGGGGAAAATCCACTGCATCATCCACTGTACCACTGGTCTTTATTTTGTAGCATAACTATTGTAAAGGTTATAAAATATTTTACAGTACCAAACAGTTGTGGGGAAGTGTTCCATTAATATCTCTGATGCACAAGAACATTCCAAAGAGCTTAATGAAAATAGAACTCCAAAAGAAAACAGAAGTAGTCTCACTGCACATTGTCAGACCAAAGGGTCAGGTGTACAAAATGAAACACCTCAAATTCCTTCATGTATCATCCCCTTTGCACAGCACTTTTAAACCAGGGTTGGCGGCAGTTGTACGCATGTTTATTTTTTTAACATGGTCATTCTAGAATGACCAACTGTTTGCATCTGTCCCAGAGTTTGTGGATAACAGTGGTTCTACTGGAGGTCATGTTCCCTTCTTTTCTACCAACATAGCATACAACTTTTCTTTTTCGGTGTTTTTTGAATTTTGTAATTAATGCAGTCAACATTATATAGTGTTTCCTGGAAAGTGCAGAGATTGTGTCTTGATGAGCTAAAACCATCTCTCTCTCTCTCCCCCCCCCCCCTCCCAAATATTTTAATTCACAGCATTTGGTCATTATTGACTTCGAAGCTGCAAAGCCAGCACAATATTTTTCTTGACTGATTTAACAATCTGAGGTTTCCAAGTACACTTAGCATGATCCTCATCTTTTAGGTCTCAGTGTGGACACACAGTCTGTCAAACAGCAGTGACTTTTTTTTTTTTATAATGGCCATAGCCAATCTGAAAATGGTTCATTTACTTGACCTAAACTGATCCTTGATCTTGGGAGACTGACACAATGTTAGATGCCAAGATCTTCTCGATAATTGGCATTTGGATAAAAAGACTTATTTTTACTAGCAGTTTGGAGGAACAGTTAGAAAGTCAGAGCAAATGTTCTTTGTCATGAAATGGAGTAACATGCTCCATATGGAGATGTTTAAAGTCTGTAAAACTGAAAGGCCAAATCCTGAGGGTTTTAACCACAGTTTTCATTCAGAGCTCAAATATGCTTTAAACACAGAAGCTGTAGTAAGGGTCTATGTAGAGAATCCCACATAATAGCCAGGTATTGCTCAACTGTGGACTTCTTGCACCTACATAAAGGCAAGGCAGAATGTGGCCTTCTGTTTCTCCCATGTCCGTAATCAGGCCAACTCCAACAAGTTCCAACTGGAATTGACGTGAGTGAAAACTGAATACAAATCTCAACATTTGACCCTTATAGTATATTATCTTTTAACCCAGGGACAGATGGAAAAAAAGGAGGAGTCTTTGGACTTCACAGTGGGAGCACAAGGTACTAGTCACATTCTAATCCTCTTCTAACACTACAGTGTTGGCTTTTAAGTCGAGAAAAAATGGAGAGCAGCAGTGGGGAGGAAGGAATGTGTCATAAATCACTAGACTACTGCAAGATTTCCTGTCTGACCATAAAAACCAAGGAGAACACATTACCCCCTTAGAGAATTGAGTGCTGCCAGCTAGAAGGATTCACAGAAGAGAATTTTCTTTGTGGACTAGACAGGTAGACATTGTAGTTATTCTAATTTGGCTTAGACATCTGAAGATATCAGGCAACATGGTACATTTTAGGACACACAAACTAAGAAATAGCATAAAATCATAAGAGGATAAAAAGAGTACGTCTCTCTATGTATAGGCATCAAGAAGATTCTTTAAAGTATGGATACACTAATAGTCTTAGGTAGGGTGACCTAAGAAAGCAAATGTGAAAAATCAGAATGAGGGACAGGGTAACAGGCAACTATATAAGAAAAAGCCCTGAATATTGGGACTGTCCCTATACAATTGGGACATCTGGTCACCCTAGTTTTAGGGTATGTCTACACTTTGAGCTGGAGGAATTCTCAATTCCACCTCAAGGAGACATATCTGCATTAGCTCTGATCAAGCTATTGAGATAAAATAAGTGGGTAACTGCAGTGGCATGAGGAACTAGCCATCCTGTGTATTAACCTATCCAAGATGATAGATATGTATTCAGGGCAGCAAGACCCTTACGTCACTGCAGCTACAGACTCAGAGCTAGCATAGGTATGTCTCTTCAAGCTAGAAATTATACCTTCTAGTTCAAAGTGTAGACATACCCTGAGTTACTAACTATATGCCATTTGTCTTACTCCAATAGCTTTTGTTTAAAAGTTTAGGAGTACATTAATGGCTGCTTAAGATACTTACTTGTTTTCAATATCTGTGTACTATGCAATTGTGTGCCATCCTCTCCTTGAAGGTGACTGGGAGCTATTAATAAAATTTAAAATTCAACCAAGGATTTATCTCTGTGTAATGCTTTCTGAAGAGACTGAAGATGACAAAGTGCTAGCCTGGGCTTCAGCAAAGGTTAAGGCAAAATGCAGGAATGTGAAACTTAATTTGCCCTGATATCACAGATATGGCTAGTGCTGGCAGAATGATGTTTAACCCCTGTTTTAGATCACAGTTGTATCTTGCTTAGGCCCTGTCTACATGCAAAATAACCAAGTTTAACAATATTAGCTAGGCTCTGTTACAGGTATGTAAATTACCATGCACACGAATAGAACCACAGAGATAATATATACCACCACCCTTTGGTTCTGTTCACACAGGTTGCAGCAGTTGGCCAAAATTTGGTAACAAAGGAATTATGTGAGTTCTTCCTGCCACCACCAGAACCGGTCTTAGTACTGTTGGGTGAGCCTGTGATTTTTTTTTAACCTTTATCTTTCCCTTTCTACTGCAATCACATCACTATGCACAAAGATGGCATGAGGATTTTGAGGGAGATCAATGAGATGATTCTTCAAGGTCTTCCTGGACAACTAAACGGACAGACTTAGCTTTAAAATGGGGGAAGACTGTGTCCCTCAGCTTCCTGCTGTAGAAATTGAGGCCAGCTGTATGTGCTTGGGTCTGTGCCTTGCTGCACGTTTCAAAAATATCTTTTAATCCACAATTGTTTTTTTTAATACATATGTACAAAATGCAGCACGTTCTGAGTATTTTACTAACATTAGGTATTTAGTCACCACAACCAACGCTTACCAACACTGCAGGAATATTTCATCTCCATTTCAGTGATTGGGAAACTAAGGCGTTTACACTGCAATAAGAAACCTGCAGCATTGAGTCTCAGAGCCCAGGTCAGCTGACTTGGGCTCATGGGGTCTGGGCTGTTGGGCTATAAAACTGAAGTGTAGACATAAGGTCTCAGATTACCATGCAATTGTGTAGCTTAGAGGACGGCAACCTTTTAGAAGTGGGGCTGAGTCTTCATTTATTCACTCTAATTTAAGGTTTCGCGTGCCAGTAATACATTTTAACGTCTTTAGAAGGTCTCTTTCTATAAGTCTATAATATATAACTAAACTATTGTTGTATGTAAAGTAAATAAGGTTTTAAAAATGTTTAAGAAGCTTCATTTAAAATTAAATTAAAATGCAGAGCACCCCCAGACTGGGGGCCAGGACCCAGGCAGTGTGAGTGCCACTGAAAACCAGCTTGCATGCTGCCTTTGGCATGTTTGCCATAGGTTGCCTACCCCGGTGTAGCCCCACATCTCGAGCCCCGCAAGCCCAAGTCAGGAGACTCAGGCTCTGAGGCTCTGTGCTGAGGGTTTTTTACAACAGTGTAGATCAGTGTTCCCAAAACTTTTGAGGGCCGCACCCCCTAGCTCTCCCAGAGCTATGGCCAGGAGCAGGGCCATAGCTCTGGGTGGGGTGGGGGGGGACATGGACAGGGTAAGGGGGCCTAGGCTGGGGCTGCAGCAGTGGGTGGGGCAGAGGCTGGGAGTGGGGCCGGGGCCTCATGACCCTGATAGGTCACGTTTTCTAGACCTTTAATCATTTTTGTTGTTCTCTGGACTCTCCAATTTGTACACATCTTCCCCGAAATGTGGCGCCCAGAACTGGACACAATACTTCAGTTGAGGCCTAATCAGTGCAGAGTAGAGTGGAAGAATTACTTTGTGTCTTGTTTACAATACTCCTGCTAATACATCCCAGAATTATGTTTGCTTTTTTTTGTAACAGTGTTACACTGTTGACTCATATTTACCTTGTGATCCACAATGACCCGCAGATCTCTTTCTGCAGTACTCCTTCCTTGGCAGTCATTTCCCATTTTGTACATGTGCAACTGATTGTTCCTTCCTAATTGGAGAACTTTGCATTTGTCCTTACTGAATTTCATCCTATTTACTTCAGACTGTTTCTCCATTTTGTCCAGATCATTTTGAATTTTAATCCTATCCTCCAAAAGAGTTGTATCCCCTCCCAGTTTGGTATCATCCACAAACTTTATAAATGTACTCTGTATGCCATTATCTAAATCATTGATGAAGATATTGAGGAGAACCAGACCCCAAACAGATCCCTGTGGGACCCCACTCATTATGCCCTTCCAGCATGACTGTGAACCACTAATAACTACTCTCTGGGAACGATTTTCCAACCAGTTATTCACCCACCTTACAGTAGCTCCATCTAGGTTGTATTTCCCTAATTTATGAGAAAGTCATGTGAGACAGTATCAAAAGCCTTACTAAAGTCAAGATATACCACATGTACTGCTTCCCCCCATCCACAAGACTTGTTACCCTGTCAAAGAAAGCTATCAGGTTGGTTTGACACTATTTGTTTTGACAAATCTATGCTGATTATTACTTATCACCTTATTATTTTCTAGATGTTTGCAAATTGATTGCTTAATTATTTGCTTCATTATCTTTCTGGGTACTGAAGTTAAGCTGACTGGTCTGTAATTCCCCAGGTTGTGTTTATTTCTCTTTTTATAGATTGAAACTATATTTGCCCTTTTTCCAGTCTTCTGGAATCTCTCCCGTCTTCCATGACTTTTCGAAGATCATTGCTAATGGCTCAAATATCTCCTTAGTCAGCTCCTTGAGTATTCTAGGATGCATTTCATCAGGTCTGGTGATTTAAAGACATCTAATTTGTCTAAGTAATTTTTGACTTGTTCTTTCCCTATTTTAGACTCTGATCCTACCTCATTTTCACTTGCATTCACTATGTTGGACATCCAATCGCCACCAACCTTCTCAGTGAAAACCAAAACAAAGAAGTCTTTAAGCACCTCTGCCATTTCCACATTTTCTATTATTGTCTCCCCTGCCCCCATCATTGATTAACGGGTCCTTATTGAGATTACTGGAACAAACCATCCCGATGCGTAGAAAAAAATAGTAAATATGGCAGGCGACCAGCTTGGCTTAACAGTGAAATCCTTGCTGATCTTAAACACAAAAAAGAAGCTTACAGGAAGTGGAAGATGGACAAGTGATCAGGGAGGAGTATAAAATATTGCTCAGGCATGCAGGAGTGAAAACAGGAAGGCCAAATCACACTTGGAGTTGCAGCTAGGAAGAGATAAGAGTAACAAGAAGGGTTTCTTCAGGTATGTTAGCAACGAGAAGAAAGTCAAGGAAAGTGTGGGCCCCTTACTGAATGAGGGAGGCAACTTAGTGACAGAGGATGTGAGAAAAGCTAATCTACTCAGTGCTTTTTTTGCCTCTGTCTTCACGAACAAGGTCAGCTCCCAGACTACTGCACTGGGCAGCACAGCATGGGGAGGAGGTGACCAGCCCTCTGTGGGGAAAGAAGTGGTTCGGGACTAATTTAGAAAAGCTGGACAAGCACAAGTCCATGGGGCTGGATGCGCTGCGTCCGAGGGTGCTAAAGGAGTTGATGGATATGATTGCAGAGCCATTGGCCATTATCTTTGAAAACTCATGGCAATCAGGGGAGGTCCCAGATGACTAGAAAATGGCTAATGTAGTGCCCATCTTTAAAAAAAGGGAAGGAGGAGGATCCAGGGAACTACAGGCCAGTCAGCCTCACCTCAGTCCCTGGAAAAATCATGGAGCAGGACCTCAAGGAATCAATTCTGAAGCACTTAGAGGAGAGGAAAGTGATCAGGAACAGTCAGCATAGATTCACCAAGGGCAAGTCATGCCTGACTAATCTAATTGCATTCTATGACAAAATAACTGGCTCTGTGGATGAAGGGAAAGCAGTGGACATGGTGTTATTCTTTGACTTTAGCAAAGCTTTTGATATGGTCTCCCACAGTATTCTTGCCAGCACGTTATAGTATGGGCTGAATGAATGGACTATAAGGTGGATAGAAAGCTGGCTAGATCGTTGGGCTCAACAGGTAGCGATCAATGGCTCCACGTCTAGTTGGCAGCCGGTATCAAGCGGAGTGCCCCAAGGGTTGGTCCTGGGGCTGGTTTTGTTCAATATCTTCATTAATGATCTGGAGGATGGTGTGGATTGCACCCTCAGCAAGTTTGCAGATGACACTAAACTGGGAGGAGTAGTAGATATACTGGAGGGTAGGGATAGGATATAGAGGGACCTAGACAAATTAGAGGGTTGGCCCAAAATAAATCTGATGAGATTCAACTACACAAGTGCAGAATACTGCACTTAGGATGGAGGAATCCCATGCACCGCTACAGACTAGGGACCAAATAGCTAGGCAGCAATTCTGCAGAAAAGGACCTCGGGATTACAGTGGACGAGAAGTTGGATATGAGTCAGTGAGCCCTTGTTGCCAAGAAGGCCAATGGCATTTGGGCTGTATAAGTAGGGGCATTGCCAGAAGATCGAGGGATGTGATCGTTCCCCTCTATTTGACATTGAGGAGGCCTCATCCGGAGTATTGTGTCCAGTTTTGGGCCCCATACTACAAGAAGGATGTGGAAAAATTGGAAAGCGTTCAGCGGAGGGCAACAAAAATGATTAGGGGACTGGAACACATGACTTATGAGGAGAGGCTGAGGGAACTGGGATTGTTTAGTCTGCAGAAGAGAAGAATGAGGGGGGATTTGATAGCTGCTTTCAACTACCTGAAAGGGGATTCCAAACAGGATGCCTCTACACTGTTCTCAGTGGCAGCAGATGACAGAACAAGTAATGGTCTCAAGTTGCAGTGGGGGAGGTTTAGGTTAAATATGAGGAAAAACTTTCACTAGGAGGGTGGTGAAGCACTAGAATGGGTTACCTAGGGAGGTGGTGGAATCTCCTTCCTTAGAAGTTTAAGGTCAGGCTTGACAAAGCCCCGGCTGGGACGATTTAGTTGGGGATTGGTCCTGCTTTGAGCAGGGGGTTGGACTAGATGACCTCCTGAGGTCCCTTCCAACCCTGATATTCTATGATTCTACTCTGTCTTTGGTCTTCTTCTTGCTTGTAATGTATTTGTAGAATGTTTTCTTGTTTCCTTTTATGTCCTTAGATAATTTGATCTCATTTTTTGCCTTGGCTTTACAAATTGTCCCTACATACTTGTGTTATTTGTTTATAGTCATCCTTTGTAATTTTACTGAGTTTCCACTTTTTTTAGGACTCTATTTTTAGATCATTGAAGATCTCCTGATTAAACCAGGGTAGTCTCTTGCCATACTTCCCATCTTTCCTACACAGTGGGATAACTTGCTCCTGTGCCCTTAATAATGTCTCTTTGAAAAACTGACAACTGTCTTCAAATTGTTTTTCCCCTTAGACTTGCTTCCCATGGGAACTCTAATGATGCATGTTAAAATAACCCACTGGTAAGTGTGCATTTTACAGATCCTCCTTTGGTCCCAGTCCACTGAGAATATTAGTCTGTTACAAATCCTGAAAGATAGACTTGCGTTCTTTAACTCAAACTGAAGTAGCTCATTCTTTTAGCTTTGGGGGTCCCCAGTTCAATTCACAGAGTGTTACGCAAAATAGTACCCTTCATAGTAACCTGCTAGAACAAGAATTTCTTTTGTTTTCTTTTTTTTGTAATTTTGTGGAGAAATTATGTAAAGTGATCAACTTTTTATAAGGCTCCCAAATTTAACTCTAAAATTAAAACAAAAAAATTTACTTGGGGAACACAAATGGTTGTACTATTTCACTGAAGTTGTAGAAAAAAAATAAATCCCTGGAAAATTGCTTCCCTACCTATAGTACATATAATATTATAAAACCAGTGGGCACATAAATTTTGCAGTTGATTACCCTTCCCTATAAACTCAGCTTTACAGTAACATGCCCAATTGACCTAGGTAGGTACTAAAGTTGTACAAAACATAATGCAAATCGACCACAGATCACTTTGACTTTCTTCATTTCATATTCATTATTCATGTATACATTACAAATACGACACAGCAAGACTAATATTCATCCACATATCTGCTTTCAGAATGTGCTCTGCTGAAAGGAACCAACACATGTTCAACCAAACTTTTCTGCCAGGTTGAGAAAAAGAATCGGGCTAAAAAAGAATGGCATCTAGAGTCTCCCAATATAATATTGCTCTAAATAGCCAATTTCTAACTCCACTGCTGCTCTCTAGCAGTGGGGATTAAGTCTTTCAAATATAATTCATATGAAGCTCCTGTACATTTCTCACAAGCCTTAGAAGTAGACGCAGGGCTTTAATTTTGAACATTTAGTCCAGTATTGTCAACTATAAACATTCAATAATCATGGCTTAAAAATCATGAAATTTTAAAAATAATAAATGTTGGGGTGGTTCTAATTTGCTTTCCATTTTTTAGCCTCTACAGTTCACATGTTCCAGCTTTTCTCAATAACTATGAGGGATAGAAACTTGTTAAAATGAAATCTAAGATTCTCATGTAATCACTAGACTCTGGGAGCTGGGGCTTTAAGAAAAAAACACTGAACATGAGGCGCATGATAAAACAACAAGAGTTAGTAACAATGGAATTCACGAAGGCCTAATTGTTGATAACAATGGAATTCCAGGAATGCCAATGGAATCCAGGAATAGCCCATCGAAATGCCACCTATCCATATGTTGTTTGGTTTTTTTGTTACATGGAAGTAAGAGAGACTTTGTAACTTTTCATTTCTTTGTTGTGGTGCTCCTGTTTCCCCCTCTTACTTAGAAAGAACAGAATGTAGAGAGGATGCACATTCTGCCACACCTTCTGCCATATTTTTACTGTTGTCTCTCTTTCCCCTTGTTTCTATTTATTTTGTTTAACATGTATCTGCCCCTGGCTGCTTTCTTGCAGTGCTGTGTCCAATTTTGATAGAAATATCCATAACAGAGGATAAGTCATGCACAGAACTAGTCCACTTCCATGCTCAGGACTATCCTCTATTGGGTAGGGCCCTATATAGTTTTTGTATTGCCCTGGTCAGCTTTGACAGAAAACCAAGCAGGAGAAAGCCAGATTGCTGGCTCTAAACTGCTCAAAGCTATTTGTCTTTGTGGATATATATGGTTACAGTGGGAACAGTAGTGTTTAGTACAATAGCTAAGGCTGAAATGCCACTTTCATTGCATTAGTAGGAGTATTGCCAGCAGGTCAAGGGAAGTGATTATTCCCTTCTATTCAGCACTGGTGAGGCCACATCTGGAGTATTGGGTCCAGTTTTCCCCCCCCCACACACTACAGAAAGAATGTGGACAAATTGGAGGGAGTCCAGCAAAAATGATTAGGGGGCTGGGGCACATGACTTATGAGAAGAGGCTAAGGGAACTGGGCTTATTTAGTCTGCAAAAAAGAAAAAAGAGTGAGGGATTTAATAGCAGCCTTCAATTACCTGAAGGGAGGTTCCAAAGAGGACGGAACTAGGCTGTTCTCAGCGGTGGCAGATGACAGAACAAGGAGCAACGGTCTCAAGTTGCAGTGGGGGAGGTTTAGGTTGGATATTAGGAAAAACTATTTCACTAGGAGGGCGGAGAAGCACTGGAATGGGTTACCTAGGGAGGTGGTAGACTCTCCATCCTTAGAGGTTTTTAAGGCCCAGCTGCACAAAGCCCTGGCTGTGATGATTTATTTGGGGATTGGTCCTGCTTTGACCAGAGGGTTGGACTAGATGACCTCCTGAGGTCTCTTTCAACCTTAATCTTCTGTGATTCTATGATTGGAAGCGGAAGCAATGAATTCCTTTTGAGCTTGGATTTGCATCAGAGATTTTTTTTTTCCTTTAAGTTTCAATTTTGAGTTCTGCGTATGTTCCAAACCAGACTTTTTCTATGTGTTTCTATGTGTCTGTAGTAACTTCTCCCATAGCTAATTAACCAATGTTTGAACTGTGGTTTTAAAAATGTAATTAAATAGCCCACTCCAGCCAGGAGGAACAGAATGCAGCACTGCAAAATGGAGAGTAACCATCCCCCCTACTCCCCATGTATTTTAGCTTCAATTACTTCCCCAAAGAGCGATGTGAGATTCTCAAGCTACACAAAAGGAGACAGAACAGGAAGGGTTGGGGAATGAAGAATGTTTGGAAGAAGCTTTTTCTGCTTAAAGAGATGCAGATTTTAAATAAGTAAAATGTACACATGGTAACCACGGGCACCACTTTGATGTAGGGGATATCTTAATGGTTGAACGTTAATATTGAGCTTCCTTGTAGCCACTGGATCATTGGCGCCTCTAGCCCTTTATTCTCACTGTAGATATATTCACAGGTTTCAGAGTAGCAGTCGTGTTAGTCTGTATTCGCAAAAAGAAAAGGAGTACTGGTGGCACCTTAGAGACTAACAAATTTATTAGAGCATTGAGCTGTAGCTCACGAAACCTTATGCTCTAATA
Source organism: Dermochelys coriacea (assembly GCF_009764565.3). NCBI lineage: Eukaryota > Metazoa > Chordata > Testudines > Dermochelyidae > Dermochelys > Dermochelys coriacea. Next base: position 121,987,316 of record NC_050068.2, on the reverse strand, counting down.
AATTTGTTAGTCTCTAAGGTGCCACCAGTACTCCTTTTCTTTTTGTAGATATATTGCATTCCTTGCTGTTAACTGCAGATGATTTCCAACAAGACTTTAAAACCTTAAGCTCTGTCTGCTCTTTGTGGACATTAAAGAGCCTATGAACCAGTTTATAAGAGTTAGACATTGTGCCAGAGTTTTCCCTCTCTGCACTGTTGATGCTGTGGGCCAGGTGGCAAGAGTAGCTTAGTAATGCTATGTGTAGATAAATTTCATTTTAAACTGCACTCAGGATGCAAAGATATATAAAGATAAAATTTTTTGGGTGTATTATAGAGACATACAGAATGGACCTCTTCCAAGATGGGAATTGAGCCATATACTCAACAGCAATGATTGCTGTTTGATGGGAATATAAGCATAAGTTTTGCTTACTGGAAATGTGTTTAACTAGTGCCAAGTAGTCAGGTGTAAAATTCTACGGTCCGTTTTTTTGGTACACAAGTTGCCAAAGAAAGATCAAGGGTTATTTTTTGTATGTATGGCTACTCAGTCTCTGCGCAAACGGTGTTAGGGTTGAGGAAGCATCAAGCAAAGTAATTCCGGAACATGAAATGTACAAACTTCATAGGCACTTTCTTTTCTTTTTTTTTTTTTTTTAAAAAAAAAAGAAAAATAATAAACACAGACAAAACCCAAGGGAATTCATGGCAGAAAGAAAAACTGTTAATGCCGTGTTCACAATGACAAATTAAGCAAGTCAAGAAAAGCAGAATTGAAGTTGAAGCTCAAATTGAATTTATTCTCAGAATTGCTTTGTTTATCATTTGGCAATTAATGATATATATGGTAATCCAAACTGAAGTTTTTAATACATCTGCAAATCACTACATTATACAGCACAGTACGAAAGATATTGATGCCCCCTCCCCACAACTCTCACAGAGTGCAAGCAAAAACACAGTGAATTGTTTAAAATGTATATAGCTTTTAAAAACATGCATTGGTTAAAAGAATTTGTAAAAAATTAAATAAACCAATTTATGGAATATTAACCAAATTGAATCTTAGTACCTTTGCCTACATCTAGCATTTTCATTATCTCCAATTCCATTCTCTAAAGCTAAAAATAAATAAGATAAAAATAATATGTGTCTTATGAATAGATGTCTTTGAATTATAGCTTAAATATAGCACCAATCTCCTGCGACAATGCTAGTCCTATGGCACCTCCTTTTGGCCTTAAAATTGCCCCACATATTAACCTAAATGCTTCTTCTCTAGGCAGTCACTCTCCTTTAGATCCAGTTGGGTAACAAGCCACCTGCATCAGTGACTCACCAGAATCCACTTCATATTTCCTAGCAGGATCAACATCTGCTAACAGAATAGGGAGTTTCAGGCAAATGATGCCAACCTCTAAGACCACCCTTCATTCAAATATCCACTGAAATGCAGGTGTGTTTTAGAGGTGGAACGACATTATGACAGGGTTTCCACAATTGACAATTGGCAAAACTTGTGCCTCTACAGCTGTTTTTTGAAAGTTAAACATGTGAATTCAAAGGAATGCTTGCTGTTTTGTATGTACTCAACTTCTCCAGGAAGGAGGTGAATTCAAAGAGCAAATGGAACCATGAACAGCTCAATGACTGCTGAGGTTTGGTAGTATGTCCGTCCACCGAAATCTAAAAGCAAGACTCTTTTGAAGTATCCAAGGTTGATGTGTTAGGGTTTCCAAAACCCTATTCACAAATTATCTTCAGCAGTGGGTGAATCAGAGACTTTGCTTGCATGAAGTACATAGTCTTCTCTGGCAGACAAGACAACTGTACTTTACAGAAGAGAGAATATCACTCTGCATTAGTATTGAAGTGTGATGCTACACTGGAAACAGAATGGATAAAGACAGCTCTTTACTGTTATCAGATCTGCTCCTCATGTGCATTCAGTCTTATCTGCTGACTTTACCAAACAAATATTTTTATTAATTTATATTCCTGATTGCTCTGTAGACCCAACACATATATGAAAGAAGGAGCTGATTCTTCCTATCAGTTACATCTGAGGACGGAACCTCTATTATTATTACTGGTGATAATGTGAAAGTCAGAAGGGATCCAGAAGCTGAACCATGTCCTAAGTTGAATTATCCAGGTTTTACATTCAAATAAAAATACGTATTTCTTGTGACATTAAGTGTCTTTTATATGGGATCACTGAGCTACAATAGACCTGGAACTCCATGACGCTGTTTTTGCACAGACATTTTTCAGAATAGAACCATACTTCATATCCTTTATGACTAATGACATTGAAAGCACAGTATTCTGTCAAACTGTCCTAGTCTACTCAATATTTTTGGAAACACTCATGTGTACAAACCACAACTATCTAATTTGAATTTGGAATGGAAAGGACAATATTTTGGTTTTGTCTCCTATATTCAAAGACTTATGTGACACTCTGACCCCATAAGCACCCCAAGGCCAAAGAGCTAGTGATACCTGATACTGAGCAGTGAGTCTCAACTGGCCTGATCAGCAAATATCAGTATAATATCAGAAATTCAAAACACCCTCCGAGAACAGCCCAAGTGATGACTTCTAGTTCAGTTTGCTAACACTTCATATATAGATCCTACAAATATGAACTGCTGACTACAATACAGCACTGAAAATAGTATGGGAATAGGAATGCCAAATTTCTAGATCTCAAACAATTTGGAAGAATACTCCCAAAACTGTAAAAGACTTATGGCCAAAAGATACATGAAATTCAAGACTCTTCACAGATTAAGTAACAAATCCTATGGAGCTGTGTCAGTATGAACACAGATCTTTAGCTTCTTCAGCCATAACACACCTGCCAAGGGTTCCTCCTGTAGCAACCCTATTCTTCAGCAAGGTCCTTGAGTAAATGGATTTTGCCATTCTAGTCACTTGTATTTCCATGTTCATCTCGGATTACACTGTATACCTGTTCTAGCTTTGAGTGGAAATGATTTTTAAGAGCATTGTTGACATAAAAAATGTTCATTATAACAAAATTATAAAACAAAGCCAACACCCAACTGGTACCAATGAATCAATTCCCTTTGCGAGACAGCAAGGCTTTAGTGAAGAATCTTTGCAAGCATGAACCAGCTTAGTGCTTGCAATCTGATATGGCAATTGTTGTTCGAATTACACTTAAGGAGTGTGATGGGGTTAGGACTCACCACAGCAGCACCTCCTGCTGACTTGTCAGGGAATTAGCTCAGTCCAGTGTGGAGCACCCTCCACTGGTGGTGTCCCATCCATCTCTCACCCTCTCTTGGTGCCTGGACCCTTGTTGCTCCCTTCTTGTGGCGTCCTCTTCAAGACACTGCCCTCCAGCAGTGTCCCCTAGTCCTGGTTCACCCCCTTGTGGGTGGGAGGCAGTTATCAGCAGTCTTTCACTTCACCCAGCCACAGCAGCCAACCACACCCCAAAGTCTAACCCCTTTTGCCAGTCCACTATCACCACATCCAACGGCTGGGTGTATGTACAAGGAGGAAGGGGGGGACCCAGGCTCGCCCTCTACTCTGGGTCCTGACCCAGGGACCCTTTGGTGGCAGCCTTCCTGCCCTCTGTCTCTCGCCTTGTCCGCCTCTCTCCCTGGGTCACTTCCCCTTTGCACCAGCCCAGCCCTTCCCTCGGGGCTTGCAGCCTGGCAGATACCGGGCCTGGAGTTCCTTCTACTCCCCTCGCCTGCCCCCATGCTGTCCCTGGTGCTAGTCCCCTCGTACAGGAGACAGACCTTCACCCTCTGAAGGCCTGGGAGAGACTACCTACTCCCTTCCTGGGCTGCCTTTATATAGGGCTGAGCCTGGCCCTGATTGGCTCTTACTCAGCGTCTGATTGGCTCCCTAGCAGGCCTTTTCTGATTGGCCACCCACCCGCACAGCCCCTCTGGCCTGCTGGAGCCCCCTCTAGTATAGGAGTGGGGCGGCCACCCCACTACAAGGAGACACAAGCTAAATTTCCCATTGTCTTACTTAACCTTTCACTTCAAACCAATCTTATTTTATGGCTCTAACAAAGCTTTTATGCTCCAGTTGCATATCAGTGGGTAAATAATGTTCCCCAGTGACCGTATCTTTGAATTCTACACAGGTAGCACTGCTTCAGGCTCTCTTTGTTTTGCTTCTTTTCTTCTTATTGCTGTTTATCCCATCACATGTCTTTCAGAAGGTTTGCTATAGTATTAATACAACCTTTATTGAATATCTAGCCGCTGATACCTCATCTACTCATGCATCTATTATCAGAGTCTAAAACTGGATGAGAAACTTGTCCTGTCCAACCAAACTTTGGATTTCAAAATGTTTCCTTTTCCACTGCAGGAGGAAACTGAGCCCTGTGAAGTTTTTCCATGTAAAAACAAAGAGAGCATCCTGAATAGCCAATAGTGCAGTGCTAAGGGCACTCACATGGGATGTGGGAGACCTAGACTCAAGTCCCTACTGTGCCTAGTTCAGAGTTGGGACTTAAACCTGGGTCTCCCACATCAGGGCCCTGCCCACCAGGCTATATGCCCACCGAACCATTCCATCGGCATAGCTAAATATATGAGAATACACTGTGTAGAGTGACTGCATTTCTTTAGTCTTCACACATACTTGTGGAAAATAAAAAAAATCTTTTCAGACAAACACAAAATCATTAGATCAATGATCTACAATACCCAAGCTATACAGGATTAACAATATCAATTCAAAGGATTCAACAACAGCCAAACAAAGCACTTTTGAGCTTTGCACATCGACTGGAATTTAACGGCTCTCTGCACCCCTTCTGTGACAACGGGATGCCTCGATTAAATGCAATTTAGGGATTTCTTATATAATCTGATCCTTCTTATGACAGTAAATTCAGAAAAGAGGATTTTTCATCACCTGCCAAAAAGCACTAGTTCCTTATTTCTGAATCTGTAAAATAATGCATGTGCTCTGATAATTTGTAGCTTGTTTTGAGAGGAGTTTTCAGGTGAAATCCTTCTGAGGCAGAGGGCACCAAATGCAGTGAAGCTGCCACTGTAACTGCTGCACAAAGAGAGCCAGGCCATAGAGGTCATATCATAGAGAGGTCATGGCCACCTGTACCTCACAGAGCCATGCCCTGCAGTAGAGCACATGATGGGAGTGGCTTTGTGGAAGGGCAAGGATAAAAGTGAGGCTTTGGTCAGTGAGTCCACAAACAGCATGGACTCCCTATGTTCAATTGCTTTTTGACTGGGGGAAGGCTGGGACAATTTCATCCTTCCAATTCCAGTGTTTGTCCACAGAGCAAAGCCCCTTTGTTTAGGTGCTGCATGAGGCCAGGATTTCACCTTCAGTGGCAATCTCCACATTTCCTTTATGTCAGCAACTGCTGTGCTTGGAGGTGTCGAATTCCTTCAGAAGACACTGTGGAGTTCAGTGTCATTATGAATTCCTTGCTGTGTAGTGGTGGTGCAAATTTCACTGTAAGTACATCCTGCAGCTTAAACCATGCCACCTGAGTGTGTTCAGTGAAGAAACAACATTTGTTCCACACTGATGCTGTGTCTAATGTCTTTTCACTAACGTGCTGCATCTCATGTGCTGTGCACGGCTTTCAAAGGTTTCTGAAATGTAAAGGAGGAAACAAAGTAAATTTCACAGTGACCTTTCCTGATAATAAAAGCATTAATTGTGATCTCTAGATGGCTGCTCGGACTATGCTATTCACTGAGTACCCATTGCATTCCAATCCATGTGCAGATCAGCATCAGATGGGACTGAGTAACAATGCATTATTGCATCCGATGAAGTGAGCTGTAGCTCACAAAAGCTTATGGTCAAATAAATTTGTTAGTCGCTAAAGTGCCACAAGTACTCCTTTTCTTTTTGTGAATACAGACTAACATGGCTGCTACTCCGAAAAATGCATTATATGGCTCTCGCAGCTGGGTTTGAAGTGTTACTATGGCAACAGAAAAAAGGTGATGTTGAGATTTTTAGACACATAAAGAAAAGCTATTAAAATAATTAGGTAATGCTTTCCCTTTCTTATCTTCTATTTCCAGGGCCACTTTGCAATCCCCATTTTTGAAGCGCTTCAGATCCTATGAACTTGTTAATAATTTTCAGGTTCAGTTTTTCTTGACTCTCTGGCTAAGTAACAGTGTCCCTGGTCAGAATCGCTGTTCTACTGATGTGACTTGTGCACCACTTGCAGGAGAAGTTTATATAATATGCCACTCTCCATATGTCGATACTACAAAAAAAGACCCCCCCCCTTCCCTGGCAGAAAGACTCAGAGCCCGGGTCAACTGACTTGGGCTCCTGGGGCTCACACTAGGAGCTAAAAATAGCAGTGTTTGGGGTTGGGATGGAGCTCAGGCTCTGAAACCTGGCAAGGGGGGGGTGAGTCTCAGATCCCAGCCTCCAAACCAAACCTGCACATTTACACTGTTATTTTTTACCCCTGTAGCATGAGCCCAAGTCACCCAGGCTCTGAGATTTGCTGCTGGAGTCTTTTTCTTGTAGTATATATGTAACCTCAAGAATCTCACCTACTGCTCCCGCAGTAGGCAGACTAGGGGTCTGTTTCACCATTGTGTTACTCTAGTTTTATAAAAAGAAAAGGAGTACTTGTGGCACCTTAGAGACTAACAAATTTGCCACAAGTACTCCTTTTCTTTTTGCGAATACACACTAACACGGCTGCTACTCTGAAATCTAGTTTTATAGCAGTTTAGCTCCGTTGGTTTTAATGGAGTCATACCAGCATAAAAGCCAGAATAAATGCAAAAGTAACTCGGTCCCTAACACAGAATCCCTGGATCTGAGACTTGGGCTGGACAGAGCCTCTGGATGCACAAAATTTGGAACCAAGAATCAATGGGGGGGGGGAGAAACTGCCAGAAAAGGTTGGACTGTACCAGTGGAGGAGGAAAGACTGGCAGAACACCAAGTCAGGAGTGCCAAGAACACTTTGATTTATCGTCATTAAGCTTTAGGTTCTGAGAAGGCTTTGATCAGATGGCATTTCCCCACTACTCCAAATGAAATGTACATATGCTGTTATATGACAAAACCCACCTCCTTTTTGGGCTCTGGCTTTACTGGGAACACAAATAATAACAGAACAGAAACTTCAACCTAAACTTTCCCCTTAAGCCTTCCTATTCTTAGGGATTCCTGAAATATCTACATGTCTTTGCCTTTAGTTTCATAAGAAGGTCACACACCTTTACCTTATATCCTAACAACCCATACCTATCATAAAGAGCCAACAAAATTTACTCAGCAGCTTTAGGCGGCATTCTAACGCCAGCCAACAGGGTGGATTAGCAGAAAATCTTTTTCTTTCCCTTCCTAGGTGGTGTCATAGATTCTACCATCTTATTACAGATGTGCTGTGGTAGGGGGCTTGGATCTAAGTGCTATTTCAGCTTAGCTTGCTGCTGTTCATGCGTAAACTAGGTATTTGAAAAGTATTTGTGGGATTTAGGTGTTTCAGTTTCTCTGACTTCCCATCAGCCCCTCTTTTACAGTTGTGGTTCTTTATCTTGTAGAATCCAAGTTTAGAGTACAACAGTATTGTTCAGATGAAAAGATCTTTATTACAATGTCTATATTTAAAGGTTATTTAATGTGATTCCTGATCAATCATTTTTTCTTATAGTGATTCATCAGACTGAAAAGGCTAGTCCAAAGACAAGGTGAAAAACATATCAAATGACTTGCTTGTAGTGGTAATGTGGAAGAATTTGACTGTTATTAACAAAGATTATTAATCCATAATAGTCTGAATGCTAAGAAGATACTGAAGACCTATTCTAAACAATCAGAACTATCACAAAGAGGTTACGTAAAGCCCTTTTACTAAACAATTGTTAGCTTTGCTTAAATTGGACTCAAACAAGCTTCTATAGCTAACACCAAAACACTGCTTGATGAAATATGTTACAAAATATTATTGAGATATTGTGTTTTTATTTACTTACACTTTCTCTAAGGCAGGTAGAACAGTTGACAATACAGGTTATTTTACTCCATAAGCATTATGGAAAAGGTGGCAAATATAAAAAAATAAGATAAAACAGAGTTGCCGTCAGTATACCTATTATCATAAAAGTGATATCAATGAATTATTATTTAATTCATCATGTTTGTCCATCTTTCCTCAGTAGTTAAGTTGTTAATATAATATAGGAAGAAAGTCGTTCCATTTCTCATATTTTTTTTTATTCTTGTCAACCACATTTTTATAGCTACTAATTGGTTTTACATGCATGAGGTCCACTCCAAAGCCCTTTAAAATAAATAGATATATACTCACTGATGTTGAAGAGATTTTGCTGAATGCACCCTGGTTGCACTCAAAGACTCTGAACAGCTATACATCTTTGTTTAAATTCAGAAAAGCTGGATGCTTTCATAATAGCACAGTAATACAAATGGGGAGGGCACACCTCTGAAATAATGCTTGAATCAATTTTCTGACATCAGACCAGAAGTCTTTCAATTTGGACAAACCCAGAAGATAAGAAGAAGAATCCTTACAGAATCCCCTCCAATATATTGTAATGTATGTTGTATCTATTTTATTTTGCAAGGCTAATGAGAATATCTATTCATAGTTTTCTTCTAGTATTATATCATTGAGGGGGAACTTACTGGCCATTATGAGCAGTACATTTTATCTTTCCAGTCCCCTGGAGAGATCTGTTGGTTCATTTCCTTTTCCCAACACAGCTGCAAGCCTCCTCCAAAATGCTAAACATCTCAACTCACATTGTCAATATTGCCCTGTAGTTCTATAATAAAGTGCATACAACACACATTTTTTTTGTTTTGTTTTTTATCATATCTGATTAGCTTGCAAGTCCCCTACTGGGGATCTAATTTAAGATATCTTTAATTCCTGGATTTTGTAAATAATATCTTAACTGTAAGAAAATCCAAAATTCGTATCAGTCTAACTTAACATTGCTCTCGTGACTGTGTAGCTCAATTTTCTACAAATTAATATAGACTAAGGTCTGGACATACAAAAGGAATTAGGCATTGTGATGCTGAGCATCACTGCACTTGATTTTTAGGTGTCTGGAAAATCACTTAGTTAGGTGCCAAAGATCCTATATGATGAATGGGGAAACAGAGGCACCTTAGACTGTGATTCACAAAGGCCAGTATGTTAGGCAGGGAGCAGCCTAAGCCAGTTAATGGGAGATGCTGAAGAGATGGGTATGTGTTAAGCCCCACCCCTCTCAAGGAAAGAGGTGTCTAAATCCATTCTTCGTGGAAGCACCTATCTTTGTTAGCCATCCACAACAACTGAGGACCCTCTTTGGAGTTAGGCACCTGATGTGTTTTTTGCACAAAGCCAGGGAGGAGAAGGAATATGACACCTCCCTCATGACTTTTAGCCAGTGGTTAGGGTACTTAGATGAGATGTGGGAGATCCCCAATTCAAGTCCACCCTCCACCTGAGGAGGAGAAGCGATTTGAACAGCAATCTGCCACCTCTCAGGTGAGTGCTGAAGTCACTGGGCTATGGGATATTCTGATGTGGGGTTCCTTCAATCTTTCCTGTTGAAACTGTTGAGCAGGGGGGCTGGACTGTGGGACTCTCACATCTTGGGTGAGTGCTCTAACCACCAGGCTAGAGTCAGGTTCAGGCTTGTGCACTTGCTCTGTCTCTCTCAAAGAGTCTCTCCCGCCCGACCCCCACACCTCAAATTTAAAGGCTGCCTACTAGATTGGGCCCCACAGCCAACTCTTGGGTGTCCAAAGGATTATCTTCCCCTGGTTTGTGAGTCACTCTGGCTGAGTGAAGGAGAATGAGGTAGCCATGCACATGTTCAGAGGCAGAAACATAGCCATTTAGGAATCTTTTATGGCCAAAAGTCAGGTGCTGAGTGACTTTAGGTACCCATGGCATTCAGCGAGTGTTTTGTGCCTCACATTAAAGCCTAGGACTTAGGTGGCTAAAACAAGGAGTTAGGTGCCTAACTCCTTTTGTGCATACAGGCCTAAGTTACTTTTGAAAATGGGCATTTGGGCAAAAATTTCAAAAGCATATTTGTTTTTACCCATTTACATTAGAATATATTAGGATCAGACTATCCTCACAGATAATAAGTTAAGGAATGGGTTTGCGGTTATAGGATCAGTATATATTACTGGCATTTTTGCTGTGTTAAGAAATAAGAGACTCCTTTTCCCTTGTACTTAAATGGCTTTATCTTAAGAGGCAGCAATAAGAGTCTCCCACAAAGTGCTTAGCTCTGTCCTGTCTCATCATCCTCTCAGAATCTGGCTCAGGCATTTTTCAGAAACGATTATCCTTAACTTCATAGTGAAACAGTAAATGCTGTGCTACTGTGTCTAATAGAGAATGTATAACTTTACTTCATTTGTTGTAGGTAATTTGAAGTATTTCCATGAAAAATCTTTCAAGCTCTTCGTATAATCCTCCTTCTCTGAGAGCACAACTACCTTTAGCCCTTTTCAGCATCTAAGAAGGTGAACTAAAGGATGACAGAACAAAAAGAAGACAGTACTTTTCAGCTAGTTTAATCAAGAGCCAGTTGGTGCTGTTGGGAGGATTGGGGGAAGGTATCTTTCACAGCTTGGACTATGGAATAAACTTGGAAGTAGAACCTTGAGGGTTCCATTATAAATCATATGCTTCAAACACAGGATCTAATTTAAGCCTTATAACTAGGGCTGTCAATTAATCGCAGTTAACTCACGTGATTAACTCAAAAAAATTAATCACAATTCATCGTAGTTTTAATCGCACTGTTAAACAATAGACTACAATCAACATTTATTAAATATTTTGGATGTTTTTCTACATTTTCATATATATTGTATTCTTTGTTTTAATTGAAATCAATGTGTATATTATTTTTTATTACAAATATTTGCATTGTAAAAAGGATAAATAAAAGAAATGGTATTTTTCAATTCACCTCATACAAGTACAGTAGTGCAATCTCTTTGTTGAGAAAGTGCAACTTACAAATTAAGGTTTTTTGTTGCATAAACTGTGCTCAAAAACAAAACAATGTAAAACTTCAGAGCCTACAAGTCCACTCAGTTCTACTCCTTGTTCAGCCAATCACTAAGACAAAAAAGTTTGTTTACTTTTACGAAAGATAATGCTGCCCACTTCTTATTTACTATGTCACCAGAAAGTGAGAACAGGCATTTGCATAGGACTTTTGTAGCTGGCATTGCAAGGTATTTACATGCCAGATATGCTAAACATTTGTATGTCCCTTCATGCTTTGGTCACCATTCCAGAGGACATGCTTCCACGCTGATGACGCTTGTTAAAAAAATAATATGTTAATTAAATTTGTGCTAATTAAATTTGTCCTTGGGGAGAATTGTATGTCCCTTACTCTGTTTTACCTGCACTCTGCCATATATTTCATGTTATAGCAGTCTCGGATGATGACCCAGAAAATGTTGTTCATTTTAAGAACACTTTCACTCCAGATTTGACAAAACGCACAGAAGGTACCAATGTGAGATTTCTAAAGATAGCTACAGCACTCAACCCAAGGTTTAAGAATCTGAAGTGCCTTCCAAAATCTGAGAGGGATGATGTGGGGAGCACGCTTTCAGAAGTCTTAAAATGAGCAACACTCCAATGTGGAACCTATAGAACCTGATCCACCAAAAAAGAAAATCAGCCTTCCGACGTCGGCATCTGACTCAGATAATGAAAATGAACATGCATCGTTGTGCACTGCTTTGGATCATTATCGAGCAGAACTTGTCATCAGCATGAATGTACGTCCTTTGGAATGGTAGTTGAAGCATGAAGGGACATATGAAACTTTAGCGCATCTGGCATGTAAATATTTTGTGACACTGGCTACAATAGTGCCATGAGAATGCCTGTTTTCAGTTAGAGGTGACATTGTAAACAAGAAGTGGGCAGCATTATCTCTTGCAAATGTAAACAAATTTGTTTGTCTGAGCAATTAGCTGAAGAAGAAGTAGGACTGAGTGGACTTGCAGGCTCTAAAATTTTACATTGTTTTATTTTTGAATGCAGGATTTTTTTCACATAATTCTACATTTGTAAGTTCAACTTTCATGATAAAGAGATTGCGCTACAATTCTTGTATTAGGTGAATTGAAAAATCTATTTCTTTTGTTTTTATACAGTACAAATACTTGTAATCAAAAATAAATATAAAGTGAGCACAGTACACGTTCCATTTTGTGTTATAATTGAAATCAATATTTGAAAATGTAGAAAACATCCAAAAATATTTAAATAAATGGTATTCTATTGTTTAACAGTGCAATTAACCGCACGATTGATCATGATAAATTTTTTATCACGCGATTAATTTTTTAATCGCTTGACAGCCCTACTTATAACACAATTATTGTATATTAAATGAGATCCATCTCAGCATTAAGAATGCACTTGTTGAGGTTCAACAACTATGTAATATCTGTCTAAGAGCCAGATGCTCAGCCAGTGTAAATCAAGGAAACTCCACTGAAGTTAATTGAATTTTGATTGAAGTCAATGGAGTTACACTGACTTATCCGAACTGAGAATCTTTCCCTAGTCTCTCTATAGCGGGGTGGCCAACCTGAGCCTGAGGAGGAGCCAGAATTTACCAATGAACATTGCCAAAGAGCCTCAGTAATACATCAGCAGCCCCCCATCCACTACCCCGCTCCAGCCTCCAGCACCTCCCGCCCACTGGCAGCCCCGCCAATCAGTGCCTTCCCCTCCTTTCCCCCACCTCCCGCCTGCCACAATCAGTTGTTTTGCAGTGCACAGGAGGCTCTGGTGAGGTGGGGGGAGGAGTGAGGGCATGGCAGGCTCAGGGGACGGGGCAGGGGCCTTGGTGGAAGGGGTAGAGTGGTGGCACGACCTGGGGCAGAGCAGGGGGTTGAGCAGTAGGCATCTCATAGCACATTGGAAAGTTAGCATCTGTAGCTTCAGCCTCGGAGTCAGCGCCTATACAAGGAGCTGCATATTAACTTCTGAAGAGCCGCATGTGGCTCCGGAGCCACAGGTTGGCCACCTCTGCTCTATAGAGATGTCAGTAACAATAATTGTTGTCTAAATTAAATACTAATTAATTATTGAATAGGCAAAGAATTTATTTTCTTCATTTTCAGACATTGCACTTTTCAATGTGTTTGTATCGACCAAGAGCTGCAGTCAGATGGAGGCTGCTTCAGTGCCTAATGGAAATTAGAGATGTCTCAGGGCTGCTCTAATTTACGTAGCTGGGAAAGTCCCCCTACTGCTGAGGATTGCTGTAGTACAGTAGTGCCCTCTCTGCAACCACACACAACACACTCTCTATGCCAGTGACCTTCCTAAGGTTTTGGCCCTAGATGCATTTAACAGATGGTTTAATAGGCCATCACAGGTTCGCAAGATTATTTCTCACCTCACATGTTCAAGGAACAAATTTATATTATGTAATTTAAATGAGTCCTACCCTTGTAAATAGTTTCTTGGTTGTAAAGGAAAATACAGTCTCTCTTGGGATGTTTGCCATATTTGGGGTCGGGAAGGAATTTTCCTCCAGGGCAGATTGGAAGAGGCCCTGGAGGTTTTTCGCCTTCCTCTGTAGCATGAGGCATGGGTCACTTGCTGGAGGATTCTCTGCTCCTTGAAGTCTTTAAACCACAGTTTGAGGACTTCAATAGCTCAGACATAGGTGAGAGGTTTTTCGCAAGAGTGGATGGGTGAGATTCTGTGGCCTGCGTTGTGCAGGAGGTCAGACTAGATGATCATAATGGTCCCTTCTGACCTTAATATCTATGAACCTATAAATAGAGTCCTATCAGAGATCATTTTAATCAGTTTCCCTTGATCAAGAAAACTATTTTAAATTCTCTCCTACTGTTTGCATTTGTACTGTTACATCATGTATGATTCCTAGCATGAATGAACTGTAGTTTTCCATGAGTAATTTTCAGGTTTCAAGTTCATATGACACTTTAAGTCATACAAGCAGCCGACAGTTTGTATTTTTGTCTGAGGGTTTGTTTTCTAGGCAACATACTCTCAACTTACAATACACCGTGTTGATAACTGTCATTGACTGACTTTATTAAACAGAGGTTTATTAGGTATGGAATACCCAATGGGTCATGCATCCTATGTTGTTATTTAAAATAAACATTGTTTTAAACACTTTTTACAGTGTTCGTGTGTATGATCAGGGCAACTTTTAGTGTGACAGCAAGTTGACAGCAAGTTTCAGACTAGATACCATGGTCCCGAAAACCTAGAGAGAGTGAGCTTAAAGTTGTCTGTTGATCAGCCCAAATGATATAGCATGAAGAGCAACAGTGCAGTCTTGCCTCACAGCTTTCTGTCAGTGCATCTCAGCTCTGACTAGGATTTATACTTTATACTCACACAAAATTGAACACCCTTGCTCCGACCTCTGCCCTGCCCCTCCTCCAAGGCTCCACCCCTTATCCGAGGCCCCATCCCGCTTACTCCTTCCCCCACCCTCTGTTGCTCACTCTTCCCTCCCCCACTCGCTCATTTTCACGGGGCTGACTCAGGAGGCTGGGGCGTGGGAGTGGGTGAGGGCTCCAGCTGGGAAGGTGTGGGCTCCGAGATGAGGGGTTTGGAGTGTAGGAGGGGGCTCCATGCTAGGGCAGGGGGTTGGGATGCAGGGGGGTGAGGGTTCCATTTGGGGGTGTGGACTGTGGGGTAGGGCTGGGACGAAGGGGTTTGGAGGGTGGAAGAAGGATCAGGGCTGGAGCAGGGAGTTGGGGTATGGGGGGGTGAAAGCTCCAGCTTGGGGTGTGAGCTCTGGGGTGGGGCTGGGGATGAGAGGTTTGGGGTGCAGGAGGGTGCTCCGGGCTCAGATCTAGGGATTTGGAGGGTGGGAGGGAGATCAAAGCTGGGGCAGGGGATTGGGGCATGGGAATGGGTTCAAGCTCCAGGTGGCACTTACCTCAGGAAGCTCGTGGAAGCAGCAGCATGTCTTCCCTCCTGTTCCTACACTGAGGTGCGGCCATGTGGCTCTGCATGCTGCCCCATCTGCAGGTGCCGCCCCCGCAGCTCCCATTGGCCATGGTTCCCAGCCAATGGGAGCCGCAGAGCTGGTGCTTGGGGCAGGGGCAGAGTGCAGAGCCCCCTGGCCATGCCTTGGTGTAGGAGCCAAAGGGAGGACATGCTGCTGGTTCCAGAAGCTGCACGGAGCCAAGGCAGGTAGGGAGCCTGCCTTAGTCCCGCTGCGCTGCTGACCAGACTTTTAATGGCCCGGTCAGCAGTGCTGTCCAGAGCTATCAGAGTCCCTTTTTGACCAGACGTTCCTAGCTCTGACCTGGGGTGGCCCCTCCTAGGGCTGAGCTAGTAGTCTGAAATCCATGTCCATTCAGTCATTAGTATATATTAATCATTCCATGCCTAAACCATACTAAGTACTTTATAAAGCAAAAGAGAAACGTCCAGCCAGCCCTGTGGCGCTTCCAGTCTAATTACAAAAAGAAAAGGAGTACTTGTGGCACCTTAGAGACTAACAAATTTAGTCTCTAAGGTGCCACAAGTACTCCTTTTCTTTTTGCGAATACAGACTAACACGGTTGCTACTCTGAAGTCTAATTACAGACATCGTGCTGCAAGTGATCAGCTGACATGGAGGGCAGGGGGAAGGGCACAGTAAAATATGGGCTTTCTTAGCTTTGTTATTGATGTATGTGTCTTGATGGATCCACTTTATCAAATAAATATTTGTAATTTTTGTCCTTTGTCCTCTCATTCCTCTGGAAACTACTTGTGGCCTTGAAGAAGTAGTGAGTTTTTAGCAGCAACTTGAATGAGCTGAGGAAAAGGGATTGGCAGACTGGGATTGGGAGTTCAGGATGGAATGAAAGAAAGCATTTATATAAGAAGTGGGA
The DNA here is from genome assembly GCF_009764565.3 of Dermochelys coriacea. Taxonomy (NCBI): domain Eukaryota; kingdom Metazoa; phylum Chordata; order Testudines; family Dermochelyidae; genus Dermochelys; species Dermochelys coriacea. Next base: position 121,971,420 of record NC_050068.2, on the reverse strand, counting down.
TTAGGAAACCAAGGGAACGTCAAAACAGGCATCAGTGAGGGTGCCTGCAGGAGACATAGACAACATCGCAGATGTATGCAGTTGTGTAATTTTACAGCATCTCGAAGACTGCATTGCAGCCCCTTGGTGCCACTGTAATCTGGCCACAAATGCCCTGCTAGTAATGAATTCCCCTGTTGGAAGGGAATTCCCGGCCCGCGTAACTGTGCTGCGGCTGGTTCCTAGGCCTACAGCTACTCATGCAGCATAACGTGTTTGTCAGTGATGGAGTGGGGGACATGCCAGGTATGGAAAGGCTACAGGGCAGAGTAGAGTTCCGCTATGACAGTTGTTGAATTTAGAGCAGCCAGGCAGCTGGTCTAAATTGTACACGGGTCTGGGATCAGCCTTAAGAATTGGAGTCATCACCAGCTCCCTGACACCTAACCTGCTCCTACCCCTCTCCTGTGTTGATCAGAGTTGTGGCATGGGAGAAGATCCCATTAAGTATAAAGTTTACTGTTACATTTGTTTGCTCATTAACAATGTGCTGGGGATCATATTATTGGTTTGTGGTGACCGTTATTAATATTTGTGAGAGGAGGGAATAAATGGATGCTGCATATATGTAATAATAAAAACCTTCACCGTAATTATTTTCTCCAATTTATATAGATGTTTGATATTTTTCTAATACATCTGGTTGTACTACACTTGTACAGGTCAAATGCAAACTACTAGAAAAGGCGCTTGCATTACCTATAACATCTTTTTAGTGCCAATACTTTTCATGACCCTCTGTGTAAGACCATTAGTAACTAGCTTAACAAATCATAATCATGCTAAATGAAGTTATTCTTTCCCCACCACCCCAGCAAAATGTACTGAAAATTACCATAATTCCAGTCACCACAAATCCGGATTCAATTTTCCTCCCTGAAATGTTGAAACTTTAAGTGGCTAGAACAATTTACTTTTGTGGCGTCTTCTATTTTTTTATTAAACCCAGATTTAAAAGTAACAATTCTGTTGCTGCATCCAAGTTGAAGAGCTTTAGATTCTTGGTTTCAGAGTAGCAGCCATGTTAGTCTGTATCCACAGAAAGAAAAGGAGGACTTGTGGCACCTTAGAGACTAACAAATTTATTTGAACATAAGTTTTCATGAGCTACAGCTCACTACAAAAGGTTCCCGCCCCCCATCTCTTTCTGGTCATAGCTCACCTTACCTGATCACTCTCATTACAGTGTGTATGGTAACACCCATTGTTTCATGTTCTCTATGTATATAAAATCTCCCCACTGTATTTTCCACTGCATGCATCTGATGAAGTGAGCTGTAGCTCATGAAAGCTTATGCTCAAATAAATTTGTTAGTCTCTAAGGTGCCACAAGTACTCCTCTTTTTCTTAGATTCTTGTGGGGTTTTTTCTGTCATAGAGTTTAAAAGGTGCTGTATAAAAGGCCGTTTGTGTGTTATTACTAATATCAAGACATTTACATACAGTTCTATTTGCATATATATCTTGCCTATGGGTTGTTTTTCTTTAATCCATCAAGATAACTATAAAAATGCCCACTAGGTTGTCGGTAGGGTTTTGGGGGAGAGGAGATTCTTGGTGATTTATAGGAAAGGATCAACTGTTCTTTGATAAAGTAACTTCAACTTTCTTGATAGGCTTATACTTTTCTTAATAAGAGATGTATATGGGCTACTACTACGAAGTCCTAAACCTGGAAGAAATAGGTGACAATATTGTTGCTAGAATTGAAAAAGAATAATGTAGCCTAGAGATACCTAAACGATGGTCCATGGTCATTTGTGTTCCCCACAGTACTTGCTGGTGGTGTATGGGCTAGTAACATGGTGCTGGCTCTCCCTTTTTTCCAGCTACTGACCCATTTTGAAGACAGCAGAAAATTCATGACTATTTTGTTATTACTTCTCCATGTAAGCAATTGCTGTAGTTGCTACACGTGATCACAAATGGTAAGAGACATAATCTACCTGATCACAAATTGGGAAAGTAGTAGATGCAAGAGATTCCGCAATATGTAAAATTATTTGAACATCTGCTTCAAGATTTGTCAATAGCACATGCCTATCCAACCTGTCTGTAAAAACATCTTCCTTTCTTAGCACTCTCACCATAACATCCTTCCTTGAAATCCACCTCCCCTGCCTTCCTCTCAGCTCTCTAGTCTACACCAATCCTCTGGTCCTACAAAGTACATAGTCCTTCAAAGTCCCCTTTGCCTATTCTTGGGTCCATGTCTCTTTTCTCCATCCTGCCCGCTTTCTCTTCCTTTGCAACACTTATTATCTCTACATTTCTTCTTGAAACACCAACAATAACCAGCTCACTTCCTTTCACCTATTGCTCCATTGCTTATCAACTATGTCTATTGGCGTCCACTCTCACACTTCATCCTCTAATTCTTTGTTTGGTATTGTTCCAGTTTAGGTTGCAAATTCTACGAAATAGGACCTTTCTAGGCTTGTTAAAAAGTAACATACACACTGATGGTGCTGGATAAATAATATACATGAAACTTGTTTATTTTTAAGATTCAGAATACTAATGTAAATGTATGTTACTAAAAAAATGAAGAGGGATTAAGGAGCTCAGTAAGTACCTTGAGTCCTTAAACAGGCAAACATGCTAGAGGAAAACCGTGTTTTCTTTGAAAGGAATTATACACCCAGTGAAAGGTGAATGATAGAAGTAAAGCTTTTGAAGACTCACTATAAGGTTTAATAATGGAACCTTATAATATTATGCTTATGGGAAAACTAGCTGGAGTGACTGCATTGATTTGTAGCTAGCTAGTGTATATAAAATATTAAAGGTAATGTGTTTTTCAACTATTTTACTGCTTGAAGTGGGTTTTGAACAGGCAGATATACAAAAATGAAAAGATTCATCTTTGAATAGCATTTACAAAAAATAGAGAGTTTACTTTCTAGTAAGTGATGTCTGAGAAATGCCTCTGCAAGTTCACATTTGTGGGATATGGCACCCCTGGCAGCAAAGGTGGAACTGCCTTGAAAAAGCAAGTGTCTGATGTGATGAGGGAGTTGTAAATGAGATCTTGTACAGTAGTGACATCATCAGCTTGTTCTGCGTACAAATCAGTGCACCACCAACTGCCTCAGCCTTTTTTCCCAAACCAATAAACCTGATGTTATATAGAACTCTGAAGCATAGGGGAAGGTGGGTGGGAAGTGTGAATGCAGCAAGGATACTCTTAAAGAACAACATTAGCTAGTAAGTAACCTTTCTTGTTGGGGGCCTCTATGCATTCCCTCTCATGGGAGATTAGAAAGAAGTGATCCACCAGGAGATGTTGGGAGAGCAGTTCTTAATTAAATATGGAGTATAGCATGGCTTTCCCAAGAAGTAGTGTCTGGTGACAGTATGCACTGACCTCCAAGTTGCTATGTTGCATATTTCCACCAGGGGAACCTGCCTAATGCATGACACTGATAAAGTGGTAGAGTGGGCCTTTAGATTAGGACTACTGGTTTAACATCCCTGTTCTCTTGGATACAAGTGGGGAAGAGAATGGAGACAGACAAGATATCTTTGGCTAGGCTAAGAAAGTTGGAACTGCTAGGCAGAGCCAGCTTTTCCCTAGTCTGTATCCATAATATGTCAATGAGGGGACTGGATATCTCCAGTACCATAAACCCTGTTTGCAGCTAGAGAGTATTCACCCTTTTCCCTCAGTAGCCCCTGAAACTGAGATTTAATTCATTTCCCCGCCTGATGAATAGAGACAATCTGATTTGATGAGGTGCTATCTGCATGCCCCTGCAGATGGAAATTGTGTGGTTCCTCCCAAGGAGTCTCAGATTTGAGCGGTCTGGTTGTAGTATCAGTTCTGGAAAGGAAAGTTACTTCTCTGTTGGGTGAGGAATGGTTGCTTGTGAAGGAATTGTTGCTGAGGGATGGCACAAAGCAGAAGGGGCTGATGCTAAGGTCTATGCTAAGGTCTCTCTGCCTCCAACAGGGTTTTTGTAGAGTCCTGCATGTAGGGCCACGTGAGGAATTCAAGAATGTTCTGCATGAGATCTTTCCACATTGTCTGGATCTGAGGAAAAGGAAGAAGGTGATAGAAGATAATAAAGGTGATAAGTAACAGTCAGCATGGATTTGTCAAGAACAAATTGTGTCAACACATCTTAATTGTTTTCTTTGACAGAGTAACAAGCCTTGTGGATGGGGGGGGAAGCAGTAGATGTGGTATATCTTGACTCTAGCAAGGCTTTTGATACTGTTGCATGACCTCATCATAAGTAAACTAGGGAAATACAATCAAGATGGAGCTACTACAAGGTGGGTGCACAACTGTTTGAAAACCATTCCCAGAAAGTAGTTATCAGTGGTTCACTGGAAGGGCATATTGAATAAGGTCCTGCAGGAATCTGTCCTGGGTCTGGTTATGTTCAATATCTTCATCAATGATTTAGATAATGGCATAGAGAGTACACTTATAAAGTTTGTGCAAGATACCAAACTGGGAGGGATTGCAAGTGCTTTGGAGGATAGAATTAAAATTCAAAATGATCTGGACAAACTGGAGAAATGGTCTGAAGTAAATAGGATGAATTTCAATAAGGACAAATGCAAAGTACTCCTCTTAGGAAGGAACAATTAGTTGCACACATACAAAATGGGAAAGACCACCTAAGACTATGGAAAGAGATCTGGAGGTCATAGTGGACCACAAGCTAAATATGAGTCAAGAGTGTAACACGGTTGCAAAAAAAAAAGCAAACATAATTCTGGGATGTATTAGCAGGAGTGTTGTAAGCAAGACACAAGAAGTAATTTTTCCGCTCTACTCCACACTGATTAGGTCAGAACTGGAGTATTGTGTCCAGTGCTGGGTGTCACATTTCAGGAAAGATGTGGACAAATTGGAAAAATTCCAGAGAAGAGCACAAAAATGATTAAAGGTCTTGAAACCATGTCCTATGAAGGAAGATTGAAATAATTGGGTTTGTTTAGTCTGGAGAAGAGAAGATTGAGAGGGGACATGATAACAGTTTTCACGTACATAAAAGGTTGTTACAAGGAGAAGGGAGAAAAATTGTTCTCCTTAGCCTCTGAGGATAGGAAAAGAAGTAGTGGGTTTAAATTGTAGCATAGGGAGTTTAGGTTGGACATTAGGAAAAATGTCCTAACTATCAGGGTGGTTAAGCACTGGAATAAATTGCCTAGGTTACTCTACACTAACTAGCTACAAGAAAATATTCACAAGACTAAAGGAAGATCTAGCCTGAGGACACAAACATGAGTTCCTTTATCTTTCTGTGGCAGTGGGGAAGGAACTAAGGCAGATGGCAGTTGTACTCCCTCATACAGCACAGGGTGATGATGCCACCCTTGCATGAAACCTCTCATGCACCCCCACAACAATATGACTTTTCAGGGCAGTTCTGGTACCTTGATGTCAGTAGCACCATAATACCAGAAGTGTGTCTACAAAGAGGAAGAGCTCTCTAAGGCTACGTCTACACTTGGAGTTAGGGGTATGATTCCCAGTTCGCACGGCCATACTAGTGCTAGCTCACATGGATCTAGATCACTAAAAATAGTAGTATAGTCATGGTAACATGGGCAGCACAGAACAGCGGCAGGGACTAGCCCACTCCATGTATGTATGCATGGGTCCAGGCAGGTTTGTACTTGGGGTGCCTAGTCCATGCGACCACTGCGGCTACACTACTCTTTTTACCATGCAAGATTGATAGAAGCTAGCACTAGTATGTCTATGCAAGCTGGGAATCACAGCCCTAGCTCCAAGTACAGATGTAGCCTGATTTATACAGAATATTGAGTCTGAGTCCATGCATTTGGCCTTTCCTAACAGAAGGCATAAGTGATACTTCTGTAAAGGAAAAAGAAAAGGAGTACTTGTGGCACCTTAGAGACTAACAAATTTATTAGAGCATAAGCTTTCGTGAGCTACAGCTCACTTCATCGGATGCATCCGATGAAGTGAGCTGTAGCTCACGAAAGCTTATGCTCTAATAAATTTGTTAGTCTCTAAGGTGCCACAAGTACTCTTTTTCTTTTTGCGAATACAGACTAACATGGCTGCTACTCTGAAACCTTCTGTAAAGGAAGAAATTGTAATGCACTCTGAAACCAAATAGCACCATTACAGCAACACAAGTGTACAGAATGTTTATTGCACACATTCCTTTAGAAAATACTGTTTGCAGTTCACCTATCTCTGAAAGATCTGAAACTCTTGTTAAGACATAAGTAAAGCTCTTTAAGAGGTAAAACAGAGTATTACTTCACTAATTCATATTAAAAACAGTTTCAAAAAGCATTTACGCACGAATGATCTTGTTCTAAAAGTCACTAGGTTTAGTGAGATTTCCCATTAAGTGGACATGAGAGCTGGATGAATAATTAATAACAAATGCTTATATGAATTTCACCTTTACATTCTATTCACAAATTCTTTGAGCAGATCACCATTTTCCGAAACTAATTTGCTGATAAAAAAATGATTCTCCAATTTTTTCCTGGATTCATAGAATCATAGAAGATTAGGGTTGGAAGAGACGTCAGGAGGTCATCTAGTTCAAACCCGTGCTCAAAGCAGGACCAACACCAACTAAATCATCCCATCCAGGGCTTTGTCAAGCCGGACCTTAAAAACCTCCAAGGAAGGAGATTCCACCACCTCCCTAGGTAACCCATTCCAGTGCTTCACCACCCTCCTAGTGAAATAGTGTTTCCTAATATCCAACCTAGACCTCCCCCACTGCAACTTAATCTCAGGCCTTACTCTCAGGCATAAATAGTAAATGTCAGCCTTCCCTCTAGGCATTTAAAGCCTCCACCACTCCAACACCACAATGTAAGTTGCTCTTCCCTCTTTGGGCCCTACAGTGTTCCTTGTTCTATCATCTGCCACCATGGAGAACAGCCTAGCTCCATCCTCTTTGGAACCCCATTCAGGTAGTTGAAGGCTGCTATCAAATCCCCGCTCACTCTTCTCTTCTGCAGACTAAATGAGACCAGTTCCCTCAGCCTCTCCTCATAAGCCATGTGCCCCAGCCCCCTAATCATTTTCATTGCCCTTTGCTGGACTGTCTCCAATTTGTCCACATCCTTTCTGTAGTGCGGAGCCCAAAACTGAATGCAATATTCCCGATGTGGCCTCACCAGTGCTGAATAGAGGGGAATAATCACTTCCCCCGCTCTGCTGGCAATGTTCCTACTAATGCAGCCCAATATGCCATTAGCCTTCTTGGCAACAAGGGCACACTGTTGACTCATATCCAACTTCTCATCCATTGTAATCCTTTTCTGAGGTCCATTTCTGCGGAACTGCCACTTAGCCAGTCGGTCCGCAGCATGTAGCAGTGCAAGGGATTCTTCCGTCTTCAGAGCAGGACTTGTCTTGTCTTGCACTTGTCCTTGTTGAACATCATCAAATTTCTTTTAGCCCAATCCTCCAATTTGTCTAGTTCACTCTGGACCCTACCCTACCCTCCAGCGTATCTACCTCTCCCCCCAGCTTAGTGTCATCTGCGAACCTGCTGAGGATACAATCCATCCCATCATCCAGATCATTAATGAAGATGTTGAACAAAACTGGCCCCAGGACAGACCCCTGGGGCACTCTGCTTGATACCATTTGCCAACTAGACACTGAGCCGTTGATCACTACCCATTGAGAATGATGATCTAGCCAACACTCTATACACCTTATAGTCCATTCATCCAATCCATACCTTTTTAACTTGCTGGCAAGAATACTGTGGGAGACCATATAAAACCTTGCTAAAATCAAGATATATCACATCCACTGCTTTCCCCATATCCACAGAGCCAGTTATATCAACACAGAGGGCAATCAGGTTGGTCAGGCTTGACTTGCCCTTCGTGAATCCATGTTGACTGTTCCTGATCACATTCCTCGCCTTCAAATGCTTCAGAATGGATCCCTTGAGGACCGGCTCCATGATTTTTTCAGAGACTGAGGTGAGGCTGAAAGGCCTGTAGTTCCCCAAATCCTCCTTCTTCCCTTTTTTAAAGATGGGCACTACATTAGCCTTTTTCCAGTCATCTGGGACCTCTCCCAATTGCCTTGAGTTTTCAAAGATAATGGCCAATGGCTCTGCATTCATGTCCACCAACTCCTTTAGCACCTTGGATGCAGCAAATCCAGCCCCATGGACTTGTGCTCGTCCAGCTTTTCTAAATAGTCCTTAACCCGTTCTTTCACCACGGAGGGCTGCTCACCTGTTCCACATATTGTGCTGCCCAGTGCATCAGTCTGGGAGCTGACCTTGTCTGTGAAGACCGAGGCAAAAAAAGCATTGAGTATTTCAGCTTTTTCCACATCATCTGTCACTAGGTTGCCTCCCCCATTCATAAAGGGTCCCACACTTTCCTTGACTTTCTTCTTGTTGATAATATATCTGAAGAAACCCTTCTTGTTACTCTTAACATCTCTTGCTAGCTGAAACTCCAATTGTGCTTTTGCCTTCCTGATGACACCTCTGCATGCTCGAGGAATATTTTTATACTCCTCCCTAGTCATCAGTCCAAGTTTCCACTTCTTGTAAGCTTCCTTTTTATGTTTATGCTCACCGAAGATTTCTCTGTTAAACCAAGCTGGTCGCCTGCCATATTTGCTATTCTTTCTGTACACCACGATGGTTTGTTCCTGCACCCTCAATAAGGCTTCTTTAAAATACTGCCAACTCTCCTAGACTCCTTTCCCCCTCATATTAGCCTCCCAGGGGATCCTGCCCATCAGTTCTCTGAGGGAGTCAAAGTCTGCTTTCATCCTTTTAAAATTCAGCCTCAATAGTATTTGACTTGACATTCTCCTATAAATATGAATACCATACACTGATTGTGTGATCTAGAATTTCCTTCATTTCTTCTAAATTTACAGGCCCTTTCATTAAATGATCCATCGTTCTCTTAGTATAAGATAGTGAATAAAGGAAGGTCACTACTTACTCCTCATAATTATGACTAATTCCAGTGAAGCCCCTCTAACGTCTCTTTTCCAGATTATGTAATCATGGTATTTTATTATTTCTCTTCCTCTGTAAATACCAGCTTCCTTTAACATTCTTTATTGCCCTTCTGTTCTCTAGCAGCATATCACAGCTACAGCTTATATTTCTTAAAGGTGATGACCAAAACTGATCTGAGTATATCTTATAAGACTCACCATTTTTGTTGTACTGCCACTATAATACTTAGTTCTTATTTGCTTTTTACACTGCTGCAGGCAGCTTTCTAACATGGCTTTAGTTTTTCTTCCAGAGAAGAGCCCATAAGTTCAAAGCATATTGGAGTACAAATATAGACATGTTTTGCCAGTGCTCATTACCTCACACCTGAAATTTCATGTGCCATTGTGTTGATGAGCATCTCAAACCATTTAAGTTAATTTTAAGTTATTTATCTGCAAACTACATCAGTTCACTGCCAACTCCTCCCCATCCAAACAATCATATATTAAACACTGGCCTCACTACTGATCTTTGGTTCCATTAGCCTTTACTAATCTCTCTCCACTCGGTGCAGCTATTCATCAGGACACTTTGATTCCCATCACTTAATCTGTTTTTAATCTACAGTGAAACATTGTCCCTTACCCTATGCTTATTTTCCTTAATAAACTTTTTTGCACCTTAGCAAAAGCATTTTGAAAATCAAAATAACTATGTGCCCACCAAATTACCTTATTTTGTACATCAATTAATAAGGACATATTACTCTTTCATTAGGTAATCATCTGGTTGTGAGACTCAATTTATCTCCTACAGTTTTTTAGAATAAAAAGTTCTTCTCTATTTACATGGTATTGTGGTTTCCATCATTGTCAAAGTCTGAAGCTGCATATCTCGGTCCCACTAAAACTGTTAAGGGCCTTAGTTTTTGGTGTATAGGAGTAATAAAATCCTTTCTAACCTCTTCTCTCAATTTAAACGTTCTGACATTTACTGCAGATGCCATGTCTTTGACCTCACACATTCATTAGCCCAAGAGAGAATCCATAACAAGTGTGTTAAGGGAAT